>NC_064827.1:44921491-46196134 GCF_024166365.1 Elephas maximus indicus | reverse complement strand
AAACCAAACACTAAATAATCTACCAAAAATTAAAACAAATTGCACACATATAAGGCTTTGGTTACCTTAAGCAACGTCGTTTCCTTTTTATTTATTTAAAAAATTTTCATACCAGAGAATCACAAATCTTCCTGGAGGCATCACGACCACGATGCTGGACTACTAACAAAAGTTAATTTTACAAATAGCTGCTAATGTTTGTGGTATACCCGTTGGTTGTTAGCTAAAGGTAAAGTAAAACAATATGAGACCCACTAAAAGGAAGCAAAACAAAATAATAGCAGCTAAAATCAGGGACTCTGGATACAACCTAGCTGGATTCAAATCTGGTTCTGGCACTTATTGTCTTGGGCAAGTTATCCATCTCTATGTCTCAGTTTCTTCATCGATAAAATGGGGAATAACAGCAGTATCTCTTCAAAGGGTTGTTGTGAAAGTTAGAGTTGATAAGTGCAAAGTCCTTAGAATAATGCCTGACATGTAACGAACGCTCAAGTGTATCAATTGTTGCTATGATGTTGTCAAGTTTAGCATTCTCCATGCTTCTGAATATCAGGGACGGATTACCCAATAAGCAAGGTACACATGGGCTTAATTGTATTTACTTACTAACCTGTAGTGAACAATTTCACCTGGGTTTCACTGTGCACCACAGATTAGTAAGTAAACACAAATTAAGCCTGTGCATACCTTGCTTACTGTAAACCAGTGCACACCATGCTTACTGGTTAACCCACCCCTGCATCTGATGAAGAAATTGATCATGGGGAAACTGGCATTAATAAGGTAGCTGAAATAAGTGAATACCTCGCACCACAGTCAACCCTTGAGATGTGGCCAAACTGAGGAGAAACTGAAAACTCACGGTTTAAGTGAGCACTTGATGAGGTAAACAGTGAGGAAAAAAAAAATCCTAAAAGGACAAATTGAAACAGATTTTGTCAGGATGTACTTACTTGAGGGCTCCTCCTTTGTAGAAAAAAAAAGACTTCAGAAACATCGATGTTTCTATGTGTACCATGTACGATGTACATGTTTTTATATTCAACCGAGGTTTACCCAATAACATTTTTAGTTGTTCAAAAATAGATAGAAAATAACATTCATTCAGATAATCTGGTCTTGTCTTTTATAAGGGAAATCTTGGAATAAAATAAATTTAAAATAACTTGATCACTGATAGTAGTCCACATCATTCTCAAAGTCGAGACACCCTTCTTCAGTTTAGTCAAGCTTATCAGATTCCATTTTCCCACAATGTTTAAATAATAATAACCCCTACTTCCTTCCTAGTCTTTTTCTCCTGCCTTTCTTTCTTACAGTAATGAAAAATCTACCACCAGAAGCCTGCATAAGTAGAAGTCAGAAATCAGAAACTTGGAGGGATAGGCAACCAGCTATCTGGCCAGTTTAGTAGTGAATAACATAATCCCTGTACACAACTGAAGAAAGGTCTATTTCCTGCTCTTTAGGATCTTAACTTTCTAAGTTCCTCTCTGTATAACTTTCAGCTACTCAGATCTCTCATTTTTTCTAAAAAAAACAAAACCCAAACAACAATAATAAAAATTCTATGTTGATAACACGCCTCAATTATAACTGGCAGGGTCTGATTTCACTGTCTCTTTGGTATTGTTGCTGACATTCTCAGATAATTGTAAACTAGGTCTCAAAGGTTCTATAGCCCAGTTTCCTTAAGCCCACTAGCAAGTATACCAGACATTCAAAGGAAGCTGTGAATACACAGCCTGGCTGCCTCCAGATTAATCAGAATTAGATTCATAACAGATAAACTAAAGGTGAAATAATTTTAAAATGAAAGTTTAGAACTTTATTTACAAACCAATTACACAAAGCCCATTATAAATGACCAACACCTAGTAGAACAACATGTTAAAAACCACCAGAAGCAACCCGAATTCCTCTTAGTTAACTACCATTACCCATTGCCGCTGAGTAAATTCCAACTCATAGTGATCCTACAGGACAGAGTAGAGCTGCCCCACACGGTTTGCATTCCAACTGCCAACCTTTTGGTTAGCAGCCGAGCTCTAAACTATTGTGCCGCCAGGGCTCCATAATTGTGCCTTGTCGTCCAGTTTCTAATGTCCTCTAATTCTTATTAAAATTTCCTGGGGAAATTTCCTTTTCATCTTCTCCCAGGATTCTGACAACATCCAGGATATGTCAAGTATAAGCGTAATCAGCTTTAGGTCCAAAGCTGTTCTGATACTGTAGTACTTTTAGTCTAAAGGGCTTTTTTTTTTTTTTTTTGAGAAACATTAAATATTATAAAAGTAATACGTATTCATTATACAAGTAAATACAATAAAAATAAGAAAATAAAAGTCACCTATAATCCCACCACCAGAGACAACTACTGCAAACATTTTGGAGTATTTCATTACAAACTTTTTTCTACATACAAGCAACAAATAATCGAAACCCAAAATTTAAAAAACAATGCCACTTATTAGCTCCAAAAAACGTAAAATACTAAGGTATAAATCTAAGAAAATATGTAGAGAATGTGTATGCTGAAAACTACAAAATTCTGATGAAAGAAATTAAAGACTTAAATAAATGGAGAGACATACTGTGTTCATCCACTGAAAGATTCAATATAGTAGAGTCAATTCTCCTCACAGTGATTTACAGATTTCACAAAATACCAGTTAAAATCCCATCAGGATTTTTTCGTAGCTAGATACAACCTGATTCTAAAATTTATATGAAAAAGGAAAGAACTAGGATAGGTAAAGCAATTTTGAACAGGAGAAAAAAGTTGGAGGAATCACACTACCTGATTTTAAGACTTACTATAAAGCCTCCGTAATCAAGACAGTGTGGTACTGGCGAAAGGATAGACACAAAGTCAATGGAACAGAATAGAGAAATTGATTCACATAAATATGGCCATTTGATCTTTGACAAAGATGCAAAAACAATGGAGAAAGGACAGTCTTTTCAACAAATTGTGTTGGAACAATTGGTTGTTCATATATAAAACAATGAACCTTGATCTAAACCTCACATCTTACACAGAGATTAACTCAAAATGGATCACAGATCAAAATGTAAAATATAAAACTATAAAATATTTTGACGAATACATAGGAGAACATCTTTGTGACCTTTGGGCAAAGAGTTCTTAGATATGACACCAAAGACATGATCCATAAAAGAAAAAAATTGATCAAATGGACTTCACCAAAACTGAAAACTTCTACTCTGTCAAAGACATGGTTTTAATTTGCATTTCCCTAATATCTAATAATGTTGAACATCTTTTCATGTGCTTATTTGCCACCCTTGTATCTTCTCAGGCATTTATTTTTCTATTTTGAGAGTTCTTTCTGTATTTGAAATATGCCTTTTATTGGATTTGTGATTTGCAAATATTTTCTCCCCGTCTGTAGCTTGTCTTTTCATTCTCTCAACACTGTCTTTAGCAGAAGTTTTAAAATCCTATCTTCACACACACACATACACACACTCTGAAATAAAATCCAAATATAAAGGAAAATACTTTTACCACTTGTTACATACTTTACTTTTTTCCCTTCCCTCCTCTCCTATTTTAGTCTATTAAAGAATGTTGGACAGTAAGCAGCAAAAAGATTATTCGGGTCATGTCAAAAGAATTCAAACGCCAACCTGAAGAGGTTTCCACTGGTCAAAGACGGGACAATTTCAGCACCAGAAAGAATAAAAATGTCAATAGACTAAAACACACACAGAAAAATGTTTAAATAGATGAACTCATAATGATACCAAAACAAATAAACAAGCTAACAACCTTCCTTATTGGTTACTTTTTTTTTTTCCTCAGTTTTTTTTTTATTAACTTTTATTGAGCTTCAGGTGAAGGTTTACAAATCAAGTCAGTCTGTCACATATAAGTTTATATACATCTTACTCCATACTCCCCCTTGCTCTCCCCCTAATGAGTCAGCCCTCCTTTCTGACAATTTTGCCAGCTTCCCACTCTCTCCACCCTCCCATCGCCCCTCCAGACAGGAGATGCCAACACAGTCTCAAGTGTCCACCTGATATAATTAGCTCACTCTTCATCAGCATCTCTCTCCCACCCACTGTCCAGTCCCTTTCATGCCTGAGGAGTTGTCTTCGGGGATGGTTCCTGTCCTGTGCCAACAGAAGGTTTGGGGACCATGACCGCCGGGATTCCTCTAGTCTCAGTCATACCTTTAAGTATGGTCTTTTTATGAGAATTTGGGGTCTGCATCCCACTGATCTCATGCTCCCTCAGGGACTGTCTGTTATGCTCCCTGTCAGGGCAGTCATCGATTGTGGCCGGGCACCAACTAGTTCTTCTGGTCTCAGGATGATGTAGGTCTCTGGTTCATGTGGCCCTTTCTGTCTCTTGGGCTCATAGTTATCGTGTGACCTCGTTGTTCTTCATTCTCCTTTGATCCAGGTGGGTTGAGACCAATTGATGCATCTTAGATGGCCGCTTGTTAGCATTTAAGACCCCAGACACCACGTTTCAAAGTGGGATGCAGAATGTTTTCCTAATAGAATTATTTTGCCAATTGACTTAGAAGTCCCCTTAAACCATGGTCCCCAAACCCCCGCCCTTGCTCCGCTGACCTTTGAAGCATTCATTTTATCCCAGAAACTTCTTTGCTTTTGGTCCAGTCCAATTGAGCTGACCTTCCATGTATTGAGTGTTGTCCTTCCCTTCACCTAAAGCAGTTCTTATCTACTAATTAATCAATAAAAAAACCCTCTCCCTCCCTCCCTCCCCACCTCGTAACCACAAAAGTATGTGTTCTTCTCAGTTTTTACTATTTCTCAAGATCTTATAATAATGGTCTTATACAATATTTGTCCTTTTGCCTCTGACTAATTTCGCTCAGCATAATGCCTTCCAGGTTCCTCCATGTTATGAAATGTTTCACGGATTCGTCACTGTTCTTTATCGATGCGGAGTATTCCATTGTGTGAATATACCACAATTTATTTAACCATTCATCCATTGATGGACACCTTGGTTGCTTCCAGCTTTTTGCTATTGTAAACAGAGCTGCAATAAACATGGGTGTGCACAATATCTGTTTGTGTGAAGGCTCTTGTTTCTCTAGGGCATATTCCGAGGAGTGGGATTTCTGGGTTGTATGGTAGTTCTATTTCTAACTGTTTAAGATAACGCCAGATAGATTTCCAAAGTGGTTGTACCATTTTACATTCCCACCAGCAGTGTATAAGAGTTCCAATCTCTCCGCAGCCTCTCCAACATTTATTATTTTGTGTTTTTTGGATTAATGCCAACCTTGTTGGAGTGAGATGGAATCTCATCGTAGTTTTAATTTGCATTTCTCTAATGGCTAATGATCGAGAGCATTTTCTCATGTATCTGTTAGCTGCCTGAATATCTTCTTTAGTGAAGTGTGTGTTCATATCCTTTGCCCACTTCTTGATTGGGTTGTTTGTCTTTTTGTGGTTGAGTTTTGACAGCATTATATAGATTTTAGAGATCAGGGGCTGGTCGGAGATGTCATAGCTGGAAATTCTTTCCCAGTCTGTAGGTGGTCTTTTTACTCTTTTGGTGAAGTCTTTAGATGAGCATAGGTGTTTGATTTTTAGGAGCTCCCAGTTATCTGGTTTCTCTTCATCATTTTTGGTAATGTTTTGTATTCTGTTTATGCCTTGTATTAGGGCTCCTAAGGTTGTCCCTATTTTTTTCTTCCATGATCTTTATCGTTTTAGTCTTTATGTTTAGGTCTTTGATCCACTTGGAGTTAGTTTTTGTGCTTGGTGTGAGGTATGGGTCCTGTTTCATTTTTTTGCAAATGGATATCCAGTTATGCCAGCACCATTTGTTAAAAAGACTATTTTCCCCAATTAAGTGACACTGGGTCTTTGTCAAATATCAGCTGCTCATATGTGGATGGATTTATATCTGGGTTCTCAATTCTGTTCCACTGGTCTATGTGCCTGTTGTTGTACCAGTACCAGGCTGTTTTGACTACTGTGGCTGTATAATAGGTTCTGAAATCAGGTAGAGTGAGGCCTCCCATTTTCTTCTTCTTTTTCAGTAATCCTTATTGGTTACTTTTGAAGAATTATTTTGAAAATTGGTAGATGAAGGGGGTAAAAAATCAAGCATTTATCCTGCTTTCCTTTAGGAAAGTGCCTCAGGATAACCAAATAGTTGATTTGGGGAAGTTTCTCTTTATTGAAGTGTTCCAGTTCTAGCTAATAAATGGAGAAAAAGATCTGGTTGAGAACTTCTGGATTTATGATCTATAAATGAGTCACAATTCAAAGACACTGTGGCACAAGTGTATAAGAGGACATGAATAAGGATATTCATTGAAGCACTGTTTGTAACAGAAAAAATTTTGGGAAAAAGCCTAAATGTCAATCAACACAAAAGAGATAAATTACATACAGACAAGCAATGAAATATTAAACAAGAGCCACATATGAGAACACAGACACATCTCAAATACAACATGCAATAAAAACTAGTTGTAGATGGATACTTACACAGTATAAGACAACTGATATAAAGTTTAAAAGTATGTAAAACAATAAGCTTTTTTGTTTATAGATATATGCATATTGAGTAGAAGTATAAAAACACAATAGGGATGGCCAGCACCAATTTGTAGAGTGGTTTTCTCTGGGGAGGAAAATGCGATCACACAGGGGGTTTAACAGGGATTTTGGCCTTTTCTGTTTTATTTCTTAAAAGAGACACAGAGAGAGAGAGAAACAGAGAGAAAGAGAGAGAGGAAGAAAGAGTAAGACTGTGCAAGCAAGCAAGCTTAATGTATGGCAAATGTTAAGATCTGATTAAACTGGGAAGTGGATTCTTGGGTTGCTATTACTATTACTATATATTATCTTATTCTGTATGTTTGAAAATTCCATAATAAAAATAAAATCACATATTTTGACACCTTAAGCACAGAAATTTAGCATATTTTTATTTCTTTCTCTTCTTTGAACAAAAGGTTTAGCCCTGGTGGCACAATGGTGAAAGTGCTTGGCTGCTAACCTAAAGGTCAGTGGTTTGAACCCACCAGCCGCTCTGTGGGAGAAAAGACCTGGCAACCTGCTCCCATAAAGATTGCTATTAGGTGTTGTTCAGTTGGTTCCAACTCATAGTGAACCCACGTAGTACAGAACAAAACCCTGCCTGGTTCTACACCATCCTTAAAATTGTTATGCTTGGGCCTGTTGTTGCAGCCACTGTGTCAATCCACTTCCTTGAGGGTCTTCCTCTTTTTCCCTGACCCTCTACTTTACCAAGCATGATGTCCTTCTCCAGGGACTGGTCCCTCCTGATAACATGTCCAAAGTATGCGAGATGAAGTCCTGCCATCCTTGCTTCTAAGGAGCATTCTGGCTGTACTTTTCCACGACACATTTGTTTGTTCTTCTGGCAGTCAACATCACAATTCAAAGGCATCAATTCTTCTTTGGTCTTTATACATCGTCCAGCTTTTGAATGCATATGAAGGGGCTGAAAACACCATATCCTGGGTCACTACATCTTAGTCCTTAAAGTGACACCATTGCTTTTTAACACTTTAAAGAGGTCTTTTGTAGCAGATTTGCTTAATACAATGAGTCATTTGATTTACTGACTGCTGCTTCCATGGGCGATGATTGTGGATCCAAGTAAAATGAAATTCTTTACAACTTCAATCTTTTCTCCGTTTAACATGATGTTGTTTACTGGTCCAATTGTGAGGATTTTTGTTTTCTTAATGTTGAAGTGAAATCCACAGTGAAGGCTGCAGTCTTTAATCTTTATCAATAAGTGCTTGAAGTCTTCTTCACTTTAAGCAAGCAAGGTTGTATCATCTGCATATTGCAGGTTGTTAATGAGTCTTTGGTCTTTATCAATAAGTGCTTCAAGTCCTCTTCACTTTAAGCAAGCAAGTTACATATTGCAGGTTGTTAGTCTTCCTCCAATCCTGATGCCATGTTCTTCTTCATATAGTCCAGCTTCTCGGATAATTTGCTCAGCATACAGATTAAGTATGGTGAAAGGATACAATCCTGACGCACATCTTTCCTGATTTTAAAACACACTGTATTCCCTTGTTCTATTCAAGTGCCTGTCTCTTGGTCTACGTACAGGAACCTCATGAGCACAATTAAGTGTTCTGGAATTCCCATTCTTTGTAATGTTATCCATAATTTGTTACGATCCATTTAGTTGAATGCCCTTGCATAGTCAATGAAACACAGTTAAACATCTTTCTGGTATTCTCTGCTTTCAGCCAGGTTCCATCTGACATCAGCAATGATATCCCTTGTTCCAGGTCCTCTTCTGAATCAGCTTGAATTTCTGGCAGTTCCCTGTTGATGTACCGCTGCAATCGCTTTTGAATGATCTTCAGAAATATTTCACTTGTGTGTGATAGTAATGATATTGTTCGATAATTTCTGCATTTTGTTGGATCACCTTTCTTGGGAATAGGCATAAATATGGATCTCTTCCAGTTGGTTGGCCAGGTAGCTGTCTTCCAAATCTCTTGGCATAGACGAGTGAGTGCTTTCAGAGCTGCATCGTTTGTTGAAACATCTCAACCATAAAGATTACAGCCTACGGGAAGTTCCATTTTGTCACACTGGGTCATGATGAGTCGAAATAAGACTCGATGGCACAAAACAACCAACAGTAATCCATATCATTGTAATTTTTAAATTGTATTTATTTTTCAAGAATTATTTCTAAGAATTTCTATTTTGTTTAAAAACAGCTTAGCAAGAAGCATTCAGACAAGTGGTCTATGCTTTCTTGGTTTCACTGTTCATTGTTGCTAATTTTATTCCTTTTCTTTCCCATTAAATTCACAAATGAACGATAGCTTGGCTAGATCATCTTTTTCCCTCAGAAGTCTCTAGTGACTTCTCCGCTGCCTTCTGCAATTTAGTATTGCACGGGATAAGTTTGATGTTAACCTATTTGTGTGTGGAAATGTGTATAATGCGTTTCTTTGCTGTCTGGATGTTTGTATGATTCTGGAGGAGGGGGTGTGAATTCAGAAATTTCAGTAGCATATGTCTAGAGTTGGGTCTTTTTTCTTCCTCATATTGAGTGTGTGCGCTTTTGGTCAGAAAACTAATCCTGACAGCTCAAGAAAATTTTCTTTTATCATTTTGCTTTGGATTGCTTCTCCTTTATCTTTTTTATTCACATTCCTGAAACTTCCATTACACTTATATCAGAGCTCCTGAATTTTTCCTAAATGTCTCTTTTCCTTTTTTTCATAATATTAGCCAGTTGTTTCCTTTTCTTTCCCCTTTTCATCCTTAAGAGAATTTCTTTAGGTAATTCGGTTTCCCAAAAATTCGAATCTATTGCTCACCTTCTCCACTGTGTTTTTAACTCAGTAATCATGTCTTCAATCCGAAAACAATTCCTGTTTTAAACTGTTCTCTTTCCATAGCACAATGACTACTCAAATCTTACTTTAAAATTTTTACTGTAGTGAAATATATATAACAAAACATTTCAACCATTTTTACATGTACAAGTCAGTGACATTAATTCTTTTCACTGTGTTGTGCAATAATCACCACTATCCATTTCCAATTTTTTTCATTATGTACCCCTTAAGCAATCATCCTCCATTCCCCCTTTCACCTACTCCTGGTAACCACTAATAAACTTTGGTCTCTATTCATTTGTCTATTCTGGATATTTTATATAAGTAGGATCATACGATATTTGTCCCTTTGTGCCTGACATTTCACTCAGCATAGTCTTTTCAAGGTTCATCCATGTTGTAGCATGTGCCAGGGTTTCATTAATCTTTACAGCTGAATGAGTTCTCCTTTTAAAAATAAACTTTTGAGTTGTTAAAAATGTTTTAGCATACAACTGATATTTAAGACAGTAATTTTTTTCCTAGCACCAAATATTTTAAAAGGGACTGAAGTGAAATATGTTTATGAATCATTTGCTCTCATTGCAATTAAAAATCTGACTTAAAAGGGTGACTCTTCATCTAGCTGGCACTAACTTTTTGTTTATGGGGATGGAAAATATGGCAATGGATATTGGTGATGGTTGTAGAACATGATTAATGTAGCTCGTATCACTGAAATGTACAAAATACAAATGCTAAATTGGCAAATGTAGTGTTATCTATATTTTTTTACAACAATTTAAAGAAGAAGAAAAAGAAAACCTTATGGAGTACATTTCTACTCTGATACACATGGGGTTGTCATGAGTGGGAACTGACTCAATGGAAACTGGTTTTAATATATGGAGAAATTATCTTCTCATTTAAAATAAAAAAGAGAAAAAAGTGATTCAAGTGCTGAGCTTCCCACAACCAGACGGCATTTTATTCTTGCACACAATGGTTAAATTAAAGGAGCTACTTAACTCAAAAAGAACATTTCAAGACTTATGCTGAAGTACAATGCTGTCAGTGATAGGATAATATCCATATGCCTACAAGGAAGACCAGTTAATATGACTATTATTCAAATTTACACACCAACCACTAAGGCCAAAGATGAAGAAATTGAAGGTTTTTACCAACTTCTGCTTTCTGAAATTAATTAAACATGCAATCAGGATGCATTGATAATTACTAGTGATTGGAACGTGAAAGTTGGAAACAAAGAAGAAGGACTGGTAGTTGGAAAATATGGCCTTGGTGATACGAATGATACCAGAGAGCTCATGATAGAAGTTTGCAAAACCAACGACTTCTTCATTTCAAATACACTATACACGTGGACCTCACCAGATGGAATACACATGAATCAAATAGACTACATTTGTGGAAAGAGACAACGGAAAAGCTCAATATCATCAGTCAGAATAAGGCCAGGGGCCAATTGCAGAACAGACCATCAATTGCTCATATGTAAGTTCACGCTGAAGCTGAAGAAAATTAGAACAAGTCCATGAAAGCCAAAGTACGACCTTGAATATATCCCACCTGAATTTAGAGACCATGTCAAGGACAGATTTGATGTGTTGAACACTAATGACCGAAGACCAGACAAGCTGTGGAATGACATCAAGAATATCATGCATGAAGAAAGCAAGAGGTTATTAAAGAGACAGGAAAGAAAGAAAAGACCAAAATGGATGTCAAAAGAGACTCTGAAACTTGCTCTTGAACACTGAGTAGCTAAAGTAAAAGGAAGAAACTATGAAGTAAAAGAGCTGAACACAAGATTTCAAAGGGTGGCTCGAGAAGGCAAAGTGAAGTATTATAATGACACGGGCAAAGACCTGGAGATAGAAAACCAAAAGGAAAGAACACTCTTGGCATTTCTCAAGGTGTAAGAACTGAAGAAAAATTCAAGCCTTGAGCTGCAATACTGAAGAATTCTAGAGGGAAAATATTAAATGATGCAGGAAGCATCAAAAGAAGATGGAAGGGATACATAGAGTCACTGTACCAAAAAGAATTAGTTAATGTTCAACCATTTCAGAAGGTAGCATACGATCAAGGACCGATGGTACTCAAGGAACAAGTCCAAGCTGCACTGGAGGCACTGGCGAAAAACAAGGCTCCCGGATTTGACAGAATACCAGTTGATATTTTTCAGTAAACGGATGCAGCACTGGAAATGCTCACTCATCTATGCCAAGAAATTTGAAAGACAGCTACCTGGCCAACTGACTGGAAGAGATCTGTATTTATGCCTATTCCCAAGAAAACTGATTCAACTTAATGTGGAAATTATCAAACAATATCATTAATATCACACACAAGTAAAATTTTGCTGAAGATCATTCAAAAATGGTTGCAGCGGTATATCAACAGGAAACTGCCAGAAATTCAAGCCAATTCAGAAGAGGACGTGGAGCCAGGGATATCACTGCTGATGTCAGATGGGTCCTGGCTGAAAACACAGAACACCAGAAACATGTTTACTGTGTTTTATTGACTCTGCAAGGGCATTCAACTGTGTGGATCATAACAAATTATGGGTAACATTGCAAAGAATGCGAATTCCAGAATACTTAATTGTGCTTATGAGGAACCTGTAGATAGATCCAGAGGCAGTCATTTGAACAGAATAAGGGAATATCGCACACTTTATAGTTAGGAAAGGTGTGTGTCAGGGTTGTACCCTTTCACCATACCTATTCAGTCTGTATACTGAGCAAATAATCTGAGAAGCTGGACTGTATCAAGATGAACAGGGCATCAGGATTGGATGAAGACTCTGTGTTATGCAGATGACAGAACCATGCTTGCTGAAAGTAAGGAGGACTTGAAGCATGTACTGATGATCATCAAAGACTACAGCCTTCAGTATGGATTATACCTCAATATTAAGAAAACAAAATCCTCAGAACTGGACCAATAAGCAGTATCATGATAAATGGAGAAAAGACTGAAGTTGTCAAGGATTTTATTTTACTTGGATTCACAATCAACACCCATGGAAGCAGCAATCAAGAAATCAAAAGTCGCACTGCACTGGGCAAATCTGCTGCAAAAGACCTCTTTAAAGTGTTAAATAGCAAAGATGTCCCCCTGAAGAGTAAGGCGCACCTGATCCAAGCCATGGTGTTATCAATTACCTCATACGCATCTGAAAGCTGAAGAATGAATAAGGAAGACCAAAGAAGAACTGATGCCTTTGAACATTGTGTTGGCAAAGATTACTGAATATACTATACACTGCCAAAAGAACATACAAATCTGTCTTGGAAGAAGTACAACCAGAAACAAGGATGGCAAGACTGTGACTCACATACTTTGAACACCTCTCAGGAGAGATCCGCCCCTGGAGTAGGACATCATGCTTGGTAAGGTAGAGAGACATGAAAAAGAGGAAGGCCCTCAATGAGATGGACTGACACATTGGCCGCAACAACGGGCTAAAACATAGCAATGTGATTGTGAGGATGGTGCAGGACCAGGCAGTGTTCTGCTGTACACAGGGTTGCTATGAGTCAGAACCTACTCAACAGCACCTAATAACAACAACTTTATATGCACTGGGGTCACGGACTGAGTAAGGAATTTGAGAAAAAGCTTCTTAAGAAAGGGATGCATTTTAGGAGGTTTAGGTTTCAATCATACCTGATATTCATTAACTCAGTCATTATGCTTTAATGAAAAAGAGGGACAATCTCAATGATCAATAAACTGTCGAGGCTTGGATGGTCTTTCATGAGCAACACAGTTCTACGGTATCACAGAATAGGTTCTGTGGCTGGAAATTAACATTTAGTGCTGCTTTCCTGATCCTAGGAGAGTCTTTCAAGAGCTGAAAAACAAAGCTATAATTTATATTTATTTGAAAATTATTTTTTCTCTATCTGTTTTATAATACATATTTTCATATTTTAAATATCATGAGTTCTGTACCAAAGTTGCTTATTAGGTCTATAACATCTGTGGGTTTAAGACAGAAACTTGAGAGATTCTCTGAGCAGGAGTTAAACTGATGCCCCCTAGAAAGTCAGGAAGCCTTCTCCAGGTACGTTCAGGAAGTGTAGCTTCACTTGAGCTGTGAGAATTTAGGCATGTCAACTTTTGAAAAATGGGAGTAATAGTACTTAGTTCATATGGTGGTTGAGAGGATTAAATAAACGACTTTGGCTCAATTACAAATACTCACTGAGGACCATTTACTATACGCCAGTATTAGATGCTGAGGATATAACAGTGAACAAAGTAAACAAAGCCTATCCCCCTCACCCCCACCCTACAGGTAATACTCTCAGCACGGTGCTCAAAACATAGTAAGTACTCAATAAATTACAGCTGTTATTATCTTGGGAATGTCCAACATATCTCACAGAATGACTGTGTGTGAAAGCTAAATGTGCACAAACTCTTTAGAATTCTCTGTATATTGAAATATTGTTGTAGGAGGAGAGAATTTATGCCAGATTCAGAATTGGGATTCTTTCCCACACTACAGGTTCTTGTCTTTTGTAAGGCGCCAACGAAGCAGGTTGACTTTAGTAGGTCCTGAGCCATCTTTCTAACCACTACATTATAAAATTCTTAGATTTCAACCAAATACTTTAACACAGGTAATTAATGAATGAGCTGTCTTCCAAGCAGAGTTCAGGACAGAGTCTTTCATTACAGCAAGAATATGAAACAACTCATCAGTTCTTGTTATAAATTATCTTTGCACATATATATTTAGTATCCCGGCATAAGAGAAGTCCATGATGCGGCTATGGGAACGTATAGTGTAGAAGTGGAAGTTTCTCGATCTCCTCAATTTATAAGAAATCAGGGCATCTGTAGTTACCCAGGGCTTCAGATGTCGTCTGTGAATAAGCAGAAAGTCCCATAGGTGGGAAAAATGAAAACGACAAAGAAGGGTAGCCAATAATATTGACAGAGAATATGAACCTTAAATAAACCAAAGATATTTATGTGGAGAGGGAGAAATAATGGTTTAGAAGAAGCCATGGCAAGTAAGGAGGAGGTTGATCCTGTTTCTTAATTCAGAGGTATGTGGGTCAAAGAAGAGTGAGCAGCAAGCATTTGAGAGGGTTGCAGGGAAAACAGTGTTTTCTGGGGAGGGCCAGGTTTCAAGGCAGATCTAAGCCATGTATGGGACTGGCTGGACTCAGGAAGTCCAAATACTTCCAGCAACCTGGAGCCAGAATGACTACGTTTCCAAATGAACCCTCCTGAACAACTTCTGGGGTGGGGAAGGACTATAAGCCTCTCTGGAAGGAGTCAGTGGAGTCTAGATTTGATTGGGCTGCAAGGGAATCTTATACCAGGTGGGCTAGAAACAGATCCAGTTAGTGTCCAGAACCTACAAAAAAACATTAGATCCTGGCAGATTTGGGAGAAAAGATGCTGCCTTCTCTGAAGTCAGCCACAGCCTAACCCTATCTTAAAAACATATACTCACTGGGGTTATTAATCCTCAAGGCCATTTTAGGAACAGGTTTAATATACATTAGATGCCAAAATTAAGTTAAAGACAATGCTATAGATTTTACTCACATCCGATTATATAACCTTTTAGAAGGCATTTTTAACTGCTCTGTACTACAGCTACTTAGTGTCTGATCCTCTTCTGTTATCACAGAGACATAAGATCATTTGTAAGAGCTCTTTAGAAAAAAGAAGTAAAACACATACTATTAAACGTAACGCCAGACTGGAAAATCTTTCTAAGAAAATTGTAATTGACAACTTAATGCAGACAGCAATAGTATAAAACTAAGACAATTTACGATTTATTATTTTTAAGACCTCATAAACATCTAAAAGTAAGTTTAAGCTACTTTGGAATGAAATTACAACTTGCACCTTGAGAATTAGAATATTTAACCTAAACAATCATACTCAATTTCACTAAAAAATAAAAATTAAAACAATAAGATATCATTTTCTCTTTATCTGACTGGTCAAAATTTTTAAACATCAATGATACTTAGATAACAGATAGATAATAGTCCTTCCCCTTCCCTAAATTTTTAAAGATGGATGAGAATGTGGAGAAATGAGCACTCTTTAATACTGCTGGTAGGGGATACCATTGGTACAATCTTTTAGAAGAGTAATTTGGCAATGTTTATCCAATTCCATATTTACACAATTCCATTTACAGAATTTGAATTACTGAAATACTTTTACACACACACACATACACACATACAGAGACACTACAGCACTGCTTGCTTAAAGAAAAAAACAAATGAAGAACAATCTAAATCTAAATGTACTGGTAGAGAAATGGCTGGATAAGCTGGTTCATTCATAAAATGGAATGAAGTAGTCATTAGAAAGGCAGCTCTTTAGGAGCTGATATGCAGAGCCAGCCATAAAGAATTAATTAGAAAAATATCAAGTTGTAGGAGAGTATGTATAGTATGTTTCTATTTTTATTTGTTAAAAAAAAAACCTTTTAAAAATTAAAATCAACCATTGCATACTATTTACAAGAGAAACAAAATACTCTGATTCATTTTCATTTGAAGTTGTTCTCAACAGAAATCCCTATTAATTTTTTGAGCAAAAGGCTATAGATACACTACAACATAAATAAAAATTAGAAAAATATTTGTGTTTTTATATCATGTCTTTGGGAAGTACAAATTAAAGGAAAAGGATTCTTACTATTTTGTTTTTTAAGTAGATAAGTAATGCTTGGAAAAATGAGACCATGTCCCTTAAACCAATTACGATAGGCACCTAGGTATGAGTATGAAAAATGACTTTGTACTGATTAGCTGGTAATATAAAATAAACATATGTTACTATGTAGTAAGAGATGCAATTAAGAGCTAAAATGACAGACACTTAATGAGACATTCATTAGGAGTTAGGAGTAAATTGAATGTAAAACTGTATTTTCCACATCAAAGCTGACTTACCTCAATAACCCTTCTGGTCTCTGAAATTCTTGTGACCAGAACACCAGACATGTTTACGGTATGATGCAAAATAATATCTAAAATAATGTTTTTAATGTGCTGCACATAACTGAAATGTCTTCTAAATTATTATTATTAGTTTTTAATCTAAAGAAAATGCTAAGATAAGCAGATTTAAAGTATTGGGTGGCTTATCCTTTTTGACTAAGACTGTCATACCAGTGAGAGCCATTAATAAGCAGCTTCAAGACAGGCTTCATATAGATATGTGCATACAACTGCTACCTGTCTATATATTTTCATCTATATATGCACGTATACAGACAAATTTTACATGTTTTTATTATATACCTCTTTAATCTCAACCTTTACTTGGCTAGCACATAAGCAAAGGGGCTTACAATAGTTATTGATGCTGCTAAACCATTCAGTAACCGCCCCACAGAGATATTAGAGCACTGCTTTACATGATTAGGGGCTATAGGAACATGGCTATCATTCCATATTGTAGTAAACATTCTTTTAGGTAGGCTGACTGATAGTTACAAACTGGCACACTGTCCCCAAAGCCGACAAATTAGTTATATGCAGAATACTCACATCAGCGTAGTGGCCTATCATATCACATCGGGCACATCGTTTTCTCCAGAAAGATCTTTTAAGACATCTGTGAGTGGAAGACATGGGCAAAGAACAGTCTAAGCAAAAGCGGGCTGGACAGGCATACTGGAGGTGTCCTCTCTCAGAGCAGAGGCAGCAGGGGCGGACTTTCTATTTGGCAGACAAACAGAAGATCTCTTTAGCAAAACATTTCAATCTCAAATAGTGGAAGATTAATTTTTGTTTTCCTATAAGATCCCATAATGAGTTATTTCTAATTTGAGGCCCCAGTGAAGGTTCAATCTTGAGCATGAATATAAAATCAAAATGTCTGAAATTAAAGCTTTAACACAAGCCGTCTATATACTGTGGTTGCCAAAAAGGCACGTGCACGTACTATCAGCTGGCACCTATTCTTAGGGACTGTTTTTTTGGGTCTCACAGGAACACTGACAAGGTGGAAGCATCTAAGAAGGAAAGCAGGATGATGAGGATCTGAAAGCTAAGTCATAAGAGGAACAGATACAGAAAGAAGCTCTTTTGCTTGGAGAGGCAAAGACTAAAATATCTGTCTCAAATATCTGAAAGACAGTTACTTGGAAGAGGGAGTAGGTCATGGAAGGAATGTTTGTTAACAGCTTATTATGTATCAGGCAATGTCTAAGAGCTTTAGTTCTATGTGGTTCCAAGAGTTGATGTATCTGCTTAACATAATTTATAACAATAAACGTTTATAAATACCTTTCTCTATCAGTGAAAATTACCCCAAAATATAAACAAGTTGACTTATAAAATAGAAGTTTTAGAAGTGAAAGGGGTCTCATGAATCATCTGATTCAATCCTCTCATATTATACACATAAAAAAACATAGGCAGAGAGGGTTAAATGACTTGGCCAAGGTCATACAACTAGCACTGGGAAGTTAAAACTGATCCCAGGTTTTTCTGACTCTAAGTTTATGGTTTCTTTAAACTATACTGGGTTGTGGGCTACATGAAATTTAACATGTATATTACAAAAGATTTGAATTCTAATGTTACAGGATTCCAACCCTATGATTTTATGATTTTTAATAACATGGAAAGAAACAGTACATATTTCACATACTTGTGGGAGGGGACAGTTTTTTGACAAATGGCCACATTTGTCACAGTTTCTACAGGTAACATTTTTGTTGGCTGAATAGTATCGATGGGTCCATCTTCCAGGTGATCTGCTATTACCTATCTGGGCCTAAAAGGAAAAAAAAAAAAAAAATTAAGGAAAAAAACTACTTTCAGCTAATAAAAAGTCTAATCCCTCTCTATTTAAAGGCAGTTGTCAATGAGAAGAGTAAAGAAACATCAAACTTCAAATCAGTTACATCACCTTGATAAGGCAAGAGAATAAACAGTCATTGTCTCTTCAATAGGATTCCTGGTGGCGCAGTGGTTAAAGCACTGGGCTGTTAACCAAAAGGTTGGCGGTTCAAACCTACCAGCCACTACGCGGGAGAAAGACGTGGCAGTCCACTTTCATAAAGATTTATAGCCTTGGAAACCCTATGGGGCAGTTCTACTCTGTTCTACAGGGTCACTATGAGGCAGAACAGACTTAACGGCAGTGGGTTTTTTGGTTTACTGAATTTTAGGACCTAGCACAGGGAACTCTGCACTCTCTTAAAAGGAGGTAGAAAAACTTAAAAGGGGTACCATGAAGATAACTCTACTTTTTTTTGTCCACTCCACTTCCCATTCTTTTACACTTCTTTTCCTTATGGCTCCCCTTCTTTTACCTCTCTCTCTTTTTATGGTTCAGGTCTAGTAGGCGTACCGATACATGTCATTTAGACCTTCTGGTGCCATTCAGAGCCAAAGGCAATGCTAAGTTCTATCTCTGAATATATAACATATTTTTCAGAATGAGAAGCCTGCTTAAATTTTTTCATGGGATACTGTTTTCACGATTTTGCCTACTGTAAAATTATAAAACTCCATAGCTACTGAATACATTACTTCTTTTGAATAGCCCAAGGTTACTGCCTACAAAACCAGATTATAACTTATAACAGGGAAGGAGATTGTCTCCTTCCACTGGAGTTTTTTTTTTTTTTTTTAAGATTCATTCTGCCTACACAGTGATCCAATTCTAGCCATCCCATATTCCAGCACAAATTTAGTATCTCAAAAGAGAATATTAGGCAAAGCATATGGAATATCTCTAGAGGGATATGTAAACCCCAGCGATGCTTTTATCTTGTTTAGTAGAATTCCATCTTTGAAAAAACTTTCATTTCTTACTTGTTATCCTATTAAACTGGCCAAGTAGACCCCAAGGAGATACATTCTAGATCTCTCTTGAAGCTTTTCTTCTACCAAATTGTAAAATTATTCTCTTTTCTAGCATCTGCCACGATTAAGGTTAATAATTGACAAACACCTGCCACATTCTAAATATAGACTAACCATTTCCTTCCACTGAAGAAGTGGTTATTTCCAGTGTTGGTCTTTAGTGGTACCAGGCCATATAGGCTGAAGAGGACTCACCATGGCAGAGCAGAAACAGAAGGGAAAGGGGACTAAAGGGGGCTGAACCAGGCTTCTGAAAAGTTAAATCAGCCTTTCTTATAAGCCACTTGGATCACTACTATTTAAAAACAAACAAAACTTTATTAATCTTCTAGAAGTTATCATAATAAAATAAAAGGAAAATATGAATCAAAGGAAATTATCGAACTATTACTCAGAATTTAAAAACGATCTGATTTTACCTCAACGTCTTTGTCACTGATGAACCAGTTTACACCATCTTCTTCTACAAAACAAATGGAGAGCTATTTCATTAACTTGAAATTTTTTGAGAACTGTAATTTGAGTTACACTTAAAAATTATATACTAAAAAGAAAACTGACTAAAAATACTATTATTTTGCCTGAGCTACAATACTGGGTATTATAAATCCATGTTACTCAGTCTTGGCATCTTTAAAGTATTTATAGATTGACTATTCAATTTGTTGGTACTCAAGTTAGACCCCCCAGAGGTAGTGAAAAATCTGGATACTCTTAAGCTTTTATCTTAGCTCCGTTATTAGTTGCATGAATCAGAACAAATCACTTAACCTCTATGAGCCTCAATTTCCTTACCTATGAAATAGGGATACCAGCATTTGCCCTGTCTACCTCAAAAATACTATTGGAGAAGATATACGGAAGTCTTAAAAAATCATCAAACTCTATAAAAATTTAAAAAATCAGTATCAGCTGTGTCCACTAGCTTTCCATTGTGGTTGACTTCCATTCTAACAGTCAAAAAAATTAGATTTTGATTACTATCTCATTATTAGGGCTAGGCACTTAGCACTGCATTTTATAACATCAAAAAAAAAAAAAAGAATAAAGGAGGCCAAATATCCAGAAACCACTAAGCTAAAAATGCAATTGTAAAAACCTAGAGGGGGGAAAAAAACCCCAAACTACATTTTTCCGTATCCCCTGTTTCCGTCTCTTTATACTGCTGCTTTTACAGACTTGTAAATGGCTGCTATTCCTTTGGTTCATCCATGGCCAAGGTAGAAGGGACCTAGGACTAATGCAGAAGCTAAGGTGTAAACAAAGGACTGAAAGATTCTTCTTCTCCTCCCAAGCAAAGTTAAGATTTCCTTCTTCTACTTTACTACTGTCCTCTAGCTCAAAAACACAAATTGAGCTTGATTCATTTCCTTGAAAGGAATTTTGAAGAGACATGAAGAAATCTACATTTTCCCAGGCCTAGCAGTAGCGTCTAGAGATACATTCTAAAATAAAATACTTTTACTAAAAAAACCAAGAGGCTGCTTTACAAAAAAGACCAATCCATAGGAAAACAAAGGTGCTGTGCTGATGATTATTTTCTTTGTAAAATTTGGTGGCTGCACCCCATATACTGAGAATGAAGAACACATTAAACAGCAGCAGTCTCTATTCCTTCATCATCGCCACCCACACTATTATTCTTCATTCAAATGAGCCATCTAAGGAGCATGCTTTGCTTTAACTTTCAAAGCTATCTTTTGTATCTCAACATCCTTCATCATTAAAATTCAAAATGACCTCTTGAAATTAATTATATAATTGACTTAATATTGTTCTTAAAAAATGAAATGCAAAATAGCAACTGTTATTCACCTCTCCCGACATAAACCTGCAAATGAGCAGAGAATAGTGAAAAAAGGGAAGGTCTGAGGAAGAAAGGTTAACTCCATTTAGATTGTTTTAACATTCCTACAGCAATATTCTAGGTTATATACTAACAACAAGCTACAGTGTATTCTTATTGTAGAAAATGCATCAACAAGTACACAAAATAGATCTCAATTACAGATAAGCCAGTGCTTCTCAAGTGGTAAATTAAGCAAAAACACCATCAGGAAAACAAAACAACTTGTGGCCCTACCCTAAGGCTCCAGTTTTGGCTTACTGGTGATGACAGCTGACCCCTGCCCTTGCTCTTTTACCTATCCTATTTGCTTCTAAATCCCAACTCAACGAAAGCCTTGTCTGGTGTAACTCATTTGAACGGCTGCACACAGCCCATTTTCCACTATTTCCACCATTGTTCCACTGGGTATAAGACTTGGCAGAAACCCAGGTTCTAGTCTGAACTCTGCCTCTCATTTGCTGTATGGTGTTGGGCAGCTTACTTACCCTCTGGGTCTGTATAATAATGAGTTTACATTAAATGAAATTAATGGTACCTTCTAGTCCTATGTTTCTGTGATTCTATCAAATTTTCTTTCATTACTGGGATCAAATACATTGTTACTTAGTCTACTTTACATAAATCCTCCAGGCCCTTGCAGTCAGCAATGGGTGCTTGCCGTAAAGACAATTCTAGAGGGCCCAGAGCACTCATCTTCCATGCACCTACCACCCGATGCCACAGAATGTAAGATGGGACTACGCCAAAATGTAAATTAAGACTGCCCTAAGGATGTCTAATATCAATTCTTAGCTGCTTTATAGCCTTGATCTTGCTGTTCTCCAGGACTGTGATTCTTTTAAGACTTCAGAGTTGTGATCACAGCAATAGTTAATAACTCTTCCTTTGCATTAAATCAACTCCGTTTAACAGACATCTATTAAAAGGTTACAATGAATAAGGTGCTATAGGGTACGCAAAGATAAATAAGAGCGTATAGCCTGACAGAATGTAAGACAAAGAAAAGACCAAACAAATGCTATAAATTAAGAGGAAGGAATAGCTTATATCTGAATTTAAGGGAAATTAGAGAGAAAAAGTCACAGAAATCTGGGCTGTAAAAGAAAGTTTGGATAGGAAATTTAAAACAAATTTTTTTATTGAGGCATAATTTACATATGATACCCATTTAAAAAACATAGTATGACGCCCTTTGACAAATATACCTGTGCAAACACCACAAAAATCAAGATACAGAACATTTCCATCACCCCAAAATGTAGCACTGTATACATCTGCAGTCAATGCCCCATCCTAGGCAATCAGTGATTCGCTTTTTGTCATGACAGATTTGTTTTGCCTGTCCGAGAACCTCATATATAGGGAATCATACATGATGTACCATTTTATGTCTGGCTTCTTTCACTCTGGATATTTTTCAGATTCATCCATGATGCTGGGTTGTTGATCTGTTCCTTTCTTATTACTGAGCAGTATTCCATAATATGGATATAACACCGTTTGTTTAGCTGTTAATCTGCTGATGAACATTTGGGTTGTTTCCAGTTTTTGGCAATTATAAAGTTGCAATAAACATTCTGGTAAAAGTCTTTTTTATACATATAAGTTTTCATTACCTTGAGTAAATACGTAAGTGTAGAATTGCTGAGTATGATAAGTACATGTTTATCGTTACCTTTTAAGAAACTGACAAACTATTTTCCAAAGTGCTTGTGCTATTTTATACCCCCATCAGTAATGTATAGGAGTTCCAGTAGCTTCATATTCTTGCCGATACTTGGAATTGTCAGTTTTTTTAATTTTAGCATTAGAATAGATGTGAAGCAATACTGCACTATGATTTTAATTGGAATTTCTGATGAACAATGACGTTGAGCAACTCTTCATGTGCTTATATACCACTCATACACCTTCTGTCAAAAGTTGCTGAAATATTTTGCTCGTTTTAAAAATGAGGTGTCTTCTTTTTATTAAGTTGCCCTGGTGGCACAGTGGTGAAGCACTTGGCTGCTAACCCAAAGGTTGTCAGTTCAAGCCTACCAGCGGCTCTCTTAGGAGAAACGACCTGGTGATCTGCTCCGGTACAGATGACAGACTGGGAAACCCTATAGGGCAGATCTACTCTGTCACATAGGGTCCCTATGAGTCAGATTCCACTCAAGGACACACAACAAGAGTTGTTTATATATTCTGGATACAAGTCCTTTATGAAATGTGCAACCGCAAATATTTTCTCCTAGTTGTGGCTTGCCTTTTTAATTTTTAGTAGGATTATTAAAAAACCAAAAACTCATTGCCGTCGAGTTGATTCCGACTCATAGCAACCCCATAGGACCGGTTAGAACTCCCCCATAGGGCTTCCAAGGAGGGACTGGTGGATTCAAACTGCGGACCTTTCAGTTAGCAGCCAAGCCCTTAACCACTGTGCCACCAGGGCTCCAGGAGGATTATTAGGACAGCAAAAGTTGTTAATTTTAACAAAGTCAAGTTTGTCAACTTTTTCCTCTACGTTAATGTTTTCTTTGCCCAAAGAAATCTGCCTATGCAAGGTTGTAAAATTGTTCTATGTTTTCTTCTGCGAATAGTTTTTTATGTTGGGTCTATCACCTATTGTTTGCATATAAATATCCAGTTGACCCTGTATCATTTTTTGAAAAGAGTATCCTTTCTGCATTGAATTACTTTACCAACTTGATTGAAAATCAGTAGACCATTTATACCCACTGCCGTCAAGTCGATTCGAACTCGTAGTGACCCTATAGGACAGAGTAAAACTGCCCCATAGAGCTTCTAAGGCTGTAAATCTTTATGGAAGCAGACTGCCACATCTTTCTCCTGTGGAGTGGCTGGTGGGTTCGAACTGTGGACCTTTTGGTTAGTAGCTGAGTGCTTTAACCACTGTACCACCAGGGCTCCTTAGGCCATATACGTGTGAGTAAATTTCTGGAAGCTCTATTATGTTCCATTGAACATGATGCATGTCTACTGGTACACCATATTACAGTCTTTACTACTAAAGCTTTATAAAATGTCATGAAATCATAAAGTGTAAGCCTTTCAACATTTTTGTTCTTTTTCAAGATTCCTTTGGCTATGCGAGGCACTTTTCAGCTCTATATACATTTTAGAATAAACACATCAATTTCTACAAAAAAGCCTGCTGGGATTTTGACTGATATTGTGTTGAATCTGAAGATCAGCTTGGGAAGGTATTTTAACAATAATCAGTCTTCCAATACATGGATATGGTATATCTTACTATTTTGGTCTTCTCTAATTTTTCGCAGCAATGTTTTAGAGTTTTCAGGTCTTGCATTTATTTTATCAAATTTACCATGGGCTATTTCATGTTTTTTTTTCTGCTAGGAAGTGGTGGGAAGAGTTTGTATAGGATTGATATTATTTCTTCTTTAAATATCTGATAGAATTTACCAGTGAAGCCATCTAGTTTTCCAAGTGGGCCAGGAAGTGGAGGTGAGGCTATTCAGATTTTCTATTTCTTCTTAGGCCTGTTTTGATAAATTGTAATTTTCAAGGAATTTGTCTACTATTTCAAATTGTTGAAATTATTGGCATAAAGTTACTTACAATAGTCTCTTATTTTCCTCTCACTCTCTGTAATAATGTCCCCTTTGTCATTTCTGACAGTGGTAATTAGTATCTTCTCTTTTTGTTCCCTATCATTCTGGCTAGAGATTTGTCACTCTTATTGATCTCTTCAAAGAATCAGCTTTTGGTTTCACTGATTTTTACACTCATTGTTTCTCTATTTCATTGATTTCTACTCTTTAGTATTTCCTTCCTGTTACTTATTTTGGATTTAATTTTGATCTTCCTTTTCAAGTTTCCTAAGGTGGATGCTTAGATCATTTTTCAGATCTTTCTTCTTTTCTAATACAAGCATTTAAAGCTACAAATTTTCCTCAACACCTGCTTTAGCTGTATTCCACAAATTTTGATATATTTTGTCTTCATTATAATTCAGTTAAAAATGTTTTCTAATTTTCCTTGTGACTTCCTCTTTGACCCATGAGGTATTTAGAAATGTACAGTTTAATTTCCAAATATTTAGAGACTTTTCCCCATCGAACTTACTGACTTATTTATTATTTGTTGTATAAATTTCATTGAGACTTCAGCAAATGTACTGTCTACTTGATGAATGTTCCATGAGCACATAAGAATAATGTGGATTCTGAAACTGTTGGGTGTAATGTTAATTTAAGCCAAGTGAGTTGATCATGTTTTTCAAGTCTTCTGTATCCTTACTGATTGTCTATTTACTTGTTCTCTTAATTACTGAGAAAGAAGTGTTTGCATCTCCAACTATAATAGAGGATTTGTCTCTTTCTCCTTCCAGTTCTGTTGGTTATGCTTCTTGTACTTTGAAGTTCTATTACTAGAAGTACACAGATTTAGGATTGTTACGTTTTCTTGATGAATGGATCCTTTTAATCATTATGAAATGTCCCTCTTTACTTCCAGTAACTGTCCTTGTCCTGAAGTCTACTTTGATATTAACATCACCACTCTATCATTTATGATTAATATTTGTATGGTAGATCTCCCCCACCCCAATCCTTCCACTTTTAAATAAGTCTGCATCTTTCATTTAAAGCATGGTTCTTAAAGACAGCATCTAGTTAGACTGTGCTTTTAAAATCCAGCTCGATAATCTCTGCTTTTTAATTGAAATGTTTAGATCATTTACACTTAATGTATTTACTGATATGATAATGATATATGGTATTGACACTGAGTTTAAGTCTACTATCCAGCTCTTTGTTTTCTATTTGTTCCACCTGTTCTTTCTTTCTGCCTTGCTTTGGGTTAAGTATTTTTTGTTTTGATTTACTTCCCAGGTTATTTCTAATACAGAGTTCTTAGCTATAATGTTTTGTTCTTTTATCCCCTTTAATTAGTTGTCCTAGGTTTACAATATGCATCTTTAAATTATCACAATGTACTTTCAAATAATATTTTACTGCTTCCAAGAAATTTAAGGAAGTAAATCCTTTGTGCTATTGTTATCATATATTTTACTTCTACATGTCATAAGCTGCACAATACCTTGTTGGTATTTTTTTTTTTTTATTTAAACAGTCTATTATCTTAAAAAAAAATTAAGAAATAAGTATTGTCTATTGACCTGCATATTTAGTGTTTTTGGAGTTCTTTCTTCATTTTTGTAGATCTAAGTTTCCATCTGGTATCATTTTCATTCTGCCTGATAATCTTCCTTTAATATTTCTTGTAATGCAGGTCTACTGGCAAGAAATTTTTACAGATTTTTTTTCACTGAAAATATTTTTATTTCACTTATTTCTGAAGTATAACTTCTCTTTACTCATACATTAAACCACCTGATATTGTCCTACAAGTCACTAACGTCAATTTTTCCCCTTCTCTGTTCTTCAGCTTTCTATTGTTGTGTCTTCAATTTCACTGCTGTTTTCCTTTGACTAGTCTAATCTGTAGTTAAGCCTATCCATGTCAAATATTGTACATTTCAGGTCTAGATGTTCCATTTGGTTCTTTTTGACATTTCCCATTTCTTAATTATTATATACATCTTTTCCTTTAAATCTCTGTGAGTATTTATGATGTTGTTGTTGTTAGGCGCCGTCAGCTCGGTTCCAACTAATAGTGACCTCATCTACAACAGGATGAAATGCCGCCCAGTCCTGCACCATCCTCACAATCATTGTTATGCCTGAACTCATTGCTGCAGCCACTGTGTCTATACATCTCATCGAGGATCTTCTGCTTTTTCACTGGCCTTCTGCTTTACCAAGTAAGGTGTCCTTCTCCAGGGACTGGTACCCTCCTGATAACATGTCCAAAGTATGTGCCATGAATTCTTAACATCATTGGTTCTAAGGAGAATTCTGGCTGTACTTCTTCCAACGCAGATTTGTTTGTTCTTCTGTTGGCCCACGGTATATCCAATATTTGTCACCATCGCCATAATTCAAAGGCATCAATTCTTCTTCAGTCTTTTTTCATTGTCCAGCTTTCGCATGCATATGAGACAACTGAAAACATCATAGTTGGGTCAGGTGCACCTTAGTCCTTAAAGTAACATCTTTGCTTTTTAACACTTTAAAGAGGTCTCTTGCAGTAGATTTGCCCAATGCAATGTGTAATTTGATTTTTTTTTTTATTGTACTTTAGATGAAGGGTTACAGAACAAACTACTTTCTCATCAAACAGTACACACACTGTTCTATGACACTGGTTAACAACCCCACAATGCGTCAGCACTCTGCCTTCTCAACCCTGGGTTCCCTATTACCAGCTCTCCTGTTCCCTCCTGCGTTCCAGTCCCTGCCCCAGGGCTGGTACACCTCTTTAGTCTTGTTTTGTTCCATGTGCCTGTTCAATCTTTGGCTGAAAGGTGAACCTCAGGAGTGACCTCATTACTGAGCTGAAAGGGTGTCCAGAGCCATACTCTCAAGGTTTCTCCACTCTCTGTCAGGCTAGCAAGTCTGGTCTTTCTTTTTGAGTAAGAATTTTGTTCTACGTTTTTCTCCAGCTCTGTCCGGGACCCTGTATTGTGATCCCTGTTATGATTCCTGTTATGTTGGACTCTATATGAGTGACTTGCAGATCAGCTTGATTCTTTTGAGGCTTCTTAAAAGCTTTGCTAGGTAGGTCCAGAGTAGCCTTTACTTTACTCTAGGGCCAATTTAGCCCTACTAAAAGATATCCCTTCTGGTGCCTCTACTGAATGTCTTGGGTATTCAACGCTGTCTCTCCACTCTGGCTAAGAAGAATTCGTGTAAGTTCTGGAAATTTTTCAGCTTACAGTCAGTAAATCAGTAGTTTTTGCCCAGTCTAAAGGGGTTTCACCCTATGCATGGACAGATGCGCACTCAGTATCTTCATTACTCAACAGTACCCCTATGCTGATTTTTGGATTGGAAATAACTCCAGAAATAGCTGCAGCTCTCTCTTTTCCAGTATTTTGTCCTGAAAATTACAGCCTCCTCAGCCCTGGTGGTGCAGTGATTAAGAGCTTGGCTGCTAACCAAAAGGCTGGCAGCTTGAATCTACCAGCTGCTCCTTGGAAACCCTATGGGGCAACAGCCTCTCTAAACTCTGATTTCTGTCTTCTTATCTCAGAGAGGCCTCCATGCTCTGCTTGGGTTCTCCCTCTTGGCACTATGATCCAGAAAGCATCTAGGCAGAAAGCCAGAATAACTGTAGGGCTTATCCTGCTTGTTTCCTTTCTCTCATGAATCAACAGCCCTGCACTACCTGCTGTCCAATGTCTCCAAACAGATCTTTAAAATATTATACCCAGTTTTCTAATTGATTATAGCAGGAGGGCAAGTCTGGTACCAGTTAGGCCAATATAACTCGAAGTAGAAGTCTTGTATAGGATTTTAATAGGTGGAGACAATAGAAAAAAAAGGAAAGGCACATACAACATATTAAAATAAAAAACTAAACCCCTTGCCGTCGAGTCGATTGCAACTTGTAGCGACCACATATGACAGAGCAGAACTGCCCCATAGGGTTTCCAAGGCTGTAAGTCTTTATGGAAACAGACTGGCACATCTTTCTCCCACAGAGTGGCTGGTGGGTTCGAACCACTGACTTTTTGGTTTATAGCTGAGCGTTTAACCACTGCGCCACCAGGGCTCCTTTTATGCAACATATTAGAGCAGGGGAAAACCCTGGTGGCATAGTGGTTAAGTGCTACGGCTGCTAGCCAAAGGGTCGGCAGTTCACCAGGTGCTCCTTGGAAACTCTATGGAGCAGTTCTACTCTGTTCTGTAGGGTCACTATGAGTCAGAATTGACTGGACGGCAGTGGGTTTGGTTTTTGGGGGGTATTAGAGGAGGTAAAAGGATATAGAAAAAAATACAGTTTGACTGGAAGAAAGGGTGTGATAATTTCTTTACTAAGAATTTACAAGGCCTTTTTTATAAAACAAAAAAAAATTTTTTTTTTCTTTTTTTTTTATATATAAAGAATACTGAGAGTTATTTGACTGGAAGAAAGGGCTTGATAATTTCCTTACTAAGAATTTGCACGGGCCTTTTTATATATAAAGAATACCGAGAGTTAAAATATTATTACTTATAAGAAGTTATTTATCAGAAATACATATGAAGACTTCATTAATATAAAACCTGTTCTTCCAACTAAGAAACCTTTTATGTCCTCTTTCATTTTCACTTTAAAAGCCCTGACTTCCTACTGAGTGAGATCTCCAAGGAATAGTACAACAGGACTCTTTCACCACAGTAGTAATGTTGAAGGCTGAAATAGGAAAACAGTATTACAGGTGTTCTATTAATGCTAGGCAACCACTAGAATATTTCATCTCTTCTGAAATAACCTTTAAAACAAGCAAACAAACAAAAAGTGAACCCGTAACTCTACAGTTTTTTTTTTTTTAAACAAATTTTTTCCTATTTGTGGAATTATCCTACTATTGTATTACACACACACATGCAACTACTACATGGTAATAAGAACAATAAACATCTCTTATATTTATATGATGATTCAGTCTATATATTGCCTTAAATATACATTTTTTTTCCCCTCAGAACAACCTTGTAGGTTATGATCATACAAATATTAACATTTTTATGTGTCTGTTTTCCAATACAGGGCAAAAAAGGGCAACTGCCAGATAAATAAACATTACTGAAAAAGAACAAAGTGGGAGGCCTCACTCTACCTGATTTTAGAGCCTATTATACTGCTACAGTAGTCAAAACAGCCTGGTACTGGTACAACGACAGATACATAGACCAATGGAACAGAACTGAGAATCCAGATATAAATCCATCCACATACGAGCAGCTGATATGTGATAAAGGCCTAAAGTCAGTTAATTGGGGAAAAGACAGTCTTTTTAACAAACGGTGCTGGCATAACTGGATATCCATCTGCAAAAAAATGAAACAAGACCCATACCTCACTCCATGCACAAAAACTAACTCAAAATAGATCAAAGGCCTAAATATAAAATCTAAAACGATAAAGATCATGGAAGAAAAAATAGGGATGCTAGGAGCCCTAATAAACGCCATAAACAGTATACAAAACATTACAAAAATGTAGACGAGAAACCAGATAACTGGGAGCTCCTAAAAATCAAACACCTATGCTCATCCAAAGACTTCACCAAAAGAGTAAAGAGACTACAGACTGGGAAAAAGTTTTTAGCTATGACATTTCTGATCAGCACCTGATCTCTAAAATCCACATGATACTGCAAAAACTCAACTACAAAAAGACAAACAACCCAATTAAATAACGGGCAAACGATATGAACAGGCACTTCACTGAAGAAGACATTCAGGCTGCTAACAAATACAAGAGGAAATGCTCATGATCATTAGCCATTAGAGAAATGCAAATCAAAACTACAATGAGATTTCATCTCACTCCAACATGTTGGCATTAATCCAAAAAATACAAAATAATAAATGTTAGAGAGGTTATAGAGAGACTGGAACACTTCTACCCTGCTGGTAGGAATGTAAAATGGTACAAGCACTTTGGAAATCGATTTGGCGCTTCCTTAAAAGGCTAGAAACAGAACTACCATATGATCCAGCAATCCCCCTCCTTGGAATACATCCTAGAGAAACAAGAGCCTTTACACGAACAGATATATGCACACCCATGTTCACTGCAGCACTGTTTACAATAGCAAAAAATTGGAAGCAACCAAGGTGCCCATCAACAGATGAATGGACAAATAAATTATGATATATTCACACAATGGAATACCACGCATCGATAAAGAACAACAATGAATCCATGAAACATTACATAACATGGAGAAATCTGGAAGACATCATGCTGAGTGAAATTATTCAGTTGCAAAAGGACAGATACTGTATAAGACCACTATTATAAGAACTCAAGAAATAGTTTAAACAGAGAAGAAAATATTCTTTGATGGTTATGAGAAGGGGGAGGGAGGGGGTTTTCATTAATTAGATAGTAGATAAGTTTTATTTTAGATGAAGGGAAAGACAACACACTCTACAGGAGAGGTAACACACCTGGACTAAACCAAAAGCAAAGAAGTTTCCTGAATAAACTGAACGCTTTGAAGGCCAGCGAAGCAGGGGTGGGGGTTTAGGGACCTTGGCTTCACGGGACATCTAAGTCAACTGGCATAATAAAATCTATTAAGAAAACATTCTGCATCCCACTTTGGTGAGTAGCATCTGGGGTCTTAAACGCTAGCAAGCGGCCATGTAAGATGCATCAACTGGTCTCAACTCACCTGGACCAAGGAAGAATGAAGAACACCAAAGACACAAGGTAACTATGAGCCTAAGAAACCAATCAGAGTCTACATAAGCCTGAGACCAGAAGAACTAGATGGTGCCCAGCCACAACCGATGACTGCCCTGACAGGGAACACAACAGAGAATCCCTGAGGGAGCGGGAGAGCAGTGCGATGCAGACCTCAAATTCTCATAAAAAGACCAGACTTAAGGGTCAGACTGGAACTAGAAGGACCCCAGAGGTCATGGTCCTCAGACCTTCTGTTGGCCCAGGACAGGAACCATTCCCAGGGCCAACTCTTCAGAGATTGGACTGGAATATGGGATGGAAAATGTTACTGGTGAAGAACAGGCTTCTTGGATCAAGTAGATACATGAGACTGTGTTGGCATCTCCTTTCTGGAGGGCAGATGAGAGGGCAGAGGGTGCCAGAAGCTGCCCAAATGGACACGAGGAGAGAGAGTGGAGGGAGGGAGTGGGCTGTCTCATTAGGGGGAGAGCAATTAGGAGTGTATAGCAAGGTGTGTATAAATTTTGGTATGAGAGACTGACTTGATTTGTAAACTTTCACTTAAACGACAATAAAAATTAATTATTATTATTTTTTTTAAAGGGCAACTGGTACTTTCTGTGAGTTGCAGTGCAAATCTGGCTATCTGCCAATACGACTATACTCAGTTTTCAAAGGTCACGGCTAAGAATTTGGGTTAGATTTTTGAGAGGCAGAAGCCTGTTGACCCTGTATTTCAGGTTTACTTAGTCTGCCAACGTTCTGGTGTATCCGAATTGTTGAAGATTATTCCTTTGCTAGGAGAGCAGCCACTCACAATTACAGAGTTAGCTCTCTCTACCTTCTGAGGTAATTTGACAGAAAGTGGGAATTAGTAAAATGTATTTCTAAAGATCTCCAGAGATTACAGAAGGGCTCAGTTTAGTACATACAGAAGGTGATTTGTGGTGCAGGTACCAGAGCCTAGGAATGTTTTCTTGAGTCTAATATCTCCACGACTTCATCATATAAGAAAGCCATAGATCCTTACATTTTCCAGATATTCTAAATTCTAATATAAAAAATTGGAAAACATTAAATTTCACCAAAAAGCTGTGTATATATGATTTTCTCAGAATACAGTGGACTTGAATTTAATATTCAGCAAATCAGAGGTAGAAACTTAACAGACCACTTGGCAGTTTGAACCCACCCAGTGGCTCCCCGAGAGAAAGACCTGGCCATCTGCTCCTGTAAAGATTACAGCCAAGAAAACCCTGTGGGGTAAGTTCTACTCTGTCACGTGGGAATGCTATGAGGCAGAATCAACACGACAGCACGTAAGAACACTAATTATTTAAGCCAGTACCCATCTGTCAGTTTGTCATACTGTGATGGCTTGCATGTTGCTACGATGCTAGAAGCTATGCCACCAATATTTCAAATACCAGCAGGGTAATCATGATGGACAGGTTTCAGCAGAACTTCCAGACTAAGACAGCCTAGGAAGAAAATCAGCTAATGAAAACTCTATGGATCACAACAGAATGCTGTCTGATATAGTGCTGGAAAATGAGCATCTCTGATTTGAAAAAAAAAAAAAGAAGGCACTCAAAATACACAGTGGCTGCAATAATGGACTTGAACACACCCATGATTGTGAAGACTGTGCAGTACCAGGCAACTTTTCATTCTGTTGTACATGGTGTCGCCACAAGTCAAAGCCAACTCAATGGCAATTATCAACAATTAAGAATGTACAAGCAACTTCCTCAAAAAGTAAAAATTTTTGACTTAATGTAATGTGTCATTACTTTTCAACAAATATTTACTAAATATCTACTATGTAAAAGACACTGTGGGAAACACAAAGACGAGTAAGAAAGAAATGGTGCTTGTCCTTAAGGAACTTATGATATACTGGAATAGTATACGCAATCTAAAAAATATTACTGTGTTAAGTACATAACCACAGTAAATACATTTTTAAAAAGAAAGATACCTTAATTAACATCAAGCTTTTTAAAAAGGGCAAAATGTCCACTATTATTATAGGAAATCGGCCATTTAACAAGAAATACTAAATTCTGTTGTTACATGCCATTGAGTCGATTCCAACTCATAGAGACCTTATAGGACAGAGTAAAACTGCCCCATAGGGTTTTCCTAGGCTGTAATCTTTAAGCGAGCAGAGGCTGTCAGGTCTTTTCTCCTATACTAAATTCTACTAGTAAATCATTTATGATGACTACAAATCACCAAAACAGCCTCCCTTATGTAAGGTAGCTTCCAAGACTAAGTAAGTCAGTCCTTTAGCAACTGTTCTCCCTAAACAGTGTGAGTCTATAAACGGCTCACAACTGGGGATTGGGAAAAAAAAAAAAGACAATGGTTGGTATACGACTATAAGCACTAAGGAACCAAGGTTTTGGGTCTTCTCAATATCTGTTCTCTCAATCACATTACAACCGGTTTCCGGCGAATCCATTCCAACTCATGGCGACCCGACAGGACAGAGCGGAACTTCCCTACTGGGGTTCCAAGGCTTTCAAATCTTTACAGAAGCAGACTGCCACATCTTTCTCCCGCAAAGTGGTTGGTGGGTTCCAACCACTGACCTTACGGTTAGCAGCTGAGCGCTTAGCTACTGCACCACCAGGGTTCCTTTCAATCAGATTATGAAGCCAAAATTTTGACCAATAAGAGATGGCACTCCTTCGCTACTCTAAAATAGTGAAATTTTCAAGATAAGATAGGTGAAAATGTTGTTAATAACCCTCTCACCAGATAGAGGCTAAATAATTTGGGAGATTGTAGCATAAAAGACAAATTAACAATATTATCTTTCCAAATTTGATGCCCACAATCTTTTTTTTAATAATTTTTGAAATGCTCATTTTTTAAAAGTAATTTTTATTGTGCTTTAAGCGAAAGTTTACAAATCAAGTCAGTCTCTCACACAAAAACCCATATACACCTTGCTACACGCTCCCAGTTACTCTCCCCCTAATGAGACAGCCCACTCCCTTTTTCGTGTCCATTTCGCCAGCTTCTTACCCCCTCCACCCTCTCATCTCCTCTCCAGGGAGGAGATGCCAACATAGTCTCAAGTGTCCACCTGATCCAAAAAGCTCACTCCTCACCAGCATCCCTCTCCAACCCATTGTCCAGTCCAATCCATGTCTGAAGAGTTGGCTTCAGGAATGGTTCCTGTCCTGGGCCAACAGAAGGTCTGGGGGCCATGACTGCCGGGGTCCTTCTAGTCTCAGTCAGACCATTAACTCCGGTCTTTTTTACGAGAATTTGGGGTCTGCATCCCACTGCTCTCCTGCTCCCTCAGGGGTTCTCTGTTGTATTCCCTGTCAGGGCAGTCATCTGCTGTAGCCAGGCACCATCTAGTTTTTCTGGTCTCAGGATGATGTAGTCTCTGGTTCATGTGGCCCTTTCTGTCTCTTGGGCTCGTAATCACCTTGTGTCCTTGGTGTTCTTCATTCTCCTTTGATCCAGGTGGGCTGAGACCAATTGATGCATCTTAGATGGCTGCTTGCTAGCGTTTAAGACCCCAGACGCCACTCTTCAAAGCGGGATGCAGAATGTTTTCTTAATAGATTTTATTACGCCAATTGACTTAGATGTGCCCTGAAACCATGGTCCTCAGACCCCTGCCCCTGCTATGCTGACCTTTCGAAGCATTCAGTTTATTCAGGAAACTTCTTTGCTTTTGTTTTAGTCCAGTTGTGCTGACCTCCCCTGTATTGTGTGCCGTCTTTCCCTTTACGTAAAGTAGTTCTTATCTACTATCTAGTTAGTGAATGCCCCTCTCCCATCCTCCCTCCCCCACAATCTCTTTTTGCATATCTAACATTTTAAGGTAAAAGGTCTTCTTGCCTGTTATTTAACACTCCCAAAGCCTTCCCATCTCTATACCACTGTTTAGACTACTCCCTTTCCTAGTTCTTATTCCTTCGTGGATTCCTTTACTGTTTCCTCTTCTTTCAGTAGTTACTTGGTATGCTTCATTCTTTGGCCTCTTTCTCCTCATTCTACATTCTTTTACCTAGGTTATGTCATCCACGTCCATAGTGGGAACTACCAAATGTATATTTCTAGTCCAGGTCTTTTCTCAAACTTCTGAAGGAAGGGACAACTGAACTCCTCACTTTCTCTCCACTCCTTGCTTCTTTCTCTTAAAAGCAAACAAACAAAACCTGACTTCTCTTTGTATTCTCTATCTCAGTGACTTGCACCATAGTCTGTTTTCTAAATCAGAAACCTTAACTCTTCCCTCTCACTTTTCATTCAGTTACTCAGCAAAATACTCTATTCAAAACAGCCTTGTTGCCATTATTTTGGTCCAGGGCCACTTATTTTCACCTAGACTATTAAAATAACTTCTGGCTATCTATAGTATCACAAGCTCTCTTCCATTCTGCTGTTGTTGGAGTACTGTTTCTAAACAGGAACGTGAATACGTTCTGCCCTGAATGGCCCCTCGCTACCTACAGAATAAAAATCAGACTCTTCTGCACGCCATGCAATGCTTTCCGTGATTTGGCCCTTAACCATTTCTCTAGCTTCATCTTCCTGGTCCCAATGCTCCAGCTATACCTAATCATTTCCCCAATGTGTCCCCTGTTCTCTGCTGTTATGCCTTTGTATACATTCCCTGAAACACCTGAGCCCACTCCCAGCTTATCCACTTGGAACTGGGACTTGGTCTTCAAGTCTCTAATCACCTGTTACCTCCTTCACTGAAGTCTACCCTGATATCTTTTCAGAAGCAGAGATATCACTTTGGAACTTAACTGCATCATTTCTATCTTTTTATCTCCCGAACACCAAAGCACGATTATTTAGTTATCATAGGTACTAAGTGCTTGCTGAATGAATTGATCTCCTTCTGGTAGATGTATTTTCTCCCTCAATAACAGTCTAAAAGCACCTTTTGTAGTTCTTAGGCTACTAAGCACTTCTAAACCTTGTATTAAGAAGTATATTATAAATATTTTATTTCCTTCATTATATCAGAAGCCCTCTATGAACTGAAACCACATCTGTTTTATCCCAGTTTTCAGCACATCTTTAGTTCTTTGAATAACAGTAGTAAACAAAAAGTAGAAATAGAAAAAAAAATATTCATATGCACACTTGTATGAGTAAGCACTGTTCAGAATTGGGATCCATGAGCCAACAGACAATTTAACAGATCATCATTGTATAGTAAAAGTTCAATAAGACATTTCCCTATGGCTAGGTAAAAAACGTGGTATTTCTGTAGTAAGCGACTCTGGAAACTAAAAAGGACTTTAAAAAAGTCCATTACTGAATAAAATAATTTGGAACACACAAGAGCCACAAGAAATATAAAATAATTCCATTTTTATAGATAATCATGCCTGTACCTAGCAAGTGTTTATAAAGATCACAAATATGAAGCTGCCATATCCCTTCCTGAGCCTAACTCTACCATACCAGATATCCCCCTGGGGATCTTCTCATTTCTAATAAGCAACCGATCCAGCCGCAAATGAAGTTACTATTCCCAACTTCATCAGCAGCATCTGTTATTTCAACGGAAACTTTTGAAATACACACAATGCCACATGCAAATCCCTTGAGGGTTGAGCCACTCTATTCACTTGCATTCTTCTCAGACTGCTCTTTATTTCTGTCTTGGTTTTCTCATATTTATACTTCTCCATTATAACATTGGTTACAACACCATTTAGGGCATTAAAATTTTATACTGTATTACTGGCAGCAGTTTAAATAAAACAAACTTTAAGGAAATGCTTTGCAAATTCAACATGTTCATTTCATTTTAGATCACATTAAATTCACCAGAAGCAATGTATATTTTTAAATGTACGTAAAAATAAATGAGGATTTAGCTTTTCTTTTTTTAGAGGTAGAGGAGGAAGAAGAAAGAGGAAATAAATACAGGTGCTTAGCACTGGGTTATATAAAACTCTTGTAAAGTTATCAGTCATATAAAGGCCTTTGACCAACCCCAAAGAGAAAAACATACAGACACAGAAACAGACAAACACACACACAAACACAAAGTTATCTCATATCTTCAACTCCCTCGGCTACGAGGGGTCCAATTTCAGTCAATAAACTAGCTGGCTAAGAAATACTTATTTAGAAATAAAAGATCCCTCAAATCATACTAACAAGAAGAGAAAGGAACTAATTATCAACAGAAACAGTCAATATGATGGGATTATGGAAGTTGTTTTTTCCCCTTTTAGATATCTACTCTAGATGCCTCCTTTCCACCTCTCCCAGTAAAAGGCAAAAAGAAAATATATATGGACACTTGAAATATTTGTAAAATGACAAGTGCAAATAAAACAAATTTAAAATCTAATCAATAAGCTATTTAAAAAAGAAAAAGATATTATAGGTACCTAAAGAAAATATATAAAAGCTATATAAAAGTTTCTATCTATCTGCTGGTCAATTACAATACAAACCTGGAAACTATATTCTTTTGGTCATCCTTCTAATTTCTTTTAACACCTCTTTTTGTCTCCTGATTCCTTTTTTTCTTCCCTATCATTAAGTTTGTGTATGAGCAAGTGTGTTTTCTCCAATGTCTGGTTCTCTGCTTACTCTCTCCTTGGTGAAAGAAGTCACTTTACAATAATTCACTTTTATTATCATTTTTTGGGGGGGTCAGATTTGCTTCAAATTTCTCTCTAGACCTCAAAACAAATATGTACAGGCTTACATTTATAATTGCTTATGAGATATATCACAAATGTTTATAGTACAATCACTGCAAACAAATATAACATATTCAAAGCAAAACTAATCCTTACAATCTTACCTGAAATTGGCTTAAATACTTTCTCCCCTGTTGTTATTAAAGCTTCAAAACATAGGTTTATTTTTATCTTTAACCTAATACTTCACCCCATTATCCAATCAGGCCGAGTCTTAAAATTCCACAGAATATTCCTTCAAAATGTCCCTTCAAGCAATACATTGGTGTTCTTCCAACTGGTAATCATTGTTCATTCATCATGATGGTTTCCCCGTGCTGTTAGTTTCATCTGATAGACACCAGCTAGTTTAATTTTCTCTTTAAATTTATATGTAATTCATTCTATTAATTTTATCAAAGTAATACATGTACATGATTTTAAAAAACTCGAATAATACTGAAAAGGTGTATAAGGCAAAATAGCAGTTCTCTGCTCCGCATGTCAACTCTCACTCCCCAGAGGCAACCACTTTCAATTCTTCACCTATTTCATTTATTTGCATAATTCTAAATAATGTTCATTCTATTATCAATGGATTTAACTGTTTTAGATATTCATTTCTAAATTCTAATAAAGTAAAACAGGATTTAGTTCTCTTATCACAGCCTATCCTCCTGTCATCTTCTACTTTCAGGTTAAATTAATATTCCATTTATAGTATGGCCATATAGTAGTATACTGCTTCCCTTCTTATATAACTTTTAAATTTTCCTGTATTTAATAACAGTCTAGTTGATTCACATGCTTGGCCTGAAAAGTCTATTTACTACTATGCTAGCCACCAGCACCTTATCTCTCTGGAAGGTTAAGTTTTAGTTATCTTCATATCTCTAGTACTAAGAGTCTGTTTGTTATCACTGTTGTATTATACTACAAAAAATAGTTATTACCATTTATCATCTGGGTCCAGTGGACCTTTTTTTAATACTTTAAGTCACTTAAAGATAATCTACAGAAGAATAAACACCAATTACAATGCTAAATTCAATTTTTTCATTTCTATACCATCTATATCCTTCTAATCATTTCTGCATTCACACCTGTCTTTAACATTTGTCTACTTACAAATAATATCAAGTAAGTTTTGGTGTAAAAACGTGAAATATGAAAGAATACTGTCATATATCCTTTTAGTAAAACAGTATGGTCCAGGTTCGTGTTATAAAATGTGTGATAACGGATCGTCCTGCTGAACGACTAGATGAAAATATACTATTTCCTTTTTGTATTTAGAAGTACATTGTTCACACTTATCAACTCTTGAGTCCGAGAAAATTCACCTAGGATATTTTCTGAAGAATCCTAGTCTGATATTTCACTTAAAAGATTAGGTTCGTCATCATCATTAGACTCTAGGTGCTACTATCTGTCTTTGCATTCATCTTTTGGTTCATTTAATAATTGTGAAACAACTTCCTCTGTCAATTTTCTTTTATTTGCAATTTTGGGTGGAAAATGCAATATTCTGAATTCTCAACTTTGTTCAATTAAAGCTAATGAAAGATTACAAAAGTTGTGTCTATACATCTTTTATACTTTCTCAAAAGATGATGTAATATTTTGGTATAATGCAGTAAGAAAACTGAAGGATGATACAATAGTGATGATTTATTTCATTACTGCATCATCCTTCTAGGCAATTCCATCATTATTCTGTTTTCTTACTAGTTTAATCTTTTTTAGCATAATTGGTAACCATAGATAAGTAATAATAAAATTATTCTTAGGAAGATGATACAGTAAAACATTTCAAGATACGGCAAAAATAGAATCACTAGGATCTCATGATTTATCTTTGATTTATAAAAGGGTCCAATGAATCTATATAGCAATTCTAAGGTAAAATGAGTTTTATTCTATTAAGAAAACGAAATGTTCTGTTCTTTGGCAGACCTCTAAGAAATAATAAAATTCATGACATATAAATTCTTTAATATAGTTAGAAATTCAAATTAAATTTGGGTCCAATGAACCCGATGGGATTAAACTAAGTATCATGATTATCCCAGCTTTTACATCATTCATTCATTCGACAAATATATATTGAGCTACTACCTCTTTCCATACACCATTCTAGGTGCTTGGAATATATCAGAGAACAAAATAGAGATCAATGCCCTTGTACAACTTACATTCTAGTGGGGAAGACAAACATATAAATGTGGGTTACAATTTTAAACAGGGTGGGTAGGGTAGACCTCATTGAGAAGATGACACTTTAGCAAAATTTTAAAGGAGACGAGGGAATTCGCCATGTTCTTCTGGGAGTAAGAGCATTCTAGGCATTAGGAACAACCAAAACAAAGTCCTTAAGGCAGGAATATTCCTGGTGTGCTCAAAACACAGCTATAAAAGGCCAGTGTGGCCGGAGCAAATTGAATGAGGAGGAGAGTACAAAGAGATACAGAAGTAGCAGTTCATAAGGGCACTACAGGCCATTGTAAGATTTTGGCTTTTACTCTGAGTGAAATGTGAAGTCACTGGAGGGTTCTGAAGAGTGATATGATTTCCTTTACAATTTAAAGAGCCACTCTGTTGAGAATAAAAATTAGGGGAACCAATACAGAAGCAGCGAGACCAGTTAGGAAAAAAAAAAAAGGCTACTGCAATTAATTCAGTCAACAAATGATGGCAACTCTCATCGGGGTGGTTGCAACAGATGTGGTGAGAAGTGGAGGGATTCTGAATATATTCTGAAGGTAGAGCCAACAAGATTTCCTGATGAATTGGATATGAATATAAGAGAACAACAAAGTGAAGAGTGATTTCCAGGTTTGTGACCTGGAGCAACTAAAAGCATGGAGCTACTGCAGCGAAAGTCTGCAGAAGAACATGTTTTGTGGGAAAGATGAACTTAGTTCTGAACAAGTTGGATCTGAGATGTCTACTAGACAACCAAATAAAGATGCTGAGTAGGCTATCGGACAGAAAATTCTGAAGTTTACGTCTGAACTGGAAATACAAATTTACAAACTGTGGCAAAGATATGGTATTTAGAACCACCAGCACTGGGTGAGAGTACCAAGGGATTGAATGTAGAAAAAGAGGAGAAGAGGAGCAAGAACTTAGAAGGAGTAATCAGGGAGGTAGGAGAAAACCTGATGGGTGGAAGGGTGAGTACCCTGTAAGCCAAGTAAGAAAAATAAATCAAAGAAGAGGTATTATCAATTATGGAAAATGCCACTGATAGGTCAGGTAAGATAAGGGCTGAGAACCGAACTTTAGATTCACTAGCAAAGTCATTAGTAATCCTGGTAAAAGAACTTCGGATGGAGAGGTGAAGCAAGACCTCACTGAATTAAAGAGAGAACTGGAGGAGAGAATTCAGAGGCATTAAATATAGACAACTGTTCAAGGAGGTTGACCACAAAAGAAATATTCATCGTCTATAAACTGATAGGAGCCCTGGTTGACAAGTTTGAATCCACCAGTCGCTCCCTGGAAACCCTATGGGACAGTTCTATTCTGTCTTATAGGGTCACTATGAGTCGGAATCAGCTCTACGGCAATAGGTTTTGTTTGGTTGGTTTAAAAGTTGATATCCTATTACCTTAAAACTTTTACCTACTAATGTGGGACTAGATGATTTAGAGTGTTTGGGGGAGAATTTAGATATTGCATGGAAAACAAGCACAATAAGCTACTCAGGTTTCAGTTTAGCTCCCAAAAGAATACTACTGACAGAATTTTTTTTATATCCAAAACACAAATATTTACCAACGTAACTAAAATAACTATTAGTCACATAAAGTTGAGATTGCCAGAAAGCAATCAAGAAAATATGGGAGATTTAAAAATTATATAAAAACTCTGTGTTCAAAGGAAAACAATTTAAAACAATCATCCTAGTTGATAGTGTACTTTGGTATAACTATTCATACTGATTTTTGAGGACATTAATTTTTAATGTACAATATCTTCAGGCAAAGAAAATATGCATAGTACATAAAGAATGTTCTTTTTTAAATCCCCACTAATAGACTCCCCCCTCCCCCAGGAAGAAAATCAAAGTTATTTTTTAAGAAAATAGGAAATAGCAGCTTATATTTATAAAGAGCTTATTCTGTGCCAGGTACTATGTCAAGCATTTTACATATTTTTCTAATTTAATCCTTATAATAATCCTATAAAGGCAGATATTATTACTTTCATTTTATAGATGAAAAAAGTGAGGTCTACATGAATTAATCTGTTTAATGTCACAAAGCTTGTATGGCACACTGGTGGCTCAAATCCAGGCTTGTATCCAAACCAATATGCTATTAAAAAAAAAACAAAAACCCGTTGCCACTGAGTCGATTCTGACTCATAGCAACTCTACAGGACAGAGAACTGCCCCATAGGGTTTCCAAGGAGTGGCTGGTGGATTTGAACTGCTGACATTTTGGTTAGCAGTCAAGCTCTTAACCACTGCAAAATATGCTATATATTATTTCATCAATAGTCTTCCAGCTTTGTCCAATAATAAAATTATTGCTTTCAATCTCTATAGTATATTAAAAAAAATATATATATATATAGTGCATGGCAATTACTAATATGAAAACAATTTGTTGAATTTCAAAATTATACTTTTCCACTTTTAATATAGAACTATATTCTGATACTAATATGATTAATGGCATTTTCTGAATAGCAATGTTCATCTTCTATTAGGAGAGAACCTTGACTGAGTTTCTTTAAAAATAATGTCCCAACTTTCTAGTTGCTATTAACCAAAGGTTATATTATATAATTACACTAGGCTATAAAAAGGCTGGCACCAGCTCCATCTTCCTCTCCACTGTATCCCTATGACCTTGCATGATGTCTAGCACATAGTACTCAATAAATATTATTTAATGACTGAATTTGGAAGAACCTAGTGAAGAATCTAATGATTTCCTTAAAAGGGAAGTCAATTGTTTTTACTGCTCTTTAAAGATCAACTGGCATTTATCTATGGTATTGGTTACCTCTTATTTCTACTTACCTAAGTAGCAACTAATAACTGTTTTGACTATAGCTTGCTCAACTAGAACGGTACATACATTTTTGATTTTTGAAAAACAACATCCAAAAAGAGTAGTGTATCTCTTTATAGGCCATGGAGAATAAAGGAATACTCCCCAAAAGTCTGCTCCTACCTTACAATACTACACCCTATTTGCAGTAGAACCAATATAGAAAAAGAAGAGTGGAAGGAGAAAAGATGAGAAAAGGATAAGAGACAAGAAAAAGTCAGAAAGCAGTGGAAGAAGAGAGAAATAATTTTTAAAATATCACCTCAGAATAAAGAAGGCATTTTATTGTGCTAAAAAATACTAGATATGAATTAAAACCCAGGTTCCTCCAAAACTCATTAATTTTGTACTAAACATTTTCTTTCTCTAGACTTCAATTTCTCAATTGTGAGCATGCATCTAGCCCCTACATGGTCTCTAAGATAAATTTCTGTTGTTTTTTTTTTTTTTTTTTTTGCAGGAACCAACTCAAATGGTACCTGCTTCTTCAAAGTCCCTAGACAGAAATCAATCACTCTATATGCATATTATTTATGAATTCTAGTATCTTTCAAAAATCTCTTTAACTTCACATCCACATTAGAGAAAAGGGTACACTTGAGGAGATTTTGGTTAACAAAAGCTTCAAATAACAAAGGAAGTATGTTTTTTTACTAAATCCTAAATTTGTAAATAGAAATATAAATTAGCAATGTATGTGAAATATTTATTAGAAACTTAAACAGTACATGCCTCCTGGGAATACACACTAACCTCCACCACAGAAAAAGACGATGGCTATTTATAATCCCTATGCAGTATGCTCTTTATTGAGGCCTACTAGGCAGGGTTAAAGCTTGATTTTTCAACAAGGCTCACAAGTCCTGAGGTTAAATACACATGAATTAAGGATGTTTAATCCAACTCAAGACACCATCTTTTCATATTTAAAGCAGCTTGCACTAAACAGGAAAAAATACAAAATACATGAGCTGTCCCTGACGGTAAAGCTCCTGCAGAGGTAATATAAAGGTTCATTTTTTAAAAAAAACCATTTAAACTCATACTGTGTTCATTCTCATTTCCAATACATGTAAGATGTCCTGCTAAAACAAGAATACTATTATGGAGCAAAAAAGCTGTAAGAACAAATATAGTATTTTATATTTGTCATACTTTTTTTTTTTATTTAGCAAGCATCATTGCTCAAATATAATTAGGACTAGCTACATAAAATAAGAAAAGGTATAGGTTTTTTTGGTGTGTGTACAAACACACATAAATATGTATATACACAGAGAAATAAAACAGTTAAACAGTTTCTACCTGTTTTTGTGTACTTCCTTTCAGATATTGTTCCCCTAGAGTCTTGGCCTCTGTTGCTGTCTAACTTGAATTCACAAAACTCAATGGCTCATGGTTTTCAAAGCTCAGGGCAACGTTTGCAGAACAAAGTCGCTTTCTCTCTCTCTCTCCCTTTTTTTGATGGGTACAAGTATAGGGACCACAGGAACAGTTAAATTCATGGCATGGCTGGTCTACCACACAGTCGTGGGAATTCTTTAAATAGAGCCTGTCACTCTCTTGGCCCATCAATGGGATTTCCTTCTCAAACTGCTGATTCGTTCAGGTACACAACAGAGGAAATTTCAGTTAACCTTTGTTTCACCCCAGGGAAAAATCTGTCTGAAAGTATAAAATGAATAGATTAAAAAAAAAAAAAAAAGGGGGCAGCTCAACCACAGGGCCATTCTCCCAGTGTTCACTGCCGCTTAAGTTAAACAGTAAAAAGGGACAGTGGAATGTTTTATTCCCAATGGAAAACTCAAGCAAAAAGCGGAACCTGGGAATCTAGTAGTCAGAGTTTATTTTGATGACTAAACCAAACCAAATGTCCTTCTGTTTAATAAACTTGAAAATTCCCCTTCTGATAATTTTTTAAGAGTCAGAATTGTTTTTCTCGTCTATCACCATTACTACTATAGTTTAATTGAGGTATTTGTAACAAAACTGTATCCTCATGCTTCTTACCAAAAAATAACTCTTAGGAGTATTTTCAAATAGAAGCAAATCATTCAATTAAAATAGTAACGGAGAAATGGGAAAAAGAAGGGTCAAATAAATCAGAGTCCTGTGAAATTCTCCTCTATTATTCATTTTAAAATAAAAATTTAAGTGAGGAGGGGCAAAACAAGGACCCTGCTTTTTCATTTTAAAGTCCTCTGTTTTCGCACAATACAGAGGCTATAGTTAGACACAGAACGTGAATCTTGGGATAGGGAGTAAAAACAACTGGAACCTAATTTAAAACTTCTTTTTCCTAGCAACTAACATAATCTGAATTATAAACATTTTTTAAAGAATACAATTGTTAAGATACAGTGGATACACACTGGTTATCTAGTCTTTACTTTCCCCAAATCATTCCTGAAGCCCATGGAATATAGAAATATTGTCTTGCCAATACTTTTTACACATATTGTCATATTACAATTCCCACACACTAACTGCAAATAGCCAGGGCAGCTCTTAAAATCATAGCAAGATGCCTTTTGCTTTGGGGCCAATGTTATTTTCATAAGAGAAAAAATGACTCAAATTCTTCTTGGTTAAACTTTCCTACCAACTTCTCATATAGAAATTGGAAGCTATGTTCTTATTCTGCTGACAAGGTCTCAATGTTCTGAGAGTGGAGTTGATGCTGGTAGGTAGTATCACACTTTATTCTGAAGACAGTGGAAATCAGATACTTACCGCACAGCTTTCTCAAAAGGCTTGACAGAGAAGAAAGACTTGAAAGTTGGAGGGAAGTTGAAACCTTGTGACCTTATTAAGAACTACACACTGAACGGGGACAAAGTGCATGTTTTTAGTAAAAAAACAAGACTTTAAATGCAGAATATTAAAGAACCTTTAGCTGGATTAGCATATTTTAATAATCAAACCCACCCAGTGCCCCAGCCGTAGCACTTAACCACTACGCCGTCAGGATTTCCGTTTTAATAACCAAAGGAGGTCATAATTCAGCTCTTTTGTGACAGAGTTCTCTGAGCATCCTTAGTCTAGGAAATGGAATCTGCCAAGTACCTGGGCGGGGTGGGGGTTGGGGGGGGCAAGAACCAAATCCATTGCCATCAAGTCAATTCTGACTCATAGTGACCCACAGGACAGAGTAAAACCGCCCCATAGGGTTTCCAAGGAGCGGCTGGTGGATTCAAACTGTCGACCTTTTGGTTAGCAACGTTAACCCTTAACCACCCTGCTACCAGGGCTCCACTACCTGAGGGGAAACCATTATTAAATATATACATGCTGAAATTAGTGTTCAAACTTAAATATTTCTTTCCCTTAGCAACCTCTGCTCCCCAAAAGCATCCCCATACTGCAAAGCCCCATAGCAAGCAATATAAAATGAATTATGCCTCTCAAAATGAGACTACAATTACATGTGAAAAAAAGCTGTCTCTCCTCATTCTGACAAAGTTTGTGTAAGAGTGGTGTTACTGTTTCCTTAAATGCTTGCTAGAATTCACCAGTGAAACCATTTGGGCCTGGAGTTTTCTTTGTGGAAGGCTTTTGATAACAAACTCAATTTCTTACACACACACACAATTCAGGTTTTCTATTTTACCTTTTCTCAGTTTTGGTAAGCTGTATTTTTCAAAGAATTTGTCTATTTCATTTCAGTTGTCAAATTACTGCAACAAAGTTATTCAGAACATTGTCTTTTTGCCATTTTAAGATCTGTGTTGTTGTTGTTAGGTGCCATAGAGTCAGTTCCAACTCACAGCAACCCTATGCACAACAGAATGAAACACCTGCCTGGTCCTGTGCCATCCTCACAATTGTTGCTATGCTAGAGCCCACTGTTGCAGCCACGGTGTCAACGCATCTTGTTGAGGGTCTTCCTCTTTTTCACTAACCCTCTACTTTACTAAGCATGACGTCCTTCTCCAGAGACTGATTCCTACAGATAACATGTCCAAAGTATGTGAGACGCAGTCTTGCCATCCTTGCTTCCAAGGAGCATTCTGACTGTACTTCTTCCAAGATTCTTTTGGCAGTCCATTGTATATTCAATATTCTTTACCAACACCACAATTCGAAGGCATCAATGCCTCTTCAGTCTTCCTGATTCATTGTCCAGTTTCGCATGCATATGAGGTGACTGAAAACACCCTGGCTTGGGTCAGGTGCACCTTAGTCCTCAAGGTGACACCTTTGCTTTTTAACATTTTAAAGGGATCTCTTGCAGCCAATTTCCCCAATTTAAGATCTATAGGTTCTGCAGTGTCACTCTTGATATTGGTCAGTGTGTGCTCTTGCTCTTTTCTTCATGATCAGATTTGATACAGACATATCAACTTTGCTGATCTTTTCAAGAATCAACTTTTAGCTTTTAATTTCTATTTATTGCCAGTTTTCTATTTCATTGATTTCTGCTCTTTATTATTTTCTTCTTTCTACTTATTTTGGGTTTACTTTTTTTTTTTTTTTACTTCTTTAAGGTAGAATATTAGTTTACTGATTTTGTAGCTTTACTCTTTTCTGATATAAGAATTCAAAGCTATATTTTCTCTCAAACACTACTGTATCTGCATCACGAAAATACTGATGTTGTATTTTCATTTCAAAATATTTTCTAATTTCCTTTATGATTTCATTTCAATCCACGGGTTGTTTAGAATTGTCTTGTTTAATTTCTAAATATTTGAGGATTTTTCCAGATATCTTTTGTTATTTATTTCTAAATTAATTCTTTTGTGGTCAGAGAACATACCCTATAAGATTTCAACTATTAAAAAATTTATTGAAGCTTATGTTATAGTCCAGTATATGGCCTATCTGGTTGAATGTTCCATGTACACTGGAAACGATGCATATTATGCAATTACTGGCTATTATGTTCTATAAATTGCAATAAGCTCAAGATAGGTAATAGTGTTATTCTGACTTTCTATGCCCTTACTGATTTATTTTTGGTCTAGTATTACTTTCAATTACTGAGAAATAGGTATTAAAATCTCCAATTATGACTGCGGGCTTGTCTATTTCTTCCTTTAATTCTCTCAAATTTTGCTTTATTTATTTTGAACCTCTGTTTGATTCTTGTGCCTCTCCTGATGTCTTGACCCTTTTATCTTTTTAAACTGTTCTCATGTGTTTCTGCACTAATCTTTGGCTGAAAGTGTACTTTATCTCATGTTGATATGGCCAATCCAGCTTTCACATACTTACTCTTAGCATGGTGTATCTTTTCCCATCCTTTTATTTTCAACCTGTATGTGTCTTTTAAACGCCATACAATTGGGTCTTGCTTTTTTACTTAGTCTGACAATACCCACCCAGTCCAGTGCCGTCGAGTCGATTCTGACTCAAAGTGACCATCTAGGACAGATATAACAGCCTTTTAATTAGAGTGTTAACTCCTGTTATAATTAATGTAATTACTGATATGGTTAAAGTCTTCCATTTACTGTTTCTTTTTTTTTTTTCCTGACCTTCCTTTCCTCCTTTTGAGTTAATTTCATATTTTTTAGGATTCCAATGTCATTCTCTGTTGGCATTTTAGGCTTAATTTTTTTGCATTAATTTTTTTCTTCTAACCAAAAAGTCCATTGCCATCAAGTTGATTCCAACTCATAGTGACTCTATACGACAGAATAGAACTGCCCCATAGAGTTTCCAAGGAGTGGCTGGTAGATTCAAACTGCCGACCTTTTGGTTAGCAGCCAAACACTTAATATCTCCTTATTTTTTCAAAGTCTAGTTAGCGTTAATATTATACAATTGATGCAAAATATAAGAACCTTACAACCATATACTTTTATTTATCTGCTTGCCCCGTCCTTTATACTATAGTTGCTATCTGTATTATATCAACATACATTATAAACCACACAATGCTACATATTTTTTGCTTTGAACACTATATGTATACACACATATATATAATTATATATAGAGAGAGGGGGAAAAAGTTAAGTATTTAATGTTTACTTTCATTCATTCCTGAAGATACGAGTTTCCATATGGTATCATTTCCTTTTAGCCTGAAGAATTTTCTTTAACAGTTCTTGTACTCAGGGTAGCTGGGCAACAAATTCTCTTCGTTTCTGTTTATCTAAAATAGTCTTTTTTGGCACTCATTCTTGAAGGATATTTTTGCTACAAGTCAACAGCCCCCTGCCCTCCCTTTCTCCTACTGTTTCTTTAAATATATTTTCTGCCTCATTTTTTCTCTCCTCTTCTCTTGGGACTTCAATGAAACATTAGGGCATTTAATATTATTCAAAGGTTTTTAAAATTTCTTTTTAAAATATATTTTCAGATTGGATAGTTCTGGTCTTCAACTTCGCTGACATTTCCATCATTTTCAATCTGCTGTTAAACTCATTCAGTTAACTTTTAATTTTTAACACTGTACTTTTCAGTCCTAGAATTTTGATTTAGTTCTTTCATAATTCTGTTTTTCCACTGAGATTTCATGTCTTTCATTATACATGTATTTTACATTCTTGAGCAGAGTTACAATAACCCATTGCTGTTGAGTTGATTTTGACTCATAGTGTCCCTATAGGACAGTACAGAGCTGCCCCATAGGGTTTCCAAGGCTGTAAATCTTTACAGAAGTAGACTGCCCCATCTTTCTCCTGCGGAGTGGCTGGTGGGTTTGAACCAACCAACTTTTTGGTTAGCAGCCAAGCACTTTAACCACTATGCCACCAGGGCTCCTAGATCCTTCAGATCCTTTGTCTGCTAATTCCAACATTTAGGTCACCCCAGAATCAGACTCCACTGATTGCCTTTTGTTGAGTATGTGTCAAATTTTCCAGTTTCTTCACATGTCTGGTAATTTTAGATTGCATCTTGAAACTTGTGAACGATGCTCTCTAAGGACTTTTTATGTTCCTTTAAATAGTGTTGATGTTTTGTCCAAACATCAGACACCTGGCAAATGTTTATATGCAGAATCTGGGCTTCCCTCTTTGTGAATTCCCTTCACTTTCCAGATGCTGTGCTAGCCCTGAACTCTGTTTTATGATTCCTAAAGCCAGTAAGATTGGGGATTTATTTCTGAATTCTAGAGACCCCCTTGCTGTACGAATTTGCATCTGCCCTAAGGTAAAAAGCCTTAAGAACAGTAAACTCATCCAATGCCATTCCTTTCTTTCAAGTATTGACTCCCATCAGTTTCTGCCTGTTTTTGTTTGGTCTCCAGTATACGTGTGTGTGTATCTCTGGTGTGTGTGTATACTGGAGATGCATGTATGTTTGTGTGTATCTATCTATCTATAACTTGTATTTTATGTATTTAACATTTATAGTATAATATTTTGTCCAGATTACAATTATTTGTGGAAGGATTGATTCATTATAAGCTCTTCTGTCATACCCAGAAGCAGAGAAGCAGAACATTAGAAATGATTTTTTTCATATGGTGTTATCACCTTTTAAGAAAATCTACCTCCACTAAGAAAATACCACTCTGTTCCTTTCACTTAGGATAGGGCAGGTCTTATATAACAAGTGTTCTATAATAATTTGTTGAATAAATGAATGATGGAATAGAGGAAAATGAAAATCATCAATAAGTACCAGAAAGCTCCAAGGCGGTGTAAGGTACTTTGTGCTGGAGAAATTAGCAAATTCTCTTCACTTAAGAAACCTTGCTTTCTTCTTGAAGGCAAAGAAATCTACGCTTAGTTTTAAAATATGACGCATTATGTACAGGGTTTAGACTGCTTTTAACTAACATTTCTCATTTTCTGGATAAGATACTCCAGTCATGAGTTTTATTATTCAAGGATCTCATATTGAGTATAAATCTTTTTCATCAGAGAAAATGTTACATTTTAGTTCTCTGTGAAAATTAATTACAATTTAGTATTTTAGTCCACCTTCTAAATTCCTGGGATAATTATATGGGATTCTAATTTCCAAAACATTCATTTGCAAATAGCTCATGAATACTACGCAATTTCCCAAAAGACAGTATGAAAATGAGCACCCTAAATGATGGAGAAGGCAATTAACATCTATTGAGATATTGCTAGGTAAAAAGCCCAATAATAAGTACTTTATCTAATTTCATCTTCTCAATTACCCTATGACATGGATATTATTACCACCTATTTACAGATAAGTTAGCTAAAGCACAGAGCTGCCCAAGGTCACACAGTAGGTAAGTGGTAGAGCATAAATTTAAATTTGATAACTCTTGCTACACTGAAATCAAGTACTTCTGCTTATAAAAAAAAAAAAAAAGCCATTAAGAGAGTGAAAAGGGAAACCATTGAGTGAAAGAAGATATTTGCCTAACATAAAAAGGACTCATGTCCAGAATATATAAATAGCCCCTACGAGTTTTTCAGACAAACAAGTAGAAAAACTAGCAAGAGATTTAAATAGGATCATCACAAGAGAAGATATCTAAAAGACCAATAAACACACAAAAGGAGCCTGACTCCACTACTACCCACCTACTAAAACAGGGTTAAGAATACTAACAATATTCTCTAAAATAGAAAGGGTTAAGAAAACTAACAACATTCTTGTTAGTGTTGGCAGGGACGCAAATATATACACTGTTGGTTAGAATGTAAATTGGTACAACCATTTTGGAAGAGACTGTCATTATCATCTCAAGTGGAGGATATACATATCACACAATAAAACAATTCTACTCTTAGGTATATATACCTGAAAAAAATTCAAAACATGTACATTAAGAACAACACTGTTAGTAACAGCCAAAATGTCTGTTTACAGAAGATTGGATAAACTGTGGTATAGTCATACAATGAAAAATCCTACATCCATTAAAAAAAAAAAAAATGAACTACAGCTATATAATGTTATATAAAGGCGCACACAAACACAAAAATATACCCTTTCAGAGTCTATGAATATAAACCTCAAAAATGGGTGAAAGTAGATTATATTGTTAACGGTATATATTAGTGGTAAAACTTTAAAGAAAAACAAAGAAATTATTATCACAAAAGTCAGGATAATGGTTATCTCTTAGAAGAAGGAAAAGGTATGTAGAAGGCTTCATTGTGCTGTAATATTCTATATTTTGACTAGATGATGATTACGTGAGCTTTTTAAACATTCATCAAACTCAGTGTTAAATTAGAGAAGAACACGTTGGAGGGACTTGTCAGGCCAAATATCAGTAATTAGTATAAAGTTCTAATAATTAAAACAGCATGGTACAGGTGCATGAATAGACATGTAGTCCAAGGAAAGGCTTTTATCAATAAACGTGATATATGACATAGATGCCACTACAGAGTAAAGGGAACAAATGGTTTATTTAATAAATGGTGCTCAGACAATGGGAAAAAACAAAAACGGAACTCTTATCTTCCACCATATTAAAAAAACAAAACGAACAACAATTCCAAGTGGATCAAAGTCCTAAATATGGAAAGCAAAACTTTACAAATTGTATAAGGAAATACAGAATATATTTTAAAACTCAGAGATGAGGATTTTTAAAGTATATGGATCATAGAGAAAAGGATCAATAAAATACTTTAAATTAAAACCTTTCTATATTTCAAAAGACACCACTAAGAAATTAATATGGTGGGTTGTTACAGTAAAATGCGGTCAATATAAATTTATAAAGTTAAAAATTGTACTATGATTATGTGAGAGAATATCCGCACCCTTAGGAAATACATACTGAAGGGTTTAGGAGTAAAAGGCCATGTATGATGTATATAACTTACCCTCAAATGTTATATGAAACTTTTCAGGTTCAGGGAAAAAAAAAATTGTACACACACACACACACACATGCACACAAGAGAGGGTGCATGCAAGCACACAAATTATTAAAAAAAGGAACAGGAGTAAAATGTAAACAATAAGTGAATCTGAACAAAGTATACACAGATTTTTTGTACTATTTTTACTTTGCAACTTTTTATAAATATGAAAGACAAGCCACAGACTAGGAAGAGATATGAGTAATGCATATAACAAAAAAGGGTCCATATCTAGAATATATGAAGAACTCCCACAAGCTGTTAAGAAAAAAAAAAGGATAAATAATCTGTAGGAAAATAGGCAACAGATATGAACAGGAAATTAACTGAAAAAGATGCAAAAATGATGTAAGATCCAATAAACAAATGAAATGATGTCCAGCTTCACTAGTAACCACAGAAACAACCATGTAAACAATGAGATATCATTTGCAAAATAGAAAAATTTAACAATACCAAATATTAACCAGGAAGTAGATGAACAAGAACTCTTACAGTAGGGCCAATAGGATACCTTGCAAAATCTAGTAAAGCTGAAGATTACTCTGTTGTTGTGGGGTACCACCAAGTCGATTTCAACTCACAGCAACCCCATGTGACAGAACAGAACTGCTCCACAGGGTTTTCTTGGCAGTAATCTTTACCAGAAGCAGATTGCCAGGTCTTTGTCCCATGGAGCCACTGGGTAGGTTCAAACTACGAACCCTTAAGTTAGTTAAGTGCTCAATCACTGCGCCACCAGGGCTCCTTGAAGATTACTCTGTGAACCAGTAATTCTACTCCTAGCTATATACACTAGATGCAGCAGTCTGCTTCCGTAAAGATTTATAGCCTTGGAAACCTGATGGGGCAGTTCTACTCTGTCCAATATGTTAACTATGAGTTGGAATAGACTTGATAGCAGGGGGTTTGATTTGGTGGGTTTGGATCAAAGAAGAACAAAATAGGAGGCCTCACACTCCCCAATCTCAGAACCTACTGTATAGCCATGGTAGTCAAAACTGCCTAGTACTGGTACAATGACAGACACATAGACCAATGGAGTAGAACTGAGAACCCAGGAGTAAATCCATCTACCTATGGACAGGGTCAAAGTCTATTAAGTGGGGAAGAGAAAGTCTCTTTAAGAAATGGTACTGGCAAAACTGGATATCCATTTGCAGGAAAACAAAACATGATCCATACTTCATACCATATACAAAAACTAACTCAAAATGGATCAAAGACTGATCATGGAAGAAAAAATAGGGAAAACACATAAATAACAAACGTAACTAAAAATGCACGAACATCAGATGATAAAGTAGATAACTGGGATCTCCTCAAAAATGAAACACTTATGTTCCCCAAAAGACTTCATCAAAAGAGTAAAGAGAACCTGCATACTGGGAAAAAAAATTTTGACTATGACATATCCAACAAGGGCCTAATCTCTAAAATTTATAGAAAATCTCAACACCTCAACAAGACAAATAATCCAATTAAAAAGCAGGCAAAGGACATGAACAGACACTTCACCAAAAAAGACAGGAGGCTAAAAAACAAATGAAGAGGTGCTCAGGATCATTAGCCATTTAAAAAAAAAAAAAAAACCAAACCCATTGCCATCGAGTTGATTCTGACTCATAGCAGCCCTATAGGACAGAGCAGAACGCCCCATGGAGTTTCCAGGGTGTGCCTGGTGGATTTGGGCTGCTGACCTTTTGGTTAACAGCTGCAGCACTTAACCACTATGCCACCAGGGTTTAGCCATTAGAGAGATGCAAATCGAAAGTATAATGAGATCCCATCTCACTCTGGCAATAATGGCACTGATTTAAAAAAAAAAAAAAAGAAAACAAAAAATGCTGGTAAAGTTGTGGGGAGATTGGAACTCTTACACAGTGCTCATGGGAATGTAAAATAGTACAACCACTATGGAAAACAGTATGGAATTTCCTTAAAAAGGCAGAAATAGAAATACTATACAATCCAGCAATCCTACTACTAGGTATATACCCTGGAGAAATAAAGAGCCATGACAAGAATAGACATATGCATACCCATGTTCATTGTAGCATTATTCACAATAGCAAAAAGATAGAAACAACCTGTGTCCCCCAACAGATGAATGGATAAACAAACTGTGGTACATACACACAATGGGATACTATGCCGTAATAAAGAATAACGATGAATCCATGAAACATCTCACAACATGGATGAATCTGGAGGACATTATGCTGAGTGAGATAAATCAATCACAAAAAGACAAACTTTAATCTCCGACCAGCGCCTGATCTCTAAAATCTACATGATTCTGTCAAAACTCAACCACAAAAAGACAAACAACCTAATCAAGAAGTGGGCAAAGGATATGAACACACACTTCACTAAAGAAGATATTCAGGCAGCTAACAGATACATGAGAAAATGCTCTCGATCATTAGCCATTAGAGAAATGCAAATTAAAACTACGATGAGATTCCATCTCACTCCAACAAGGCTGGCATTAATCCAAAAAACACAAAATAATAAATGTTGGAGAGGCTGCGGAGAGATTGGAACTCTTATACACTGCTGGTGGGAATGTAAAATGGTACAACCACTTTGGAAATCTATCTGGCGTTATCTTAAACAGTTAGAAATAGAACTACCATACAACCCAGAAATCCCACTCCTCGGAATATGCCCTAGAGAAACAAGAGCCTTCACACAAACAGATATTGTGCACACCCATGTTTATTGTAGCTCTGTTTACAATAGCAAAAAGCTGGAAGCAACCAAGGTGTCCATCAACGGATGAATGGGTAAATAAATTGTGGTATATTCACACAATGGAATACTCCGCATCGATAAAGAACAGTGACGAATCTGTGAAACATTTCATAACATGGAGGAACCTGGAAGGCATTATGCTGAGCGAAATTAGTCAGAGGCAAAAGGACAAATATTGTATAAGACCACTATTATAAGATCTTGAGAAATAGTAAAAACTGAGAAGAACACATACTTTTGTGGTTACGAGGCGGGAAGGGAGGGAGGGAGGGAGAGGGTTTTTTATTGATTAATTAGTAGATAAGAACTGCTTTGGGTGAAGGGAAGGACAACACTCAATACATGGAAGGTCAGCTCAATTGGACTGGACCAAAAGCAAAGAAGTTTCTGGGATAAAATGAATGCTTCAAAGGTCAGTGGAGCAAGGGTGGGGGTTTGGGGACCATGGTTTAAGGGGACTTCTAAGTCAATTGGCAAAATAATTCTATTAGGAAAACATGCTGCATCCCACTTTGAAACGTGGTGTCTGGGGTCTTAAATGCTAACAAGCGGCCATCTAAGATGCATCAATTGGTCTCAACCCACCTGGATCAAAGGAGAATGAAGAACACCAAGGTCACACGACAACTAAGAGCCCAAGAGACAGAAAGGGCCACATGAACCAGAGACCTACATCATCCTGAGACCAGAAGAACTAGTTGGTGCCTGGCCACAATCGATGACTGCCCTGACAGGGAGCCCAACAGAGAACCCCTGAGGGAGCAGGAGATCAGTGGGATGCAGACCCCAAATTCTCATAAAAAGACCATACTTAATGGTCTGACTGAGACTAGAGGAATCCCGGCGGCCATGGTCCCCAGACCTTCTGTTGGCACAGGACAGGAACCATCCCCGAAGACAACTCATCAGACATGAAAGGGACTGGACAGTGGGTGGGAGAGAGACGCTGATGAAGAGTGAGCTAATTATATCAGGTGGACACTTGAGATTGTGTTGGCATCTCCTGTCTGGAGGGGGGATGGGAGGATAGAGAGAGTGGGAAGCTGGCAAAATTGTCACGAAAGGAGAGACTGGAAGGGCTGACTCATTAGGGGGAGAACAAGTGGGAGTACGGAGTAAGATGTATGTAAACTTATATGTGACAGACTGACTTGATTTGTAAATGTTCACTTGAAGCTCAATAAAAGTTCATAAAAAAAAAAAAAGACAAACTTTATATGAGACCATTATTATAAACAGTCAAGAAAAGGTTTACACACAGAAACTTTTTTGATGGTTATCATGGATAGGAAGGGAAAGGAGGGAAAATCACTAACTTTGGTCAAAGGAAAGGCAATACACAATATGGGGAAAGCCAGCACAACATGACCAAGGCAAGACAAAGCTTACAAGTGGCCATCTAAGATACAACAATTGGTTTCCTTCCGTCCAGAGCAAAGGGGCGTGAAGAAAACCAAAGACTCAAGGGAACAATTGGTCCAAAGGATTAATGGACCACAAGAACCATAGCCTCCACTAGCCTGAGACCAGAAGAACTAGATGGTGCCTGGCCAGCACTACCAACTCCTCTGACCAGGATCACAATAGAAGCTCCTGGTTAGAGTGGGGGGAAAAAAATGCAGATCAAAATTCAAATTTATAAAAAAGATCAGATTTACTGGTCTGAGAAAGACTAGAGGAACCCCTGAGACTACGTGTAGCCCTTAGACACCCTTCTAACTAGAAACTGAAGCTATTCCCAAAGATCACCTTTAAACCAAATTATAAATAGGCCTATGAAATAAAGAGTAACACCTGTAAGGAAAGTGTTCCTTAGAACAATCATTTATATGAGACCAAAAGGACAACATCTGTCCAAATGCAAAGACGACAAGGCAGGAATGGGCAGGGAAACCGGATGAATGGAAATGGGCAACTCAAGGTGATAATGGGGAGAGTACTGACACATTGCGGGGATTGCAACCAATGTCACGGGACAATCTGTGTATAAACTATTGAATAGGAAACTAATTTGCTCTGTAAACCTTCATCTAAAGCACACACACACACACACACAAAATGAACTAAAGCCACACATATCAACATGAATGAATCTTACAAATGGGTTGCTGACTGAAGACAAGTTCAGAAGAATACTTAGAGGATAACGCCAATTATATAAAGTTGGAAAACATGCAAAATAAATTATACATACATACATAGATAGTGAAAGTATGAAGAATGCATGGGAGCAAAGATAAATTTTTTTGTTGAGAAGTTAAAAAACAAAAAGGAAGTGATTATCATAAATGTCAGGATAATGGATAATCTACGGGGGAGGAATGAAGTATGTGGCAGGCAAGAGGTCTACATTAAAATGTTGGGATACCTTAAGGCCTAATCCTAAACTTGCTTTTCTATATCAGCACTGTCCAATAGAAATATAATACAAGCTACAAATGTGAGATAGATAAGCTTAAATTTTCTAATAGCCACATTAAAAAAGTAAAAAACAAGTGAAATTAATTTTAGTAATTATTTAGCCAATTATATGTAAAATATCATTTCAACATGTAATCAATATAAAAACTTACTGACAGGTTTTACAATCATTCTCCTACTGTCTTTGGACTACAACCAAAACCAAACCAAACCTGTTGCCGCTGAGTCGATTCTGACCCACAGCAACCCTAGAAGACAGAATAGAACTGCCCCATAGGGTTCCAAGGAGTGGCTTGTGGATTTGAACTGCTGTCCCTATCGTTAGCAGCCATATCACTTAACCACTGCGCCACCATGGCTCCCCTTTGGACTATACAAAAAACTCAGTGCCGTCAAGTCAACTCCGACTCATAGAGAGCCTACAGCACAGAGTAGAACTGCCCCATAGAGTTTCCAAGGAGCACCTGGCAGATTTGAACTGCCGACCCTTTGGTCAGCAGCTGTAGTGATTTACCACTATGCCACCAGGGTTTCCCTTTGGACTACAGCACACCTCAATTCAGACCACATTCCAAGTGCTCGATAGCCACATGTAGCTAGTGGCTACCATACTGAAGAACACAACTCTATACTTTCCCTTTATAATCAAAGGTCTAAATGAGATTGCCTAGCATATGCTTATGATTTACAGATTAACCTCTCTCCACCTGACTGCTCCTATAAATCCAACTGCCTAGGCACCTCAGACTTAACATTTCATAGCCAAATTCCTCGTCTTCCTAAAACTGGTCCTATCTCAGGGTTTCTTACTTACTGTATGGCGCATTCATACACGCACTGCACATGTCAGAAAACCCGGAGTTGCCTTTGCTGTCTTTCTCTCCTCAGTCTCCCATATTGAATCCTTCACCAAGTTCTGTTGATCCTACTTTCTAAAATTATATGAAATTCATTGATTTCTTTCCCCTATCACCTCACTAACCTAAGATACCAACATACCATTCCTGGAACTGCGATAGTAGCCTCTTAATCTGGGATGGATAAATTAAGAGTACAGGCACACCCCGTGGAATGCCTTCTGGAGCGAATACCCCTCTCTCTCAATATAAGCTTTTTGGCCAATGTTTACATAAAACCAAAACCAAACCCGGCGCCATCAAGTCAATTCCGACTCATAGCGACCCTACAGGACAGAGGAGAACTGCCCCATAGAGTTTCCAAGGAGCGCCTGGCAGATTCGAACTGCCGACCCTCTGATTAGCAGCCGTACCACTTAACCACTACGTCACCAGGGTTTCCTTAGAAAATAGTAATTTCCTCAAAATTGAGTTTGCATGGGACAGTCTCAACATCCAAATATAACTGGTAGAACATCAACATCACTAGTAGATGTTTTGAAAACTGAGCCAAGTGCCAACAACATGCTTAGCACCATAAAAAGAGATTAATAAATGTAACAATAGTAGTGTAAGGCTCTAGTTTGGAGTTTTTACACTAAAGCATTAACTACCTCTCCCAATGATTTATCAAACCTTCCTGTTCGTAAGTCTACAGTTGCACTAAAATGGCAGAAAATCTCCACCGGTTCATCTGGGTTTCATAGTTTGCCTGAAATTGCCCCTTCTTTATTTTTATTAGCCACACCATCATTTTGTGCAATCACTAAAAATGAAAAAAATACTAATTCATCACTCCCCTTCTCCTTTGTTCTCTACTTTCTTCAAGTTCCACTTGACTTCTTGAGTGACAATTCATTATACACAACCACCTTTTTTAATAGTAAACTTTTATCTGCATTTTTTCTAACATTTATTTATTGTTGTGTGCTGTTTGATGTGCCTGCACTGGGTTTTTAAATTATTATTATTATTATAAAGATAATGTTTATGTTATGGCATGCAACCCATACACGCTTGTACATAAAAAGCAATTGTATGTTAACAAGTAATTAATTGTTTTATGATCGGGAAACTCATTTTTGCATTGTACATCCTCATATGATATTCATTAGATATAGGCATTTTACTGTGTTTTTGTTATATTTTAGGAAATTGGCTGGGAGTTTCAAGTGGGCGTGTAACGCATTATAACTTTTCCCATTTAAAATAATAAGTAAACAGGGTCTGTTGCTATTCAAGCAGAAAAATCTGATTTTTCAGGAAGGAGCACTGACATTAAGCAAGAAATGCTTATATTTAGTGGAGACTAGGCAAACTAAAGCTTAAAATCCTTCTCCAAAGAAACCAGTAGAAATAAGAGTGTTTGTTTCTCTTTGAATGGGATATATAATTCCTTCTCTATACTGGAAGTGGCCTGAGAATTAAAATGTGCTATCCATGTCTTTTACATGATAGAGTAAAGGAATAAACAGCCATTTTCTGAAGACAGAATAATTATTCTTACTTTTTTTAACTAGATGCTTCTAGAGAAAATATCAGTAATCAATTCGCCAGTTCATACATCTTTAAAAAGACAATGAAACCATTTTTTAATGAGACGAGGTCCCTTTCCTGTCAAGATTATTACCTCTTATTGATGAATTACAAATCCTACTTCTCAATATATTCCTATCATACCTTTTGAATGAGAAAATGGAAAAATTTCCATTACCTCTGCTATGGAAAACAAAATAGTAGATAACTTTTTCATGAACAAGAAGCAGTCAAAATTAAATATACTTCTTGTATCATAATTTGATCTCTCAGAAACACAATTAAATATTCCTAGAATTTTTAGGATAAAACTTTAGACTAGTTAAGGCTTACTGATTTTTAAGCTCTTGGTTTCTTGGTATTAAAAAATAAATTCTGTAATGAGACTACTAATATCTTATGTCTCTTTACAAGGGTACAACAATTCTTCTGTGGTACTCCTGCCAAAGAGAAACAACCTGATTTAATCATGAGGAAACAAGACAAACCCAAATTGAAAGACATTCTACAAAATAACTGGCTAACATTCTTTTTTTTAATTAATTTATTGTGTTTTAAGTGAAAGTTTACAAGTCAGTCTCTCATGCAGAAAGTTATACACACCTTGCTAAGTATTCCTAGCTGCTCTCCCCCTAATGAGACAGCACATTCCTCCTCTCCTCCCTGTATTCCCCGTGTCCATTTAACCAGTCCCCGTCCCCCTCTTCCTTCTCAGCTCACCTCCAGACAGGAGTTGTCCACATAGCCTCATGTGCCTCCTTGAGCCAAGAAGCTCACTCCTCACCAGTATCATTATCTATCTTATAGTCCAGTCCAATCCCTGTCTGAAGAGTTGGTTTCGGGCATGGTTCCAGTCTTGGGCTAACAAAGGGTCTGGGGACCAAGACCTCCAGGGTCCCTCTAGTCTCAGTCAGACCATTAAGTCTGGTCTTTTTATGAAAATTTGAGATCTTCATCCCACTGTTCTCCCTCTCCATCAGGGATTCTCTGTTGTGTTCCCTGTCAGTGCAGTGATCAGTGGTAGCAGGGCACCATCTAGTTCTTCTGGCTGGTCTCAGATTGATGTAGTCTCTGGTTTATGTGGCCCTTTCTGCCTCTTGGGCTCATCTTTACCATATGTCTTTGGTGGTCTTCATTCTCCTTTGCTCCAGGTGGGTTGAGACCAATTGATGCATCTTAGATGGCCTCTTGCTAGCGTTTAAGACCTCACACGCCTCTCGCCAAAGTGGGATGCAGAACGTTTTCTTAATACATTTTGTTATGCCAATTGACCTAGATGTCCCCTGAAAACATGGTCCCCAAACCCCCATCCCTGTGACTCTGGCCTTTGAAGCATTTGGTTGTATTCAGGAAACTTCTTTTGGCTACCATTCTTTAAAAGTGCCAAGGTTATTACAAAGAAACTCTAGAAACTGCCTCTGAGTAAAGGAAACTATAGAGTTATGACAACTAAATGTAATATGTGATACTGGATTGGGTCTTGGTCCAGAAAAAGGCTGGTGGTGTCACTGAAAACACTGTATGTAGAAGCATGGAGAGTTTAACACTTTTCTAGAGCTCAGAACTGTCTTTTTTTCTTAGACAAAAAATTTTCCCAAATTAAGGAATCCATAGGTCTTATCAGTTCACAGACTCTAATCTGAGCTAAAAGACCTTCCTGTCTAAACAGGAAATATACTGTTCTACAAAGCAAAAGGGTATTACTGTAGATCTCAGGGCTGCCAAGTGGTATATTCTGAAGCCTACACCCAGGAAGTGCCATTTACATATACTACAAGGTGAATGGTGCCTGTAGAACTGCCCAAAAGTACAGCCTTAGTTAGCTCTGAATTTTGCTTTGGATGCAAGCGACTGAAACCAACCTTTTCTATCATGATATTTAAGCAGCACGGTGGACAGACTTTGCCATTAGAAAATGTCTGTACTAGTTAGCTCATTTCATATAATAGTAAAGATATGCTATCAATATCATATTTATGGTTTTTCCAATGCTATTTATGCTATGTTATTATATTTGGAATCTACAAATTCTCTTTTACAAGATGGCGAATTTAACTCACTCAATGTTAATCATAATTTTAAAGAGATATTTTCTAATACATGCTTTACATAAGAATTGTTAATCTGTAATTTTTTACATTTTCTGTCAATCTGTAATTAAATCATATGAAAACACTCTGATTTTCTACCATTATAATAGAGGTATATTCTGATATTGCCAAGAAAAGAGAGACTTCTTTAATACAGTAATAAATTTTACATATTAAGCATTTGCATTTGGGAAGGTTACTCCTGTACTATATATATATATATATAGTACAGGAGTAACCTTCCCAAATTAAAACTTTTTAGTTTAAAAAAGGAATTGAAGTGCTGCCTTTACTATATTCCTTTAGAAAGTACAACTCCTACTTTCTTGTTCCCAAGTCTGACCTTAAAGAAGTAGAGGCGGCATTATGGCAAGCTCTCTTAAGATTTTCTTTAATGTTTTGGTAAGCACCAAAGAGAGGGGTTGGGAAAGAGAAATAAAGGCACTGGAGAAAGAGTGACTAATTTGAAGACAGGCAAAAAAGGCAGCAAAGTATGGAAAACTGAATCATCTAGTTTGGCTTATATGAAGGACTATGGCATACAGGCTGGAAAAATAGACTAGTACCAGATCACTGAGGGCTTTGAATTAAAAAAAAAAACACCATTGCCATTGAGTTGATTCTGACTCATAGCGACCCTATAGGACAGAGTAGAACTGCCCCATAGAGTTTTCAAGGAGCACCTGGTGGATTCAAACTGAATAGGTTATGCTTAATATGCAATGGGGAGTCACTGGAACAAGGAAAGCCATAATGAGATCTCTGTTTTAGGAATATTAGTCCAACAGCAATGTGGAAGGAACTGAAGGAGGAAGAAACAAGTGACAAGATGATAGATTATTATTACAAAAAGCTAAGCTGAATTGGATTGGGAGTGAGGGAATGGGGAACCCACTCTCGTGATCTTTGACAAATGTCTCCTATTCACTGATCCTAGGAAGTAAAGCCTTTTAGTCCTAAGTCATTGTGATTCAAACTGAAGTCTCTACCTATCTTTTTAAAACTGAAGGCATGGAAAAGAGATGGCAAGTGTCAGAGAATACAACCCCATACAGCCAAAACTGAGTCACGTTTTTCTTGATCCTGCCTGCTGAAAGGCTCCTTTCTCAAGGGTATTATCCAGGGAAGAGATTCATAATTGCTAAATGGATAGCTGCAGATCTTTACCAGGAGGAAGAACATCTGTTTTCTCTCCGCATGGGATACAGGTTTCCTAGGCTACCAAATTTATCCTCTACTCTACATTGCCACACACATACATAAATTCAGAAATACAAACTCAAATGCAGGAATACAAAGATCAAAGCTTGTTTTGTCACCAACTACTAAATGTTGGAGGAGCCTTGTCTTGTACCTCAACCATATTGCTTTTAATATCCTTTTCCACAAGTAATTTCTTCTCTGATGAGAGTTCAAGACTAACTGCCACAGAGAAGACCAGAAAACACAGCATATTCACAGGTCCCTAATCAATACCAAGTGAGACAAAGATCTAGCTACTACTTGAAAATTATGGTACTATTGCTGTACTTATGAGGAAGCGCTCAATTCAAGAAATCAGCATTTTAACGTCAGGTAAGAAAACTGAAAAAGTAAATACTAATACATGAAATGTCTACTTTTCCAGTTCTCTGCAGCCTGAACTAAGCCAGGGAGACAAGATTTAATGAGGAAAAACAAAAAAATCTTAATATTTAAACCCTGTTCTGGTCTGCATGCAATACACAATAGAAAATGCACTGGGTTGCATAAAAGTTAACACAATTTACTGCCCTTCACCAAAAGACAAATGAAAATTCTTTAGCAGTATACAGGTTTGACACAGAAATATAATTAGGTGATCATGAGAAGAAAAATAAAGTCTTCCATTAAATCTAGTTTAGCATGATTTATAATACCTTTTTTTGCTTTGGTAATGTCATGGATTAAAAAAAATTAAGTACATTTTTATTTTACAAGTAATATTACCATTTTACATCTTATATGCCATCTATCAGTTTTCAAAATATTCTTTAATACACTTTTCATCAAATCTTCACAAGCATCCAGTATGGGAAGTAATATTATCTCTATTTTAAAAAGGAGGAAACTGGGCAAGTTTGTCACATAACTAGTAAGTCACTGAGTAGGGGCTCAAAATTAGGTGTCTCAGCATTTAATTAATTTTATCATCAATGACAAGCAGAGAGATTTTGTGTCAAGACTGTATAAATGTAAGGCACAATCAAAGAAAAGAGTCCTGGGCTCTCCTTTCTCCATACTGAGAAAGTTAAGACCAGGTTTTCCATAAATCTCCACAAAGACAAAACAGGCTGGTTGGGTGGTGAAGTTAGCACAAGATCAATCCCTGTTGAGAATAATTCCTTTCCATAATGATCTATAACGTTTACTTGATTTACAAATTTTCTAAATTTAAAAATTACTTTTGATATTTTGCTTCATAAAAATTTTAAAATACTGATTAAGGCCTTAAAAGTGCTCAGAAATGAATAATCTGTTGCATTTTTTTTTAATTGAAAACTAAAATAAATTCTATCTAACTTAGGAAGGAATCAATTTCTCATATCCAAATTAGTTGGTACTCATAGTCCTCTCCAAATGTATACCATTTGTAGTACACCGTGAAATTCGCCAAGTTAAAAATAATTACATAAAACTGAAAGGCAAAATTATTAATAAATGAAAAGATTTAACAATTTCCACCTCTGATCTCAACTGTGGGATTTTTTTGAAGAACATATGATATTGGTAACTTTTGTTAATAATGATATATGATATTAGTACCTTATAAAAAATGAGATATGAATTTTAGAAATAATATTTGTCATAAAAAGTCTTCTATAAATCTTTAATAGAAATATCATCTAGTAGTAATCTACAATTTTCACTGGGAAATACAATAAAAACCAAAGGATTTTTTCCCTCATTTTTTAACACAAGGGATTTAAAGCATGTTTGACAAACTGCTACTTTTTAAACAAAAAAGTAAAACTCTGGAAGGTACTCTCCAGTACTCTGGTGTTTAAAGTTTTGGTATGCACCATAAAGAAAAAAAAAAAAAAAACCCAAACCAAACCCGTTGCCATTGAGTTGATTCCGACTCATAGTGACCCTACTGGACAGAGTAGAATTGCACCATAGGGTTTCCAAGAAGCAGCTGGAGGAATTGAGCTACGGACCTTTTGGTTAGCAGCCGAACTCTGAACCACTGCACTACCAAACACAATGCTAATCCCATAGGTCCAAAAGGCCAAAGTTTAAAATAATTAAGGATGGGTTTATAAGAAAGAAAAATCTAGAATAAAAACTAAAAACATAAGCACTGTCTTTAGTAAGAATCATTAGTAAACTCATCTCCCAATAGGAAATTATTAACTGGGGTAGGGGAAATTTGAGCCCATCTTTACAAAAATGTGTAAGAAATACTTTCCATGAAAAGAGTATCTGGGCTAATTCACTTACTGGAGGTAGTTTCAAAACCCTGTTTTTCTGCAAGCAGATGAACATACTAAGGAATTTCTTCAAAGTAAATTTTAAGAATTTAGTAAACAAAGGATAGCACAGATTATGCCCATTAAGACTGAAGAAATAGGCAAGAATTCCAGGTGGAAAGAATAAAGAATGCCTAAAACAACATGTAGACTGGAAAAGATGGTCCCACCCTTTCTGTCAACCTGTCTTTTCTTTAAGAAAAGGAGTTACAAAAGGAGTTATAGTACTGCAGGACACAATTAAAATATTTATTCCCTTGGCAAAAAGTCTGATTGCATTGGGACCCACTGGGAGTTCTAGATGGCGCAGATGACCAGGAGAGGGCAGCTCACTACTGCAGCTGTGAGTACACTGGGAAGATGTGAATTCCTTCCTTTGCCATCAAGGGGATACTCCACATTGCTTACACTTCTCATTTTCAACTAATGAAGTAGTAAGGATACTGCCATTAAAAATTCTAAGTAACAGATAAAGTATAGTAACATTAAGTCATTACAAGTGACTAGTAAAGAAAATTTCTAATAACCAAATTGGAGCCCATAAAAGATGAAGCTAAATTTCCTGTTCCTCTCAGATAAACAGAATACCTAGAGCTAGCGATTACAATCATTATGACTACTAATGTACACTTTTATCTTTTCAGAGTCCAATGTGTTTCTTATAAATGTTTTCTTACAATTTATTTAAACTTTCAGTTACCTAACCTTTTTACCAAAATAAATTCACAGATACACAATGAATGTAATTAAGTATAGTATGAAGTATAAAAGGACTTAAAAAACAAACCATCTGCTATACTAACAGATTTCAAAACCCAGCACTTTCTCTTGGATTACACATCTTTGAATGTGTTGCCTGTGTAAATTTGGACAATTCTATCGTCAAGAAAAGGATCATGATGCTCAGGAAGGCCTGCCTTGCTTTCATCCCAAGTATGACACAGTTTAAACTTTTCTAATGTGAAGAACTGTATGCAGTAGCATAATTTCTTCCTCTTAAACTGGAATTTTCTCCACTCAAGGAGTGTGGGTTTGAGATGGAGGTCAAATTGGTTCTTTCTTTCTCTTTCAACAGTCAAGCCCTCATTTACTAAAGAGCAGTGGTACCTACTAACACAGTAATCATAAGAAAGTTAATGGACTTTAAGTCTCTTCATAGCAATTATTTTCATCAGTATATTTACTTGCTGCCTAGATGTTTATCGTAAATAAAATTAGGAGAAAATACTGAAAAAGACAACGCTGATTACAAAATAGTTAAAAAGTATTATTTATAGGTAGAATTTCACTTCCTTACTGGTTTCTGCTTTGAGGTTTGAGGCAGTATTTCCAAGCCTTTTTCATGCCATGGCATCCAAAGAAAATGCTATTTTTCACAGCACGTTAGGGTAATGAGGCAGCCTCCTTCTGTCTGAGCATACCAGCCCAGAAGCTCTGAATGCCTCAGGCCCTGCCAGGCCACCCTGAGGACACAGGGAATCATGATCCTGCTCACCTGTAACTTAGTCCTGTCACAGCAATCGTTAGCAAATTGGTTAGAAAGTTCTGATTTAAGTATCTTTGGTCAAGGGTACGGGGATAAGGGAAGGAACAAATAGCAGCTTTAACCCTAGTTCATCGATGGTATCATTTTACAATATAGGAAGCACACTGCAGGAAGCAAACAAGCTGCTGAGCGTAAACGGGGGTCTGTATTGACTTGGACTTCTTTACCTTTTGTACACAGACTGGTTGTTTCTTCAGTTAAACCACTGTCCATTTTAACAAGGATTGTTGTAGAGGGGAAAGAAATATTGTTGTAGAGAGGCAAAAAAAAAAAAAAAAGAGAGACTATCTGAGGCACTTTTCTTGATTTTCATTTTTAAAACTCCTTCTCACATGGGTACATGTTTAAGGAGGAAAACTATGGTATCAGCAACTGTCAAACTCTGGTTACCAGCATTGAGGAGCATTAGGCTACGTTGTTGCTGTGTGCCGTCAAGTTGATTCCAACTCATAGTGACCTTGTATGACAGAGGTGAACTGCCCCATAGGGTTTCCTAGGCTGTAATCTTTATGGGAGCTGATCGCCACGTCTTTTTCCCTGCAGAGTACCTGGCAGGTTAGAACAAGTGACCTTTCAGTGAGCAGCCTAGTGCTTAACCATTGCACCATCAGGGCTCCTTTTTGAGCTATGTATATGAAAACAAAATTAATCACTCAGCAAGAGTCAGAGCTAAATAATAATCCATGGTTCCTTCCCTTTAACCAAAGCAGAAAGAAAATGAGAAATAATAAACAACAAAACTCAAGTGGTAATTAAAGATACAGAATAAAACAACAAACTAAATCAAACAGAGTATTTTGAGAGAGAAGTTCATCTGAGCTTCATTCAAAGACCCACCTCCTAGAACCTCAGCCTAACTCAGAAAGCTACAGTCCTGGCTGCTGGGAAGTTCACCTTCCATAGGCCCCCAGTGGAGCAACAAGTCTCTACTAAGAAGGTAGTTTTTTTTTAAGACAAACTCAGGGAACACCTGCATGAAAACTACCACTTCTCTGCCCCTAAGGATTGTAGAGGCCCCATTAAGGTCAAGTGGTTCATTTTAGGGAAGTCCTGAACAGCCCAATATGAAGGCAGTTTGCAACAAATTCTTTAGTACAACTAGATCCTGGTTAGGGCCAGCTTCCTGGGCATGTGACTTACGCAGTCACACACAGCCCCACTCTCAGAAGGGTCCCATGCTTGGCTTAATGTTCTGCAGTCGCCATCCTGAATCCTCAATAACTTTATCTCTGAACATGTGGTTTTTAAGTGAAGACCAATGGGACAAAAAACAGGGCATATGCCAGGTGGCAGCACATGAACTAAGCAGTTGGGCTAGCCACCCAGCCCACATGTGCACATCTGGGGCAGTGTGGGGCACCATAGGGCCCTGAAGGAGCAGCCAGGACAGAGCTCAGACTGGTGGTGGCAACAGCAGCAGTGGCCCCAAGAGAGACAAGGGGTTCTGCACGGGGACCTGAAGTGGGAGGCTAGCTTGTCTGTCTGTCCCCAGAACCCATCTCAGTGACATCTGCACAAATACTAACTCTGCAGTCTGAACAGGAAGTGCTGGTGCTCACACAGTAAACTTTGTCAGAAAATTATTGCAAAGTAAAACCATATACATGGATATTAGCATAAGTTATTAGAATTCTTCAAAGAGTTTAGGATCTCTGGTTCTGAAAATTGTTGCAACATTTCAAAGCAAATACCTACAAGCTTAGATATATAAATTAAATTTAAAGATTTTAACATTTAATGGAAAAGAACACTATTTTCATATGAAGCTTTGAATGAACCAATTATCAACAAGGAAGACAATTTTTAAATTAATTTTCTGTGTAATTGAAGATATAGTGATAGGATGCATAAACAGGCATTTTGATTTATATACAAGTCATGAAGACACTTTTAATTTCTTATAGGACTGCCACAAGTTACAGAAAATGGCAGGGAAATATTTAAAAGCCATTGTATAAATTTATATTTACAACTAAATTCACACACAAAATTGATTCATATTAGAGCTAAATCTTTTTAGAAAAACTTCTGTAATTATCAGGTCTAGGTGTACTAAACTATTTATTTTCAAATAGTTTATCAGAAATTTATCCCAATGCTATAAAATGCTCTCAAGAGCTCCAGTAACAGTTGCATCACCAGAAAGACTGTTCTCAAAACAAAAACTATCAAAAATTATTTGCAAAAGCAAAAAATAATAAGTGTGAGAAATCAGAGAACTTGTACATTGCTGATAAGAATATAAAATAGTGCAACCTCTGTAGAAAACAGTTCAGCAGTTCCTTAAAAAATTAAACAGAGAATTACCACGTGACTCGGCAATTCCACTCCTAGGTATAGAGTACACCCAGAAGAACAGAAATAGCAACTCAAACAGACACATGTACGCTAATGTTCACTGCCGCATTATTCACAATAGCCAAAAGAGGAAAACAACCCAAGTGCCTATCAACAGATAAATGGATAAACAAAATGTAGTAATCCATGCAATGGAGTGTTAGCTATAAAGAGAAATGAAGTTGTGATACATGCCACCACATAGATGAACCTTGAAAACATTATGCTGAGTGAAATAAATCAGACACAAAAGGACAAATATTATATGATCCCATTTATATGAAACTTAGCGGTTACCTGGCGTTGGGAGTAGAGGAGAAATGAGGTGTTAAAAAAAAATGAATATAGCTCTACCTGGACATATAAAGAGAGAGAGAGAGAACTATACTCTTTTTTTTTTTTTAATACCCCATTTCTCTACCCCAACTCCAGGTTAACTACTAATAATGAATATAGCTTTATCTGGACACATAAAAGAAGCCCTGGTAGGGCCGTGGTTAAGAGCTTGGCTGCTAACCAAAAGGTTGGCAGTTCGAATCCACCAGCAGCTCCTTGGAAACCCTATGGGGCAGTTCTACTCTGTCCTATAGAGTCATCACGAGTCAGAATCGACTGGAGAGCAACAGGTCTACTTTTTTTTTTTTTTAACATATAAATGGTGGATATCTTTGGATGATAGAAATTATAATGGTTTTTTTTAACGTGAAATTGGAATAATTATGGACATATTTAGGCCAGGAATGACTAGTAATTAGTTTCTTTTAATGAAATGAAAAAATTTTCCAAGTTTGCATTTGTCAGAATGACTTACACCACTTTCAATTACACCAGTCAAAAATGAAGTTACTAAAAGTATAAATCTTGATGACCTAATAAAAGATTTGCAAAAACATGAGCCATAAAAATCATATGATCACTTGACAACACGTTATTGTATTATATAAAATCATAATGCCCAGTGTATTATATTATATAAAATCTTAACACCAAAATATTATTTGTTTGCAATCTAAGTTTTTTATATTCTGATTCTTGTATCATTACTACATCTATTATAAGTCAGAATATATTTCTTAAGGAAAAAGCTTTAAATGTTAGTTCCTTTAACTGCACTGTTTTTCCTACTTTTTGAACAAGGGGCCCACATTTTCATTTTGCACTGGGTCTTGCAAATTATATAACCAGTCCTAACCCTGGGAGGCTAATCCAATAGTTGCTTGTTCTGTTGTCTTGTAAACCTCCTCCGCTTCTTGAGGGTCAACCTTAACAGACATCCATGCCCTGCCTGTTTTGTCCTTGGCAGTATCTCTGGCCACCTTTCTCTGCTCTAACTTCTGTGCTGTGATTCCCAAGCCTGTAATCCTAATGTTGAAGGCCTGGATTTTTAAGCACCTATTTTATGCATGTCTTCCCAACTACTCAGATTTGTTACCAAAATACCAGGAATGAATTCTCACAGTAATCTTGAACTAATTTCTTTTTATCCCCTATATTCAACCAGTCATTAAATCTTATGGATCTCCTTTGATCTGTCTCTCAAACCTGTGACTTAACCCCATCCTTACTGGTTAAGGTTAGTAGGTCTTCGTAACCTTCTACTGGGAAGAGACACGTTACGTCAAACATTAATTATCCTTACATCCTCTCATCTGATCCTCATAAAAACCCTGAAAGTCAGGCAGAACAAGTTCTAACGTAAAGCTGTCCTATTTTACAACTAAAGCAATGAGGAACAGAAAAGTAAAGCATACTGCTCAAAGTCAAGATGAAAGTAAATTGCTGAAAGCTACGGAGAAAAGTCTAATGAGATATCCTCCACTGTACCACAATATCTGGTTTCTTGGACTCTGAATTTGAGTCCTCTAATTTGTGATAAAACTTTCATCAGTTCTATCCCTCATCCAAGACCTTTTATGTCCCAACTACTTACTCCTATAATATAAATTAAAGCTCCTAAATGTAACATTTAAAGAGCAGCCCCCCATCCCCTAAATTAGGTTTTAATCTGTATTTTAAACCTTTATCTCTAACGACTCCCACACTCCTCTCCACTTGACGCTCATGTTACTGGATCCTACTTCTGCCTTGCTAACCTAACAAATTTTTGTCCATTCCTTAAGGCCCAACAACTCAAATGACACATCCTTCAATATTCTTTCCTTGATTCTTCTTTACCAAGGAATAATCCTTTATTCCTTTGAATTCTTATTTAAGTTTATCTATACTTGCTTGTACAGTACATGCCACATCCTTACCTTGAAGGGAGGTTCCATATAGACCTATCTCTATGTCCCCGCAAAACCTAGCAATAAATCAATATCTCATTTAGCTTTGAAGACTCAGCTAGTCTCATCAGTCATTCAAACATTTATTATCTACCATGTGCTGGCACACCAAGCTAAATGTTTTAGAGGCACAGATACGAAGCCCAGGGGCTCAAGATAAAGATGTTGGATTGAGACATGTATATACAACTAATCCTTCCCTAAATCCCACTAAAATGACAATAAAGGGTTTTGTGGTTATTATTTGTATAGGCATGAACCCACAAAAACAGAGAAGAAGGAGAGGAGACAACAACATTTTGGAAGCTAGTGAGCAGATGGATGTGATAAATTAATCAGCAGATCAGAAAAACAAGCAAAAAAACCTAACTGCTAAGCAGGTAATAGCAGAGAGCTTAAAACTATATTTACACTGTAGAATCCCTATAATTGGCTGTATTAGATACTTCAAAAAGTGGGTAAGAATTTGCTGAAAGTCCTTCTAAAAAGTCAAATATATTCCAAGCTCCTCTCCCCACTCCATGCAACTGGGTACTATCTTTTCTCCACCCCAACAAATGACTGGAAGTTTACTTTCTGGAGGGAGTAAGTAAAGATGATGGTCATGGGACTGAGGGACACCAGACAAAACTGCAGACAGGGGTATCACACTTAAATGAAAGGATTAAGTGAGCATATACATATTGGATGCTGAGACCCCTCCTAACCCTCTTCCCCACTTGGTTCCCAGGACACCAACAACCAGGGCTCCAGACAGAAGATCCAAATACTCGTTTCTTTTTCAAGGAGTCTAACCTGCCTGGAAGTCTTAAAGATACTCATGTGAAAGATTCTCCCCAAAAATAAAGTCATATTGACAAGCCCCCCATTATGGATTGAACTGTGCCCCCCAAAATTTGTGTTGTAAATTCTAGCCTCTATGCCTGTGGTTATAATCCCACTTGGGAATGGGTTGTCTTTGCTATGTCAGTGAGGCAGGATTAGTGTAGGATGTGTCTTGAGTTAATCTCTCCCGAGATATAAAAGAGATTAAACAAGCAAGCAAGAGAAGCAGAGATGAGGGGAAGAGAGATGCCAAGCTACATGGAGATCGCCCAGGAGAAGCTCAAAGAGAGAAGGACATTCCTCCAGGGCCAACAGAGAGAGAAAGCCTTCCCCTAGAGCTGGCACCCTGAATTAGGACTTCTAGCCTCCTAAACTGTAAGATAATAAATTTCTGTTTGTTAAAGCCATCTACTTATAGTATTTCTGTTACAGCAGCACTAGATAACTAAGACATCCCCAAACACACAAGCCCTGGGTATTCGAACAGTTTTTTAGTCCCCTACTTTTAATCATCAGCAAACAGCTACGGATTATCAAATATCTGATAAAAGCCTAAAAAGAAAGCTAGCAACCAAAATAAACAAAACCCAGAAAAGGCAACTTGGAGGAAACAGACTGTAAAGAAATAAGAATATTTAAAGTAAAATCATGAATATTCTCCAAGAGATAAAATAGTGTATCCACTGTAAGTAAAAAGTTCAAAGTTATTATCTTGTTATTTAAACTTAATTTTCTATATACTTATCATTAAATCAACCCAAAATTCTTCCTCTATTACCTAAATCTCCTCCTAAGATATTCAGAAATACATTTACATATACAGTGTTTTAAAAAACATTCAGGTAACAGGGTGTGAATGAGAGAAAAGGGGGAGAGAGAGGAAGATGAAGAAAGTGACAGGCAAGCCGATGGACAGACACAACCATCCACCTTTGGAAAATAAAAAACACAACAGCAAAAATAAGAATTTCAATAAATGTGTCGGAAATAAAGTTGAGGAAATCTCCCATAAAGTAGAGGAGAGAGATCAAGAGAGAAAATCAGATAGAAAAAGTAAGAAAATTAGAGGATCAATTCAGGAGGTCCAATAGATGAAAAATAAGTGCTCTAGAAAGAATAAAAAAGAGACTCATCAAAGAAATAACTGAAGATCACTTCTTAGAAAGGAAGTAGATATATTTCTAGATTGAAAAGCTCTAACAACTACCCAGCATAGTAGAAGAAACCCAGGCCAAGACACAAAGAAAATATCTTACACATTTCCAGACAGAAAAAACAGATCACACTGAAAAGAACAGATATCAGAATGGCTTTAGACATGTCAACAACAATATTGGGAAGCAATGGAACAATACCACCAAAATTCTGAAGGAAAATAACTTTCAACTTAAGAGTTCTACTCAGGACATTCTTGAAGATAAACTCTTCTAAAATGAGGAAGTAAAGATGATATAGATGCAGAAAATAAAATCTCTATCACAGGAGAAAACAAAAGGGAACCCTAGGATGATAGTGAAGCAAGATCCCAGGGTGATTATGGTGCACCAGTTAATACTGAGGACAACCAGTGCAGGTTGGAGCAGTCAGAATTTCTCCAAAAAGGATGAGACTGACTGAAACCCCAAGGTGTGTGAGCATCTTGGGAGGAGGTTTAGATCACGGAAAATGAATTTTGGGTTGATTTAGCAATAAGTACATGAAAAATAAGTTAAAAAAAAAAAAGAAGAAGAATTGCGGGTAGGTAGGAATAATATAGAGGAAAGGAAAATTTATCGTATTTATTTACATGGTTGAGCTGTTCAGTGACATTTATAGCTATAATACTGTAAACACTGAATATTAAACTAACCGATATTATAACTATATGAGGAGGATAGGAAAAGTGCCTGCATGTAGTGAAGGCAGAGGGAGGGAGAGGAAATAAATCCTCATCTTCTATAATGAGAAATCTACAGAAAATACTGAAACTAAAAAAAAAAAAAATCAAGAGGTAGCAATACAAGCATGTAACTAAGCAACAGAGGTAAAAGACCAAAAGAATCAGCTAAAATAATTGAACATGCCGATTTTGAGGAAAAGGAAATGATGGAGGGGGGGCAGTGATGATAGAATGCTGTTTTTCATAACAAAACCTGGACTGTAGTGGAAGATAACTGTAACACAGGGTGGTAAGTACTATGCCAGACAGTAACTTATCTGTGTATCTCTAGGGGTACTTGTTACAGTCTGCCTTATATTATCTTCATTTGTGTACAGGCTATTATTTCCCCTACTAGGCGATGAACTACAAGGACATTTATCCTGTCTCATTCACCTTTGTTAACAGACCCTGACACAGCAATTTATATATACCAATATACCAGTTGCCCTTGAGTTGATTCTGACTCATGGTCACCCTATGTGTGTCAGAGTAGAAGTGGGTGTCATACGGTTTTCAATGGCTAATTTTTCAGAAATAGACTGTCAGGCTTTTCTTCAGAGGATCCTCTGGGTGGACTTGATCTGCCAACCTTTCAGTTTTCAATCAAGCAAAATTAATTCTTCTTACTGCTTCACCGAGAACATTCTTAAGTGAAAATAGCTTTCTTTTTTTGAATTAAAAAAAAAAAAAAAATGGTACATACAAATGAACATAATGACTAGTACTAGTACGGAGCCCTGGTGGCGCAGTGGTTAAGAGTTTGGCTGTTAACTAAAAGGTCGGCAGTTTGAATCTATCAATCATTCCTTGGAAACCCTATGGGGCAGTTCTACTCCGTCCTACAGGGTGGAATTGATAGCAATGGGTAGTATGATTTAGTACCACTGCCTTAGTTCATGGGCTAAGGAGTCAGCAGTTTTACTCATCATTGCTTTTGTACCATCAATACAAATGTCAACACAGTGAAAAAGGCAGTAACTTCTTAGTATTATTATGAAAATGGATTGGACCTCAAAGACCCTTTGAAAGGGACTCAGGGACTCCGAGGGGTACACAGACCACACTTTGAGAACTACTGCTGTAGGCCAGTGGCAAGTATAAAGAAAGTATATAAAGCAGACCAACACTTGGCATGTGCTTTTGACAATTTGGGAGGAAACACAAAGATCCATGACCCATAATAATTTGTAAATTCTGCAGGCTCATGAATTTGAATGGCATTTCTACAAGACTGTTATTTGGAAGCTAGAGAGTAAACCTAGTCAGTATTGGCATCTTATCCTGGTTTTATCATGTAAATGATAACTACACTGTGTCTGTGGGAAAAACATATTCTTTATTAAAAAATCAGCTGGTAGAGTTGATTTGAGCAGGTCAATCAAAAATATTTATTGGAAGAAAAAATTCGGTTACTGTGACATGCATTAATTTAGGATTTTACAAATATCTCAGGCCAATTCCCTTAAACTGTTAAGAATATCTGGTTGGGCAAAGAAGCTATTACATAAGTAAGTTGAAGATGGCCTTTGTGTACTGCCTCCAGGTTGTTTATTTCCTTAGAACAAGCTGTGTCCACTACCCCAAAAAAGCCTGCCTGCACCAACCTCAAATTTTAACCCATTTGGTTGTTTTAAAACGGAGCCCTGGTGATGCAGTGATTAAGAGCCAAAAGGTCAGCAGTTCAAATCCACCAGCCGCTCCTTGGAAACCCTATGGGGCAGTTCTACTCTGTTCTGTAGGGTCGCTATGAGTCAGAGTCAACTGGATGGCACGTAACAATAACAACAATTGTTTTAAAAATAGCCCCAATAAGCAGATTTTTAGCCATGTAGATAGAGCCTTCTTTATATACTCCACGAAACTGCACCTAACATCTGCTAGCCCTAGGCAAGACAGAATTCTGTAGTTAAAAGCATTTCAAGTTGCTGTTGCCCTTCGAAGCCCTCAGGCCCAGACACTCCCCACCTTGCTGCACAGAGACATTACCTGGGCACAAGTAAGCCTTCTTCCCCTTTGCCCTGGGGCTTCCCTTGCCCTCTTCCCCTTCTGGGCTCCCTGCAACTAACACTTGCCTCTGGAGGGCCTCCTGCTGTAGGGGATCAACAGCTCCCATGCATAAGAGTTGTAAAAGTGTCAGCCCAAATAAGTAGCTTGTTATGTAATACTGCTATTTCATGTTTATGTCTTCTTCCTTGATCAAACTCCCTTAAACTCACTACAAAAGCTCACTTGTTTATTCTTCTAATACTTGCATTCTGGAACCTACCATAAGTGATCTATTCACATACTGATGAAATGAATCAAGTAAAAAGGGCTAAAACCACATGAAATGTAACTAATATTCTCCAAAGGGCAGAATATAGCCCTATCATATTCATCCATTAATATTTATTCAATTATTTATAATCTTTTTCCTAATATAGCTGAATGTAAATGCCCAACGTTGGCAAATACCAAAACACAAACACAGCTGTTTTCACAATAGTTACAGGGTAGCAGTGGCGGCAGCAAAGTTAATAATATCAATGATTATAATGATGGTCATTCATATGCATACCATACTTCATAGTTTTAAAAGCACTTGTATGTCCTTTGTCTAATTTCAAGTGCATAACAATTCTTGAGGGGGGCTGGTGGTCCAGTGGTAGAATTCTTGCCTTCTATGCGGGAAACCTGGGTTCTATTCCAGGTCATTGCACTTCACGTACAGCCACCACCCATCTGTCAGTGGAGGCTTAGGAGTCACCATGATGCTGAAAGGTTTCAGCAGAGCTTCCAGAATAAGATGAACAAGGAAGACAGGGCTGGCAATCTACTTCCAAAAATCAGCCAATGGAATTAGAGGCAACATGGCACTACAGACAGAAGCACCATGCTGTCCCTCTACAGCAAAGACCTGAAAAACTCAGCAAAACATAAAAATGTCAATCCTGGAAGCTTAAACATCAAATGAAAAGATCAAGAACTAGATCAAGCACTGAAATGAAGACAAAAGGATTTACAACAGGGAACCAGAGATGTCAATCTGTAAAGGACAACAACCTCAGAATAATAAAAAGGGGGATGAATAGTGTAGGTATAGAACTTCAAATGGGGAGGAAGTCAAGGTGATATCAAGTAATAAAAGACCGATTCAAACTTAGGAAGACAGAGGTAAATTTCAAAGTAACCACAAAGAAAGATAACAAACCTACTCATCAAAACAAAGAAGAAAAAGTCTCAGTAAACACAAAATCTACAAAAATGAAAGAAATGAAAAGAAAATCCACAAAAAGGAACTCAGCACAGAGGAATAAGAGGAACAAAGAAAAACAACAGCACTACAAAATGACAGCAATAAACTCACACCTATCGATAATCATACTGAATATAAATGGCTTAAATGCGCACATAAAGAGACAGAGAGTGACAGAATGGATAAAAAAAAAAAATGACCCATCAATATGCTGTCTAAAAGAGACACACCTTAGCAACAAAGACATATTAAAAATCAAAGGATAGAAAAAATATATCAAGCACCACCACCAAAAATGAACAGGAGTAGCAATACTAATTGCAGGTAAAAAAAGACATTAAGGCAAAATCCACCATAAAAGACAAGAAAGGACATTATAAAATAATTAAAGGAACAATCCACCATGATGACATAACCATAACAAATATATATGCACCCAATGATGGCTCCAAAATACAGAAAACAAACTTTAACAGTACTGAAAAGAGAACCTGACAGTTTCACAATGATAATAGGAGACTTCAACACACCACTCTCAGTAAAGGACACAACATCTAGAAAGAAACTAAAGAAGGAAACACAAGATCTAAAGGCTGCAACCAACCAACTTGACCTCACAGACATATATAGAACACTCCATCCAACAGCAGCAGCATATACATTCTTTTCCCACGCACATGGAATGTTTTCCAGAATAGACCACATCTTAGGCTACAAAGCAACCCTCAATAAAACACAAAACACTGAGATAATACAAAACATCTTCTCTGATCACAACGCCATAAAAGTAGAAATTAATAGGAAGAGCAAGGAAAAATAAAAACATGGAACTGAATAACGCCTTGCTTAAAAACTACTGAATAACAGAAGAAATCAAAGATGGAATCCTAAAATTCCTAGAATCAACTGAGAATGAAAATACATCATACCAAAACCTTTGGGACACAGCAAAGGCAATGCTCAGAGGTCGCTACAGAGCAAAAAAGAAGAAAGCGATAAAATCAAAATGTTAGCTTTACAACCAGAACAAATAGAAGGAGAACAGCAAAAGGAGCCCGCAGCCAAAAGAAGAAAGGAAATAATAAAGATCAGAGCAGAACTAAATGAAACAGAGAATAGGAAAAAAAATAGAAAGAATCAACAAAACCACAAATTGGCTCTTTTTAAAAAAAATCAAGAAAATCGATAAATCACTGGCCAAATTGACAAAAGAAAAATAGAGGGAGCAAATAACCGAAATGAGAATCAAATAGGGAACATTACAACAGGCCCAACTGAAATAAAAAGGATCATAACAGAGTACTATGAAAAACTATACTCCAACAAATTTGAAAACCTAGAGGAAACAGACAAATTTCTAGAAACACACTACCTACCTAAACTAACACAAACTGAGATAGAAAATCGGAACAGACCCATAACAAGAGGTTGAAAAGGTAATAAAAAAAAGTTCCAAGAAAAAAAAGTCCTGCCCTAGATGGCTTCACTGGAGAATTCTACCAAACATTCAGAGAACAGCTCACAACAGTACTACTCAAACTATTTCAGAACATAGAAAAGGGAGGGATACTTTCAAATTCATTCTATTAAGCCACCATAATCCTGATACCAAAACCAGGGAAAGACACTACAAAAAAAGAAAATTAAATACCAATATCTCTCATGAATATAGATGCAAAAATTCTCAACAAAATTCTAGCCATTAGAATTCAGCATTCTAAAAAAAAAAAAAAAATACACCACAACTAACTGGGATTCATACCAAGTATGCAAGGATGGTTTAACATTAGAAAATCAATCAACATAAACAAAAGAGTCACATAATCATCTCAATCAATGCAGAAAAGGCATTCGATAAAGTCCAACACCCATTCCTGATACAAATTCTTAATAAAATAGGAATAGAAGAGAAATTCTCAACATAATTAACGGCATTACACAAAACCAACAAGCCAACATCATCTCAATGGAGACAGGCTGAAAACATTCCCCCTGAGAACGGGAGCAAGACAAGGATACCCTTTATCAACACTCTCATTTAACACTGAGCAAGAAGGCAAGAAAAAGAAATAAAGGTCATCCAAATTGATAAGGAAGAAGTAAAATTATTCCTATTCATGGATGATATGACACTATAAATAGAGAACCCTAAAGATACCACAAGAAAACTACTGAAACTAAGAGAAAGATTCAGCAGAGTAGCAGGGTACAAGATCAATATACAAAACTCAGTTGGATTCCTTCCAATAAAGAGAACTACAAAAACGAAATCAGGAAAGCAATACCATTTATAACAGCCTCTGGAAAAAAAAAAAAAAAGGAATAAATCTAACTAGGAACATAAAAAAAACCTATACAAAGAAAACTACAAAACACTAGTGCAAGAAACCAAAAGTGACCTACATAAATGGAAAAACATACCATGCTCATGGATAGGTAGACTCGACATTGTGAAAATGTTGATTCTACCCAAAGTAATCTACAAATGCAATGCAATTCCAATCTAAATACCAAAAGGATTCTTTAATGAGATGAAAAAAAATAATCATTAGCTTTATATGGGAAGGAAAGAGGCCTCAAATGAGTAAAGCTTTACCGAAGAAGAACAAAGTAGGAGGCCTTAAACTTCCTGACCTCAGAACCTACTACACAGGTGGTGGTGTTGTTGTTGTTGTTTTTAAGTGCCGTCAAATCAGCTCGGACTCATAGCAACCCTATGTACAACAGAAGGAAACACTGCACGGTCCTGTACCATCCTCACAATTGTTGTTATGCTTCAGCCCACTGTTGCAGCTACAGTGTCAATCCATCTTGTTGAGGGTCTTCCTCTTTATCACTGACCCTCTACTTTACCAAGCATCACGTCCTTCTTCAGGAACTGGTCCCTCCTGACAACATGGCTAAAGTATGTGAGACAACGTTTTGCCATCCTTACCTCTAAGGAGCATTCTAGCTGTGCTTCCTCCAAGATAGATGGGTTCGTTCTTCTGGCGGTCCATGGTATATTTAATATTCTTTTGCCAACACCATAATTCAAAGGCATCAATTCTTCTTCCGTCTTTATTCACCGTCCAACTTTCGCATGCATATGAGGAAGCTGAAAACACCGTGGCTTGGGTCAGGAGCACCTTAGTCCTTAAAGTGACATCTTTGCTTTTTAATACTTTAAACAGGTCTTTTGCAGCAGATCTGCCCAGTGCAATATGTCCTTTGATTTCTTGACTGTTGCTTCCATGGGCATTGACTGTGGATCCAAGTAAAATGAAATCCTTGACAACTTTAATCTTTTTTCCACTTACCATGATGTTGCTTACTGGTCCAGTTGCAAGGATTTTTGTTTTCTTTATGTTGAGGTGTCAGTAAGTGCTTCAAGTCCTCTTCACTTTAAGCAAGCAAGTTACATATTGCAGGTTGTTAATCAGTCTTCCTCCAATCCTGATGCCATGTTCTCCTTCAAATAATCCAGCTTCTCAGATTATTTTCTCAGCATACAGGCTGAACAAGCACAGTGAAAGGATACAACCTTGACGCACATCTTTTCTGATTTTAAAATACGCAGTATTCCCTTGTTCTGTTCAAACGACTGCCTCTTGGTCTGTGTACAGGTTCAGCATGAGCACACTTAAGTGTTCCTGAATTTCCATTCTTCGTAATATTATCCAAGGTTTATTATGATCCGCACAGTCAAATGCTTTTACATAGTCAATAAAACACAGGTAAACATCTTTCTGGTATTCTCTGCTTTCAGCCAGGATCCATCTGTCATCAGCAGTGATATCCCTTGTTCTACATCCTCCTGTGAACCTGACTTGAATTTCTGGCAGTGCCCTGTCGATATACTGCTGTAGCCACTTTTGAATGATCTTCAGGAAAATTTTACTTGTGTGTGACATTAATGACATTGTTCAATAATTTCCACAGTCTATTGGATCATCTTTCTTTAATATGGGTGCAAATATGGATCTTTCTAGTCAGTTAACCATGTAGCTGTCTTCCGAAATTCTTGGCAAAGATAAGTGAGCATCTCCAGTGCTGCATTCCTTTGTTGAGGCATCTCAACTGATATTCCGTCAATTCCTGGAGCCTTGTTTTTCACCAATGCCTTCGGTGCAGCTTGGACTTCTTCCTTCAGTACCACTGGTTCTTGATCATATGCTACCTCCTGAAATGGTTGAACTGTGAACCAATTCCTTTTGGTAAAAGTGACTGTGTATTCCTTCCATCTTCTTTTGACGCTTCCTGCATAATTTAATATTTTCCCTGAAGAATCCTTCAATATTGCAACTCGAGGTTTGGATTTTCTCTTCAGCTCTTTCATCTTGAAAAATGTCAAGCGTGTTCTTCCTTTTTGGCTTTCTAACTCCAGGTCTTTGCACATTTCATTATAATGCTTTACTTTGTCTTCTGGAGTCCCACTTTGAAGTCTTCAGTTCAGCTCTTTTATTTAGTTATTTCTTCCTTTCTTTTTAGCTACTCTATTTTGAAATGCAAGTTTCAGAGTCTCTTCTGACATTCATTTTGGTCTTTTCTTTCCTTCCTGTCTTTTTAATCATCTTTTGCTTTCTTCATGTATGATGTCGTTCCTCAACTCGTTTGGTCTTCGGTCATTAGCATTCAATACATCAAATCTACTCTTGAGATGGTCTCTAAATTCACATAGGATATACTCACGGTCATATTTTGGCTCTCATGGACTTGCTCCAATTTTCTTCAGCTTCAACTTGAACTTGCATATGAGCAGCTGATGGTCTGTTCCACAGTTGGCCCCTGGCCTTGTTCTGACTGATGATACTGAACTTTTCCATTGTCTCTTTCCACAGATGTAGTTGATTTGATTCCCTTGTATGCCACCTGGTGAGGTACATGTGTACAGCCGCCATTTATGTTGGTAAAAAAAGGTATTTGCAATTGAGAAGTCATTGGTCTTGCAAAATTCTATCATGCGAGCTCTGGTATCATTTCTATCACCAAGGCCGTATTTTCCAACTACCAATCTTTCTTCATTTCCAACCTCTGTATTCCAATCACCAGTAATTATCAATGCATCTTGATTGTATGTTTGATCAATTTCAGACTGTCGAAGTTGGTAAAAATCTTCAATTCTTTGACATTAGTGATTGGTGCATAAATGTGAATAAGAGTCTCACTAACTGGTCTTCCTTGTAGGCATATGGATATTATCGTATCACTGACAGCACTGAACTTCAGGACAGATTTTGAAATGTTCCTTCTAACGAAGATTGAGACACCATTCCTCTTCATTTTGTCATTCCCAGCATAATATATCATATGATTGTTCGATTCAAAATGGCCAATACCAATCCATTTCAGCTCACTAATGCCTAGGATATCGATGTTTATGCATTCCATTTCATTCTTTACGACTTTTAATTTTCCTAGATTCATAGTTTGTACAGTCCACATTCTTATTATAAACGGATGTTTCCAGCTTTTTCTTCTCATTTTGAGTGGTGCCACATCAGCAAATGAAGATCCTGAAAGCTTGACTCCTATCCATGTCATTAAGGTTGGCTTGAATCTACAAGGCGCTCTTTGAAAACCCCATGAGGCAGTTCTACTCTGTCCTGTAGGGTTGCTATGAGTCAGAATTGACTCGATGGTACTGGGTTTGGTTTTTTTTGTTCTCTACTCTGAGAAGGCAGCTCTTCCCCAGTTGTATTTTGAGTACCTTCTAACCTGAGGGGCTCATCTTCAGGTACTATATCAGACAATGTTCCACTGCTATTCATAAGGTTTTCATTGCCTAATTTTTTCAGAAGTAGACTGCCAGGTCCTTCTTCCTAGCCTGTCTTGGTCTGGAAGCTCAGCTGAAATCTGTTCACCATGGGTGACGCTGCTGGTATTTGAAATACCGGTGGTATAACCTCCAGCATCACAGCAACATGCAAGCTACCACAGTACAACAAACTGACAGACACGTGGGGACTACACAGCTGTGGTAGTCAAAACAACCTTGTACTGGTACAATGACAGACGCATTGACCAATGGAACAGAATCGTCAACCCAGATTTAAATCTATCGCCTTCAGTCGCCTGGTCTTTGAAAATGCTCAAAGTACATTAATTGGGGAAAAGACAGTCTTTTTAACAAATAGTGCTGGCAAAACTGGATGTTCACCTGCAAAAAAAAAAAATGAAACAGGTCCCATACTTCACACCATACACAAAAACTAATTCAAAATGGACCAAAGACCTAAATATAAAACCAAAAACTATAAAGATCATGGAAGAAAACATAAGGTCAATGTTAGGGGCCCTAATATATGCCATAAATAGGATACAAGCCATACCTGACAATACACAAACAGCAGAAGATAAGCTAGATAACTGAGATCTTCTAAAAATTAAATACTTATGCTCATCAAAAGACTTCACTAAAAGAGTAAAAACAGAACCTACAGACTGGGAGAAAAAATTGGCTATGACTACCCGATAAAGGTCTAATCTCTCATATCTACAGGAAAATCCAACACCTCTACGGCAAAAAGACAAATCCAATTAAAAAATGGGCAAAGGATACGAACAGACACTTCACCAAATATGACATTCAGGCAGCTAACAGACACATGAGGAAGCGTTTGCAATTACTAGCCATCAGAGAAATGCAAATCAAAACTACAATGAGATACCATTTCACCCTGACATTACTGGCACTGATCAAAAAAAAAAAAAAACTGTTGGAGAGGCTGTGGGAAGATTGGAAATCTTATGCACTGCTAGTGGAATGCATAATGGTACAACCATTTTGGAAAAAGATATGGTACTTCCTTAAAAAGCTGGAAATAGAAATATCATAGGATCCGGCAATCCCACTCCTAGGAATATATGCTAGAGAAGTAAGAGTCATCACATGAATGGACATGTGCACACCCATGTTCACTGCAGCATTACTCACAATAGCAAAATGATGGATACGACCTAAGTGCCCATCAACAGATGAAAGGATAAACCAACTATGATACATACACACGTGGAATACTACAAAATGGTAAAGAACAATGATGAACCTGTGAAACATTTCACAACATAGATCAATCTGGAGGGCATTATGCTGAGTGAAGTAAGTCTAATCACAAAGGACAAATACTGTATGAGACCACTATTATAAAAACTCATGAAAAGGTTTCCACACAGAAACCTTTGATGGTTACAAAGGAGAGGAAGGGTAGGGAGGGGAAAAACACTAACTAGACAATAGATAAGTGGTAACTTTGGTGAAGGGTAAGACAATACTGGGGAAGTCAGCACAACTTGACCAAGTCAAAGTCACAGAAGCTTCACAGACACATTCAAACTCCCTGAGGAACTGAGTTACTGGGCTGAGGGCTGGGAACCATGGTCTCAGGGGACATCTAGCTCAATTGGCATAACTTAGTTTATAAAGAAAATATGCTACAACCTATTTTGGTGAGTAGCGTCCGGGGTCTTAAAAGCTCATGAGTGGCCATCTAAGATACGTCTACTGGTCCCATTCTGTCTGGAGGAATGGAGAATGAAGAAAACCAAAGACGCAGGGGAAAGATTAGTCCAAATGACTAATGGACCACAACTACCACAGCCTCCACCAGACTGAGTCCACCACAACTAGATGGTACCTGGCTACCACCACCAACTGCTCTGATGGGATCACAATAGAAGGACCTAGACAGAGTGGGAGAAAAATGTAGACAAAATTCAAACTCACAAAAAAAGACTAGACTTACTAGTCTGATAAAGTCTCAAGACACCACTAGAGTATAGCCCCAGGACGCCCTTTTAACTCAGTAGTGAAGTCACTCCTGATGTTTACCCTTCAGCCAAAGATTAGACAGGCCTATTAAACAAAAAATAACACACGTAGTTCAACCATGTATACAAGAATAAATGGGCACACCAGGCCAAAAGGAAAAACAAGAAGGTAGGAAGGGACATGAAAGCTGGACAAATGGAAATGGGGAAGCTGAGGTCGAGAAGGGGAGAGTACTGACACATTGCATAGTTGATAACGAATGTCACAAAATACTATGTGTGTTGTTTAATGAGAAACTAATTTGCTCTGTAAACTTTCACCTAAAGCACTACAAAACAAACACACAAATAAAAATCAGCCAATGAAAACTGTGGATCACAATGGTCTGATCCAAAATTAATCAATGGGGATGGTGGAATACTGGTCAATGTTTCATTCCATTGTACATGGGGTTGCCAAGAGTTAAGGGCGTGAGTTGATGGCAGCTAAAAACAACACAATCCTTGAACTAGAGATATTACCATATTTTTATACACAAGTAGTAAACTCAAATATTAGTGGATTTAAGCCCAAACCCTTTAACTCCTTCTCCTTTTTTTTTTTTAAGTGTTCTATCCTAGATTCCATCATTCAGAACAACTCATGACCATTTCCTCATTTCTTTTGAAAAACAACTGATATTCATAATGATCAGCCTGGTATCCTCAAAATTCCCAAAGGCCTTCTGTATTTTACCAGATAACATTAAAACTAACAAAAGGTTAACAACATTTTAAAATTTCACAATTCTTTCAAACTCAGCAACAAAGGCAGACATTTTCCATTTGAGAGAACTCCGTTTCTTAACTATGTCAGCTAACTTTCAAAATTATTATGTCACACCAAAATTCATTTATTCAGCTAGCACTTGAGTTAGTGGTGCAATGGTTAAGCACTCAGTAGCTAACCAAAAGGTTGGCAGTTCAAACCCACCCAGTGGCTTCTCAAGAAAAAAGAACTGGTGATCTGCTCCCGTAAAGATCACATACTAGGAAAACCTATGGGGCAGTTCTACTTTGTGACATTGGGTCTCTGTGAGTTAGAATCGACTTGATGGCACCTAAGAATAATGACAACAACTATGTGTGTTAGTTGGTATTGAATACTGTCCAGATGGACGAAACTCACCAGTGTTTGATGCAATGCCCTTCACTATAATGCATAAGCCATAATAATACTGGTGGTACTTTCTCACCATAACCCCCATATGCCTAAAATATAGGGCTATACCTGTCCAATGATACCTCTATTTTTAATAGGTTCTGATATACATTCTATACATTCTAATCATTAATGTTCCAATAATGCTCATACTGGAAAACTACATACGTAACCAATATGGACTGCAAAGGGCAAAATGGAGTAGTACTACCATGTGTATCTATTAATATCTATTCAATTATTCATTATCTTTTTCTCCCCTCACATAGTAAAACAACCAAACGAAAGGCTCTGATTCACATTTTAATAAATTTCAAACAATAAGCAAAACCTAAATTAGTTCTCTGGCTCCTGCTTTCCAGTTTAAAGCTATAAAAAAAAAAAAAATAACTGAACATAAAATAACTCAATTTAAACTTTTAAAAATATATGTTGGTACAAAAATCAAACCAAACCCGTTGTTGTCAAGTCACTTCCAACTCATAGTGGACAGAGCAGAACTGCCCCAAAGGGTTTCCAAGGAGTGGCTGGTAGATTTGAACTGCTGACCTTTTGGTTAGCAGCTGAACTCTTAACCACTGTACCACCGGGGCTCCATACGTTGGTAGGAAAACTTAATTTCATAAAGTTTGTATTAAAAAAGCCAACTTTAAGCTATATCAAGGGAGTTATATATTTATATCGATACCTGTGAGCTTTAAAAGTAATTGTTTTTATTCTTTGCTGAGATGGCTACCAATAGATAATTATATTTCATTTCATACTCACATCACCTACAGTGATTTAAAGATCAAAGTGATAGGAAATCTCTGTTGGGGTTGAACGGAAATTTTTAAAGTCAGTATCGTCTCATTATACAGATTTTCAGAGCACATGGCCAATTTAAATGAAAATGCATAGAATGCAAATTTTAAATCTGTGTGTTTATTCTTCAAGCTCATTCTGTTTACTGTGTGTTCAGTCAAATCTACATCATGTGCATAAATAAAAACCGGATCAAGAGTATAAAAACGAAGGGACATAAACTACAATAACGTTTAATGTCTTTGATTCATCAAGGTTCATCAAGGAAGCAATGTAATTAAAATTTGCTACCATGCTGCCATTTTTATTCACAAATCCTAGAAAGCCAGCCTCTACCATAAGTGATACAAACTAGTAGACAATTTTTTTCATCAGTCTTGCAGATAATCATACTATGAATTTAAAAAATGATTTTAAGATTAAAAAAAAAAAGATAGTACAATCTAATTACTATTTGTCATTCGCTTTTTAGGAAATAAAGAGAAATACCATTCTGTGTTGATTTTTAACAATACATAAGTTGAATTTTCCAATGAAATGCATTGTTACCATATCCGTAAATACGCTGGAATGCTTCACCTTATGATTTAGACACCAGCATACTTGTTTTAAATTTCACTCCTTTTTGTCATAAATGTTTTTACCATGGATGTGACTATAAGCTCTCTAAAGTTGTTGACTCAGCTGTATTTTAAGGCAGAGAAGTAAACAAGTAGTTTTTTAATCAGTTTCAGATCTTTACGTAAACGTCTGAAATCAATTTGAGTCTGATTATTTAAATAGGGATATTAAATATCAGAAATTCTGACTCCACTTGTAAATATTTATGTAACAGACTAAAAAACAACGTTACTTTTAGTATAATATAATTCTATTGGTGGTTATTAGCTCTCAAACATCTGTCTTGGTACCACAGTATGTTATGTTCATCTTCACCCAATGTTATACCAACAGGTGGGTAAAAGGTATGAAACCAAAATCAGCTCTGGCTGGCATAAGACTAACTTAAATTGACTGACTGGTAATTTAAGTTAAAACAATTATTTGCAAAGCTATCATCACCTCACCCTGAATTTCTTATACAATTCAAATTTCACTTTTATACCAAATAGAAATTTCTATGCATTTTTCTCCACTGACTACAGAAGACTACTGTTTAAATTTTGTCTATGAAGAAAAATAATTTCTTAAAATATCCAGGTGATAGAGAAAGGCTGAAATTTAAGAATTCCAAAATTGGCTATTAAAATCATATTCAGAGTATATTAAATTAAGACCAATGACGGTTACGCTACTTGGGCTCTGGTTCATTTGGGATGCATATTTTTAATTTTGCTTTAGGCAAAAAATTACAGACAGATTTCATAAATATTTGGCAGCTTCTGGTCACAACTTCTCACTCAAGGTTAGCTACTGCTTTCAGATAAATACCTCAGAAAATTTTTCTATAAATTACTTAAAATCACCTAGAGAAAAATACTGTCCATCTTGGGATACAGCAGTTTCAAAGCAATGGAAAATCAACTTCATGTTCTTCAAATGAGAAATATTAGATCCTGTTTTCTAAATGCAATTTATTCACAAAAATTAAAAATTATTTGGTAGAATTTATGCCAAACGATAATATAATAGATGTATTGTTAAATAACCTTATGCTTTTAGAAGCAGGTTTTTAAAACTATGAATGTAAATAAATCTATGTTTTATGTACTAAAAAAGGCAGGGCAAGAACAAAGGGAGGAAAACAAAAAAATTAAATTAAAAACACTAATGTAAGCTAATACCGCTTACATATGAACATCAAGATGCCAAGGGACCCAATACAATCCTCAGTCTAGCATTTTCAATGGCACAGACTAGTGATCACACGATACTGGTGATACTCTCTAGTTACCCCTGGCAACCTTTCTCAACTGTAACGATGCTACCCTACAATAGCTTTCACTGGGCAGCTTTCTCTTCACTTAGCTGAATGCTCTGGGACCATCTGCGTCGGCAAGCATAAAAGGCCAGCCTGCCTGTGGGCCCGTCACTCTGAACACCACCTCTCTGACCCTGATTAAATACAACTTTCAATCCTTTTTGTCCTCCCTGTTGACTTCTCCTATTAAGGGAGCCCTTTGACAAAGAAAGCGGAAGAGTGGACTAACTGCCCCCAAGAAAGGTGATGTCTGATACTGCTCAACACAAGGATTAGCAAGCCAATACATAACAAAAGCAAGTTTGGGGGGAGGGGAGAGGAAAAGAAAAAAAATGGTTTTAGCGAGAGCTTTGACTAATTCAGTAGGTACACAATTCAACAAATAGCTATACAAGAGGCCTTCTTTGAAAGAAATAACTATAGCAGAACAATAATTTGGAGAGATACCTTTCAACATCTTGACATAAGGCCATGACATTGACAAAAACACCAGATATTTGTTTTCTACTTGTTTTTTTTTTTTTTTAATTATAAAAGAAAACTTATAGTTGAGGACAAGAAAGATGGTGCAAATATGAGAAACAAAAAACTGTACAAAGAAATCATAATTGTAACTTATTGTTAAGCACATTAAATAGACATTTGAGATCTTATGTAAATACTCAAATAAAGGTGGAAAAAAATTCCAACATTCTATAAAGAACCATTTTTTAAATTTATCACATTTAAAACTGACAGAAACTTCAAGTTAAAAGGACTGGTTTCACAGGATGAAGTGCTTTCATAAAAAGAACTCATTTGAAAACTTGTAGGCAGACAGATTTATGAGTATGGTCTATAGTCCTTTAAGGTAGTCAGAATCCACCAATAGGGCAGCAGATCAAAATTACCACATTCAATAATACTACCACTTTACAAAGTAACTCAAAAGCCTCCCTGCCCCCAGATCAGCCCAATAAATGAAAGGTTTGATTGGCTCAATCAACAAAACAACTGAACAATGTAACCTCCTAACATACCTTGAAATATTAAAATTAAAACAAACAAAAACTACTTAAGTCTAACTTGTAAAGTAAAACCTGACCATACTTATTCAAAAAATGGCCAATAAACCTGGAAGACTCAAATAAGAGAGAGAAGAGTGAGGTTCCTAGGATGCATGGAGCATTCAGTGCTAAAGCTGGGAAAGTCCTTGACAGACAGGTAGGAGTTGGTCACCTTTGGGATGGAGGCCACATATATTGAGACTTTATTACGTGTCATAATACATGTAGCCTCTGTCCCCAGGCCGACCAACTCCTACCTGCCTGTCCAGGACTTTCCCAGTTTTAGCACTGAATTCCCTATGCATCCTAGGAAACTCCCTCTCCTCTCTCTCTTATTTGAGACCCTATTATGTGCTAGAAGTTGTCAAGGATTTCATTTTACTTGGAACCACAATCAATGCACATGGAAGCAGCAGTCAAGAAAATCAGGAACATATTGCATTGGGCAAATCTGCCGCAAAAGACCTCTTTAAAATGTTGAAAAGCAAAGATGTCACTTGGAGGACTAAGGTGCACGCAACCCAAGCCATTGTATTTTCACTCCCCCACATGCATGCGAAAGCTGGACAGTGAATAAGGAAGACCAAATGAAAATTGATGCGTTTGAAATGTGGTGCTGGTGAAGAATACTGAATATACCACAGACTGCCAGAAGAACAAAAAAGCCTGTCTTGGAAAAAGTACAGCCAGAGTACTCCTTGGAAGCAAGGATGGCGAGACTTCATCTCACGTACTTTGGACATGTTATCAGGAGGGACCAGTCCCTGGAGAATGACAAAATGATTGGTAAGGCGGAGAGTCAGCGAAAAAAAGGAAGACCCTCAAGGGAATAGATTGACACAGTGGCTGTAACAACAGGCTCAAACATGGCAACAACTGTTAGGATGATGCAGGACCAGGCAGTGTTTTATTCTGTTGTATATAGAATCGCTATGAGTCAGAACCAACTGGACAGCACCTATCAACAATAATTATGTGCCAAGCACTCTGGTAGATTCTTTCACAGAAGTTAACTCATTCAATCTTCATAATAAGCCTATAAGTAAAGAATTTTTTAAAGGAAGAACTATAAGGATGAATAATCTAAACAAGGCTGCACTACTGAAGGGATTGGAATCTTTCTGCATGTCTCCAAACCCCATGCTACTTCCGTAACACAAGGTTGTCTCTCCAGGTGTCAAGTAGGAAGGGAGGTGGAACCATCATTTTCCTTCAAAGGAACAGGACTTGGTAAACCCAGCAGGCCCAAATTCCGTATTTCCCTGACTTTGTTGCTGTCTAAGAGAGCTATAGAAAAACAGAGAAATGCTTGATTAATCATGTGAATGAGGGTGGCATTTGAGCTGATAAAGTGTTGATTACTTAAGAAATTCTATGGACAAAAACAATGCTTTAATGCTGGACTTCCTGGCTTACTGGGGCTGGCAACTGGATCCTACAGGGAACAGATAAATTATATGCTTGGAACAGTGACCAGAGTTAGAGGTATGATTATCAGAAATGTGATTCAAAGCAGGATTCAAATACCACACTGGAAGGAAGCTACCAGTTTTCTTTCTAAGGTTCTCTGATGTCCCCAAAAGTTCCCACTACCAAGATATTCAACACACTGTCACTACAATCACTAGGACCTTAGGACCAATGTGGCTGAAAAGTCCTACTCAACGAGGCACCCGACTGGCCAGGGTAGTTTTCAGTAGTAAGTTGAAGTGACCCAACTTGGCAGCCCAATACCTAGGTCAAATAATAAGTGTCTGGACAGGTAACATAATCCTTCTCATCATTATTGCTATTAGTTCTTAATGAGCACATGCCTTCTATGTGCCATGTAGCAAGCCCTAAAGAAGAGTAAAACATGGCTCTCCCTTTGAAACTTTATGTTACACAGAAAGAACCAAACAAAAAACAAACCTGTTGCCGTCGAGTCGATTCCGACTCACAGCAATCCTACAGGACAGAGTAGAACTGCCCCACAGAGTTTCCAAGAAATGCTGGGTGGATTCAAACTGCCGACCTTCTAGTTAGCAGCCGTAGCTCTTAACCACTATGCCACCAAGGTTTCCATAGAGGTAGAAGTAGGGCAGAAACAACAAAGAAAAAAGCACATATTATAGCATAACAAAAGTGACATGAGCTCAGTGAAGGGGAAAATCAGGGTAAGGGGCAGCTTTCCTACAGAACTTGAAGGAAGAGAAAACGCAGGTAACCAGAGAAGGAACAGACAGAACAATCTGGACTGGTAAAAGCAGAGAACTGAGTATTTCAACTAGGGTACAAGGAAGTATTGAGGGATTTAAACAAATCAGAGTAAAAATGTATTCTTTAGGTAACGGTGAGTCACTGAAAGTTTCTAGAGCAGGGAAAATGTATTCAGGCAGTGTTTTAAAATAATAACTTTGCTGTGATTAATGTAAACATAGAACAATACTACTGATAACAGAATATATCCTTATAAAGTTCTCTCTCCAAAATCCTTGCCATAAATTTCTTTGTGAATCTCTGACTCTCATATTCTATCATAAACACTCACAGAATTACTCCAGGTAAACATTAAGGGTGAAATGGATCATTAGCTATATGATCTAAAGTTCACAGAACAGTTGGTCTAAACTCAAATAGTAGTAGCATTACTGTAATTCCAATACAGGTCTGACAAAAAACAGAACAAAACAAAAAAACAACCCTGTGATGGAAGAAGACTCACATTAACAAATGCCCATTATAAGGAGCTGAAATTTGGTTGGTGTAACAATCTTTCCCCTTCTGTTGTTGGTGGCAGGTGCCATTGAGTTGGTTCCAAGTCATAGCAACCCTATGTACAACAGAACAAAACACTGCCCAGTCCTGTGCTACCCTCACAATCATTGCCTTGTTTGAGCCCACTGTTGGACCCACTGTGTCAATCTATCTCCTTCAGGGTCTTCCTCTTTCTCACTGAACCTCTACTTTACCAAGCATGATGTCCTTCTCCAGGGACTGGTCCCTTCTGATAACATGACCCCCTCTACCACCATTAAAAAAAGTAGATGCATATGAGATTAGAGGTGGAGACTCTAATGGAGAGAATGAAAGATAACTGATCAAGAGGCCTAAAGGAAAGAAGAATATTCAAGATTATGGGCAGACTATGTTCTTTAATGGAGTTCCCGGGTGATACAAACAGTTGACATGCTTGGCTGCTAACAGAAAGAGTGGCAATTTGAGTCCACCCAGCAGTACCTTGGAAGAAAGGTCCTGTGATCTACTTCTGAAAAATCAGCCTTTGAAAACTCTACAGAGCACAGTTTTACTCTGACATACATGGGGTCGCTATTAGCCAGAAGTGACTCCATGGAAACTTGGTTATGTTCTTTAACGAAGGAACGAAAGAAGATACAAACACAACTAAACTAGCAAAGTTACAAGTAACATCAGCGTTAAGACCATTACAAACTGCTATAAGAATTTACATCATCACTAGCTGGCATAAGCAGGGATAGGTTTAAGAAGGAGGTATCAGTTGAGCTGGTTATAAAGGCTGGTTGAACTGAATAGTGGCAAACTGAGAGGAAACAAGGCATTCCAAACAGTAATATTTGGAAAGTATTCAGTACATGGATACAATCTAACATTCATAATATCAAGCTTTTTCTTGAATTATGACATGCCAGTTGATTCCATCATGATGTCTTGGTGGAGTCACATGAAGGCACCTAACAGGGTCTAGTTCTATGCAGCAGGTATCCAATAAAGCTCGTTTCCTTCCTTTCATTGAGTGTACTCTTCAAGTGGATTCTAAGCACTTTGAAGAGTTCCGGCCAGCCAGAGATCCCTGGCTCCTCAACACTGTTAATAGGTAAGAAATCTGTATTAACTGCAGTTGCAGAGCTTAAAAGAGTAAAAGGGGGCATTTAGTTTAGCCTCCCAAACAATACAGGAATCCCTTCTGAAACACTCCAGGTATGAAACTAGGAAAGTTGCAATAACATTATTTTAATTTGAAATTTTAAGTTATTTTAATTTGTAAACAGACTGTACATCTAGAGGCAGGGCGGTATAATAGGAAAAGTATTAGAACAAGTGACTCCACCTTTTGAACCTATTTCCTTAAACATGAAATTTGCTTAATATCTGTTCTGTTTATCCCTTCTGAGAACTGTGAGATTACGATGGTGCGTGGAAGTACTTAAATCTTAAAGCATCATACACATATGCCCTATTGTCATTTATGTTGGCTTAGGTATATAATACTGAAAACTCGTTTTCAATAGATCTATATGTGGAGAAAAGAGTTGAGAAACAAGAGTTTTTGTTTTCTCATAAAACTGCAGTTCTCCTCTGGCTTATGATCCATTTTGTCAAATGAACTGACGAAGAAAATATAAAACATTTTCTGTTTTGAACTTTATTTTTTATCAGAATTGGGCCAATTGCTTTGAAGTCTTAATGCTCTTAACTGGTATCTTGGAAATCATTTTCAGAAACACAATAACATTTTGGTGTATCCTACTGCGCCTAGAACAAAGTCAGGCACATCATAGGGCATTCAAGTTTTCAATATATTAAATGAATAAAAAATGGTTTAATTCCCACCTAAGTATACTTAAATGGGGTAATGGTACCCAACCTTCACTGAAATGGTTTTTTTTTTTGCTCATTTCTCTCTACCCTGGTCGCTCTTCAAAGTTTTAATTTGACAGCTGAGCAGTGAGACACTAGTAAAGTTACTTGAAATCACTAGCTTTCTTAAAAGGAAAACATAAATAATAATACCTGCCTGTCTTTGCAAGGGTATGAGGACTGAGTGAGCTAAAGAATATAAAATACATAAAATATATATAAAATACACTGCCTAGCACAGAATAGGTAAGTCTTTTTTCTTCCTTATTACAGTATATTCTTAAATCACTAACAAAAGAATTAGGTCAAATTTCATTATTAAAAAAATACCACTAAGGTAAAAGATTTGCTGTAGCAAATTTTTAATTTTTTGCCCTCGGTGATGGTCCACACTGGTTCACAGATGGTCTTATATTTATTAAACACCAGTTTTACAGCATCTTGACAATGTATTTATTAAGTGTACCCTTATTTGCACTAAATAATAGCCTGTATTTCTAGAATACATTTAGTATTTCACAATATATTCATATCTGTCATATATATACTACTGCAGAAAAATAATGAATTATATAATAAAAGCATTATATAGTGATGCTCAAGATTAAAAAAAAAAAAAAAAAAAACTGGGTACCAAGAGAGTAAATAGCAAATGAGTTGCCTAAGTTTATCATCCAGCTCATCAGCAATGGCACCAGAGCAGCATTTTACATCTCCTGACTCTATATGAAGCACAATTTTTACCACTGTACTTAAAAGATAATTTCCATCTCTGCTCAGTATTCCTCTCATTTATACCAGCTCCCTGAAGGCTCTGGTGGACTCCCATTGCTTCAGTTAACATTGTTACGTTGATAAACTCCCCAAACTACATATCCTTCTTGGGTCTCTCTGGAGCTTGACTTTAGGTCCAGAGATCCAACTCCTTTCTGGATACCTCTAATTAGATGGTCTATATGTACTAAAATAAAATGCCCCGAACTAAATTCATATCCTTCTCTTTCTCAAATCTGATCCTCCTCTAGTACTATCTAAGAGAATGGCACCATCACCTCTCACCTATTCTTAAAAGCAACCAATCTCTTTACCTCTGGTCTTACCCACACCTGCCCAATCCCCTGCTATTCACCACTCTGCTGCCAAACTGACTTTCCTAAATTGCAAATCTGATCATGTCACTATTTTGCTAAATATTCCTTCTAGAAATCCTTAGGATTTTCTGACCATGCTCACAAAGCCCTTCATAATCTGGGCCCAGTTTATGGCTCTAGACTCATCTCTCACTACTCTCCTTCATCTTCACAACCTGTGCCAGCCACACCTAACTATACATAAATCTCTGAACACACAATAGCAGCTGGTCTACTTAACTGCTATTCCCTGAACTTGCAACACTCTCCCCCCTCCATACTTGTCTCTGCTTAGATTATTTTTATCTATCCTTCAGGTCTTGCTTCAGTTTTCCTTCAGGAAGTCTTATTTGATCGTCCAAAGCTGAGTCAGGTAGTCCTTCCTATGTGCTCCCATGATGACTTGTATTTACATCTACCAAAGCACTTTTATCTCTGCATTGTAAGTATCTATTTACGTGTCTGACTCCCCATGAAGTTGTGAGCTAGCTACCTGTACGTAATACCACATATTTCTACTGCTTAATAGGATTGCTATGAGTCGGAACTGGCTCAATGGCAATGGGTTTGATTTGGTTTTAACAGAGTCCACCACAATATACTTGTTGTTGTTGTTAGGTGCTGTTAAGTCAATGTCAACTCACAGCGACCCTATGTAACAGAGAACTGCCCTATAGGGTTTTCTTGGCTGTAATCTTCACAGTAGCAGATCACCAGGTCTTTCTCCCACAAAGCCATGGGGCGGGCGGGGGGAGGGGTTCGAACTGCCAACCTTTTGGTTAGCAGCTGAGCATTTAACCATTATGCTACCAGGGCTCCTTCATTATACTCGTAAGTGCTAAAAAAAAATAATTCGTTGAACTGAATTTGGCTTGCTGTTAAGTGTCTTCAGGAAATTACTTGCTTGTTTAAAAACGTGCTCCAGGGAGCAGTGGTGGATCAGTGGTAGAACTCTCACCTCCCGTGGAGGAACCTAGGGTTCAGTTCCCGGCCAAGGTGCCTCAAGCACAGCCACCACCCACCTGTCAGTGGAGGCTTGTATGCTGCTCTGAGGCTGAGCGGGTTTGGGGCGTCCAGGCTGAGAGAGACTAGGAAGAAGGTTCTGGTAATCGACCCTCCCTCCTAAAAACCAGCCAGTGAAACCCCGGTGTCTGCCCACAGCGGTCCAGGTCTGCCGGCGTGGAGCCACCGCGGATTCTGGGCAGACCTCACAGCTGACAGTAACTCCAACAATTCACTCTGTGTTTTATATCAGTGTTAACTGCTTACACGTCAAATCCTCTCTTCTGCTTATTTCAATTTGTTAATTTCTAAGAATAGTTACTTCCTCAAAATATTAGAAGGCAGGATGTGGACCATCAAGAAGGAGCCACCTAATCCAGTAGAGCATTCCACTGGAGGATGTCAAGGACTGAAATCCACTGGCTTATTTAATTGTGATGCTGACATTGTGCCAAATATAAAAACACACTTCTCTACTTTGCATTCATTAACTGACATACATCAGTGTACCTGAAAAGATTCTTTTCCTCAAATTTATATTAAATTTGACTTTTTTTGTCTTAAAAACTAAGTCACTTTCTAGAAGAATGCACCTCCAATTTTATACTGTAAAATCAGTGAGAAAATAGTGTTTGATATACCAAGATTCACCTTACAGACAACTTTTGTCCCAAGTGAGGTATATCTATCATGCTTTGGTGAGTTTCTAACAGGGAAATTAGCTACTACAAATTATTCAATGGACCAAATGTTCCCCCCGCCCCCACCCCTCAATACTCACTAAAAGAAAAACAGAAAAATCCAACACTGGATTTTATTCCATAGCGAACACATAAGAAAAACCAGAGTAGCCCTCACTGATCACTCATGGCAGAACCCTCATGGCACAGCCACAGGTAACAAGCAGAGAAAAACACCCCCCCCCATACTCCTATTTTTTTAAAAAAGAGAAAAGGCAAAAATGATGGAATTAGTTGAGTTTTAGAAGGAAAAAATATCTTAGCAAAAATAATTCACTACCATTCATTCCCTCTTGATATATGACGATTACAGGTCTTCCTGACTTTCAAAGTTTATTCTAAATCACATTATATTTAAACACACGAAGAACTATTTTTTAAAAAAGCTCATGGGTAAGCTATCTTAAAAGTAGTATTTTTATTAAAAAAATAACACTCATTTATGTAACAAACTGAGCTACTTTTAAAGCCATTTTGCCTAAAATATAGTTGTTGTTATACTGTGGCGTATTTTGTAGAAAGTCCATGTTGTTCTAAAAGAAATGTTTCTATTGAAAAACTGTGGGCTGGGGCAGTGTTTTTTTTTTTTTTACGAAGACATTCCAACACAATAGAAGTTGGCTTCCTTGTACTCCACTCCATAAGTACTTGGCCTGTACCACAAAGCTCAGGATCTCTCTGCAAAATGGCTAGTATAAGTAGCAAAAAGGCTATGGTTGTAAATCAAGCTGAGAAGCCACCATATGGCACTACAAAGCACCAGTGGGAGACAACAGGCATACCTAAAACTGCTTAATTTAAGGTAAATCCTTATTGGTTAATAGATTATAAAATGAACACAGTGAGAGTCAAGATGAACAAGATAAAAGGTTTGGAGGCACAAGAGACTTTTTTCCATGGCCATGTCCTCATACTACATAATTTTACAGCAAACTGTTAATACTACACAAAAATCTAGACTACTGGTATTACTGTCTTTGTGAATTAACTAATGTAAACACTGGAAGCCAAGCCAGATGTATTAATGTTTCCATTTGAACTTTCATCAACTTTGCTGATACAGTTGTATGGTAAGGATTAAAAAGGGTTTCAGTAGCCTCTCTGGACAATTTTTTGTTGTTGTTATTTTCAAATCAACCATGTCTGCAAAGAAAGCACACAAACTCCTCTAGCATAGTCCACAATGCAGTCTGAATAACTGTTCCATGGTTTTATAAGTATGTATTACATGGGAATACAAACTCAGTTTTAATCCTGAATGCATGATCTTGAACACTGCACAGTGCTTTCTGTGACACTTAAACTTACAGTTTTAAAAACAGCAAAGAAGGAAGCAATGTCAAAATCCCCTCTAAAGTAAGCCAATTTATAACTCTTTTGAAATAGAAGTAATATTGTGCCAAATAAGAACAGCTAGGTTAAAGGTTTCCAAAGCACTTACAGCCAGCAATCTTCAACGCTAAAATAATTCCACAGGTCAGATGATCTACTGATAATTTTTAAATAAAGGTTTATAATTTTTTAATGAAAGCTTTATTAAACACCTTAAAATTTGTTTCCCTAATATGATTAAATTTTATAAGTTAGACCTATGATATCACAATGATATATATAAATATACATGAATTTCAAATGGATTATGTATCAATTCTTTTAACAACTGTATTGCTTGTATGTCATGAGCTTTGCTCAGAAATAATTTTAAATTGCCCTCCATAATTCTTTCCTATGTTATGGCTAAAAAGTTTAAATGTTAATCATAAAAATTTGAGCATCTTTGTTCTCTAAAATGAAAGAAATACACTTTTAACATAGCAGATAAAGGTACATATATAATTCCCATGATTACTTTTCCTTCATGGTATCTAAGGGCCAAGCTTGACACTGAATCTGGTTTTCCTTAATACAAAACCATTTAGTGTGCTGATTCAGTGAATTGGTTTCTGGAGTTCAAATGTAATTTCATGCTTTTGTTTAAGCATACGTAAATCTTTTAATTTGAAAGCAATTCCTAATAGATAAAATTAATATGTTAATGTAAACTGTAAATATAAAATACACAATTTGAAATAACTCAAGGCAGCAAGCTCTAGACTTCCATTAATATCTCTGCAACAATCAGAACATGTTTTTAGTGAGAGCTTCACTATGTCATCCTGGCATCTTGGCTTTATCGCATTAATAAAGAAAATGTATTATCAGGAAGATGTTTAAAAACACTACCTACATGGAATACAAAATTTGATATAAGTACTTTGTATTATACAGCATCGACAGTCCAAATATCAAGAGAAATACATATAGCATCCAGGATTGTTATAAGCTTACATTTGTTCCTGAGAGCACTGTCCCAAGGACTGTGGGAAGCAAGAAAGTGGCCCATGCGTACAGCACAGAAATGATACACCTGAAACATAATGTATCCATTTGTAACTCTAGTCAAAGCAAAACGTCATATACATTTCCATTTACTATCGATGCTAAAGAAAAACTCAATTTGCTTTTAGTACCATTTGGCAGTAAGCCAACCAATACAGAATTTGACCTATGTTTGGAAATTTTAATTGACTGTTGTGTAGATTACATCAGAATTTTTTTTTAATGCCAACCATTTTGTTTAATACGAATTTAAACAAACAGGCAGTTACGTTTTCCTCTTTTTGGCAGCCAAATATTTGGAATGCAGCTGAACACCCTTTGTGCCTATGTTGTAACAAAGGCAAGTTCATTTTTATTTATTTAGATTTTATGCCTATCTTGATACATGGGAGGAAAAAAAACACTCATGAAACATTTAGAAACTGTTGAATTGGTGTTGCTGTATATATTCTCAACAAAGAAATAAATAAAAGTTAAAAAATACTGATGAAAAAAATCTCAGAAAATTTATCACAATTAGTAAGACAATAATTCGACACCTGTTTTAATAGAAAAAAAATACTGCAATGTTCCAGGAACTGGAATTATATATTCTGAATGATTCTAAGCTGATGAGCCACTGGCTTAGAAGAGAGCTCTACTGATATTAGCCACCTTCATTAGGTAGTCAGCATCTTATTTTTCTAACCCTGGGGTTAAACATTTTATTGCAGTAGTCAATTTGGAAGTTATAAAATTCTTCTTTTGGCAGCTGTTATTGAGGGGGTGGGGATGCAGCTAAGAAAATCTGTGAAATCTCCAGGATGAGCAGCTTGGCACTTTAGTATCTCCCTGGGCACCCAGGAAAGCAATACTATAGAAAGCAGGTTCCTGTTTATGATAGTTGCATTTTCTGTGTTATCTAGAGAAAAACAGGTTCATCCATGCAAAATGGACTGTTTTAGAAGATACTGCTGCTAAAAATGAAAGACTTTTCAAAAGGAAAAAGTGATTATTCCAGATGAAATGAGAAGCTCCAATGTCAACCTTACTTCCTGAATCAGCAAAAATCAAAGCTTTACTCAGAATAGGAAATTGGAGATTTTCTTTTAATTTACATATCTTTTTTGCTGAGTATGTTTTAGCTGAAATATGAGAGAACTTCTAAGAGACAGCACTTCTCATTTCCAACTATGCTTTTGCTAGGGCATTATAAAATACCACTACTTGGAACTAAGAATACATCAATTTTACAAAGCACTAATGTAAAAGAATCAAGAGTTTAAGTCAGAAATAGCTTTCCATTTTAGCATTTTGTTATACACTCATTAGCCAGGCCAACACCACGCCAAACACTCAGCTGTAAAGTAAAAATTGTAGCTATCATGAAGACATAGCTAAGTAGCGAAAGGTTTGGTACAGTATAATCAAAATTCCTAGATAAGCCATAAAATCAAAAACAAGAAAAACATCTTTAATCCAGATACTTTACTGTTATGTAAATACAATTTTGATGTGTATGAATTCTTTAATAAAATGATGAGGTCCAAGTATGGTAAGAAGCTAAAATAAATTTTGAAAATTACTTTGTTACATATATTATTTATTTTCAAAAGGTGAAATTTTATTCAACACTTTAAAATTCTGCAATATTTTTGTATTAGTATCATTATTAAAAACTGAAAATGTATCTAAATTATTGACAAATATAGATTTTGTTGCTATTTGCTTTGTATCAACATTTTATTTTATATTAATATGTTTTTAATCCTAGTTGGATTGCTTTTTCTTAACAATAATAAACAAAAAAGGATGATCTCTTAGCTAGAAGTACAAATTTTGTTCAATTTCATTTATTTTGGAAGGACTTATGTTATCTGCCCATCCCACCTCCTCAGCCCCCTTCTGCTACTGCTACAGCTTCTTTTCCTTTATCTTAGGAGTTCTGAAGTATGGAACATGGGGTTTTCTTCCCCCTATGTAATGTAAAGACTGTTTTACACTAATTTGGTAAGTGTAAAAAAACTGTCTTTGGTTCACTCTCAAGTAACATGAAAATAATTTTAAAACATTACTTATTCATAAACCTTTTAAACATCAATACTTTATTCTCTCTAGCCTTTATATAACACTTTATCAGAATTTTCCCTTTAGCCATCAATAGGTGTAAATGAAATTTTATTTATCCGCCTTCTAATACACAATTAATTAAGCACAACAATCTGATTAACACTGTGTCTTATTTAGAATCTGGGTAATTGTCTGTTTTTAATCTGTATAAAATAAGGCACATAACCCTTAAAAATATAAATTTAACATTCTGGGAAACTAGATTAAATATGCGATAATCTTAAGCAAAAAATACACTGAATTATTTTACTATAAGAAAACAGACAGAAGCTGAACTAGCCTTCAGAAAACAAAGCCCAATCATGGAAAAAGATAGTTGAGTTTTTAAAGATTTTTCTATATTTGTTATCATCCCACAATGAGTCACTTACATACAAGTAATATTCACGGACTCACATGTATACTGTTAAGACATATTAACGATCTTCAGGCCCTGAAACTTCATCGGCTCCCTACTATCTTCCAATGGTGAAGAAATTAAAACCCAGGGCTTATGTTGATCATTGTTCTAATACTTGGTTTTCTAAATATGAATTTGCTATATAAATGCCTGGACAACTAATATTTTTAAACAACTATTAGTTTAAACCTGTTCTTACAATTTCAAAAGAGAACTGAAAAACTCACTTTTGTCATTCCATAGAGCTGGTGACATATTTAAATATGGCACACCTCCTTCTACTTTGATACCCAGAGAAATTGTCAAATGTTTCTTCTATTTATTTTAACGCCTACTTGACCACATCTCAATGGCTCCCATACATTTTCCTTCAATATTGATAAAATGAAAAAAACAATAAAAACAAAATGTCTTCATTTAAAAGTATTAAACAGATCTCACTCTGAATTAAAGGTACAGATTAAGCACAACGCAGTTAAAAGGTAAGCTGCCCCCCAAATGCAGCTGTTTAACAGACACCATGGTTACATGATGTAGAAAACCAATTTCACCCAACATCTAAAGGGTTCGAACTTGTCAATTTTCTTAAACCATTCTGTGATGAAACACAACATTTCAGCAGTGTACAGAGGCTAAGAGATGGCTGATAATAAAAATTCCAGTGCAGTGGCCTAGCTTTACAGAATCTGGTTTCCATAGACTGAGCTGAAATATATTTGCTGTTTCCTATGGCAGTATCCCATGCTGAAAACACTCCTCTCCTGCCTTTGTTCAGTTCTTTTGCTAGGAACCAAATGCTTTCTTTTGGTTCAGTCTACTAAAAAGCCAAAGGACTAGAACATGAGGGTCATCAAGGTCTACAAGGTAGATGAACAAACCAACAAAGCAACATCACAGGGCAAAGAGCAAAGGCATTACAATAAGAATTTAATTCCAACCAAAAGAAAAATCTATATATATCGGTCATAATTATGAAAAATAGTAACCTCTGGGGATGCCAAGAAAGGCTGTTTTGCTTTACATAATATTTAGATGATGCTCTTTTTAATACGAACTGAAACCCTCGACATGAGTTATCTTCAAATACAAGTGAACTAGGTCCTGCAACACACAATGACACGATGACCTATTAACTCAAAAACACTATGCCTGAATCTGGTGCGAGTGTGTACTACAAGTCCTTTGGCTTTTCCTCACTTATAGTAAATGTCTTTCAATCTACACAGAACACTGACTTCTCTAATTTGTTGTGTTGTTCTTAAATTTTTAAAGCAAAATTCACCACAACTAGAAAGAATCCTAAGCCACATGGTAGAAACAGTCAAGATGAAAAATAATCAGAGAATTTGCTTCCTTTTCAAGCCAATGAAAAGATAATGAGAATAATTTCAAAATTATTTATAAAAAGCAGCTTTTCCTGCTATTGCTTTCCCTACTATCATTTCTTATCAATGATACAACTGTGGGCAAAGAATGCTAGATATTAATGAAGCTGCTATTTCCTTGTTAAGTTTTTATTGCAACTATAATGTTAATTGCTGCCATCACATTCATTTTCATGCCAACATTGCAGTGGGGTAGATGGGATTTTAAGGATTTCAAACACAGAGTGAAAGAGTTGGAATGATCAACCAGGTGAGACAAAGGCTTCTGAATAATAGCAAAAGGATGAAATTTGATTTGATTTTGCCTTTCATAAGAACCATTTTTTTTTTTTTTAAGAACCATTTTAAAAACAGGTGGATATCAAGTGGATAGGGTAAAGTCTGTTTTTAAGCAGTTTTTTGGTAACACAAAATAACTGCTATTTCACTAAGCTAAGGTTTCTTCTTCCATTTCCCCTTCTCCTCAAAAAATACTTGAACACAAAAAAACCAAATAGTTAAAATATACTTCTGTTAAAGCAAAGAAAAAATATTTCACAGGACAGTACAATCTAAATGCTTTACATATCCATCACAGCAAGTGTACTGTCCAGGGAGCCCTGGTGGCGCAATGGTTAAGAGCTTGGCTGCTAACCAAAATATCGGCAGTTCAAATCCACCAGCCGCTCTTGGAAACCCTATAAGGCAGTTATATTCTGTCCTACAGGGTAGTTATGAGTTGTAATCGGCTTGATGGCAATGGGTTTTGTTTTGGTATTGGTTTTATTGTCCAGAGAAGCTAAATCACCTCAGATAAACAGATGAGACACAAAAAATTCAAGAACACTTTAAACAGGCAAAAGTTACTACTTCATTTTCTCTTGTTTTTTAACAAAAGTAATACTACATCAGTATTATAACAAGTTCACTAACAAATCTGGTCAGGCAGGAAAGGATCAGTTCTGATTTGTCAGGGCAGATGTTAGGAACAAAAAGTCTCTCCTTCTTTTCAGAGTGCTAATCTCAAGGACAAAAGATCATGGCAGAGAGAAGTCAAGACTCTGATAATGCTGTTTTCTAACAAAGGTAATTTAAAAAAAAAATTATGAAAGCTAAACGGGTGATATTTTTACATGTCCATAGTAAACAATCTTACCTACTCATAGGGTTTATAAAGCACACATGAGAAACAAATGTGAAAGAACTTTGCCAACTACCAAGAAGTATACATGTGAGGGGTTATGATCATTACAGTTTTTCTTCAAATTTCTCTCCTATAATGCTATAATTCAGAAAACTGAAGATTAAATTAAAATATTCCAATAATCAAATCCTACTAAGACCTGGCTAGAATATCATCTCCTTCATGAAGCCTGACCTGATTTCCTGATGAGAAAGTGACTGGTCTCTCCTTAATGACTCTTTTATATTATAATTATATACATGTGATATTTCTTCCATAAAGCTAAAAGCTCCTTGAAAGAAGGAATTGTGTTTTATCATTGTCTCTGCCATGATACTTAGATGCTAAAAATTTGTGGATTATTTTAACTGAGTACCATATTCTCAAATAATATTTACTTGACCTTTGTATAAAAACACAAAATAAATACAGGGCAGAGTCCCAGATTCCGAGAGGTTTACAGTCTGGTTAAGGAGGTGGAACACATAAATAAAAAGCAATATCACAATAATTTTAAGTAACAGCATTTTAAGTGATATAGTCAAGGGGAAGAAGTTTGGGGTAAGGAAGGATAATATAGTGTGAAGATAGAACCACGACATGAACACTCAACTCTTGCTAGAAAATGGCATGGAGAGTAATTCCAATTAGGCCATGTGAATTTAAAAGGAATCTGGCTAAATGACACATTTCTAAAAGAATTATTATCATGTAAAGTCAGAGTATGGAGTCCCTGGGTGGTACAGTTAACGTGTTCACCTGCTAACTGAAAGGTTGGTGGTTCAAATACACCCTGAGGTACCTCAGAAGAAAGGCCTGGTGATCTACTACCAAAAGCCAGTCACTGAAAACCGTGTGGAGCACAGTTCTACTCTGACACATATGGGGTCACCGTGAGTTGGAACTGATTCAATGGCAACTAGTTTGGTTAAAGCCAAAGTATAATCTCCAGGAGGATGCATCCGTTCAAGATCCAAAAGCAAGGGCATCTGAAGTTCATTTTCAAGAGCAAAAGGGTGTCTTGGGCCTTCTTACTGGGTTCTGCTGTTGAGTCTTCTGTTTAAGAAATTCCAGGTTTGGTGCTCAATCTAAAAATTCGAGTATGTTTTCTTCATAAAGCTGCTATACAGCTTGACTAGTACTGGTTTCCTATCAGAAATGCCCTTGGTTAGAGGGATTTCTGCAACAAGCTAGGGTGGTGGGAGCTGAAATAACAGCTGTAAAATAGTCTCTAGAGGAAACTTCTGAGATAGGCACCCTCTTGAAGAAGTTCAAATTGAAAGCATTTGAGTGAAAGCATGTCTATGAAACAACCTCAAAGGTAAGAGATTATGAGACTCAGGAGATGAAGGATGTTTCTGAAGCAAAATGTAACAACTGGAGTGGAACTGATAAATGATTTTTCAACTTAGCCTTTCATCCTTCCAAGGTAGATAAATTGAGTAGCTTGCACTGTGCCGAGCATGGGTCTTCCAGATGAGGGTTACTGTATGCTTTACGTAGGCATTAAAAAAATCCCATAGCACTTTAGATAAATAAAAAGTAGGGCGATATCCTGCAAGCTTTGGCTAAGATGTTTTACAAAAGCTTGGTGTCCCTTGGCTTGAATAAATCCTTAAGCCTCATTAGTTGGCATACTGAACAAAGTATGAAAAAAATCACTTAAAAACTGTTTTGAAATCTAGTTCTATATGTTATTTAAAAAATTAACATCCTTTGAAAAGATCAAATGACTACTGATGAAATAGTGTAGCAAACATTCAATAAATAATTGTTGAAAGAATGGCTGAATATTTCCACATAGTTACCCTGAGAAACTTAAATGACAAATACAAAAGCCCGGAGAGAATCTCTGAAGCTTTCAAAAAGACTAAGCATATTTCATTTAAAAAAACTTATTGAGTGCACAATGTACACAGCGTTCTGCATTGGGTGATACATGCACAAATGAGGTTTTGGCCTTGTATCTGCTGTTCCTCATCCCTTTCTTCTGGTAACGGGGCAGTCCTACTGGAAAATCACCCAAACGGTTTGTATGGCGATGAGTAACAATCATTCTTCCCCACCCCCACACGCTCACTGCACCCCCATTACGGGGGTGGATACACAATTCAAACCTAGCCAATCTAAGCACTGAATAACCCAAACTGAGCCAAAGAAAGAACTTCCCTGAATTTTTACCAGAATTATCAGAAAAGAGGTACCATCTCTGTCTGAGACATGGTGTTAAGAACCATGTAAATCTGAACTGCCAAAGACTACTTTTCCTCCATTTACAGTCAGACTGAGAACGAAACCAGCGCAGAGGAAAGCAGTATAACTAAGAAATAGGGAGGCAAGTTAGTATTAATGTCTGAGCTTCTAGAGTTGATCCAGAATGATCCAGCTATGCTGAGGCCAGATAAATGCCTGAATTTCATAACTACACGTGAGCCAATAAACCCTTACCCTCCTTTTTTTTTTGCTTTGGGTCAGATTTCTAGTATTTGTAACCAAGAGTTCAGATTACTAAAAGCCTCTACCACCTACTCTTAAACCTGTCAGTCTCCTGTTACTCCTTCATATAGTGCCATTTTGCCACTCCCAGTAACTCCCTGCCTCCATTCCAAAACTAAAAGATACTAGATGCAAACCCGAGCTAAGGATGCTTGTCTACTTCATTGCTACTTGACGTGGCCACAAAACCAGGTAAGTGATGCAGGGTTTATGGAATACAAACTACAGAATCAGTCCTCAAGGAGATCATAATCTCTGAAAGCTCAAATGGAGTTGTGATTTTATACTTAACACTTACCTACAATTAAGAAAAACAACATTTGCGGGATTAATAAAAAGCAATCATTATAAGCATATTTTATCACTAAATCCAAAAGGAAGCCCAAAAGTCAAAAAAGAGAAAGTACTGGTTAAAAAAAAGAAAAAAAATTATCTCAGGTCATTTGCTTAAAATTTTGCTTAGGAAAATGACAGCATTCAGAATTATTTTAATTCCTATCTTTAGAAGTTAGAGTAAAATGAGACAATTCAAAGTGTTTCCTTAATTTTATAAAGTACAAAGAAAACCACAAAACAAACAAACAAAGAGCTTTTGGGGTTGCAGCATGGAAAACCCAGCGTTTGGAATAAAGGAAGGAATAACATTGTTCTAAATGGTGATACTCTGGCTCTGGAAAAGCATTTTCAGTTTTGACTCCCAGACTCTAGAGGAAGTACAGATTCATGGTAGCAAGAATTCTGGTAAGAGTCATTCATTCACTAAATTAACTGATATTTACTAAGTGACTAGGAATTGTAGGCAAATACAAAAAAGTGTAACATGTGGCTTTTTGTCCTCTATATAAGCTAACACAGTTATTTCAAATAACAAGATAAGTCCACAGAAAAACTTAAAGCATTTAAACATTAAAAGAATGGTATGAAACACCACAAAATGACTGAAAAAAACAAAAAAATAAGAACTGTGAATTCTGTAGAAAGACATCGGTTTAAGCTGTAAAGGTCAGAAAAAGCCGCGTGGTAAGACTTTAACTGGGCCCCGGATGGAGTAGGAATAGAGACAGAGGGAGAGGTGATTTCAGGCTGAGAGAAAAATAAGTGTGATACACTGGTAAATAAGTATTACTGGATTGGGAGCTAGAAGACTAAGATTTTTAGTTTTGGCCTTGCTGCTAACTAGCTATGTGCCCTTGGGTAAGTCTCAATTATAGCCAGGCTTTGGAATCCTCATCTATAAAATGATAAGAATGACCTAGATTACAAGAGACATTCAATCCTAATAGTCTAATAATAAAATTATAGAAAGAAGAACATGTATGGTATAAGAGAGCAGTGACGGTATCTGTGATTGGCGCTGATAGTTTGTATACAGAGAAAAAAAAAATTTTTTTTTTTTTCATACAGAAGCAGTGAAAAATAATGGTAATAAAAAAGGGCCACATAAACCAGAGACTACATCAGCCTGAGACCAGGAGAACTAGATGGTGCCCGGCTACAACCAATGACTACCCTGACAGGGAACACAACAAAGAACCCCTGAGGGAGCAGGAGAGCAGTGGGATGCAGACCCCAAATTCTCATAAAAAGACGAGACTTAATGGTCTGACTGAGACTAGAAGGATCCCGGTGGTCATGGCCCCCAGACCTTCTGTTGGCCCAGGACAGGAACCATTCCCAAAGCCAACTCTTCAGACAGGGACTGGAATGGACTGGACAATGGGTTGGAGAGGGATGCTGGTGAGGAGTGAGCTTCTTGGATCAGGTAGACACTTGAGACTATGTTGGCATATCCTCCCTGGAGGGGATATGAGAGGGTGGGGGGGTGGTTAGAAGCTGGCAAAATGGACACGAAAAGAGAGAGTGGAGGGAGGGAGTGGGCTGTCTTATTAGTGGGACAGCAATTAGGAGTATGTAGCAAGGTGAAAAAAAAAATTTTTTTTTTTTTTAGCAAGGTGTATGCAAGTTTTTGTATGAGAGACTGACTTGATTTATAAACTTTCACTTAAAGCACAAATAAAAAAAAAAAAAAGAATAACGGTAATAAAAGCTAGGACGTAACTTAAGAGATCTTTGAAAAGAACCTGAGTAATATGGACTTCATCCTAACAGTAATGGGGAGCCGCTAAATTTTAACTGAGCAGAGTAATAAAATAAAGAAAAATTTGTAAAATATGATATGTGAAGGAGTTATCTAACAAGGAAGACAAGTTTCAAATATGCAAATTAAAGCGTGTGTAGGAGGTCAGAGAGACATCACAAAGATAAACTGGAAATAAATAAATTCAATGAAATTTCAGTACAACGAAATGACAGGCACTTTATTAAGTATTGTAGCAGGCTGAAAAATGGTCCTCCAAAAGATATCCATGTCCTAACCCACGGAACCTGTGAATGTTGCCTTATATGGCAAAAAGGGGCTTTTTGTGATTCAGTTAAAATGGGGAGTGTATCCTGAATTATATGAGTGGGCCCTAAATGTAATCACATGCATCTTATAGGAGGGGGGCAAGGGATATTTTAGACACACAGAAGAGAAAGCAATTTGAAGACAGTATAGAGAGGAATTTGACATATGAATTACCTACCTGATGACCATTTCCCTCATCTATCAGTTAGGGCTCAACAATCACATATGGACCAAAGAACATAGTATTGATTCTTCAGGCTTGTACAGGTCTACTGCCTAATGTCTTCGAGTAGGTGAAATGCCCCAAAATATATTGCAGTAGAGGTAATGAAACTCAGGGTTTGGTTTTGAATAATGAATACCTGACCATTGTTGTACTAGGAATCTCTATATGGGGAAACAATTAGATAAGGACTTGGAGAAACACAGCTACATCTTCAACCATAGAAATTTTGTTTGTTTGTTTTTTAAAGTCATAAAGAGGTTTTGGTCTTTATTATAAAGTTAATTATAAACTTTTAAAATACTATGTGTAATTTTCAATAGAGTAAGTTGATAAGATAAATATACAAAACTCAATAGCTTATCTATATATGAAAAAAGTATATATAAATCATAAAAGAAACTAGACCCCAAAAACATACATGGAAATAAATTTAATAAGTATATGCCAACTCAAGGGGCCCTAGTGGCACAGTGGTTAAGAACTTGGCTGCTAACCAAAAAAGTTGGCAGTTTGAATCCACCAGCCACTCCCCGGAAACCCTACTGGGCAGTTCTACTCTGTCCTACAGGATCGCTATGAGTCGGAATCAACTAAACGGCAACAAGTATGGTTTTTGGTTTTGGTGTGCCAACTCATACTAAGAAAGCCATAAAGTTTACTGAAGGACATGAAGAACTATCCAAATAATTAATTCTAGCATCTTAAATGAAAGAACTCATTGTTGAAAGTTGCCAATTTGCCCCAAATTAAGCTATATAATTAATACAATTCCAATTAAAATTTCAATAGGATTTTTATGAGCAGTGTTATAGAACAAAAGCCTAGAAAATTTTGAATATGAATAACAAAGAAGACTTGCCCCACCAGATATTAAAACATACATAAAGCTGTAGAAATCACAACTGTGCAATTAAAACACAAATAAAGCAATGAAAAAACATTAGACTGAAGCCTAAGTATCTGTAAAAGTTTAGTGAATTCATTCATTCATTCAACAAGTACTTACGGTGCACAAGAAATAAGTCTACGGGGTGGAAAAAAGCAAAAATTCTTGTTCTCATGGTGCTTACATTCTAGTGGAGATGCCATTTCCCCCCCCAAAAAAAAAATTTTTTTTTTTTTTTTTAAAGTTAAATATATACATCATGTTAGATGGTGATAAGTGCTATGGAGAAAAAATACAGTAGGGAAGGAAGCTGAGAGTGGGCAGCCTTTACACTTACTGCTCTCTGCCTGAAATACTCTTTTCCCAGTATCCACATGATCTTGTTCAAATGTCGCCTTACCAGTGAGGCCATCCCTATCAAATGTATAGAGTTCTGGGGTTGAGCACTTGGCTGCTAGGCAAAAAGTCAGCGATTCGAACCCTCCAGTAGCTCCACGAGAGAAAAGGCCTGGTTATCTGTTTCAGTGAAGATTACAGCCTAGGAAACCTTATGGGGCAGCTCTACTCTGTCCTATAGGTTCACTATGAGTTGGAATTGTCTCGACAGACACAACAATCATCAAGACAATTATTATAGAACATTTTCACCCCTCCAAAAGGTTCCCTCATGCCTCTTCAAAATAAATTCCTTCCATCTCGACTCTGGCAACTACTGATCTGATTTCATTACTGGTTTTGCTTTTACAGAAAGTCACAGGAAGAGCATCATATGGTAGATAGTGATTCATATCTGCTTTCTTTGTCTCAGCATAAAGCTTTAGAGAGTCCTCCATGCTGCTGGATTCATCAGTAATTTATTCCTTTAAATGCATATACCACAAATTGGCTGATCAATTCACTAGGTGATGTACTTTCAGGTTATTTAAAGTTTTTGTCTACTTATGAATAAGTTGCTATGAACATCTGAGTATCAAGCACTTTGTGGACATACATTTTCATTTCTCATGGGTAAATACTAGGCAGTAGAACTGCTGGGTCAGGCGGTAAGGTGCCTATTTAACTTAACAAAACTTTTCCAAACTGTTTTCCAAAGTGACTATACGATTTTGAATTCTGACCAGCAATGTACTTGGAATTGTCAGTCTGTTCAATTACAGCTTATTCTATTGGATGGTACTGATAACTCATTGTAGTTTTAAGTTTCCTTTCCCTACTAACGATTTTCATCATCTTTTCATGAGCTTATTTGCCATCTGTATATTTTCATTGTTAAATGTCTATAAATCTTTTGCCTACTTTTAATTGGGCTGTTCATCTTCTTATTAAAGGGTTGAAAGAATTCACTACATACTCTGGATACATGTCCTTTACAAATACTTTCTCCTCTCCGTGGCTTGTATTTTCAGTTTCTTAAAGTACCTTTGAAGAGTAAAAATTTGAAATTTTGGTGAAGCTCAATTTTTATATTTATTCTTTGTCCTTTTTGTGTCTTATTTTTTAAATACTTGATTAATTCAAGGCCACTTAGGTTATCTCCTATTCTCTTTTAGACCTCTCACTGGTTAGTTCTTACATGTAACCTTAGGATACAAGTTAATTTTTATACGTCATATGTGTAAGAGTTGAGGTTCATTTTTGGCATATGGAGATCAATTGTTTCAGGCACCATGTTGTTAAAAAAAAAAAAAAACCTAACCTTTCCTCCACTGAAATGTTTGGCGTCTGTGTGAGTCTATTTCTAGCCTTTCTATTCTGTCCAATTTATCTACATGTCTGTCTTTACAATATCATACTGTCTTGATTACTGTAGCTTAACAGTAAGTCTTGATATTCACATGGTACAAGTTTACCTGTGTTTTATTGACTATGCAAAGGCATTCGACTATGTGGATCATAACAAATTATGGATAACATTGAGAAGAATGGGAATTGCAGCACACTTAACTGTGCTCGTGAGGAACCTTTACATAGATCAAGAGGCAGTTGTTCAGACAGAACAAGGGGATACCGATTGGCTTAAAGTCAGGAAAGGTGTGCATCAGGGCTGTATCCTTTTACCATACCTATTCAATCTGTATGCTGAGCAAATAATCCAAGAAGTTGGACTATATGAAGAAGAATGGGGAATCAGGATTGGAGGAAGACTCATTAACAACCTGTGTTATGTAGATGACACAACCTTGCTTGCTGACAGTGAAGAGGACTTGAAGCATTTACTAGTGAAGATCAAAGACCACAGCCTTCAGTATGGATTATATCTCAACATAAAAAACAATAAAGAAAGAAAACAAAAATCCTCACAACTGGACCAATAAGCAACATCATGATGAACAGAGAAAAGACTGAAGTTGTCAAGGATTTCATTTTACTTGGATCCACAAGCAGCAGTCAAGAAATCAAACGACGCATTGCAGTGGGTGAGCCTGCTGCAAAGGACCTCTTTCAAGTGTTGGAAAGCAAAGATGTCACCTTCAAGACTAAGGTGCGCCTAATCCAAGCCATGGTATTTTCAATTGTATCATATACATGTGAAAGTTGGACAATGAATAAGGAAGGCTGAAGAAGAACTGACGCCTATGAATTGTGGTGTTGGCAAAGAATACTGAATATACCGTGGACTGGGAAAAGAATGAACCAATCTGTCTTAGAGGAAGTGCAACAGAATGCTCCTTAAAAGCAAGGATGGTGAGACTGCATTTTACTCACTTTGGACATGTTGTCAGGAAGGATCAGTCCCTGGAGAAGGACATCATGCTTGGCAAAGTACAGGGTCAGCAGAAAAGAGGACTACCCTCAACGAGGTGGAATGACACAGTGACTACAACAGTGAACTCAAGCATAGCGATTGTTAAGGATGGCCCAGGACTGGGCAGTGTTTTGTTCTATGGTGCACAGGGTCCCTATGAGTCGACAGTACCTTACAACAACACAAGTCCTCCAAATTTGTTCTTTTTCAAAATTTATTTGAATATTCTAGATCATCTCATTTCCATACAAATTTTATAATCAAGTTATAAATTTCTACCAAAAAAAAAAGGGCCTACTGGGATTATGACAGGTACTGCATTCATTCTATAAATAAATCTTAGGAGAAATGACATCTTAAATTGATTCTTGTGATCTGTTTATTTAGATCTTTAATTTTTCTTTTCAAAGTTTACAGTGTGAAGGTCTTACACACTTTTGTTACATTTATCTCTATGTACCTCACATTTTTAAAGTTACTATCAATAGTATTTTTTAAATTCAAGTTCCCATAGTTTGTTGCTATTATACATAAATCTAATTGGGTTTTGTATAATGACCTTGTTTCCTGCAACTCTGCCAAACTTACTACTTTCAGTAGTTTTATTATAGATTATGATTTTCCAAGCAGATTATCATGTCAATTGCAATTAAAGACAGTTTTATATCTAATTTTCCAATCTGTATGCCTTTTGACTCTTTCTCTTGCCTTACTGGAGTGGTGACATGACTTCCAATACAATGCTAAATAGAACTGCTGCGGGAAGACACCCATGTCATGTTCCCAATTGTACAGTGAAAGCATTCATTCTTTAGCTATAGGTTTTTTGAAGATGTCCTATATCAGGCTGAGAAAGTTCACCTTCAGTTGCTAGTTTGCCAAGTTGCTTTTTTCTATAATCTATCATGAATGAGTGTTGAATTTTATCAAATGTTTTTTCTGCATCTGTTGAAATGATCATATGGTTTTTCTCTTTTAGTCTCTTAACAATGGTGAATAACATTAATTTTCACATGTTAAAAGCTACCTTATATTCCTGTGATAAACCCCACTTGGCCATGACATATTAAGCTTTTTATATATTGCAGGATTCATCTCCTATTATTTTGTTAAGTGTTTTTATGTCCTTGTTCATGAAGTATATTGATCTGTAGCTTTCTTTTCCTCATAATGTTTTGTCTGGTTTTTATATCATGAAAATGCAGCCTTATAAAATGTGTCGGAAGTGTCACCTTACCTTCTGCATTCTGGTAGAGGATGCATAAACTTGGTGTTATTTTTTCCTTTAAAATCTACCACTAAGGCCATATGGACCTAGAGGTTTCTCAATAGGCAGGTTTCTAAACACCAATTCAATTTCTGTAACAGGGCTATTCAGGTTATCTATTTCTTCTTAACTGAACTTTGACAGTTTAAGGAAATGGTCCATTTCATCTAGGTTAAGGTTATTCTTAATATTCTCTTAGCCTTTTCACATCTGTAGGATCTGTGTGATGCCTCTTCTTTCATTACTGAAAATAGTAATTTATGTCGTGGATCATTTATGTCCCGATAAATCTGGCTAAACATTTTTCAATTTTCTTAAAATTTTTGCAAAGAATCAGTTCTGATTTCACTAATCTTCTTAATTTTGCAGTGGGGGGGAGGGCTTGTTTACAAGTTCATTGATTTTTGTTCCTTCTTATTTCCTTTTTAGCCTGTTTCCTTTGAATTTAATTTACTCTTCTTTTTCTTGTTTCTTAAGGTTGAAACTTAAATGATTGATCTGTGAACTTTCTCCCCTTATAAAGTAAGAATCTAATGCTATAAATTTATAAAGGGTGACATCAGTGAAAACGGCAGAGTAGGAAACTCCAAAAGTTCATCCCTCCACAAAAGTTAACAAACAAGCTGGTAAAAACTAAGAATCAACTTCTTCAGAACTCTGGGATCTAATCAAAAGCCTACAACAACTAGGGAATGGTTAATGAACAAAAAAAAAGCTGAATTTCAGTAAGACAGCTCTGTGGCATTTTGGCTTACCCAGGGACCATCCCCTACTCACAGATCATCGACTGTCTTGAAGCCAACAGCCTACGTTACTACTATAGGTTACTAGTACCAGAGGAGAGGATACAGACCTTATTGTCAAAGAATTGTGTTTTTTTTTTGACCTGTCTGGTTGCTCCCTGCAGGACTGGTTCAGAGATTGCTTTTATTTCATCTAACAGAACTTTCCCAGGTCTGAGGCAGCTTCCCAGGGGGTGTTTGTAAAAATATTTAAAGACAAATGTGTTAGCTACTGCTGTATGGAGCAGGGGCAACAGCTGAAGCAAACAATAGACATTATAATATACAAAATGTCCAGCTTTCAACAGGAAAATGGACAGACAGGCAAAGAAACAAGAAGTATGACATATACCAGGAGAAAAAGAAATTAACAGAACAAGATAGGCAGTTCAACAATAACAACTGGAGGTTTCAAAATTCCACTTTCAAAAATGAACAGAATAACAAGAAAGAAGATCAACAAGGATATAGGTGCTGGGAACAATACTATAAACCAACTAGATCAAACAGACATATATAAAACATCCCACCCCAAGACAGCAGAATAAACAAGCTGCTCAAATGTGCATGAATCTCTCTCCAGGATAGACCATATTTTAGGCCGCCAAAAAAAAGTCTCAATAAAATTTACGAAACTGAAATCATCTTCTGTGACCACAACAGGATGAAACTAGAAATCAGTAACAGAAGAAAAACTGTAAAAATTCACAAATGTTGTCTTAGGCTGGGTTCTCTAGAAAAGCAAAACCAGTGAGGTATATTTGAGATATTTTTCTCAAGAAAATGGCTCATGCTTCTCTAGAGGCTGGCAAGTCCCAAGATCGTGGGTCAGGCATCAGGCTGGAGATTTCTCCTGACTCATGTAGCTGCAGGGGCTAATGAACCCAAGATCAACAAGTCAGACTGCAGGCTGCTGGCTCATGGGCTGTGGAGGCTGACGAATCCAAGATCGGCAGGTAAGACGGCAGGCTGCTGCCTCACAGGCTGCAGAAACCTATGAATTCCACAAATGGCAGGCAATATGGCAAGGCGCTGGCTCAAGTCTCAAGAGCCAGAGGTCAGATGATGATGAGCCAGATGCAAGATTCAGAGCAAGTGAATGAGCTTTGCCAAAACGTCCATATATAAACTAGATGCAGGCCACACACCCAAGTAAACTCCCCCTACAACTGACCAGCTGGTCACATCAGATCACATCATGGAGGATGACTACATCATTACATAACTGCCAAATTACATATTTACATAACTGCCACACTACATCATTACATAACTGCCAAACCACTAAGAATCATGGCCCAGCCAAGGTGACACACAACCTCAACCATCATGAATGTGTAGAAATTAAACAACGTACTCTTAGCTGTGTCAAAAGAGAAATCACTAGGAAAATTAGAAAATACTTTGAGACAAATGAAAATGAAAACATAATATACCAAAACTTATGGCTGTGCTCAACAGTGCTTAGAGAGAAAGGTTACAGCTGTAAATGCCTACTATAAAAAAGAAGGAAGACCTCATGTCAATAACCTAACTTTCCAGCTTTCCAGAATTAGCAAAAGAAGAGCAAATTAGACCCAAAGTTACCAGAAGAAAGGAAATAATAAAAACAGAGAGGAAATAAAATAGAAAATCAAAAATAAGGAGAATCAACAGAACTAAAAGTTGGTTCTTTAGCTAGACTAAGAAAAATGAAGAAGACACAAATTAGTAAAATCAGGAAGTAAATGGGGAAATTGCTACTGATCTTACAGAAATAAAAAGGATTATAAGAAAATACTATGAACTTTTTACATCAACAAATTAGATAACTTACATGAAATAGGTAAATTCCTAGAGTACAAAAACTACCAAAACTACTCAAGAAGAAATAGAAAATCTGAGCAGACCTATAAAAGTAAAGAGATTGAAACAGTAATCAAAAACTTTGCAACAAAGGAAAGCCCAGAACCAGATGGCTTCACTGGTGAATTCTACCAAATGTTTACAGAAGAATTAACATTAAACCTTCTCAAATTCTTCCAAAAGAACAGAAGAAAGTAATACAGAGGCCAGTATTACCCTGATACAAGAAAGAATGACACATGCCAAGACAAAAATATTACAAGAGAAAAACACAGACCAACATTCCTTATGAATATACATGCAGAAATCCCCAATAAAATACTAGCAAACTGAACCCAGCAGTATATTAAAAGAATTTTACACCAGTATCAAGTAGGATTTACCCCCAAAATGAAAGGATGACTCAATATGCAAAAATCAATGTAATACACAACATGAAGAACTTACATGATCTCATTCAACGTAATAAAAGCATTTGACAAACTCTAACACGCTTTTATAATAAAAGCACTTAACACGTGAGTAAAAGAAGGGAACTTCCTCACCTTGTACAGGCATCTATGAAAACACACAGCTAACACCATACTTAATGGTGAAAGACTGAAAGCTTTTCCCCTAAGATCAGGGCGTGTTCTGATGTCCACTTTTGCCACTTTCATTCACTATTGTACTGAAAGTTCTAGCCAGAACAAATAGGCACAAAAGAAATAAAAGGCATCCAAATTGGAAAGAAAGAAGTAAAACTATCTATATCCATAGATGACCTGATTTTATATCTAATCCTAAGGAATACACACACACAATTAGAGCTAATAAGTTCATTAATGTTGCAGGATATAAGGTCAACATACAATAAAAAAATACAATAAGCAGGTGTATTTCTATATACTAGCAACAAACAATTCATAAAGGAAATTAAGGAAAAAAATTCCATTTATAATAGCTTCTAATAAAATACTTAGGAATAAGTTCAACTAAAAAAGTTTAAGAATGGATAAACTATGGTACATACACACAATGGAATACTATGCAACGATAAAGAACAATGATGACTCTGCAAAGCATCTCAGAGCATGGACGAAACTGGAGGGTATAATGCTGAGTAAAATATGTCAGTCACAAAAGGACAAATATTGTTTATGAGACCACTACTATAAAAACTCATGAAAAGGTTTATACACAAAAGGAAACAATCTTTGATGGTTACAAGGGAGGGGAGGAGAGGGAGGAAAAACACTAAATAGACAACAGATAAGTGGTAATTTGGTGAGGAGTAAGACAGTACACAATACTGGGGAAGCCAGCACAACTTGGCCAAGGCAAGATCATGGAAGCTCCATAGACACATCCAAACTCCCAAAGGGACCAAATTACTGGGCTGACAGCTGTGAGGACCATGGTCTCAGGGAACATCTAGCTCAATTGGCGTAACATAGTTTACAAAGAAAATGTTCTAAATTCTCCTTTGTTGAGTAGCGTCTGGGGACTTAAAAGCTTGTGAGTGGCCATCTAAGATACTCACTAGTCTCACCCATCTGGAACATGGGAGAATGAAGAAAACCAAAGACACAAGGGATTAGTTCACAGGACTAATAGACCACAACTACCACAGCCTCCACCAGACTGAGTACAGCACAACTAGAGAGTGTCCAGCTACCACCAGCACCTATTCGGACAGGAATCACAAAAGAGGACCCCGGAGAGAGCTGGAGAAAAAAATGTAGAACAAAATTCTAACTCCCCCTGTCACGCTGCCCCCCGCCCCACCACCATTAAAACAAAAAACATCAGGCTTACTGGTCTGACAGAGGCTAGAGAAACCCTGAGAGTATGGCCCCTGATCACCCTCATAGCTCAGTGATCAAGTCACTGCTGAGGTTTCATCCTTCAGGCAAAGATTAGACAGGTCCAGTGGCAAGGATTAGACAGCAGGAAAGGACAGGAAAGCCAGTAATGGGGAATCCAAGGTTGAGAAGGGGAGAATGTTGACGTGTCATGGGGTTGGCAACCAATGTCACAAAACAATATGTGTATTCGTTGCTTAATGAGAAACTAGTTTGCTCTGTAAACCTTCGTCTAAAACACAATTTAAAAATTTTTTTTTGAAGTTCAAGAGTTGTACACTGAAAACTATAAAACAATGTTGACAGAAATTAAAGACCTAAAATAAGAAGAATGGAATAAATTCCATGTTCATGGATTGAAAGATACGTATTTTGACCTTAGAGCAATTATTTTAAAAGAAAGAGACAGGGTCGCCTGAAGAACCTACTTGGCATTTCTTACAGTGTAAGTCTGCTGGCTTCCACTATTCCTGATGAGAAATCTGCTATCATTCATATCTTTGTTCCTCTATATGTATCTTTTTTTTCCCCCTAGTTGCTTTGAAAATGGTGTCTTTTACCATTGGTTTACAGCAACTTGATTATGACGTGCTCTAGTGTGGTTTTCTTCTCATTTCCTCTGGTTGAATGTGTGTATTTACTGCATTTTTACTTAGTTTGGAATATTTCTGGCCAATATTGCTTCAAATATTTTTTTGTCTTCTCCCCCTCCATTCTGACACTCTAAATACACCTAGGACAGGCCACTTAATATTATTCCATATGTCACTAGTGTTTTGTTCTTTTTTTTAACTCTCTAAAATTTTTTCTCTCGTTTCATTTTGCATAGTTCCTATTGCTATGCCTTCAATATCACTGATTTGCTTTTTTTTTTTTTTTTTTTTAGTTTTATAGTTTCTATTTGGTTATTTTCTTGGAACTTTTTCTTTTTTTTTAATTGTACTTCAGATGAAAGTTTACAGAACTATAGTTTCTCATTACCTTGCATATTTTTCATCTTACACAATGTGTTTCCCATCTCTACTGGCTCAATTTGAATCTTTTTTATATCTTCTATTTCTCTCCTCGTGTTCATGTTTTCCTTCACCTTTTTGACCTATGGTATATGTGTGTATATATGTATGTATGTGGGTGTTTATTAGGTGCTTTAACTTGCCTATTTCCATCATCTCTCATTGCTAATTATTTTTTATTGGTTGCATCCCTGATAATTTTTTTTATTGGTTTCTGGATAGCTTAAATTTTATGTTGTCGGATGCTAGGCTGTGTTGTATTCTTTAAATATAGTTCTGGGACACAGTTAAGCTACCTGGCATCATTTTGATCCTTTGAAAACATTCTATTAAACTTTTTTCAGGGATGGCTTAAGAGCAATCTTTAGTGTAGGGCTAATACAGCCCTACTACTGAGGGAATACCTTTCTGAGGATTCTACTCAATGCCCATTTATTTTCACTCATGTTAGTAGGAACACAAGGTATTCCTGGCTTTGCATGAGCTCCATGGACTGGTGCTCCTATTTCTTTCTAGTTGGTCTTTCTTCGGCTTCACATAATTTCTTCTCATGAATGCACAGATCAACACCGAGCCAAAAACTCAAAGAAAATTCCTCTGCAGGCCTTCAGAATTCTCTCTTGGTGTAGCTCCCTTCTCCCCAGTATTTTCACTCACAAATATTAGTCACCTTGGCCTCCCCATACTCCAAGCTCTATCTCCTAAATGTAGCATTATCCCCAGGCTCCTTGCACCATAGCCTGGAAACTCTCTAGGCAGTAAAGTTGGGCAGTTATAGAGTGCACCACCTTTGTTTCCCTATTCTCTGATATCCAGTTGCTTATACCACCTATTGTCCAATGTCTGTAAACAGTTATATTTGTAGACTAGTCATTTAAGATGGAAGTGTAAATCCAGTCCCTGGTACTCTACCACAACTAGAAGTGGAAACCACATTACTCCTCTTGGTAGGTGCCATTGAGTTGGTTCTGACTCATAGCGACCCTATGTACAACAGAACGAAACACTGCCCGGTCCTGCGCCATCCTCACAATTACTGCTAAGTTTGAGCCTATCGTTGCAGCCACTGTGTCAATCCATCTCGTTGGGGAATTCCTCTTTTTCACTGACCTTCTACTTTACTAAGGATGATGTCCTTCGCTAGGGACTGGTCCCTCCCGATAACATGTCCAAAGTACATGAGATGAGGTCTCCCCATCATAGCTTTTAAGGAGCATTCTGGATATACTTCTTCCAAGACAGATTTATTCATTCTTCTGGCAGTCCATGGTATATTCAATATTCTTCGCCAATACCATAATTCAAATACATCAATTCTTCAAATACTTAAATTTTCTTCTTTAAAAAAGTAATAACTTGAATATAAGTTTTACATGTTCATGGTATGTCACTAACAGATCCAAGCTAATTTCAGAATCTTGAAGGAGGCAGAACAGTGACTAACTTGTGATCACTGTTAGGAAACCACGATTAGCAATTCAGTGGTCCTAAATTTGTCCCTTTTTCCGCATGATTTTTACAGGTCACTACTAAACTGTATTATCATAATGTGTAAAAAAGAATTTGAAGAGGGTTAAGTCTAAAGGATCAATGAGTTGCTTTAAAAAATAATTTTCAAAGTACATACCAAAGGAAACTGTTAAAAGTCCATAAACAGAAATTTTTCAAATAGAATATTTATTCAAGATCATCATGACTGGAAGGGAAATTTTGCATATTAAGTGACTTATTTTCATTTCCATAGCAGGATTATCTTTGACTCTAAAACATAATCCTGACAATTCCTTTGCCTAAACTGCCACATACATGTCTATAGAATAAACCCACCTTTACTTAAGAAAGCTAGATAGGAGATATTGTTGGAAATTTAGAATAAATAGCAATGACACAGGAACTTAGACACAACATCATCAGTGCTCTAGGGTATTTTCAGTGTGTATTTCTCAAACAGTAATTACTAGGTTGATTTTTGATCTTAAGGATAAGAACTACATAGAGAACACACACTACATGTATTCTAAGAAGTATCCATTTTAACCAATTAAATTTTGTAAAAAAAGAAAATTTGTTTTCTTAATATGCCAAAATACTGTAGGTTCCTGATTTTATATGACTGTGATATGTCTGATTAAAGATTGCTTGAATTTCCAAATTTTTTAAATAATTTTTTAAATGGCTGAGACACAGTAATCAGAAAATCACCAAATCATTATTGTGAAGTAACACATACACTTATAGTATACATTGCTTTCAACATTTGAAAATGGTTTTAGAGAACACAAATGATAAATGACTGAAATTCCTCTCACATGCGAGAAGCACACTTATTTTTTTTTTATTATTCACAGGTATTTTTTACGAATCCAAAAGAAGATCATTATACATGTAAATTACTTTAAAATTAAGAAAAATATGACTTATTTTTGTTTCCACATAGGATTACCTCAAATTATAAAACATAACCTTCATAATTCTTATCCACTTCTCTCCCTAAGTCACTGTAAGACAGAAACACCTGTAGCAAATAAAGAATAAAGAAAGCCTGGTTGTTGATAACGTTGTAAATTTTTAAAAAGGCAGTAATTAAGTACTAATAATAAGAATGGTGGAGTAAAGGTTTCAACACCAAGAACATCTTTTAGTACATTCCCTTAGTTTTTCAGTCAATATGACTGATTTCAGATTCAATCGTATGAACCCATTTTATTAGAAATTGGCCCTTACCTAGACTCAAACCTACTTTAAACAAGAACACTTTAAAAATAAAGAGGAGACTTTTATAGCAATTAATGTAAAATCAAATACATACTGCCTGTACAAAGAATTTCTTTCTTGACTACTCTAAGAAATGTCTTAGAAAATTTCATGTCAAATGACTGTTGCCCCTTTGAAATAAAACATTTGTTTTCTAATTATTTAGAGCAAATAAAATTGGAAAGGCGTAAAATAATGGCTCACAATGATACACCGAAATTTTTCTCTGATGCCAGAAACATACTTATTTCCTTTTACATTCACAAACATTCTTCTGTGGCTCAGAAATAAAATCAATACATAGCAAATCATGTATCATCTAAGAGACTGGAATGAAAATGAGAGAAAATCCTATATAATTTCATTAGGAAAGAAATCATAGTTATATTGCCTAGAGAAAAAGACAGGAACAGTATAACGCCTCTATGATCAAGTAATATTCTCTGAGTCACTACTTTGTTACTTGTGTGGGAGTGTAGCAAAAGGATTACTGCTAATCCTTTAACGGTGAATAATGATTTATTGAACAATTCCTATACAAATTCCAACTGGGACCACAAAAGCGCCAAGATATTTTTTCTTTTCACTTAGATAACAAAATTTAAATGTTAAAGAAAAAATTTTATACACACACACACGCACACACAAAAGGAGCCCTGGTGGCACAGTGGTTAAGCACTTGGTTGCTAACTAAAAGGTCAGCAGTTCGAACCCACCAGCTGCTCTGCGGGAGAAAGATGCGGCGGGCTGCTTTTGTAAAGATTACAGCTTTGGAACCTTATAGAGCAGTTCTACTGTCCTATGTGGTTGCTATGAGTCAGAATCAACTCAGCTGCAATGGGTTTGGTTTTCTTATTTTATATTTATACACACACGCAATTACATCATACTGCCAAATTCTTTATATGCATTTATTAAAGCCTTTGGGCATTTACAGCTTTCATTTATATTTTAATCTTAAACAAGCCCAAGTGTGGTCCTTCCACTTAGGTATGGACTAAAAGTGGTAACAAAATTTCAAAATACTTTCTCAGATAGTTGAGTTTCATTCAGAGAAATAAAGCAGCAGAATATCAGAATGAGGTTAAGTGCATCTTTTGTCAGTAACGTATGTTGCTCCCTCTGGCCTCATAAACAAGCTGCTTCTTTTTGAACACAGCAGACCTTCAATTTAAATTTATGGAAAGACTAAAGCAGGAGAGCCTGCACTCAAACAATTTTAATAACCTATTAAGTTGCGACTTCAGATTCATTTTATAACCATGCTCCTTAGGGAGCTATGCTATCTGGATAAAGATAAAAAAAATTTTCTTTAAAGATAAATAGCATCATTAATCTGCAACATTCCTTTTCTATTATCTTTCGAAATGAGGAGTTATTTTGTTCTGATCTTGAGGTAATTAGCCTTCATTCACTAGCCTGAAAATGTCTGTGTTCTGAAAATTAAAAATGTGTCATTAAGTGGAATTTACCATAATGTCATTTATCTTTATATAGTTCATCAGTGACAGCAACGGGCCTGGGAATCCATCAGCCTTTACCAAGGAAGCATTAAAACAAATTGAAAAACAGAATAATCCCAGGCACTCTTTAACACAGTCAAAGCCATTTGGGTAATTAAATAGTGGTATTTAAAGTTTTAATTTAGATTTTTCCCTCTGTTCATCAGTAGTCAAATGAGATGTTCATATTCATAAGTGTTTGTAATAAAAGATTTCATAAAAGCAAGCAGAATATCAATGCTATTAAAATTTAATACAACATAGGGAGAGCTTCAATCTACAAAATAAAATTTTTTTTTATTTTCTTGTACCCCAATTTCTGAGATTACACCAAAAATAAACTCTTCCTTCAACTCTCTAGGTTGCAATACTAACTTCACAAAGACTGTGATGATTCAAACCCCCAAATAACTACAAAAAAGTGTATGACATGAAATTCACCTTCATTATTAAGAATGCTGGGGAAGAATAACACCTTCTCCACCCAAAAGTTGTTTTAATTAAGTACACCTGTCCAACAATTACTACATAGAATTATCAGACATAACTATAAAAGTAAATGTTGGCTTGATTAATACCAGAGATTAAAATAAGAATCTTAGGGCAGTCGGGGAGCACAGAGACATTCTGTTGCCACATAACTAATTCTATTCATATACTGATCAGGGAAATAGCACATGACTTAGAAACATAGCTCAAAAGCTAATGCTCTCAGGTAAGATGTTAAAAATACATTGAATAATAGAATTATAAAAGATACAGCATAATAAAATCAGTTGAAAGACTAAATGGCCATAAAAATGCTTCGTAAGTATAGCAGTTTCAAAATGCAGAGCTTAATAACCCTTATTCACCATAATAAAACATTCCCTATTTCTCTTTCCATACATCCAGAAACAATATCATCTTTGAAAATGTGTTAACATAAGAACAAATCAAAAACATAAAGATTAACTTAATGCAGTATTGCTCACTACTAGATAATTCATACTCTGAACTTACATAGTATACTCAAATGTGTTAATGACTGTTTCAGTATGATTTTATGTTAAACTACTGGATAATTGAAGTTTAAAGCTTTGCCACTTAGATATGCAAATTGGGGTTTCAAATGTCTTTTGGGGCAGTAGAAATGAGAATAAATGATTCTTTATAAAATATCTATAATAAAAAGTAATTTTCTTGGCTGATGAATTCTAACACACACACACACAAACATTACCGAGCAAAAATCATGACAAATATTGGTTAAGGACTTAAAAACTATAAAAGTGCTTTTATGTAAACGTGTTTATCATCTCTAGTTCCCACTTGGCTTTTCAATGCTGTTGATCTACTTTGCAGTCCATTTGGGAAATACAAATATGAATATTGAGCTTTATTAAATAAATATATGATTTAAAAGAATGTACAAGATAAAAAATCAGAGCATTTTAGAATTCAAGAACTTAGGAAAAAATCTGGTTTGCAAAAAAAAGAAAGGAGATTCCAGTAAGTGCAAACTTGGTATATTTATCCAAGCGGTCAGCAACAGCAGCTAGGACTAGAACCCATGTACCAGACTATTCCTATGCCGTTCTGCCTTGCAGATCAATGAATCTAAAACGTTTACTCAGTATCTAGTGATGCGCAGTCTTCAGATAAACAACATATCACCAATGATAAAAATCACATTCTGAATTTGACAGCTTGCTAAAGTTTCCAGACAGTATTAGGATCCTTTTGTCAACAAAGCAATTAACAAGAAGTTTTCTTTGCCTTGAGTGATCTGCTTTAGAAATTTTAACCATTATTTCTTAAAATAAAATATTTCCTAGTTAATTTTTGAGCATTTCTTTCTATAACCTCTGGACCTACAGATTTTTTTTTGACATATTCTTGCTGCTTTAGCGAAAATAGTTGCTTATCTCCCTTAAACAAGGAAAAGGCATTGGTCAGGCCAGGTTGAGCAGTAATAACATTTATCTCCAAAATTATGTGGGAGCAGGGTCTTTTGTGGTATAATTAAAGTCAATGCACAGTTTGAAACTGAAGACTGATCAGATACAAATATCAAAAAATCCAAGGCCAAATAAACAACTTGTGATTATCTTCATTATTACTCTCTTCACTGAACATTACTAAATTTCATTTTTTGGAAAAACTTCAACATACAAGTATATATATACTTGTAATACTGTTTGTAGATGTAAAAAAAAACAAAAATCCTGAAAACAAATGAATATCCAAAGGTAACAGTTCAATAAAATCTGAAACATTCACTCTACAGAATACCATATAGCTATTAAAAAGTGGACGGTCAGCAAAAAAGAGAAAGTCCCTCAATGAGATGGTTTGGCACAGTGGCTGTGGCTGCAACAATGGGCTCAAGCATAGCAACGATCATGAGGATGGCACAGGACCAGGCAGTGTTTCGTTCTGTTATAGACAGGGTAACTGTGAACGAAACCGACTCAAGGGCGCCTAACAAAACAACATTTAAAAACAAAAGTTAGGCTCTGTATCAATTAATCAAGGATTGTTATATACTAAAAGTAAGAAAGGCATGTCTCAGAGAAGTACGTAAAAACAATGACCCAAACTAGTGTGCGTGTGTTTAAATGTTCTTTGAATGAGCATGGAGAAAGGTATAAAAGGATATACACCAAACCATGAAAACTGTGTGTCTGGACGGAAAAACGGTGGGGAAGTAGAGAAGAAATATTAACATCTTCTTTATGAATCTTCTTTTTTTTGCTTGTTTCATTGTTTGCAGTGGAGGGAGGGATCAATTTTTCTAACAAGGTGACCCAATCTATTCTGTTAGATGGGGATCCTCAAGTAAGGCTGGGTTGCCTTAGGCTGATTCCAGGGCCTTAGAGTTCCACTGTTGGTAGGAATATTCACGAAGACCCTCTAGTTTTCATTTCATCCCAATTACAGATAGCTAAATCAAAAAAAAAAGACAGCTATTTCTTAAGTATAGCTTCCTTTTAGGAAAAACATTTATTTTAAAGATTTGCTCCTTTCTAAAGTAAGAAGTACTAAACTTTTTAAAGGTACTATGGTGACTAAATCTATATGCATGTACAGAAAGATAAAAACAAAAGTATTTCTCTTATAAGCAAAATAAACACTTTTTAGGTAAGGCAGAAAACTGATATTTATTTAGCTTAGGGTTTCTTAATCTAGTAACTGCTGACATTTTGGGCCAGGTAATTACTGCAGAGGGCTGGCTTGTGTACAGTAGGATGTTTAGCAGCATCTTTGGCATCTAACCCACTAGATGCCAATTCCATCAATCCTCAGCTGTGACAACCAAAAATGTCTCCAGGCATTGTCAAATAACCCCTGGGGGCAAAATCACCCCCAGATAAGAATCACTGCTTTAGCTACAGGATTTCTGAGAGAAACAATTTTTAATGTTTTACTCCAGTAACAATTCTCCTTTATAGAATGCTGGGCAACATTTACATATTAACATTCTACAGTAAAAAAAATACCAAATATGAAACAATATCACATCAATATAACACTCCATTTTCAAAACATGATTAAAAAAAAAAGCTTTAAAAATATCTAGAAATGAAACACCTCTTTATAAAAATACACTTCTTGCCTATTAGGTAATTTCAAAGAAGAAAATGTCTCTAGTGTGAATCAAAGCACCTTTAGGGAACTTGGTATTTTATCACTAAGATGAAAGGAAAATAATATATTTTTTTAAACTGTACTATAATTCCAAAAAGTTTTCAGTAAAGAAAAGGAAATTCTATGGCACCATTTTGCGAGAAGCTAAGGAGGAAGAGCTAGGAGTATAAAGAAGCGTTGGATAAATAAAACTGCTCTATACATTTAAAATAATAAAAATCAGGGAAAAATTTTCAGTGACAAAATATAATCTTAGTTGCACATACTGTATATTATTTTTTAAAAACTACAGGTAAAACAACTATTTATATGCTGACCCACACTTTCCTACCAAATTTAATCAGTATTTTAGAATGTGCACTCAATGAAAAAAACATGGCCCAACCTCAAGGCTTAGTATTCCTAACACTCTGAAGTGTCGCTTGTCTTTGTCCATCGTGCATACGATGCCATAAAGTTAACAAAACATATATTAATTCTTAAGGATTTTGATCATGTAAAACAGTTAATCTCCAGTTTACTGGATGTTCTTTACAACTAAAATGTTTAAATTTATCATACTGTTTCAAGTAAACGGCAAAACTGACTAGATAAATGACCAACTGGGGACATTAGCATTCCACACAGAAGGAATTGCAGAGAAAGTATATAGCTTTTTGAGAGAGTGTGTGTCTGCATGTGAGTGTTTATGAGTGTGTGTGTGTGCGTGAGAGAGAGAAAAAGAGAAAGGGAGACAGACACACAAAATAATAATATGACCAGGCAAATACAGTGACTTTCAAGCACTCTTTTAGTTACAGAACTCTTATTTTCAAGACAGCTAAATGTGCAAAAGAGATTAAAATCTAAGGGCTCTGGTTGAAAAGGCGAGAGATAAGTCTTACCAACTTGACCCTCATCTCTCCAAGGAAATTCCTGAGAGAATCCAAAGAACCCTTTAAAAACCAGCTGACTAAAGTATAGGGAATATGAAAGGGAGTTGAGAAATATTATTAAAACAGTAGGTTGGGAGGTATGTTGTGAATTACTTTAAATACTTAAAGAGTTAAATGCTTACATGTTTAAAGACCCACAGCTGTGGAGTCAATTGTGACTCGTAGGGATCTTATGCGATGTACACAGTAAATGAATGAAATACTATACCTATTTCATTATTAGACACTAGTCTTCAAAAATCATGGAATTTTCTTTATTCTCTTATTTATCCTATAAAATACTCTAAAAGACAAGCACGAACACTATGATGAAGAAATATAGCTTAGAGAAAGCATACATTTTAATATCATAAATACTAAGTGTTCATCAAAGATAGAATATGGTTATTTCCACTTGATAAAATACAGCCTCTCTTACATGAGTATCCTAAAGGCCCAGGGCTGCAAATGCAGACTTTTAGGTGTCGTTCTTCTTCGTGTCAAGTGGCAACCAGTAGTCACACCATCTGTCAATTTGACAAGTACTCCCCCAGCATCCAGGGATAAAGTGCACATACACAACGCCCTCCCTGACAAAAAAGAAGCCAGGGAGATGAGGGCTAGCCACTAGAGGGAAGATGATCAAGCTGGCAGGAAAGGACTGGAACTGGCCACAAGAAACCAGAGAGCAGGGAAAGGGGAAAAGAAAACTTGCTCATTGTGTAAGGCAAAAAAAAAAAAAGGCGAGCTAATCACACAGCACAGGGTCAAATGGGCAAATGGAGAGGAAAACAAAAATAAAAACTTGTCCTTGGTGGATAAAAGAAGAGCTCAATCACCCCAAAAGACTTCTGGCATCATGTATTACTACCTGCCCAAGTAATCAGTCCACCAAACAATCCTCAGGAACAAAATGTTCACTCCAATACCTTCTCTCCCAAGGATGTGCCTAACAACCACTCTCTACTGCAACAGAATCCTAACTGCTATTATATGCCCGTTGGTTTCACTTATAAACACAACCATTTCTTGTCCTTCCCCATTCCATTCATTCAAATCAAGCAATCAAGAACTATTTATTGAAATACTATTGAATGGCTGGTTAGGTACTGTTGTAGGTCATAGGAATGTAGCAATGAACCAAAAAGGTTTCTGCTCTAGCAGGTAGGGTAAAATCATAAAATCAATGCGTACATACAAAAAAAAAAAAAAAAATACATGTGCATAAAACCAAAAATCCAAACCCACTGCTGCTGAATCTATTCCAACTCATAGTGTCCCCATGTGTTACAGAGTAGAACTGCTTCTATAGGTTTTCATGGCTGTAATCTTTACGGAAGCAGATCACCAGCATACACATATATAAAATATAAAGGTGGTATTACATTCTATGAAGAAAAGTATAGAAAAGGAGATAGAGGATGACACCATTAGAAGGAGCTGCTATTTTATATGGGGCAGTCAGAGAAACTCTCTCTGATAAGATGACATTTGAGCAGAGATCTGGATGAAATCAGGGACAAAGTAAGTGCAAAAGCCCTAAGGCAGGAATGTGCTTGGAACTTTCAATAAATAGTAAGCCTGACTGAGGCAGAGTACAACAGGTGATAGTGTTAGAAGATAAGATCACAGAGGTAACAGAGAATCAGATCAAGCAAACCCTGTCATACCATGGAACGGACACTGGGTATTACTCTAAATGAATGGAGAGCCACTTAAGAGTTTCATGCAAAGGAATGGCATCATTTGATATTTTTAAAAGATCATCTAGCCACTGGGCGGGGAAAGATAAAAGAAGCAGCGCTTACAAGACTACTTTAACAGTCCAGGCTATTCTGATTTTCAGTGTATTTCAAAGTTTTAAGCAGACAGGATGTGCTGGTGATGTGGATGCAGGAAATAAGAGACACAGAGGAGTTCCAGGTGACTAAGGATATGCCCAGCCCATTCACATACATTAGTGTAATCTTTTTCACATTCCTTTACTCCTCCACTCTTCTTCTTCCTACTCTCATTATGTCTCATCCACACAGCCTTATTCTTATTCTTGTCCTTCTTTTCTCTCAAGGAGAACCCATGCCTATTAAAAGTAGGTGAGAAAGGGCTGGTAAAGGGACCTAGAAGATGGTGCTTAAGAAGCTGAAAAAGAAAGTACTTTAGAGAAACCAGGAGCACCAAGTCATCCAGAAAAAAACTAATATGACCACAGTGGCAGAGAAAAGAAGGCCAGGAAAACCAATGCATAAGAGAAAAGTTTAAAACTATTCATTCAATCCCAACCATAGAAAGAGATGGAATGGATGGACATATATGAACAGCAAAAACACAATTAAAATTAAAACTGTATGTAAGGTATGTCATTCACATTGATTCTACTGGAAACAAACTGAACCTATTTCTTATAATGTCAAGTTTTCATACTTTTTGAGGAATGAAAAACTCACTGGAAATTCTAACAGCAAGTTTTTTTCATCCTACTGGCACTATCTACTCCAATCAATTACTTCAGTTTGAGGGGAAAAACCGTACTATTCTTTTCTAATGAAATAAAGCTTTTAAAAAGAATTCCGGCTTTTAAATTCATAAATATGCAATAAAAACAGAGGCATATTCTAGCGCTCACAAAGTCATACATTTAACATATACTCTTAATTTAGGAGTTACTTAATATGCAGCTTCCTTGTCCACAGCAAATTGGAAGCTGCAAATAAGAAAAAAAAAAAAACGGGCAAGCAGAATCTAGAGAAGAACATATTGACAGCCATAAAAAACAAAAACTCAAGGGGAAGAAAAAACTTCAAACAGGAGAAGCAAGAATCAGAAAGAAAAGCTCTTACATTAGGAGCACTTAACCTAGGATCCAAAAGCCAAAAAAAAAATTAAAAAACCGCACTTGCTTTGAAGGTACCATCAAATCTAAAAACTGATGAGTGCTACTCATTACAATGACCCTTAGTTATCAATAACAGATATAAGTATGCTCGGCATACTCAAATTAGCAGAAGTGCAGTGTAATATCACTATTATAAAAATAAACGTTAATGCTTATATAGCCTTTACTAGGTTCTATGCACAGTTCTAAGTGCCTCACATACAATTACTCTTTGTTGCTGTTGTTAGGTGCCATCAAGTCGATTCTGACTCATAGCGACCCTACGCACAACAGAAGGACACATTTCCTGGTCCTGCGCCATCCTCACAATTGTTGCTATGCTTGTGCCCACTGTTGCAACCACTGTGTCAATAGGTTTCATTGAGGGTCTTCCTCTTTTTCCTGATCCTCTGTTTACCAAGCATGATGTCCTTCTCCTGTGATTGATCCCTCCTGATAACACATCCAAAGTATGTGAGACTAGTCTTGCTATTCTTGCTTCTAAGGAGCATTCTGGTTATACTCCTTCCAAGACAGATTTGTTCGTTCTTTTGGCAGCCCATGGTATATTCAATCATCTTCGCCAACACCACAACTCAAAGGCATCAATTCTTCTTTGGTCTTCCTTATTCATTGCCCAGCTTTCACACGCATATGAGGCAACTGAAAATACTATGGTTTGGGTCAGGCACACCTTAGTCCTCAAGGTGACATCTTTGCTTTTTAACACTTGAAAGACGTCTTTTGTAGCAGATTTGCCCAATGCAATGCACCTTTTGATTTCTTGACTCCTGCTTCCACGGGTGCTGATTGTGGATCCAAGTAAAATGAAATCCTTGACAACTTCAATCTTTTCTCTGTTCATCATGATGTTGCTTATTGGTCCAGTTGTGAGGATTTTTGTTTTCTTTATGTTGAGGTATAATCCATACTGAAGGCTGTGGTCTTTGATCTTCATTAGTAAGTGCTTCAAGTCCTCTTCACTTTCAGCAAGCAAGGTTGTATCATCTGCATAACACAGGTTGTTAATGAGTTTTCCTCCAATACTGATGTCATTCTTCTTCATATAGTCCACCTTCTTGGATTATTCGCTCAACATACAGACTGAATAGGTATGGTGAAAGGATACAACCCTGATGCACACCTTTCTTGACTTTAAACCATGCAGTATCCCCTTGTTCTGTTGAAACGACTGCCTCTTGATCCATGTACAGATTCCTCATGAGCATAATTAAGTCTTCCGGAATTTCCATTCTCCGCAATGTAATCCATAATTTGTTATGGTCCAAGCAATCGAATGCCTTAGCATATCTAAGGCACAGGTAAAACATCTTTCTGGTATTCTCTGCTTTCAGCCAGGATCCATCTCTCTCTCTCTCTCACACACACACATACACACACACACACACACACGTTGCCATCGAGTCGATTCTGACTCACAGCGACCCTATAGGACAGAGTAGAACTGCCCCATAGAGTTTCCAAGGAGCACCTGGTGGATTCAAACTGCTGACCTTTTGGTTAGCAGCCGTAACACTTAACCACTACGCAACCAGGGTTTCCGATCCACCTGACTTCAGCAATGATATCCCTGATTCCAAGCCCTCTTCTAAATCGGGCTTTAATTTCTGGCAGTTCCCTGTCGATATACTGCTGCAGCTGCTTTTGAATGATCTTCAGCAAAATTTTGCTTGTGTGTGATATTAATAATATTGTTTGATAATTTCCACATTCGTTTTGATCACCTTTCCTGGAAATAGGCATAAATAAGGATCTCTTCCAGCCAGTTGGCCAGGAAGTTGTCTTCCAAATTTCTTGGCATAGATTAGTGAGTACTTCCTATGCTGCATTCAATTGTTGAAACATCTCAATTGGAATTCCGTCAATTCCCAGAGCCTTGTTTTTCCCTGATGCCTTCAGTACAGCTTGGACTCTGTCCTTCAGTACCACCGGTTCCTGATCATACGTTACCTCCTGAAATGGTTGAGTGTCAACCAATTCTTTTTGGTATACTGACTCTGTGTATACCTTCTATCTTCTTTTGATGCTTCCTGCTTGAATATTGCAACTCGAAGCTTGAATTTCTCCTTCAGTTCTTTCAGCTTTAGAAATGCTGAGCATGTTCTTCCCTTTTGATTTTCTATCCCCAGGTCTTTGCACCTGTCATCATAATACTTTACTTTGTCTTCTTGAGCCGCCCTTTGAAATCTTCTGTTCAGGTCTTTTACTTCATCATTCTTCCCTTTTGTTTTAGGTACCTGACATTCAAAAGCAAGTTTCAGAGTCTCTTCTGACACCCATTTAGGTCTTTTCTTTCTCTCCTGTCTTTTCAATGATCTCTTGCTTTCTTCATGTATGAAGTCTTTGATGTCATTCCACAACTCCTCTGATCTTCAGTCATTAGTGTTCAACATGTCAAATCTATTCTTGAGATGCTCTCTAAATTCAGGTGGGATATACTCAAGGTCATACTTTGGCCCTCATGGACTTGCTCTAATTTTCTTCAGTTCCAACTTGAACTTGCATATGAGTAACTGATGGTCTGATCTGCAGTTGGCCCCTAGCCTTGTTCTGACTGATGATATTGAGCTTTTCCATTGTCTCTTTCCACAGATATAGTCGATTTGATTCCTGTGTATTCCATCTGGTGAGGTCCATGTGTATAGTCGCCTTTTATGTTGGTGAAAAAAGGTACTGGCACTAAAGAAGTCGTTGGCCTTGCAAAATTTAATCATGCGGATCTCCAGCATTGTCTCTATCAGCAAGACCATATTTTCCCACTACTGATCCTTCTTTGTTTCCAACTTTCAAATTCCAACCACCAGTAATTATCAACAAACCTTGACGGCATGTTTGGTCGATTTCATACTGCAGAGGTTGGTAGAAATCTTTAATTTCTTCATCTTTGGCCTTAGTGGTTGGTACGTAAATTTGAATAATAGTTGTATTAACTGGTCTTCCTTGTAGGTGTATGGGTATTACCCTATTACTGACAGCGTCGAACTTCAGGATGGATCTTGAAATGCTTTTTTTGATGATGAATGCAACGTCAAGTTGTCATTCCCGGCATAGTAGGCCATACGATTATCCAATTGAAAATGACCAATACCAGTCCATTTCAGCTCACTAATGCCTAGGATATCGATGTTTTTGCATTCCATTTCATTTTTGACGATTTCCAATTTTCCTAGAGTCATACTTTGTACATTCCAGGTTCCCATTATTAATGGTTGTTTAAAGCTCTTTCTTCTCATTTTGAGTCATGCCACATCAGCAAATGAAGACACTGAAAGCCTGACTCCATGCACACCATTAGGATGACTCTACATTGAGGAGGCAGCTCTTCCCCAGTCGCATTTTGAGTGCCTTCCAACCTGAGGGGCTCATCTTCTGGCACTATGTCAGACAAGGTTTTCATTGGGAATTCTTTTCAGAGGTAGACTACTGGGTCCTTCTTCCTAGTCTGTCTTAGTCTGGAAGTTCAGCTGAAACTTGTCCACCATAGGTGACCCTGCTGGTATTTGAATACCGGTGGCATAGCTTCCAGCAGCAAAGCAGTACACAAGCCTGCACAGTACAACAAACTGACAAATGTGTTAAATTAAATTACTCTTTAATCTCCCTGAAACCCTATAATATGTGATTTTGTTGCCCCCATTTTGCAGATTTAGAAATTGAGACTGAGAAATGGTAAATAGAAAATTTTAATTTTATTAACATACAAGTAAGAACTATATTCCACATACAAATAACATTTAAATAAGCAAATATTAATTATAGTCCACAGATGAAAAAACAGAATTTCAGACACTAAAATGTTAGTAGTCGTTATCTCCAAATGGCAGCAGTAAAAGTGATATTTATTTTCTTCTCTGTGCTTTTCATACTTGCCAGTCATTTTACAATGAAAAAATGAAAAACAAGAGAGTGGAGTTCTGCTTCTGATAATGGTAAAGTAAGTTCATACTAGGCCAATTGTCCTGTAGACAACAATTATAAACCCTGGACAAAATATCTTAGTGGTTAAAGAATCAAAGATCAGAGACTGGGCTACCACAGCATCTGGGAAGTATAAAAGAAAAATCTAGAAACTAGAATCACAAAATTTTGTGAATAAACCCTACCCAAAGACACAACTAATCGCTGAAGTACGTACTATGAAGCAGACTCCAAGCAACCCAGCTAAGGTTAAAAGAACAGAAGAGATTTCACTTATCGCTCACTGTAAGAAAAATAGAATGTTAAGTTTAAGCGCAGTCAAGTTAACTGCCAGCATTAAAAAATTTTTTTAAAAGAAAATACACTTCAGAAAAACATAACAGAATTCAAAGTCTCTATAATGTATTGTTCACAATGTCTATGAAACAGCTCCAAACCACTGAACATATGATGAGACAGAAAATGGTACCTACACTCAAGAGAAAGGGCAATCAATGAAGATTGACCCCAATATGACCTAGGTGTCAGAAGCAGCAGACAAGGATTCTAAAATAGCTACTATAACTATGTTCAAACAAAAATATGCTTGCAATGATTAAACAAATAAGAAATCACAGCAGAGAGTAAGGAACAAACGAAAAAATCAAATTGGAAATTCTAGAAGTGAAAGATACAATATCTGAAATAAAAATTCACTGAATAAGCTAGACAGCAGTTGGGGGATGACAAAAGAAAATGTCAGCAGGCATAAACATAGATCCGGAAAAATGGTCTAATCTGAATCAAACTAGTGGGAGGGAAAACGGAAATTATAAGGATAAGAACAGAAATCAATCAACTGGAAAACAGAATAAGAGTAAAGAAAAATCAATTAAATAAAAAACTAGATACTTGAAAATATTCAATAAAATGTGTAACATCTAAACCAATCAATCAGTAAAAGAAGCCTGAAGACACAAATTACTATTGTCAGCAGTAAAAGAGGAGACATCAGTACAGCTCTTACACACATTAAAATATTAGTAATGGGATATTATGAATGATTATGACAAAAAATTTTGAAACAAAATGGACAAATTTTTAAAAGACAAACTACCAAATCTCGTTCAAGAACAAAGGGATAAACTGAATTGTTCACATCTATTAAAGAAATTGAATGCATGTTTACAAACCTTCCCTCAAAGAAAATCTCAGGCTCAGGTAGCTTCACTAGTGAATGTACACAATTCTACCCAAATGCTTTCACAAAGCAGAAGGAAACCCTTCCTAACTTACTTTATAAGGCCAGCATTATCCTGATACCAAAACCAGAGAAAGACATTAGAAGAAAAGGATTCTAAAGCCAATGTCCCTCATTAATACAGATACAAAAATGCTTTTAAAATTTAAGCAAATTGATTGTGGAAATACATAAAATGAATAATAGATCATGAAAAGTGAGATCTGACACATGAATTAAGGTTTGGTTTAGTTAATGCATTTCACTATTGTAACCATAAACTAATTGACGTTTATAAAATCTTTAAAAAGAAAACCCATATAATCATCTAAACGGATGCAGAAAAAAAGCATGTAAAAAATCTAACCGCGTGGCATAAATAGAACACTAAACATAACTAAATATGCACAAACAGCAGAAAGTAAACTAGATAACTGGGATCTCCTAAAAAGTGACCACTTATGCTCATCAAAAGACTTCACCAAAAGAGTAAAAGGAGACAGACTGGGGAAAATATTTCAGCTATGATATATTAGACAAGGACCTAATCTCTAAAATTTATAGAAAACTTCAACACCTCAACAACAAAAAGACAAACAACCCAATTAAAAAATGGGCAAAGGACATGAACAGACACTTCACCAAAGAAGACATTCAGGTGGCTAAAAAACACATGAAGAGATGCTCGTGATCATTAGCCATTGTAGTTGTTACGTGCCGATGAGTCGGTTTTGACCCATAGTGACCCTACATACAACAGAACAAAACACTGCCTAGTTCTATGCCATTCTCACAATCGCTGCTATGCTTGAGCCCATCACTGCAGCCACTGTGTTAACCCATCTCATTGAGGGTCTTCCTCTCTTTTGCTGACTCTCTATTTTACCAAGCGTGACGTCTTTCTCCAGACTGGTCCCTCCTGATAACATGTCCAACATACTTGCTTCCAAGGAGCATTCTTCCTGTACTTCCTCCAAGACAGATTTATTCATTCTTCTGACAGTTCATGGTATATTTCATATTCTTTGCCAACATCATAACTCGAAGGCATCAATTCTTCTTCAGCTTCCTTATTCATTAGCCATTAACCACAAAACCAAACCCATTGCCTTCAAGTTGATTTCGACACATAGCAACCCTATAGGACAGAGCAGAACTGACCCACAGGGTTTCCAAGGAGCGGCTAGTGGATTCGAACTTCCAATCTTTCTGTCAGCAGCCAAATTCTTAACCACTGCACTATCAGTGCTTCCACTAGCCATTCGAGAAACGTAAATCAAAACTACAGTGAGATACCATTTTCACCCCAGCAATAATGGTGCTGATCAAAAAAAAACAGAAAACAACAAATGCTGCAAGGTTGTGGGGAGATTGGTAACTCTTATACACTGCTGGTGGGACTATAAAATGGTACAGCCACTATGGAAAACAGTATGGCTCTTCCTTAAAAAGCTAGAAATAGAAATACCATACAATCCAGCAATCCCACTGCTAGGTATATGGAAATAAGAGCCATGACAAGAATAGACATATACACACCCATGTTCATTGAAGCATTATTCACTATAGCAAAAGGATGGAAACAACCTAAGTACCCATCAGTGAATGAATGGATAAACAAACTGTGGTACATACACACAATGGAATACTATGCAATGATAAAGAATAATGATAAATCAGTGGAACATCACACAACATGGATGAATCTGGAGGACATTATGCTGAGTGAAATAAGTCAATCACAAAAGGAGAAATATTGTATGAGACCACTATTATAAATAATTAAGAAAGGTTTACACACAGAAACATTTTTTGATGGTTACCATAGATTGGAGGGGAGGAAGTAAAAATCACTAGAGAATAGACACAGGTTAGCTTTGGTAAAGAGAAAGGCAGTACACAATATGGCAGAAATCAGCACAACATGACCAAGGCAAGAGAAGACAGTGAGAGGTACACAAGAACAAAAGATGATGGTAAATACTATAACATATACAATCCTGCAACAATAGTAATAACAAACAATAGTTTATGAGTGGATACACAGGTAGATATGTATGCTGAATAGGTGCGGAAAGAGGGATGGGGGTACATCCAAGTGCATATATAGGTTTGGCTGTGCATATTTCTACATAGATATTCGTATGTGCTGCATGTATATTCATATATATAAAAAAGCACAGAGGGTACAGTCATGGAAACATCCTAGACATAGCCAAACACCTCATGAGACTATCAGCTAAAAATTATAAACTGTATTAAATTGTATTAAACTGCACTCACAACAGCATCAAAAGCATTATATACTTAGAAATAAATTTGCCAATAAATGTTCAAGGCATAAAAACCTCAAAAAAAAAAAAAAAAAGATGAGAGAAATTAAAGAAAACTTGAACAAATGAAGAGATATACTAGGTTCATGGATCAGAAGATTCAGTATCATAAAGATAATAATTTCCAAATTAACACCAGATGTCTGCCTTTTTATATTTTTCTTCATTCTCTAGAATGAAGAAAAATATACAAACATCCTTTTGTATACATACACACAGACATTTTTATTTTTCAGAAACTGTTGCTTAAAAAAATGGAAGCCAACTTAACCTGCAAGCCAACTGGTATACTTTAACACATTTTTAAATGATTGCATACTATTCCACAGTTAGGTGTATCACAGTTTAATCATTCATCTGTCGATGAACACTATTTAAGTGCCACTTCAAAATAAAACATTTTTAAGAATGTTAAGAAAGACCTTCCTAAAACAGATTTCCTATATTCCTGCCTCTTACTTTTCAGATCATTGCGTCCTTGTTTTGTTTTTATTCTAACTATTCTGTTGATTATTGAGGAGCTAATATATCCAATGATGTTGCTAGATTTGTGTATTTCTCTCTTTAATTCTGTTAAATTTTGCTTCATGTATTTTGAACATACACTATTATGGATTGTTCTGTTAGGCCTATTTTACAAGTGAGGAAACTAAAGCTCAGCGAAGTTACACAGTTTGTCCAACCAAGGTCACAGAGCCCAAAGCAGTACATCTGGGACTAGAATGGGGTCCATCTGACTCCAAAGCTCATGATTTGCTCAGGACACCACCCCATCCTTCCTCGTTATCCCTTTGATTTACCGGTGTTCAAAGGAAGCAAAGGCTATATGAAGAATTGTTTGGCATCCTTTATAAAACCTCGGCCAAAAAAAATTGTCTATAATTTGCATTACTTGATGATTCTTTTACAAGAATGCAAGTGACAAGTTTTCTGAGATTTCAGTGCCAAAAGAAGTTACTTTCCTTAAAAGAAACATTTATTCACTTGTGCTAAACACAAGTTCTGTTCATATGTGGTGGACAGAACATGGATCCATATGGTCCCTATTCCAAAGAATTTTATAGACATAATACAATGTGTGCATAAATAACCATAATATAAAGTAAAAAGTAATATGCTTCTCTTTAAACAACAAAAACCATATAATCCATTACATTTCCCTTTGCTTTGGCTGCCAAAGCTGAGAGCTAAATTTATTAAGTACACTAATCATTTCACCTCAGGTACCTAGAAGAGAAAACTTTATCTGATCTTTTACTCTCTGACTTTAACTGACCCATTGTGTATGCATTCTATCACAAGCTACCTAAAATACTTCTGCGGAAGTAGGAAAAGTACAGGATATAAACAAATAAGTTAAGAATGTCTGGATTAATACAAACTGAAACCAAAGAATGCAAACTTTTTCTATGACAAACTGATTTAACTTTATCCTTACATAGTGCACCAGAGAAATTCTCGGTTGGACAGAGGATCCGATGAAGCAGTATGTTAAATGTACTCACAAAACTGGAATTCTAGAATTACCTGTAAATGGAAGCTGTGCTTCTACTCTGTTTTCCACAGACATCACACAAGTGCTTAAAATCCACGCTGGATTTATATTTAGAATGCATAAGTTGAGAAAATGACAAGTGAAAATGGGGTCTGGCTGCGTAAATGGTGTTTTCAAGGATCAATGCAATACAAATAATGTGAGTTTTGTATAGCTTCTTTGTTTCTATAGCTTTGCGGGGAGGTGGTGAAGAACACTGGATGAACAAAAGTGGTGGTATAGAAGGACTACCATTACTGTGCCCTTTTCACATCCTGTGCATGGTAATTTGCTAGTGCCTCTGCAACAATATCTACCAAATCTTAAAGTGCCCTATGATGCCTGTCATCGGGCCCTGCTGATTTAAACATATTTGACTTTTTAAAGTAATACTGGCCCACTTGATTCTCCAGGAGGTTTTGGTTTCCCTCTCACCTATTCAGATTTTCTAGAAAAAAAGTGATCTTATTATCTCAGTAGTTGTATTTTTGACGAACATAAATAAAACAGCATAGAAAGACTTTTAAATATAACTGTTACTACCTTAATAAAGGTCTAATATTTTTATTTGTTTTCCTCTATTGGCAATAAGACAGATCCTTGTTCATTCAAGTGGGTCCTGTTCTTCAAATATGGAAATCCAGGATACTATAATGTGCTGATAATAAAGGGAGAAAGGGAGTGAGGAGGTGGGAGGACACGTATACATACTTTTTTTGTCCCTTTTCCCCTTTGATCCTGCTCCTCCCAGTTAAAGTCAAGGAATGTCTAGGAAGCCTCTGTAGTACAAAAATAATGTGGTGCTATAAAAAGAACAGTGGACAGACTTCCTTTTTCCATCACTAACAAGCTGCAAGGCTTCAACAAGTCCATCTCTCTGGATTGTTTTCTCACCTATAAAATAAACTAGGTGATCACTAATATTGCCTTCTGTTAAATAATACAATAAATTCAAAACAAAAGTTAAAAAAGAATGCAATACCTTTCCCCTCAAGCCCCTTCTAACCATTAGAGCTTGTTCTTCCTTCATTGTCCTTCCCTCACACCCAAATAAAATTAAAATCCCTATTCACAATCTGATAAAAGTAATTCACACAAGATATGAAAGAGACTTAATATAATAGGGTATTTGCATTTTTAAAAAACACCAGTTAAGCCACATGAACTTCTAATTAACAGAAATTAGTGGTAAGTATGAGTCAGAGGGGGAAGAAAGAAGAGATATATATCCTTGAGCTGAGGGCCTCCCAATGGTCCAGCACTTATCTAGCCTATTTCTCCTATCTTCCTGTTCCTCAATTACCCTTTGAACTTTATTTTCCATAAAGCATATTTTACAAACAGGCATAAACACCCTCTGGTTTCTTATTCAAATCTTTATTCTCTCCTTTTGAACAGACTCCTGCTTCTACCCTCACCACTAAGGTGAATTCAGGATTCACTACTGTAGCTGTATACTAGCCAGACTTTTTTTCATCTCAGGGCCTTGATAAACACACACAAAAATCACTGGAAGAATAATGCAAAAGGGAAGCACATGGAGTAGGGGAATGGAAATGATGGAGAATACCTGGACTGTTGCTTTTTTAAGATTTATTACAAGAGAGGAATAGTATGGAGAAAAGAATAAACAGTAATAAATGAACAAGGAAAGCATGGAGTAAACTCAAATTAAAGGAACAGGGAATATGGAAATTAAGCCCAAAATGAGGCCTGGGGAGTTTCGTTTCTTGCTTTGTTTTAAGATACACAGTCAAGGATGAAAAGAGAGTAGAGGTTGAAGGATAATGAAGACAGAAAAGGAAATGGAGGAGAAAGCAGACAGAAAAAAAGATGATGGACAGAAAGGGAACTAGAAAAACAGAAAATGGAGAAAATGGGAAAGGATTAAGAGTGAGAAGCAAGAATAAGAGAATGTACAATCCAGTCAGAGAAAGATTATAAAGGATTTTATATTGTTGGTGCACAAATGGGAGAGCAGAAATGGCAGCAGAGCGAAGGGGAAAAAAAAAAAGTAGAAACCAAGAATGAGAGAGGGCAGCGAAGACAAGAATAAGAGAAATCAGAGCCAGCTGGGTTACAAACCAGCAGCATGTGTCTTTTTGTTTTGCTTTTTGTTTGTTCTTTTAAATAGGCGCACAAAGTCGTAAGAGATCATGATAAAGAACAGCACCATCTGGGGCATGTTTTTATTGGCCTTTTAATGTACTGCAGGGAACGGAACCCAAAAAGGAGAATGTGGGGGGGGGGGGCGGGGGAGGGGAATGAGGCAAATGTGACAGAAACAGGAAGCAATAGAGAAAGAGTTCAGTGGGCAGATAGCTAAAGGACACAGGTGGTAAGCAGGAAGTTTCAGACTAGTACACAGTAGGCAAGAGTTTCATAAAGCAAGGAAAACACGACAAACAGACCAAAGGTCAATCATCAATTAATACAATGTAAAAACTTTTCACTGAACACAGGTCTTGGATGCCTCTTCCTTCACCATATCACCAATTCTATCTGCCCCAATGCCAGGTTCTCCTCAAGTTTTTCCTATTAATCTTTCAAACTTAATTCCTCTTCTCCATCCTCCCTGAGATACTGTGCTAGACACTGAAAGGTATACAAAGTTGAGTTATCTGAGCTCCCAACTCAACAGAGGAAGCAAACAGAAATTACTTAAAATATCCCTCCATGAGTACCCTAATTGGAAGCGAACTATCCTGCAACTGAATTTTCTCTTAACACTCTCCACCTTGTACCACAGTCAGTCATCGCTACTGGATCATAAACTTTTTAAGAATCAGGTTTTTTTTTCCAACTAGTTTTCGTACTCAACAGAATCTAGCACAATGTCTTACACATAATGAGCTCAGTAAGAGCTGTGAGAGAAGCGCTGTGATTTTTTACTACTGGGAGTATGGGGGCCTTATGGAGAAGACAAGATCTGGCAAGATTTTGAAGAATGAGAAAGACTAAAATGGACAGACATGTGAGCACTCCAGGGGAGAGAAGGAGCATAAAATTGTCTCCGAAGAATAATACCAAGTCACTCTGTGACAAGACAGTAAAAAAAAGACAGTAGGCAAGAAGAAATAGAAGATAAGATTGGCTAAGATGTGGACCAGACCAAGGAAGACATAGGCCAATAGGCTAATACACTGGATTTGACATGAAATGTACTTGTAGTTTAAAAAAAAATTTTTCTGAGAGGGGGTAGGACACATTCCAATTCGTACTGTATAAAGATTACTCTGGCAACAATACTATGGGAGAAGAGAAAATGAAATGACTCAGTCTGTGGAAGATGTTAATATTTGAATACATCTCATGGGATGACTAGAAGATCCTCTGGAGAAGGGCTCATCGGGAAAAAGGGCAGAATGAGAAATGGTACATGAAAACATAAACGGGCACAACAGATCTCGGGACTAGTAAGAGGTTCAGAGTGGCTTAGAATAAGATATTTAGAAGAGACACATATATGACTTGAAAGGCAGGCTAAGGCTATACTATGAAGAACACTATGCTTTCCCATTTAGTTATAAATTTCATAATTTTCAAAGGAGAAAAGGCCCCAAATTGTCTATACAAGGTCATATCATCAAGGAATGGGTGATCGGACAATTATTCATGATGATGGTGTCATGCATATTAAATGAGACATTGTCTGGTGTAGACAGTCTCTATAACCCCACCTCAGAACAATCTGGCTACTAAAAAGATAACCATTTCCAGTTGTCACTAACCTGGTTCTCACAGATCAGACTCCTGGAAAAAATTCTGGATAAAACATTAAATCCATAATAGCAGAATAGCTGTTTTGATTTTCCAAACAGAAAGAACTACTGGGTGGGAAATAAAAGCCAGAACATTCATTTACAGGATGAATTGTTTTAAATTGTTAGATTAGTACAAATCAAGTAACAGTGAATTCTTCCAGGTACTGCACACTTAATAACTAATCCACATCTCTGAATCCAGGATATTGTGAGAAGAAGCATTTTTGTTTAGTAAAATGTTCATTTTACCTATCCTCCGAAACTATCCCCATCATTCATCACAAGTTAGCATCAGGTGCGTTAAATAACACTTTCAATAATGTGATCTCTGTTCTTGTTATACTTTACTATAACTTCCTGTGTCTTTGACATATTCAAGAAGTGAAACTCATGCATAGCATGTTTATATTATTCCCTCCTTAGAGAAAGCTCACAGACAATGTCAGGTCTGGAGAGATAAGAGCTGCTTCCAGGACATGAATTCTCATGAGGATTAGGCAACCACCATCTGGGGCTGCAGAGTTTATCTGTAGCAGCTGCCTTCAAAGTATCACACTAGAAGGGGGAAAAAAAGTCTAATTCTTAAGTGTTTAACAAGTTGCTCTACCTTGGCTTTGATTATTGTCTGGATTGTTTTTATCCCCTCGTAAGACAATAAAACACAACACAGTGACCTCCTCTTAATAAAACACAACCAATTTAAAGGTATTATGAATTCCAGTAACTCATCAGGCACTCAAATATTTGTTAACTAACACATTAAAATATATAGCAATATATTTTAATAATTACCCAACAACTACCTAGTATTTTCATTAATAAACGCTTTAAGCTTAAAAAAATGAACACCATACTAAATTTTTTTTTTAATTTCTACTTAAAAGGCCACAGATTTTGTTTTATTCATATAATAGTATCTCAAATTATTTCAGGAAGGGATTTTTTTCTTTATGTCCTCAAATGACATTAAAATAATCGTAACATTTTAAATTTATTTAAAAAAAACTTTCAGTGAAAATAATATTAACACACTAGAAAAAAGTTAATTTTAAATACTCAGTTTTAAATAGTTATCTGCTAAAAACGATTTCTATTATTTAACTTGTAGACTGCTAGAAATGGTCATAATGAAATAAAGAGCTAGATATTAAGGAAAAAAGTAATAGGAAAAGTGAAACAAATTATTTTCCATCATGTATGAGTTCCATTCTAATACATCTCAAAATCACTGCACCACTGAAAACATGCCTGTTTCTTAAAACTAGGTCTCCTTTCATTTCAACCAAATATCTTCTTTTACCTGCTATAGAACCCTAACAGTTAGATTTGTTCATCTGAACATCCCTTGGCAAAGGACTTGCTCTTAAACTAAGTAGACAATATTATTGCTAGTCTCATCACAGATCTAGCAAAATGGCTGCATCTATTGATAAAATTCCACTATAATAAATAGCTATGGAAATAAGAGTGGTTCATTTTTTCACTGTTCATTCAAAATACGTAACAAACCTATTCCTGTAGCGGAAAGCATGAGCAAGAGAAGCAAAAGGTAGAAGGCTTGAGTGTCTCAAAATCATGTAATTAGTGGATCACATGATTTCTGAAGTTTCTTCTATGTTCAAGTATCAACATATATTCACATCTGTAGGCCTGACACAAACATTCTAATCCTATTTCTTGAAACACTCTCATCATTTTTTCACTGGAATCAAACAGAAATAATCCAAACACAACACATCTAAAACTAAACTTACCATCTTCTCTCTAAATGGGTTCTTCCTCCCAACTTTCCTATTTCTGTCACTGGTACAATCATTTTAAAAATCACCTAAACTTGCAATCTCAAAACTCTCTTTCACTCCTCTCCATCAATCTATCAAGTCATCAATCCTGTTAAATTCTTGCTTTAAATTATTTTGACAATATTTTGTTTACTTTCGATACCACTGTCACTAACCTGGTAAGTTACCCCTAGGATTTTGGACTAAATAATCAACAATTTTGTAGGTGATCTCTCATTAAAGATTCTCCCCCAAATCAATGTGCTCATACTGTTTTCCCGGTTTGTTCTTCTTCTGGTTTAAAATACTATTCCTATTTCCTCCACGTAGTCAAATTCTCCCTATACCAGATTCTTCAGAATTCAAATTCAATTATTTCCTTCTGCATATGACTATATTTACCCCAGAACAGAGTCATCTTCCCCTTCTGAACATTAGACACAAAGCACACTGGTTTGCACGATCACATCCCAAACATTACTTCTTGGTGGTATTTTCACATATCTGAGGGAGATGGGAAGATAGTTTAAGTAAAAAGACTGCACAGAATTTTTTCTTTTCTGCAGTATTCATAATGGCTTATAAAATAATAGGTATTTGTTGACTAAATTTTCCAAGAAAACCACTTAGGCATTTAGGTATGCAATGGGGTATACTTATAAGTGCTCTGCCTTTATAAAAGATACCAGAATCTAAGAAATCTGAGTTCCAGTTCTGCTCTACCTAAACAAGAATAGGCAGTGATAATGATTCCAATGACATATAAAGATGTCCTCTGGACACAGAATTTGGGTGTAACAACTGCTTATAATGTAATATTGGGTATTCTTTTTAAAACAGGATTTTTCTTTTAAATTCCTTGTATTTGGTAGGGATCCAGTTTGTTACCCAAGCAGTGAATTTACATCCTTAAAACCAATTCCAACATAATTTCACACAGAAGCCTTCTTAAAGTTAACCCCAAAATGTTAAACAAAATAAATCTTCCCTTTGAGAAGAATGATCCATGAAAATAATGAATACATCACTTAAAGTATGATGCCTGTGACAAGCCCAAGCTCAGCCCCAATCTACCAAGTGCCTCTACAGTCCATACTAATCTAGCCCCAGACACTCACTATTACCTGTTTGGACGTGTTTCCTCAAGACCATTTCTCCAAATAATTCTGTTTCCTACACTAAATCCCATTTTCATCCTGCTTGGTTCCCTGTCTGTATGCTTTGGAACTGCAAGGCTCTTTGTATTTAACTCTATACCAACAGCCCCACTCACTAAAGAACCAAAACAAAACCCAGTGCCAACAAGTCAATTCTGACTGAAAGTGACCCCGTAAGACAAAGGAGAACTGCCCCATAGGGTTTCCAAGGAAAGGTTGGTAGATTTGAACTGCCAACCTTCTGGTTAGCAGCCAATCTCTTAACTACTACACCACCAGGGTAGGCTCTAAAGTCTCTCATAAGACCTCTATATTATCTCCTAAAGTACAGTGGAATTATATACTTTAATCTGGGTTCTAACCACCACCCAATTTCCTATTAAAAATACCAATCCAATAAAACAAGAGAAATATTGCTCAATAAATTCAAATGCTACTTTGGTACAAGTGTAAATACAGATAGATTAGCATTTATTTTTCAGACCTGGCCCTCAATATGTCCACATTCTTATGAAAACATAATCTCGAGTACAAGATCAGAGTACTTAACTGTGTAGCATAGCCAAGTAAGAGCTAGAAGGGTTCAAAAGAACAATATCAACTTTGGCTTGAGTCTCAGAATCGTAGTGAAGACCAGAAAGGGGACAGACATTCCATTCAAATCTTGCGTTTCAAAGATGAACATCAGGTCACAAAGGTCACAGAGGAAAAGCTTCATGGAAGAGATGAGATTCAAGTAGACTTGGATGAATTTAGATTAACTAGGAAGGACGAAGAAAGAAGTTCCTGGAGGCAGAGAAAACCAAAGGCACAGAAGCAATCTGATTTAATAAACATTCATGGAAAGAATATCTATCTGTAACTACTATGTGGCAGGCACTGTGCTAAGTTCCTTGGAGAGGTTCTCGTTCATTCCTGATAAATCATCTCTATTTTTTATTTAAAAAAAAAAATTTTTTTTTTTTTTTTATAACAGAGAAAATTTGAGGCTGAGAATGTCAAAATTAGATGACAAAGCCCTGGTCTATCTCAATCCAAAGTCCATACTCTTTCTACATTCTTTCTACTATAGCATACTTCTGTGTATTATTTACACAATACTGTCACTACAGAAATATTTTTTCCATCTTCAAAACTTTCTTGAGTTGTCTTTTGCCTCTTAGAAGGGATTCAATTCTTATCCCTCTCACTACCATTCTCCTAAAGTAGGGCTAGGTTGGTTTTATCATCACACTGTCAACTACCTAGTGGGTCTGTCTCCCTAGCTAATGTTTCAATCAATGCAAACTAATATGCATCCAAATGTCCATCAACTGGTGAGTATATAAATAAAATACAGTATATCTATACAACAAAACATTACTCAGACATAGGAAATAATGAAGTTCTCATTTGGGTTAACCTTTAAAACATTATGCCAGGCTGAAAGAAGTCCATCACAAAGAACCATATACTGTATGATTCCATTCGTATGAAATGTCCAAAAAAGGTAAATTTATAGAGACAGAAAGATTAGTGGTTGCCTTGGGCTGGGGGGTTTGGGAGAAAGTGGAGAGTGACTGTTAATAGGTACAGAGTTTCTTCATGGTGTGATGAAAATGCCCTAATACTGATTGCAGTAATGACTGTACAACTATGTGAATATGCTAATTATAATTTAAAAGAGTAAATAATTCATATGTAATGTGAATTATATCTCAATAAAGCTGTTATTAAATATAAATAAATAAATAAAACACTCTACTGAAGAGTAGAAAAAGTTCAGTGCCACTCCCCAAACACATACACACTCACATATGTAGGGCTAATTCTCTTTGAGGGAAACTTAGAAAGAGGTTTGAAGATAAGTTAAACAGCCTCAACGTCCTGCTTTGAAGGTTTGGGCTAAAACCAGAACTTGTTTCTTTGTTTCTTAGATCATTAGTAAATATCTACTCATCTCAGTCAAGGAATCCTGGTGGTACAATGGTTAAGTGCTCAGCTGCTAACTTAAAAGTCTGCGTTTGGTACCCACCAGTGGATCCTTGAGAGAAAATGCCTGGCAATCTACTCCCGTAGACATTACCATCTAGGAAACCCTATGGGGCAGTTCTACTCTGTTCTATAGGGTCACTATGAGTCAAAATCAACTCAAGGGCACACAACAACAACTCGTCTCAATAGAGTTCAACTCCCATACTAGGCATATAGTGAATGTTCAGTAAGTATTTGTTGATTGGTAGTGCATGTATAAAATTGTATATGAAACAAGGAAAAAGTGCAATGGCGTAAAGATAGGCTATGATAAGTACCAAGTTAAAAAAAGAAAAAGAGTTAACAAGATTTTTTCTTCAGACTGAAGATCTTGGCAGACTTACAGTACAGGTACATATATGTAAACAGCTTAAGTCGGAAAATTCTCCTTTGCCTAACAATTTTGGAAAATGTTTTATATAAAACATGGGGTAATTTTCCTCTAAGATTTCTCAGCACTCCTTTTTTGGCCTTCTAGATGTCAAAACGCAGTAAATTTTTCTATTCTGAGAGGATAATTACAGTTGATAAAAGTAATATTACCATGTCTCATTTACACAGTACAAAAGTAAACTAGTAACCATCAGAAATTTTTGAAGTTACAATTCTTTTCTGGTTCCACTCCAATTACTACTTACCACACTATTTTACTAAAACGTATTTTTCTAAATTGAAGGTACTTTTTTTTTTTTTTTTTAACTTGGGCACTGCAAAGATACAGCTTTCAATTCATAGTTAACATAAAACAAGAACTGTGAATTGAAGAACAATTCCACTTTCATTGAAATCAATTCAATGGCTCATTATTCAAAAGCATATGTTCATCAATACAAATAAACTTTCATTTCTAAAAGTTTCTATTCGAGGCTAAAATCCTAAAATAGCCCCTAAGTTGCACCACAATTCAGCTACTAAGGAAAAGCTAAGTAATGCTTCCCATGACTAAATGGATTAATTCTTTAGCCCAAACACAATTACTGTTCTCCACACTGTTCCATTGAACATCTAAATAAGCATCCCAAAGCTTATTTCATTCAAAGAAAAGATTCAGAACAAAGAATAATCCCAATGTATGAAGTTTACATTTTGTGTAAAGTTTTTAAAAAAAGGGGGAAAAAAAATCCATAAGTGGTAATCAGGAAAAGAAGTGGGTCATTTTAGACAGGTGTAAGGGATGACATCTATTGACTAACAGATATCTTTGTTGAAGGAGAGCTGTGCAAATTCTGGTAGATGTCTTTTTCTGAAACCAACAAATTTTTCTGACTTAGTCCTTGAATCTAGAATTTTATACAGCTGACATGCACATTACCAGCAAAAAGAGTAATTCTTTGAGAAATAGCCTATTACATGCAAAGAAGTATACATTTCAACTGATTGTTCCATTTCTTGCTTTATAAATTTTCTATTTCAATCACGTATGAAAAGGTCTCTTAGGACCATACTTGCCACACATTTTATTGTCTGATATATCACTAAATTTCAAAAATCCGTTGTAATAAACACCTGATCTGAAGAAAAGGCTACAGTGGGGTCAGGGAATAAGGAGTGGGGGAAAGAGGCAAATACACAGCAGTATTCAAATAACTCTCTATGGCTCCAGGGGATAAAAATGAAAACAGATAGTAGTTGTTAATCTCAGATGAGACTTCTCCGACAATGACAAGCCATCTGATTATGGGATGGGCTGCTTTTTCTAACAACTGCTGTTACTGAGATGTTTACACAGAGACTAGGTGACCCTGTCCACTACGTTGGAAAAGAAAGCCCTATATGAGAGCTTAGACTAGATAACCTGTAGAGCTCCTTTCGACTCTTAAGACTGGTCATTCAATTTCTACTTCTTTTTCTCTAAAGTTGTGAAATTATAGCTGTTTTTCCATCTGCTTACTATACCCCCTGGGAGGCAGCTATAGTCAAATTACTGTTGCAACATTAGTTGCTAGGGAGAGAATTTTTAGCTCTTTATAATACTTTGCATTTAAAAAAAGGATTATTTACTGTTAGGTGGTTTTCTACAGCTCTGCCCCAAAGGGCTTTCACAAACAATGCAAATGTATTTTCACAAGATCAAGTTATTTAGCTTTGGTCTCCTAATGAAGGCTGAATTAATAGCAAGCCTTTCTTGCATTGTTGGAAACTAGATTGCCACAAGAGGGCAGGTGGAATAGTCTGTATGACCGTTATGTCATGGGGTTTTCTTCCTTTGGGCGTAAATAAAAATAAAATGCAAAATTCCTACCTAGTTTTGATTCATGTTTGGGTTCATTAACAGGGGGTTAAACAGCCCGAACCTTACCTATAGCAATTGCAGGTATAATCCGATTATTTTAAATGGTTATTAATGCCCTTCGGAATTCTAATTAGCCAGGGGACAGCTGATGCAGACAGCCTTTGAGGGGGGGATTATGCTCCCAATCAGAGTTCAAACTCTCAGAGCAGCACCCTTACATAATTCCTACCTACCCATTTTAGCAGTAGGACTGGGAGGTGGGGGGCAGGGCACGAGGAAGCTGAATAAATACCATAATAAAAACACACAGAAGAGACAGAAGAGGGTAGAAAGATGGATAAGAAGAAAGAAATAAGAGAAAAAATATGAGAAAGAAAGGGAATTTTCAATATACTTTCAATAAGAAGTACTGGTGATCAAAAAGAGACAAAGTACTTCTAATAAGTACTATAAACAAAAAGGAAACTTGCTACAGGATAGTTATTCAATATTCAGGTTGGAATCTTACTTCCTACAAATTAGAAAGACAAATAAATAAATAAAATTACTTTTACTTAGGAAAAGATCTATTTATCCTGCTTATCTTAAAAAACGAAACCCCAATGACTTCTAGTATTCACAAAGTTTTTCTAAATTTATACATTTAATGTGCACACTAACAGGCCAGCTCTCGGGTGTGTACTCTTAAACAACATAAGGCATGAAATCAAAGAGAGTTATGATTACTTCACTTGTTCTAAACTTTCCATTGATTTCAAAAATATTATCAGGAGTACCAGGTAAGATGGGGTAGGCACACTCTATCCTGTCTTTCCCACAAAAACTCTTTGCCATCAAGTCGATTCTGACTCATAGCAACCCTAAAGGACAGAGTAGAACTGCCCCATAGGGTTTCCAAGGAGCGGCTGGTGGATTTGAACTGCCGACCTTTTGGTTAGCAGCCATATTTCCACCAAAAGCAGCTATAAAACCCAGACAGAATGCATGAAGTAGCTGTCTAGAGACTCTGAGGAGTAAACAGTAGACTGGGGAAGATCATAATTCACATTAGCATTTCTCCCCCTTGGACATCCTTGGCCTATTTTCAACGCAGCGAAAACCTGAAAGTTAACACTCAGGGGTGGACAAGAAACAGCTTCAGGAAAAGTCCTCTAGTTCTGAGTTGAGGAACAGGAAAAGAATCTCTCAACACTCGAAGAAAGGGAGAAAATCCTCTAGTTTTGTCTCGCCTTTTCAATATACTCTTATATCTCAGCACCCAAGCAATCTGGGATGGCTGTGATAGCAGCAACAATGGGGTTACACAAGAGCCTGAAACTCTAAGGGAGGAAATTTTCCTCTTCAAGAGGATAGCATCAACATTTCTTGCTTATTTTCTCTTTCTCTGTTTTCTTGTTACTTGGCCCCAGAATTAAGCAGAGTCACAAGAAGTGTGCAGCAGAGGGAGAAAAGCAAACCCCTAGTTTTCTGGCTAGAAGATTAAAAAGGGAAGAAATAGATAAAAAAAGTACTGGGAGATCATAAAGAGGGAGAATCTCAGGAAGGCAATCTTATAAAATTGTTTATGAACTCCCAGGTTCACCCTAAGTAGCATACAATAGACTTTGAGAACTGAGCTATGAGATAGGTGACAATCCAGGTCTTAAATTGGCCACTATTTGACACATGTGCAGGACATATCTGAACAGTACTTCAAAGGCTTTATTAAAAAACTGACACTGGAACCACAACTCACAGAAGGCTGTTCAGAACCTGCAGCTTGAACCCAACCAGCTCAACTCCCTACTAAAATAAAAATGTCAACATTTCACCATTGTATGTCATCAAGACACAGAGTCTCATTAACATTTAAAATGTCCAGGATGCTATCCAAAATTATTTGATACATGAATAACCAGGAAAACCTCAACTCTTATGAGAAGTAACAATTAATAGATGCCAATGCTAAACTGACACAGATGATGGATTTATCTAACAAAGACTTTAATGCAGTTATTATGAAAATGTTCCAACAAGAAAGAGTAAACAGCCTTGAAATAAAAGAAATGATGGCAAGTCTCAGCAAGACAAAATACATAGGTAACCAAACAGAAATTTTAGAATTCAAAAACACAATAGCCAAAATAAAAAATTCACTGGACAGGCTCAATAGTAGAGGAGATATCATAGAGGAGAGTCAACGAACTTGGAAAAAAAAGATGAAGAGCCTATGGGATGATAACAATAGGTCTAATATTCATTTCACTGGAGTCCCAAAAGGAAAGGAGAGCATGTGGCCCAGAAAAAGTATCTGAGTAAACAATGGCTGAAAACTCAACTTTACCATTTTACCTGCATTACTTAACGTTGTTGCTGTTCTGTGCCGTCAAGTCGATTCCAACTCATAGAGACCCTATAGCATTATTTACAGGGTAACAAAATTGGAATGACTCACTAGAAACCATTAAGGCCAGGAGGAAAGAGAAGAACATTTGTAAGTGCTGACAGGAAAAAACTGTCAATCCAGAATTCTACGTCCAGGGAAAATACCCTTCAGTAATGAAGGTGAAATAAATGCATCTGTGATGAAGGAAAACTAAGAGAATTCATTGCAAGCAGACCTCCTCTAAAAGAACTGTTAAAGGAAGTTCTTCAGAGAGAAAAAATATGACACCAGAAAGAAGTTTTAAATATCAGGAATGAGGGATGAGCAACCAAAATGGTAATCATCTTTCTCCTCTTCAGATCTTTAAAATATGCTTGATAGTAGAAAGCAAAGATGTAACAGTGTCTGACAGGGTTTTCAATGATCAAACAACTAAAACCAAACCCTTGCCACTGAGTCAATTCCAACCCACAGCAACCCTATAGGACACAGCAGAACTGCCCCATAGAGTTTCAAGGAGTGCCTGGTAGATTGAAACCACTGACCTTTTTGGTTAGCAGCCATAGCTCTTAATCACTGTGCCAAAGGGTAACTCAATCCCCAACTCAAAATAGGGCAAAAAGACTGTAAAACTGTCATGTGCATCTTTTAAAGAAGGGAAACTGTGAACTATCAGATTTCTATGGATCTTTAACAGCACATTTTCCTCCCTTTTTTAAATCAATCCTTCATTCTAAGTGGAAACAATGATATCAAACAGCTTGTGCCTACTTGTGCGAAATACTGCCAAGACCACAACCGGAACAGACATATTTTTCCCCCTTAGGAGCTTACAATCTAAAAACTCCTCAACTCCAACATAAAAGAATTGAAAACAATAGAATTAAAACACACATCAATAACAACCTAACACTAAGCAATGATTTAAAGACAAAAATAAAATACCCATTTCATGCAAGTAAAATATCAACACATTTGTGGTACACAAAGAAAAAAAGCACTGAGAAAGATTCATTGGGTTTTCGTTTTCTGTTTTATTTTAAAATGGCAAGCTATTCCTGATTAAAAAAAAAAAAAAACTTACATTTTGTAAATCAGATCTCCTTCTGAGTGCCAGACTTGGAGGGAAGAGGGTTACCGAGTAGGTGCAAATATTCAGATACACAGAAACAAATAATGTGAAGAAATGCCAAAGTTATCCCCCATATATTAATTAAAGCCTAACTTCAGAAATAAATCGGTTCATCTTTAATTCATCTTGTTAGTTCTTAAAGATTTATTCTTGGACTGCAGAAAAAAATCTTTAAATCTCTAAGTAGTCTAACAGTATAAACTTTGTTTATTTTTAAGCATGATATTCAGTAATACAAAGGCATTCTTAAAATACAGGCAAACCTCAGTTACTGCCAACAGCCCTTGATGTGTTTGCAACACCCTAAAGATTAAATGGTATAATGTCATAAATCCTATTACAGTATATAACCTCTCAATTACATTCAAGGGGATAAAAATATACAGCATATTAATGAACTTTACGTTTTCATAACACCCTTTACACTGAATGTGAGAATCTAGTTACACTGGATAAAAGTTTATGAAAATCCATCTCTCATAGCTATTATATAAAATATATTCTGCTCATTCTTGGAAACAGTTACTCTGAAAACGATGTCAGCCTTAGAAGCAGATTAACCTCTTCCACTTCTCCTGCCCCAAACTTCAAGATTTATTTACATGCTATCCACAAAAGATGAAATAGAAAAAGGGGGTGAAAACCTAAAAATATACAACATGAAATATATATATCATACATATACATGTGTGTTTAGAACAAACATGTTTTAAATACCCTTGAAAAAAATAGCAAAGTGAGTTTAACAACAACAACAAAAAATCCCACTGCAAAAGGGCAAGAGCTCATTTTTACTGAGTAATGAAAGGCAAATAATACAACCTCCAGATTACTAAGCAGCAGGGAAAAAAATACAACACATTTACTACATATATGAGACGTGAAGCAAACTGACTCAAATTTTAAAAATTAAGATGCTTAAATGGATACTTATTCCTTAGAGTGGATTGAACAGTGTCCCCAAAAAATAAATGTCCAAGTCCTAATCTCTGGTACCCGTGAATATTACATTATTTGGAAATAGAGCCTTTGCAGTTATAAATTAAGGATCTCAAGATGAGATTATCCTGGATTCAGAGTGGGCCCTATATTCACTGACTGGCGTCCTCATAAGAGAAAGGAAGGAAGATTTGAGACACATAGATACACAGGAGAAGACCAGGTGAAGACGGATGCAGAGACTGAAGTCATGTGTCTACAGGCCAGGGAACAACAAGGATTGCCAGCAGCCACCAGAAACTGGAAGGGAGACATAGAAGAGATTCTCCCTCAGAGCCCTGAGAACGAACCAATTCTGCCAACACCTTGATTTCTGACTTCCGGCCTCTAACACTGAGAAAGAATAAATTTCTGTTGTTTTAAGCCACCAAGTTTATGGCAATTTGTTACGGCAGCCCTAGGAAGCTAATACATTCCGTAAAGAAAGTAGGAAACGAATAATTTGTATTTATACATAAAACAATACATCAATTTACTTATTTAAAAGCTCCAAATTATAACCTAATATTCAAATTATGGAAACCCTGGTGGCGTAGTGGTTAAGTGCAATGGCTGCTAACCAAAGGGTCGGCAGTTCAAATCCACCATGTGCTCCCTGGAAACTCTATGGGGCAGTTCTACTCAGTCCTGTAGCGTCGCTATGAGTCGGAATCAACTCGACGGCACTGGGTTTGGTTTTTGGACTCACATTATTATTATATCATTTGAAATCAGATTGAATGAACTATTCAGAATGGGGGACATTTGCCAAATGAATTTCCAAATGATGGTCTCTTTCCACAGATGTAGTTGATCTGATTCCTGCCTACTCCATCCAGTGAGGTCCAGGTGTACAGTCACCATTAATGCTGTCGAAAAAAGGTATTTGCCATGAATAAGTCATTGGTCTTGCAAAATTCTATCATGCAATCTCCTGCATCGTTTCTATCACCAAGGCCATATTTTCCAGCTACTGGTCCTTCTTTTTTGTTTCCAACTTTCACATTCCAATCACCTGTAATTACCAATGCATCTTGATTGCACATTTGATCAATTTCAGACTGTAGAAGTCGGTAAATAATCTTCAATTTCTTCCTCTTTGGCCTTAGTGGTTGGTGCATAAAATTGAATAACAGTTATATTAACTGGTCTTCCTTGTAGGCATATGGATATTATCCTGTCAGTGACAGCACTGTACTTCAGGACAGATCTTGAAATGTTCTTTTTCACAACGAATGTGACACCTTCTCTTCAGTAGTAGACCACACGATTGTCTGATTCAAAATGGCCAATACCTCCATAAGAAAACTACTGGAACTAACAGAAAGATTTGGCAGGGTAGCAGGATACAAGATAATATACAAAAGTCAGTTGGATTCCTATATACCAATAAAGAGAATGATGAAAAGGAAATCAGGAAAACACCACCGCTAATAATAGCCCCTAAAAAAAAATAAAATACTTGGGAATAAATCTAACCAGAGATGTAAAAGACCTAAAGAAAGAAAACTACAAAACACTACTGCAAGAAATCAAAAGAGATCTATACAAATGGAAAAACGTACCATGCTCATGGATAGGCAGGCTCAACACTGTGAAACTGACAACTTTACCCAAAGCGATTTACAAATACAGTGCAATCCTGATCCAAATACCAACAACATTCTTTAAAGAGATGGAAAAACATATCATTAACTTTATATGGAAAGGTAAGAAGCCCTGGATAAGTAAAGCACTACCAAAGAAAAAGAATAAAGTAGGCGGACTCACACTACCTGACCTCAGAATCTACTATACAGCTACGGTAGTCAAAACAGCCTGGTACTGGTACAACGACAGATACATTGACCAATGGAACACAACTGAAAACCCAGATCTTCAACAGGGACCCAAAGTTCATCAAAGGGGAAAAGACAGTCTTTTTTGTAGCTAGTAAAACTGGATGTCCATCTGCAAAAAAATGAAACAGGGCCCATACCTCACACCATACATAAAAACTAACTCAAAATGGATCAAAGACCTAAATATAAAGCCAAAAACCATGAAGTTCGTAACAGAAAAAATAGAATCAATGCTAGAGGCCCTAATACATGGCATTAATGGGATACAAACCACAACCAACAACACAGAAGCTCCAGAGGACAAGTTAGATGACTGGAATCTTCTAAAAATTAAACACTAGTGCTCATCAAAAGACTTCACCAGAAGAGTAAAGAGAACCCACAGACTGGGAAAAAAATTTTGGCTGTTACAAATCAGACAAAGGTCTAATCTCTAAAATCTACAAGAAAATCCAACGCCTCTACAACAAAAAGACATAATACAATTAAAAAACGGGCAAAGGAAATGAACAGACACTTCACCCAAGTAGACGTTCAAGTAGCCAACAGACACGTGAGGAAATGCTCACCATCTCTAGCCAGTAGAGAAATGCAAGTCAAAACCACAATGAGATACCATCTCACCCTGGCATTACTGGCACGAATCAATAAAACAGGAAATAACAAATGTTGGAGAGGCTGCGGGGAGATCAGAACTCTTATGCACTGCTGGTGGGAATGCAAAAGGATACAACCATTTTGGAAAATGGTATGGCGCTTCCTTAGAAAGCTAGAAATAGAAATACCATATGATCCAGCAATTCCATTCCTAGGAATACATCCTAGAAAAATAAGAGTCGTCACATGGAGAGACATATGCACACCCATATTCACTGAGCATTGCTCACAAAGGCAAAAAGAAACAACATAGTTGCCCATCACCAGATGAATGGATAAACTGTGGTACATACACACAATGGAGTACTACGCAATGATAAAGAAAACAATGAGTCTGTGAAGCATCTCATCGCATGGATCAATCTGGTGGGCATTACACTGAGTGAAATAAGTCAATCACAAAAGGACAAATATTACATGAGACCACGACTATAAAAAGAAGGTATTTGCAATGAAGAAGTCATTGGTCTTGCAAAATTCTATCATTCAATCTCCTGCATTGCTTCTATCACCAAGGCCATAGTTTCCAACTACTGATCCTTCTTCGTTTCCAACATTCGCATTCCAATCACCAGTAATTATCAATGCATCTTGATTGCATGTTCACTCAATTTCAGACTGCAAATCTTCTATTTCTTCATCTTTGTCCCTAGTGGCTGGTGCATAAATTTGAATAATAGTCATATTAACTGGTCTTCTTTGTAGGCGTATGGATATTATCCTATCACTGACAGCGTTGTAGTTCAGGATAGATCTTGAAACATTCTTTTTGACGATGAATGCGACACCATTCATCTTCGAGTTGTCATTCCCAGCATAGTAGACTACATGACTGTCCGATTCAAAATGGCCAATACCAGCCCATTTCAGCTCACTAATGCCTAGGATATCAATGTTCATGCGTCCCATTTCATTTTTGACGATTTCCAATTTTCCTAGATTCCTACTTCATACATTCTAGGTTCTGATTATTAATGGATGTTTGCAGCTGTTTCTTCTCATTCTGAGTCATGCCACATCAGCAAATGAAGGTCCCGAAAGCTTTACTCCATCCACGTCATTAAGGTCGACTCTATTTTGAGGAGGCAGCTCTTCCCCAGTCACCTTTTGAGTGCCTTCCAATCTGGGGGGCTCACCTTCCAGCACTATATCAGACAATGTTCAACTGCTATTCATAAGGTTTCCACTGGCTAATGCTTTTCAGAAGTAGGCTTCTGGGTCCTTCTACCTAGTCTGCCTTAGTCTAGAAGCTCAGCTGAAACCTCTCCTCCATGGGTGACCCTGCTGGTATCTGAATACTGGTGCCATAGCTTCCAGCATCTCGGCAACACACAAGCCCCCTCAACAGCCATGGAAGCAGCAGTCAAGAAATCAAAAGACACATTGCATTGGGCAAATCTGCTGCAAAGGAACTCTTCAAAGTGTTGAAGAGCAAAGATGTCACCCTGAAGACTAAGGTGCGCCTGACCCAAACCATGGTATTTTTGATCGCATCATATGCATGTGAAAGCTGGACAATGAATAAGGAAGATGGAAGAAGAGTTGACGCCTTTGAACTGCGGTGTTGGCGAAGAATATCAACTATACTATGGACTGCCAAAAGAACAAACAAATCTATCTTGGAAGAAGTACAACCAGAATGCTCCTTAGAGGCAAGGATGGCGAGACTGCGTCTGACATACTTTGGACATGTTGTCAGGAGGGATCAGTCCCTGGAGAAGGACATCATGCTTGGCAAAGTAGAGGGTCAGCGGAAAAGAGGAAGGCCCTCAACGAGGTGGACTGACACATTGGCTGCAACAATGAGCTCAAGCATAACGACTGTTAAGGATGGCGCAGGACCAGGCAGTGTTTTATTCTGTTGTGCACAGGGTCACTATGAGTCGGAACCGACTTGACGGCACCTAACAACAACGACACTACTATAAAAACTCATGAAAAGGTTTACATACAAAAAGAAACAATCTTTGATGGTTAAGAGACACGAGAGGGGTAGGGATGGAAAAACACTTAATAGACAATAGGTAAGTGGAAATATTGGTGAAGGGTAAGACAGTATACAATAATGGGGAAGCCAGCACAACCTGTATAAGGCAAGGTCATGGTAGCTCCATAGACACATCCAAACTCCCTGAGGGACCAAATTGCTGGGCTGAAGGCTCTGGGGACCATGGCCTCAGGGAACTTCTAGCTCAACTGGCATAACATGGTTTATAAAGAATATGTTCTACATTCTACTTTGGTGAGCTGTGTCTGGGGTCTTAAAAGCCTCTGAGCAGCCATTTAGGATACTCCACTGTTCTCACCCCTTCGGGAACAAGGAAGAATGAAGAAAACTAAAGATACAAGGGAAAGATTAGTCCGAAGGACTAATGGACCACATCTACCACGGCCTCCACCAGACGGGGTCCAGTAAAACCAGATGGTGCCCGTCTATCACCACTGACGGCTCTGAAAGGGATCACAATAGAGGGTCCCAGACAGAGGTGGAGAAAAATGTAGAATAAGAAAGACGAGATTTGCTGGCCTGACAGACTGAAGAAACACTGAGAGTACAGCCCCCAGACATCCTTTCAGCTCCGTAATGAGGTCACTCCTGAGGCTCACCCTTCAGCCAAAGACTGAACATGCCCATGGAACAAAACAAGACTAAAGGGGTGTACCAGCCCTGGGGGACGGACTGGAAGGCAGAGGGAACAGGAAAGCTGGTAATAGGGAACCCAGGGTTGAGAAGGGAGAGTGTTGACATGTTGTGGGGTTGTTAACCAATGTCATAGAACAACATGTGTACTAACTGTTTGATGAGAAACTAGTTTGTTCTGTAAACCTTCATCTAAGATACAATTTAAAAAAAAAAAAAAGAATACTGCTAAAAAAAAAAAAAAAGGCCAATACCAGTCCATTTCAGCTCACTAATGCCTAGATTATCCATCTTTACGTGTTCCATTTAATTTCTGACAACTTCCAATTTTCCTAGATTCATACTTTGTACATTCCATGTTCCAATTACTACTAATGGATGTTTTCGGCTGTTTCTTCTCAGTTTGAGCCGTACCACATTAGCAAATGAAGGTCCTAAAAGCTTGACTCCATCCACGTCATTAGGATAGACTCTACTTTGAGGAGGCAGCTCTTCCCCAGTCGTATTTCGAGTGCCTTCCAACCTGAGGGGCTCAACTTCCAGCACTATATCAGATAATGTTCTACTGCTATTCATAAGGTTTTCACTGGTCAGTTTTTTTAGAAGTAGATCGGAAGGTCCTTCTTTGTAGTCTTAGTCTTGAAGCTCTGCTGAAACCTGTCCAAATGACAGTGGATGAGCACAATTCCTAAATGATAATAGGTGATTACATCCTGAACATACCACAGAGCAAAAGATCATTTTAGGACTTGAAGATAAACTAATGGATGTCTCCTCCCATGACCTCTATAAACTGTAAGTCTGGTCTCTGCCAGTGGCCTTCTTAAGTACACACATAAGTAGTATGTTTTAAAGCCTGTTTTAGGGTGGCAACACGTGATAAGAAAAGGAAAGACCCATGCAGGGGACACTGGTAGGCACAGGGAGATCCACTTAACAGGTATTCTGAAACCTAAGGTATCTTAGAATTCCTACAAATCCACAGAAAATCTGAAAAATAGATTTGGCACAACCTAAAATAGTTTTAAGGGACTATGTCAGCCTGAAATGTGAATCCTTATATTTTCACGACCATTTAGAATGAAGTTTAGAAGAACACTCACATGTACAACGACATTCAGATGTTACAACACACCTACCTCCCCAAGTGCTGAGAGTCATCCAAAAAAAGTCATCTAAGCAACTGCTTCCCAAGCAGTATGCCTGGGCAAACTCATTTATTATGGCAATCTATCCCACATGAAGCCTGAAGTTTAAAAGTTAAAAAAAAAAAAAATTTGGAGGAGGTGGTAGTGATGGTGAAACTCAGGTAATAAAATTGCCATTTTGCCAGCTACAGGGCAGTCAAAGATTCAGTAAAGCCTGAAATTTCCCTCCCACATGCAAGTCAAAGACAACATTAGTCCCCTTCCAAACTATGTACCACAGTACACAATTCAATTAAGTATTCCTGATCTTCTCCCAAAACCAAGGCAAACTGACATTCAGCACCTGAATCTGATCAAATCCCTAGATTTAACTCCCAGTTTATAGGAAATGAGTAGGAATCGACTTGTCAACAAGTTTGGGTTTTTGTTGTTGTTTTACAAGTTACAGCAGGGACAAAGGCAAGCATTAAACACCATCATGAGGACACAATTAACAAAAGCCAGAACGTGGGACAGAATCCAGTTTACAAATGAACTCCAAAGCAGGAGAAGGGAGCATAGCAAGAGTGGGAAACCTATAAATATTAGGAGATACAATAACCAATTGTAATGCACATAGTTCATTTGGATTCTCATTTGAACTGTGAAAAAACTGTATGAGGCAACCTGGAAAATTTAAACACTGGCTATTTGATAATACTGAGGAATTGCTATAATTTTTTTCTGTGAAATGGTATTGTAGTTTAATTCTTATCTTTTAGATAAATAATAGAATATTTATGAATGAAAGGACTCAATAACTAGTATTTGCTTTTTAAAAATCCAGAAGGGGAGGGCGGAGCCAAGATGGCGGACTAGGCAGACGCTACCTCGGATCCCTCTTACAACAAAGACACGGAAAAACAAGTGAATCGATCACATACATAACAATCTACGAACCCTGAACAACAAACACAGATTTAGAGACGGAGAACGAACTAATACGGGGAAGCAGCGATTGTTTCCAGAGCCTGGAGCCAGCGTACCAGTCAGGTACGGCACAAGCACAGAGACCTGCTCCACCCCCCTGAACTAACCCCGGGAGGGGGACTAGCCGGTTCCACGGGCGGCGTGGGACGCAGCCGTTAGGAGAAGTCCCCGGGAGGCAGTGACTGATCTTGGAGCAGAAAGAGCAGCATCCGAGCCGGGGAACCGTCCCACAGGGATTTGGACTGCACGCAGGTACGCCATAAACACGGAGAGTTGCTCCACCCCCTGAACTAACCCCGGGAAGGTGACCATCCGGGTCGCGCGGGCGGCGTGGGACGCAGCCGGTAGGAGAAGTCCCCGGGAGGCAGCGACTGGTATTGGAGCGGGGAGAACAGCGTTCCAGCCGGGACACTCGGTCGCGGCACAAGCACGGGGAGCTACTCCACCCATCTGAACTAACCCCGGGAGGGGGCCCACCTGGTTCACGGGGGCGGCACGGCCACGCGGCTGGAGGGACGAGAAGTCCCCGGGAGGCAGCGACTGATTTTGGAGTCGAGAGTGCACCGTCCCAGTAGGGGAGCCTTGACGCTGGGCGTGGGGCTGGAAGCGGAGGATCTGACCGTGACTCCAGCGGGCCAGACCCCCCGGGGGCAATCTCCACACAGACAGCACACATAGGCGACGCGCCCGCGGGAATCTCAGATATAATAGTCATTCCAAGCAAGACAAGCAACTCTGGCTATATTCTGAGGTGATACTCTCCTATCTCTCTGTTCCCTCCCCCACCCTCCCCAGGCGGCTTCATTAACATCTGAATAGCCTGAGCCAGAGGGAGAACTCTGATAGGGATCTGACTGCAGTTTTTTTTTAGCGGATTTTCTGGAAAAACTAGTTTCCCAGTGATGGCTCGGAGACAACAATCCATATCAAACCACTTAAAGAAGCAGACCGTGACAGCTTCTCCAACTCCCCAAACAAAAGAATCAAAATCTTTCCCAAATGAAGATACAATTTTGGAATTATCAGATACAGAATATAAAAAACTAATTTACAGAATGCTTAATGATATCACAAATGAAATTAGGATATCTGCAGAAAAAGCCAAGGAACACACTGATAAAACTGTTGAAGAACTCAAAAAGATTATTCAAGAACATACTGGAAAAATTAATAAGCTGCAAGAATCCATAGAGAGACAACATGTAGAAATCCAAAAGATTAACAATAAAATAACAGAATTAGACAACACACTAGGAAGTCAGAGGAGCAGACTCGAGCAATTAGAATGCAGACTGGGACATCTGGAGGACCAGGGAATCAACACCAACATAGCTGAAAAAAAATCAGATAAAAGAATTTAAAAAAATGAAGAAACCCTAAGAATTATGTGGGACTCTATCAAGAAGGATAACCTGCGGGTGATTGGAGTCCCAGAACAGGGAGGGGGGACAGAAAACACAGAGAAAATAGTTGAAGAACTTCTGACAGAAAACTTCCCTGACATCATGAAAGACGAAAGGATATCTATCCAAGATGCTCATCGAACCCCATTTAAGATTGATCCAAAAAGAAAAACACCAAGACATATTATCATCAAACTCACCAAAACCAAAGATAAACAGAAAATTTTAAAAGCAGCCAGGGAGAAAAGAAAGGTTTCCTTCAAGGGAGAATCAATAAGAATATGTTCTGACTACTCAGCAGAAACCATGCAGGCAAGAAGGGAATGGGACAACATATACAGAACACTGAAGGAGAAAAACTGCCAACCAAGGATCATATATCCAGCAAAACTCTCTCTGAAATATGAAGGCGAAATTAAGATATTTACAGACAAACACAAGTTTAGAGAATTTGCAAAAACCAAACCAAAGCTACAAGAAATACTAAAGGATATTGTTTGGTCAGAGAACCAATAATATCAGATATCAGCACAACACAAGGTCACAAAACAGAACGTCCTGATATCAACTCAAATAGGGAAATCACAAAAACAAACAAATTAAGATTAATTAAAAAAAAAAATACACATAACAGGGAATCATGGAAGTCAATAGGTAAAAGATCACAATAATCAAAAAGAGGGACTAAATACAGGAGGCATTGAACTGCCATATGGAGAGTGATACAAGGCGATATAGAACAATACAAGTTAGGTTTTTACTTAGAAAAATAGGGGTATATAATGAGGTAACCACAAAAAGGTATAACAACTCTATAACTCAAGACAAAAACCAAGAAAAACGTAACGACTCAACTAACATAAAGTCAAACACTATGAAAGTGAGGATCTCACAATTTACTAAGAAAAACGCCTCAGCACAAAAAAGTATGTGGAAAAATGAAATTGTCAACAACACACATAAAAAGGCATCAAAATGACAGCACTAAAAACTTATTTATCTATAATTACCCTGAATGTAAATGGACTAAATGCACCAATAAAGAGACAGAGAGTCACAGACTGGATAAAGAAACACGATCCATCTATATGCTGCCTACAAGAGACACACCTTAGACTTAGAGACACAAACAAACTAAAACTCAAAGGATGGAAAAAAGTATATCAAGCAAACAATAAGCAAAAAAGAAGAGGAGTAGCAATATTAATTTCTGACAAAATAGACTTTAGACTTAAATCCACCACAAAGGATAAAGAAGGACACTATATAATGATAAAAGGTACAATTGATCAGGAAGACATAACCATATTAAATATTTACGCACCCAATGACAGGGCTGCAAGATATATAAATCAAATTTTAACAGAACTGAAAAGCGAGATAGATACCTCCACAATTATAGTAGGAGACTTCAACACACCCCTTTCGGAGAAGGACAGGACATCCAGTAAGAAGCTCAACAGAGACACGGAAGATCTAATTACAACAATCAACCAACTTGACCTCATTGACTTATACAGAACTCTCCACCCAACTGCTGCAAAATATACTTTTTTTTCTAGCGCACATGGAACATTCTCTAGAATAGACCACATATTAGGTCATAAAACAAACCTTTGCAGAGTCCAAAACATCGAAATATTACAAAGCATCTTCTCAGACCACAAGGCAATAAAACTAGAGATCAATAACAGAAGAACGAGGGAAAAGAAATCAAATACTTGGAAAATGAACAATACCCTCCTGAAAAAAGACTGGGTTATAGAAGACATCAAGGAGGGAATAAGGAAATTCATAGAAAGCAACGAGAATGAAAATACTTCCTATCAAAACCTCTGGGACACAGCAAAAGCAGTGCTCAGAGGTCAATTTATATCAATAAATGCACACATACAAAAAGAAGAAAGAGCCAAAATCAGAGAACTGTCCCTACAACTTGAACAAATGGAAAGTGAGCAACAAGAGAATCCATCAGGCACCAGAAGAAAACAAATAATAAAAATTAGAGCTGAACTAAATGAATTAGAGAACAGAAAAACAATTGAAAGAATTAACAAAGCCAAAAGCTGGTTCTTTGAAAAAATTAACAAAATTGATAAACCATTGGCTAGACTGACTAAAGAAATACAGGAAAGGAAACAAATAACCCGAATAAGAAATGAGAAGGACCACATCACAACAGAACCAAATGAAATTAAAAGAATCATTTCAGATTATTATGAAAAATTGTACTCTAACAAATTTGAAAACCTAGAAGAAATGGATGAATTCCTTGAAAAACACTACCTACCTAAACTAACACATTCAGAAGCAGAACAACTAAATAGACCCATAACAAAAAAAGAGATTGAAACGGTAATCAAAAAACTCCCAACAAAAAAAAGTCCTGGCCCGGACGGCTTCACTGCAGAGTTCTACCAAATTTTCAGAGAAGAGTTAACACCACTACTACTAAAGGTATTCCAAAGCATAGAAAATGACGGAATACTACCCAACTCATTCTATGAAGCCACCATCTCCCTGATACCAAAACCAGGTAAAGACATTACAAAAAAAGAAAATTATAGACCTATATCCCTCATGAACATTGATGCAAAAATCCTCAACAAAATTCTAGCCAATAGAATCCAACAACACATCAAAAAAATAATTCACCCTGATCAAGTGGGATTTATACCAGGTATGCAAGGCTGGTTTAATATCAGAAAAACCATTAATGTAATCCATCACATAAATAAAATAAAAGACAAAAACCACATGATCTTATCAATTGATGCAGAAAAGGCATTTGACAAAGTCCAACACCCATTTATGATAAAAACTCTTACCAAAATAGGAATTGAAGGAAAATTCCTCAACATAATAAAGGGCATCTATGCAAAGCCAACGGCCAATATCACTCTAAATGGAGAGAACCTGAAAGCATTTCCCTTGAGAACGGGAACCAGACAAGGATGCCCTTTATCACCGCTCTTATTCAACATCGTGTTGGAAGTCTTAGCCAGGGCAATCAGGCTAGACAAAGAAATAAAAGGTATCCGGATTGGCAAGGAAGAAGTAAAGTTATCACTATTTGCAGATGACATGATTATATACACAGAAAACCCTAAGGAATCCTCCAGAAAACTACTGAAACTAATAGAAGAGTTTGGCAGAGTCTCAGGTTATAAAATAAACATACAAAAATCACTTGGATTCCTCTACATCAACAAAAAGAACACCGAAGAGGAAATAACCAAATCAATACCATTCACAGTAGCCCCCAAGAAGATAAGATACTTAGGAATAAATCTTACCAAGGATGTAAAAGACCTATACAAAGAAAACTACAAAGCTCTACTACAAGAAATTCAAAAGGACATACTTAAGTGGAAAAACATACCTTGCTCATGGATAGGAAGACTTAACATAGTAAAAATGTCTATTCTACCAAAAGCCATCTATACATTTAACGCACTTCCGATCCAAATTCCAATGTCATATTTTAAGGGGATAGAGAAACAAATCACCAATTTCATATGGAAGGGAAAGAAGCCCCGGATAAGCAAAGCACTACTGAAAAAGAAGAAGAAAGTGGGAGGCCTCACCTTACCTGACTTCAGAACCTATTATACAGCCACAGTAGTCAAAACAGCCTGGTATTGGTACAACAACAGACACATAGACCAATGGAACAGAATTGAGAACCCAGACATAGATCCATCCACGTATGAGCAGCTGATATTTGACAAAGGACCAGTGTCAATTAACTGGGGAAAAGACAGCCTTTTTAACAAATGGTGCTGGCATAACTGGATATCCATTTGCAAAAAAATGAAACAGGACCCATACCTCACACCATGCACAAAAACTAACTCCAAGTGGATCAAAGACCTAAACATAAAGACTAAAACGATAAAGATCATGGAAGAAAAAATTGGGACAACCCTAGGAGCCCTAATACAAGGTATAAACAGAATACAAAACATTACCAAAAATGATGAAGAGAAACCCGATAACTGGGAGCTCCTAAAAATCAAACACCTATGCTCATCTAAAGACTTCACCAAAAGAGTAAAAAGACCACCTACAGATTGGGAAAGAATTTTCAGCTATGACATCTCCGACCAGCGCCTGATCTCTAAAATCTACATGATTCTGTCAAAACTCAACCACAAAAAGACAAACAACCCAATCAAGAAGTGGGCAAAGGATATGAACACACATTTCTCTAAAGAAGATATTCAGGCAGCCAACAGATACATGAGAAAATGCTCTCGATCATTAGCCATTAGAGAAATGCAAATTAAAACTACGATGAGATTCCATCTCACACCAGCAAGGCTGGCATTAATCCAAAAAACACAAAATAATAAATGTTGGAGAGGCTGCGGAGAGATTGGAACTCTCATACACTGCTGGTGGGAATGTAAAATGGTACAACCACTTTGGAAATCTATCTGGCGTTATCTTAAACAGTTAGAAATAGAACTACCATACAACCCAGAAATCCCACTCCTCGGAATATACCCTAGAGATACAAGAGCCTTCATACAAACAGATATATGCACACCCATGTTTATTGCAGCTCTGTTTACAATAGCAAAAAGTTGGAAGCAACCAAGGTGTCCATCAACGGATGAATGGGTAAATAAATTGTGGTATATTCACACAATGGAATACTACGCATCGATAAAGAACAGTGACGAATCTCTGAAACATTTCATAACATGGAGGAACCTGGAAGGCATTATGCTGAGCGAAATGAGTCAGAGGCAAAAGGACAAATATTGTATAAGACCACTATTATAAGATCTTGAGAAATAGTAAACCTGAGAAGAACACATACTTTTGTGGTTACGAGGGGGGGAGGGAGGGAGGGTGGGAGAGGGTTTTTTTATTGATTAATCAGTAGATAAGAACTGCTTTAGGTGAAGGGAAAGACAACACTCAATACATGGAAGGTCAGCTCAATTGGACTGGACCAAAAGCAAAGAAATTTCCGGGATAAAATGAATGCTTCAAAGCTCAGCGGAGCAAGCGCGGGGGTCTGGGGAACTTGGTTTGCGGGGACTTCTAAGTCAATTGGCAAAATAATTCTATTATGAAATCATTCTGCATCCCACTTTGAAATGTGGCGTCTGGGGTCTTAAATGCTAACAAGCAGCCATCTAAGATGCAGCAATTGGTCTCAACCCACCTGGAGCAAAGGAAAATGAAGAACACCAAGCCCACATGACAACTAAGAGCCCAAGAGACAGAAAGGGCCACATGAACCAGAGACCTACATCATCCTGAGACCAGAAGAACTAGTTGGTGCCCGGCCACAATCGATGACTGCCCTGACAGGGAGCTCAGCAGAGGACCCCTGAGGGAGCAGGAGAGCAGTGGGATGCAGACCCCAAATTCTCATAAGAAGACCAAACTTAATGGTCTGACTGAGACTGGAGGAATCCCGGCGGTCATGCTCTCCAGACCTTCTGTTGACACAGGACAGGAACCATCCCTGAAGACAACTCATCAGACATGAAAGGGACTGGTCAGCGGGTGGGAGAGAGACGCTGATGAAGAGTGAGCTAATTATATCAGGTGTACACTTGAGATTGTGTTGGCAACTCTTGTCTGGAGGGGGGATGGGAGGATAGAGAGAGAGGGAAGCCGGCAAAATTGTCAAGAAAGGAGAGACTGAAAGGGCTGACTCAAGACGGGGAGAGTAAGTGGGAGTAGGGAGTGAGATGTATGTAAACTTATATGTGACAGACTGATTGGATTTGTAAACGTTCACTTGAAGCTTAATAAAAGTTATTATAAAAAAAAAAAAAAAAAAAAAAAAAAAAATCCAGAAGGGAGAAGGGAAAGTGAGTAAGGGTATTGACGAAACAAGACTAACCATGAGATGATAACTACTAATGCTGAGTAATGGATACACGGACATTCATCATATTCTCTATTTTTAGGTATGTTTAAAATTTCCTGTAATAAAGTTTAAAATTTTCGTAATCATCAAATTTTTTCAGTATCTGACAATCTGATATTATTTTCCTTTTCAAACAGAATTGTATTAATATATTTCCTAATACTAAACCACAGTGTTGGGATAAACATTACTTAGCTACTCCTTTTTTTTTTTTAATGCCTTTTTTTAAAAATAATTTTTATTGTGCTTTAAGTGAAAGTTTACAAATCAAGTCAGTCTCTCACATATAAACTTATATACACCTTACTACATACTCCCATTTACTGTCCCCCTAATGAGTCAGCCCGCTCACTCCTTCCAGTCTCTCCTTTCGTGACTGTTTTGCCAGTTTCTAACCCTCTCTACCCTCCCATCTCCCCTCCAGACCGGAGATGCCAACACAGTCTCAAGTGTCCACCTGATACAAGTAGCTCGCTCTTCGTCAGTATCTCTCTCCAACCCATTGTCCAGTCCATTCCATGTCTGATGGCTACTCTTATTTTTTTAAAAAAAAAAGTTTTAAAAATGACAATGGGTAAGGGCCCACCATGTACAGAAAATGACTTACTTATGTCTGAAGCATATATCACATTAAAAACACCTATTCTGATTCAGTTACATTACAAAAAACAAACAAAAAATCCACTGCCATCAAGTCGCCTCTGACTCATAGCAACCCTACAGGACAGAGTAACACGAAGGACTAAATAAAATAGGAAACAACTTACTTCACCGGTGATCCAAACAGCCTGAATCTTCACCTGACACAGACTAACCGGATTCCCAGATTTATCAATTAAGCTAACAACATGAATATACGTATTAAATTGCTGCCTATTAGATGTTTGCCACAAAAGCACTCAGCGTTAGCTGAACTGATATGAACTATAAAAGCCTTCTGATGCTAACAAAATAACATACACAAGTATGACGTCAGTAAAATAGGTTCTGGTAAAAGATACCTCTAAGCATCTATTCCTGTAATTACAAAATACATTTCAGAATAACACACAAGTACAATACAAACACAATGCTAAAGGCCCAATACCTTGCTAACACTGGGTAGGAATAAAAGAAGGGCTCAAGGCAAGAGAAGGAATTAGGCTTGACTTTTCAAAAACTACCACAGAGTGAAGAGGGGCTAGAGTAAGGACAGAAGGTAATACAGCATTACGGTTCAGAGTGTGTACTGAGGAGCAAGACTGCCTGTGTTCAAATCCTGAGTCTCCCACTTACTTGGAAAAGGTACTTTACCTCTTCGTACTTATTTTCTCATCTACAAATGAGGTGATAATAATAACATTTCATTGGGTTGTGGGGGTGAAATGAGTTAATATATGTAAAGCACTCAGAAAATACAATAAATAAAAGTTTGCTTTAGTATTGAAATTATACTCATACTTGCCTAGTAATCTAAAGCAAATTACTGTCAGTTTGAGCCATATAAATTACTATTTTTGTAAGTTAAAATACTTCAAATATTGACTTGTTTTATAGTTCAACTGAATACAAAAAGAGCTGTGAAAACAGATTGCTAAGAATGCCTTTGGGGCTCACGCCCTAAAACACTAGAGCTAACCCTGTAATTTACCCACAAAGCAGCTCTAAAACACAACTAAAGGATTTCTCCAGCAGGTTGACAATAAACCGCATTTCAGATAATAAAGCATACAACTCAGTGTGACTGACTGCTACGGCAACCAATATTTTATGTTGGATTGATTTTGAAAGTTGAACTAACATTTTATATTCAAGTATCTATTCTCTCTCCTCCAAGTTACAAAATGAATGTTCTCACAACTCCTAAAGGTACACACAGCACTTAATTGTTTTTAAATGAAAAAATAATTCCTAACTTTCAAGCACATATTTTATAATGTGATGATTTATAAGATTTTTAACCCTCAAGTGCTAAGAATAGTTTTTAATCAACATAATTTACTGCTAAAATATATTTCATAAATAGCTACCTTGATTTTTACATAAAATTATTCTTATTTTCCTAAATATTTCCAGGAGAATAAGTTTCTACGATTGAACAATATCTACAATCTACCTTAAAGGCTGTCAATTTCTCTAACTGAAGTACACCGAAACCTTAAAAAATTACACCACAATTTCAAGGTAGCCTGATTTTCCACAAGGTTGTCTTACGAACATAACAACGTAACTGTGAATCTTTAAAAAGAAAGGTAAAAACATGTAAGTAAAAATAATGCTAATATAAAGAGAAATTTTCCTCTATTATTAATAAAAATTGAGATGCTATTCTTAAAGTTTATAAAACACTGATAACTGTTATTTTGTTACGCTGTTTAAAAGGCCAATAAAAGGGCCAGCCTACAAGCTCCAGCCCATTTCCCTGTCAATAGTCCTCTCAGTATCAGATTAAAGCCTTAAATGTCAAAGAAAAATGAAGAACGACAAGATCATCTGGTACTCATCTCTTTATAAACCAAAAATTTATGAATTTCACCCCTCTTTTTAAGTTGAGATATAATTCATATACCACAAGCCACCTTTTTAAAGTGTGTAATTCAGTGGTTTTTAGTATATTCACAGATAAGTGCAATTATCATTACAGTCAATTTTAGAACATTTTCATCACTGTGTCCTTCAGCTATCACTCCTCTATGCTCCTATGCCCTTCAGCCTCTGGCAACCCCTAATCTACTTTCTGTCTCTATGGATTTGCCTATTCTGGACATTTGACATAAATGGAATCAAACAATATGTAGCCTTTTGCGTCTGTTGTTTTTCACTTAGCATAATGTATTCAAGGTTCATCCATGTTTTGGCATGTGCCAATCAGTACTTCATTCCTTTTTACGGATTGGTAATATTCCACTGTATGAATATACCACATTTTGTTTATCCATTCTTAAGCTGATGGACATTTAGGCTGTTTCTACATTTTGGCTATTATGAATAATGCTATGAACATTCTTTGTCATTTCATTCCCCTTTTTAAGATACTGTAACAAAGTTTTAAACTTAAAGCAACTCACAGAGGTACTGACAGAAGTCTCTAATGACCCTAAAGTCAAACTAAGTGATGGTATAATTCCAAGCAGTAGCACCTCCTTCTTTAGATATAGATTCTGTTCTTGTGAGTTCATTCGTTCTATATTAAAAATCATCTGGACAAGTGAAACAGAAAAAAAAATTTATCCACTTTTACAGACCATAAATAAACAGAAGCTACAAAAATACTATATTTTACATTTCCTATGTTGACCTTATCCAGTTTTTTAAAAAATTTACGTCTTATATTTAACTTAAATACTTAAATTGAGATTAAAGTAATTTGTAACAAATTACTTTAATTATAAATTTGTAACTAAAGAAAGGAACATACTAAATATGTGCATTTGTATTAAAACCAAACCAAACCAAACACAGCGCCGTCAAGCCGATTCCAACTCATAGCGACCCTATAGGACAGAGGAGAACTGCCCAATAGGGTTTTCAGGGAGCACCTAGTGGATTCGAACTGCTGACCTTTTGGTTAGCAGCGGCAGCTCTTAACCACTATGCCACCAGGGTTTCCATTTATATTAAAGTATCTCTACATTTGTACAATTTGAGCTATCCTTCTAAAGCAGCACATCAAAAATTCCTGCTAAATATTCAGGATTAACCTAATGAATTTGAGAAGATTCAACCTCAAAATTCTTTCCTCTGGTAAACAAAACAACCAAAATCATCCAAATTTGCAAAGCTGGCTGGAGATTAAATTTTCATCCTATATGTTTGAGAGCAAAGACTGATTAATTTTCTTGATTAGTGATTAAAAAGCAAATTTTTACATAAAGCAAATCTTTAAAATTAATCTGCCTGAAAAATATACACTAATGAGTTTTGATTCAAATTATATATAATGTGGCCAACAACCCCTAAATGTTACAACTGAAATAACAGTTTGCAATGTTTTCAGTAACTTTCAAGCCAACACTTTTGTTTGCTTTATAACAAAGGACAACAACAAATGTTATCAAAATAATGCAAAATTACGCCTCTACAAACAAGTAACATGCTCAAAATACGGCATTCAAAAAGAGAAAAAAAGATATTTTTGAGATTGTGGAACTATGCCAATTTTTAAAAACAAAATCTGTTTTACTAGGATTAGAATTTTTCACATCTATTTCTTAAATTCACAGCTCTGCCTACCAGTTATGAAAGTCAACAGTAAACAATGCCTTTTTTTAAGAGGATATTTATAGCAGAACTCTGCATTTAAATATCTACATCTAGTAAGCTATTAAAGGGAAGTATTTAGTGGGGGAAAAAAAAGAAACTAGTAACCTACAATTTCTTTTTGCTGTAATATTTAACAACATACTTAAAAACCAATTAAATCTAGTCTGTTACATTTCCAGAATATCAAATATAGCCAGGACCTAATTTTTAACTCAAATTCAATAAATATTTATTGAGTGGTCTATTACGTACCTAACACTATGCTAAGCACTGGGGGAAAAAAAACCATTTTGGGTTTCCCTATCTTTCTCCCTCCTTGTCCGTATGGCCTACACATATAATCACTTGACGAAAGATGCCAGCAGGACACTGCTATCCTCATTTGCTACGCACTTGACTTAAATTTATACTCATGGTCTCTAAACTCAGAATTCAAATAAATACCAACTCCAAAAAAGAATTCGTAAGAATCCGTTCTTCTGTAGGGTACTCATCATTGAGGGGTAAAATTTTTCTCGTATGCATCATGAAGGAAGATCCTTTTTCTATGTTGTTGGCAAAACTGTCAATCATCTTGATGAGCAGCAAATAAATGAATGCCCAATGATGGGATTCTGTATTATCCTTAAAAAAGAAATCCATCAACTAAACATCAACAGGTAAATGTTTATACTCGACAGCCATCAATTTCAACTATCCATGCAAAGAGACAGGTGAGCTGGACTGGTAAACCTCGAAATTAGAGAAGTATTAATCGTCTGCTTCCAGCCAATATAAACAGATGTTATTTTTAAACAGGCAAAATCATCTCTTCCACTGAAATTTATTTGCAGCAGATAATGTCCTGTTACATTTTTAATCAAGCAGATGAAGCTACATTTAAATTGAAAATCTGCTTCACTCAACTAATCAGGCAAGTAAAATTCAGAGATGACTGAATGGCATTACACAGCACACTATTACGGCAGGTAAATTGGGAAATTTACCTGTCACACCACACAGCATATTGTTCAGCCACTGCATCTGCAACTTAGAAGCAAAGCACTAAGACAAAGAGGGAAAAGCATGTTAAACAGATTTATAAATCCATCGTATTTTATGAAAACATTATTAAGGCTGCCCATAAATAAATAAATAAGTTTTAAAAAGGAAAAAAACACACCATCTCTCTGGGACTTGATGAAGATTTACATGAGTTATGGTTATCTATTTCATGTAAACATAAATAGCATGTCTGGTTATTCTGAAGATCAAGATACAACCCAAGCAAAGAAAAGGAAGCCAATATTTACATTATAACAAAAGGCAAAGAAATGACCACATATCAAGAAGATGTGGTCAAACACAAGAAAGGGAAAACACTTTAACAAGAAGTAACAGACAAAATAAGCATCTTAATTTGTAAAATAAAATGACTAAGGCTATCATTGACCTGTGCAGACCATTAATTTCAAATACAAGGACAACACATCTAGAATATTATCAATTCACCCCATTTATAAAAAGCCTGGTCTGTCTTAGTCAATTGTACTTCCTAATACAGTTGGAATACTAAGATTTCTGTATCTTCTAAATTTACTCTCACAGATACCAAAAAAGTGTAATGGCTATTTCAGTTGTTTCTTTCAACTGACACCCAAAATTCAGTTTCAGTGCCTACTATTTATAAAGTCAAATACTTTGCTCCAACAAGTGAACTTCACATTACTGCTCAAAACATTAAATTTGAGTTATTCCAATGTTACACCCTCTATGTCTTTTTGATAATTTAGTTTTATCTTCACAACCACTTTAAAATATATAGGCTTATGTGCCAAAATACACAGGCACAAAATGTAAATTAAATATATAGGCTCATGTACCAACCACTGTGACTTTTTTCCAAACATACAGGCACAATATATAAATGAAATATACAGGCTTATGTGCCAACCATTGCACCTTTTCTCTTCTTTCCTTCCTACCATCTTTCTTTTCTTCCTTCAGGTCTACCTTCCCTCATTCCTTCATTTTTCCCTTCCTTTCTTTTTTTCCTTTTATTTTTGGATGGAAGGTGGTTAGAAATAGAATATAACACTGTAATGTGCTCTAAGTTATAAAGACAAATAATGTGAACCTACCTTGGTTTTCCATTAGGTGGAATGGATTGGACTGACACATCCATACCTCGTCATTGGGTTAGCTAGGAAAGCTAGCTAAAAATCATATACTCATAAGCATGGTGTTTTAACCATCAGGGTATCATTGTCAGCAAACTACAACTATTTTCTGCTTTTCGAAGTGTAGGTCAACAAGTGATAGAAGCCCAAAAGTGTGCAAAGGCTCTAACGTAAGTGAAAGATGTGAAGAATGAAAAGAACTCAATAAGGATATAGGCCTTGAAGGCTTACAAAAGAAGATAAAAGAAAAATGAGGAACAAGTACATTAATAGAAAAAATGAGTAACTATCACCAATATGAGATTTGCTGGTATAACCTTGGAATGATTATAGCAACAATTTGGAACCAAAAAATTTCTAAAGTTTTGGAATTCTGTTATATATGAAGTAAACAGATACCAAAGGTATTTCCACCATTTGGCTTAAAAACAGACTCATGATATGTCAGAAAATATGACTATGTCTTTAAGGTAATTAGCATGTTACCAAATGTATTTGTAAGTATCTTTAAGATTTGTTTATATCACTGAATTTTTAAAATAAATTCATTATTTCAGACTTACAGACAATTGCAAAGACAGTACAACTTCCCATATACCTTGCAGCTAGTTCCATTAACATTATTTATCTTGTAGTTAAAAAATGGTTGAATACTGGTAATTTCACATGGTTCAATCTAGATCTCTCTTGAGCTCAGTCTCCTATTTTGCATTTTTTCAATAAACTTTTTACTTTATAATACTTTTCGATTTACAGAAAAAATTGTGAAGATAGTACTGAGAATTCCCATATGCTCCTCACCCAGTTTTTCATTATTAACATTCTATATTAGTGTATTTTTCAAAATAAATGAACCAATATTGATACCTTATTAACTAAAGTCTGAATTCAGATTTCTTTAGTTTTTAAACTCCTTTTTCTGTTCCAGCATCCTATCCAGGATATCACACTACATTTAGTCAAGTCTCCTTAGCTTCTCTTGGCCGTGAGTTTCTCTCAGACTTTCCTTGATTTTAATGACTTAAACAGTTTTGAGGAGTACTGGTCAGGTATTTTGAAGAGTATCCCTTGACTGGGATTTCTCTGGTGTTTTTCTCATGGTCAGACTATGGTTATGGCTTTTTAGGTATTCTTATCACATCATTATCAGGCATAAATGCCATCAACATGATTTATCACTGATGATGCTAGCGTTGACCACCTGGATTATCTCTAGGTTTCTAACATAACCTCAGCCTCCACAAAAACTGCATCTATACTCTTCTAAAAGTATACACTGCTATTCTTCACTGCTGAAGGTGGCAATTTTAACAACTCCCATCTCTGAATGTGGCTCAAAGAGGGAAAAAATACCAAGAAACAATCTAGCTGTGCTCCCCATACTGCACAAAAATTAGTCTTTGTGTCACTACTTGCAGTGATTATTTCAAGTCTGCGGCTCTTTCTGACTTGGCTCCTTGCTTTTAAGTTGGTTCAAAACAGAGGTCCTCAACCTTGGCTGCCCAATAGAATCATATGGCGAAGCTTTTAAAAATATTGCTGCCAGGAGGGGACAGGAAAGCTGGTAATAGGGAACCTGAGGTCGAGAAGGGGAGAGTGTTGACATGTCATGGGGTTGGCAACCAATGTCATAAAACAATATGTGTACTGTTTAATGAGAAGCTAGTTTGTGTTGTAAACCTTCATCTAATGTACAAAAATAATAATAAAAAAATACTGCTGCCAAGGCCTCAATTTAATCAGAATTACTAGACTAGGGCTTGGATGGGCATCCGTCGTTTTTTAAAGCTCTCCAGGCTATCCTAATATATAGCCAGGGTGAAGAACCACTGGTCCAAGGCCTTAGCTCTATCTTGACTGTCTTCCCATTTACAGCACTCATAGCTATGCTACACTGTTTGGGATTGTACCTTTCTTGTTTCTTCAGTTCTTCCCCAAAACGACTTTCACTTAAAAGAACCCTATAGATCAGGGACACTACAGTGCTATTAAAACACTGGTAGATTAAGCGTAGTCAGAGGCAGAGGGCAGTGACTGACATTCAGAATCGCTGCTAATGAAAAAATATAAATATTCCAAGGCAAAGACCACAAAGGGCTGGATATCAAACCACAAACATAAAAACGTTCTGTATTCCAAAAAAATACAGTAATAGACTGTTGTTTAAAACCTGGAGCTCATTTTTGCACTGAAACAACAATCTATGGGATGGCGAGTTCCCAGGCTAACTTAACAAAAGTGTATTTAATCCATAGGCTAAAGAAATTTTCCACTGAAACATGAAACTGCCATATTACATCAATTTCATGTGGTATAACCTAATACTTTGCATTTTCAATATAAGATAGAAAATAGCTATTACAACAACCGTATTTAAATAACACTAAAAAAATTATTTTATTTTAAAAAATTTGTTTGATCTTAAATGTCAGTACTTGAGGAAAAGGCTGGCCAGGTCATATGGCTGGCAAGACAGATAATTCTATTTATGCATAATGAAAGGGACAAAATCAGTTTTGAGAGATGACAGCATAGGCTATAAAATGGGGAGAACTTCCAGGAAAGGACCTGAACTAGCAGAGGCAGAAGAGGTGCTGGGAATCACAGGAAATGAAAGTTAGAGCTACAGAAACAGAAAAATGAACACTGCCATTAGAGACACGGTTCCAAGTGAGATATGGCTTACAGTATATAAAATTGTTGCATGTTTAAAGAGAGAAGACAAGAACTTCAAAAAATGAGGGCATTTATATATTCTCATAGTGGGATGGTGACAAAAACTGACTGGATCGGGTATTCTTGAGTTTATTATATTAACTCTCATAAAGGACCTGGCATATAATAAGACACTTAGTAAAATTATTTTGTTGTCCTAGATAGCAAATACCCAGAGCCCTTCAATAGTACTATAATCGAGGATTAGTTTGGGAAGAATAGACTCTCCTTCCTTTTTTTCTGAGTACCATAAGCTGCTAGGAATGGATAAAAACCAAGCTAAATATAAGTATCTTCAACATATACTTGTCATAAACATTCTGTATTCAAATTAACAATTATGAACCACTTCTCAATTTTCTGTGCCTTCATTACTTTATGTGTATTTTAGATTTTGTTTTTCTACATCACATAACCATTTTTTAGTAGCAACAAAAACAGCGTATAAACATTTCTGAGGACTCACACAGTTTTCTATGATATAGATGTACAATCAATAATTATTCCATTTCTGTTGTGCATTTATGTAATTTTATTTTCTAAAAATAATAAAAAAGCACATTCTTTGCACTCATACATTACTGATGGGGATATAATATGGTATGGCTACTGTGGAGCACAGTTTGGTAGTTTCTTAAAAAAAACTAAAATCCAACTATTTCATGACCCAGCATTTGCACTTGTGGGCATTTATTCCTAAGAAATTAAAACTTATGTTCACACAAAAACCAGCACACAAATGTTCACAGCAGCTTTATTCATAATAGCCAAAAAATGTAAACAACTCAGCTGTCCTTGAACGGGTGAATAGTTAAACAAACTGTGTGCACCCATATCAACAGGATACCACTCAGCAATAAAAAAGAATGAACTATTGATACATACAACAACATGGATGAATCTCTAGGGAATTACACTGAATGAAAAAAGCCAATCTTAAAAGGTCACATACTATATGATTCCATTTATATACCATTTTTGAAATGACAAAATTACAGAAATAGAGGAAAAAAATAGCAGTTGTAGGGGTCAGGGACAGTAAGAACAGGGGCTATAAAAGGGCAACATGAAGCAGGATCCTTGTGGTGACAGAAGTGACAGAACTGTTCTGTGTCTTAATTGTATTAAATATTAATATCCTCGTTGTGATACTGTACTATAGTTTCCCGTTGGGGGGAACTGGGCAAAGGGTACACAGGATCGCTCTGTACTACTTCTTAAAACTGCATGTGAATCTACAATTATCACTAAATAAAATGTTTAATTAAAAAAACACATCCTTTATATATAAAGAGTTTTTCTGTGTTTCAGGTAATTTTCTTATATTGCTAGGTCAAAAGAATCAATCATTCTTTAAAGCTCCATATATTATAAAATTATTTCCTGAAAAAGCCATGTCTTTCAACATTTCTCCCAAGTTTATATTATTCTACTGTTATGTGGCCTTCAAAATGTAGTTCAAGCTTCCCTCTCCTCTTTTTACTGCACCCTTGGGAAGGCACCCTGTGACGTGTTCCAAAGCATCCTATGCACACCGTGCTTATTAACCATAAACCAAGCCAAAATAACCCGTAGTGCTTATTAATCAGTTTCACAGTTTTTTACTTGTCTCTACCCACAGATTATAAGTTTCTTGAAAAGAGGAATAATATCTTCTTTATATGTGTAGCTCCAGTTCCTATCATATAGTAGAAGCTCAACAAATGTTACTGAATTAATGAATGAATAAATAAATCAACAAGTACTATTAAAACATTCTCACAAACGTGCATTACAACTGTAAAGACTTTCTTGGGTGGGGAGATGATGGTACCACTGACACACTCAGTATGCTGTACTGTAAGACTGGCTTAAGAGAGAAGACGATGAGTTTAGCAGAGTTTACGATGATTACGTGACATTCAAATGGAGCAATTCCACAGAAATGACTGGAAGGTCATGATTGGTGACTCAAGCTTTGGAAGCATCTCCACAGACATGACAGTTGAAACAGGAAAGAAAGACAAACCAGCAAAAACAACAGAAGGGTTGTCAGGACATAAGAGATGAATGTCCGAGGTGGAAGGAAAACCTGACTGTTTGCTGGGAATCTTTCTGTACTGTTTGAAATATTTCATCATCTATAACATTTTCCAAAAAATAACAAAATTTCATAGACCTGTACATAGAGAGAGAGAGATATGAGAATCAGGGTTTTGCTGTAACAAATTCATGAAAGAATAGAGAAGTTTCAAGTAATGAGCTACAAATCAATAAATGATGACAAACAACTCAACAGATAAATGAGCTAAAAATGTTTTTAAACACATGAGAAGATTTTCAACCTCATTCACATGAGAAATAAAAGCAAATGAAAAGTATAAGAAGACGTCTTTAAAAAGACACCTCAGATTGATTGTAGGACATGTGAAATAAGCACTCTCACACATTCCTGGGGGGAATGTAAATGGGGACAACCACTACAGAGAGCAATCCTCTGATCCAACAACTCTACTTCTAGGAATCTGTCCTACATATATGTGCACATGTGAAAAATGACATCTGAACGAAGATAATTATTGTAGCATTTCTGGAAATAATAAAAGGCTGAACACAACCTAAGTGTCCATTTAAGAAAGGACTAGTTAAATGTGTCCGTATGATGGAGTATTATATAATTGCGAAAAAGGAAGTGGCAGCTCTGTATATTCTAATACAGAAGGGTTGCCAAAATACACTTCATACAGTCCCTGTAATAATTCTGTAGTCATCTACATTGTACAGTTGTAGAAACTGACCCTTACAGATGTTACGACTTGCCCAAAGTAATATAGCCAAAATTTCAAAACCTGGTCTAAGTCCCAAAACCAGGTTATTCCCACTATACAATACAACTACACAGATTCAATCCAGGAAAGTAAATATGGTAGCCATTAGAAAATTAGTAGGTGAAACAATAACAAGAGCCAACTGGAAGTTTATCTCATGAATTTGTAGTAGATTCAGGCTAATTGCTGTTAATCAGGAGACTTTGATATCCGCTGCACCACTACAAATCAAATACTTAATGATCAAAACAGAAGTTTTAAAATCTGATTAAATGTTAAATGTTCTTTAATGACCAAGGAAAAAAGTTCTAAAACAATATGATTACTCTTAGCTCTACACGATAGATTTGCTTCTGAAAAGTAGTTTTGAAGTTTTATAGATAATTAGATTTTGAAACACACCATCAGAGATCTCTTTTTAAAAGAAATTCTATGGTGAATCATTCGGAAAATATTACCTAATTTTGTCTTTTTTATACCATATTTTCACATATTAGTTTCTTAGTACTTATAAAATGCCATTTACACAGCTAACTGCAGTAGCCTACATAGACATTTTCTTATTCTAGTAAGTAGAAACTTTCATAATCAGCCCGTGGAGTTTTGAGAGTTTGAAAGAATGAACACAGAAAAGGGTGTATTTTAAATTCTCCAAGTGAAAAATTAGACATCAAGCAAAATAACATTTATTACAGTATTAAAACACCCAAAATTCTCACTCCAGTCATTGACAAAAATCTGCTAAAATTAAAATACCAATGCTGGCAGTATTTTATGAACTACTCTAATACAGTCACTGTGCACTTGTAATTATTTTAAGAAGAAAATACCTTTTTAAAAATATCTTACTGAAGAATGTTTTATAAATAAAAGAATTATGCACATTCACATACTGGGTGCCAATTCCTTCTATTAAAACATAAGACAAGGGGTGGAATGTCAATGTTTAAAGTCTAAAAACCTGAGTCTGTAAAAAGAAAATACTCTGTAATGCCTAAATATCTCATAAAATTCAGAAAATTATCAAGAGTCAAGCTATAAAAGAAAGGATGCTAAAGACTGCTTATTTTAACAGTACAAAAATAAATTCTGTATAAGAAAATAGTAATAAGTTTACAATCTTAATGGATTTTCTTATCTATTAGAGCCAAAGAGGAAATCTGAAGACTTAGTTAAGGTCTGTACAGACAGCCTAAATAACACATCTTCTGTATACAATCTCATTTTCTCTGTATTGTGTCTCTAATCTCCATTTTGTTTTTAACTGACAGTTGCATAGATATAGAAGAGAGGCACAAGTCCCATCAAAATGCAGTTATCACTTCTCGTTAAACAACTGAGTATACAAATTTCTTTTAATATATTTGGTAATCGACCACGTCAACATTACCCACAGAGTAAAGAGCCACTTATTAATGTGATTAAAGAAATACTGGGAGGGTAAAAGAGTATCTACCCTAAAATAGTATTTTTCCACACGAAGAAATCCATTCCTTTGTACCAGATGTAAATAACATTGAAAAAGGTAGCCTGTTAAATCATTTTAAATAAGGCACAAGTGGAGCTTATTAGCAACTAGTGTACAGAACTTCAACTCCTCTAGAAACTAAGGCTGAGGCACTGAATAGCATCAGTAGGAAAGAAGAGTCGCTAAAGAGGTTGAAGAGGATGCTAAAAGAAACCTTCGTTAACTTCCCAATTTTGTCTATTGCTGAAATTAACAGCACTTGCAAGCAGCATTTACAAATATGCTAACAACTCACCAGCAGTAGAAAATGTCAGAGCTGGAATTCTGCCATCTGGTTCTCTCTACTACCAACCAGCTAACTCTATACCATTTCTAACTAAAAAATACAAGGACCGATGAAAAGAGCAAACAAGCAACAGAGTTCATAGAAAAAATTCAGTTTTACATGTTTCTTCCCCTAAAGTTCTTTTTAAAGTATTACTTGTAATTCTCACTTACTACAAATAAATCTTAAAAATCACACAAAAAATACAAAAGTATATTTTATAAACTACTTTCAAGCATCTTATTATAATTGCTTCAACCCTAGATAACTGTTAATGCTAGTTAGTTACTGCTCTGCATCCTGAGCTTTTTATTTTTCCCCTGGGAGAAAAGAATTCCTTGCTTTCTTTCTTTATGAACTTAAACCTGTTGAGCTCTTGATCTACAATTTATTAAATATACCCTACCCTCTGGAGCCCTGGTGGCGCAGTGGTTAAGAGCTCGGCTGCTAACGAAGAGGTCGACAGTTCAAATCCACCAGCCGCTCCTTGGAAATCCTATGGGGCAGTTTTACTCTGTCCTACAGGGTTGCTATTGAGTCAGAACCGACTTGACAGCAATGGTTTTTTTGTTTTGTTTTTTATCCTATCCTCTAGATGAGGTCTCAAAAGCCTATAAGAGGGCAAATTTTCCATACATCTAACAGCGTTGGAGAGCCACATCATGTTTATGGTACCTAACAATAATTGATATTAGAATGACAACCAAAAGGCATCAGAAGAACATCCATATATTCTGTTTAAGAAGGTATTTGAAAAATTCCCAACAAAATTCATTAAATTTTTTTAAAAGTGAGAACACCTACAAGGGCAAACTTCTTTTCAACATTAAATGGCAAGGCTAGGTTTTCTCCCCCCAATATTTTACTATGATTTTCAAACATGCAGAAAAATATAAATAATATAATAATCGTCTAGGTACCCATTGTTGTTATTGCTAATTGCCATCAGGTCAACTTAAGACTCGCAGTGACCTTATGCATAAGAGAACAAAACACTGTCCTATCCTGGCCATTTACTTGGAAGAAGTTCTAAGAAGAAATGCCTGCAGATTCTGAAAATTAGCAGTGAAAATCAGGTACCTAGTCGAAGTTTCTCAATCTCAGCACTATTTTTTGTTGTGGGGGCTTTCCTGTGCATTGTAGGAGGTTCAGCACATCCCTGGCCTCAACCACCCCCACCCCCAGCTGTGACAACCGAAGAGTCCCATTGCCGTGGAGTTGATTCTGACTCATAGTGACCCTATAGGACAGAGTAGGACTGCCCCCATAGAGTTTCCAAGGCTGTAAATTTTTACTGGAGCAGACTGCCACATCTTTCTCCCACAGAGCAGCTGGTAGGTTCGAACCACCAACCTTTCAGTTAGCAGCCGAGCACTCAACCACTGCGCCAGCAGGGCTCCTTAAAGAGTCTGTAGACTTTGCAAAATATGGGGGATGGGAGGAGAAAAGGGAGGAATAATTACCCCCTGGTTGAGAATCACTAAACCAACAAAACCAAACCCAGTGCCGTCGAGTCGATTCCGACTCATAGCGACCTTATAGGACAGGGTAGAACTGCTCCACGGTCTCCAAAGAGCACCTGGCGGATTCAAACTGGCGACCCTTGGGTTAACAGCTGTAGCACTTAACCACTACACCACCAGGTTTCCTGAGAATCACTAGATCTAACAATTGTTAGCATTTTGCCATATCAACTTTGTCTATCTTTGTCTACATGCATTCTTTCTCTTATCAGAACTAAATATTTCAGCATTCATTTCCTAAACATAAGAGCATTCTGCTACATAACTACAGCAGCACTATCACACCTATTACATCAAGTAACACTGGAAAATTCCTAATGGTTTTTCATCCTTGAGATTCTGAAATCTCAAAAATTCACTTATAATAAACATCTCACTCCATAATAAAATCAGATCTATATGACACCAGTTAAAATTTATATTCTTAATCTACATTTTAGGACTAAGTATCTCCTCTCAAATGTGTTTTTGTTTTTTGGTGGTTTTGGGGGCTTTTGTCTATCACTTTTCTTTTGAGAAAAAAAGTAGCAGTACTTCTTAGCTTCAATTTTTTTAAAAAGGAGCAGTGTCTATTGACATATTTGCAAGAAAATCGGTGGGAAATATATGTTTGCTCTTTGTGAAGGTGATTGTTGTTTTTATCAGGTGCCATCAAAACAAAAAAAACCCAGTGGTGTCGAGTCGACTCCGACTCATAGCGATCCTATAGGACAGAGTAGAACTGCCCCATAGAGTTTCTACGGGGCGCCTGGCGGATTCAAACTGCTGACCCTTTGGTTAGCAGCCGTAGCACTTAACCACTACGCCACCAGGGTTTCCCAGGTGCCACCAAGTCAGTTCCAACTCATAGCAACCCTATGTACAACAGAACAAAATGCTGCCCAGTCCTGTGCCATCCTCACAATTGCTGCCATGTTCGAATCCACTGTTGCAGCCACTGTGCCAATCCATCTCATTTAGGGTTTCCTCTTTTTTGCTGACCCTCTACTTTACCAAGCATGATGTCCTTCTGCAGGGACTGGTCCCTCCTGATAACATGTCCAAAGTACATGAGACAAAGTCTTGCCATCCTGCCTTCTAAGGAGCATTCTGGCTGTACTTCTAAAGACAGATTTGTTCATTCTTCTGGAAGTCCATGGTACACTCAATATTCTTCATCAACACCATAATTCAAAGGCATCAATTCTTCCTCAGTCTTCCTTATTCATTGTTCAGCTTTCTCATGCATATGAGGTGATTGAAAATACCATGGTTCAGGCATACCTTAGTCCTCAAAGTGATATCAAAGCTGACTAGACAGATTAAACTTCTCACTTCAGGCTCCATAATAGAACAAAATGATACCATAATCACAGAGTTGGAAAAGCTGTGGGCTTAATGTAATTTGAATTGCACAAAATAATTAGAAATTTTAAATTTGTAGTCTTCACTTTGCTAATAAACACATTAATTTAATGCTCAATACATCAGTTGCTCAACATTACAAATGTACATACTAGGATGACACAGAAACATCAAGAGACAAACTGCTACTACCAATATGTTCATTAAACTTGGCAAGAAAAGTGAAGTTAACCAGAGGCCAGGAAGGTAGAACAAGACAAACTGGCAGGATCAAGGACTGCAATAACTTCTGTTCCATACCCCGCTGCCTTAATTAAAATTTTCAAAAGGAACAGAACAATGAAAATCCATAAAAAATGAGATTCAGAATTTAGAAATTTTCTTTATAGTCCTTTCTTTATCCAAAAGAATTCTAGTACATAAACAAAAACATTTTTGGGGGACCAATAACTTCATGTGATAAAAATCAATAAACCATAAGTTTAAAAAACAGCAAATTCACCTTAAAGAATTTCTGAAGACGGAGGCGGAGTCAAGATGGTGGAATAGACAGACGCTTCCAGCAAGCCCTCTTTATAACACAGACCCGAAAAAAACAAGTGAAATGAGTATAATTGTGACAATCTGGGAGCCCTGAGCTTCAAAGGCAAGCTTGGAAAACGAACTGAGGGGCAGGGGAGGAAGAGACCTTTCAGAAGTGGAGAGGAGTTACCGGACCTGAATCGCAGGGAACCCTCAGGCACCATTCCCAGAGCAGCACCGTTCAGCCACAGTTTCCTCAGGGAGAAGCAGCCAGCCACACAGCCTGCTCACAGCTCTGGAACCTGAAAAGAACAGCGCTCTCCGCAAAAACTAAGTACTTGCGTATATTTTACCGCACACCCCCCAACCCCCAAGCCAGCTTCAGCGGCCGAATTCCCTGGGCCTAGGATAGACACTGCTGAGCACCTAGAGCTATCCTCCCGGCCTTGGGGAAGGAAAAAATTTGCAATTGGGAGAAAAGATAACTTGCTAGCTCTACTAACCGGGGGAGCTCAGGACAGAAACGGCTCCTGTCCAGGCATAAACCGTCTGTGGACTCTGAGTACCTTTCCCTTCTGTGTGGACCTGTGTGAGCCTATTTCGGGAGAATAGGCCCTTGATGGCAGACTCCAACCATTTCAGCTCTGCAGTGGAGAGGTGGGTGTTTGATGTTTGACATTGCTTTGCCTATTAAACAAGGTCCTCACCTGCCCACATCAGGGACCTAAGGACTGGTAGCTTAACTCAGGTCACTCAGCCACCCGTGACATACGTCCAAAGATAACTAGTACCTCCCAGTCCTTACAACCAAAAACTTTGGACGCCCATGGTCTGTCTGCAGAACCCATCCACCTGCATGCTCTAAGGAACAGGGACAAGCTTTCCTCAGAGACACTTGGGGGTCAGTTCTCAGCCCTCTGCCTTGTTCAGAGCGTGACGCCCTGCTGCAATCAGATACCAGTATATACCCCAATCACCCCTGCCCTCTAGGACTGTAGGACAGAGCATGTACCACACACTTGATGATCAGCTACCTGGAAACCTGAGCTGAATTCATACAAAAAAGTGAATGGACTCCTAGACTGATATACCTGATAACAGCTCTAGCCAGCTGGGGACAAGACGTCAGAGCTCCAAAGGTGAAAATAATCAAGCTAGCTCACTCAAGCAACCCATAGGGGTATACCAAAAGAAAACAAAGCAAGAAACTGCAACACAGTAAGCAAGCATAAAATAATACAATAACTTATAGATGGCTCAGAGACAACAGTCAATGTCAAGTCACATAAAGAAACAGACCATGATCACCTCAACAGGCTCTCAAAACAAAGAATCCAGGGATCTTCTAGATGAAAGTGCATTCCTGGAATTACCAGATGCAGAATACAAAAGTTTAATATACAGAACTCTTCAAGACATCAGGAAGGAAATGAGGCAATACACAGAACAGGCCAAGGAACACACAGATAAATCAATTGAAGAAATTAGAAAGATTATTCAGGAACATAATGAAAAGTTTAATAAGCTGGAAAAATCCACAGACAGACAGCAATCAGAAATTTAGAAGATTCACAATAAAATTACAGAAGTAGACAACTAAGTAGAAAGTCAGAGGAGCAGAATTGAGCAAGTAGAAGCCAGAATTTCTGAACTCCAAGATATATCACTTGGCACTAATATATTTGAAGAAAAATTAGATAAAAGAATTTTAAAAAATGAAGAAACCTTAAGAATCATGTGGGACTCTATCAAGAGAAATAACCTACGAGTGACTGGAGTACCAGAACAGGGAGGGATAACAGAAAATACAGAGAGAACTGTTGAAGATTTGTTGGCAGAAAACTTCCCTGATATCGTGAAAGATGAGAAGATATCTATCCAAGATGCTCATTGAACTCCACATCAAGCAGATCTTAAAAGAAAGTCACCAAGACATATTATAATCAAATTTGCCAAAACCAAAGATAAAGGTATACAAAGGGCCCTAGTCTTTTAAAACTTTATTTATTAATTAACTTATTCCACAAGTATGTGCTGAGTACTTTGCTTATGTAATTCATTTTACTAGGCATTATGAAGGACATGCTGAATATGTCAGAATATGCCAAACTACAAGGAGATTTCAAATGTAAAGTGATTTTCCATTTCCCAATAAGCAAATTTTATAACAAACTTTTTGACATACAAATATATAAAATTAAAAGCTAAAACTATAATATTTCTCAAAGAAAACACAGGAGAAAACTTTTGTAATCTTTAGTTCAGCAAAGATTTCTTAGATTCAACACCAAAAGCATGACCCATAGGAGAATAAATTAGACTCTTTTTATCAGAATAACTTTTGTCATTCAAAAAGCACTATTAAATAAATAAAAAGCCAAGGCACGGACTGGGCAAACGGCAATTAAATACATGAAAAGTGCTCAACATCATCAGTCGTTATGAAATACCATGGGACAAATACTAGAATGACTAAAATTAAAAGGACTGACCATACCAGATGTCAGCAAAAATGTGGAGGAACTGGAACACTCATACACTGCTGTTGGGAATGGAAAAGGGTAAAGCAATATGATCCAGCCATCCCACTCCTAGGTATTTATTCAAGCTAAAGTCATATGCCATCAAAGATCTGTACACAAATGTTCAAAGCAGCTTCATTTGTAATAGCCAAAAATTTACAAACAACTCAAATTTTCACTAAAAGGTGAATGGATAAACCTGTTGCCATTGAGTCCATTCAACTCATAGTGACCCTATAGGACAGAGTAGAACTGCCCCATAGGGTTTCCAAAGAGTGACAAGTGGATTCAAACTGCTGACCTTTTGATTAGCACCCAAGCTCTTAACCACTGGGCCACCAGGGCTCCAAAAAGCTGTAGTATATCCATACAATGGATATAAAGCAATAAAAAGAAGTATTGCTATCCACTACACTATACATAAGTCTCAAAATAATCTATGACATCACTTGTTATGTATTATTTCTTTCATATATCACATTTCAGTCAGCAAAATAATCTATGCCAGCCCTCTTCCCCCCTCAAAGGAGTTCCTACTGTATGAGTCCATTTATATAAAATTTTGGAAAAGGCAGAACTAATCTATAACGACAGAAAGCAGATCAATAGTTGCCTGGGGATGGAGGATGGTATACAGGAACAGGAGACAGGGATTACAAAGGCGACAGGAGGAAACTTCTAAAGGTTTTGGGTATGTTCCCTATCTTAATTGTAGTGATAACTTCCTGAGAGTAAATATATGTCAGAACTTACCAAATTGTACATTTTAAGTATGTGCAGTTATGTCAATTATTACTTAACAAAGTTATTTTTTATTTTTGCTTATAGCCATCTAATCGAGCTAATTTCTGAAGACATCTTCAGAAATTTGCAAAGTATCTGACTGTGCTCATTCATAGGCTATTAACATGAAGGAGGAGATTCTTGGAATATCCTCCTGCCATGGATTCAGTGTCTGCCTACATAGCTCAAAAATGTTGTGTGCCATGCAGTATCTTGAGGGGTCATATGGAGAACAACTAGCTCTTAAGAGGCACTTGAGCAGTGTCCACTAATCAAAGATGTTCTGTAGTATGATGATCTGAGCCCAAAATACTCTAAATCGCAGCTGCCATGTAGAAATAAGGACCAAACTGAATACAGATTAACACTTTACTGATCTCCTCTGAGCCAGAGTTCTTGTCTAGAAAATGAGAGCATGGGCCTTGGAGCAGTAACTTTAACTGTGGCAGCCTAACACTGAGGGACTTGGTAAAAACACAGATTCCTGGACTTCACCCAAGAATTCTAATTCAGTAGGTCTGGGGTGAAGCCCAGAAACATATTGCTAAATCCTAATATACAACCAGACTTGAGAAATTTTGACCTAGATGATCTTTTAGGTTCTTCCAGCAGCAATTTCTTTAAGTATTATTTCCAAAGGATACAACAGGATCTTGCGGGGTGTCTGGTAACCATTAAGGTCAAAGTGAGGTAGCAGAGTGGTACTTCGTATAAGATCACAAAAAAAGAAGCTCTAATTTTTAATGTTTAATGAAATCTCTTCAAATTCTATTGACTTCGAAGAAGTAAGTTTAAATTTTTTGAAGATTTGTTTCAAGCCTGGCCTATGTTATAGTCATTTCTTTTTAATCACTGCATTCTTTATTCCTTTTCATATTTGCCAGTGACGCTAAGGACCAATTAGTTCTCCTGGTGTTTTTCTGCTTATCCTAAAGCAATTCTCTCCTTACTCTTGGGAGATATGAAAGCAGAGTGGAGGTGAGAAATTCTATAGAGTCTAAGATGCTGCCCCACATTCCTGGCAGCTTCAAAATGTAAAGGCAATAGTTATAAAAGGACAGAAAGGCGACGATTTCTGTGAAACCTGCAGAGCCTGGGAGTGAAAGTTAAAACAATATCCCCAAATTTCATAAAATTATACACACATGTATCACTAATGCCACCTTCAGCAGCTAACCGAGTTCCAGCCGACACAATCCAAAGACTCCCATACTGTTACCTCATGTTTCTGTCTCTTCAAGTACAAAAATACCATTTTCTTCTAAAGTTCAAGTAAAATTATCATTTCTCACTCCACCAAACTGGATTCTTTCATTATTCGATATAATTGATTAATAAATCCTTTACTTTTTTAAAATAATATACTGTCTTCTACTAGTTAACCATATATTTGCTTAAATAAAGGTAGGTTAAAATATCTCATAGCCAAAGTATCAAGCTGTTGTAGCTGATTCCTGATTCAGTCTTCATCCTAAAATTTTATTAAAATTTTGTACCTCTGTATATAACTGCATTTGAAAATCTGTTTCAAAAAGGATTACATGAACCAGACAAAAGCAGAGAAATATACCTGTTAAAGTATGCATAAATGTGAACAGAATGCAAAGCAACTTTTTTCTTTAAACTTTATTTCTGATTGTGCCGCAAACAGACAAGTCAATGATTTAATACCTCGGGTATTTTTTGTGCCACTAGGCAAAGTAACCTAATTCTCTTAATTCCTAGAATTGGCTGCTGTTCCAAGACTAGGATTGCATTGAAAGTGGCTGTGGCATACTGTAATACAATTAATATGCTGCAGAAAGAAAAATAAACTTAATTTTATTCAGCAAACTAATATTTTTTGTTGCCATTTGCAAACCAGATTGTAAGCAATTGTTAGCTGCCCCATATTCCTTGCAATTTCACACATTCTACACAAAATCATTCTTCTAATGGGGGATTCTAAGGGGAATTATAAGCAGATGAAAAGGCTACCACAGTGACTTTATAATTTATATATCTTTATAATAAATAAACATGTTAGTCAATCCACTCCAGAAGGAGAAAACATGTTACCGCATTAAATTTATGTACTTATTATGCTTATTAATATAAAATTCCAGATAAAAGGTACAACTCTCAAGAGGGAAATGTCACATAAATAATTCTCTCAAACCTTTTGAACACAATCTGTAGTTGTCGTTAGCGGCCGTCGAGTTGGCCCTTGGCTCATGGTAACCCTACACAACAACAGGATGGCATCATTACTCTCCATAGGGTTTTCACTGGCTGATTTTGCAGTAGATCATCAGGCCTTTCTTCCTAGTCTGTCTTGGTCTGTGGAAACCTATTCAGCATCACAGTGCTCCTTCCCTATTCTTTCCTGATACTTCCTACACACATCCTACATTCTCCTTTACACACTTATCCCATACTCCTTTCCTTGACCACCATCACCCAAAATAAAAGTATTTTTTGGTTTTTGTTTTTCCCCCTTTTGCTTCACTCATCAAATGTGTCCTTATTATAAGTTCTTGTTTAATGTAGTACTAACCTTGGAGCATTTTAATTACGTTTCTGTCCAGGAACTTGCTTAGACTTGCAAAATGTTACAATGCTCTCATAATAGATCTTCACTTAACCCACTAACTGAAATGACCAATACCTTCAATTTCTTTTGTAAAATACCCTGATGCTACAGAATACTAAATGATCGTGAGTAGTAACTTCTGCTTCCACCAGTTGAATGTGTGCTTACCAAGGTATGTTGTATATATTCCACAGCTAATTTTGCCAACTGTGCTTAATTAAGTAAGTACTTAATTTAATTATTAAGTAAACCAATGAAATGATTCAAAAAGAAATGGCTGTGGCTTAAGTAAGTGACTAAAAGTTCTGTCAAATCAGTTATAGGCACGCTAACTATGTAAGACTAACACTGGGAGGAAAAATGGATTCTGTTCCAAAACACTGGCTTATAAGAAAGGTGATGAAAAACTTTCATCAGCAGAGTGATACTCAAAAAAATGTCCTAACCTTCTACCAAAAGATTAGCAAATAAATATATATATTAACTTAAAACCAAAAACCCAAACCAAACTTGCTGCCATCGAGTCAATTCCAACTCATAATGATCCTACAGGACAGAGTAAAACTGCCCCATAGGGTTTCCAAGAAGCAGCTGGTGGATTTGAACTGCTGACCTTTTGGTTAGCAACCGAGCTCTTAACCACTGCGCCACCAGGGTTCCAACTTAAAACATGTCTATATATATCATTATGATTCTCCATTTCAATCAGCTACTACTACAGATCCTGCTAAACCCATCCAAACCAAGCCCATTGTCATTGAGTCAATTCCAACTGACAGTGACCCTGTAAGGACAGAGTAGAACTGCTCCATAGGGTTTCCAAGGCTGTAAAATCCTTTCAGAGGCAGACTGCCACATATTACTCCTGCAAAGTGGCTGGTGGGTTTGAACTGCTGACCTTCCAGTTGGCAGCCAAATGCTTTAAACAGTGTGCCACCAGGGCTTCTTTATAGATCCTGCTAGTACCAGACAAAAAGGAGTTTGTACTTTCATCAAGGAACCCTGGTGGCACAACAGTTAACTGCTCGGCTGCTAAATGAAAGGTTGCTGGTTAGAAAGCACCCAGAGACTGCAGGAGAAAGTGCTGGTGATCTGCTTCCATAAAAATTACAGCCTAGAAAGCTCCATGGGGCAATTCTACTCTGTTCTATAGTGTCGCTATGTGTTGGAATTGACTTGACGGCACCAAACAATACTCTAGAAAGAAGTGCCTAAGAGGTATCTAAATATTTTCATTTTCTCTCAGTGAATCCAAATATCACATTCGATCTCCTGTAATGAAGCCATCAAAAGAGACCTACTAAGTACATGAAATTTTAAGGAAACTGACTGGACTCCTTAAATGAGCACTTTAATTGTAAATGAGAAAAATACCAAGTTGACTGATTTCTTGCCCTAAGGGAAAAGGTGCAAATGTGTCCTATTTTTACACAAATAATATACACCTTCTACATTTGTTTGCCAACCCATCCTCCACCTCAAGGTACTTTCATGAGCCCTGCTGTGTCAATTTTTTTTACATACTGCTGTAAAAAAAATTAACACAGCACGATTATGAAGATACCGTAGGGGGTGGGGGGGGGCGAGGTGCAGTTGGCAAGCAAATGTAGAAGGTACGCACTATTTGAGTAAAAATACGGTATATATGCATATATATGTGTATACGTGCGTTTTGTATGTATTGTTGTTGATGACAATGTTACCTTTTCTGGTAATATTTACTAGACAAAATGTAAAATGCATTACTACTCCAGATTTCATGTTAAGAAAAACAAAAATAGGTATGTTGATCTATTTTAGTTCTATAATGAAAGAGCAGAGAAAAAGAAAGATGGAAAAAGAGGAATTCAGAAAATCAACTACAGGCACAATAGGCAAGTTAGGTACAAAAGCTCAATCAAAAGAAATATACAACCAGAATGAAAAAAGGCAGACAAAAAAAAAAAAAAAAGGGCACAGAAAAACATACATGCACTCAGGAATAGGCAAACACATAGAAACTTTCATAAAATAAAAACTTTATCGTGAGACCCTATTCAGGATACAGCCGATAAAGACAATGTCCATGTTATATATTTGCAACTACATATGCAAAAAGAAATATAAGCTCTTTGCATTTTGCCAAAGGTTCCCTACATCTGCTTTGCAGGGAGAATTGATAAGACACAAAAAGAAAAATTTCAAAGAAGTTTGATTCTCTGGATACTGTCCATCAGCTCAATTCAGTGATGAATGAAGAGGAGTAATGCTATAACTATATATATATATACACATATATAAATTTTTTTCTTTTAAAGAACACTGTTCATCCTGTTCTACCTGTCTTAAAATACTTTTCACTTCCTTCTTCCTGTTCCTACCTCCAGAAAGACCATACATTCTCTTTCAAAACACAGTTTAAGTCTTCTTAAAACCAAACAATAGTTTAGCTTAACTAGTAAAAAATGTCTACCTTGAGCATTATGCTCTTTTAAGAATTATCTAACCAAAAAAAACCAAACCCATTACCATCAAGTCAATTCCAACTCACAGAGACCCTACAGAACAGAGAACAGCCCCATAGGGTTTCCAAGCCTGTAAATCTTTACAGAAGCAGACTTGCCACATTTTTCTCCAGCACAGCGGTTGGCAGGTTCAAACTGCTGACCTTTTAGTTAGCAGGCGAGCACTTTACCCAATGCACCACCAGGGCTCCTTTTTACCTGTCATATAGGTACTACTTCCATAGGATCAAAGTGACAACAGCAACTTGAAAGATTAGATAGAAACCTTAGCGGACAGTGAATTTATGTTAATGGGGAGGAACAATTCAGAAAAGGAGGGTGAGAATGGTTACAGAACTCAAAGAATGTAATCAGTCACTAAATGGTACATGCAGAAACTGTTGCACTGGTGTATGTTTTGCTATATAGATTTTCAACAACAACAAAATAATTTTTTTAAGTCACCAGAAATTAAAAAAAAAAAAAAAAGACCTAGTTTAACACTTCCTTCCACCATGAAGTCTTCTTGGTTTCCTCTCAGTAAAACACTCTCCCTTCTATGAACACGAAGCACTTTAGATCATTTCCATTTTTATCATATTCAAATTATCCTATCTTAAAATCTCATATTGAAATAACCTATATTTTGAGTATTTGTCCTACCTGCCTCTACTAGATAGTTGACTGGATCTCAAACTTTTTGGTCTCTGGACCCTTCTACACACTTAAAAATTGAGCATCCCAACAGGCTTTATTACGTGAGTGTACAGCTATCAATATTTACCATATTATAAGAAATTAAAACTGAGTAATTTTTCAAACAACTGATCTAATCAGAAAAGTCATTAAGAATTGGGAAGCCTTGTCAAGCTCAGCATGATGGATACAAGTTTTCCAAATTCTAATTTTCACTTGAAAGCTCAAATTTTATGGCTGGCAACAAATGCTGGCAATTGTTTTCCTCAATGTAATAGGTTCAGTTGGTTCACTTTCAAGAAAATGTCTGCCAAATACCTAATTCTAATAGCTATGGTTGGACAGTTGTTCTTTCAAGTAAAAATGATGTTCCATGACAAAAGCGGCTACTTCAGCTCACACCTCAAACAAGTCAACAGTGCTTTTTCCTTGAGACAACTGTCCTTCAGTATGCAAAACAAGTGTTTTATGTGTACTTCCCATTTCATTATACAGAATATTGGAAAAAGGTGATCTCAAGGGTAGAGGCTTAATAACCTTTAAATATTTTTCTGTTTCATCAAAGATATTCATAAGTTTTGGGGTTTTTTTCCAATTCAACTGAGTATGCTGTTGACAAACACAATGGCTACTGGTACAGTTGATGCCACTGTATTTATCCGTGCTAAGGCATGAACTATTTTCCCATAGGTCAGGAAATAAGTTCAAGAAAAGCTAAAATAGCCTTTTTATAGTCAAAATATATTAAAAACACAAAGGCCATTTAAAAAAAGAAATGAAATATCAAATGTTAATACATGTATTTGGATAAAATTCATAATAGCTTAAATTAAAAAAAAATTAATTCAAACAAGTGTTCAGAAAACTTTAGCTTGAGGGAAGAGAGAGACGGAGGAAAAGAAGGAACAAGAAAAGCATACAGTAACTCAAACCAAAGAAATCCATCAAGAGATCTGTGGGTAAAGCCTACCTGATCACAGGATCTAATCTGCACAATATTTTTAGTTTCTCTCCCATAAAAACAAAATTAAAAAATGAATAGTTAATACATATGAACTATTAGTCAAACTGCCAATAAGGAGAGTCTAAACAGAGGAAAGTCGAGGTCGTTTTGCTACAGATGGGATGGAAAACCAGTTGGTAATATTCTTGACAAATCAGGAACAAACTCTAGTCTTACTCAATTTTGTAGGAACCTCTAGTGCCTAACAAAAAACCCACCCACCAACCCACTTCCAACAAAGAAAGCAGTCAATAAACACTTCACTGATGAGGCATCTATGCTGTTTGACAGGCAGGCCCAACAGTGAATAGTCTTTGTCCTCGCCTCCTTTACCATTACCAAACTGATGGGATACCTGGAAGAAGTCAAGGAAGAAAACAAAGACTGGGTATATTTTAGCTAGTCATGTGAAATTTACTGGGCTATTATCTGAGAATGATTTTTTAAATTAAAGGGCTCTAAGATCTTTTTTTTTTTTTGAGATCCAACTTCTTAGAACACCAATGACCAGTTTATAAGGATTGAAATTAATAACTGACAGCATGAGATATCCAATCACTGAACTTGAATTTATAAGTATTTGTACGAAAGCATGATTTTAAAGGTATTCTTTGAATTCAAAACCATTTGCTAGAATACATTAAAAAAATAAAACATTATTATTAAAATGACCAATTTGGTTTTAGTAAAAAAATGTTCACTCTCACTGAGAAACAGACTTGAGGTATTCTAGCAATTTCTTTCTGACTTCAGCTGAAAAAAAGTGAAGAGAGAAATAATCATGACTCTAAATTCCAATGGCACAGTGGTTCACAGGAAAGAAAAAATCGGTTCAGAAACACCATACTAAGACATTAAGCTGGGAAAATAACTTCTCAAGCACTGTATATATACTGTAATTTCAAAAAAAAATCAGACTTATACATGTTAAATGTTATTCATTAGATATGGAGTTTACAGAGCTTCTTTTAAAAAACTTAAAGGGGGAAATGATGACCGTACACTTAAAAATAAGTCCTCTTTCCATCCTATACGCCACTAAAAAAGATTTGTAACTGTATGTGATGCAATGTCCTCTGGATATTATTTTAATGCTTGATGCAAAAATATGCTTTTCTGTTCCTGTCTTGAGACATAGCTGTTTGTGACACACATTTATTACTTGCCTTCTTTTGTGATACAATCTGATTGACCTGCAGAATATATCAAGGGCAATTACTGTCACCACAGAAAAATAACAACGGGTTAAAACAATATTCTTAGCGTAGCAGTGGAATTACAATTTAAATGAAATTTCAGATTTAATATATCCAAACTGTTTAAGTTAAATGCAAAAAAGAATTTTGTGCTTCCAAATACAAACAGTTAGGGCTGATTTTATTTATTGGCCTTCAAAATATTTAGAACTTGGTTTGCTTTCTACATTAGACTCTACAAATTCAACGTCTAAGAGATCAATGAGAAAGTAAAATGCTCTGGTGTACAGGTGTCCCAAAGCTCTTCCTCTCCATACCCCTTCTCCAACCTGATTAAAAACCTAAAAAGAGCCCAACTGAGAAGCCCAGGGCCACATACTGGGCATCATTGTAGTTCTAGTGACCCTCCTTTCCTCAGGAGCATTCACTTCTAAAACCTTAATGACACTCTGTCACATTCTCATGAAAAGGAGAGGAAAAACTGCCATTAAAGGCTGTGTTCATTATAATCAGTGAATTCTTCAAAATGTTTGCAGTCAAGCCATGATGTATCTTTGAGACTTCTTTCAGAGCTTGAGTCTTTTAGCAAGTTCTTAATGTTTCAGGGAATTTCTGTGCATAGGAAATTATGAGAAATGCTTCCAATTGCTCACGAATTAAAAAAATAAAAAAGCAGAAAAAAAAAAAAAGAGAATATGGCAATGCTGCAAGTATGTGTTTCCCATTTGCTATTTAAAGTCTCCGTCAAAGCAATTTAAATATGTTTTTATATAAAAGCAAACTGACACATGGAACTACCTCAAACAGTAATAAAATATCCTCAAAATAGCATATATTACATGCTAAACACTATAAGAAAATAATCTACAGAACCCAAATTATTCAATTTTTTATATGATGTGAGCAAAAAATGTCACCCTAGCTTCCCTCCTTATCAAAACAGTCCTTTCACCAGATAAGACAGTGGTTCCTAGGAATTCCTCACTCTGAAAGCCTAAACAAAATTCAGAAAAATGTAAGGAAATGAAAACTATCATCTAATTTTTTTAACTCTTACTTTGGTCAGTTTTGTTTGTTTGTTTGTTTATTTTTTCCTTAAAAATTTTTTTAAGAGGGAAAACTAAGGAGAAATGTTGTTTAGTGTTTTTTACCAAAATTTTGGAAACTTTAGGGTATTCAGCACAAGTATTTGTAAATTGACCACGTTCAACTCACCCAATGTAAAATCCAAATTTCTTTGGAAACAATAAACTATAGTAAAAAAAAAAAAAAAAAAATTTGTACTTGTTTATTCCTTATGAGCTTCCCAGAATCCTATGCCATACTCTACATGATAATCTAGGCTTCATTAATTTTCATAAAATTAAACTTTTAATTTATTGGCAAACTATAAGCAGAAAGTAAAACTGGACTCCACAAGTAATCAATTACACAAAGGCTCGGACTACTTTATAGGACATCATTCAGAACTAGAGTAGAGGGCTTACAATAGAAACCATTTTGACAGGTCTGGTTTACATGCAGAAACGCTGGTGGCGTAGTGGTTAAGTGCTACAGCTGCTAACCAAAGTGTCGGCAGTTCGAATCCGCCAGGCGCTCCTTGGAAACTCTATGGGGCAGTTCTACTCTGTCCTATAGGGTCGCTATGAGTCGGAATCAACTCGGCGGCACTGGGTTTTTTTTTGTTTGTTTGGTTTACGTACAGAATATATCTAGAAATTTTATTCTCTATTTAATATATTCACAGTCCAATATTGTTTAAGATCACACAAACTGTGCCCATTCATCAGTAGTACCATCAATTTAAATCCTAAATGGTGGTGAACTAAACCAAACCCATTCTGCCGAGTCAATTCCGACAGAGCAGAACTGCCCCAGAGAGTTTCAAAGGAGCGTCTGGTGGATTCGAACTGCCCACCTTCTGGTTAGCAGCCATAGCTCTTAACCACACCACCACCAGCATTTCTGACTTGTAAAAAGGACAAAGAATTTTGGGACCTACAGTGAACTCTCAGCTACCTTTCTAAAAAAAAAAAAAAAAAAAATTAAGCCCAAAATGGATCCCCTGGCTACTTGCATACATCTGGGCCGCCTACTTCCTGCCATCAATTTGAACGTGGTTCAGTGTACAAGCTAATTTAGTATTATCCTATGTCTTTGTTTGTCAACCTTCAGAACTATATGAACTCATTAAAAAAAAAAGTCCTCTTACACATCATAAACCAAAAAAAAAAAAAAAAAAACCAAACCCAGTACCATCGAGTCAATTCCAACTCAGCGACCCTACAGGACAGAGTAGAACTGCCCCATAGAGTTTCCAAGGAGCACCTGACAGATCCGAACTGCCGACCCTTTGGTTAGCAGCCATAGCACTTAACCACTATGCCACCAGGGTTTCCTCACACATCATATCTGTCCATAAATCCCAAATTGAGAAACAATGACTTAAGAAACTGAAGTCTCAGTCTATAAAGATATCTTTTGGTGGAAAATTATCACTGCAAAGTATAGTCTTTACAACTGGTACAATATTAAATATCAAAATAAAAATACAAATTTTAAAAATTCTTATAGAACTCAAAGACCTGCCCCTCAAAATTAACCCCAGGAATCTGAGGAACCTAGCCTGAGAAACACTGCCCTATTCAAAATTGAATTAAAAGTCTGTTCCCCACTAATCATATGACGTATTCTATCTACCCCACATACCCTAGCCCTCATGAAAGCAGTGTGTTTCCTCTTCTGTTGTTGTTAGCTGCCGTGAAGTCAGCCCCAGGCTCATGGCAACCCCATGCACAACAGGAAGAAATGCTGCCTGGTCCTGCACCACCACCCAAGATCAGCTACAGACTGGCCACTGTAATCCATACAGTTTTCACTGGCTGATTTTCAAAAGTAGATCATCAGGCCTTTCTTCCTAGTTCATTTTAGTCTGAAGCTCCACTGAGACTTGTTCAGCATCACAGCAACACTCAAGCCTCCGGCGACAGACAGGTGGTGCTGCGTGTGAGGTGCGTTGGCTGGGAATCGAACCCAGGTCTCCTGCATTAGTGATTTTAAAACCTCAATGTTTTGTAAGTGGTCAACGGGTCTGCTGAACCAGTGAAGTCACAGCATATAAATGACTATTTTATGGATATCAGTATCTATTATCTTTCACGCAAAGTAGCAGAAAAATGAAATAAGCTAATCAAATAAGCTAAAATAACACCTCCTTTTTCTTTCAAAAGCCACAAAGATTTGGTCTGCGTTAAAAAGTCATTAAAAAATAAAAATAAATAAAAAATAAAACGCACCTAAATTCTAAGTCTATATACTCAAACACTGGTGTTCCCTTAGATGCTAATTAAAAAAAGCTCTGTATGAGCTATTACTTTTTAATCCTAGCATGAGTGTCACATCTTCTTCAAGGGAAAGTTAATTTCTATTTCAGGAAACAGAAAAGTCCAAAAGGTTAAAACTTTGGACATAAAATTTGACTAGCAGATTCAAATATTGGATTTCCATTTTTATTCTATTAACTCTTTACTCAAGTTACATTTACCTGCTTGGGATTTAGGAAACCCTGGTGGCATAGTGGTTAAGAGTTCAGCTGCTAAACAAAAGGTCAGTAGTCTGAATCCACCAAGCACTCCTTAGAAACCCTATGGGGCAGTTCCACTCTGTCCTGTAGGGTCACTATGAGTCTGAATCAACTCAATGGCAATGGGTTTTTTGGGCTGGCTTAGGATTTAGGTATTTTTCTTTTTCTAACGTTTTGTTTTAATTTTATGGGATTAATAAGATAACATACATTAGCCAATTATCAGACATTTTCAAAGAAGTTCATTTTGCTTTGTTCGGTCTCACCTGTTAGAGACAAACAGAAAAACGAAGCATGAAATAAAGTAGTTTTTATCAGACAAAATATTTTTCCAAATACATTAAAATGTCCATTATTTCTAAAATCTCATTTATAAAGAAAGGATATTCTGTAGTGGTCTCAAAATGAAATAGCATTACTTAAAGTTCCCAAACTTTCATGGAATTGTTTTTTAAACAGCAGAATTTGAATGTGTTTGGATAACAATTATAAGGACTAAAGTGAAATTTCATTAACAATGCAATTATTTACTAAATTGAGATACCTAATTTGATCCCTTACAATAGTTGCTATTACATAAAAGATGCTAAATGTAACAGTAACCCTAATGAAGTATCTTTAGGATTGCCTCTCCTTCACCTTATACTTTCTATAGTTATTTTAAATGTCAATTTCTGGACCGATTCTATTAGATAGCGAAAGTTAACTCAATTTCAAGTTAAGAGAAAAGTTACAACTACTATATATATACCCATTGCCTGTGATTTCCTACTTTTTAAAAATATTAGGTCAATCAATATAGGTATTCACTCATTTTAAATTGTTTAAATTACATGACCATCAGAGCACTGATAGTGAGCCAGTGTACTTTCCTCTGAAGTCAAATACAAAGTAATAAAAAGAGAGATGAATAATTATTTTAAAATCTGCCCTTTTCCATATTACAAGGACATTATACCAGAGATTTCCCTCTTATTTTCTAAAGATCTTGAGGCAATGTTAAGCAGAAGAAAAGTATATTTTTCTCTCTCAAAAGAAACTCTACTTTCCTTTTTGATGAATAACAAATCACAATGGGAAGTTACTGCTGATTTAGTTCCTATTAATTAAAAATCTTCCAGCAAGTTAATATGGCTACCACTTCATTTTTAGTTTTAAAAAAAGGGATAAGAGGAGTAAAGCAAGAGTGACTGCTAGACAATAATTAAGCAGGTATAATATCATATGATCAAAAATAAAGTCTTTCATTTGAAGGACCTAAATCATTTTCAAATTACAATTAGTTAAAGAAAAAAGTAAAAAAAAAAAACCATGACTAGACTGTTGAAATTTGTTTCTTGGAAAACTATATACACAAATACTAAAACTCAAGACCTATCCATTCACTATGCCTGAAACCAAATGGAGAAGAAAATTTTACGTCAGAATCTATAACGTTATTTGGGTCATAAAGTCTTGAACATTCAACTCCAAAATAAAGCAATCTAAGTACCAAAAAACTTCAGCATTAAGCAAAGCACTTATAGCACAACAGTATAACATCAACACAAGGTACCAAACAATCTGAGATAAATTAAGCAACTCTTCTAAAAAGAAGTTAAAAGAGTAGTCACACTTGCTTAAATTAATATTATTTCTAATTTTTAAAAAGTACTCCATGTCAAGACTCAATTAGCCTATAGGCATATTCATTTAAAGGTAAATATATATGAAAATATGTGTTGTACACACTACAGTCCTAGACAATTATTTACTAGCAAAATATTTCTTCTATGTTAATTTTGGGTTATAGTCCTTGCTTTTAGGTAAAAAGCAACTCCAAACTTGTTTTTATGAATAATTTTTGCCTGGAATTTTACTGTGATGTCTCTATATATTAAATGAAGAATGTTACTCACTGAAAAAGTTATTTTAATAAGAATTTTTTAAAGCCAAGGATCTAAAGAAACGATCAAATTAGTAAGCAATTAAAAAGAAAAACACCTCTTTTCTGAATTCACACAACTTTGCATTTTTACTTATTTATAATAGCATAAAGAATCAACTTTCAGCCTGCTTCTCTTTAAGGCTTGTTTGCCCCTGACAACTACCTTTATTCTAAAATTCTTGCCTTCTGCTTTTAATAACTGAATCCATATTTCTAATCTAGGAAGTGTAAGTTTTGGGGGGTTTTTTTGGGGGGGAAGGCTTGTGGGTATGTGCGTGCGAGCATGCGCACGCACCTACTGAACAATAATTGCATATTCATAGCAGACTGGACATGATTTTAAGAAATTAATGTATTAGAATCTGAAACAGACTTCTGAAAATATACAAGAATTAATTGATATAATAAAGATGGCCTGTTTATAAGGCTAAAGAAAAATACAACAGGAGAAAAAGATTTTAAACAATTTACTCAACTTTTCCTTTTCCCATACCAATTTTCAATACGGCCCCATTTTTTTAAGCAAGCTGTACATATCTGAAAAGATGACTACTTATTAAAATCCTCAACGAATTTAAAAGCACTGCTATAAAACTTTTCTTTAGTCCATTCAGCCCCTTAACTAATCAAACAATGAAACAAATATTACAAGATGAAGGCTGACAAAAAATCATAATGAACCTCTCAGATGGGAAACTAATTGGTACTAAGTACACAATGGCTTACATTTAATCCTGTTAATAACCACACAAAAAAAGAAATAAAAGACTCACTTTTCAGTCATCTCTCTGGACCACTGGGCTAAAATAACAGCATGACTAAATCTGACATTGACCCCGTGGCCCTGTTAGGAGTTAAAAGAATTCCTTTGAGTCTTCAGAGGCCTGTTTTCAACTGCTCCAGAAGGGGTGGGCTAGTCACACACACTTGTTAGCCTTCTTTACAGTAACAGGTCAAATTAGAAATGGTCATATATACTGTAACATATATCAGCCCTTATTTAGACTTGAAATCTCTACCTTACAACAGCACCACAGAGGAAGAATAGATAATAAAACAGTAACAGTTGGCTGATAAAGTGTCCTAAACGGATGAAATGTAATTGGAACAGTGAGGATGTACCCAAACAACAACATATTACTAGAAATAAAATTTTAAAACAAAAATTAAGAATATGCCTAAAGTAACAAGAAAGATTGAAACGGAATACCACAAAGACAAAACACCAAGGTAAATTATTAAACTTTAAAAGAAAACAACTACATATACATTTCTTTAGATTTATCACAAAACAGTTTTCAGCAAGCTACTGAATTAAAATACACCTAATTCTTTTGGGAGGTTTTGCAAGCTTTTGTGACACAAACCCATGAATAACATATAATATCAGGATATTATAAATCAACCTGAAAGCAATTTACTTTTTCCCTTTCATTCCTTTTTAAAATACAACATATGACTTTCAACAGAAAAGACATTAGCAACTCATACTTTCCTCTGTAACTAGTGATTTTAAATAATTATGGATATGGATTTGTTAACTTGACAAAATTTCTCCAATTCTAATATTATCACCTTTATATTAAGTCTATTTTCTAAATAAAACCCCAAGCTTCATTTCTATTTCAAAAAGTCTAATCACTAAAAATCAAAACAAACCAACCACTAGCATATTTTATGTATTTGTCTCAAATTTTTGAAACTTAAAAAAGGCATGGCTCCAGTTTATTTAAATCAATACTTAAAACGTCTAAATTTTATGTATTCTGAAAGCCAATATACATCCTTATAATACTAGGAAATAAAATAATTGCACACAAGACATTTTATTTCTAAACTGTCTCTGCATCAAAATATCAAAATTAATTTTATTCAATTTTTATAATTTTACCTTAGCATAAAAAAAACAAATACCATAGTTGAAGAACTATTACTTAATTTCATACTTAACGGAACATTTGCAATTAGCCTCAAGGCATTGTTTTGTAAAAGAGTAAAGGCTTAAACAGATTTAGGATAAAGAAGAGAATTAAAATTTTAATACTTATCACAATCAAACTTTGTGACATGCCCAAGTTTAAGTGAACTTCTAGAAAAAGAGAGTTCAAACACTCTGTTATGAAAACTTATAATGGTACAGAAATCTTCACCTGTCAGGTGGCAACATTTTGGGGAGGAGGTCTAAATTTCCTCTCCCCTGACCCCATTCTTGCTCTGCTCCCAACCCTATTTTCTCTCATACACAGAATATTATTTTGCAGAAAATAACCCACAGGCCAAGAACACTGAAACATAAAAATAACTCACATTTACCAAGAAGTAGAATTGTAAAATAGCACACACACAACCCCCAATTTAAAGCTCTAATTCAGAGCCTATTTTTCTGAACAGAAAACTCTAAAGCCAGAAAGACAGTTTCCACACCACATGATGTAATTTTACCCTCATTGGCTTACCTTCACAGCAGTCTTTGGCCTAGAAAAAAAAATCATGAATAAACGTATTTTCATTATACTCAACTATTAGTTACTATACATGTTTAGCCATTCAATTTTTAAAAGAATTTTCCACCCATTGCCAAATGAAAAAAGAAAGAGCGAGAACAAAAAAGAACTCTTACAAAACAAGAGTTTCAAATAAAGACTGGAAAAGGCATCAAGTAATCATGACCTTTAAAAAAAAAGGTTGTCTGATGATTGCGAAGTTTTTAAATAGAATAAAAGCACTTCACCCGTTGCTTTTTTCCTTAATAAATTTCAAGTTCAGCTCTACAGTGCTCTCCTACTAAAGCCACACACAATAAAATCTGTGCCGTGGGCTTTAAGAACTATTATTTTCCAAGAACATTTGCTAGGAAAATGTGCTAAGAAAAGTATTCCCTGTTAGTCTTTAGGCTGCACAGTTTTACAGTGGGATCGCTTTCACAGCACAGATTACATCCTGATCTGATGTGCTGAATACCAGGAATAATTAAATTTTAGAAAGTATTTGTATTTCTCATTACTTAAACATATGAACATGAAGTATAAACTCATAAGACACTAATCAGAATTAGTAAGAATAAGTTTCCAAACTTATGAAGCCTATACAACTATGATGAAAGAGCAGAAATCCAAAAGATTAGTTTAATTGCCATGGTCAAACAATAGCTAATCAGACTATCGGGATACATTTCTTTCTTAGTTTGAAATTCTCACTGATTTTAAAAGAAACTTCTTGAGAAGTCATTTGATAGAAATCAAAATGTGAAACAGAATAACTAGAAAACAGCTAAAATAAAGGAAACAAAAATTCAATAATGTTTCCTGATGAGCAAAAATTCTATAAATCAGTTTCATATTCTAAGAGCACTAAAATCCACATTAATAGACACAGAAAGAAGCCCTAGCCTTACTCCAGTTCCTAAAGTACTTAACAGACATTCAGAAAGAGCATTTTTGATACCTCACTGCCACCGTGTAGACTCAAACAAGCAAAAAAAAAGAAAAACTCTACATTTATTAATTATCCAAATTACCCTTTTCCTCCAATTTGCCAACCTTAAAAAGCTTTTTTAGTGTACTAAAAATGTATAACATTTTTCTTGGCAGATTAGGGAATTATTCAAAAATTTTTAAGTGGTAAAAAGGATCTTTGTATGGCTTTAACTTAATGAATACAAAATTCAGTTAAATATATTACTGTATGATGGCACTCTAATAAAATATAAAAGAGAAGTAGCTTTGGTCACATAAATTTAATATTTTAAAGTGTTCAGATATTGATGAAAAAATATTTTAGGGCGATGTGGGGACTAGAGGCCTTTACTTTTCCCTTAATGCTATTCATGAAGAGATCTGGGAAATAGTAACTAATTACTCAACATTTAAATTGCCGCAGTACTTCTCAAAGGATTTAGCATTTGGCAACATAAAGTTGTTTCATAAAACAAAATTCTTCACATTGAAAAACATGCATGTTTTGTAAGAATAAGCAAAATTTTAAGACTGGTTCAAGTTAAAAATTCATATCTCCAATCAGATGTATATTTGTATGTGTATTTGAATATAAACATACCATGGACAATAAAAATTCAATGCAAGAAAAATCACATGGCAGATTACAACTGATTTTCTATGAGTATCTTTTGAGTATACAATAATATTTAAGTTAAAAATTTATAACAGTACCACTTACTGCTAATTAGTATTCCTAGTATTTAGTTAGATTCAACTATAACAAAACATTTTTATTCCAATAGTAAAGTGACCATGAATAGAAATTCTTGGGATTAATAATTTTCTATCAATTTCATGTATAAAGCTAACTTATCTTTTGAGCTTCTCAATGGCTCAAAAATTAAATTGCTACTGTTACTAAGAAAATAAAACCAAGAACAAAACTAATTTCTCCCTGCTAGTTCTCATGGATCTAAGTACCACACAATGATTCTTCCCAATCTGCAAAACAAAACAACACACAAATAGATGGGCTAAGGAAGAAAGATCACAACAAAGAAATAAGTTAAAAAAATTTTTTTTCTCTTCTTCTTTCCTTTTGGCAATCAACAAAATAACAAAAAAGAAAAAGCGGAAAAGTCACCCAGAATATATGGCCATGTAAGCATGGGCACTCTTGCAGAAAACCAAGTCTGCAACCCAAAGCCATGGGAAATTTAAATTAGAGCAAACGGCTACAATAGGCAGGGAAATCTGTATAGATAAAAAGCAACTGCTGAAGCTGCAGGTATACTGCTAAAGATCTTTTGAGATTTCAAAACAAACTTCATTAGTTTTATTAATTTTTAAAAATTATAAATAAGTATATCCACATTATACCATAGAGAGGGTTAAATTTTTTCCCCTTTAATCAAAATATACATAAGTATGTAATATATCTAAAGAAGGAGAAAGAAAGGACTTCTATTACTTAATCATTTCAGGGAGCATAATCCACAAATCTTTCTCCTATGTTTAAATAACTTCAAAACAATAAAAAAAAAATTTTTTTTCAAACAAAATGAAGAAAAGACCCTTTGCTGCTGATTTTAACCTAAATGGTAGCTCAGTCACAGAGATGAACAAAACTTTTCCTTGACTACCCCATAAAGCGCTGAACTAAAGTTAGCCTAACTAACCAACACAATTTGAAATCAGATGATCTGTGGCACAACCATTATATTTCACCTGTTAAGTCAATAATAAAGGAAATTTCCCAAACTAGAACATCTCAAATAAGAAAAATAAAAGGACTAACAAGACACCCAAAAAACTTGTGGTTTTAAGGACCAATACAAATAATAGTCTCTTTCCACAACTTTTTTACCAATAACTCACCTATCAAAAAACATTTAGATTGAATTTTGTGAAATCTCTTTAGGGAAGTATTTCACACACATAAAAAGTAATCATACAGGTTAAAACATAATTATTATACAACATATTTACAGCAATATTTAAGCTATATTTTACCTTCCCACAAAATTTATAGCATTTTAAAGGCAAATCAAAAGAGCTAGAGTAGACATGGGGTATTGAGTACAGAGTAAAATACTCAGTTGCAAGGGACTAGGTGATCATTCAAGTTCTTATTAAAACAGTAACATTTTATTGGCAATTAAAATCCTCCTTAAAAGTTGGAAGGTTTAATGGTAATTCATTGACAAAAGTTCATTTATGTTTTAAATCAGATCACTTAACACTAAAAAATGGCTAGTGCAGTATAAGGACTAACTTAGAGGATTAGTGTGCTTGCAAGTCTTTTCTTTAAATAAAGCCTCCTTTTGTCAGTTAATTTTATTTTCCATGTTCCTCTATCTCCTGAATTCCTCTCACATGACTTTTCAAAGCATGAATTTTGTACTACTTTATTAATTTCATTTATCCGAAATAACGAGTCTATTTTCCACATCTTTAGAATTTCTCATAAACTACAAATACGGTAACGGTATTGAAAAGTTTTCTAGAGTTGGGGCTTTCCCTTTCTAGAATAGATAATTCTGTTTTGAAGGAGTTGTTTAGTTACAAAACAAAATCAAATGTGACCTATGCACTTCAAGGGAAATGTCAATAAAAACACCTTCCCTTAATAGGTAGCTTTAAACAGCCATTCTTTCACCTTGAGGTAATTTTAAGTTAACTATATATTTAGACAAACAAAATGAAGAGGGGGAATACAGATGATTTTTTTCCTGTCATAGGATGCTCTGTTTTCCCTTAAAATGTGTTTGCAAAAGATGGGGCTAACAGCAGATGCGTTCAAGTCCACAGTTAACTTTCAAAGCTATGACAAAAGCTGAAATTCTAAGGCAAACATTCATCAGGGAAATAAAAAGTACACATTTAGCAGACAAGCTCTGCTCTAAAATGATCTATTATTATATTACATTTATATGTGAATTTGAATCTATATTACAGAAATAAATTTCATCCCCAGAATTGTGTCTCTATTCAGAGCCAATGCTATTATATCAAGATTCAAAAACTAAAAAACAAATTTTTATACCTTTAGGTATTCTGAAGTATGCCTGTCTAGTTTTAAAAAAAAAAGTGACCTTACACACAGTAGATGCTCAGTTGAAATATTTATTTCATCACTACTAGCAGCAGCAACAACAATCTGGCAGATAACTCAAAATGCCGAAAGTTTAATCATGACAATACCTTTAATTTATAATAAAACAAAGATAAACAGTGATTGTAAGATTAAAAACTTTACTCTGAAAACCTTCCATTAAAACACTTTTACTTCATTATTAAATATTAAAACTAAGAGAACATTACCAAAAGATTAATAAATTATTTTGAAATTAAATATAAACAGCGAAGTCTTAAAAACAGAATGTCCAACTTGGATATACACGGATTATCTCAATAGCCTTTACACTTAAGGAAAAGGATAAAAGGATTAAATGATTTCCATTTTGTATATCTTTTGACAAAAGTTTTACAGTCTATTCATATGTAGTTTATATCAAATTTACCTTCTGACCATAAAAATTTATTGTCTATAAGTTATACTTATCTTTTTAGACAAGCGATCACTATATACAATAGATTATTTTTATAGCAAACAACAGTACAAGAAAATTACATGCAAACACTCTTCACCCAGAAAGACATCAGGGTTCAAGTTCCTATGATAGCTAGACAAGAATGAAAATGTTGCCCATCTAATTTTATGCTGCTCCATTCCAGAAAAATGCAAACCTGTAGACAGAGTGAGTAAATAACATTTTAATGACAACTAAATCATTAATTCAATAAATATATTTCAAGGTATTTTCTTATTAAACAGTTTCCAATGAATTTAGTATACCTTATATGAAAACAGAATAAGTTACTAATAGAAATGTCAAAAAAAAAAGGAAAATTTAATTCTCTCCCACCAACTTTATATTGTTGGAAAGAACAGCTACTATAAATGAATTTACACTAAAAGCCATAAATTGACTTTGCAAGAATGAATACCCAAGTTGCTGATCAACACTGACATCACAGAAATTAGCAACATACAGTATCAACATTCCAAAATGTTATTAAAATCCAACCCAAAAGCTGCTTTGGCATTTCTGGGGTTTCTAATGAGATTTTCAGTCTGCTGAACAATGGCCATAAAAGGCTTTCAAACTTCGCTCCATTCACTACTAAAGTTGAGATTGAACATTTTTATTTCTTCTCTCCCTATGACAACTTCACCATGGAACAGTGAATAACACAACTCAAGTCATCATGCTATTTAAAAATTAAATAAAAAGATGCCCTTACAATAGTTAAGTGTAAGATGACATGCTACAACTAGAGAGACAGTTCAAAAGCAGCTTTGGAAATTGTGTAGCACAGGCTTACAAAAGCTACAAACATCAGGGAGGGAGCTCCTGGATGCTGTCCTCAAATGGTTTGGTCAACAGAACTCTAGCATGTGGCCATTTTTCTTATAAGGCAAAAACAAAATGATACATAAATGTGAAATGTGTCATGCATTAACTCTTACGACCTACTAGGCCATAACATCTCTCAAGAAACTATGTTACAGGCAGTCCCTGGGTTACAAACATCAGACTTATGTACAACCCATAGTTAGGAACCAAGCCCTTAAAGCCTGTTATGTTAAAAATTCAAGGCACAAACAATGGTTTGTAATAACAAGTGGCCACTACTTTGCAACGTGCATCAAAACATTATTATTACTGTATTATTATGTTAAAGACGTTTTAGTGTACCTGGAAGTGTTTCTTTAATGTTTTTTATGCATAGAAAGGTACACTATACACTACATACCAAGACAAACATTTGACTAACTGATGTTAGATAACGAACCATACCTAACTATACAAATTTGACTTAAAGACAGTCTTAGGGACAGAACTCGTTCGTAATCCAGGGACTGTCTGTAATTGAAATTATACTGATTGGTTATCTGACAAATGCAGAAAAAGGAAACCGCACCTTAAAGATTTGAGGAGTTATTGAAAGGAAAATTTTATTAATGTTTCCAAACTAACAGAATATGTACTTTCTGTATCAAAGATTATAAGGAAGAACACAAGTTATGAGAAACCAGAATTACATTTTAAGACATGATCCACTTTGTACAGCCCTGAATAAAATACACACTTTAAATAGCTGGTCACAGCCTTTAACTAATTCATAGCACCTGGTCCTTTTGAAAGAATTTTTCTATCTGACATAAACACATGTGAAATATCCAATTATTTTTGAAAGGAAAAGAAAAAAGGAGATACATAAATAAGAAACAAGCAGAATGCATGTGAACAAAATTATGACCAAGAAATCTTCCAACAACAATCTGAACATGCATACAACAGAATCACCCTTTCATGCTTAGGAAAAGGTGCTTTCTAAAAAGTCAAGTCATTACAATGTTTAATCATACCCAACCACATGTAAGCATTAATGGTAGCATATAGTCTTAAGTTTCTACCAGGGTTTTCAGCTTCTATTTGTCCTCCCTGTATTTAACCTGAACACTCAATCCTATCCATTCTTAAAGACTGAGCAGGGCTCCTCCTCAATTCAGTCTTTTACTTTGCCTATTCACAGTAATCTTCAAAAAATCATCTATTATACTCCTTGCCGTTGAGTTAATTCCAACACAAAAGACAGAGTAGAACTGCCCCATAGGGTTTCCAGGGCTGTAATCTTTACAGAAGCAGATTGCCACATTTTCCTCCCTTGAAGTGGCTGGTGGGTTCAAACCACCGACCTGTTAGCAGCCAAGCGCTTAACCACTGCACCACCAGGGCTATTTTATACTCATCTAGAAATGATCATGTATTGTGCTGGGGTATCTTTTGTATTTGTAGCAATGCTGTTCTTTAACTTTCATATTACATTTAACTTTCCATATTGTCATGCATTTTAACTTTTTTAAGGCAGGGACTGTATGGCAATTCTTGATCGTAAAACCTTAATGGTATAGGGGCTTTTACATCATAATCACACATAAAGTACTTGTTGGGCTGATTGCAAGATTTCAGATTTGGGTTTAATGTCATAAACTAGTAAATGACAGATTCTCACCAAATCAAACAAAACTTACTTAAGGTAAGAGCCAAACTAGAGATATGCCGTTCAAATGCAACTTGGGTTTAGAAAAAAGCCGAGAAAGAAATTTTAAAAAAACAGTTGAAGCTATACGTCCATGCTTGCCACTTTGATCGTGAACTTATCTTGTAAGAGCTTTGTCAAAATATTTCCCTATTATGAAGCCAGCAGATACCTGATACCAAAACCAGCTAAAGACAGCACAGAAAAAGAAAATTACAGACCTATATCCCCCATGAACATAGATGCAAAAATCCTCAAAAAAATTCTAGCCAATGGAATTCAACAACATATCAAAAAAAAAAGATCCACCATGACCAAGTGGGATTTATACCAGGTATGCAAGGATGGTTCAATATTACAAAAACAATGTAATTAGCCACATAAATAAAACAAAAGACAAGAACCACATGATTTTATCAATTGATGTAGAAAAGGCATTTGACAAAGTCCAACACCCATTCATGATAAAAACTCTCAGCAAAATAGGAATAAAAGGAAAATTCCTCAGCATAATAAAGGGCATTTATACAAAGCCAACAGCCAACATCGTCCTTAATGGAGAGATTCTGAAAGCACTCCCCTTGAGAACAGGAACCAGACAAGGATGCCCCTTATCACCATTCTTATTCAACATTGTGCTGGAGGTCATAGCCAGAGCAATTAGGCAAGATAAAGAAATAAAGGGCATCCAGATTGGTAAGGAAAAAGTAAAAGTATCTCTGTTTGCAGATGACATGATCTTATACGCAGAAAACCCTAAAAAATACTCAAAAAAAACTACTGAAACTAATAGAAGAGTTCAGCAGAGTATCAGGTTACATGATAAATATACAAAAATCAGTTGGATTCCTCTACACCAACAAAAAGAACATCAAAGAGGAAATCACCGAATCAATAGCATTCACAGTAGCCCCTCAAAAGATAAAATACTTAGGAACAAATCTAACCAGAGACATAAAAGACCTATACAAAGAAAACTACAAGACTCTACTGCAAGAAACTAAAAGGGACCTACATAAGTGGAAAAACATACCTTGCTCATGGATAGGAAGACTTAACATTGTAAAAATGTCTATTCTACCAAAAGCTATCTATATATACAATGCAATTCCGATCCAAATTCCAATGACATTTTTTAATGAGGTGGAGAAACAAATCACCAACTTCATGAGGAAGGGAAAGAAGCCCTGGAAAAATAAAGCATTACTGAAAAAGAAGAAAGTGGGAGGCCTCACTCTACCTGATTTTAGAACCTATTATACAGCCACAGTAGTCAAAACAGCCTGGTACTGGTACAACAACAGACACATAGACCAATGCAACAGAATCGGGAACCCAGATATAAATCCATCCACATATGAGCAGCTGATATTTGACAAAGGCCCAGTGTCAGTGAATTGAGGAAAAGACAGTCTTTTTAACAAATGGTGCTGGCATAACTGGATATCCATCTGCAAAAAAATGAAAACAAGACCCATACCTCACTCCATGCACAAAAACTAAATCCAAATGGATCAAAGACCTAAACATAAAGTCTAAAACGATAAAGATCATGGAAGAAAAAATAGGAAAAACGTTAGGGGCCCTAATACATGGCATAAACAGAATGCAAAACATTACCAAAAATGATGAAGAGAAACCAGATAACTGGAAGCTCTGAAAAATCAAACACCTGTGCTCATCTAAAGACTTCACCAAAAGAGTAAAAAGACCACCTACAGACTGGGAAAAAGTTTTCAGCTATGACATCTTCGACAAGCGTCTGATCTCTAAAATCTACATGCTTCTGCTAACATTCAACCATAAAAAGACAAACAACCCAATTAAAAAATGGGCAAAGGATATGAAAAGACACTTCACTGAAGAGGACATTCAGGTAGCTAACAGATACATGAGGAAATGCTCACGATAACTAGCCATTAGAGAAATGCAAATCAAAACCACGATGAGATTCCATCTCACTCCAACAAGGCTGGCATTAATCCAAAAAACACAAAATAATACATGTTGGAGAGGCTGTGGAGAGACCGGAACACTTCTACACTGCTGGTGGGAATGTAAAATGGTACAACCACTTAGGAAATTGATTTGCCACTTCCTTAAAAAGCTAGAAATAGAACTTCTATACGACCCAGCAATCCCACTCCTCGGAATATATCCTAGAGAAATAAGAGCCTTTACACAAACAGATACATGCACACCCACGTTTACTGCAGCACTCTTTACAACAGCAAAAAGATGGAAGCAACCAAGGTGCCCATCAACAGATGATTGGATAAATAAATTATGGTATATTCACACAATGGAATACTACGCATTGACAAAGACCAGTGATGAATCTGTGAAACATTTCATAACACGGAGGAACCTGGAAGGCATTATGCTGAGTGAAATTCGTCAGTTGCAAAAGGACGAATATTGTATAAGACCACTATTATAAAAACTTAAGGAATAGTTTAAACTGAGAAGAACATATTCTTTTGTGGTTACGAGAGCGGGGAAGGAGGGAGGGTGGGAGAGGGGTATTCACTAATTAGATAGTAGGTAAGAGCTACCTTAGATGAAGGGAAAGACAACACACAATACAGGGAGGTCAGCACAACTGGACTAAACCAAAAGCAAAGAAGTTTCCTGAATAAACTGAAGGCTTCGATGGCCAGCGTAGCAAGGGCAGGGATCTGGGAACCATGGTTTCAGGGGACATCTAGGTCAACGGGCAAAATAAAATTTATTAACAAAACATTCTGCATCCCACTTTGAAGAGTGGCGTCTGGGGTCTTAAATGCTAGCAAACAGCCATCTAAGATGCACCAATGAGTCTCAATCCACCTGGATCAAAAGAGAATGAAGAACACCATGAACACAAGGTAATTACAAGCCCAAGAAACAGAAAGGGCCACGTGAACCAGAGACTACATCATCCTGAGACCAGAAGAACTAGATGGTGCCCAGCTACAACCGATGACTGCCCTGACAGGGAACACATCAGAGAACCCCTGAGGCAGCAGGAGAGCAGTGGGATGCAGACCCCAAATTCTTCTAAAAAGACCAGACTTAATGGTCTGACTGAGAGTAGAAGGACCCTGGTGGTCACGGCCCTCAGACCTTCTGTTGGCCCAGGACAGGAATCATTCCCAAAGTCAACTCATCAGACATGGATTGGACTGGACAATGGGTTGGAGAGGGATACTGGTGAGGAGTGAGCTTCTTGGATCAGGTCGACACTTGAGACTATGTTGGCATCTCCTGCCTGGAGGGGAGATGAGAAGGTAGAAGGGGTTAGAAGCTGGCAAAATGGACAAGAAAAGGGAGAGTGGATGGAGGGAGTGGGCTGTCTCATTAGGGGGAGCGTAATTGGGAGTATGTAGCAAGGTGTATATAAGTTTTTATGTGAGAGACTGACTTGATTTGTAAACTTTCACTTAAAGCACAATAAAAATTATTTTTAAAAAAATTTCCCTATTGCATTAGTTTAGTCTATCCATTGTCTCATTTTAGCTTTATAAACTTAATCAGATAAAATTTTCTATTTTACCAATAAAGAAATTAAATTACCCAAAGTCACACTACTGCAGAGCTGTAATAGACCTAGTAACTTCCACTAATTGAGAGCCTATCTTGGTTACCTCAGCCAGACATGACCTTTAAACTGAGACCTCAGGGATGAGTAGGTATCAACCAGGCAAGGTAGGAATTGATCCTGGCAGAAAAAACAGCATGTGTAAAGACCCAGATCCGATTAAATATACGACTTATTTGAAAAACCAAAATTCAAATAGGTAACTTTACTAAAATTTTAATTAGTTATTAAGTTTTGGTTCAGTGCCTAACAAATGCCAAGGATTCAGTATTGCCTCAAGATGAATTCTTCCTTTTCTGAAATTGTACCTAAAACATTTATGTATGTGCATATTTTGGAAGAAACAAGGACTTAAGACAAAAACTGTTAAAAGATGTGCTGCCCGAAGTTGTTAAAAGCTATCACTTTATTTCAATTTCAAAAGCCACAGAGCCCTGGTGGTGCAGTGGTTAAGAGTTCTGCTACCCAAAAGATCAGCAGTTTGAATCCACCAGCTGCTCCCTGGAAACTCTATGAAGTACTTCTACTCTGTCCTACAGGGTTGCTATGAGTGGATAGTTTTACTTTAACCAAGCCATGATTTCACTTCAACTTTAGTACTACGTAAAGTGCTCTACTTTATACATAACAGTAGAATCTCAACTAAATTCACCTAGGATTTGCTAGGTATTCACTGTATATAAAATAGCTATGTACCAAATTGTACATACTGAAACAGACCCACATTATTGTAAAATTCTACACCATAGTAGTTAGCCACATACTAGGAAATAATACAGCTTCTTCAACTCTTAACAGTGCTATATTCTTCATCCTTCAAAAGCTATTTTCTTTTTAAATCCTGAATATATTTAATTTTTTCCTATATCTAAACTTTTCAAAATTACTAAATGAGAAAAAAATATCAAGGCCAGGAATAAGTATAAAGCATGCTTCTGAAGGTAGAATTAGACTATTACTCATTTGTTTAAAATACATTTTAAGACTGTAACAAGTGCATTATTCATTAACTATTTTAATATACTATTTCTTCACTTTCAAAATGTATTTATTAGGGGATGAAAAACATTTGAAAAGAATGGTGATAGTTGTACAACATCATGAATGTAATTAATGTCATTGAAAAATGGCCAAAATGGTAAATGCTGTTTTATTATATATATTTTAACACTATTTTGTATACATGCCTAATGTGTCCAGCTCAGGTTAGTATAGAAGATAAAAAAATAGTCCATAGTCTTAGAAATTAGAAATACCTTTATATAGTATTATGGATTGATCTCCAGGATACACTGTTAATAGAAAAAAACAAAACAAAACAATGTAGAGAAAAGTGTGGCTAGCATGCTACTGTTTACTTAAGAAAAGGGGAGAGGAGGTATGAAGACATTGTATACATATTTGCTTATACATTTTTAAATGTAAGGATGAACCATCCATTTTCTTTCTTAATGGTTACCCATTAAGAGGAAGGGCAGGAACAGGGCAAAGATTAGCCAGAAGGTATACTTCTCTGTTTTATTTGATTTGTATTTAGAACTTTATAAATATTTTTCATAATTATAAAACAAAATAAAAATTCTAAAAACTAATCCTAAAAAATAAATACATCAAAAGACAAATGAAGCAGATGAACCTAACTACAATGAGTTGGTGGCAGAACCACAGAGAGAGAAACCTGAATTTAATCAAGCTTCTAGATCTTCACATTTACAAGAAATACAGGGGACAGTAGAACATCTTAAACAATATCACAGAATCCGCAGTACAGAAAATTCCAGGTATTCGAACTGGTTTGAACCAGTTCAGTCATGGCTGACAAAGCAAAACCAGAACAGACCCAGATTTTTACAATTTGGGTGATTCAGAACAACGACTGTAACAGGAAAAACTACGGGTGGAGCCCTGGAATGGGAGACTCGGAAGGGTCGTAGTAGGCCCTTTCAAGAGCCTGATGTGTGAGATTGGATTACTGGCAGGACATTCAAAGAAGTGTGATCGGCCACCATTTTTGAGCAGGGCAACTCCGTTTCCAACTCTGCTCAAAATCCAAAGGGGCAAGAGATTTGGTTGCCATGGAACACACATGCTGCCCTTGTTTTCCAAGAGGGTGATTCAGTTTCTAGCAGCACTTCAACCCGTAATTTTTCCCGTGCCAGTTATCATTCCAGTTCACCCAAATTTCAAAAATTCAGGTCTGTTCCAGTTTCGTTTCCTCGGCCATGACTGAACTGGGAAGAACCAGTTCAAAGCCCTGGGAAATTCTAGGGGACAAACAATAATTAGTACAGCAATTAAATTTCAAAAAAGGAATTAAGAAAAAAAAAAAAAACACAGAAGAGATAAAGGAAGAAACCATAGATTAAAGGAGACTTAAGTTATAAACTGACTGTAACACATGGACTTGATTCAAACAAATAAGGAAAAAAAAATTAAGAGCCAGTTGGGAAAATCTGAACACTAGGTATTTGATAATACAACAATTTTTGGTAATTTCTTTAGGTATGATAATGTTATATAATTACTATGTTTTTTAAAAAGAATCCTTATCTTTCAGAAATACACATTTTATACAAATATATACTTATTTATATGTATATTACATATGCATTACGTAAGGCACTCTGATGGCGCAAGAGTTATGTGCTTCGCTGTTAACGTAAAGATTGGCAGCTCCAATCCTCCACTCAGCAGCTCCATAAAAAAAAGACCTGGCAATCTGCTTACGTAAAGATTACCGCCAAGAAAACCCTATGGGCAGTTCTACTCTGTCACGTTGAGTTGCTATGAGTCAAAATCGACTCAACAGCACCTAACAACAACAACATTCATTATGTATGAATAGGTATGAATTATGAATAGGTATTTACATATTTATAATTTTATCCATGTACACAGTAAAACCTGTGAAAGCTGGAACCTGTATAAGGCGGAACCCTGTCGGAGAAGGAAAACGCAAGTATTTTCCACTAAAAAGAATAGAAAAGTGGTAAGACTACACACTGCCAAAAGCGGATGAACTTGAGAGACGTGGAAAAACAAGGCAGTCCTGCCAAGTTCCAACTCTCACAAGTTTCAGTGTACGTATAAATGAAATCATACATGTCTGTGATTTGCTTCAAAATAATACATGAGAGTAAAGTTACACATGAGCAAACACTGGTCATAAGTTGAAAATTGTTGAAGCTGGGTTAGGGCACATGGGGTCCATTATAACATTCTATTTTTATACACTTTGAAACTTCACAATAAAGTTTTACAAAAAGAGTTAACAATTACTCCCAGAGCTAATAATGCACCTTTCCCCATCGGGAAATTATGCTGCTAATTACCCCTTCATGATTCCACAACACTGACTGCTTCTATCACTTGGCCGGTGTATGACAATCCTTCCCAAACCTCAGATCCACCTCGAATTAAAAAAAAATGCTGATTTCCTTCGCTGCATCTTTTCTTCAACCAGGAAATCTGTTTTTCTAACATAAGAGAACTTCAAATCACTCATACTGGAAATGGTAAACAGAAAGTGTTGGAAATTTAAAAAAAGGAAAACAATAGAACAGACACTCTTTGTCTAAAGAAGGCTTAGGAAAAAGTAAATAAAGTGAAGAAAATGAAACCTAAACCTTAGAAATAAACTCCTACATTCCTTCACAGGGAGAAAGCTACGAGGTGCATGTAATAGGGGCTGAGGTCCCATGTTTTGGTATAAATTTATTACATGCAGAGCCACAATCATGTAACTATATGTACTAAGGAGGGCTAGGCTGAGCAGGTTAAATAAGGGTTACATCTTTGAGACCTCAGGAAGCTAATAATCAACTGCAAATTAGAAAACTACTGAACAAACAGAAGGGGAAAAAATGTCTCCTAATTGTGTACTGGAAACCCTGGTGGCATAGTGGTTAAGAGCTACGGTTGCTAACCAAAAGGTTAGCAGTTCAAATCCACCAGGTGCTCCTTGGAAACCCTATGAGGCAGTTCTACTCTGCCCTATAGGGCCATTATGAGTTGGAATTGACTCAATGCCAACAGATTTTTCTTTTTTTAATTGTGATTATTTGCAAGTAAAGCAAAACAAATGTGACAACATCTCAGTGAAATGGAAGCAGTAAGCCTTAAGTTTCCACAGAGCAAGAAGTGGTACCGCACTCTTCACTACAAATTTAATAATGGAAAATATATATATATTTACATAGCCTTTCATAGTTTTTTGTACTACCACAAATTCATTAATCCTATTTTTTATAAGGTGTTAAGTTTTCAACCATATCCATCACCAGGACTTTGAGAGACTTAAATTCCCATGGTTAAGAGACTTCCATAAATTACATTTTGTCTCTTCAATGAAACACTAAGCCACTTAAGGCTAGGACTATGTCTTTGGCCACTTTAAATCACCAGGTCTACTTATATTCTACATAGAGTAGATGCTCAATACATGTTTGATGGTTAGCAATTTATGCGAAACAAGGTAAAAAATATGTCAAAGAATTACATTAAATATTATAATGAGGCATATGAGTTTTGAAAAAACCTGCCCTCAAGGAGTTTGTAATCTTTTATATTGATGTTTTAAATATGCCATAGTTTTTGGTGTTTGAAGGAGCGATAGTGCACAAAACAACTACTGCTGCTTCTTTACAGTCTGCATTTCAAAAGTATGGCAATTCCCACAACCTTCCACTGACATGAAAAAACCTTGTCTCTAAAGACTATTATGTTAACTGAACCAGCTCTATTCCCAAAGCTACTTATAAAATGAATACTAATGGTTAGAGAGTAACAACACACTCAAATAGGCAAAGGTACTAAATATATTGCTTATTAATTGGTTAAAAAAAAAACAGGATTATGGCATTAACAGATCAATGAAATTAATATATATCTGAATACTTGTAAGAGTCAATAAGAGTCAGGTGAGTTAATTTGCAAAACTGCAAAATTTTTTTCAATTTGGCTGGAACAGAAAACAAATCCTAGGAGAAAAGAGCAGAAATAAGTGGCAATATGGTAATAGAAGCATGCACTGAGTATCTGGAATCACTCAGGTCTGTATCAAATACTTCTACAAATGTTCCCAAAAAATCGTATAAATTTATACACACACCAAACCAAGCCAAACCCACTGCCATCAAGTCAATTCCAACTCACAGAGACCCTGCAGGGCAGAGCAGAACTGCCCCAGAGGGTTTCCAAGGCTGTAAGTCTTTATGGAATCCACAGAGCAGCTCGTAGGTTTGAACCGCTGACTTTTTGGTTAGCAGCCAAGCGCTTTAACCACTGTGCCCCCAGGGCTCTTATAAGTGAATGAAAATGCAAAAAAATCCATCCTAGAAAAATGCAAGTCAATATAAACTATAAAATGTAATACCACAAAAAAATACTAGGAAAAAGAGCCTATCAGCAAATCAAACAGAAATGTGCAACATGAAACATGACAAGTAATCAGAAAAAACAACGCAGTTAATTGGAACCTTCATACGTTGCTGGCGGGAACGTAAAAAGGTGCAATCACTGGAGAACAGGTGTTCCTCAAAAAGTTAAACATAGAATTACCATATGACCCAGCAATGCCACTCCTAGGTATATACCCAAAAGAACTGAACACAGATACTCAAACAAATACATGTACACAAATGTTCACAGCAGCACCATTCACAATACCCTAAAAGTGAAAATAACCCAAATGTTCATCAAAGGATGAACGGATAAACAAAATGTTGAATACCCATATAATGGAATATTAGTCAGCCAAGAGAAATGAAGTTTTGATACATGCTACAACTTCAACAAACCTCAAAAACAATATGCTACATGAAAAAAGCCAAATAACAAAATGTATATTCAATTTACATGAAATATACAGAATAAGTAAATCCACAGAGACAGAAAACAGATTCACGATTGCCAGGGGCTGGGGGTAAGGGGGTGTAGGAAATGAGTGCTGAGTGGGGAAGGTGTCTCCTTAGGAGGTGACGAAAACATTTTAGAACTACATAAAAGGTAGTAATTTCACAACACTGTGAATGTACTAAACTGAACTGTCAACTTTAAAGTGGTCAATTTTATGCTATTCGAATTTCACTTCAATATAAATGAATAAAAGAAATACACATGCTTATCTCTTTATAATGCAAAATACTAATTGTTTTCCCACAGATTTATGTACCTGATTACCAACCTTCTTTTCTTCATTCCTGTAAGATATCCTGACTAAATTCATCACTCCCTTCATTTCCATATGCCTCAGCTGCCCTTTACCCCATCTGTACTATCCCTCTACCTAACCCTTTCATTTTGCCCTGAGGAACTCTTGCTCTATCCTTGAGTCAGTTACCAGCTAACCTGCTCCTCCTGTGTTCCTTATCTTTATGACTCTGAACTCATCATCAATTCTTTTCTCTACCTCTCAACCAAGGAGCCCTGGTGAGCCCTGGTGGCACAACAGGTAAGCACTTGGCTGCTAATTGCAAGGTTGGTGATTCGAACCCACTCAATGGCTCTACAGAAGAAAACTTACAGCCTAGAAAATCCTTTGTGGCAATTCTATTCTGTCACATGGGGTCACAAATTGAATCGATGGCACCTAATAACAACATCTCTCAACCAAAAAGTCACCAAGTTATATCCTTACTCCCACCTAAAGCTCTCTCAAATTCATTTCCTCCTTGCTATCCCCACTACCACTGCCTCCATTAATTTTGTTCTCATCACTTTTAGCCCAGATTGCTATAGCAGAAAGCCTACCCCTCGCCACATTGTCAACCTGCTAACTCTACAACTCAGCCTTCGCACCAGTCACTAGAATTCTTTCTAAAATAAAAATGTGAAATCTTACTCCCTTGCTTAAAATCCTTCAGGGGCTCCAGGGCTTTCAGGATAATTTCAACACAGAAAGTCATTTTATGACCTAAGTCTAGTAGTCTCACTCTGGTTATATTATTACCTCATTCCAACTATCACCTCACCAGTCAGACTGAAATACCTGCACATCTCCAAACTCAAACTGTTCAGTTTTTCATTCGGCTATGTGTGGAGCCCTGGTGGCACAGCGGTTAAGAGCTTGGCTGCTTACCAAAAAGGTCGGCAGTTCAAATCTACCAGCCGCTCCTTGGAAACCCCATGAGGCAGTTTTACCTTGTCCTATACGGTCGCTATGAGTCCAACTCAATGACAATGGGCTTGTTTTTTGTTTTTGCTTGTTTTCTTTTTGTTTTTTAATGCTTTTGTGCATACTATTCTCTCCACCTAAAACCTCCAACTCCAACCCCACCCACCATCCCTAATCCCCCTCTCCAGCTGGCAAGCTACTACTCATCTTTCAAAACTCAACTCTTGGCTTACAACAAGTCTTTCTTAACTCTTCAGTTTAAAATAAATACCTTCCCATGTTCCCATGCCACGCCATATTTTAATCATTTGATTTTTTTAGGTCTCCTACACTCTACAGTGCGTCTTCAAGACTGCCTCCTTTTTAACTGAAACCTGCCTTTGTTACCAGTAATCCTCTCCCATAGAAACCTTACCATCTCCAATTGGCTCCCCTTTTGTCAGTGGAAAGGATGGTTCCTCCATCCCTCCCTTGTACCACCACTCCGACTCCAGTGTCACACGAGGTCCATCATCTATCATCACTCTACCTCATTGTTAAGTCCACATCCTCTTCATTTTCTCATCACCATCGTTTACCATACTCATGACACAGTTCTGGGTTCCTCAATGAATTCAGCACCTAGTTCATGTTTTTCTCAACTTACCCACATCCTGCCATCAACATCATCATCTCTGCAAATTCTTTAGTGAAAAGGTAGAAATCAGGACACAGACAGCCGGTTTCAAAGGAAAGAAAACTTGCTTTTCAATTTACCAAGCTTTTTTCTTAAGTACATTAATTCCGAAATGATGATAAGATACCAAAGAGAAATATTCAGTAAGGTGGACATGGGGAGCTGGCACACAAGAAAGAGGCAACGCAAGGAGATGCCAATTTGATCATCATGAACACCGAAGAGACGATCTCAGGCAATTAGAGGTAATTTAAAGAAAAAAGAGTAGGCTAAGTACTTGCTTCGACCTCCTATAATGTTAGGCCTAACCCGGAATCATTTGGTTTCTTTCATCTCGCTCCAGGCTACTGGAAAGAGTTACGGAGTCCTTCAGAGCAAGTTCATCTCTTAATTTTGATGAAATACTACTCCTAAGCAATCTTTTTGTTCTCTTAGTGTTGATTCATTAGCACAATAAGTTCCAACTTAAGGGCTACAGAGTCCTGGGGAGCTGCAGAATTAGCTACTTCAATGAGTTCCCAGAGGTATGCATTACATAAAGCCTATCTCCCAGTGTACGTATTATTTTTCAAATATGTACACAATATTGTGGTTAATAAAATACAAAGCCATTAAAAGAATACTACTTGCTAATATGCATTTTCTCAGTTAATAAATACAGGCAGTCCTCAATTTACAACAGGGTTCCATTTATGTCAGTTCTGAAGTCAAATACTTTTTTTTTTTTTCAGTTTTCATTATTGCCTTTTATTATCAGCATCTTTATAAATCCAATCTTTGTCTTGGGGGTTGGCATAAGAATGATAACATTGGCAAATTATACACCACAACACTGTATGTAAAATCAGGGCTTTGAATCAGTTTGAACTGGTTCAGTCATAGTCCACAGACACAAGGGCAGTGTACGCGCTGCATAGCAACCAAAGCTCTTGCCAGTGGGATTCTGTCTAGAGTAGGAAACAACACTGCCCTGCTCGAAGATGGTGGCCAACCACACTGCTCTGAATGTATGTCACTCTCTACAATCCTGCCAATAATCCAAGTTCCCAAATCAGGAAACTTTCAAGAGCCTGAGGTAGGAGATTGGATTATTAGCAGGACTACGGAGAGAGGCGCACATTCAAAGTGGCGTTCTCAGTTGCCATCATTAAGCCTGGCAGTGCTGTTTCTGACTTGGGACAAAAATCCCACAGGCAAGAGCTTTGGTTGCTATGCAACACTTAAATGCTGCCCTTGTTTCCATCGGCATTACTGAACTGTTTCGAACCAGTTTGAAGCCCTGTGTAATACATATTACTAATGATAAGATGTACAAAAAAAGGAGGGGAGGGGCAGTTTTAAGTGTGGTTCATTATAACTCAAATACAACCTAAGTCAGGGACTACCTGTACTAAAAACATAACTACAGTCATATGGGGGTCCACAAAATTGTTTTGAAGTTAAAGAGGTGATCATCTTGAAAATATTGGAAAGAGTATTCCCCATAGCACTTAAACATCCTTTCCACACTCCAAGCTTCCAGTTAACCACTGGCCACTGCCACTACCACTGATGCTTTCACTTTCCCAAGGAAATCATATGCATCTTCATAAGTTCCCTTATCCACTTGCCTCTCAATCTCAATCTATTTGAATTTATTCTTTGTTTCCTACCTCTATAAATGTTTGATGATTTAGCAATTAATGATATGTCTCCTCCTTTTTAAGACTAATTCATCAATGTATACGTCTGATCCCGTCTCTTACCTGGCTCCCTTGCCCATCAAACAAGTTTAATCTCTCCTTTTTCAAAAACTTCTCCCCTTCTACCTAAAAATATTAGCAGATCCCCTTATTCTGACAAAACTTTACTTGATTCTACTCTATGTTCTAGGTACTATTCTATTGCTTTTCTTCCTTTAGCTATCAAATTCTCAGTGTTGGCAAACTACAGCCTGGGCCAGCTGCCTATTTCTGTAAATAAGGTTTTACTGGAAAAGCCATCCCCATTTCTTTAGGTATTATCTATGAGTGTTTTTTTGCACTACAAAGGCAGAACTAAGTAGTTAGAGATCCCATGCCTACAAGCCTAAAATATTCACTGTCTAGCTCCTTAAAAAAAGTTTGCCAATCCCTGGGTCTCTAAGTATGGTCTACATTCAGTGCCATAATTTCCTCTCAGGACAGCAGGATGCCATCAAAGGTTTTGGCGCAGCAATAAAGTACCACAATTAAAAGGGCTTTTCAAGACTTCTGGTTTAACAACAGTGTGGAGGATAGATATTAAGTAAGACAGAATATTTAGGAAACTATTCCAAGTGTCTAGCCATTAGGTATAAATAGCAGGAGGAAAATGAAAGGCAGTTTTTTTTTTTTTTTTTTTAAGGACCAAGCATCAATACTAGGTGACAATGTGAGAGAGGACACAATGCTAATACCGAGGTTTAATCTGGACGATATGGTTCTCAGAATTTGCTTTTTCTCCTAGAGTCTACTGTACACTTACAGCTCTTCACAGTTCCCTGCCTTGCTGTGGAGTTCCTAAAAATCCTAATTCCACATACTCTGTGTACAAGGCATTCCCCATGCTTGCTATCTGGCTAGCTCCTGGGTAAGCAAATCATTTAGAAATAGGTAGTCTCATAGAGTTAACAGAATGAGAACACAGGGCCAATGTCAGAGGTGAATAGAGTACTCACCTGTGGTACCAAGCAGAGAGAGAGGGGAATTAAGATTTCAGGTCCAGAACTGGCTCTAGCCAAACAGGAAGCAGCTACGAAATTGCTCACAGCAGAAGCAAAAAGTCTTTAGGATTCTGACACACTCTTTCTGATGTTCAGACAGACCATCACTAGAGTAGTCTAAAAGGTGAAGAATTACATGGAGCAGACCCTACTGGTCTTTTGTCTAGACAAAGCAGTCTTCCTTATTAAAGGTGACACTACTTTTCAAAATGGCCAACATGATACTAACCTTCGTTAACAGAATTTTCACAGCCCACAAGGTTGAGAAGGATATCATCATCTTTATCATCATCTACTTCAGATCCCAGTAGCATCCAGCTTTCCACATTATCGCTTTCTGAAATGGTGCTGTCTTCCTCTTCACTTGAACTGACTTCTATGATCATGACTTCTGGGATCATATCTGATCTCTCTTCATGGTTGGGCTTCTCAGTATCCCTCTTACATTTCTTCTCAGCCAACTCGTTAGAATGAATAAGGGCAGGAGGACACCAGGTCTTTTCTTGTGGTTGAACTCTAATATTCTTTCTTTTACATCTATATATACTATCTTCATCAGACAAAGTAATGACCTCTGACCCATCTGATAGCTGGATGACTTCACTATCTGAAAGGACAATTAGGTTCTTCTGATTTGTTTTACCACTTGGTGATTCAGAATTCCCAGGTTCTTTTGCTTCATGTTCTTCTTCTCCAACATTACCAAGATCTTGGGCATAATGAACTTGGCTGTAGAGTTGAAATTCCACCTCGCTATCGACACTTTCACTAGATGATTCTTCACGATAAAGATCATCTTCATATGCTTCTACAGTCTCATAACCACCAAACATCATGGAAAATCAGTAACCTTGATGCTGTAAAAGACAAAACCATGCAAATGTATTTAAAAAGCTCAGATCATGTCTGTTTACTACATAATGTTGTCACCCCTTAGAGACAACTTCTGTGTAAGGCCATCCTTTTTCTCAATGACTTAAAATTTTAAGTAGCTCTCACTATTTCATCAATCCCTCACCCTTTCCCGTATACATGCTCATACAGGAATATTATTTCAACTATAAATAAAATCCACAACCAGAAAAAATTATCAAATTTACTGTTGTGGGATAATTTTTACGTCAACTAAAAAATAATCTTATGGTCTTTTGATCCTTGACCAAAGGAATCCATAAAAGATATTTGGAAAACCTGGCTTACTGAACTGCTAGCTATAAAGACATGTATGAAATAAACTTACTAAGTACCTAAATTTGCGGCAAAACTTGATAGCTTTGAGAATAAAAGCATAAGCAGAAATACTTTCCTACTGTGAGCATATTCAATCCTGCTCATCCCTCAGCTCAGCTTAATTAAACATCATTTCCTCAGGGAAGCTTTCCTTGACCCACCAGACTAAATTAAGCACCCTCTTACAAGCTTCCACAGCACTTCATGTATCAAAACATTCATCCTGATTCTAATTATTCAATGTAAATCTCCAAAAAGCAGATCACAAACCCCAGGAGGGCAGGAACTACTAGCACTCATGTAAAAGATGGATCCCCAAAACCAAGCACAGTATGGCATTGAGGTGGAGCTCTAAAAATGTTTGTTGACGTAACGAATGAATAAATCAATAATATCAGACATTTGTTTTTCAGCCCTGATAAATCTAGTATGTGCATAAAATATGGAAAGTACGATAAGATGGAAAACCCTGGTGGCGTAGTAGTTAAGAGCTATGGCTGCTAACTAAAAGGTCAACAGTTCAAATCTACCAGGAGCTCCTTGGAAACCCTATGGGGCAGTTCTACTCTGTCCTACAGGGTCGCTATGAGTCGGAATCGACTCGATGGTGCTGGGTTTGGTTTTTTTTTTGGTTTGGTTATAGGGTCGCTTGGAAACCCTGGTGGTGTCGTGGTTAAGTGCTACAGCTGTTAACCAAGAGGTGAGCAGTTCGAATCCACCGCGCTCCTTGGAAACTCTATCGGGCAGTTCTACCCTGTCCTATAGGGTCACTATGAGTCGGAATCAACTCCACAGCAGTGGGTTTGGTTTTTGGTTTATAGGGTCGCTATGAGTCGGAATCGACTCAATCGCAATGAGTTTGGTTTTTTGGTTTTGGTACGATAGAATGAATTTTGTAATTGCCCTCAACTATTCAAAAGTCTTAAATTCTTATATCGTCAACCAAAAACCTACAAGGTAAATGTTTCGAATACGTACTAACGGAATAGTAATCAAAATGAGAGCTCTGGAAAAATAACTCCTATTTGTTCAAAAATCAGGGACAGTCCAGAAAATAACAATGCCAATTTATTCTTCTACTCCACTTTTAGTTATATCACACCAACCCCACTGCCATCAAGTCAATTCTGACTCATAGCGACCCTACCAGATAGCATAGAACTGCCCCATAGTGTTTCCAAGGAATGGCTGGTAGATTCGAACCGTCAGCCTTTTGGTTAGTAGCTAAGCTCTTAAGCACTGTGCCACCAGCGCTCCTTTAGCTATACAGTACAGATAATTAAGAAAGAACAGTGGTTTTCTTAGTTTTCAAATTCCCTGCCCAAAACATCTGGGTGTTGTGACAGCATTTTTTGGTGATGTGACCAGCTGACCCCAAAAATCAAATGAACAAGAGCCAAAAATATACTATACTCATGCTAGAGTTTTTGTTTTCTTTTCCAGCTCAACTTTTAATGCCTTTTTTCTTCTGAAAGATACAATGTATCTGTTCCCTTTTTATACTGAATTCTTCAGGTTGCTACACTGTTATTGTCATACAAGTTCAATGTGGCTGTCTGAATAATAATGCTCACAGTATTTATCAGTTTATATTGAAATGTTAGCCCCAGAGAAATTCAAATAAAAGACGAATCCTTTCCTTTTTATTTAATAGGTAAATTAATTCTAAAAGAAGTCAAAGGAATTACGTTTCCTTCAAAATCCTCATTGGATCCATCCTGAGGATCCAGTGTGGACTTAAGATAAAACATAATTCTGGTGCAGCACAGAAAAAATTAAAAAGCTAAATTACAGAGTTACAAATTTGTACTACTCTTGGAGCCATCCCAAAGGAAAGGGATTAAGAACAGAGCCACAGGCACACCTGTGAATATATGCCAAAAAAAAAAAACTACAGAAACATAATAAAAACTGACTTCTTTGGGTCTAAGGGTTTATCTCTTTCCTGAAATGTAGAAAAGTGAATTCAACAATTTAGCCCCTATGGCCTTTAAGAGGATTTTGTACCTTCTGTACTTGAAAACTGTGCTCACCATAACTTGCTTTATTTATGTAGCTTTTGTACGCCAGGGTTAAGGTTTGCCTGAGGCTGTTCTGGTTTATGTTACCACCTTAATTACATTCAAATGCATTTAATTTACTTTTTAAGAAAGTGTATACTCAGAGGAAGATTGAAATATATACTCAGCACACTTTCTTAGCTTCTCGATCACTGTACACAATTCAAAGCATACTTAATTAGATAACACAAGGGTCCTATGACAGTCACAAAATTTTTAATTTGGAAGGGACTTTTCCGATTCTTATACAACCTCCTCAATTTACAGATAAGGAAACTGAGATCCAGACAGACAAGGAGGCCTATTCAAAGTTATGCAGCCAGTTACTAACAGAGCCAGCACTGATTCACATTTCCCTCTCAGCCAAGTGCTACAATTTTTTTAATAAAATTAAAATACACAAATTAATCACTTTTAAATAGATTAAAAAAAAAAACATTCCTTCAATGCTATATTTGCATTGGTTCTATCATGTAAATTTACCTCACGGGTAGCCATTTTACTTTCCAGCGGAGTATAAAACCTAAGAAAGAGGCATTTTAATCAGATGGAAATTTGTCAGTTTACCATCCAAGAGCCTTCCAAGTTAGTACTCAAAAGACTGCTGCAATTCCATGACCAAGACAGTTCTTATAAAAGAGCCTAAAATACTAGTTTGGCAATGAAACTTATGAGAATACATAGAATCTATACAGAGAATAAACACAAAGGCTCTCGCCACTCAAAAAGAGTAGTATTCATTCACTGAATTTTTTTAAAACGAGATAACTTAAGGTTTACGTAAGGTTCCAGAATTTGTTTAGAAATTATTTAAAGCCAATGCCTCTGCCTACTGGTCATTCCAGACATGGTGCTTATCTTCTTCCCAGGCACTTTTATAAAATCATTAGCCTAGATATTTCTTCTTGATGACATAGGCATCCAATCTCAGACGGATTTAAAACAAATCCACAGCTTGATTTTAAATCCACAATTTTCACTGGAAAGTGGTTAACATACATAGTTTATTTTCAAGTTAAAATTTCTGCCTTACTCTCAGTGAGCTGCCCTGACAGTGACAGATTTGAAACAGAAAAAAAGTTGATCATAATGTTAAAATTTCTGACCACGTGAAGAAATGTGGCTGCCACTTACAATCAAATCTAAATGGGGTAAAGAATCTCAGCGTGTGAAACAATGGTCACAAAGACAGAACACAAAATCTTGCTGGGAAAAAATTATGACTAAATTCATTCAGACATATCCCCAGCTGTTCTTGGGATACATAAAAGTCTGTTTATGAGAACCAACCCTATCTGGAAACACCTCCTTCACCACCTTTCCCTCAGCTCTTTTCCTTCTCCAACCTGTTTTACAATCCCCATTTCTACTAACAAATGCTTACTTCCATTTCTCGCTGGGTTCATTCCCCACCCTTAGATTCTTTGAAAAACAGCAATACTAAACTGTCTCAAAAGCATAATGCTGTCTTAAATACACTCAGAGACCACTTCAAATTCTTTGGAAGTAATAGACTAAGTATTCAAAACACCTGCAAGAGTCATCAAATTGAACCCTCTGGTTTTAAATGCGGGGAAACAGGCTCAGAGAAACGTTATTTATTGAGCTAAAAAAGACCATAAAAGATCTCCTAATTCAATCCTGTAATCTTGAAATAAAGGTCAATTCAGCCTAGAGATTTCTAACGTCACCAGCGAGCCGTGGCTAGACCCCAGGCCTGCTGACTCCGGCCAGTTTTCCACTGCACCGGGAGCTCTTCCTTGAAGTTGAAGGCAACTGCCGGCTCACATGACGTGAGGGATAAAAGGGATCTTAGTGAATGTGGTCCAAGTCTCCTTGTTTTACATGGGAAAAGGGGCACATGTCTTGATTTTTTTTTTGGTCCCACTGCTGCTGGGGGTGACCGAGCACCGTTCGGTCCCCACAGGCCGGGCTCCCTTTGGCGCGGCTGGACCTCCACGGTTAACTGACTGGCTGGCTTCCCTAAGAGCCAAGGGAATCTTGAGGGGCGGGAGAGCCGGAGCGCGAGGTAAAATGGGCAGAAACGCCAAGCCCACCGAGGCCGCTGACGTTCAGCCGTTACTGAACCACGGCTTCAGGCCTTGGCCAGGCAGGAAGAAGCGCACACCCAGGCCGGTCAGCCCAGCCCGAGGAAGGGAGCTCGGCTGAGGGGCCACGAGTCGCGCCCCACGCAGCCACGAGTGGGGACACAGACGGTACGCCGAAGCTGGCAAAGAGACAATCGCTAGTTCCACAGCCCAGCGGGCGAGGAGGAGGGAGGGCAGGGGTACCCGGCCGCGGGCGGCTCTGGGTCGGTCACACACATACTCACTGCCGCGGCTGCGACCAGGAAGCACCAACCAGGAACCAAAACGGGTAGAGGGACGGGGAGGGGCGAGGACGAATGAGGTAAGGAAGCCGCAATCGTGCGGAGCCGGGAGGAGGGCAGGCACTTCCGGGGAAAACACAGCTCTCGGAGGCGTATTTCCGTCCCCGCCCACCCTCAGGCCCTCCGTGCGCATGCGTGACAAATGGTAATCCTTTCTATTCACCGTCGATAATACTTTCGTTTGCTTTTCTTACACTTCTCCTCTCCCTCCACAGCTTCTTTCGGAAATAAGTAGGCTTCACGTTGATGGAGGGTGGTTTATTTTAATGCCTCGCACGAAGGAAGGCAAAAGAAAGGAGGAGTTCGTGACCATCTCTGTCCCCCAAAGAAACTACAGCTCCCATGATGCTCTCGGACGAGCCTCCGAACGGGCTCCGCCTCCTCCTACCTAATCTACTGGGGACACCCTACCAACGCCACGTGGAGCAGGAGCGGAGCAGCGGCACAGGTAGGGGTTGAAGGCCTGAGCGCAGACGGCTTGGCCAAAGAACCCCGGGACCCAGCCCAGGGAAGCTGCTCTAGGAACGCTGGTTGAGTGACCTTAGGCAGGTCCTTTCCATCGTATGAATTGAAATTGATAATTGTTTACTTTGGGGCGCTTCCGACTCTCTCAGATCAAGGCAACAGATTTAACCTTTTGTGAACCGTGAAGAGCTGTACAGGATTGAAGTTAATAGAGCCCCTATCTTCAGTTCCCCTTCTCACGCCTTATCCTCATATTTAGTCGTAATAAACCCAGCTAACAAGTTTAAAAATAAGGAAGCCTTTGCCAGTTTGTCGGCCCCTAGAAGTTAAGCTTGATGTTGATTCGTTTACTCAACATTTATTGAACGTCTGTTAAGAGACAGGAGGTGCTAGAAACGGCTGGTACAGTGGTAAATTTTAAAAGATCTTCTGTTCACATAAACTTAAGAGTCTAGCTGGGCAAGCAGAATACAGATAATTTAATTATAGCCTAGGAGTTTTGCTGGAAAAATAATTAGTTTAATTAACATGATGAGTGCTAGGAAGAGAAGAACCCATTTTCCAGAGGAGCAAAGAGGCAGAGAAGTGAGTCACAGATTACCGGATTATTTGTTGAGGTAATGAATATTGCATGAAACAAATACTTTCTCTCAAAAACAATTGAGCTTTTACCAAGTGACAGGTTTATTCTTGTGCTATATATAATCTCTTAATTTCAGCAAACCTTTAAGGTTGATTTTTAATTCCCATTTCACACAAAAGGTAACACTCAGAGAAGTAACTTGCCCACGGCCAAAAGGTTAGGAAATGCTCCTTATTACTGTACATCTGTTTGCACTCCATCCTCCCACTATTACCCAGGCATTCAACAAAGATTTACCACGCTCCCATACTCAAAATAACTTCAGTCACCCTTTAAGTTTATGTCGTAAAACCTAGAGTCCTTTGGATGACATAAAGGCCACTTCATGAGCTGATAGCTGCCTTCCTATCCCCTGCTGTGCTGAATCCTGAGCAATTGCCAGAAAACACTATGCTCTCCCACATTTGTGCCTTTACAAAGGGCATTCCCACTGCCTGAAAAGTCCTTTCTGTCAACATACTCCTTCTCATCCTACACAGCTCAAGCCCTGGGTCTTCGAGGAAACCATTCAACTCAGCCAAACAGAATGGGTATTCCTCCCCTTCTCTCCCCTACACTTGGGACAAACCTCTATCAAGACAATTATATTTGTCTTACAGTTGTCTCCCTGCTGGACTGTGAACTCCCTGAAGGCAAAAGCTTTGACATTTTATCTTTGTATCTTCGCCAGCTAACACAGTACATGGCACACAGCAGACACATAATAAAGATGTTAAAGAAATGAGGAAGCTCCAACTCCCTGTAGACTCTAGGAAACCAAGAACCAGATGTGGAGCCACCAGCTGTCAGTTCAGTGGAGAAACCATGACTCCAACTAACTGGAATGCAGTGTTGTGTACCATGACATTAAGACAGGTATAAAGAGCTGCAGGGGCATACCCCATGCCTTTACCTGTTGTTAGATGCCATCGAGTTGGTTCAACTCACAGCAACTCACAGAACAAAACTCTGCCCAGTCCTGCACCATCCTCACAATCATTGTTATGCTTGAGCCCATTGATGCAGCCACTATGTCAATCCATCTCGTTGAGTGTCTTCCTCTTTCTCACCAACCTTCTACTTTACCAAGCATGATGTCCTTCTTCAGGGACTGATCCTTCCTGATAACGTGTCCAGAGAATAGTCTCTCCATCCTTTTTTCTAAGGGGCTTTCTGGTTGTACTTCCTCCGAGACAGATTTGTTCATTGTTTTGGCAATCCCTGGTAGATTCATTGGAGTCCTGGTGGCGCAGTGGTTAAGAGCTTGGCTGCTAACCAAAAGGTCAGCAATTCAAATCTACCAGCAGCTCCATGGAAACCCTATGGGGGGTTCTGCTCTGTCCTATAGGGTTGCTATCAGTTGGAACCGAACCCTGGTGGCACAGTGGTTAAGTGATAAGGCTGCTATCGAAAAGGTCAGCAGTTCAGATCCACCAGCAGCTCCATGGAAACATAATGGGGCAGTTCTACTCCATCCTTTAGCATTGCTATGGGTCAGAATCAACTCAGTGGCAACGAGTTTGGTGTTTTTCTTTTTTTTTTTCCGGTAGATTCAATATTCTTCACCAACATCACAATTCAAAGGCATCAATTCTTCAGTCTTCCTTATTCATTGTCCAGCTTTCGCATACCTATGAGGCAATTGAAAACATCATGGCTTGGGTTGGGTGCACCTTAGTCTTCAAGGTGACATCTTTGCTCTTCAACGCTTTAAAGAGATCTTTTGCAGCAGATTTGCCCAGTGCAGTGCATCTTTTGATTTCTTGACTGCTGCTTCCATGGGTGTTAATTGTAGATCCAAGTAAAATGAAATCCTTCACAACCTCAATCTTTTCTCCATTTATTATGACGTTGCTTTTGGTCCAGTTGTGAGGATTTTTGTTTTCTTTATGTTGAGATGTAATCCATACGGAAGGCTGTGGTCTTTGATCTTCATCAGTAAGTGCTTCAAGACCTCTTCACTTTCAGCAAGCAAGGTTATGTCGTCTGCATAACACAGATTGTTAATGAGTCTTCCTCCAATCCTGATTCCCCATTCTTCTTCATATAGTCCAGCTTCCTAGATTATTTGCCCGGGATACAGATTTAATAGGTATGGTGAGAGAATACAACCCTAATGCACACCTTTCCTGACTTACCTGGTGATTACTTGATAAATATTTAGAAGACCTTTAGAGAAATCATGAAATCAAATCTTCTAGTGCAGTGATGGGAAAACTGAAACCAAGAAGAGAAGAGACTTGCCAGCGGTTAGCTAGCAGAGGTAGAGCTGTGTCTATAACCCAGGTATGCTGAAACCTGCTGCCCAACATGCACATATACATATACCCCATAGCATTTCTCTTTCCACCTCAAGCTGTCTTAGGTCCCCGACTTCTTAAAATCATGGGTGGCAGCATGCACAAGAATTATGAAGCCTCTATTACAGAGAATGTTCTAAAGAGGCCATTTATTTAAGAAAGGAAGCACCTGTCCCCCTTTCCCCCAGGACAGTGACAATATGACGTCAACAATGAGTAGCTGAATTGGGATTGGGCAGGGAGGGTGTCCAGGACAAAATAGAAACCTGCTATAGGGGGCAGGCAAGATGAGGGATCTACCGTAGCAGTATCTGGGAAGGTGGCACATATTACTCGTCTTTATACTTCCCGTTACAAAGAGAGGAGCTACCTCCTTTCTTTTATTCTAGTGTATTAGTAGATCCTAGAATCTCTCAGAACTAATCAATCATTTGACCTCATAACAATTGCCTTTCATTTACTATTCATTTGCCAAAGCCTACTATGTAATAGGCCCTTGCTAGCCATTTCATATGTATTACCTCTCATCCATCCTTTTATCAACAGCATAAATGGCAACTATACATGTGGACCTTGCCAGATGTAATACACAGGAATCAAATTGACTACATCTGTGGAAAGAGACAATGGACAAGTTCAGTGTCATCACTCAGAACCAAGGCTAGGGGCTAACTATGGAACCATCAATTGCTCACATGCAAGTTCAAGTTGAAACCGAAGAAAATTAGAACAAGTCCACAAGAGCCAAAGTATGACCTTGAGTATATCCCACTTTAAAAGACCACCTCAAGAGAGATGTGACACATTAAACACTAATGACTAAAGACCAGACCAGTTGTGAAATGACATCAAGGATATCGTACATGAAGAAAGCAAGAGGTCATTAAAAAAGACAGGAAAGAAAGAAAAGACCAAAATGGATGTCAGAAGAGACTCTGAAATTTGCTCTTGAATGTCGAGTAGCTAAAGCGAAAGGAAGAAATAATGAAGGAAAAGAGCTGAACAGAAGATTTCAAAGGGCGGCTCAAGAAGACAAATTAAAGTATTATAATGACATGTGCAAAGACCTAGAGATAGAAAAACAAAAAGGAAGAACATGCTCGGCATTTCTCGAGCTGAAAGAACTGAAGAAAAAATTCATGCCTAAAGCTGCAATATTAAAGGGTTCTAAAAAAAAAAAAAAAGTTTTTTATAGGGAAAATATTAAACAAGGCAGGAAGCATCAAAAGCTCATGTAAGGAATACACAGTCACTATACCAAAAAGAATTGGTCAACATTCAACCATTTCAGGAGGCAACATATGATCAGGAACCAATGATACTGAGAAGAAGTCCAAGCTGCACTGAAGGGATTGATGAAAAACAAGGTGCGAGGAATTGAAGGAGATGTTTCAGCAAATGTACGCAGTGCTGGAAGTGCTTACTTGTCTATGCCAAGAAATTTGGAAGACAGCTACATGGCCAACCAACTGGAAGAGATCCGTATTTATGCCTATTCCCAAGAAAGGTGATCCAACCGAATGTGGAAGTTATCAAACAATATCATTAATATCACACACAAATAAAGTTTTGCCGAAGATTATTCAAAAGCAACTGCAGCAGTATATCAACAGAGAGCTTCGAGAAATTCAAGCTGAATTCAGAAGAGGATGTGGAACCAGGAGTATCATTGCTGACGTCAGATGGATCCTGGCTGAAAGCAAAGAATACCAGAAAGATGTTAACCTGTGTTTTATTGCCTATGCAAAGGCCTTTGACTGTGTGGATCATAACAAGTTATGCGTAACGTTACGAAGAATGGGAATTCCAGAACACTTAATTGTGCTCATGACGAATCTGTACATAGATGAAGAGGCAGTCATTCTAACAGAACAAGGGGTTACTGCATGATTTAAAGTCAAGAAAGGTGTGCGTATCCTTTCACCATACTTATTCAACCTGTGTGCTGAGCAAATAATCTGAGAAGCTGGACTGTATGAAGAAGAACAGGGCATAGAATTGGAGGAAGACTCATTGACAATCTGTGTTGTGCAGATGACACAACCTTGCTTGCTGAAAGTGGAGAGGACTTAAAGCCCTTACTGAAGAAAATTGAAGACCACAGCCTTCAGTAGGGATTATACCTTAACGAAGAAAACAAAAATCATCACAACTGGACCAATAAGCAACATCATGATAAATGGAGAAAAGATTGAAGTTGTCAAGGATTTCATTTTACTTGGATCCACAGTCAACACCTATGGAAGCAGCGGTTAGCAAATCAAAGGACGCATTGCACTGGGCAAATCTGCAGCAAAAGTGTCGAAAAGCAAAGAAGTCACCTTAAAGACTAAGTTGCACCTGGCCCAAGCCATGGTGTTTTAGTCGCCTCACAGGTATACGAAAGCTGGACAATGAATAAGGAAGACTGGACAATGAATAAGGAAGACTGAAGAATTATTGACGCCTTTCAATTGTGATGTTGGTGAAGAATGTTGAACATACCATGGACTGCCAAAAGAATGAATAAATCTGTCTTGGAAGAAGCACAACCAGAATACTCCTTAGAAGCAAGGATGGCAAGACTACATCTTACATACTTTGGACATGTTACCAGGAGGGATCAGTCCCTAGAGAAGGACATCATGCTTGGTAAAGTAGAGGTCAGCGAAAAAGAGGAAGACCCTCAAGGAGAAGGATTGACACAGTGGCTGAAAAAGTGGGGTCAAGCATAACAATGATTGTAGGATGGCACAGGACTGGGCAGTGTTTTGTTCTATTGTGCATGGGGTCACTATGAGTCAAAACTGACTTGAGGCACCTAACAAACAACAACAACGTCCATCCTAAAGGAGCCCTGGTGGTGCAACTGTTAAACACACAGCTCCTAACCAAAAAGTTGATGGTTCAAACCCATCAAGCAGCTCTGCAGAAGAAAGACCTGGCAATCTGCTCCCATAAAGATCACAGGCTAGAAACCCATATGAGCAGTTCTACTCTTTCACATAGGGTTGCTATGAGTAAAAATTGACTCGACAGCACCTAACAACAATGTTCATCCTAAAAATGATTCTGTAAGGGAGGTGGTGTTAGTCCAATTTTACTAGTATGGGAATTAAGACTTGGAGAGGTCAAGTGATTTGCTTTAAATCACACAGCTGGGAAGTGGTGGAGCTGGGATTCAAACCAAAGTCTTGTCTGAATTCAAAACCCATGCTCTTTTCTATGCCCAAAGCTGCCTTTCAAAGCTAAACTGCTTGAGGGTGGAGACTCTGATAGCCTGTTCCCATCTCTCCACCATATACCTTGCCCACAATCAGGCACATAGTGGACTCAAAGTGAATACTTGTGGGATGAGTGAATTCAGTATGGGATGTTTGGTAAGTGAAGGCCTGCGTGCACTATGAACCGAGTGTTGTGGGACAGCAGAAGAAGGGGCAGCTGGCTGCTTAAATGGAGAATCTTCTGAAAAGGAGAATTGAATGGTATCTTTACAAATAAGTAGTCATTAAGGAAAAGGCCAAGAATGCAGCATTCTAACAGCAAAGAACACCAACAGGCAAGTCACAGAAGAAATCCAAAAGGCCATGACCTGTGATAAGAGGTGCTCAATATTACTAATAATCAGAAAAAATACACATTAAAACAATATTGACATATAGTTTTTCACCCAACAGATGGGCAAAAAATGTGAAAGACTGATAGTATTTAGTATTGGCAAGGCTTTGGGGAAGCAGGCGATCTCATACATAATAGATGAGAAAAGCTTTTTGGGAGAGCTGTTGGACAGCATCTTCCAAAACTGCAAGTGAGCTGTGCTCCTAAATGTATGTACAAAGCTTGTTTGGGATAGAAAAAAAATAAATGTAAATATCCATTAACAGGGAACAAAATAAACAAGGATACATCTACTATATACTGTATTTGAAAAAATAAAACTGTGCTGTGCTTTAAAGGAATGAGGTAGATCTATATGTACTGGCCTGGAAAGATCTCCAAGGCATACAGTTAAGTGAAGAAAAAAGCAAATTGCAGAGCAGTAAGTATATTATGTACTCTTCTTTTTATGTTTTTAAAGGATGTGTGTGTAAGTATATCTTTGGTTTATGTGTGCCTCATATACATTCCAATATAAAATAAAGCAGATGGGGCACTGTTATGGATACTTCCTAGATATAACCAGACACCTCACAGGATTGGTTTACTGGGTTTGTGGGCTTAGAACCATAGTCTCATGGGACAACGTGGTCAACTGACACAATATAGCCCATAAAAACAATGTTCTGCACCCTAGTTTGGTGAGTAGCATATGGGGTCTTAAAAGCTTGTGAGCAGCCATCTATAAGATACAACTGTGTTCTCTACTCATCCGGAACAGAAGAGAAAGAAGGAAACCGAAGACTCAAGGAAGAAACTAGTCTACAGAACTCGTAGTCTGCACAAACAGCTTTACCTATTTTGAGACCAGAAAAACTAGATGGTGCCTGGCTACCACAACTGACCATTCTGACCAGGGCCTCAATAGATGGTCCCGGATAGAATGGGAGAAAAATGTAGAACAAACCTCAAATTCTTAAAAGAAAAAAAAGGGCTAGACTTACTGGACTGATAGAGACCAGACGACCCCCCCAAGACCGTTGCCCTGGCATACCCTTTAAACTTGGAAATCAAACTACTCCTAGAGGCCACCTTCCAGCCAAATAACAGACTGTCCATAAAATAAATAATATCACCTGTGAGTTTTGTGCTTCTCTAAATAATCACCTAAATGACACCAAACAGTAAAGGTTTACCCTAGACCAAAGATGAGAAGGTAAGGGGGGCAGGAAAGCTAGATTAATGGAAACAGAATGGAAATAATGAGAATGCTGATATATTGTGGACAATATAACCAATGTCACCAAATGATTTGTGTAGAAATTGTTAAAGGAACAATTTGTGTAGAAAATGTTAAATTGTTATATTTCTTGTGTAAACTTTCACCAAAAATACAATAAAGTATTTAATAATGAATATATGTGGAAAAAAAAATAAGTACATGTTTGGTAAAGTAGAGGGTCACCAAATAAAGGGGAAACCCTCAATGAGATGGACTGAGACAATAACCTCAACAATGGACTCAGACATAAATAATAGTGAAGTTGGCCCAGAATCAGGCAACATTTAATTCTGTTAAACACAAGGTCGCCATGAGTCAGAGCTGGCTTTATGGCAACTAGCAATAACAACAATGTGTATATGAATGCATAGAGAAAATACTGGATGGTTACCAACCAATCTAGCAGTGGTTATTTACCTCTGAGAAGGAGAGTGGAACTGGAGGAGAATGAAGAGGGATTTTCACTTAAAAAAAAAAGTGAATGGGAAGTGTTGCACTAAGAAGAACATCTTATCACTTCTGTGGTATTCCTGCTAAAAGTGCCTCAGACAAGAACAAATTGAGGGACATTCTACAAAATTCCTGACCTGATAACCATCAAAAAATATCAGGGTCTTGAAACAGAAAGAAATACTGAAGAACTGTTCTACATTAAAGGAGACTAAAGAAATACAATGCTTAAGTGGAATGCATGATCTGAGATTTTCTTTTGCCATAAAGGACATTTTTGGGACAGTCAGAGAAATCTGAGTAAGGCATATATTAAGTAATAGTACTGTATCAATTTTAATTTTCTGATTTTTATATTTATATTATGGTTATGTATGAAAATGGAGCCCTGGTGGCATAGTGGTTAAGAGATCGGCTGCTAACCAAAAGGTTGGCAGTTCACATCCACCAGCTGCTCCTTGGTAATCCTATGGGGCAGTTCTACTCTGTCCTACAAGGTCTCTGTGTGTCGAAACCAACTGGACAGCACCTAACAGCAACGATGTATGAAAATGTCCTTGTTTTTTTAGGATATACATGCTGAAGTACTTGGAGTAAAGGGATATCATGTCCAAAACTGATTGTCATATGGTTCAGAAAAAAAATGTATGTGTGTGCATACAGGGAGAGAAGAAGAGAAAGGAAGGATAATGATAAAGCAAATGTAAAAAGTTGACATTTTCCAAATCTGGGTAAAGGATGTATTAGAATTCTTTGATCTAATTTTGTAATTTTTTCTCTAAGTCTGAAGTTATATCAAAATATAAAATTAAAATAAATAAAAAGAATGAGACTGCCAGATAGAGACAGCAGAGGAACAAGATAAGCAAAGGAAACAGAAAGAAGTGCAAGAGTCTGGTGTACTGAGAAACAGCCAGGGGCTCTGAGTGTCCAGAACATAGCATAGTGTGGGGAAGTCAGGGGGAGAGGAGAAATGATGAGCAACATGACTCACAAATGGACACATTTCTCTGCTGCCTAATATTGGAAATAAAGACTTTATGCCTTCTTTATACTGAATCTCAAACCTTGTAAAGAAATAACTTGAGTTTTTATGGCTGCCCAGTCATTTCCCTGGCAATTTCATTCAGTGATTCTGTGGAATGATAAGAATCCTAGAGTCATGGCTGGAAGGGACACCTAATCCAATTCTCTAATTTTACAGAAGGAAAAAACTAAGGCCCAAAAGTGAAGAAGGCATATGCAAGATCCCAGCAAAAGTTAGTGTTGAAGCTGGCCTCCAGTTCACAGTCCATCATTCTTTGCTTTGTGCCAAGTCTGAAGGATTGAGGCAGAAATAGAAGGCTGGCAAGTAAAACGACCAAATGTTACTCTTTAAAGTTGAAATGTTTTTTGTTTGCCACAGATACGGACTTAATGTCTGCACAATTTTTAAAGAATATAGGAGCCAATGTGTTCATAGAATCCGTTGTCACTTAAAGCCCATATGTTGCAACCAGTAAGTGCTATTCAATTCTGACTCCTAGGTCGAAGCAGCAATCAAGGTGATTCTCAGGAATTCCCAATGACATTGGTACCCATCTGGATTTGTTGAAAAGTTTAACATCCTTTTTTATTATTCATGATTTTGCAGTTCTTTAAATTGCAAGGTGATGGAGAGAGCGTGCAATTTCCAACCAGGCTATGAAATCATTCTTGAAAATTTGGACATTCATATAGATGACATTTAATTTTTCTTAGAGACTCCCTTTCCTTGTGAAATCATGAAATTAAAAAATACATATACTATAAACTATAAAAATAATGATATTTTCATTACAATAAGATCCTAGGGATAAAAGGAGCTAGTATTTCAAGGACTCCGTTCTCATTTGTTATTATTCCTACTTGGAAGTGTATTCTTCCCAGACTTAGGTCTAAGTGATTATAATGAACACTGAAGTAGCAAAACTATTGACATTCTAATTTAAGAACCATCAGTTCCATACAAGAAATTTGAAAGCATGCCATCAGTAACGTGTTGAGAAGCTGCACTCCGAAAGGCATGTCTCTGTTTTAAATGTCCATGAGTCCTGAACCCACAGATTCTAATGCATGAAAGGACACACATGCCCAAATATGGACAGACCTTGTACAGGTGCCATTCTATAAAGCAGCAGTCAAGAAATCAAACGACACATTGCATTGGGCAAATCTGCAAAAGACAGACCTCTCTAAAGTGTTAAAAAGCAAAGACGTCATTTTAAGGACTGAAGTGCACCTGACCCCAAGCCACGGTGTTTCAGTCGCCTCATATGCATGCAAAAGCTGGGCAATGAATAAGGAAGATAGACACCTTTGGGTTATGGTGTTGGCGTAGAATGTTGAGTATACCACGGACTACCAAAAGGATGAGCAAATCTATCTGGGAAGAAGTACAGCCAGAATGCTCATTAGAAGGGAGAATGGTGAGCTTTCGCCTCACATACTTTGGACATGTTATCAGGAGGGACCAGTCTCTGGCGAAGAACATCACGTTTGGTAAAGTGGAAGATCATCGAAGAAGAGGAAGATCCTCAATGAGATGAATTGACACAGTGGCTGTAACAGTGGGCTCAAGCATCACAACAATCATGAGGATGGTGCGAGACCCGGCAGTGTTTGGTTCTGTTGTACATAGGTTCACTATAAGTTGGAACTGACTCGATGGCACCTAACAACAACAGTTCTGTAAAGGAGCAGCTTTCTTCAGCTACCCATCCCAAACCCCAGAACCATGCTTAAAATTTTAGGTCCAAACGTGTCTATATAATAATGCCAGCATAAATTTTTTACTAGGACTTTAGAATAACAACAGAAAAAAATTAATTGAGAGTAATTACAATCACTATCAAATGAGCCATATGCAGTTTACTACAGTTGATGTAAGCACAATTATATACAACAGACTTTTTTGTGTGTGTGTTTCAACCATTAATATGCAGGCTTTCTTAATAAATTGGTGAAACTTTAGCAAGGTGAGGATTAGAAGGACTACCTCTGTTCTGATTTGGTTCAAATCCTCCTCTTCCTCTGCCTTCATCCTGGATCTGATTTTCTTCTGTGACTGACACCAATATGTATTTGTGCCGTGAATTTCTTGAATCAGACCTACGAATTGAAGAAGATCCTGTCTATCTGCAATACCATAAAGTTTATACCTTTTGTACAGTTTTCAATAACTATATTTCCACAGTTTTAGCAATTCCTCCCCCACGTGTCTATCAGTTTGTCGTACTTTCGGGGCTTGTGTGTTGCTGTGATGCTGAAAGCTATGCCACCGGTATTCAGGTACAAGCAGGGTCACCCATGGAGGACAGGTTTCAGCTGAGCTTCCAGACTAAGACAGACTAGGAAGAAGGAACTGGCAATCTACTTCTGAAAAGCATCAGCCAGTGAAAACCTTATGAATAGCAGTGGAACATTGTCTAATATAGTGCTGGAAGATGAGCCTCCCAGGTTGGAAGGCACTCGAAAGATGTCTGGGGAAGAGCTGCCTCCTCAAAGTAGAGTCGACCTTAATGAGGTGGATGGAGTAAAGCTTTCGGGACCTTCATTTGCTGATGTGGCACAACTCAAAATGAGAAGAAACAGCTGCAAACATCCATTAATAATTGGAACCTGGAATGTACAAAGTATGAATCTAGGAAAATTGGAGATCGTCAAAAATGAAATGGAACACATAAACATTGAAATCCTAGGCATTAGTGAGCTGAAATGGACTGGTATTTGCCATTTTGAATTCGACAATCATATGGTCTACTATGCTGGGAATGACAACTCGAAGAGGAATGGTGTCGCATTCATCGTCAAAAAGAACATTTCAAGATCTATCCTGAAGTACAACGCTGTCAGTGATAGGTTAATATCCATACTTCTACAAGGAAGACCAGTTAATATGACTATTATTCAAATTTATGCACCAACCACTAGGGACAAAGATGAAGAAATAGAAGATTTTTATCAGCTGCTGCAGTCTGAAATTGATCAAACATGCAATCAAGATGCATTGATAATTACTGGTGATTGGAATGGGAAAGTTGGAAACAAAGAAGAGGGATCAGTAGTTGGAAAATATGGCCTTGGTGATAGAAACAATGCCAGAGATCAAATGATAGAATTTTGCAAGACCAACGACTTCTTCATTGCAAATACCTTCTTTCATCAACATAAACGGCGACTATACTTTTTTTTTTTTTTATATATACACATAGAAGGAAACCCTGGTGGCGTAGTGGTTAAGTGCTACGGCTGCTAACCAAAGGGTCGGCAGTTCGAATCTGCTAGGCACTCCTTGGAAACTCTATGGGGCAGTTCTATTTTTTTTTTTTTATACACATGGACCTCACCAGGTGGAACACACAGAAATCAGATTGACTACATTTGTGGAAAGAGACGATGGAAAAGCTCAATATCATCAGTCAGAACAAGGCCAGGGGCCGACTGTGGAACAGACCATCAATTGCTCATATGCAAGTTCAAGCTGAAACTGAAGAAAATCAGAACAAGTCCACGAGAGCCAAAATATGACCTTGAGTATATCCCACCCGAATTTAGAGACCATCTGAAGAATAGACTTGATGCATTGAACACTAGTGACCGAAGACCAGACGAGTTGTGGAATGACATCAAGGACATCATCCATGAAGAAAGGAAGAGGTCACTGAAAAGACAGGAAAGAAAGAAAAGACCAAGGTGGATGTCAGAGGAGAACCTGAAACTTGCTCTTGAGCATCGAGCAGCTAAAGCAAAAGGAAGAATTGATGAAGTAAAAGAACTGAACAGAAGATTTCAAAGGGCCTCTCGAGAAGACAAAAATGACATGTGTAAAGAGCTGGAGATGGAAAACCGAAAGGGAAGAACACACTCGGTGTTTCTCAAGCTGAAAGAACTGAAGAAAAAATTCAAGCCTCCAGTTGTAATAGTGAAGGAGTCCATGGGGAAAATATTAAATGACGCAGGAAGCATCAAAAGAAGATGGAAGGAATACACAGAGTCATTATACCGAAAAGAATTAGTCGATATTCAACCATTTCAAGAGGTGCCATATGATCAGGAACCAATGGTACTGAAGGAAGAAGTCCAAGCTGCTCTGAAGGCATTGGCGAAAAACAAGGCTCCAGGAGTTGATGGAATATCAATTGAGATGTTTCAACAAACAGATGCGGCGTCGGAGGTGCTCACTCGTCTATGCCAAGAAATGTGGAAGACAGCTTCCTGGCCAACTGACTGGAAGAGATCCATATTTATGCCTATTCCCAAGAAAGGTGATCCAACCGAATGTGGAAATTATCAAACAATATCATTAATATCACACGCAAGCAAAATTTTGCTGAAGATCATTCAAAAACGGCTGCAGCAGTATAACAACAGGGAACTGCCAGAAATTCAGGCTGGTTTCAGAAGAGGACGTGGAACCAGGGATATCATTGCTGATGTCAGATGGATCCTGGCTGAAAGCGGAGAATACCAGAAGGATGTTTGCTTGTGTTTTATTGACGATGCAAAGGCATTCGACTGTGTGGATCATAACAAACTACTGATAACACTGCAAAGACTGGGAATTCCAGAACACTTAATTGTGCTCTTGAGGAAACTTTACATAGATCAAGAGGCAGTTGTTCAGACAGAACAAGGGGATACTGATTGGTTTAAAGTCAAGAAAGGTGTGCATCAGGGTTGTATTCTTTCACCATACCTATTTAATCTGTATGCTGAACAAATAATCCGAGAAGCTGGACTATATGAAGAACGGGGCATAAGGATTGGAGGAAGACTCATTAACAACCTGCCTTATGCAGACAACACAACCTTGCTTGCTGAAAGTGAAGAGGACTTGAAGCACTTACTAATGAAGATCAAAGACCACAGCCTTCGGTATGGATTACATCTCAACATAAAGAAAACAAAAATCCTCACAACTGGACCAATGAGCAACATCATGATAAACGGAGAAAAGATTGACGTTGTGAAGGATTTCATTTTACTTGGATCCACAATCAACAGCCACGGAAGCAGCAGTCAAGAAATCAAAAGACGCATTGCATTGGGCAAATCTGCTGCAAAGGACCGCTTTAAAGTGTTGATGAGCAAAGATGTCACCTTAAAGACTAAGGTGCTCCTGACCCAGGCCATGGTATTTTCAATCACATCATACGCATGTGAAAGCTGGACAATGAATAAGGAAGACCGAAGAGTTGACGCCTTTGAATTGTGGTGTTGGTGAAGAATACTGAATATACCATGGACTGCCAAAAGAATGAACAAATCTGTTTTGGAAGAAGTGCAGCCAGAATGCTCCTTAGAGGCAAGGATGGTGAGACTGCGTCTTACATACTTTGGACATGTTGTCAGGAGGGATCAGTCCCTGGAGAAGGACATCATGCTTGGGAGAGTGCAGGGTCAGCGGAAAAGAGGAAGACCCTCAAAGAGGTGGATTGACACAGTGGCTGCAACAATGAGCTCAAGCATAACAACGATTGTAAGGGTGGCTCAGGACCGGGCAATGTTTCATTCTGTTGCGCATAGGGTCGCTATGAGTCGGAACCAACTCGATGGCACCTAACAACAACAACGACAGCAATTCTTGTTCTTGACTTGCTATGAGACAGATATATAAAAATCCTGGAACTACACATTTTCTTCAGAATGTTCAATGCCTCTGTCCCGAAAATGTCTTATTTCTCCCGGTACTGTGCTATTGATCTCAGAACTTACTCTCTGACTTACTTCTGTGCCTATGCTCAGCTGAGCGAAAACAGTGAGAGAGGATTAATAGTCTGCCCTGATTTCCTGGCACAGAAATAGGAGTATACCTATCAGGCTGAATATTATCCAAAGAAAGCTTGTGGCTGCTTAAAAGAAACTATGACTCTTTCTTAGGTAGCATTATCAAAGACTCTGGTTTCCTGTCTTCAAAGACCCTGGAGGCAAACCTTGAACAGATTAGAACAGAACAGAGTTGTGTGATGTAGGTATTTGTCAGTTTGTCGTACTGTGGTGACTTGTGTGTTGCTGTGATGCTGGAAGCCATGCCACTGGTATTTCATATGCCAGTAGGGTCACCCATGGTGGACAGGATCAAGCAGAGCTTCCAGACTAAAACAGACTGGGGAGGAAGGACCTGGCCATGTATGTCTGAAAAAAATTGGCCAGTGAAAACCTTATGAATATCAGCAAAACATTGTCTGATACAGTGCTGGAAGATGAGCCCTTCTGGTTGAAAGGTGCTGAAAAGACAACTGGGAAAGAGCTGTCTCATCAAAGTAGAATCAACCTTAATGATGTGGATGGAGTCCAGCTTTTGGGACCTTCATTTGCTAATGTAGCACGGGGTCAAAATGAAAAGAAACAACTGCAAACATCCATTAGTAATTGGAATGTGGTGTATACAAAGTATGAGTCTAGGAAAATTGGAAGTTGTCAAAAATGACATGGAACACTTGAAGATTGGTATCCTAGGCTTCAGTGAGCTGAAATGGACTGCTACTTGGCTATTTTGATTCTAGGAACTTTTTATTCCATGTTTGATTTCTTCAATTACTCAGTGGTTTTTAAACGGTTTGTTAGTTTCCATGTATTTGATTTTTTTTCCTTGCTCTTCCTGTTATTCTAGTTTTATGGCATTGTGATCAGAGAAGATATTTTGTATTATCTCAATGATTTAGATTTTATTGAGGGTTGTTTTGTGGCCTAAAATGGTCTATTCCAGAGAATGTTCCATGTGCATTGGAAAAGAATGTGTACTTTGCTGTTCTTGGGTGTAATGTTCTATATATGTTTATGAGGTCAAGTTGGTTGATTGTGGCCTTTAGATCTTATGTATCTTTGCTGAGTTTCTTTCTAGATGTTCTGTCCTTTACCAAGAGTAGTATGTTGAAGTCTCCTACTATTATTGTGGAACTGTCATTTTCTATTTTCAGTGCTGTTAGAGTTTGTTTTATATATTTTGGAGCCCTGTCATGTATTTACTATGGTTATGTCCTCATGGTGGATTTCCCTTTAACTATTATATAATGTCCTTCTTTGTATTTTATGGTGCATTTTGTTTTAAAGTCTATTTTATCTGAGATTAGTATTGCCACTCCGGTTATTTTTTGGTTGCTATTTGTTTGATATATTTTGTTTCCATCTTTTGATTTTTAATATATTTATGTCTTTGTTTCTAAGGCGTGTCTCTTGTTGACAGCATATTGATTAGTCCTGTCTTTTAATCTATTCTGTCACTCTCTGTCTATGGGTGCATTTAAGCCATTTACACTCGATGTGATTGTAAAAAAAAAAAAAAAGTTTCATACCATTTTGTAGTGCTTTTTTTATGGTGCTGACATTTTCTTTTTTCCTCTTACTCTTTTGTGCTGAATTCCTTTTGTTTGTGGATTTTTTTTTTCATTTCTTTCATTTTTATAGATTTTGTCTTTACTGAGACATCATGTTTTTCTTCTTTATTTTGATAAGTAGGTTTGTCAACTTTGTGGTTACCTTGAAATTTACCCCATCTTCCTCTATGTTTAAACCAGTCTTTTATTATTTGATATCGCCTTGACTTCCTCTCCATTTGAAAGTTCTATATCTACACCATTTATTCCCTCTTTTATTGTTCTGATGTTGTTGTCATTTACCGATTGGTCTCTTTGGTTCCCTGTTGTAAATCTTTTAGTTTTGTTTTATCCTTGAGAGTTCATTACCTAGGTTGGTATCTGGCTGATGCTGTCTTATGTCCTAGATTCAGATTGTTGTCTGATGCTGTTAGTTCCCCTTTAATAATTACTGTAAGTTTGGTTTGGTTTTTACATATTCTGTTTATCTGGTAATGTCCTAATTTCACCACCATATTTGAGCAAAAGTTTTGCAGGATATATTATCCTTGGTTGGAAGTTTTTTTTTCCTTTCAAGATTTTATATGTCATCCCGTTGCCTTCTTGCCTGCATGGTTTCTGCTGAGTAATCAGAGCTAGTCTTATTGTTTTCCCGTTGTATGGGAGTTTTTGTTTTTCTCAAGCTGCTCTAAGGATTCTTTCTTTGTCTTTGGTTTTGGCGTGTGTGATTATGATATGTCTTGGTAATTTTCTTTTGGGGTCTATCCTATATGGGGTTCCTTAAGATACTTGGATGGTCAGCTTTTCATCTTTCATGATATTAGGGAAGTTTTCTGTCAGCAAATCTTCAATGATCTTCTCTATGTTTTCCCTTTTCTCCCCCTGTTCCAAAACTCCAATAATATGCAAATTTTTGCTTTTGATTGTATCCCACATTGTTCTCAGGGTTTCTTCATTTTTCTTCATTCTTTTCTCTGATTTTTCCTCAAAGTAGTATCCAAAGATTTGTCTTCAATTTCACTGCTCCTTTCTTCCATTGTTTGAAATTTTCTCTGAAAATCTTCTATTGCACTATCCATTTCTTAAATCTTATTATCTTTTGAATTTCTAGTTGCTGTTTGTGTATGATTTCTAGTTGTTTATTTATTTTGGCATTTTGTTCCTGTATTATTTTCTTGAATTCTTCCATTGCTTTGTCTGTATTTTCCATTATTCTATTTTTTCTTATTTTTGTCTTCTTTTTCCTCCTCTCTTGGAGAGCCCTGAATATTAGAGTTGTGATTTCCCTATCCAGTACCTTTTACTGGAAGGTCATCTGGTGTTTTATTTTGGTTGCTTTCTGGAGCTAGCGTGTCCCTTTTTTTTTCTTTTTTTTTTTTTTTTAATGTTTTCATGTTGTCTGGCGTCTCTGGGACATTCGGGAATTATTTTCTTTATTGATTGTAGATTTGTTTGTTTCATCCTGCTTTTTTGTTTTATTTGGTTATGTCTGGGCAGGCAGGCTGGGTGTGTTTTGTTGTTTACCTGCCTGCAGATGTGATACTTCTTACCACCTTGTCCTAGTGGGCAGGGCTAGTCACTCAGCTATAGTGCAGCAGGGCAAGTCCAGCGGGGGTGGAGGGATAGGGATGGGTAATTTGCAGCACAAACTGGGGCCAATGGGGTGGGACCGGGGATAGTACAGGGCAGGGCCCAGGAGACCATGTTGGTGCCACTCAGGGGCATGGCACTTGATGCGGATAGGCAGGAGGGAAGGGAGAGGATGTGATGTGTGGAGTTAAGTAGGCGAGTGAAAGAAGAGAGAAACAAAAGCAAGAAAAAAAAAGGAATAAAGAAAAAAGTAAATAAAATGGCAAAGAGGTAGGATTCGACAGGTGGGGGCATGTAGATCAGCGAGGCCAGTGCCACATGGCTCTCTAGCTAGTGCGGGTGAGCCTGTCATGAAGAGGTGTGGGCAGTGTACAGGACTATGTGTGCAGGAGAAAGGAAAGGGAACGGGGCAAAGAGAGAAAACAACAAACAAAAACAAACAAATAAAAACAACAACAGAAAATGTGGTAGGAGAGTGGATGTTAGGGGCAGGTGGAATTGGGGTGGTAGAGAGCTGATTCCTCTCTTGCTGGGCAGCACAGCATGGTCCATCAGAAAGGGGCAGAAGCAGTGCAGGGCCTAGGTGGGAGGAAGAAGGAAAGGGAGAAGGGGAAAGATATAGAAAAATTAAAAACATGGGGCTTGAGGAGCTGGCCTGTGAGGGCAGTGCAGACCCAGGAAGGCTTTGTGCCAGAGGATCTCCAGCCAAGTTGCACAGCACAGCCCACTGAGAAGGGGGAGGGAAGCACATGGGGCTAGGTGGTTGGAAGAAAGGAAGGAAAGGAAGGGAGAGAGAAAGAAGAAACAACAACAACAAAAATGAAAATAAATAAAATGAGGCTGAAGGAGCTGGTCAGTGATGGCAGCATAGACCCAGAGAGGCACACACCGGTGACTCTCCAGCCAGGGTGCAGCATGGCTGCTTGAGAAGGGGCAGGGGCAGTGCACAGGGCTAGGTGTGTGGGAGAAAGAAAAGGAAAGAAAGGAGAGGAAACAGAAAAAATAAAGAACAAAGCAAAGAAACCAGAAAATATGGCACTGAGTGAGCTGATTGGTGGGGGTAGCACAGACCTGGAGAGGCTGTGTGTGAGTGCCTCCCAGCCAAGCAGTGATGCAAGGCTGGTCAAGAAGGAGCAGGAGTGGAACACAGGGCCAGGTGGATGGGATAAATGAAAGGAAGAAAGGGATAGAGAGAGAAAAAACAACAAAAACAAAAAAATATGGTATCAAAGGAGCCAGCCATTGGAGACAGCTGGGACCCAGGGAGGCTGTGCACCAATGGCTCTCTAGCTGAGTACTACAATACTACCCGTTGAGAAGGGGCAGGGGCAGGGGAAGCTCATGGGTCTAGGTGCAATGGAGAAAGGAAAGGAAGGAAGGGAGAGAGAAGGAAACCAGAAAAAAAAAAAAAAAGGCACTGAGGGAGCCTGCTGGAGGTGGTGGCACAGACCTGGGGAGGTTGTGTGCCAGTGGCTTCCTAGCAGAGTGTTGTGGCACAGCTCATCAAGAAGGGGCAGAGATATCCCACAGGGCTAAGTGGGTTGAAGAAAGGGAAGGAAGTGAGAAAGAGTAGAAACCAGAAAAAAAAAAAAGTTTTTTTTTAATTAAAAAAAATGGTGCTGAGAGAGCCTGCTGGCAGGGATGGGTGCAGACCCGGGGGGACATGAGCTGGTCGCTCTTTAGCCAAGCGGTGTGGCACGGCCCTTCAAGAAGGGGAGAGGATGGCATACAGGGCTAGCTGTGTGGGAGAAAGGAAAGGAAGGAAGGGAGAAACAACAAAAAAAGCCACGAAAAAAAGAAAATAACAAACAAAAAAAGGCACTGAAGGGGCCAGCTGGTGGGAGCGGGGCAAACCCAGGCTGCAGTGAGCTGGTGTCTCTCTGGCTGAGCCATTGTCACCCACTGGAAAGCAGCAGAGGCCACAAAGAGGAAAGAAGGGTCGGGGGTTGGGGCGGGAAAGTGTGTATCCCTGGTTACTGGGTGCTCTGTCTCCTGTTGGGAGCTCCTTAAAGTTAACTTCCTGTACTTCCATCAGTGGTCCTTGGTGGATGAGGTCCAAGATGGCAAATCCAGGTGGAGGTGAGCTGGTATTTCTCTAGCTGAGCAACCATGGCCTATTGGAAATCGGTGGAGGCTGCGTACAGGGAAGAAGCATGGGGGGTGGGAAAGCATGTATCCAGGCTGTCTTTCTATCTTCAGCAGAATGGTATAATACAAGGTGCTAATGACAAGATTGTAAAACTCTAGATAATAACCACTTACTTACACTTTTCATTAGAAAGCAGACAAAAATCCAGTCATTAAAGGCATCATGTAGATAAAGAACATCTTGATGTACAAAAGATAGACTGATCCCAAATATATGCTTGCCATACTTTCAGTGAACCAGATCAGAACTGACCAAAAACTGTTGAATAAAGAAATTGCTTACATTTGAAAACCTGCTCTGAAACTTTAAAAATTTCTGTTTGCTCTCAGTAAGCATATAAAAAATATTATAGGTGTGGTCACATTGATATTTGATTGCTACCAGTCTAGTGTTCCACCAGATTATCTTGAGTTCCACTAGAACACAAAGTTAGAGATACGTATAGGGGAAAAGATTCTTAGATATCTATTTTCAAAATAAATCAGTAAAAAAAAAAGAAAGAAAGGACATACTGCTACAAGAACAAATTGACAGTGAAGACTAGTTAAAAGAAATATTCAACTTTAAAAAGGGTGGTGGCAACAACACTTTCCACTACAGAATGACTTCCTGTTTTCCCTTACAATTAACATCGCTATTCTTCTATGATGCGGATTCATGTGGAAAACTTGTCAGAAGTTTTTGCCAGGGCCAGGGATGAAAACTAAAACATATCCTGATTAGTTCTTTGTAAGCTCAGTTAACATCTTTGGGATGCTGTTGTTGTTATTAGGTGCCGATTGAGTCGGTTCTGACTCACTGCAACCTTATGTACACCAATCTTTGCCATAGACCCATAAAATCTGGCCATATTTTGTTAAACATCTGCAAACTACAGTATCCCTTAGCTATAGTTTCTGCCCAATGTCTTAAACTGGGCTCAATCCCATCTATGACTCCTCTTCTGGCATGAGATGGGTGCTAGTCGTCAAAATCTGAAATGTCATCATAGGGGTATCCTCGGTAGCTTTTGGATGCATAGTAGGCAATGCTTGCAAGTGGTGGAATTCTAGTAGAAAAACCAGGATGCCAGTGATCAGGATGGGGAATGGCCTGGCCTGCTCCCCACTTTTGCTGATGTAACCCACCAGAAGGAGGGAGCCTATAGTAGTGAAAAAGACACCAATCAAAAACAGCACAGTGGCAAGTGCAGCGGCCTTATAAGGGATCTTAGAAGGGCTTTTCTTAAACTGAAGGTCAGTGTAGCCATCGTCTGTGCTGCAGAGCCTCAGGTATTTCACTTTACTACTGGGGATCCCAATAGCCAGGTTGGTACAAGATGGCATCATAATACACTGATACAACTACAGTTGGAGCACTGCTCCAGGCCACCTGCTCTGCCTTCATTTTTAAAAGGTGTTTCTGTTAGATATGGAATTCCACGTTGAACTTTTTAAATTTTATTTTTGCTCTTGTTAGGTGTCTGTCTTAGGCTGGGTTCTCTAGAGAGGCAAAATCGGTAAAGCGTGTTAATATACATATACAGAGATTTATATCAAGGAAATGGCTCGCGCAGTTGTAGAGGCTGGAACATCCCAAGTCCGTGGATCAGGACAGAGGCTTCACCTGATTCACATTGCTGCAGGGACTGGCGAACCTAAGATTGGCAGGTCAGAGAGCAGGGCTCTTGATCTTGGGTGCTTCCCAAGATCAGCAGGCAAGACTACAGGTAAGCTGCTAGCTCAAGTTCCAAGAACCAGAGGTCAGATGAACAGAAGCCAGCTGCAGGATTCAGCTAGAGCAAAAAGCCTCCAAGCCTTGCCAGAACATCCGCTTATATTCAATGCAGGCCACACACTCAAGGAAACTCCTGTTCAACTGATTGGCTACTCACAGCAGATCTCATAGTGGGGGTGATCACATACCAAATCTCAACACAGAAGTGATCACAACATTATATGGCTGCCAAAACACTGAGAATCATGGTCCGGCCAAGCTGACACACAATCTTAATCATCACAGTGTCTTAGAGTCAGTTCTGACTCATTGCATTCCTGTGTAATACAAAACAAAACACTGCCCAGTTCTGCGCCATCTTCACGATCATTGCTGTTTGAGACCATTGTTGCAGCTGATGTGTCAATCCATCTCACTGACGGTCTTATTCTTTTTCGCTGACCTTCTACTTTACCAAGCATGATATGTCCTTCTCCAGGGATTGGTCCTCCTGATAACATGTCCAAAGTATGTGAGAGGAAACCTCACCATCCTTGCTTCTAAGGAGCACTGTGATGTACTTCTCCCAAGGCACTTTTGTTCGTTCTTTTGGCGGTTCATGGTATATTCAATATTCTTTGCCGAAACTGTAATTTAAAAGCGTCAATTCTTCTTTGGTCTTCCTTACTCATTGTCCAGCTTTCGCACGCATATGAGACAATTGAAAACACCCTGGCTTGGGTCAGGGACACCTTAGTCCTTAAAGTGACATCTTTGCTTTTTAACACTTTAAAGAGGTCCTTTGCAGCAGACTTGCTCAACGCAATACATTGTTTGATTTCTTGACTGCTGCATCAATGGGCATTGATTGTGGATCCCAGTAAAATGAAATCCTTGTCAATGACAAAACTTTCTTCATTTATCATGATGTTGCTTTTTGGTCCAGTTGTGAGGATTTTTGTTTTCTTTATGTTGAGGTGCAATCCATACTGAAGGCTGTAGTCTTTGATATTCATCAGTAAGTGCTTCAAGTTTTCTTCACTTTCAGCAAGCAATGTTGTGTCATCTGCATATGGAAGGTTGTTAATGAGTCCTCCTGCAATCTGATGCCTCGTTCTCATAAAGATTACAGCCTAGGAAACCCTATGGAGCAGTTCTACTCTGTTCCATGGGGTCACTGAGTCGAATTTTCCACTTTGGAAAATTACTTTGGGATTTGGATTTTATATTTGTTTCAGTTAACGCGTCAGAATCAACTTGCAGGCAATGGGTTTGTTTTTTTGTTGTTGTTTATTATCACCCCGAGACTTAATGGCTTAAAATAACAATAATGTATCATTTCTCACTATTCCTTGAGAAGTCTGAACTCAACTTGGTAATTCTGCTTCATATAGTGTGCTTGTGGCTGCATTCAGTGCTGCTCCGGTAGGGCTGGAGCATCTAAAATGGCTTCACTCTCATATCTGGCACCTCACTTAGAGTGGCTAGATCAGCCGGGGATTGACTAGGCTGCTGTCTCCAGCATAGTAATTGGACTTCCTGCCCGATGGCTCAGGGTTCTAAGAGAGCAAAAGTGAAAACTGTCAAGCTTCTTAAAGCCTAGGCCTGCAACTGGCATATGTCACTTCTGCCATATTTAATTGGTCAAAATCAGTCCAAAGCCAGCTATGATTCAAAGGGAAGAAAAACAGATGCCACTTTTGATAGCAGGAGCAGTACGTACATTCATACATGGATGAGAAGAATTGTTGGCAGCCATGTTTGGAGACAAACTATCCCAACATGTAAAGCATTATAATTTGTCCTGGTAAAAAAATAAGAAGAAAAGGCTCCCAGTTAGAGTTTTCATGCAGAACATTCAATTTTCAGGAACATATTATGGACATTAAACAAGAGATGCCTGTTTAATACGGTGGACCCATTTTTATAAAAAAAAAAATTGTTTATAAATTCATATGTATGTTATACTGACAAAATATCTGGAAGGGAACTTCTTCCAGGAAGTGGGTTGAAGGGGAGAGAAAGGGTAGTAAAAGATGGGCCTTTCAGTCTTTACTTAATACACTTTAGAATTGTTATGGCTTGTGTTACAAATGTGTGTTCATATTTTTTTTAATAAGTATTTCAAAATTTAATTTCAAATTTTTAAATACCCTTCTTTACGTGGAGTAAAAAATCTACCTAACTGACCCATTGCTGTATTTCTGTGCTCAGGAGCCTCACAATGCATGTTAAGACAGCAGAAAGCTTAGATTTGAATCCAAGACTCTGTGTCTCCTCTACCCCTCCAGATCTATTCTTCTCTACTTTGCTTTATGCCTTGGTGGAGCTGAGCTCTATGAACTGTAACAAGAGCTTCCTTATCTTCTGGCTTCTGGCTGGGGTTGGACAATAGGGGCATAGGCAGAATTTAGGAGTGAAGGAGGGAAATACGATGAGGGGTTTAGTCCTCTGGCTCCCTCTCTACTGGGTCTCCACGAATTGTCTGTGTTACTCTACAAAAGACAACAGCTTCTATCGGATAGCCTTCTGCATACAGCCATTTCTTCCCTTCCTTGCCCCTTCAGGTCTAAGGTTGGTATTGCTCACTGCAATTGCTAGCCCTAGGGTACTGTACCATCCTTTTTGGTTTCCCTAAAAAAGCTCTGCCCACCCCTTTGTAAGTAGTCCCTTCATTAAATGCTACTCAATTACTCATTTATAGTATACCAGCTCTTTCCTGCTGGGACTCTAATTCATAGACCTAAACCAGAATGCCTTGTCATCAGTTGATTCTGACTTATGGCAACCCCATGTGTTTTGGAGTAGAGCTGTGCTCCGCAGGATTTTCGATGGCTGCAATCTTATGTAAAGGTGGCATCACTGGGTGGATTCAAACGACCAACTTTGAACCACCAACCTGTGGTTAGTAGTCAAACCATTCGCACTGCCAAGGGACCTATTCACTTATTTAATGGACACTGTAGCGTCTCTAGACTGAAATCAGCCTGCAGTAGCCCAGCAAGGCTCTAAGCTGAGGGAAATTTTACCAGTCACCTTGTAGTTTTGCCTGGCTTCGTTTTTTAATGTATTTAAGTCCTACATTGGGTATGTGGATGGGAGAAGTCTGGTGAGAGAAAGGAAGAGCGCTTACTGCTTTTTAACGTTAAATATATAGGCCTGAGAGATAGGGCTTGCCCATACCACAAGGTTCTGGGTCCCAGTCAGAATTGTTGAACTGAAGACTTGGGACTGCAACTTCTTCAGATGGTGTTATGGATTGAATTGTGCCCCCCAAAAATATGTCTTGTAAATCCTAGCCTCTACTTATTGGGTCACTATGAGTTGGAATCTACTCGACGGCAATGGGTTTGGTTTTTTGGGGGGCATGCCTATGGTTATAATCAGAAATCCTGGTGACATAGCGGTTAAGTGCTATGGCTGCTAACCAAGAGGTTGGCAGTTCGAATGCACCAGGCGCTCCTTGGAAACTCTATCAGGCAGTTCTACTCTGTCCTATAGGGTCGGGATGAATCAGAATTGACTCGACAGCAGTGGGTTTGGTTTGGTTTTGGATGGTTATAATCCCATTTGGGAATGGGTTGTCTTTGTTGTGTTAATGAGACAGGATTAGTGTAGGCTGTGTCTTCGGTCAATCTCTTTTGAGATATAAAAGAGATTAAACAAGAAAGCAAGAGAAGCAGAGATGGGAGAAGAGAGATGCCAAGCCACATGAAGATTGCCGAGAAACAGAAGCTCAGAAGAGACAAGAACCTTCCTCCAGAGTCAACAGAGAGAGAAAGCCTTCCCCTAGAGTTGGCACCCTGATTTGACCTTCTAGCCTCCTAAACTGAGAGAAAAGTTTCTGTTTGTTAAAGCCATCCACTTGTGGCATTTCTATTATAGCAACATTAGATAACTAAGACAGGTGGGAACAAAAATATTACTACCACCTCTGCTTCTGATTCTACTTATCATCCATTGCCAATATCCTGAGTTAGTACTTGACGATGACATGCTGGCTGCTTGAATTTGGGGGCTTAAGGCTACCAAGGCATTAAGCCCATCCCAACTCTTGTTTCATAATTGCCTCTACCATGAGGCCTTAATGGACCCCACGTCTCTTGGCCCAGGGAAAGGAAAAGTCTTCATTAACCACCCATGTGCTGTCAATATACATATACATCATTTTGAGGGACTTACCTCTACCTAGCCCTGATTCATTGCAGTCCTGGAAGATAAAATCCTAACTACAAAGAAGCTTGGAAGCATTTTGTTCAAGGAAAGCAATAATCAAGCAGAAAGTAAAGAACTTTGAACAAGAAGTCAAAAGACAGAACTATAGTTCCAGATGTTAAATGATTTTTACTGCGTGAACTTCCAAGCCAGTTTATCTCTCTGCATTTCAATTCCCTCATTTGTAAAATGGGAAACCAGATTTACTAATTATACAGGCAGGTTCCTTTGAGCTCTCAAATTCCAAGATTCTTCAATCTATACAGCCAGTGCTAGTAAATTTTTTGCAAGCAATACTGAGGGCTCGTTTAAACTGTTTCCTCAGACTGCACATGCTCTTGCTCAAGGTGTCTCTAGGCTCATTTCCAATGACACTCCCATAATCCGTGAGATAGTTTGGTTTATTTTTAAAACATCTGGAGGATTCACCAGCCTTAATTCCAAGAGTCAAATTTAAAGGCCCCATTTAAAGCTCCATAATTGGAGCCAGATGTTTGTCCTAATGCTATCAAATCCTCTCATCTTAACTTGATTCCAGGAATACTGTAGGGTCTCCTCTCAGGGAGATCCAAATAGGAGCATACCACTGGGTCCTAGGTGGAAGGAGAGGATAGGAAGGTTTAGGGTCATGCTGTATGATCTCCTTCATCACCCCACCCGTGGGTTTGGCTCTCATACACTCTTCTCCCCACTTATATGCAACAATGACTCTTCATGGACACTTGGCTTTATTCATCTCTGAGACCCCCCACATACATCCATTAGCCCCCAAAACAGGACCTGGCCCGTAACCAGTGTTGGAGGGAGGAAAAGACAGAGAAAGGAACATCAGTAATAAGACAAGTTTCATCATTGCTCTGTTCCCACCCTACCCACCCCCTAAACTCAGATTTAAGAACTGACTCTTCTTGAGAGCTGAAAAACCTAAATTCCCTTCAAATGCTGAGATCCTCTACTTCTGTAAGAATACATGGCTTCTTGGGTTAACCAAGAGCAAGAACAGATTGATCTGCCTCCTGGCTTTTGCCACACTGTCTTTACAACTTGTTGCCAGGCTCTTGGGACCTCAGCTCTAGGGCTTCGTTGGCCCTCATTTATTTATTTATTTATCAGATAACTACTTGAGTTCCTGATCTGCCCTAGTCCTATACTGGATGTTTAGGATCTAATAGAAAGAAACAGTTCTGCAATAAATGTGAAATAGGGTGCTCACCCACCATCCATCTGTCAGTTTGTCATACTGTGGTGGCTTGAGTGTTGCTGTGTGTCTGACAACCTACTTCCGAAAATTAGCCAATGAAAACCTTATAGATCACAACAGAATATTGTCTGATTTGCTTACTTTAGACAATTGCTGGAGGAGGACCTTCTATTTGGTGAAGTAGAAGATCAGTGAGGGTGACGGAGACATTCAGTGAGATGAATTGGCACAGTGACCTCAATGATGGCCTCAAACAAGCTGGCAATCATGAGGATGATGCAGGACCAGGCAGTATAAGCTCTGTCGTACATAAGGTCACCATGAGTTGGAGTCAACTCAACAGCAGCTAAGGTGCTCAACAAGATGCTCACAGCTTCTAAGAAGATTATGGAGTTCATGGGAACACAAGAGTGGTGGGGTTCATATATAACTTAGGGAATGAGAAAAGTCTTCAGAAGAAGTGATTCTGAATCTTAAAAGAGGAGTAAATATTCTCGGTGGTAAAACCAGGAGCAGGAGAAGAGCATGCCAGGCAGGAGACTCTGCCAGAGCAAAGGACTCAGCTTTGTGTGTTTGCAAAATTGCAAGTGAGCTGGTCTGCCTGGAGCACAGGGTGTTGGAGGATGTAGGGAGAGAGGAAAAATACCATGAAGGAATAAATTGGGAAGCTGCAGAGGTAGGCAGGGGCCTAGTCCCAAAGAAACTTTGGTTTCATCCTCATGCCAATTGGGACCAACAGAAGATTTTAAGAAGGGTTACGTGGTCAAGTGTGTATTTTATGCATTCTTTCTAGTGGCTAGTGTAGGGAGGGTGAGACTGGAGCCTTGAAACAAGTAAAGGGTAACACAGTCGTGGTGAGATGGGAGCAATAATATGCTCGAGCCAGCTCAGATTGCAGTGTTCATGGGAGCTGATTGCCAAATTTTCAGGAAGTTTACAAATCAGTTGTTAAACCCGGTCATTATTTTAAAGTAATATAAACTTAAAATCAAATAAATTTTGTATTTTAAAAGATAATAAACACTCAACACTCATCACTTCCTAATTATTTGATTGTTATCTTTGTTCTTAAGGTAATTTTTTATCTATTATATCATATAATGGAGTGCTACTCTGCGTCTCTTCCCAACTCCACATTCAGTGACATCACATTGGTAACTTGAGATCAGCCATTGTGGGGATATTTATACTATCAAAATCAGTAACTGCTATAAACTAGGGTTTTACTCTTTTTTTCTTTCCTGGAGAGCCAGTTATCAAATATTTAACAGCACATACGTAAGTGGGGGTAACTATGGGCTGAAGAGATGAGCTCAGAGAAAGAAAAAATAGTGAATCTTCTGGCCATTACCTGGGCAGACAAGAGTCAATGCGCTAGCTGTTTTTTTTTTTTTTTTTCATCCCCTGGTTTCAGTAGCCTTCTCCCTCTAGGTGTGTTGCACTGCTCTAAAGTCCATCAGGGACCTTTCAGTAGTGAGCACATGTTCTTTTAAAGCCAAGGACTCCGCTGGCTCTGCAGGGCCTCGAATGCAGGGCAAAAGATGTTATTTCACTGGCCAGTAATTTGCAACGAAGGGGGAGTGGAACACTAGAAATCCCCTGTCTTCTCATCAAACCCCCCTCCAAGGTTTTTGTTTGTTTTTTCCTCCCAAGGTTTTGATTGAATAGATCTGGGCATCCTTCTAAAGGTTTAGCAGGGGTAGTAGGGGCATGACAGGGTCATATTTTCATATTATAAAGGGCACCATCACTTCAGATTGGAGGATAATGGGGGAAAGGAAGATGAGATCAGAGACAGGGAAACCAGTTGAGCAACTGTTGCCAAGAAGTGACAAGAACTGAATCTGTGAAATGACAATGGGGATAAACCTGAAAAATGTGACAGAGGTATAAAACCAACATTACATGGTGACTGGTTGAAAGTCAGGAAGGGGGAAAGGGCCATTGGTTGGCCGGTGGAACCATTTACTGAGACAGAGGTAAATCAGAGGAAGAACAGATTTTAAGGGAATCACTTTAGGCCTCATTAAATTTGAGGTGCCTTTCGACATCCAAGAAGCCCTGGTAGCTTCTTCCAAGAAGCTGGACTGATAACTGAAAGTGGTTCAAAACCACCAGCTGCTCCATGGGAGAAAGATGTGGCGGTATGCTTCTGTAAAAATTTACAGCTTTCGAAACCCTATGGGACGGCTTTACTCTGTCCTATAGGATAGCCATGAGTTGGAATTGACTCAACAGCAACAGTTTGGACATCCAGGTGATGAGACCTAGTAAGAGTTGGATATAGAGGAAAGACTCTCAAGAGAGAGAACTGCATAGACATTATTGTGTATTTGGAAGTCTTCAGCTTGGAGATGGCAACTGAAAGCTTGTGCCTAAACAAGCTTATTCAAGGACAACGTGTAGAGTGAGAAAAGGATCAAGAACAAACCCTAAGGGTTGAACCTCAAGGTTTAAGAGGCAGACGAAGGAGCTAGCAGCAAAGGATTGAAGGAGGAATGGTTGGATACTAAGATAGCTAGTAAGAGAAGTAGGAGAAAACTGGGAGGGAGAAAACTTATGGAAGAGAGCTTGGGAGACAGGATTGATTGTGGTGTCAGATAATGCCAAGAGATAAGGCAAAATGAAAACAGGATAGTCCACTGAATGGGGCAGCCAGGAGGTCCCCAAAGTCCGTCTTCAGAATTGTCTGAGTGAAATCACAGGAGCAGAAGCCAGAGTGCTCTGACTTGAGGAGGAAGTAGGAGGTGAGGTGATGGAGAAACACATGGAAAGTCTTCATTAGAGAGAGACCAAGGTCAAGGGAGGCTTGTGGTTGCTAGTGGTGCTTTTAAGATCGGAGAAACCTGAGCATGTTTGAGGCTCTGGGAAAGTAGCCAATAGAGAAGAGGTTGGAAAGACAGGGAAGATGAAATTATCAATCAAGCAACTTACTGTCTTAGTCATCTAGTGCTGCTCTAACAGAAATACCACAAGCAGATGGCTTTAATAAAGAGAAATTTATTCTCTCACAGTCTAATAGGCTACATGTCCAAATTCAGGGCTTCAGCTCCAGGGGAAAGCTTTCTTTCTCTGTCAGCTCTGGAGGAAGGTTCTTGTCATCAATCTTCCCCAGTCGAGGAGCTTCTCAGGCTTAGGGACCCTGGGTCCAAAGGACAAGCTGTGCTCCCGGTGCTGCATTCTTGGTGGTATGAGGTCCCCATGTCTCTCTGCTGGCTTCTCTCTTTTGTATCTCAGAAGAGATTGTCTTAAGACACTAGTCTTGTAGATCTCATCTATAAAAAATATATATAACTGCCAATAATCCATCTCATTAACATCATAGTGATAGGATTTACAACACATAGGGAAATCACATCTGATGACAAAATGGTAGCCAATCATACAATACTGAGAATCATGACCTAGTCAAGTTGACAGATATTTTGGCAGGACACAATTGAATTCATGACACCTACCGAGTTGAGCTTCTCAAACTTTTAATGGGCACATCAGTCACCTAGGGATCTTGTTAAAATTCAGATTCTGATTCAGTAGGTCTGGGGAAGCTCCTAGATCTGCCATTTTTAACAAGGTCTTGGAAATGCTGATGCTGCTGATTAGGGAACCACACTTTGGGTAGCAAAGAACTAGAGCTCTGAATTGTGTGTTAATTTGTCTGTCTCCCTCTCTAGGCTCTGAGGGAGGATCCTTCCAGGTAATACCTGTCACCTGAGACATTGAAAAAAAAAAAAAGTTTACTGAATGCATTGAATATATGAAGATGTTCATTGGCATTATCTGTAACTGTGAAAAAGTGTAGAGGAACCCTAAAAGTCCCATAACACAAGAATGGATAAGTAAATTATAGTACTAGTATACCTTGGAATATTCTTAAGCAGTAAAAATGGCCATTGTAAGGTTCGTATGATACTGTGGGGAAATTCCTATGATAATGTTTGTGGAAGCATATGAATTTTTATTTATATTATGATAACAACTGTGTGAAATTATGTACTTGGACAAGAACTAGAACAGAACAGAAAAATTAAGCAAGTTTGATTCATTACAGCAGTACAATTATGGGCAAAGTTTTATGTTTAGATTTCTGCTGATGCTATAAAAATTCAGGCAAAAAATAACACTATTACCCACATGAAAGTAAAGAGATTAAACATAGTACCTGCTTTCAAATTTAACTGTACTTTCTCTAAAGGAATTCACAGATAAGATATTCTAACTGTGGAAAATCAAAACAGAGATAAGTAGCCCCTACATGTGGTGGCTGCTTAGATTTGGGATTGTGTGTATTGCTTAAATAATAAATAATAAAAAAAAAGTTGAATTTTTCTCTACACAATCGTTCTTTTATTCTGATTTCACAGCTTCTCTCCTCCTTCACCCCTTTTTCCTGCCTTTCTTTCCTTTCCTTCTGCCTTTCCTCTCCCCTCCCTCTTTTTAAAGACATCTCTCCCTTAAGGAATTCCCATTCCCAGTGATATCTCATCAAAGGAGCACATGAATAGCTGACATTATGTAATGCTTTGACATTTGGCATTCCCAAGGCATTACCCCACCTCTGATGCAGAATAAGTTGTCAGAGCATGAAATTGGTATTTTTACATATTCTTAATGTACAGATGTCAGTCTGAAAACCATTCACTAGTATTATGATTACATTCTTTGTCTCATTTTCTTTTTATGCCAAGATCTGTTCTTGTGATTTCTTTTCTTTTGGGAGTCTCAAAAAGGGAAGACAAAACTTTGATAATCCAGTTTACTGATTCTGCCAAAAGTAAACTTTTAAGTCTCTGACCTTTTTGGCAGCAGTACTTCTGGTGCAGAGGCAAAATTGTAATAAGAAGGACCAGATGCAAGGTGGAAGTATGAGTATAATTGGTGACCCACCTCAGGGAGGTGCCAAGAACTCAGAGTTGCTTAAGTACCATACTGCTTCCTACTTGCCCTTTACTTCTAAATTCATTCATGCATACGTTTATTGTTTTTTTAATTTGGTCATTTATTCATTAATTCAACAAATATTTATCCATGTCTTCCATATGGCAGTTCCTGTGCTAGGCAGTGGGGATACAAAGATGAATAAGAATTGTTCTCTGCTGTTGAGGACCTCACTATCTAATGGGATTGGAGAGGGCATGGCTCACAGAAGGCCTCCTGAGGGAAGAGACATTGAACAGAGTCTTTCTAGAAGGAGAGGAGCAGAGGCAGCAATCTGGACACAGGGAACAAGTGCAAAGCCATATTGACATGAGGGAGCTTGGCTAAGCTGGGTAAGTGCAAAGCCTTTGGTATGGTTGATGTGTCCCAAGAAGGTTCAAGGGGAGAAAGATGAGCAGGGACCAGATCACAACAAGCCTTGTATGCCATGCTTAGAGATCTGTTTCTTACTCTGAAGGACCAAAGGGCTATTGAACAGTTTTAGGTAGCATTTTACTTTTCATCATTTTAAGCCCACATCACCAAACCATGTACTATTCAAAGCACCGAAGGAATAAATACCCTGACTACTCTCTCCTCCTGCCCTCTGCTCTCTCTCTGGTGCTTCCCACTGGCTGACCCCAACCAGAACTCAGAGGGCAAAGAGCCTGGTTGATGCAGTCCACAGAGGTCAGTGTGCCAGTGCACCAAGCAGAAGGGAAAAAACAAACCAAACTCATTGCCATCAAGTCAATAATGACTCATAGCGACCCTATAGGGCAGAATAGAACTGCCACTTAGGGTTTCCAAGGAGCATCTCGTGGATTCAAACTGCTGACCTTATGGTTAGCAGCTGAACTCTTAAACACTATGCCACCAGGGTTTCCAAGCAGAAGGGAGAAGGGTAAAAAGTGGGTCTAGATGAGCAAAGAGAACATCCACTTCCTTTCTCAAAAAGTTAAGAATCTCAGGGAAGAGAAAAGACAGAGAGATGAATTCACTTCATGGAGATGTAGACACTTCATGGAGGAGGAGTCTTGAAGATCTTTGACAGGTACAGCTAGGAAATAGTCCTTCCAAGAAAAGAGAAGAGCGTGAGTAAAAGCTCAGGCCATGTTTGAGAGTCCATAAGCTCTTAGTCCAGCATGGCCAGAGCAGAGGGCAGTGCACAAGAGAGGTGGGGGTGTATGAGTATTGAGGGATGGCATCCAGAAGAAAGGTGGACTAAGAAGAAAGGTAGATGGAGCCAGATTAGGAGAGCCCAGACTCTGAAGCCAGACTGTCAGGTTCAAATCCGACGTTGATAACTTGCAAGTTGTACAAACTTGGGCATGTTACTTAACCTCTCTACTTCAGTTTCCTCCTCTGTAAAATAAAGATGATACTAGTTCTACGAGGATCCTTGTAGGATCATTGTAAGGACCAGATAAAATATATGAACTGCTTAGAACGAAGCCTGCCACGTAGTGATAGTGTTATGTATGTGTCAGCTGTTATTGTTCTAGGACTACCTGAGGTTTACGTGCAGCTCCTAGAATGTGACCCAAGATCTCAGGATGTTCCTGATGCAACCATACAACTCAGAATCCTCCTGTCCAGCACCTCCTAGCTTGCTCATACATCCATGGTGCCTAAATAGTGTATAGGGCAAAGCCATCCAGAGAAATGTGTTACCCCGCCTTTGTTACAAGGCAATTGTAATCCATGATAAAGTGGAGAGGACCCAGGCCTGGGGACTGGGACACCTGGGTTCCAACCTGAGCTCTGTCATGAATTTGGTAGGTGACCTTGGGCGCGTCCCTTCTGCTCTCTGGACTTCAGTTTGACCCTCTGTAAAATGACAGGAGAGGATTATGATGATGTCTTAGGGGCTCTCTTCCAGCTCCATCATTCTGTGATTCTAAATCCCTTTATAACAAACTCTAGGAGAGGAGCTTTGCTCTTGCAAATGGAGTGTAAAGTTAATCCTGCCTGTGCTGAGGCTAACTAATGTGTGAGTGTGTGGTTTATCCTACTTCATTAAACCCTGACTCCCCACAGAGCAATGCAGAAGGCAGTCCAAGCAGGTAATACTGAAGTATTGCTGAACGGGAAAATGATTTCTCCCCACTCTTTCTCAGTTTTATCAACACAAAGCCTGTCGCCCCAATTTTCCATGCTGCCTGGTCACATGCAAACCCAATTATAAGTATGGCAAGTCTGGCCCTGATACCTTACTTACACTCCTTGCCCTCATGCTGCAGACAATGTCATCATTTTACAGATGAAGAAACCAAAGCTCAGACAGGTTAGGTGACTTGCTAGGGGAGGCGCGGCCTTGCAATGTGCGATGTATGAAGTAAGGACAATGCTGCTGCTGACCAAATACTTGCTAAGAGGTGGGAAAATGGAAGGTAATTGGGAAGCTCTGAGGCAATTTCTCCAAGTGAAAAATTTCCCCCAGGTTATTTATCTTTTGTACAAAATCTTGCATATCCTTAAGTCACTTTTTTTCTAAGATTAAAAAGGAGCTCCCGTTCTAGGTTGTCTTTCGAAGACAAAACTGAACTGTAATTGTCTTGAACTCTGTATTTGTTTCCTAGGGCTGCCGTAACAAAGTACCACAATCTGGCTGGCCTGAAACAACAGAAACTTATTGACTTACAGTTCTGGAGGCTTGAAGTTCAAATTCAGGGTGTCAGCAGGGCCATGCTCTCTCGGAAAGCTCTAGTGGAAGATCCTTCCCTCCCTCTTCTAGCTTCTGGTAGCTGCAGGCATTCCTTGGCTTGTGGTAGCATGACTTCAATCTCTGCCTCCTTCACATGGCCGTCTTCCCTCTGTGTCTTTTTTCTTCTAAGGACATGGATCATAAAAAAAATTAGGACTCACCTTACTAGGTGTGACCTTGTGTTAATTAATTACATCTGCAAAGATGCTCTTTCCAAAGAAGGTCATACTCACAGGTACCAGGGGTTTGGACTTGAACATATCTTTTATAGGGACACACATCAACGCAAAGCAGACTCTCTTAATTTTTCTTCTTTTATAATGAAATATAGATACTGAAAATGCATGAAGTACATGTGCCTAGTTTAATGAATAATTTAAAGTGGACACTGATAACCACTACTCTGGTCAGAAATAGAATGTAATGTTGGGTAAAAGAAGCAAGACACAGAGAATACATCCAGTATGAGCCCATTAGTGTGAAGTTTAAAAAACTGATGAGCTCAATGTTTGGCCAAAGTGGCCAAGCTCTTTACTCACTCCCACTCAATGTGTAGTACTGGCCTTCCTTCCTTTCCACCTGGGGGTGGACCCCACTGAGGACCAAGAAGCATGGAGGCATTAGAGCTGTATGGGGCCTCATATGACTTTCATTCACTCATTCATTCATTCCTCAGACACTTCTGAGGTTTTACTATGGAGGAGACTATGGGCTGGACACTGTGAGGGTGTGGAGTAGGGGTATCTTGAATAGTTCCTGCCTTGAAGAAGCAGGAAAAGCTGAAACGAGTTGAATCCTCAATGAGAGGAAGGAATGAGGGTCTTGGGAGAGCCTGGCTTCCACCCTCATGCTCCTCTGAAAAAGCGCCAGGCAGAGCAAGACCACCCTCTATGCAAAGGAGGGGCCATGAGAGACTCAGGAAGAATGGTAAGCTACCGCATATTCTGGAAAGTCAACTAGAGGGCAGTTTATGCACAAATGGAGTAATCCCGAAGGGGTCAGAAATTAGGCTTCAGAACATCAGTGAGGAAGGGCTATCGGACATCACCTGGTCCAAGGCCCTCTATTTGCAAATGAAGAGGCTGAGGCCCAAGTAAGGTGACATTTCCAATGCCATTGGATAGCTGGAGGGGAAACTGGGACTAGAATGCAGGTTCCTGGCTCCTTAAACAGTTCTCTTCCTAGGCACAGACTAGAGCAACAATATTTTCCAAGATGAGTTTTTAGAATCATGGGGTTTTATGGTCGTGAAATCATAAAGAAAGAGAACATAGGAGCTGGAAAAGATCTTAGTGGTAATCTATCTAGTCCTGTGGGTTCCGAACCTGGCTGTCATCAAATCCCCTGAGGAAATTGTTTTTAAAAATGCAAATTATGGGACTGCCAATCCCCTGAGACAGAGATTTAGTAGGAAGGGAAGCTTGGTCATGTATGCTTTTTTAAAGCTCCCCACCTTGGCTGATTCTGACGATTACAAGGTGGGGCACTCACAGGCCTAGATAACCCTCTCTAGTTGACAGAGGAAGAAACTGAGGCCCAGATTAGGGGAGGTAGAGTGAAAATGCAAGGCCACGTCTCATTTCATCACAAACTCTTCAATTGTCTGAGATAGAACCGAGCCAGATTACACATCTAAGAGCCTTGATGTATTGATAGTGTTCTCCCTCAACATTGTTTTTGTGGGTAACACATTTTATTTTCTGAAGCAGCTTAAAAGATTCCTAGTCAGGTTGCAAGGCACTCAGATTTGTGCAATGTTTACAGTGAGTTTGTTGTTCATTAAATAAATTTACCCAGACTAACCCAACATGAAAGAAATCATCTTGTTTACAGTGAGATACGAAAAAATACGTGTAACAAAGACAAACACACATAAACCTGGATTGCTGAGTGGGATATGATTTGCTGCCGCATCCAATTTTTCTCATTAGAACTTGTTTTATTTGAACATGACTCAGTACCCCGTGTAAATGCGAGGCTGTTAATCTTATTACTATATGGAAAACAAATTAATTAGTATGCATGCTATTGGAGATGAGTTGTTAGGTTGGTATTGGAAAGATTAGGAAAATACACTCATTACTCCAAATGATATCTGATATACATGTCTGACTTCCCCTTTAAGATTGGTTCCAATATATGGACAACAAATATAGCTAATAAAAATCAAGCTTTTGTGCTCAGTATCTGAATGTCCGGGTTGGCCAGATTCACACATGCTGGCCTTCTTTGTTTTAAAACAAAGGTCATTATGATGAATAACTGCTTGTCACTACCCCTCAGCCAAAGGGTCACCTATAGCAGGTGGCCTTCACAGGTTCCAGCTTGCATCCAACAATATCCAAACCCAGCTGAGAGTGATGTCTTTCCTCTGTATGGGCACTATACTTTATCTGCTCCTTCCTGAGCACTTTCTACCTTCTTTCAGACGTCATTATGAACACACCTCATTTTTCCAGGGGGCTATGTGCTCCTTGAGGGTGGAGACTATATTTTTTATGTGCTCCTTGAGGGTGGAGAGTATATTTTTTATGTGCTCCTTGAGGGTGGAGACTGTATGTCAGCTGGAGATTCAAATGCATATTGATCACAATACCATGGTACAAAGAACAAGCAAGCTCTTTATGCACCAGTGTGCAACAATCACCAAGGTATATTGTCAAGTGTACACATACAGTCTATCAGTGGAAGGATACTCGTAAGATTTATTGCCAGGTTACCAGGAAGGAGACCTGGGGGCTGAGGATCAGGAGCAGGAGGGAGACTTTTCCTCAGCCTCCTCTTTGTACCTTTTGATTTGAGCCATATGGATGTACTACCTAGTCAAAAAGTAGAATGAATATTAAGTTTAAAAATAAAATCTAGTAAAAATAAAATACTTGGTCAAAATAAAAAATAACAACAACAAAAAATAAATAGACAAAATCAAATGTTATTTGGGACATTAAAGACTTCAAGAAGTTCTTTAATAAATAAACTGATTTCACGTAACATAGCGTTACCCGGACTTACTTGGCCAGAAACTCCAAAAGAAACATAGCGTATCCAGTGTTTCCCAAATGTTTTTGACTCTGAAATCCTTTTTGAAAATATACACTTACTGATATTTCAGAAACACGTATGACCCACTGATGTACTCTATTGTTGTTAGTTGCCAAGGAGTTAATTCCACCTGACGAAGACCCCGTGTGTGCAAAGTAGAGCTGCTCCATAGAGTTTTCTGTGACCTTTCGGAAGCAGATCACCAGGCCTGTCTTTCCAGGTTTCTCTGGGTGGGTTTGAACTACCAGCATTTCAGCTAGTAGTCAAGTGCTTAACCGTTTGTGCCACCTGGGGACTCGATACATCCTCTTAAGGACATATTAAGCAGTATTAAAATAATCACTAAAACATTTATCTTTAAATGATAATTATGAAGTCTATGTGGCATTATTATGATAAACCGTTAAGTGAGTAAGCTGAATACAAAGCTGTAACCAGACCAATAAATCACCTATGTAAATTCTCCCTGCGTGGAAGAAAAGACAGAAGAGTAATACTGAACAGTTCGTTTGTTAGGATGGTGGGATTATGGATAATTTTCTTTCCTTTTAATTTCCTTTATTGTTATAACATTGGGGAACTAAATAAAAATTTGGAAAGAAATACAAAGAAAGCAACAGATAGGTACATTTTATCGTATCCTTCGTAAATCCTTTCACTGCAGAAAGGGATTAAATGTGGCTTACCATAGCAAATCATAAAATAAGACCCACATATTGCATTTACTCTAGACCCTCCTACCCATCTGGGAATAAATTAAAATATAAACACCAGAGCTGATTTTTTAAAATCCAGGATTATCTTATTATTCTCTTTAAAACATATAAAGAGAGAAAATGCACTTGTCTTTTTTCATTTGGATTAAAAGTTTCCTCAGCTAAGTTCCATATGTCTCTTCTTCCCTGTCGGCAGAGCATGGGTCCCCATCCCTACCATATGCATTTTGCAACCTGTCAGAGCTCCACTCAGGTATACAGACAGTGGTGAAGGAGGCTGAAGGGACCTAACTGTTCCTGCTTTGTGAAACGAGCTGCTCCCTGGATCTGTTGTCAGGATCCCCTGAGATAATGCACAGGAAGCCACTTAGGTGCCCTGCAATTCCTCCAGAACTGTGTCCACTTGGATCTTTTTTTTTTTTCCCCCAGGCACTAGTGCAGCCTAATGAAGTTCCCTGGGTGGTGCAAGCAGTTTGCTCTCTACTACTAACCTAAAGGTTGATGGTTCAAATCCACCCAGCAGTGCCACAGAAGGCCTGGCAACCTGCTTCTGTAAAGATTTCAGCCAAGAAAACCCTATGGAGCATTTTTTTTTTTTAACACATAGGGCCACCATGAGTCTTTTGTTGTGTTTTGTTTTGCGGCATAATGGAAAACACACAAGGCTAGAAGCAGGATCAGGGAAGGGCAAGGGCAAGGAGGGGTTTGGGCTTCAGGAAAGGAACATAATGTTAGTGGTTAAGGGCTTTGGCTGTGAAGTCAGCACTGGCCTCACATCCCAGCTCTGCCCTCTCCTGACTGTGATCCTGGGCAAGTCTCCGTGCCTCTGAGCCTCAGAGTTAAGGCTTCATCTGTATAACGGGGGTACTAATAGGACGTAGGGTCCCTGAGTGATGCAAACCATTAACACGCTCAGCTGTTGACTGAAAGGTTAGAGGCTCAAGTCCATCCAGAGGTGCCTGGAAGAAACATCTGGAGATCTACTTCCAAAAAATCAGCCGTTGAAAACCTTGTGTAGAACAGTTCTACTCTGACACACATGGGGACACCCTGAATTGGAATCAATGTGATGGCAACTGGTTAATAGGGGGGCCTGCTGCACAGGTTTGTTCTGAGGCTGGAATGTAATAATGCCTGTAAAGCACAGTGCCCAGGAAATAGCGAGTGCTCAAGAAATGTTAACTGCTCCCATTTGTCCTGCCTCTCCCACTAACTCACTATGGCAGCTTTGACAAGTGTGGTTCCTTCTCTGGGCCTGAGGGTCTTCATCTGTAAAATAGGGTGAAGGGGTTATATTTAATAGTCTCCCTGGGCTGTCAGTGTAGATGGGCCAAACTTTTGACCTCACAGTGGAGGTTGTAGCAATGACTTTTTAAAGATAGATTTTTGTGGGAATCTGTAGCCCATGGGGACACAGCTACGGGAATGGGGCTCTGGAAATTTTCTGAAATTGGAATCTCAGTCCAATAATCCTGCCCCTGCTTTACTGCTGAATGTGCTTCCCCCATCTGACATTCCAAGACTACCTCCACCAGCTGGGATTGTTCATCCAAAGACATAGGGGAGATAGATGTTGGAACTCTCCTCACACTGTCTGAGCAGATATTTTCACAGGATCTTTCACTGTGCCATCTGGTTTGTTCTTCCTTGAGGGCAGTAATTTCCAAAGGGCAGAACTTGGACCAGTGGGTAGAAGCCACATCGAAGCCTTTGTATGCTGAATGTGGAAAAGACTTCCTGACAGCCATCCTACAATGCACGGGTCTAGTGAGCTCTGTGTCCCTGGAGGCTAGTGACCACTTACTGGGACACTGTAGAAAGGCCTGTCTAGATACAGTTTGCATAATTAACTGAAGGAAGCCCACTACCCCAAGTCTCTGTGCTGTCAATGAACTATATTGGTTTATTATTACTTACCAACACATGAACGGACAAACTACTGGTTGTACCACTTTAGAGGCTCTGGCCTACTCTACTTTTTCTCTGAAGAGAATACCCATTAGAATTCTAACGCCCCTGGGGAGGGGAGTTGGTGGAGAATCAGGCAGAACACGTGACTTTTGACTCATCTTCCTTAGCCTTCTTTCCCACAGAGTCAAATTCTTCCCACAATGTTTAGGAGAGATAGACAGACGGACAGACAGGTAGGTAGGTGGATGGGTGGATGGATGGGTGGGTGGATGGATGGATGGATGGATGGATGGATGGATGGATGGATGGATGGATGGATGGATGGATGGATGGATGGATGGATGGATGGATGGATGGATGGATGGATGGATGGATGGATGGATGGACGGACGGACAGACAGATAGATAGACATCAGAGTTCACCATATTAATGCACTATTGACTACAATAATGTCTCTTCCTTTTCCTTCCAGGATCTGAGGTTTTCTTCCCTCTTCAGTTCTGCTCAGCTGTGTTTTATCCCAGCAATTCTATGTCTGACATTGTCTTTTCAGAATTTCAGCAGCGCTATCATGACAGCTGTTAAACTTATGGCTCTCAGATGTGCTTGAGTTGAATTTTTTGTTCTCTGCTTTCTCTCTTGCAGTGTTGGCAAAGGATGCTTTAAAAAGAAACACACGATTTTTCAAGACATGAGTAATGTCGGCCTCTTCTTGTACAAACCTTCACTCATAGCTCCTGTCAAGTGCTGGGCCATTGGCTTCCCTACCAAAGAAGAAATATATTTAGCCAACCCCAAAACATTTTCTTTAAGCAGCATTGGGAAATATAAACCCATCCTAACAATACTTCATGCACCAAGTGTCCAGCTGTTATATTGTTTGGTCCTTACGACAATCCCGAGAAGTAGGCTGAATGAGCAGCATTTATTCTCCCCATTACACAGATTAGCAAACTGAGGGGCAGAGAGGTGAAGTCATGCTGCTAGAACATGGTGGAGTGGGAGCCAGAGTCATAGGCTGCAGTGGCCCTGTCTAGGGAGAATTTCTCCTTCATCACATTCATTCAATCCTTCATCAGGCTCTCACATGAGCATCTTCTTTGTGCAAGTCTTGTGCTGCTCTTGGGCTGCAGACATGGATCAGACACTATCCCTGCTCTCATGGGAGGAAGGAGAGAAGACAAGGAGCTATGACAGTGTGACAAAGGCATTAGCAGGAGTGTGGAGATCCAGAGGGAGCCTTCATATGTTCACTTGGGGAGTGATCCTGAAGATAGTGCAGGCACAAAAGCCCCCAAACCACGTGACAGTGACCCCTGCTTAGCCACAGGGCTCAGACAGAGAGGTTCAACAAGTAGGAGGGGGTCCTGCAAAGCTCAGGAGGAATTCCAGATGACCCCAGTTTTGCCAACATGGATACCACCTGGGTGCAGTGGGTAATTGGGCCAAAGCTTAATACAGCTCTAATGCAGTTCTCAGAAACCCTGGTGGCATAGTGGTTAAATGCTACAGCTGCTAACCAAAGGGTCGGCAGTTCGAACCCACCAGGTGCTCCTTGGAAACTGTATGGGGCAGTTCTACCCTGTCCAATAGTGTCACTATGAGATGGAATCGACTTGATGGCACTGGATTTGGTTTTTTTTTTAATGCAGTTCTCAGTATGTCTCCTTGGGGAAGTAACATTACCTCTCTGAGATTCCATTTCTTCAGCTGGTCCCAGGTTCATCACCAGGGAGCTCTCTCTACCCTCAGCCTTGCCAATTCCTAAGCAGGCAAACCATTTTCTACCGCTAAGCCATTGCTCTTACTGACATCTCTGCCTGTAGGACCCTTCTTTCCATTTTTTCCAGCCCAGACTTCAATCCCTTGATCAAATGCCACCTCCTTCAAAAAATCTTCATAGAGTCCTCCCTAACTGGAAGGGAGGATTCCTCCTCCATTCTCCTAATGATATTTAATTAAAATCTTGATCAGGTTCTACCTTGTGTCATAGGCATGTTTCTCATACCAGGCTGTGAGCAGCTTGAGAGCAAGAGACTCTCATCTCAGTCCAGGACTGAGCACTGGGCTGTCTTTGCTGAATGGAATTGAATTAAAAATAGGAGGGGACACACTCATCTCCAAAGTAAAATGTCTCTTTGGTCCTTTTGGGGGCACATAGGGGATGATTTGTCAATAAAGGCTGTTGGTATTCTGGATGCTGCCACAATGACAAGTTCCAAGCTCTCAATGTTTAGATAAGTGTAGCGCTGGGAAGTGGGGAAGGAGGTCAAAGAGCCACAGTGATTTAGCCCTTCTGAAAAAAGCTTTTAAGGCAGTGCTCAAGAGATAGTCCAGGTACCTCCTCCAACTGACTCACCTAGGGAAGTTATTAAACATTCAGGTTCCAAGCTCAGTCCCACACTACTAAATCAAGCTCTTCAGGAATCTGCATGTGATTCTTCTCACATTGAAGTTTAGGAGCCACTCTACTCGACGGCACTAGTTCTGGGTGATTGTACAGGAACAAAACAACTTACTGCTGGAAGAGCTGGGAGTCCAGGGGCAGAGCCCTGCCCAAGGGAGCTCATAGACTAGATGGAGTGGTGAGAACTGCACACATATACTCCATTTCCAACCCACAAGGTCACAGGGAGAGAGAGCTCAGAGCTGTGGGGCCTGAGCAGGGAGTGGTGGCCACCAGCCACATCTCTGTGAGGGTCTCAGGCAGCCTTGGAGGATTTGGTAAGGCACACTCCAGGCTGAAGTTTTTGAGGAGTTTGCAAACTTCCCAGGGCAGGAGGTGAGAAATCGGTAGAAATTAAGCTTCCTTGTGTTTCTTTTCTTTGGTCCTAAGGCCTTTCTTTCCCTTTCTATCTCCTTTGACCCTGAAGGCCCATACACTCCATCTGGTAAGAGGAGAATATTGGCAGCTGCTGCTCTGGCAATCTTAGGGGAAGTGTGCCCACCTTATCTATCCTTCCTTTGCCCCAGTCCCCAGATCACTGGAAGTTCCTGCCCTCAGAAGCATTTGCTAGTTCTTCTACTACCAAACCCTTGGCCGGCTAGTTTCACAGCAATTTGCTTATGCCTTGAAACGCTCCAGGAGCCTCATCTGAAAAACAGGGACAATAATCATGCCCTGCATGTCCTTATTTACCTAGCAAAGTCCTATTCATCCTTCAACATTCATTTCAGGTCACTCCCCCAAAGAGATCTTCAACCTCCTTTCCAGAGTATGGCTTGACCACACAACCACCCTCACACCCTTGTGGTCTAATTAGAGGTTTATCTCCCTTCTGGACAGGACCTGGGGGTCAAGTGATATCACGCCCTGGCCCTGGGACAGGGCTGTGCATCTTTTCCCAGGGTGGCTATGAGGCTCACATGACTGCCGTGTGGAGGATCATGGAAGTTTTCCCTGCAAATGTCCTTGCACTTCTCCCTGACACTCATGACAGTAGAGGGCACTGGGGACCCCAGTACCTTATAAGCCTCCCCTGCCGGGTCTGCCCTCAGGAGAAAGAGCAGAGGGCTGCCCACTGGGATATGTGGCCCTTCAGGACCAAAAGCAATCCCCACCTCCATGCCAGCTGGAGAAACGGCTTCAGCCAGGGTGGTCAGAAGGGCTTTAGGGGCAGAGCTTTCCTCCAGGTGGGCTCTGGGTCTCGGAAGCTGTCCGGCTGGCTCAACCCAGGCACCGGACCCTCCACAGAGGGCCTCAGAGGAAATGGAGGAACCAAGCACTTGTTTTGGTGAAAGGAGCCAGGACAAAACCCAGCTCTGCCCTTAATTAAAAAGAGCCCTTAATCCCTCCCCCAACAAATGCAGATCTCCCACAAAGGAAAACAGGAATGCCAGTGGCCAGGAAGACCTGCAGCCTTATAAACAAGCACTTCGGGCTGCGTAGGGCAGCTCTGCTATGATCTGATACAATGACTATTGTCAAGGCAGGCTGTTATTCCATGTTTTTGTATCCTTTTCTTCAAATTTTCTTTTGCTACCTAATTTCATGCATCAGAGGTCAAAAGACAAAAGATCAGGCCTGGTTTAGAGGCAGCAAACTCCCCACCACCAGGAACGTGTGTCCAAGGAAGCACTTTGAGGCACCGCCTGCAGACACCGACAGGTTTTCATCTTGGACACTTTAGCCGGCCTAATTCTCTTTTGTCACTTCATGGAGTACAAGACCTAACGTCCAAATTGCATGAGAAATGAGATATCAACTGATGTACCAAACTAGGAAAAAAATGCCCCCCTTTCAATTACCAAAACTGTTTTCATCTCAAATCTTGTTTGTATGAATTTATGCAGAAAGAAGAAGCCAACATGCAAGCTCTCAGCCTGTCTCTACATAGAATCTTACAAATACATGTATTCAGATGAACATGTACAGTCTATAAAAAAATCAGACTACATATTCCTTAATTGTTTTTCTGGGGGAATTTATAAGGATCTCTCAAGAAAATTACCAGCAGTTGTTCTAAAAACTGTTTTTATTGAAATGTTGGCAGCATTTTAGTATGAACGATACAGTTCGAATATTTCGGTATGAATTTAGGTGAATATTTTGGTCATCAGACCTCAAATTGCTGGAGTTCCTTATGTGACAGGTAGACTCTGGTTTATAAAAAGAACACAATTCCATGAGTTCTCACTAGAAATATTTTCATGATTTAGGGGGAAAATGACTTTCTAGTTCTATGTTGGTAAGCTCCCCAGACCAACTTGGGGTATTCCAAATGGCTTCCATCTTACTGAAAATAAATCAGGGGACATATTTAATTTTTCTTTTTGTAGACACTTTTTTTTTTTTTTTTTAGTAGATTCGCATTCAGTGTCTGAAGGTCTGTCCTCCAGCTCCAGTACAAAGTAAAGGGGAAGTTAATATAAACACTTTGGGTGATGGCTGCCCACCAGCATTGGCAAAGGCCCTTTGGACCCAAACCTAGCTTCTTGCTTCCTTCTCACTCTGGACTGAGTCCTGGAAGAAGCTACCAACAAATAGCTGGTCAAGTTGCTAAAAATAGGTAATCAAGAGCAAATCTGAAAGACTTGGAGAGCACAATTTTCTTTCAGCCATGTTCTCAAATCCAGACTTTATATCCTGTAGTATCCTCTCTTTCCCTTTAGTCTCCCTCCTCCCCTCAAAAAGAAAAAATAAAATTCAGCCCACAACCTGCCCTGAGACTGAGGCTGTTTGCAGGTTTACACTATAGCCTCCAGGGTAAGCGCCCCAATCCTGCTGTGATCCTCTACCCCAGCTCTGAGGTTGTTATAGAAAGCGGGAGAATGAAGTAAGCGAGAACATGAAACAGCCTGCTTAGAGCCGCACTTCACTTGCCTTTAACATTCTGATCTATGTCCAAAACGAAGACTCCTTTAACCTGTGCCCTAGCCCTCACTCAGATTCGCTTATGATGTAAGCTTCTTTACATTACAGTACTTCGTGGAATCAGATGATACCACATTAAAATGTTATCAGTTTAAAACACATTAAATAAATGGGCTGGTGCATGAATATTTAAAGCTTACCATTACACGGAGAAATATCGGTGGAAAAAGGGGTGGGGAGATATAGCAGTTTTTTGTATAAACAATGGTAGAAAGAAAACATCCTATATGTAAACTTTCTGTAGCAAAATATAACTTTATTACTTTCAAATTATGATATTGCTAAATTTAAAAGGAAATATAAAAGTAAATTTAACCGATTTACACTTGTTTTCAAGGTTAAACAATCAGAGTGTCAGTGAATCTTTTCAATGCCCCATTTTGGATACTTAGGTGGGGTGTGTTGGCAAATTTTAAACACAATTGACTGCCTGTCTTCCATATTCATGTATCTTGAAAGTAACTTCAAAAGAGTGAATTTTATCTCGGAATTCTCCAAGAGTTGCCTTCAAATCGCGTTATCTGTGCATACGTATCAGGCAACACTTGACGTCTGCCATGTGTACCTGTGCGCTGGAGACCAATCGCGGAACTGAATTGAACTGCTGGATTTGAGTTCAGATGAGCCCATCCAAACGCCCCAGGTCCGCGCTCTTGGACGCTTCTCTCAGTAACACTTTTAATTAAAGCAGGAAAGGCAGTAAAGTAAAACAACAACAGCAATAACCCACCATGAGCACCAGGTACCCCGAACGCAGCCCCATCGTGTTTTCCAGCGCTACCCGAGTATTTCGGGGTGTTTTTTTTTTTAGTTGCTGGCACATGGTGCCCCAGCAAGCCAGCAGCCGGAACTCGAAGCCCTTTAGGTACAGAGGACCCCACCGGCAGCAGAACTGGGTGCTTTAACCCAAATGGATCCTCAGCTTTACCACCACAAGCGCCACTTGAAACTGGCGGCGGCGACTGGCCCGCGCTGAGCGCTTTTTGCTCTCTGCGCCCTGGGATTTGCCAATCGAGAGGCGCCCCCATCCACAAGGGCACCGCTCCCCGGCAAGCCCCAAGCTTTACCGCGAGGGACGTACTCGCCGCGACTAGGCATCCACCCTCAACCTTGACACTGTTCAGGCCGAGCGAATGAAGCGGGGCAGCGCTGGGCATTAGGGGCGCCGCCTGCCCAAGGTGCGGTGCCACGTGTGCGCTGAGCGGAACCCGAATCCTGCGAGTCCAGTTCCCGCCTCAGCTGCTCCCAGAAATGGTCCTCCGAATTTAGGGCGGAGCCTCTTGTTCGCCTCACGCTTAGACATCGGCTCCCATCCACCCTCCACGCCTGCTTCGACCCGGAGCCCTAAGACCAGAGTCGGTCCCCTAGCCTTCTTCCAGGGCTTCCACAGAGGGAGGCCCAGCGGCGGACCGCAGTGGCACAATCTTTGCTAGATTTCGGGCTAAGGCCTTAGGGAGCGCTGGGCCAGAACTGAGCTCCCGGCCCAGTCCCACGGGTTCTGGAGCCCCCTTGTGCTTCTTGGCCGAGTAGAAGAGCTCGATCTTGGCCCCTCGCCTCCCGATGTCGTCTCCCCCCGCCCCCCACCTTTGACTACAGTGTCTTAGCTGAAGGGAAGCTCGCAGCGTGCCTAGGCCAACCCCTTCTGCGTCTCTTTTCTTTTCCTGTCAGTCTGTTCTCGGTTTCTGCTTTCTCCCTCTCACATAATGCCAGAGCACACAGGAGCCTGGAGAAGTCTCTGCACCAGCCCGTTTCTGGGCCTCCAATCTGCCTTTCCCCAAAGCCTTGGCTGCCGTTTCCATTTTTTGTTCTCTCGACCCGCATTTCCTCGCCGGCCGAGCAGGCCTCTCTGCCTCTCGGTGGGGATCTCTAAATTGCCTCTCCTTTTCTCCCTGGTGTAGCATTAAACAATCCGAGGAGTGCTGAGGTTGGAGAAGTCCCGGCAACTTGGACAGAAAGAATGCCTTATTCTTTTCAGGTCACTACAGTTTGGTTTCCCCTTGAGGCTTGCAGGCCGCTGCTACCGAGGAGCAGGCTCCCTCGCTTTCGCACTCAAGCTGTATATCACTGGGTTCGGGTGTGGATACATGTGTCTACTATTACAAGCCAGGGAGTGCTCTCCAAACCGAAAGCTGAGCAGAGTTGGGTTTCTGAGATTCTAGGACTGCGGGCAAAGGAGATGGTTCCCCGCCACCCCCCCGCCCCCCGCCCGGTTCCCGACGCCTAGACTTCTTGCGTCTCTGGCCCTTTGCCCGGTATCTCTAGGGCCGCAGCATCAATTCCGTATCCTCCGAAGTATTTCGCCCCCTGCTCCGGAGCCAGGAGTCAGCCCCTCCAGTCCAACGCTGCAGGAATCGGGGAGGCCTGAAGCACGGTGACCAGGAGCAAAGGGAGAAGGATCCAGAGCGGGCAAGGGAACCGCGACTGGGCCTGGGTATCCCGGCATTGGGGGAGGGGTGACCCTGCGAATTCTGACCCTGGCCCTGGTGCCGCAGGACTCCCGGGGGTTGTGACTTGGAGCGGGCGCCCCCTCGGGAACGAACATTTGTTTCGAGTTCACCCCGACATCACAACGAGCGGCGCGGCAGCGCCGGGGCGCGGGTATACGGTATTTCAGAGCACGGTAAACCCACCATTGGAGCTGCTTGGCCTGATTCTCTGCCCTTTCTGGGTGCAGGCAGGAACAGAGTAGCGGCCGGTGTTCCATTTCTAGTCCAAAAGTCTCACAAAGCCAAAATACATATGCAAAACTCACCAAAGCTTGCCACAAGCCTCAAAACTAAAACCAAAACACGTAAAAATAAACCATAACTCCCATCCAAATGCACAGTTCATAAAATCAAAATCGAAGAAAACAAAATACAAACACAAAATTCACCTAAAGCCACACGCACAAGCTAAACCTACTAATAATACAAAATGAAAACACTGCGGGCGCGAAAGGAAAAGCCTTCTTAAGGACACATAGGAAGATAACCTTCAAGGACAAAGTACAATAAACATACAAATCAGAAAACAAAACCCACCCAAAAGACCAAGACGCACAGAGCAAAATTTTCTAAAATCATACCCACACACACACACGCACAACAATACGCAAAACACGCCGTAACAAAAGGCTGTCTTTCAGATAAGGGAAAAATATAAAAAAAAAACAGAAAACAAACAAAAACAAAACAAACCTTCTAAATAGAAAAAGCCCCAAACACCCCCTGCCCCAACCCGGGGTGAAATGTCAATTCCGAGAGGGCTTTTGATCTCCAGGCGCGGACAGGCCGCTCCTCCCCGGCTCTGCCTCCCAGCCCCTGCGAGGCGGGAGGGCGGGAAGCCTGGACTGTGGCCCGGCAGCGGAGGGAAAGCGGATGGGCAGAAATCAAATCCCCGGGGCAGGGACTGGGACCCGCGGGCTGCAAGAAGGAGGCAGCGAAAGGGGACTGCTCAGACCACTTGGTGGGGGGGCGGCCCGGGAATCCACAGACACGTTTCCGATTGTGGAGAAATTGGCTCAGTGGATACGCGGTGTCCGGTTCCCGCCGGGCCCCCCTCCCCCTTCTCTCGAGCTCTGGTCTCTTCCCCCTAGGTTGCGGCCAAGCCTCGTGACCACCCCCTCCAAAAAACAAACAACACTGTCGCGGATTCACTCTCCGAAACTGCTATTGTCCGGCGGGCCAAGAGTCCTCCTGCAGAGTGCTCCCCCGCCCTGGAGAGCCTTGTCTCTGCGATCACTCCTCAGCCGGGCCCCACGGGTTTCCAGTGGCCCCGCGGAGCAGCTGGACTCGGGACTGGGGAGGGGAAGGAAGTCCTAAGCCCGGGCCGTAGAAAGCTGGCTGGACATGCCACACCTCTGCTGGGTCTGTCTTGGGCTGGTTTCCCTTCTGGAATCAAGCCCTGGGCCTCGGGCACTCCGCAACTTCTTGGGGCCCGAGGGCAGAGGGATTCCATTTATGGGCCAGGGTAAGATGTCCCGGGCTCCCACCTCTCTCCAGGACCTTCTGAGGTGGTTCCGCTCTGCCGGGGCACTCCAAAGCGAAGGCCCGGATTTTATCTCCAGCATTTCACAGCTTAACTTCCATGCCCCGGCCACAATGGGACCCGGGGTGGGGAGGGTCTTTGGGGCCAAGAGGCTGAGTGGGACCCGGGGATTTTGGGGACCTGGCGCTGCGCAGGAGTCTGGGCCGGGCTGTAGTATTGGAGCTGCAAATTCGGAAGGGGGTGGGGTGGCTAGGAGTCCTAGGGGCGGGCGCCGCCCTAGGGGTGAATCTGAGGATATTGGAACGCCCCCTCTGTCCCTGGCAACACTGCTCGCCTCTGCACCACCTTTAAAAGCACCTGCCTGGCAGAATGGTTGATTTCTTTAAAAACAAAACCCAGGCCTGCGCCCGCCTACGCAGCAAGGTTTGCACTTGGAGGGGCCATCGGCCTCTTGCGCAGCTCGTAGGGCCGAGACCCCAAGATGCAGGTCTAGTAGAGAGTGCGGCCGTGGAGCCCCGACTCCGGGCTCGGCTCCTGTCTGCCCCTTCCACTAGGCGCACGGTTGGTGCTCCGCGCACTTTGAAGCCTTCCTTCCCTCCCCCCGCCCCTATAAAAGTCCGGGGTGGCGCGGCGGCAGCTCTGCTGCTTTTCGGGCCTCCGGCATTGCTCTGGTCCGGCCCGGTTCGCCCACCGAACAGGGCCACAAGCGCAGCGCCTACACCCTTTCCCAGTGCGGGGCCGGCGGTGCAGGGAAGCGCGCGCTGGGGGCGCGGCGCGTCTGGGGACATCTTGTGATGTTGGCGAGAACAGGACATGATCTCACATGGCGAGAAGCTCTTTAGTTCCTTAATCATTTCACGGTGCCTTCGGACGCTTTTTTTCCACCTAAAACGTTTAGTTTCAGCTCAGTGATCAGCTACCCCAGCTCGGCGGGGGAGCGGAAGGCTTGAATTATTCCGACCTGTAAGCGGCCCCTGGCACCAAAAAAAAAAAAAAAAAAAAAGGCACGAAAAAGTGGAAACTTTTTTCCCTGTCCATTCCACCAAGTTCTGAAAAATCAAAATGGATTTAGAGAAAAATTACCCGACTCCTCGGACCAGCAGGACAGGTAGGACCGCGATACCGGCTCCAGGCGTGGTAATAACGGAGCACAGCCAGGCGCTGGGCCTGGGGGAGGAGGGGGCACTCCGCATTTTCGCAGGGATTGACTATATGTCTGCCTGTGTTGCATTTACGTGTCTTTTTCCCAGTGTGTTCACAAGCCTCTGCATCAGTCCATGTGTCTGCGAATTTGCCTGTGTTTTTCTCTGTTTCTGAATGTTTATGTGGGTGCCTACCTAGGAGTCTGTAAGTTTAAGTCTGTGCGTTTACATAAAGGGACTCAGTATGTGTATGACTGACAATGTGTGTGTCCTGCATGTATTACATGTGTTATAAAATGTCTGAATGGGTGTCCAGGAGTTTGTGTGCGTCTTTATACCCATGTATGTTTAGTGTGTGTTAGAGGTGATGCTTGTGTGTATGTTCTTTTGAGCATCCAAAATGTGTGTCCATGAGTGACATTTTTATAATTCGGATAAGGGTCTGACTGTGCGTCTACTCCTTTAAGGGTTTATGTTCACTCATTATACTCCAAGTGATTTTGGAAGTGAGAAAGCTGTCCACTGTGTGCATGCCAATGCACAAGAAAGTGCCTACCTCTGGGCACAGAGATGGGTCTGGGGTCTGTGGGGGACTGCCAGTCAGGCCCAGGTGCCATTATGTTGGAGACTGAAGCAAGGGTGGAGATGTGTATTTAGGGCGTGTGGCCCCTTGGTGTGTGGCGTGCACTACTTCACTCTGTGGGCACTGTCAAGTCTACCATTTGTACAGAAGGGTCTCCTGTGATATGCATAACCCTGGCAGGTGTGAACAGGCAGCCTACTGGCTAGATGTGACATTTCTAGAGCCCCCCAGCCTGCCTTTGCTTTCCCCCAGACAAGTCTCTAGCACTGAGATGTGTGTGCTCAGGTTTTATCCTGTGGGTGCTGCTCCAGTGGAGGAGAGCACAGGTGGGTGTATGGTGTGCCTAGCCTGGGCATCCCGCTCTGAAGCCTGTGTGCACACAGGTCTTTCTGGCACAGGGCCTGGTGTGTGCCTCCTACAGGCCCAGGCTTTGGGGAGCAGGGCGTATTTATGTCTGAGAGGAGGTGGTAGGTGGCAGGCTGCAGGAGGCCCCTATCTGCCTGGAGTCATTAACCAGGTCTGGGGGCTTCTTTCACTCCCAGGCCACATGGGCTAACCCATATACGAACACACTCTCCTCCAGAGCTCCCCTTTCTCCCAGTGTTCCTCCTTTCCTATTCCATCTATGAGCCCCCACCTTCAACCAGCCAAAATACAGGTCAAAGAGCAGAGGAGGGTGAACTTAGGTTCCAAACCCAGGAAAACTCCCTGGGTAGGTGCGTTTCCGAATTCATGACTGAAAAGAGGTGAGGACAGAGATCCAAGAGGGGGAGGAGGGAAGAAAAGAAGGGAGCCAAAAGATTCCTGGGACCAGGGCTCAAGGAGAAGAATCTGGAAAACCCCTCTGCTTTATCCTTCCTCCCCAGCCAGCTCTCCCTTCCCTGGGCGACTGGTCTCTCAGTAGGAGGGACTCTCCCAGGCGCCTGCGCTCAGAACTAAGGGTTGTGCCTGGGTTGGGAACAGGACCTAGGCTTGTGAGTGTCCGGGTGTGGGGTCTGTGCGGGCCTCTCCTGACGAGCTGTCTACGAAGAATGTAATTCACGGCGGTCGATGGGCCCTTTGATTAGTTCAATCGCCTGAATAATCGTTTAATCAATAAAGCATTTCATTCCTCCCCGCGGCGGGCCTGGGTGGGGCTGAGGGGGAGCCCTAGGCTGGCCAAGGCTGAAAATCTGGAGAGCCACGCCCCCTCCTCACCGACCAGTTGGGGCGAGGCGGGGAAAGGGCGTACTGAGCCGGTGGCACTGCACTTCCGCCTGTCGGTACCCTACAGGACCCCCCGGCAGCCGGTAGAGGAGTGGGCTGGACGCTGGCGAGGCTGGCGAGGTTGGCGAGGCTGGAGCTCAAAGGGGCATCCAGGGTCCTTTCATGGCCCACTTGACCTCCCTTTCCTTCCTTCAGGACCATTTGTCCATTCCTTCTCCCAGACCTCAGTTTCCCTATCTGTACAATGGAGAAGGGGTATGACCTAGCTCTAAATCCAAGATCCAGCAAGGTCAGCAATGGGCAGGAGCCACTTAAGGATCCTCTCACCTAGTGACCTCCTTGTGGTAAGGAGAAGGGAAAACTGAGGTCCAGAGAGGCAAAGGGGCTTGTCTAAGATCACAAGGTGGGCAGGTGGAGGGAGTAGGGCTGGAAGATGACTTCTCTGGCCCTATACCTTTCATTCCTGCCGAGAGTGGAGATAGACCCCCCCACCCTCACACCAGCCCCCAGTGGAGAAAAACTACTACTGAGCAAGCCGCCTGAGGTGGGAGCTGTGGGGTCCCAAGGCCAGGAAGACTTGGATAGACTCTACACTTTACAACTGGACATTGGCATCCAGGCTCTCAGCTCTGGAATGAGCCCAGGGGTGGACTAATAATAACTGCTTCCCCACGGAACTTCATCTCACCAAGCCTTGGGAAGGCGGCATCTCAGGGATTATTCTCCCCACTAGACACACGGGAGAGTTGAGGCCCCAAGGGAAGGGCCTGCGGACCTGACTTCTTTGGAAGAGGTGACAGGTGTTCCCAGCGCCCCTGGCCTGCTGGGTGCTATGGTGACGATAACAAAGGTCCTTTACTTGGTTCTCGGAAAAACCTGGTTAAAGTCCCCTTTCCTTCACCCACTTTCTGGACCAGGCAGGACAGTCCCCTGATCAGGTGAAGGAATCACGCAGGAATCGGCTCTATCGGGACTGTGTAACCTGGAGTCAGCTGCTTTCCTTCTCGGATTTTTTGTTTGTTTGTTTGAGGTTTAAAAAGGACCCATGGCTTAGGACAGCAATGTTCGCGGCATCTCTGACCGTTTCTGAACTGAGCAGATCGTCTGAGCCCTGTAGGCCTCGCTTTGCCGCAAGCCAGAGCAGGAAAATGGGCTGAACTGGGGCTTTGGGAGTCCATCTCAGGCCAACAGAGCGCAATAAAGAGTCCCGACCCCCTGACCCGACGGTAACTTTGCGCGCTGAAGGTGGAGAATCTAACAGATAAGAGTGGGGTGGAGAGGGGGGTGTGTTCTGAGAGAAGCCGGGTCTTTGGCTCAAGATGCTCTTGGAATATTTTGCGGCTTTCAATTGGCTTCCTTTTAATCGCAAAACTTTCAAAAGCGATTCGATTTACATAAATTGAATTTCTTCGGAGGTGGTTTTCTTTCACCGTTGCTAGCCCCCGGTGCCTAGCACGGGGCCGGACCCCTAAAGCCGACTCGCAGTGCTGCTTAGAGAACAAAACCACGCGACTGTTGGCGCACTGCTAGGCCAGACCTCTTTCAGCGCTGTGGCTTTGACACCAGCCCTGGAGGCAGGACCAAAGGCGCGGAAGCCTGGCTCCGCCATCAAATCGCTGTGAAATCTCGGGTTAGTCACGTAACCTCTCTGGGCCAGCGTTCGGTGGCCTGTAAGGCTCAGCTAGGTGGCTAGGATATTAGGTCTGGTCGCGTCCCTTGGGGTTAGAAGTTTCCGGAGACCTGCTTGTCCGCGGAGGTGAATAACCCTCACGCAGGGGAGGCGGGGGGTGGGGTGAGCAGGACGCGCTCCCCAAACTCCCTCTGCCGGGCGCATCACGCCGTGCGGGAGAGGGCCGTTCTCTGCGCACAGGTTAGACTGGTCCTGTGGAAGCCACGCGGCGACCACCCAAGCCGCCCCAAGCTAGAGATTTGAGTTCTGGCTCCGGAAACCTACCGACTGTGTGAAACAGGGAATTCGAGATACTACTGTTGGAGGAATCTTCTCTGATTCCATCCCACCTGACAGTGTCCTGGAGATTCTGTCTGAATTGCACAGGTATTAGAAGAGAAACAGGCGTGTGCCGACATATCCTTGCTGAGTCCTTTGATTTCATTTGGCACTCTCCCTTTTTTCTGGGCCCATCCCCACGGAAGGAGCCCTGTTGGCACACAGAAACGTCCTGCCTTCCCGGTAGTGGCTCTTCTGGAGAGGCGCTTCTGGGAAAGAGTTCCCGGCTCACAGTCTTTACACGCGACTTGCTTTGTGACCTCGAGCAAGTCATAGCCTGCCTCTGGGCCCCAGGCCCTGCATCTGTAAAATGGGGGAAAGCCTGTAGCTCAAAGAATCTAGAATCTGGGTTTGTAGGCCCAAGCTCAACAAACACTGGTGGGGGTGTAACTGGCTGAGTCCCTCAGAGCATCTCCACAGCCCCGCCTCTCCAGCGGGAACTTAAAGCTCGCAAGTCGGGTCTGGAGCTCTGAATTCCAGTCACTTCCCACCCACCTGACTCCAGCAAGCGGGGAGTGAAAGCGGGAACTCAAACCCCTCCAGGTGCCTCCCCGCTGCAGTGATCTTACTGCTCTGAGACGCTGGTGAGCCGGGGGAAGAAGGTCTGGACAGGCCGGGTTCCAGACAAAGGAGAGATAGCACCACTACCCCACCCCCAGCACACCGCAGCCTCCTGGCCCCCAGAGACCTGCCTAAGGCCGTTTTTCGCAGCTGTGCCCTGGAAGGGGTGGGGACGGGTATCAACCCCGGAAACTTTTCTACCCGTCAGGGGCAGCTGGGACTGGGACAGGGACAGAAGGTGGGTCCGAGGGCCGAGCCAGGCCAGGGATGTGAGAAAGATAAGGAGGGGGAACCGGAAGAACGACTGAGGCAGAGACTAAAGCTACAAGATGACCCGAGAGACCTTCCAGGGTCCACCTGAGCTCTATCCTACAAACCCAGGTCTGGAGTGGGCGACTCAGAGTCCTTGTGTTGATGAATTTATTTTTAATATTAGAGGATCATCGCTTATGAATTCGAAATGGAGGGTCTTTGGATCACTCCCATTGGGGCAGAGTCGGGTCCTGGCACACCATAGACGTCCACATAACTATGGCCGCCTGGATGGAGAAAGGCTGTCCGGTTCCTCTGATTGTGGTCCCAAGGCCTCACACCCCGGAGAAAATGAGACTCCTGGCTAAAGATCCTTCCCTTCTGGGTTGAAAGAGTTTTGCTAGAAACCCACCCGTTTGTTCTTAAAAAACAACAGTAACTTCCGAGCAGGGCAGAAGGGTTGTGTTCTTACCACAGTTGGAAGCTGAGGCAACATAGCGCCCCGGCACAGCTACGCTCGACCCTTGCAGGTAGAACCCACCCGCCCGCTAGCTCCAGGGACCCTCATTAGCTCTGTACACCATTGGGCCTCGTTCGGTTCTCAAGAGACCTCCCCGGAAGCGGAATTGCCCCTGCCGATGGAAGCCCCCAGCTGCGCGCAACACCAGCCCCCAAGCGTCTGGCGGGTTCGGGTCTGAGGCTGAAAAGAGGGCCTGTGGCGCAGAACCTGAGCAACCTGGTTCGAAGTCTTAGATCGCCCGCTCCCCCAGGTGAACCCTGGTTTTAACTTTAAAGGAGTGTGAGATACTCCTTTTCCCCACGTCTCTGCCTTCGGCTAGAGCAGGACTGGGGGCCCTGCGTGAAAGATGAGAGAAGGGGGTGGGCGAGGAGGCGGAGGCGGCAGCTTAGTAGGCACTTGATTAAATTAGGAAATGGAAGGAAACTTAATCAAAGAGTTAAAATAACCCTTCCCATTTTACAGATGAGGCGACTGAGGTTTAAAACAGACTGATATGTACACATTCTGAGTCCATTAAGAGTCTGATGGAGTCTAGATTAAAACCGGCTCTCTACTATGCTTCATGTCTTCCTCCGACGTCCGGTTTTTCTTTTTCTAGAGACCATTTTACTCCACCCTTGCTTTGGCTGCCCCCAACCCCTCAGGGCATCCCAGAGTTCCAACGCTGAGGAGAGGAGGCCTGCCTGGAGGGAGCCGCCAAGGAACTCTCTTTCTCCCCCCGGGCGCTCCACTAGGCCTTTGCCCCGCGCGTTTGTCAATGAACGTGGCGCCGCCGCCTGGGCCCCGCCCCCCATTCTCTCCCATTGCCCAGGTATAGGCTAACCAGGCGGAGCCCGCGGGTAGCTCAGCCAATGGGACAGCCTTTCGGGCTGGGGCCGGCTGCCGCTTCTCTGATTGGCTTTACGGAGAGTGATTGGCAGGTTAGCTCCTCGCCCCGCCCCCGCCCGGAGGGAGGCTGAGCCCCGGGCGGCGCTGTCCACACGCAGCGGGTCCTGAAAGCGGCTCCGGGGCGGCGCGGTGGCGCACTGTGCGCGCCAAGCAGGCGGAGGGCTAGCGCCGGCGGCGGCGGCGGCGACGGCGGCGGCAGCAGCGCGGGGAGTCAGAGCGGCCAGCAGTTCCATCTCAGCACCGGCCCCGGCAGTCCCAGCGGCTTTGGTGGCGAGGACCTTCTTCTCTAGTCTCCTGCCCTAGCTCCACGCCTGGGGCAAGCGCGGCGGCCGTCCCGGAAGAGGCAGCTGAAAGACAGTCGAACCAGACTCCCGAGAGAGGGCAGCGGGGTTTGAGGAGTTGGTAGGCTTGAGGCAGATACCAAAGCGAGAGGAGTCCGTCCCTGTTGTCCCCCATTCCTGGTCCCAGCGATGGGGGAGCAGCGGGGGCCGTGGAAACTTTGAAGGCAGCGGGTCCCGGGCTGTAAGGGCTGCCAGTTCCCGGGACTCCGGAGTCTCGCCCTTAGCGTCAGTGGCGGAAGCGTCTCTGAACCCACCGGGGCCCCAGCGCTGCCAAGGAGGAAGTTCTTTGCAACTTCGTCCGAGACGTCGGAAAGCTGGGTGTAGAGAGGCTGAAGGGCCAAGTCCGAAGTCTAGAGACTCAGAGAAGGAGAGAGAAAGGATCCGGCGGAGACCGAGGGATCGAGGAGAGACCCCAGAGACAGCAAGGCCGAGAGACGAATCTGGCATTCCCCGGGCCTTGCTGCTCCCCTGAGTAAAGCCAAGGGCCGCGTGTCCCGCCGGCCTCCTCAAAGACACCCCTATCTGAGCCGGAGGCTTCTAGACGTCTGGGAGGCGGGCCCCTACGTTATGTCCTGGAAGCCGCGGGTGCCTTGGCCACTGCTGCCCCAGGCCGGGCCCGGAGTCGCTGCCTGAGCCAGCCGGGGAGTGAAGCCAGCCGGAGTTGGACGCCGGCTCCCAGCCGGACGCACTAGCGCGATTTCCCGCCTCTCTGCGCCGCTCTCGGCGATCCCTGGCAGGGCGGCTCTGAGGACGGCCCCGAAGCTCCAGCAGTGTTTCCTGAACCCAGCTTGCACGGTGCCCGGCCTGGCGGCGCGGTTCCCTGGCCGCCCTGGGCAGCCCCTTGGCGCTGGGAGACGGCGGCGTGGGCCGGCTTGCAGTCTGGAGCGCCCCGATGGAAATACACTGTAAGCACGACCCGTTTGCATCCATGCATAGTAAGTAGGCGGTGAGCTCGTTTCTCTCACTCTCCTGGCAGGGACCGGGTTGGGGGTGCCGGAGCGCGGGGTAGGTACTAAGGCCGGAAAGACTCATGACCTCTGTGGCCAAGCAGACAACTTTGAAAAGTGCAAGACCCCCAGGCAGGGACATGGAACAATGCTCCTGGCCGCCAGGGCCGGAGGACCTGGCACCAGGAATCCCGTCTCCGGCAACGCGTAGAGTAGGCAGCAAGCTGCAGCCATTCAGGGGCTCCGGCGGGGACATCCCAGAGTGCCCAGGGAATCCCGACTTGGACCCCGAGGGAGCCCCGGGCTGGGGCAGTTGGAGGGCATGAAGTTGTAGGGAGAGGTCAGTCTGAGTATCAGACAGCGCCCCACACTCAACCCCGATCGCGTCCTTTTCAGTCGCGGGGTTGACCAAGATGCAGCTTAGAGGGAAAATGGGGCCCGGACCAGGGTCTATGTGCTTGTATGTGTGGAAGAAGAGATTGACAGCCAAGTGAGGACACAGGGCCCAGGGCTCCAAAGGCGTCCTGGAGTTAAGGAGGTGACTTTGAAAAATCAACGAAGTAAGAGTCCCTGAGCTAAGCGTCTGCTTAGGAGCCGGCCAGTCCATACCGAGACCTTTACAGACCCCACTGGATCCTCTGCAGAACGCGCTCCTCGTGACGGCTTTTCCCCTAAAAAAAGAAAGAAAGAGGTAGAGAAAAAAAGAAGCAGCAGCCAATTAGTCACCATGCAGGCGTTCCACCTTCTGAAAGACGCCTCGAGTGTAGGAGACGGGAAGGGTCATTCCCAGAGCGGGCTAGACTAGCCTGGCTACTTGACCCGCGAGGGTCCTGCCAGTTAACCCATTAGCACAGTCTCCTATGAGATGAGCGCTCCTCTCACGGCGAGTTAACGCCGGATTAGATTCGGAGAATTCCAGCAAATTCCAAGTGGAACGAATCGCGTTTCCCTTCTGAGTGTTGCAGAGACTGGCCGGAGCAAGGCGCCAGTCTTTGGCAGCACCCAACCCGGATTAGGTCCCCGCGGGGTGCAGGTCAGGGAGTTGTTCCTGGGCTGGAGGCTCTCTTCCCCTCAGACAACCCGGATCCAGCTTCCCCAGCCCCGGGTGCACTATTTAATAAAGACAGCAGAGACCCGGCTGGAGAGAAGGCGAGCTTCCCGGGGTGAGTATGTCCGTGTGCGCCCGGAGGGCTGAACGGCCTAGCAGTCAGCGGAATGTTAGTCTAGGCTGCCGGGGCTGGCTGCAGGCTGGTCAGTTTCCCTTTGTGTCAATTTCCCGAGTCCGAGGTAATCCACCAAAGTGGCGGGGGAGATTTTGGCAGAAAAACCGCTTACTCCGGTCCCAGCCCAAAGGTTCCTTACCGTTTAGGGGCCTGTGGCCAAAACGGTTTCCAGTCCTTGGTGACCCCAGCGTCCTCGGCAACCTTATCCCTTCTCTGCAGACTTGAGCTCCTCTGGGGAGGGGGGAAATTCTGATCTCGCAGACTGAGCCCCAAAACAATGGAGTTGGGGGCAACACTCTGAGGGGTGTGCAAGCTCTTGGCTCAGCCAAGGAGCCATTGGGGAGCAATCTGGGGAGGGCTGGCCCCTGCGTTTCTCTCCTCGCCGGCGAGAATCCACCGGCCCTCACTGCCTGCTTCTGTGTAGAGCCTGGCAGCCCAGAGATCGTTCCCCGGCCTTTGAGAAGATAGCCTCTGTCCGGTGGTCTCTCCGCTGTGCATCAGAGTGGAGAAGGCAGCTCTTTCCGGGTCGGTGCCAGTTAGTCAACCGCTAATGCCTGTGTCTCTGTCCCTCCTTGTCCCGGACATCATCTGTCCTCTTCCCCGGGAAGTGCTCCCTTCTCTCATTTTCTATCTCCCAGGCAGCACAGTGGAGGCTGGGCCCCAGCCAACCTAGCTGGTGCAGCCCCCTGGCTCCTCTGAAAGTGCCCTTAGTTCTGAGCCCAGCTCTGTCTGCTTACACAATGTAGGCCTGCTCTTGGGTCCTAACTTGGGACCATCTCAATCCCTGAGCAGTAGATTCTGGGAGATCTCTGGTATCGTAGGGGCTCAGACCAAGTCCCAATCCTCATCTTCCTTCTCTGGCTCTGGTCAGTTTTCCTCCCTCATATTCCCCCCCACCCCTTTCTGTGGGGAAATGGTTTGTGGGGGAGGAGCAGACACTGCCAGGAAATGGGCTTCTGTGTTCCCCTGCCCCACCCCTTATTCCAGGCTCTTTTTCTCATTAGCACACTGGTCTTCTGTCCCCCTCCCCAGATGCTTCCCTTCCCTAGGTGTTATTACCAGTTATAAAGCACTTTTGTAATGAGTTTTCTACCTGAGCATTCCCTAATCCTTTAGCTACACCATTTTACAGAGTATGGCATTGAGGTCAGAAAGACAAAAGGACTGACAAAGTTCATGAGAGCAAAGCTGAAGCTTTCTGATGGAGGCATTAAAAAACAAGGCTTTAAGAGGATTCTTGCAAGGGAATGGGGAGGGACTCAGATTCCAGAGAAAGGGCAATGGACTGTCTGGGTGGGCACACATATGCAAGACTCTCTCTCTGTCTGGTTCAACCATATCTGTTCATGGCCCAACTGTCCGTGTGTGTCAGCACCTGTCTGTCCACTAGAGAGTCCGTTAAAGGAGATTTCATCTCTGCCCTTTTTCTGAGTTCCTGTTTGCATGCCTGTGTGCCCCTTTATTCTTCCTCCCTGGTGCATCTAGAAAGAATTTCAATGACCCTTCAGGTCCTGGAGTTCAATCAGCAGCTGAGTCAGCAGAGACCCTCCCCAGAGGCCCTATGCCCAGCCGTGGGCTTTGGGGGTGTGGACAGAGGCTCTGCGTGGGCAGCATGTCCTTATCGGGGCCTGCGGAGCATCTGTAGAAGCCGATCCCTTCCAGAAAGGCCCCAGGGGCATCTGCAGCTCAGCCCTTCTCTCCCCACCTCCCTGCGAACCCTGCTCCGTCTGCCCTGTGGGGGCGGGGCTGTGTTTTCCTTGTGTCTGTGTGTCTGTTTCCTGGTCTTTGCTTTGATTTGTTTTCCTCTGTTTCTGTGTCAGTCTGTCTGTAAATTTTATTTATCTCTGAAAAGTGTGGCTGAGTCTTTGCACCTCCCTATGCCCCTTCCCCATGGGATGAGCCTTTACCCAGCTGGAACCTGCAGTGAGTAGAGGCTGGGATGTGGATTTTCCAAGGAGATGCCGGGCTGAAGCTGGGGCCCCAGAAAACAAAGGTCCCCCTTCACAGAAGCCCCCTACCCTCCAGATGCGTCCTTACTAGGCTTCCTCCATTTTCTCTTCTGTCTTTCACTGTGCACCATACCAAGCTTTCTTTTCTCTGCCTGGCCAACTTCTCCCTTCCTTTTTCTCCTAGTCTGCCTTCTTTACCTGTGGCTTTCCTTCCAGGATCTCTCTCCCCTGGCCATCCTGCTTATTTTGTGGTCATGCTTTGCACCCTTCACACATCTCTCAGAGTCCCCTTTAATCTCTTTCCTCTTTTCTTTCCCCTACTGCCTTCCTTCTCTCGGACTTTGAATTTCACTTCTTTCTAATCCCAGGGTTAAGTGGGAGACATTGCCTTCTCCTCCTTATCCTCAGAAGAGCTCTATTGGGTAGGACTATGACTGAGCTTCCGACTCCTAGTGACCCTATGGGATAGAGTAGAACTGCCCCATAGGGTTTCCAAGGAGCTGCTGTGGATTCGAATCTGCCCATCTTTTGGTTAGCAGCCGAACGCTTAACCACGGTGCTACCAGGGCCCCATGACTGAGAGAAAGAGGGCTTTCCAGGAAAAGTCGAGGGCTCCCAGCTCATCCTGGATCTGATGTCAGCTGTGGACATGTGAATCAGACTCTGGGAAGGCACTGATGGCCCAGACTTTGTGGGCAAAGGTGGTTTAGGGGTCTGCTATCACCTAGAGTGACCAGGCTCTCAGGCTCTCGGGGAGGGGGAGTGGGGGAACCCTTAGGGTTTTTTCCATGGTACAAAACGGTCCCCAAAACTTAAAAATGTCCTATGGGACTGCTCTTGGAATTTAAGTCCTCTGAAGGTTGCTGCTGCGTTTGGGCAAAAAGTGTCACTTGCCGGTGGTGTAAAGAGCAGGCTATTGCAGATGGGCCACAATGCTTAGACTCCCAGGTCACCTTAATGCTGGGTGCTTTTAGCTTCCTTTTCCTGCCCCTTGTCTTCCCAGGTGAATGCTTATCAATTTTGAATTTACTTTCTTTTACTCAAATCTACCCTGTTCTTGAAAGATCTTGGTAACCCTTTTTTTTGTTAGGCATTCCCAGCCCCAGAACAAAGCTGTCTTAAGATCCTTGACCAGAGTGGCTGCAGTATTTCTGTTTCAGGTGAACTATGCAGTTGCATTCCTACCTGCAAAATTCAATTCGGGATGATTTTCCTTTTTTTTTAATGTCTGGAGGGTTTTAGAACAAGCAAAACTGATTAAAATTCAGCCTAGAATTGGAACTAAGTACTGCGGTGATTTGTAAAATTGTGTTTTTCCTTGAAATAAGCCTGAGATTGGAATTTGGGGAAATATTCAAACTGACTCTCATTGGAAACTTCAACGAATTACTTTTCCAGGTATTAGGAAATAAGTTACGTAATGGGTGCTTTTGCACCCTCTGTTTCAGATGTTTCTCATGAATCTGGATAGTAGTTGAGAACTGAGGAGAAATAGCCAAGACGAGGTGGCAGTTTTGTTTTAGACCTGGAGCGAGTGTGTATGTATGTGTGACTTCTGAGATGCTTTGACTTTCCTTGTATGGTCCAGTCCCAGCCAAGTCCCAGTTTAGGAAGAGGTTTCCCACTACCTTGGCTTTTGAGCTGCCAGCAGCATCGGCAAATGCTTGGACTTGGCTTTTGGCTCCAGTTCTCAGCAATGTCAGCTAGTGGCTGATTAACAGCTACAAGGTCAATGATGTTGCTGCACTGGATTGTTCTGTTGACTGGTTTGACTCTTCACTTCCTTGGGCCCCCCGTTTTCCTCCAGATGAACCTTGATATAAAGGAAGGGAGCATATTGAGTAAAGAAGACACTTTTCAGAACTCCTTTTACTTAAAATCCACCCCACAGCCCTTGTAAAATCTGTGGTTCAGGGACCTTCCCTGCTTCTTTATTTCCCCTTAAACCAACTTAAAGCTGCTTATCAATTGCAAAACACCACAAAATTCCAGGGAAACCTCTTCGTAACAAATCCCGATGCAGTGAAGTGGAATGTGTGGTGTGTGGAAGATCCTCCGACCCATTTCTTTTGTGTGCTGTGAGAGGGTACAGTGGTCAAGTTTGCACAGCAGCCTCACCTTCTTGAAGGATGGGTTTTAAACAAAGCGGTAGTTAAGGTTTTGTCTCAGTACTCCAGAGATGCTAAATTAAAATAATTTTTTTCAAGTCCTTAGCCCCTAAGTCAGATTGCTGATTTACATTTTTTTCCTCCCTGAAATCTAGGTATATTGGACTAGTGCTTCTCACTTTTAAAGACATCTGTTAAAAGAGTTTCATTTTTTTTTCTCTTTAAATTTGATGTATTTAAAAATGTATCCCCTCCCTAGGATCTTAGTTAGACCTCAGCATCATGTCATAAGCTGTGCCCCTTTAGTTATAGGCTGGGGTCTTCATACAGTCCGTTGTTAAAACACCATAAGTTACAAGGAAAATGCTGATAACTAAAGGAACCATAGTACGGGGACGCTTGCTACCAATAGCTCAGTTGACTGGCTAAAGAGGGACAAAGGCTAAGATCAATTTTGAAAAGCAATCTGGGGTGCTGGTGTGGCCTGCTCATTCTGACTCCAGGCTCAAGACATGCAGCCTGCTTACCATTTCTGCTCAGGGGGCTCCGGGCACACACAGCGGCACTGTCTACTTGTGACTGGTTCTAACCACCTTTTCCCTTGCCTTTTGTTTCTGATCTGTTTCAGGACATGGAGGAGTGAATCAGCTTGGGGGGGTTTTTGTGAATGGACGGCCACTCCCGGATGTAGTCCGCCAAAGGATAGTGGAACTTGCTCACCAAGGAGTCAGGCCCTGTGACATCTCCAGGCAGCTTCGGGTCAGCCATGGTTGTGTCAGCAAAATTCTTGGCAGGTAAAGGCAGGAGCCCCATGCTTCTCTTTATTTTTCGAATAAAGACCTCAAACATGACCCAGCAGCTGTCCAATGTGCCAGTGTCATAGTGAGACTCATGGTGGCACTTCATTGCACAAGCACAGCACTTTAGAGTTTGCAGAGTCCTTCCGAGGCCGTTCAACTCAAAGTACCCCTGTAAAGAGCCTGTCTCAAGTGATGTATGGAATGGGGTGACTTAGTCAGGAAGGACAATGTGTTTTTTAAAAAGATGGTGAATTATTCTAAAGAACCCAAGAGTAAGAGGTGCTTGGGAATTTCCCCTATCCATCTTAGGTGAGCCTAGGATTTGAGCAGGGTGAGTGGAAAACCCACAAGTTATAAAATCACTCAGCCAGAGTGTCATGCTTCATTTTAATGTTTTGGAAAGCACATTTCATTTTTATCAGTCAGTCATCCTTTTCAGTTTTGGGTTATCGTGCAACCATACTGGGCTGCAGTATTTTGCTCCTGTCTGTTTTGTTTCCCCTATAGTGACAGCCTTCCTAAGTATATATTAAATTAGAGGAGGAAAAATAAATAAATAAAACAACCACCAACTCTCAAATTTGACATTTGGAAGTTGCCATTTGACCTGGCGATTTGCTGCAAGCAAAATACTCACAATGACGATCCTCCCAGAGGGCTGTCCAGCCTTTTAGCACGCCTGTGTGTGCTCTCCATTGCGCCTCACTCAGCACGAGCCAGGCGAAGCGTGTTTTGAGATGAAGAAACAAACTGAGAGAGGCAAAGTGACTGACCCAGGTTCATTGGGCCAGTCAGTACTCAGATTGGGCTGGAGCCTAAAGCACTTTGACCCCCCGACTATCCTTGCCTTGCCAAACCCCAAAAGCAAAGCCACAGGTTTGTTTTCAGCCATACGATGGTGTTATAGGTCTCCCTGGCAGCCAGGTAGCATGGTGGTTAAGAGCTATGGCTGCTAACCAAAAGGTTGGCTGTTTAAATCCACCAGGTGCTCCTTGGAAACACTATGGGGGTAGTTCTACTCTGTCCTGTAGGGTCGCTATGAGTCAGAGTTGACTCGATGGCAGTGGGTTTTGGTTTTGGCAGCCAGGAGCAACCCTAGGTTTAGCGATCATACATGCTCTCAGCATCTCTCTCCCTGGGTCAGAAAACAACCTTTGTCCTGTAGCTTGTATTATGGTTTCATAGCAGATGCTTGAATAGAAAATAAATATTTTGAAGTACGTCATTGCCATTGTGACTTTCTGCTTGCTCTTTCCCTTCTATCTGCTGGAATTTAAGAAATTCTCTCAGGTGGAGGGAGCAACAGCTTCTGATAATCTTGGGGAGACTTACTGAGGCCAAGGGAGGACGTTTCAGGGCCAGGGGTCTGGCAGCATGTGTTTGTTCCTCATTCTCCTGCCTCAGAGGCTATGGGTCCACTCCTGTTTAGCCCTCAGCAAACAAATGAGCCTCAGCATGGTGTTTTGGTTAGAACAGAGAAAGTAGACTCAAAAGAGAAGTAGATAAAGAGAAAAGGGAAAAAGAAGACAAAGATAGAGAAAAGAGGGTGGGAAAAAAGACAAAGAAGTAGAAAGAGAGAGATGGGGGCGTAAGAGAAGGAAAGAGATTAGAGACGAGGGAAAGAGAGAAAGAGAAAAATATCTTAGATGGTTTCAGCATCCGACTTCTAGAGTCAAATGGGTCTTTGATATCTTCTTGTGAAGCCTCTTCATTGTACTGAGGGAGAGAGAAAAAAGGCCCTTCCTTTGTTTTTGCTGAGACATCTTTGCTGAGCCGACATTTTGCTTGCTATTTGAGATCTTCCCAGGGCAGGATGCTGAGCCCTTCTCAGAGGGGCCGTCCAGATGCTGGGTCCTCATGTTCTGGTGCCCTGGAGCCCTCCAAAGCTCCCAAGGAGACTGAAGGGGATAGGGACCCTCCCAAGCCCAACCCGCAGCCTCCCTGGGCTCCCAGGCCCAGAATAGATTTGTCACTAGGTAGAGTGGCACTTGGAAGTTATGCGTCGCTCTGGTGCCTGGCCGTTTAAGTTGTCAACAATAAATTGGAATTTCATAGCTCATTATTTTCATAACTAAGAACCACAGTGGACAAAATGTCATTCTAATTAGAACTGCCTTTTAAGAAACAAGTTCAGCCCTAAAACGGTGTGACTGGGAATTTCTGAACTGGGGTTTTTCGATCCACCGATTTTTTTTTTTTTTGGTCTCTGAAGAATTTGATGGGTGCACATGAGGTGACAGATTGTAGAGAGCCTGTGGTGTGTGGTGGCTGTGGTTTTCAGAGGCTGCATGGCAAGGCAAGCAGAGTCCCTGGGGCAGGCAGGGACCCCCGCCATCTCAGGAAGATGGGCGACCTGCCAGGAGTATGGGCATTCAGGCTACAGAGCTGAAGGCTGCAAGGGGGTCCGAGAGGCATGGCTCTGTGGCCTGTGACGCCGAGGAAAATCCACCCGGAAAGGCTGGCTGTTGTCTTTTTTCACTGAAGCCTGGCTGGGAGGTTCAGGCCTTTTGGAATTGGGTGGTTTGTTACATAGTATTAATAAACATTCAGGGGATTTGAATCCTCAACAGGAGCTCTTTATTTTATGTCTTGCAAAGCTTTTCTTAACCAGTCTGTGTTTCTGCCTTTACGACAGCCCTGCAAGGTCGGCAGGGCAAAGATCCTCCCCCTATCATACCAGTGGGGTAACTGAGGCCCCGAGAGGCTGAGCTAGTCCAGTTTGCATAGAGGTTAGTGTCAGAGCCACTGACCAGCATCCACACCTCTTGACTCCCAGAGTAATGCACTTTGCACTGAACTGCACTGTGTATCGAGGGCTGTTGTTTGTCCTTTGCCTGAGAGCCAAAGGGCTGCGTGGCTGTGTTGCTGAGATGAAAGGGTGGTTATTAAGTCTGCATCTTCTCTTGACACAGATGCAAGTTGGAGTTTTGGGAGTGTCAGGGTTGCCTTGTAAGTGCCTGGCCTATGTGTCAGTCAAAAGAAAGAGAGAGACCCCTCATGTCAAGACCACAGCCAGCCAGATTGGCACTGCACAGGTGGGATGGGCGGAGTGTCCTAAGCACTGCTGCCCACCAGCCATATAGGTGGGGAGGCTTCATCCTGCTGCCCTCTCAGCTGCTGCGTGAATATTGCAGTCCCATTCAACTAAGGATTTTGAGTACCGAGCACGGGTCATCTGTTTGGCTGTGCCTGCCTCAACAGACACTCAATGACTATTGACTGAGTAAATGAATGAATGAAAAGGTGCGTGTGAGAATGCCTGCTGAACAGTAAAGCCCTCTACAATTGTAAAGCATCATTATTATTACTATTTTAATTTTTGCAACCAAAGCAGCAGTTTGTGTTAGCAGAAAGAGCCACGATTAAAAGCTGGGCTGCCTCTAGCTTCCAGAAGCGTGTTGAGCAAGCCCCTTAGTCTTCTAAGTCATTGGTTTTCACTTGTATAAAGCCCTGCTGGTCCCACAGGATTGGTGTGAGGATCAAGATAGTTCGAGAAAGAGCTCTGTAAACTTTAGACTTCTTGTTGTTGTGTGCTGTCAAGTTGATTCTGACTCATAGTGGCCCTGTAGGACAGGGTAGAACTGCCCCATAGGGCTCCCAAGGCTATAAATATTCACCGGAGCAGATTGCCAAGTCTTTTCTCCCAAGGAGCCATTGGTGGGTTCAAACCGCCGACCTTGTGGTTAGCAGCTGAGTGCTTAACCATTGTGCCACCGCAGATACACAGATGTGTTGATAGTAAAAAATGTTTTCCTATTGTAAAATTAAAAGAGTAATTGGAGGCTGCAGAGATTGGTGTTTGCCTTGATTTAGGTGCTTTTCTAGACTTCTGGCAGAAAGTATTTTCTTGGATGTTTAAAAAAAAACCATTTGTGACTAAGAATAATTTTTTAGCAAATACAGAAAGAGGGAGAATAGGTTAGGTGTTGCCTTATGATCAAAGTTTGTAAGTGACTCTCTTCTCAACAAAAAATATAAGTTCCACCTCCATGTTACTCTTTCAAAATTATTTCATTTGCTTCTAGAATGTTCACTAACTTGGTCCCAACCAGACTTACCGAGGTGGAAAATTTCAGCATTTCTTTAAATTCGACTGGTCACTGTTCCTGGGTAACATTTCAGTTCTGCCAGTTTCAAGGGAGAATTACCTCTTTTCCTTACCTGTGAGAAACTCTCGTCAGGTTTAAAAATTGCCAGTCATTTCTAAAAATGTCCTTTTGGTTAAAAAACAAATTTTCAACTGTAAGATAATCTTCTTTGGAAGAGGAAGGCAAGGATTCCTCTGTAAATGTTGACGGAGACATCCAGGGAAGGCTCAGTTCAGAAAAGGAGTTGAGTAATTTTTCCCCCTGAAATGATCTTCTGTGGCACTCTTCTCCCTGGTCCCGGTTTTACTGTAAAACCCTGACATCCTATTTGCGCTAACGAGGAAGAGCTGATAGCATGGAAATGTCCTTAGAAACAGCGATTTACCTCTGGGGAGGTCCTTGGAAGAGCTGCTGCGACTTGTGGTTTTTTTTTGATTGCGTGGGTTTTGACTAGTAGCACATATTTCCAGTTAATTCTGGGACCCAACACTCCTTTTAATTTTACGCCAGGATTATTGTTTCTTTTATGGAAAAATAAGTTGCATTTTAGGGGACAGTTTCATGTACTGTGGACGAATCTGTTAGGAGGGTAGGAGAGCTGGCAAATGAAAGGTACAGGCCAACTTTCTGGGAATATTTTAGCTCAGGAGGCTAGTCACAATCCTGACTTGGCCATTTGACCTTGTGTGACTCTGGGTAAGCTGTTTAACTGATGTGAGTCTTGGTTTTATATCTGTAGATGGGGACTTATTCATTTATTCATTTCTTCCAAACATTTATGTGCTTCAGAGTGGTGGTGGGGATCAAAGGGGAAAGATGACTTGAAAGTTTTCTGTAAACTGTAAAATGGTAGAGGAATGTGGCAGAATCTTGTTCATGTGTAGCATCCTGACCAGTGCTGTCCAGTGGAACTATAATGTGAGCCCCATATGTAATTCAGAATTTTCTAGTAGCACATAAAAAAAGTAAGAAACAGGTTAAATTAATTCAAATAATATATATATTTAACCCCATAAGCCAAAACCTTTCATATATCCAAAATACTATCATTTCATCATATAACAATATAAAAAATTATTAATGAAATGCTTACTTTCTTTTTTGTGTGAAGTCTTTAAAATATGGTGTGTATTTTACAGTTACAGCACGTCGAAATTCAGACTAGCCTCATTTCAAATGCTCAAAAGCCACATAGGGCTAGTGGTACTATGTAGGACAGTGCAGAGTAGCCTGTTATTTTGTCGCCAACATCTGTTTTGCTGGTCCCTTGTGGCTAAGCTCCTTTCTCCTTCTGCTTGGGTCCTAGGTATTACGAGACGGGGAGCATCAAGCCTGGGGTAATTGGAGGATCCAAACCAAAGGTTGCTACGCCCAAAGTGGTGGAAAAAATCGCTGAATATAAACGCCAAAACCCCACCATGTTTGCCTGGGAGATCAGGGACCGGCTGCTGGCAGAGCGGGTGTGTGACAATGACACAGTGCCCAGCGTCAGCTCCATCAACAGGTGAGGGGCTGGTGCCTGTTGGGGCTGGGGATCTGGGCAGAGGGTCCTGGGTCTTTATGTGTGTCTTCCTTGGAACATCTGGATCCTCCTTTCACCAAGGCCTTTTAGGGATTATCGATAAGAAGGATGCTAACAGAGCCTGGTGGGTCTCTCTGTTATACTTCTTCCCTCTAAAGTTGGCAGGGGTCCTTGGCTCAGAGAGAGGGGGGCCATGCCAATACCCCGGCTGTGGCTGTTTGAGATTCTCCTGAGTGCAGAGTGATTTCCATCACTCCCTTCACCACCTTGCTCCATATGTGGTGCACTTTACAGAGGACTGTCTTGATTAGGCCTTCATAAACATCACTGTCCCTGCAAGCTCAGGCTCGAAGTCTTACCACTGACCCATCCTAGGGATTCCCAGGAAGAACATCCCTGCCTCGTCTGGGCAGAGGTTGAACCAGTGAGTGTGGGGAGCAGAGCCCTGACTTGGATTGGGATATTTGGCCCCTGTCCCAGCTCTTCCACAAACTCCAAGTGTGACTTTGGCAAGGCTCTTCACCTCTCTGAGAGCCCAGGGCTCCCAGAGGTGGTGCTAATGTGAGTCTGTGATCTCAAAGAGTGATGTGCAGGACGCTAAGATGCTCTGGAGTGAGGGGATTGCCCACTCCCCAACTTCCTTGAATCTCACTCGTGGAGAGAGTGAACCAAAGAAATACCCTGGGTGCCAGGCCTGGGGTCTTCCTGGGATCCACAACGGCTTTTTCCCTCCAATTTGATCTAGGATACACTTAACGGAGCTCCAGAGATTTCAGAGTGAATTCCTGAAAGGACGTTTTCTAATGCAGATGGCGCAGTCTCAATTTCATTTAACCACATAGGGTTAGGGACGAAGTTGTTGAGATGAACTGAAATGATTGTTCTCTAAGCTTCACAAAGAAGAGAAGCCAACAGACTAAAAACTTCAACAGTTCCCATTTCTCCAAGGTCACACCCTACCCTTGTCTGGGCCTAGGGGAACCTTCACCCCTGGCAGAGTGAGGATGGTCAGATGAGAATGTCTCTGAGGTCCCTTCCAGCACTGACAGTCTTCCTTATACAGTGACACCCTGCACAGAGTCACCGTGTGCCTGTGTGTGTTGATGCTTTGAGTCCTGCTGTTTCGTAAACCATTTGCCTGTTTTTCTTCTCTCAGCAAACCTTTACCAAGGTCCCCATGTCACATAAGGTGCTGAGAAGGTAGAGGGTAATCAGGCACACGGTCTCTATGTTTCTGTTCTTCAGGGACTCTTAACCCAGGGTGGGGTTCTAGGTGACAGCCTGGACAACTTGAGCAAAGTATAGTATTGCCAAGGAGGTAGCAATGATTGTGATGGTTTTACGAGTAACACCACTTCTTTTTTCTGGATTACGAGGGGCACCAATGTGCTTTGTGAGTCCCCTGTTTATGGTTAGTTGCAGGATTTCTGTGACACAAGGCAACAAATGTTTTTTTCCAAGTCTTCAAAGCACGACGTATTGCATTAGGCATTAGGCAAATCTACAGTGAAAGATTTCTTTAAAATCTTAAAAAATGTACTGGTAAAGTAGAGGATCAGCAAAAAAGAGAGCTACTCTCAGCAAGATGGATTGACACAGTGGCTGCAACAATGGGCCTAAATGTAGCAACGATTGTGAGGATGATGCAAGACTGGGCAACATTTCGTTCTGTTGTACGTGATGTTGCTATGAGTTGGAGCCCACTTGTTGGCACTTAACAACAACAACCAAAGCACAAATGTGGAGTGAGGCACATACCATCATGATTTGAACCTAGGAGTGAGCTTGCTCGACAGAGGAACCTCAGTCAAACCCACAGTCAAGCTTTGGGGGACCTAGAATCTTTAGCTCTGTCTTTCCCAGAGTGGGCTATACATATGATTGGTGGTTTGCAAGATGAATTTAGTTGGTCTATGGTGGTCACAGACACAAACTTCCATGTGGGACCAGGCAGATAATGTAATGAGTGAAGCAGGCGAGGCATAAGGCGATAGGGAGAGGTTGGGTATGTGGCAAACTAAGGAGCACAAGTCCTGTTAAAGTGACAGTTGCTTCGCAGCTTCGGCTGAATATTGCAAGGCATGAGGGCCCGGCATTCACCAGGTCCATTCTATTCTTAAAGAGAAGAAACTAGGACTTGTGTGCATATGTATGTATGTGTGCACATATGTTTGTGTATGTGAAATCTCCATATTTTTAAACTGTGGAGACCAATTTCAATTAAAAAACGACTTGCAGGATAAGCATAACTCACTTGCAAGGCTCCATTTTACTTCCTCTGTGATGCAAGATGAAAATTGTTTTGGGATGAATTTATTGTAATGTGCTTTTGAAAAATATAACTAGCCCACTAAATCAGTTATTTTGTGAACTTTATGACACCCCCTACCCCATTTTTGGCAGGGAACTAAAATTACCTAACAAAATTAATTTATTTAACTTAAAAAGTTAGCTATTTGAAGGAAACATATGAAGTAAGTAGAGCACAGTGGTTGCAGATGTTGCAAAGGATGTGGAGGAGGTACTGGAATGTGTGGCCTTGGGAAATCCTGGATCACTGATGCTTTGTGCCAGGAGCTGTACTGCATGGCTGGCTGCTGGTTGCTGGGCCATGGCTGGCCTCAGGGGCCTCCTGGGTGTCCTGGTCCATAGCTGTGGCCCAACTGGCCATGCCTCTAAGATGCTTTCACATCTGTGGTGACCTACAGTCCCCAAGGCCTGACTCTACCCTGTGACAGGTGTAGAAACTGAGGTCCAGATGGGAGTGCAGGGGAATGATGGCTTCGTGGTAGAGCTGGGGGTAGAGCCTAGGCCTCGATGGAAGACGGGAGCTGGTCCCTTTCCATCACTGCCCTGCAGGACTCTGCAAGTGACAGAGTTGAGGATCTGGGAGAAGAGTGGCAAGGAGGTGGAAAACAGCGATTCTGACTCCATTTTGGAACCTGCATGTTTTGCTGTCTTTCTGCAGGCTCCCTCTGTGATCTGTAGTCTCGAGGTACACTTTCCTGTACTTTTCTCCAGGGGTTCCCTCTGGGGCTTATCTCTGGGGCTCCTCTGCAGGGAGAGCTGAATGGTGTATGGCCAACCAATTGACTGCAGTGCAAATAAGCTAAGTGTGGGGCAATCTCATGGTGCTATACCCTCCTCCCCTACCAAGAAAGCCTGAGCCAACCTACCATCGGATTTTGTTTTCCACATGAAGACAAAGATCCCGTTGCATTTGAATGGATGCAACTTCTAAAAACCTGCCTTGTCATTGGAGCCCTAGTGGTGAAGTGGTTAAGAGCTCAGGCTGCTAATCAAAATGTTGACAGTTGGAATCCACCAGTTGCTCCTTGAAAACCCTATGGCAGTTCTACTCCGTCCTGTAGGGTCGGTATGAGTTAGAATCGACTTGATGGCACACAACAACAACAATAAGGGGATCAACGGCTCCTTCTCCCAGCCCCTGCCTCCCTAGAGCCAGCTTCTCATTATTGCTCTATTTCAAACAGCTGGGGGAGGGAGTGGTGGCTGGCCTTGTGGCTATTCTGGTGGTCAGCAGGGTCATCTCCACCCCTAGAAGTGAGTGCCTTCCTACTGTCTTCATGGGACCAATCTGGGAAACCATGACCGATGTGGGGTTAAACAACACTGAACCAGTTCTGCTAGGCTTGGAGGAGATTTCCTGGAACATAAACCACCATGCTATGCTGGGATCCTGCATAACCTCTTGGAATCCAGTCTGAGTGTCAGTGGAAGGTGGCTAAAGCTGACTCAGACTGTGGGTGGGATGGAGTCTTTCTTCTTCTGTTCCAGTCCCGTTGGTCTAAATCAGAGGCCAAGTGGTGGGGACCACAAAGACTACGAGCAGTATTCCCAGTTTAGAGGGGCACCTCTACTTAGCACCAGTTGCTAGTTGTCATGTGGGAATGCGGGGCCATTAATGTGGGATGGTCTGATTTTTCAAGAGAGGCTAGAAACCCAGGCATTTATGTAAAAGGTCTCAACTTAAAAGTATTGACAACTAATTCAAATAAAAATAAGCATACTGTGCAGGCCAAACAAAACTTGTCCAGGGCTGGATGTAGCCTGGGGCCAATTGTTTGAGAGATCTGCTCTGAATCCTGACTTGGGCAGCAAACCTTCTGAGGTTGCTCACCCATCCCATCCCCTCTTGCTTCTCCACACGATCATCTTGGGCACTGCCTGAGGGCCCTCTCCCAGCTCGGCCCATGTGGGCCCTCTCCCAGCTCGGCCCATGTGGACCCCTGGCTTTCAGATTCTCAGTACAGTTTATGGCCCAAGTATCTTACTGCACTGATGGCAGTTTGATCAGTGCCGAAGACACAAGTGTTTCTTTAGCCCCATTTCCTTGTTTTCTTTTCCAAGGCACCATGATTTTCTCTTCTGATGTAATTTTTTTGGGGTGAGGGGGTGAGAAAATCTTTTAAAAGACCTAGTCTTTATAAATTCTCCTGTCACAAGAAGAAGGGGGGCAAAATGGGATCCCAACAAATGCCTATAATACCTAAAGCCCTCAAATTTTAATCCTCACATTCTAAACGAATTCTGAACCCAAATAGGCTTTATACCTCATATATGAAGTTTTTAGCAAAGGGACCATTTCATCAAATATGGCTCAAAGAAAAGTGCTTGGGTATGGGAGTCGAGAGTCTGAGATGATTTGCTATGTGACCCTGGGCAAGTCACTTGAGCACTCTGGGCCTTAGTGTCCGCATCTGTAGGAATTGGCTGATTGCTGAGCTCCCCTCTTTGTGTTGGGCTATCTAGGATGTTCATATGGTGTCCAGGGTCATGTCCGTGCTCAGCAAAGTAAAGGATGTACCTTTTAATGCTGACTGCCAATTAGCCCCAACTGTCTCTGGTTTAAAACAGGTCCTGAGTGTGCTTTTATTGTAATAAGTCTTGATGATAACTTGTTATTTTTAAAGACTGTATCATTCAATTACAGTCTTGTTCTTCCCACTAATATTTCTTCTCAGTGGAAGATGATGCTCTTTGTTCTTACTTGGTGGCTGCTGAGAGCAGCTGGGCAAAATCTCTTATCCTCAAGGACAGCTTTGAAGGATTCCCTACAATTCCGGACTCCTCTCTAAAGGACAACTTCACTGTAGCCTTACAGTACAGTGTGGTGATGGCTGCCTTGCCCTCCCCAGCTCCCAATGGAAACCCATGTGTTGTTTTTTTTTTTCTATGTGTTTTTTAAGGCAAATGTGGAAAATATTAACCTTTTAATCTTTATAAAGACACTACTGATAATAACAACAACTAATATTTATTGAGCACTGTTCTAAGTATTTAATTAATTTAATCCTCGTCATAATCTTTGTTCCTGTTGTTAATCACTGAGTTGATTCTGATTCAGGGTAACCCATGTGTATCAGAGTAGAACTGTGCTCCGTAGGGTTTTCAAGACTGTGACCTTTCGGAAGCAGATCACCAGTCCTGTGTTCCGAAGTGCCTCTGGGCAGGTTCAAATTGCCAACTTTCAGCTAGCAATTGAGTGCTTGGTCCTGTTTTGCAGATGAAGAAACTGAGGCACAGAGACGTTAAGTAATTTACCTAAGGTTCTGCAGCTGGTAGATTGCAAGTTTGGGATTCGAACGCTAGTAGTCTGGTTCTGGAGGCTGTACATTTAATCACCATGCTGTAGCAGCCTCAGTGACTTTTAATAATTGATAATGTTTTATAAATATTTTTAAAGAAACATAAGGAAAACATAATTTTCTTTGCTTTGTTTATACATAAATTTAATGGCCAGACAATGCCTTGAAAAATTAGGACTTTATGCTGGAGTTCAATGGGAAATAGTTATGATATATTTTGCCATATATATATATATATATATATATAAACCATAATATAGGTAATTATATTTATATCATATATGTCCGTATAGTCACATATCTAGCTATAGCTCTCTATGTGTATACATATGTGTGTATATATATACACACACATATATACACACATATGCACACACACACACATACATAGAGAAGGTGACATACATAACAATACAAAAATTCTACTTAATGTCAGCTTAATTCTAGGTGGTCAAGAAGACTACCTCACTCTCAGATCGCTGTCCAACAGCCTCTGTGTTTGCTTAGTTAGAATAAGTAGTTTGAACAGAGAAACAAACAAACAAAGCATTCTGAATGTATTTGAGTCTAAAGTTGACTCATCAGAAAATGGCAAGAGGTCCTTTGCTGAGCTCAAGTGACTGGGCTCCAGAGAGCCTATGTTTGGGCTATAGGGTAACTGGAAATGCCCATTCCAGGCTATCAGCCAAGGACCCAGCGCCAAGCATCAAGATCAAAGAGGGCAGAGGCCATAGTCTAGGGAGGTTAAGGAGCAGTACCTGCCACTCTGTCCTTCCTCTCCATTTTCACAAGCTAGAGATCTTGTGCAGCCTTAAATCAAGCTTCTAGAAATGGTCTGGAATGTAGAAAAGCTTATATAATGTTGAGTGAATAAGAGCAGGAGACAGAGTTGTGTTCGTGGTTTAATCCTGATTCTGTTAAGAGAAAATGGGTATTTCTAAATATGCACAGAAATGTTGGCACAAAGGAAATACACCAAAAGGAGATTTTAGATGCCTTCTTTATTCTTTTCCATGGTGTCCAAGTCGTCTATAATGAACACATATTACTTATAATTAGGAAAAATTAATAAATGTTCTTTTAAAGAATAATTTGAGGCTGGAACAGAACTTTTCCAAAGAAGCTGAACATTTTATTACCACCTTTCCTTCTCACAAAGTGCCAGAAAACCAACTTTTTATGGACCCCAAGGGACTTTTTGTCTGGCCCTGTTCTGCTGCTCTAAGGTGCACTGACCTAAGGTCCTGTAGAGACCCTGTGCATGGTCCATCCGGAAGTTTACAACTTAGGCTTCCCAGAGCCCAAGTTTCTGCAGAGCTGCCCGGTGGCAAAGGGAAGGCAATTACGTAAATGAAGTTAGCAAAGAGTGATCTATTCCAACTCCCTCATTGTACTCAGGTCCAGAATGTTTTGTACTTGCCTAGGTCACAATCAAGTTCATATTAAAACTGGAGCCAGGTTTTTAGAAACAGTCCAGGGCACATGTAGCCTCCAGCTGTGTAGAGCCTTTTGCTGAAGTTTTATAGGAGGTAGGCTTCTCCTTGGCAAAGCCAAGCCAGTCCTCTGCTAGTGGCACTGTAACACTTCCTAGTTGCAGAGCAACACATGCACCCCACCCTTGGTAATCTCCTTGTGTGGGAGGTGTTAATCATCCTATGGGCTCTCTTTGGTAGAGAAATCAGAGTATCACAGCTGTCAGGGGACAGAGAGGTCACTTGGTTCAGCCCCTCCATTCCACAAATGGGAGCTGAGGTCCAGCGAAGGGAAGGGACTCCCCAAAGTCACTCAGTGGGTCCCTTATGGAGCTGGAACTACATCTGAGAAAGGGATGCCCGTTTGTAACATTAGTGCATCAGCCCCTTTCTACAGAAGAGACACTTGAGGCCCAGAAAGTGAGTGCAAATCAACCAAAGACACCTAGAAAGGTAGAGGCTGAGTTGGGACTAGGTCATAATTCTTCCAACCCGCTAAACCCCAACCTGTGTTCATAATCTCCCCCACCTCTGCCCTAGCTCCACCCGTGGCCCAGCTTGAGTATGGGTTTTCTGGGTCTTTGATAGCTGGTTGAGATCTCATCTCTTTGCTGGAACATCAGTGAATTCTCTTCTCCTCCCTGGAATGCCTGGTGACAACTGGCCATTTGTTTTTTCCCAATTCCTACAGGATCATTCGGACAAAAGTACAGCAGCCTCCCAACCAGCCAGTTCCCGCTTCCAGTCACAGCATAGGTAAGAAGAACTTTTTAAAAAAAATTAAAAAATCTAATGGGCTCCAAATATTCTAAAGAACTTTTAATCATTCTTATGGACAGATAATTCTGCATAAAACACTTTGGCACACGTACTAATGCGCCTTCTTTGTCATTCTCCAAGGGCTGAACCTGGTAAATGAATTTTATAAATACTGCTAAAAGGTTTTGAATTTTACTGATTATTATGATAAATAGCTTTCACCATGAGACAGAAAATTGAAATCTAAGCCAAAAAAAAAAAAAAATCCACTAATGGGGGTCTATAGAATGTCAGATAATTAAAGTAATAAATCAAGAAAGGGATACTTATTCATAACATTTTCTGCATCATTAGTCAGTAAGTAGTTTTGAATGTGTTTTTTTCTTCTATCAAGCAGCCCTTCCACAATTCTTTGTGCACTTGCAGTCTTGAGTGAAGATGTGGCAAAACTTCCCAAACTTTCTTTCTCTCTCACTCTTGCTTCGATCTCATGAACTGTCAAGGGCTGCCGGCAGGGCTTCTGATGCTCACAAGCCAAGTCTGAGAGTGGCTCTGACTTGTAAGGGTGGGAGTCATATTTCATACTACTCAAGAGACCAGAAATTTTCCTTCCCTTCCTTTCAAAGATTGTGAGATGAGGATCACATGTGTCTGTTTAAGGTATGTTATCTCTCATTTGGGATGCAGGAAGCACCCCTGGTTAGCTGGGGAAAAAGTTAGTCTCCTATCGGAAAGTAAGTGACCATTTAGCAAGCCTGTGACAGTTCTGGTTGCCACAATCCCTGTTCATTCTGCTTAATCACATTTCAGATTGTGTAGCTTTTCCACACCTTCATCACGTCTTTAACCAAAAATTTGAACTCCCAGTGGAGATGAGGGACAGGCAGAGAGGCCTGGTTTATAGCTCCAGTTCTAGCGTGAACTCATCCAGTGAGTGGCACAAGTCCATTTGCCTCTCTGAGCCTCAGTTTCCCTTTTGTGGACTGAGGAGCACAGGCCAGGTGCTCTCTGAGGCTCCTACCAGCTTTGATCCTCCATGGTTGCCTCTTTGAATAAAGCTAAGACAGAACTCCTCCCTGCCATGAAATAATTATTTTGTTTAGTAATCTATTCAAAAGGTTGTTTGGTAAGCCCCTGCTATGCAGACATGGCCTTGGAGACTAATGCTGCAAAGAAGGCAGGACGAAATCTTCCCCCTCAAGGACTTCTCAGTCTAATGGTGGGAACGTAACAAAGAGAAGTTTGCAAAACACTGGGATCAAGCCCAAGAAGTTGGTACAGAGTTCTGTGGGAGCAAAAGAGAGCTCTGTTCAGCAGGGGTGAGGCTTCCTGGGGGGATGTTTGTGGCTGAGATTTCACCTTTGGCTATAACTATTTCAGGTCACATACACAAATCTATTGCTGTCAAGTCCATTCCAACGCACAGTAACCCCATAGCACAGAGTAGAACTGCCCAATAGGGTTGCCTAGGCTGTGAATCGTTAGGGAAGCAGACTGCCACATCTTTCTCCCACAGAACAGCTGATGGGTTCGAACCGCCAACTTTTGGTTAGCAGCCGAGCACTTAACCACTGCACCACCAGGGCTCCTTTAGGTCACATAGCAATGAAAACTTTTGTGGTTTTAATTGTTTCGGATCCTATAGCAATAAACTATAATGATATTCTTAATGCAATTAGTGTCATTAAATTATACACATGAAAAATCTTGAATTGGCAAATGTTGTGTTATAGGTACCTTTATAACAATTAAAAAAAAGCAAAAATATATATTTTTAAAATTGGTTTAGAGGCATAATTCTACTTATAGGTCAGCAGAAAGCTTTGCTTTGTCTCAGACTTTTTAATGAAAACTTTATCTTTACAGCCCCTTGTAGATTATAAACTTTTTGAAAAGTGAGAAAGCTGAAGCTTAGGGGGATTAAATAACTAGCCCAGTGTCCCAGAGCCTGTAAGTGGTGGAGCCAGAACTGGAACCTGGGTCTTTTGAACCTAGTGCCATCACAAAACACCGGAAGAAACGTTACTGCTTCTGTCAGCAACATGGTGAAGCTTGGTTATATGTGGCTTGTTGTTGTTTAAAGTATCAAGTGGCCTCTGGTCTTTCTTCCTCTGTTCTCTGCTCCTTACTTAATACAGAAAAAGTTGTGAGATTTGCATAAATCTATTTTGAGGAGCTTCTTCTGGTGAAGGAAAAGAGAAGTTAACGATTTCCGCTTCTGGGTCTCCCAAGGAAGATCTAAAATCAAACTCAACTATGAGAAGAAAGGCACTGCTCCCTCTGTCTCTAGGAACAAGGAGCTGGATCTGCTCCAAGGAAAGCGACAAACATCTCATGCCATCACGACCTTTTCTAGTAATTTCCTACACTTTACAGTCAAAGGCAGCTTCACCTGCCTCCAGCTAGTTATAGCCCAAGGAAATGTGTCTGAGATTGGTCTGTAGGTTTTAATGAACCACAAAAGAATCCCCATAGCCCAGAAATGGAAATTCAGCTGTAGAGCTGGAGAGGACCCTAATCCCTGACTGGTCTCTTCCTTGGGGTCTGGGGTCAAGAGCTGATTGATGTGAAATTTGCACAAAAGCTTTTTCCCCTGTTCTTATCCCCACAAATTATGAGACCTGGCCTCAGTCACTGTAAGTCATCAACCTCTGTCCACAATTCTGGGCAGGGGAAATCTAGACTTTAAGTCAGCATTCCTGGAGCTGAGTCCTGATGCTGCCTCTTCTTAGCTATATGACTTTGAGCAAATCACTTCACCTTGTGGGCCTCAGTTTCCTCACCCGATAATAATAGCTCTCTGGGTTGTTGCAAGCATCAAATGAAATCACTGCATTCATATGAAGCACATCGTTGTTATTAAACATTAACTAGTGAGCAGCAGATTGGTATTGGAGTCAATCGTTCAATCTCTGGATTCCAATCATCACTCTGCCCCTTATCGCCCCTTGGGCAAGTCAGCCTTCTCTAGGCCTTGATTTTCTTACCTCTCCAGTGGGATAATAATATTACCTAGCTTACAAGATTGTTCCCAGGATTAAATGAGACAAGGCTTCAATGCCTGACACAGAGTAAGTGCTCAAAAAGTGTTGGTTCTCTTCATTATCACAATTAATATTAAAAACTAAAATCCAGGTAAGCTGGAAGGAGAAAAGATACTGAGGAGCTATAAAAAGAAGGGGCAGTTTGCCTTTGGAGTTTTGTTGGCTGTGTGTATGAGTGTGTACAGGTATTTATGTCTGTGTGGATGGGTGGGTGTATCAGTTCAGGGGTGGGGAATGCCTAATGAGTTCCTCTAAATCTTTCCTAGCACCAGCTGGTACTCCCATCTTTCTCTTCTCCATCCCCTGCTTCCTGCATCCCTGGACAGCCTGGGATCTGCGACAGTGCTCTTGGGACACTGCCCTGTGTTCCCTTCTGCACTGCCAGCTGCCCGTTAAGCTGAGAACCTGGGCAAACGACCGACCGCGGGCCACTCTCCTTGCCCAGGGGTGGCTGCTGGTGCAGTAAGGGGAGTGCGCGCGGCCCACACCCGCTAGCCTTGCACTCCGTCCGCTGTTGCTTCCAGAGGGTGCACGGTCAGCGCCTTTGTCACAGGCCCTCCCGAGCGCTCCGCTCGGGCCCCACAGCCCTCCCGCCGGGCCTTGACCGCCCCTCTCCCTCTGCGCAGTGTCCACGGGCTCCGTGACGCAGGTGTCGTCGGTGAGCACGGACTCGGCCGGCTCCTCATACTCCATCAGCGGCATCCTGGGCATCTCGTCCCCCAGCGCCGACACCAACAAGCGCAAGAGAGACGAAGGTAAGAGACGCCCGTGCGGCGCCGTCGGGGACGCGCCTGATTCCCGGGCCGCTCAGGCAGGGGCAGAGGCAAAGATGCCGGCTGAGCACCGGATGAGCCTGGGTCCTCCGCAGGGGCAGACGGGCACCTGGGGCTGTGGAGTCATCTTTGCTGGTCTCCCCACATTTAGGCTTCTCCCTGGGTGGGGAGAGTCGGGCCTGGCTGAGCCCCTGGGGCATTTAAAAGGCCCTGTGTGTGTGAACAGTTAATTGCTTGGTAGCTAACGGAAAGGTTGGAGGTTCGGCTCCTCAGAAGAAAGGCTTGGTGAGCTACTTTTTAAAAATCAGCCACTGAAAACCCTATGGAGCATAGTTCTACTGTGACATATATGGGGTCACTTGAAAGCAACTGTTGTGTGTGTATGTGTGCAGATATGATGCCCAGAGCTGGGGAGCACAGAGGTGTGGGCATCATATCTGCCTCAAGGACATCAGTGTTCTTTTGGGGGGGAGCCCGGGTACGGGCCTGGCCAAGCAGCCACCTCTGGGGTCTGGCAGTGAGAGTGGCACACATGGGTGGAGGGGGCTGAGAGATCAGTTCTCTGAGGGACAGTACACACCTTCGGTTCTGATGGTGGTGGAGGGGCTGAGGAAGTTAATAACCATCTCATCTCCGCCCTTGGGCCTGGAAGGAAGGAGTGCAGGGACCTCCTGGGGAATACAAAGATGACAATCTTCCCGGATGGTTTTTCTCAATCCCTCTGTGTGGCCGGCTGGGCCTCCTGGAACCCATCACCTCAGCCTGGCCACAGCCCCCCTTTACCCGGGCCTCCTTTCCCCTGGACAAGGCTGCCAGCCCAGGCTGACATTAATGGGTTTGAGAGGAGAAACGACCCCCTGGGAGTCTGTAAAACCTTCCTCAGGAAAGGAAAAAAGCCATAGTCCAGGGTCTGAGAGCAGCGTGACAGAAATCTTGATTCAATTATTCTGTTCCTCGGCACAATTCCCTTTCCCGACTCCTTGTAAGGGATGTATGTTCTTGTGAGCACATGCCTAAGTACTTAAGATCCGTAACTAGAAAATTGAGTCGGCCCAGTGGTGGATTGGCCTGTGGTCTGCGTGTTCCAGGCAGCGCAGGAGCTGGGCCCATGGCTTCTGTGGGGAGGATTCGAGGCTTTGGGAACCTGCCTCACCTCTTTCCCTTGCTCCTGACGCTCCTGAGCAGATGTCAGAGTTGTCAACTTGGTGGATTGCTGTGCTGTATCACTGCAGGAGCTAGTGGGCCTACAATCTCGGTTGGTTTACGGAGTTGATGGTGTCATCTTTTCTCCTGTTGTCACCTGGACTGGAAGCAGATGTGCCCAAGATGGGGCCTGGCTGTATCTGATTATGGTGGGGTCCCGGTTACGTGAGACTTCTACAAAGGCTGAGGGATCCAGGCAGAGATTTTGAGAGAAAGAAAGAAAATCTAGTGTGATGTTGACCACCAAACAGACAGGTCCTGATTTAGGGGATTGTTTTACAGTGCTTATGGGGTGCTGTTTGGCCTGCACTCTCTGATCCGTGGTCACTGTTTGACCCGTTAAGCTGCTTTAAAAGGTGGAGTGGTCAGAACGTGGGTGGTGTTAGTCCTGAGTACTCAGCACTGGTCAGATTATGCCCGGAGGACATTGAGCAGTTTGGGGTATTGACCTTTAAGAGAGACAGTGACAAATTGGGACTTGTCCAGATGAGTGTATCTAGGGTGGGGAGGGATCTGGCTATCACAGCACCTGGGAGCCGCTGAAGATTCTAGGGATGTCAACACAAAGAAGAATTAGCAGGACAGGTTTGTTGCCTGCACGTATTTGGAGGGCTGACATGGAGGGAGAGAGGAATAAGACTTGATGTGTGGCCTCAAAGAACAGCTTGTAGCAAAGGCAGAGGAGATTTACACTCAGTGTGCAAATATGAGCTCGGTCTAGGGGTAAAAGGGGCTGCCTCAAGAGGTAGTGAGTGCCCCATCATTAGGGATATGCAAGCAGAGCCTACCTGGCCACTTGGGGCTGCTGTACAAGAGTATCAAGAATCAGATGTAGGATTGGATGTTCTTTGAGGTCCTTCCAGCTCTAAAATTTATCATAGGGTTCTGACCCCCAGTGTCTGACCTGTGGGCTCAAGGAGAATGATTTGTTGGCCCTGGGAGTATACAGGATTGGGAAGAGTAGGGGGCCCAAGCAGCCAGAATGTCTCCTCTTCTCACCCAATCCTCTCCCTTGCATCACCCAGAGTGTATGTGGCTGAGCAGAGGGGAGGGCAGAAGTGCCCTTGCTCACATCGGTGAAGTCTAGGGGGTGAGGGGAGGGGTATGACACAGCACCCCCTACTGCCCTTTCCCAAAACTCGTTGCCATAGGATTCCTAGGCTGTAATCTTTACAGAAGCTGACTGCTGTATCTTTCTTCCACGGAGCAGCTCTTGGGTTAGCAGCTGAGTGCTTAACCACTGCACAACCTGGGCTCCTTTGCTCTTTCTCTGTCTCTCTTTTTATTGCCCCAGATCCCTGCATTGCCTCAGTGGTGAGGTAAGGAGGCAGAGATTGCCACTCCCATTTTAAAGAGGAGAAAACTGAGGCCCCAGGGAGTTCCGTGACATTGGCAATGCTGCACAGCTTGTGTGGACTGGGGACTTGGGAAGAGCTGGAGAGCCCCAAGGCCCCTCAGTTTCCTGGCTTTGGCCTGCTGCCCCTCAGCCCCTCTAGAGAGGCCCTTGGAGGTAGAGAAGCCTGGGTCTAGGTGGAGCCTGGGGAGGGCGTGTGGAAGGATTTCAAGCAGAAGGCGCAGCAGGCCAGATGCTACTGAGAGTGTAGTGAGGTGAGACTGGAGGTCAGGGGTTTGAGGAGAGCAGAGAAAGTAAGAACCAGCCACTGGGATCAGGCCAGGGAAACACAGGAGAATTGCTGTGCTACACACTGGAGGGCCGTCTTATCGAGGCTGCAGACATTGGATTTGTGAGGGGCTGGCCTACAGGAGTGGACCATTTTTCTCAGAGCCCTCAGCCTGAGAGAAGGAAGGGATAAAGCAGATAGTAGGATGTGCACAGGGCAGGGATTCTGCAGGTGGGAGTAGCGGATGGGGCAAAAGAGATATTGGAGGGCCGAGAGGAAGATGGCTGAGGATCCTCAGCCCTGTTTCTGAGATGAGATGACTGAGGTTCTGCAGAGTGGAACGCTTGCTCAGCTCTCTGGTTTGCAGTCATTTCCAGCTTGGACTTGGGCATTTCCTGGTGCCATTCCCCAGCCTGGGCCTCAGGAAGGGAGTGGACAGTGATAGAAGGCCTGTCTGCTAGAGCTCACAGGCTGGCAGCAAGGTTGGCAAGCCCAACATCCCTCCAATGGGCAGTGTGTGAGGTGATGCTGTAATGGGGGGTTGGCACTAAGAGGGGAAGAGCAGGGCAGGGAGAGGCTGATTTTGACCAAAAGGATCTCAAAGGCTCCTCATAGGAAGTGACATTCAAGGGCTGGGCAGACGAAGGAGAGGATATTCAAAGGAAAGAGATTTATGTCAAGGCTGGGACTCCAGTGAGCACGTACAGAGAGGGCTTGGGACACAGAGAGCTCCAGTACAGCTGGAGTGAGAGAGGGAGAGAAGTGGAAAGAGAGTCAGACTGAGTGGCTTGGCCATTTCAGTCTCTGAGCTTTTAGTCTGGAAGTGATGGGGAGGTGATTTTGAGCTGTGTGTCTTTGAGGCTCAATAGACGTGCACTGTAAGCGCAGATATGGAAGAGATTAGCCCAGTGCTGTCCAATAGGAATATAGTGTGAGCCACATACAGAATTTCAAATCTTCTAGTAGCCTCATTGGAGCCCTGGTGGCACAGTGGTTAACAACTCGGCTGCTAAACAAAAGGTCGGCATTTCGAATCCTCCAGCTGCTTTTTGGAAACCCTATGGGGGCAGTTCTACTCTGTCCTATAAGATCCCTATGACTTGGAATCAACTTGACAGCAATGAGTAGTAGCCTCATTAAAAAAAAAAAATGAAAAGAAACAGGAAGAATTAATGTTAATAATATATTTTATTTACCCAATATGTCCCAAATATTATTATTTCAATCATCAATAGAAAAAAAATTGATGTTGTATTTTCCTTTCTTTTTTGTGTTAAGTCTTTGAAATCTTGTACGTATTTTACACTATGACACATCTTAATTTGGATGCTAAATTTTGACAGTTAAAATTAAATGTTGACCTACCAAAGAAATAAAGTTGTGCTTAGTGGAAAAATATTTTACACTGCTTTGGTTTTTAAATTTAAATTTAAGTTTATTAAAATCAGACTGCATAAAAAATTTAGCTCCTCAGTTGCACAAGTCACGTTTCAAGTGCTCCATGGCCCCACGTGGCTAGTGGCTACTGTATTGGACAACATGGCTGTAGTGCAAGTGCTTGGCATATAGTAAGTGCTCAGTAGATGGTCTTTGATGGACTGGACCAGTTACATGTTTCTGGAAGGTTCACCATTAGTGACGAAGGGGGATGGAGGGTCTCTAGTCTCCTCAAGTAGGGGTGCTCCTGTTTGATATTTTGAGCTTCCACAGAAAGCTCTGTTTAAGTCAAGACTTCTGTGGTAAAAACAAATAAAAAGTTAGAACACTGTTTCATATCAGTGGTCCCCAAGGGCACTTTCAGTCTAGAAATTCTGGGATCTTCCTCACGGTGCTTGCCTCCAAGACCAGACTCAGGGGCATGGTCACTATCTCCAAATGTCAGTTGAACTGTTCTGTGACTGAGGCAGCAGATCAAGTCCAGGTAGCCTCTGAGGACAGAGCCAGGGCTGGTTAAAGGAACCCTTAGGGAGGCAGATTATGGCTCAGTGCAAGGAAGGGCTTTTTGATAACAGCGAGGTTGGGAAAGGCAGTGAGTACCCTGTCACTGGAGGTATGAGGAGCGGCTGTACAAATGAGGAGCAGAGGAGTTAAAGAAGGTATTCTGGGCTGGACTCAGTGACTTTTGAGGCCTTTTCAAGTCTGGATGCAAGTGCTCTCTGACTGCCCCGTGTCTGAAAGTTGGTTCTACCCACTTGCTTTTCCCTCATGCTGCCCGACTCCAAGTCTGCCATTTAGGTGGGTCCTGCTGGGCAGGGGCTACATCTCATCAGTTTCTATCCCCAGCCTAGTCACTTGGCACAGAGATGCACAAGAGGCTTGTGGGATGGCTCCGAGAGTCAGGCTAGGAGGTTGTTTAGTTGTGGGATGCAGCCTCGTCTCTTGGTTGGTCCAACCCGAGAGTTTTGATGGAGAAAGCTGTGGCTTGGGCCTCAGGAATCCTGCTGGGTGGGAGGAACAGAGCCCGAGGCAGCACATCCCTCTCTGGAAGGCACAGAGGAGGTGATGGAGGGCTGGACTTGGCAGAGCAGGCAGGGCTGTGAATAGCGGCCATGGGTGAAAGGCCAGCCCCAGACCCTCTGTTCCTTCCTGGGCCTTTGATCTCTGGTGGAGCCTCCTTCTGCCTGTCTCCAAGGGCCCCCTTTCAGGCCCCCTCAGCCTCCTCCTCCCCTTATCCCCCCAGAGTTTGAAAGGCCGTGAAAACACAGAGGTCAGCCGAGTGCGAATCCCTTTCACTAGCTCAGAGAGCTGCTCAGTCCAGCACCAGTGTGGACTGTGGGGGCCAGAAGCTTCTTTCCGGGCAGTGGGGGTTCATTGCAGGTGGAATTTCCTGCCTTCTGGGCCTTGGATTGCCCTCTGCCTGAGAAGGACACAGGTGACCCGTCATTTTCAAAAGATACCAAGCCCAATAAGACTCTTACGGGGAGGTTTGGGGGGCACTCGGCCTGGGGTTCCTGTTGTGCCTGGGTTTATCCCTCTTTCTGGGGGTGCCCGCCTCCTTTCTGTCTCTCTCTCTGTATGTTTATTTGTGGGTACATCTATCTCATCCTGTGCCCTCCGGCTCTGTTTACGTCCCTGCTTCTGTGTCTTGGTCTAGTTCTCACTTTCTTTTTCTCATGTTCACTCTTCTCTCTCTATCACACACACATTCACTTTTCTCTCTCTTTCTTGCATTTGTTTGTGTTCTCTCTCTCCCTCACCATCTCCTTTCTCTCCCCTCTCCCTCTCTCTTTCAGCCTGAAAGTCCCAGCTCAGCCCTGCGCAATAGACCTTCATGGAACATCACAGAGAGGGAAGGGGTTTCAGAGTCCCACAGGCTACACAGGGCCCCACGGACCCTCTGACAATGGGCAGCCCTGGTCTTTTTTTTTCCTAGTTTCCTTTCTTTTCCTGGACACTCAGACCTTGTCTACTACTCCAAGCCCAGGCTTGGGGCTGAAAGCTGGGGCAAAAAGCATGGTGACCAACCCCACCCCCCCCCCCGATTTCCCAGAAGGAAACAGGATGTGTGGAAAAGCAGAGACCCCTCCTTCTGTCTCAGGATTCCTGAGTCAGGGGTTTCCAGCAGCCCTTGTGGCACCAAGACTCCATAGATCTCTGACTCCTGGGGAGCCCAAAATAAGGTAGTCAAGGTTGAGGCAAGGACACAGACTCACAGGCCAGGGACAGGCTGAGTTTGAGGACTTCCTGTGGTAACATCTTTGGCGAGTACTTAATTTCTCTGAGCCTCCATTTTGTCATCTGGAAAATACTGGTGACACAAGCCTTGCTGTGTGAGGATAAAATGAAGCTATGCCCATGAAGGGTTAAGCCCCTGGGGCTGGTCATAGTAAATGCTGAATAAATGGTCACTGAGAGAGTCTGGTGCTTGATGGTGTGAGGTTCGTAGGTGGTGAGACTCTGGGGGACAGTCACAGGATGAAAACAAGCAGGCTTCAGCCACAGTTCTATTTGGCAGCTGAAACTAGCTCATCTGGCCACCGCTGACTTCCTGTTTGTTAACAGTCGCCTACTATGGGGCACGGAGTAACTGGAAACCAGGAGAGCCCACGGACATCAAGACTGAACAACAGTGCCCCCAGGTGTCGGCTGCAAAAGCAAGGGCCACTCACTTTCCTTTTCTTTTCCTTCTGGATCAAGTCTCCCAGCCCCCTTCACGGAGGAATAAAAGGGTCAAGCCTCAGTCTTCCACTAAAGAGAGGAGCTGGGTGCACAGAGTGGTGGGTGTGGGGCAGAAGGTAGGACACCTGGGCATGGGAGGGTTGGACATCCAAGGGGATGGGGTCATGTGCTTGGACCTCAAGACTGCTGTCGGAGCTGGAAGGGCCTTGGAGAGCACCTAGGACATCTTAACCCCAGTCATTATTCAGATGGTGAAACTGAGGCTCGGAGAAGGGGAGGAATCTGACCAGGTCACACAGTAAAAACCCAGAGAACCCAGAGAGAGAAAATTGACTCCTTAGGACACACTTGGTGTCCTATGGCCTTTTTCTTAAAAAAAATACTTTATTGTGTTTTTGGTGAAAGTTTATATAGTAAATTAAGCTCCCATTTGACAATCTTTTTTTTTTTTTATGTGAGTTGTTCAGTGATATGAATTACATTTTTTTACAATGTGCCAACATTCTCTTTAATTGTGCTCTGGCTATTCTGTTCCCAGTACACTAGTTTCCCTGCCCTTTGTCTTCTCATCTTTGGTTTAGAGTTAATGTTGACGTTTTGGTTTCATACAGATAGTTTTTTCTCCTACTGCTTTTTGATATGACAAATCTCAATTTCTTTTTTCTCTTCCTTTTTCCCACTCTCCTAGGTCCATCTGCTAAAAGTCACCAGCAATGCAGACCCTATCATCCTATTACCCTGTGGGGTGGCTGACCCACTAGCCCCCAGGGCTTTCCTCAGCCCTTGACAATGAGCCCTGGCCTCCTGTCCCCTTCCTCCCCATCCCTTCTGTGCTTCCAGCTCTCGCTATGACCCATGCAGAGCCGTCCACCTAAAATGCTGTCCTCGAGCCTGGTCTGTTGACCTGACCTGGTTTCCCAGAGCCAGTCTACTTCCCAGGGGGGTTTTCAGTGTTGGACCACTGGTCTTTCACAGCCAACTGAGGACTGAGGTTTGATCAGGGGCCAGCTTGGAGCTTTGGAGACCAGGTAGGCTCTGCAGAGAGGGAACCTTCCCCTCTTCGTCAGTGGCCTTGGGGGCAGGAAGGAGGTAACCACCATTTTGTCTTGGTCTCTGCTGGGGCTTCACCAGGGAAGGCCTTCTCCGTGTCCCTCCTTGAGGTGCTCCCTGGATCTCCCCTCAGACTGGCCACGAAGGGGTGGTCCTCCCCCAAGTTTTCTTTTTGTCAGGGCAGGCCCAGAACCAAGGTTCTTGCCAGGAAAGCATCAGTTAGAGCCCAGGTGACAATTGCCAGCCTGGCACCCATGTTTTATTTGGATTGTCCTATATTGAAAATGGTTTTGGATTAGTTACCAATGTTTAAAAATCAGGAGATTTCACACATGGATGTCTGACTTATCTTGGAAAAAAAATCGGGAGACCTAGCAACACTAGGTGGGCTTTCCTACATGGCAACCATTGTCTGCGGCTCCTGGGCTGTAGTCTTCAGCCCGTACCCCACTGAACTTGCTCACACCACTTGTGCTCTGTTTTTCTTTACCTGAAGGTCTTTGAGCTTCTGGAGTCCTAATATGGATGCTAAAGAAACAAGTTTAGTTCAGGCCAGTCTGTGGAAGCTGCAGTGTGTGGGCCTCTGTGTGTGTGTGTGTGTATGTACGGGCTGTGTGTTTGTGAATGTATGTGGTGTGTGTGTGCGTATCTGCATATGTGTGGGTGTGCGTGTGTATGTGGGATGTGTGGTCAAGGAAGTGGGCTGTCAGGCTCACAGGACAGAGGTGGGTAGGAAGGGGTGGGACAGGGGAGGCAGATACCTAGGGCAGGGCCAAGGAGCATACCCTTTGGCAGCTTAGAAGGCTGAGGTCATTTACTCCACAACCTCCAGGTAGGATGGTTGGTCCATGGACAGAGGGTGCAGGCTTTGTCCATGGGCATGCAGGGAGTAGTTAGTGCAAAGGCAGACCTAGGTTTCTACTTCTAGTTTGGCTGGCCTTCTCTGTTCCTCTGATTTTGCAGCCTTGGATACCTCAGCCAAGTCCCAGACAGGCAATTGTCAAGGCCTCCTTGGCAAACCATGGGACCTAGGCCAGGTGGTCAATTGGAGGAGTCCCTTGGGCCTTTCCCTAGTGCCCAGGGTCTGTCCCTTGGGTGGGGGTCAGGTTTCGGTTCCTCCTGGCCCCCGGGTCCCTGAGTTTCACTTTGATTCAGTGACTGCGAGCCTGTGTGAGAGCCGATGCCACTGAACCCCCACCCCTGCCTGTATGAACACCTGCTTGGCCCAAGCCCCCTCCCTGCCATCCCTTTACCCATGGGGCTGTGTGCTGATGTTCCCACGATCCTTGCGGGGGTGTGGGAGAGGGCAGGATGGCACAATGTAAGGATCTCAGTTCAGAGAGTCAGTTAGATTGGGGTTTATACCCTAGTTCTGGGGTCAACCAGAAGAAGAGTGGTGGGGTCAGCTGAGGGGACAGCAGAAGGGGTAAAGAGTCTCATCCTCTGTGGGAAGCCTCCCTGCCAGGGAAGGCTGGAACTCAGAGGTGGTATGGACTTGGCTATCTTCCCTACCTGACATGCCCTACTACCCTGTGGGGCAGAGAATCCCACAGGCCTTTCTCTCTGGCTTTAGAATATGGTTAAATCCTTGGCTGCAGCATCTGTGGTTCAGGGACTTCACAGGGCCCCAAACTTCTTTTGGCCATGGGGCAGAGGCAGGAGTCCTGGGAGGAAGGAGCCAGGAGCTCTGGGTTCCAGTTCTGACTCTGTGGTTGACTTACTGTTAACTTTGGAGCAATCTCTTCCTCTGGGCTCAGTTTCTCCATTTGCAATATGTTGCTGTTATTGCTAGGTGCTGTTGAGTTGATTTTGACTCATAATGACCACATGTGACAGAGTAGAACTGCCCCATAGAGTTTTCTAGGCTGCAATCTTTACGGGAGCAGATTGCCAGGTCTTTCTCCCATGGAGCTGGTGAATGGGTCAGTTAGCATCCAAGTGCTTAACTGTTGTACCATCTTGGTATTATTATGAAAATAATTTTGACCTTACAGGTCCCCTAAAAGGATCTAGGGGATCCCCTGGCCACACTTCGAGAATCCCTGCTTTAGGCTGCTGCAAACTCTGATCTTGCTTGCTTATCACTCATACAGATAGGGAGATCAATTAAGTGGTTTTGATTAAATGAACGGTAGTATCAGTTTCTCCCCTTCTTTGCACCTGAAGGCAACTGGGAGCCATAGAAGTTCTCTGAGCTGGGGAGGGAGTGACACACAGGACTTTGGAAATCCTCTAGTAGAATGTTCTGAGGCAATTTGAGAATTGAGAAAGGGGGAAGGATAAAAGGCACTAGAGAGGATATGTATGAGAAAGAGATTGCCTGGAGTGAAGCTAACTGAGCCATGAGAGGAAACAGAGAGAAGGTAGAGATAGCCCCTTGAGGAACTAGAAAGGAGGAGGTCAGGAAGTGAAGGGGGTCAGACACTTCCCAGCACCAGCCACCAGGTGGCACCATTGACCCAGGACAGCTTAGTTGCCATCCAAGGTTAGGGATCAGAGGGGTAACAGGGCAGTGTGTGCTGGCTGTGAGCTTGGTGTGCTTGTAACTGGGCTGGGGGTGGCAGTTCCCAGGTAGACTGACCATTTGGCTGAGTCTCGCTTCTCTTTCAAAATTCAGTCAAGAGGAGGGAGAGGCTGGACAACCACTATTAGGGGTCAGTCTGGCCCTTCCTCACTTTCATGGCAAAGATGTTTCGATACAAACATTCGTGGGAGTTGAGCCCTTGGTTCTAGTCTAAGTCTTTACTTGCTATGTGACCTTGAGTAAGTCATTTTTTCTGAGCATCCTTTTCCTCATGTTAAAATGCAAAGATTTGGCCAGATGATTTTTACGGGTCTTTTGGGTGCTGCTTTTCTGTGGTGTGCCAGAGAGAACACTGGAGTTGGAGTTAAAGTCTGGATCTTTCTGTCAGCTGTGTGACCTTGGGCAGGTCACTTCCCCTTTCTGAGGATAACAGTAACATCTCCCTCATAGGCTTACATGAGCTAGCAGACTGGAGGATGCTTTGAAATCTTTTTTGGTGCTGTAGAAGAGTGAGGGGCTGCTATTTATTATTTAACCTGGAATTTAAGTGAGCCAGAAGCAGGTGTTCTTCCACCCTCATAGCTTAGGAAGTTGTGTCCCTGCTTGTGACTGCAGAAAGAAGCATCACGGCAGGTGTTTTCTCAAGGCCACTGCATCTCTGTCCTAAATATCTCCCGAATCTCTCATTTCTCTCCATCCTCAGTGCTACTATCTTGGCCTGAGCACTCTCTTTTCTTGTTGGATGATTGCTGCAGCCTCCTAGCTGGTCTCTACCTCCAATGACCCTGACTCCTCCAAGCAGTCCGCCCTCCATGAAACAGCCCCTGTGCCATTTCTGAATTACGATCTTCATCAGTCACTTGTCTGAAGGGTTTTGACCCTTCAAATCTTCTCATTGTTCTCAGAAAGCCACCCAAACTTGTTGACAAGGCTGTGAGGCCTTTTCTGATCAGACCCCTGCCTGCCTCGAGAGCCTTATCCCTGTCACTCTCCTCTTTTCAGGCTCTACTCCAGCCTTATCACACTTCCTCCCATGCCTTGAACATCATGTGCTCTTTCCTGCTTGTAGCCCAAGGGTTACGCACATGGGTTGTAGACCCAGGCAGCCTGGGTTCAAGTACTGCCTCCACTAAAGACTACTTGTATGACTTCGGGCAAGTTACCTTTACCACTCTGAGTTTCAGCTTCCCTATATGTAAAATGAGGGCACCAATCCTGCCTACAATTGGGTTGTTATGTGGATTCAACGAGGTCATGCCTGTTAAGTGCTTAGGACAACCCCCGATGCATAATACATGCACAATAAAGGAGGGCTTTTATTAGGATGCTGTCCTCCTGCCTGGAATCCTGTCACCCTCTCCCACCCCACTATTTACCCAGATGACATTCCCAAACTTCAGGATCCAGAGTAAATGCCACATCTGAAAGGAGCACTCCCCTGATGGCCACTCCTATTAGCTTCCCCAGCCCCAACCCCGGCACCCAGAACCTGCCTGTTGATAAAAACATCACATTTGTCACTGATCTGTCTTCCCTGCCAGGCTGTGAGCTCCATGAGGGCAGGAACTGTGTCTGTGCCACAGGGTCTGGTTCATGGCAGCAAATTGGTGCTGAAGTCACAGAAGCCTGGGGCCCATCTGGTCAGTGGGCACAGGCTGCTGGGTAGAAACCAGGGCCCCACACAGCAGACATTTTCCCACTCCTGCCTGAACCCAAAGCCTCCATCCTCCTCCAGCTTCCACTGTCCAGCCCCATAGAAAGGATCTTGTGCCAACCATTCTGGATGGGGACGAGTCTCTCCCATAGTGTAAATACACACACGCATGCACACAGGTACATACACATACACACGTACATACGCTGGTGCCTCTGGCCCCCTTTTGGCCTGCCTTACCTGAGCATGTTCTTCAGGTGTGTACAGATGATGGCCTCAAACAGGAAATACAATCTGACCCCAAAACAATGGCTATCACTTATTGTCTGTTTACTATTAATGCTTTAAATTATTAACCAATTTAATCCTCACAGCTAATCTATTTCATAGATCAGAGAGATCCAGGAAATTGCCCAAGGTTACACACCTTGACAGCAGCAGTGTTAGGACCGTGTTGGCTCCAGAGCAGCCTTACTTGCCACCCTGGTCTGCTTCTCACAGGGGGGATGGCATTAGCTATGTATGACAGTGTGGGACTGAGTGTCCCCAATGGGAGTGTCCTCAACTCACTCCGACATGGGGCTCCAATTCTAGCTTCTTTTCAGTCTGCTCCTCTTGATGGCCCTGCCAGACTGAGCTCAGAGGGACCTTGGCTTAGAATCCATTACTCAGGCCTCCCATTTCTGAGGCTTCACCCAAGGCTGCTATGCTCACTGTCCTGCCACAACTTCAAGTTGGTCAGGTTCAAGTGCAGTTGGCCAATCGCATGTGAATTTTAAACCACAGCAGTGTAGCGCAGCGGGCAGACCAGGGTTCGATTCCCCCCTCCTCCTTGTACTTCCTAGCTGTCTGAGAGTTTCAGCTTCCTTATCTGTCAAAAGAGGATAAGATTTCCTACTTTTCCTGGTAATTCAAAAATGTTACCTATAATATCTTGATTAGCACTGGCATATAACAAAGTTCAAGAGTATCAACTATTATTACTTCTGTTAAAGGAGCCTTGGTGGCACAATGGTTAAGCACTCAGCTGCTAACCGAGAGGACGGTGGTTCGAACCCATCCAGCTGCTCCGCAGAAGAAAGACCTGGCGATTTGCTCCTGTAAGGATTACAGCCTAGAAAACCCCATGGGGCAGTTCTACTCTGTCACATGGGGTTGCTATGAGTTGAAATGGCACCTAACAACAACAACAATCACTTCTGTTATCAGCACTGAGGTTTTACCCTAAGTCCAGACTCCCCAAGAAGACCTTGTTGAGTAACTTCTAAATTCCCAGCTCTATTTTCTCTTTTTAAAAAATAGTTTTAAAAAATTTATATTGCTAAGTGTAATGATAGGATTTTTTAGGCCAGGGTCCGAAGGAAAAGAAAGAAGTACTTACCAGCATTTACATTGGAAGGATTTTCTCTCCATGTTTCAGAAACTCAGATAATTCAAGTTAGAGGTGAGGGCAGCTTCCAAAGGCAGAATGAGCCTGATATGGGGGTGGGGGAAGCTGGGGCTCTTTGTCCCAGTTCAGCTGCTACCTCGCTGTGTGGTCTCAGCCAGACCCTGCCCTCTCTGGGCCTGGATCTGGAAGCTATGAGTCTGGACAACCAACCCTTGGGGCTCCCGGACCTTCCCCCTCCTTCTTCCCTGCCTGCCCCCTCTCCCTCCACCTCCATCTTCTCTCTTCCTTTCCTTTCTATCTGAGACACAAACGCCATCCAGCAGTTCTGAATGCTGCCTTTGTTCTGTGAACATCTCTTTTCTGAAAAGGACGATCAGTCAGGTTTGTATCTATTAAACACGGGCACATTTTATCAGTTAAGAGCCTGCACACTCTCTCTACCCAGACATACCCTTAAGGAGGCAGATAGAAGCAGCAAAGGGGAAGGTTTATGGGAGACAATGGGGGAAAAACCACAAAACCTCTTTTGGGGCCTAATTTACGGTCCTTCCAGCAAATGCCTTCTCTCCTGGGAGCCCCCAGATCCCTGTCCCACTCTTCCCCGTGGCCCTCAGCATTTTTCAGCTTGACTGCAGTTTATGACTTGTGCCCCCCTCCCTCCCACATGGGGGAGGGGGCAAGAACAGAGTCTGTGCCTGGGCCATTCTCCTTTCAAGGCCTCTTTGAGGCAGGGCTTGGAGCGCTGGACTTGGAGTCACCTTCCATGGGCATGAGCCCTGGCTTTGCACGCCCACAATGGTGATCTTGGGGAACCTGCTTCACCATTCTGGGCCCCAGCTTTCTTATTGGCAAAAAAAAAGGAGGATCATCATGCCTTAATCGAAGCCTTGTGCAAATTAAGTGAGAAGCGATGTGTGAGAAAGTGCTTTGTAAACTGCAAAGCTCTGTGTAGGCCTAAGTGTCATTGCCGATCATTCCGCATACCTGCTCTGTGTCCTTAGACAAATTCCTTCACTTCTCCAAGGGTCAGTTTTTCTCTTCTGTAAAATGGAGACCATAGTGTTTAAGTCAAACAGTTACTGTGAGAAATGCATAAACAGATGTAACATACCTAGTACTGCCCCTGGCATGTGGCAGGAACCCCTGTTTCCCTATCTTGTTTTTTCAGTGTCTTCTTCTGTGGGTACAGCACACAGTGATTAAGCCACAGGCTTCTGAAGTCAGGCTGCCCAGACCAGGGCAATTTCCTTACCCTCCCCATGCTTCAGGTGTCTCACAGGGGCAGTGATAATATCTGCTTCAGAGGGTTGTTGCCATCAGACCACGCACATCAATGACTCCGCCCAGAGTCAGCGCCAGGTGAGTGGGGGTGATACTGCCTGACCTTGCTTCTGCAGACAGACAGGCCTCAGGGCTGGACAGAACCCCAGCCCCTCCTGGAGCCGCTGAAGAACGCGGCGGGAGCTAAGAGGAAAGGGATTTGCTCAGGGTCGAATGGGAGTCACATCTCAAGATCTTCGAGGAGTTTCCAGGGATCCCGTTGGGCCAACTTGCGAATAAGGTCCCTCAAAATAAACAAAGCGCTCTGGGGAGAGGCCACACCCTCCTCCTCGCCTCTGCCTCGCTCCAGCCAACCCTCCCGCCAACCGGACGCTAGAATGGGTGCTCCCGGGGCGCCCGCCCGGCCCGAAATAGCGGGCAGACATCTTCCAGGAGGGCATCTGGATTTTCCTGTGCGATGTGGAAGGAGAAATAAATGGAAGCGCGTCAGAACAATGCGCAAAAAGAAGGGAAGGAGGCGGCCCGCCCGCGCCGGGCCTCCGCCAAGCATTTGCAATTTAATTGACATTTGGCGGCAGGAAGCCAATCAGTATAAGTCAATTGACGTTCGGAGATAAAACTAATCGCGGGCTGGGCCTTCCCCCGCCGGCGCGGCCGCCGACTGGCCGCCCGGCGCAGCGTGGTGGCCGCGGAGCCGCGGGCCCGGCCCCGGCAGGTAATGGCCTTGGCGCGTGTCTTGGCCCGCGAGGGGGCAGCGAGCGGCCCGCTGATTGCCGCGCAGCCCAGGGCGGCCGGGAGAGGCCCGTAATGAATGACTTTATTTGCCGGGGCCCTGCTGCGAACAATTGAGTTTGTTATGGTAACAACGGATGCCAGCTTTCCGGGGCCCCGGGGAGCGCTGGCGCGCGGCAGCCGGGACCGGGCGGCCGAGCAGATGATGCGCGCTGAGGCTGGGGGCTTCGGGCGGGGGGCGCGGGCAGACCGAGTGTCAGCAGCCGAGCCTGTGTAGAAGAGGCCGGCTAGCAGGCCTCCTTGGACCGAGGGTCTGGGGTGGTGATGGACACCCCTCTCCTCTTGAACCACGGCGCACAGTGGGGATTGCAGGTTCATTACATTCCTTGTTTGCTTGTTGGATTGGCAAACCTCTTCTTCCTGTGCCCTCTGGCGTGGGGCGGGCTCTGGTTTGTCTGGGCAATGCCCTGGTGATGAACTGTTTGTCTCTTGCACCAACGGGAAATTAGAATATTAGAACACAAAAGGACATCCCTTCTTTTGGTGCCATGGCTTGGTCAGTTCAGGGCTGGAGGTCAGCCTGCCTTTGTCCTCTTGGGTACCACCCAAAGAACCATTCTTGGTGGCACTGTGTCTCTGTACCCTCCACCCTGGAGAGATGGCCTCCCTTTCATCTCAGTGCGGTGTCTGTCACCATGCTTTGAGGCATGGCACCTGCCTCAGGGGAGCCCTTTCTGCCCCCACAGAGAAGTGCCTCTGAGTGCCCACAGCCTCTGACTCACACTCCCGTAGCAGCCTTGGTCTGCCTACTGCCTCCCCCATTAGACCATGACTGCCAAGGGCAGAGGCCAGGCCCCGTTAATTCCCATGGCTCCCTCAGTGCCCAGCCGCTGGCCTGGCAGAGCACATTTGGAAAACAGGTGTGAAAGAAGTAGATGACGGAGTGGACACTTCTTTGCAATCTCTTGCTTTCTTTCTGGTTACAGATGCCAAAGAATTCCTTCTACCTTTTTTTCCCCTACTTTCCAGCTCTCTTTCCAGGCGTGGTGTCCTTCATTCATTTACTTACTGAGCAAACATTTACTAAGTACCAACCATATGTTACGTACTTTGATACCACAGGTCCTTGCCCTCAAGGAACTTATTGGCCACTGAACAGGACAGACGATAAAGCGATGCATGTGATAAATACGTGTCAGGCACCTACTGTGTGTTGAGCAATGGCAGAAATTCCTTGAGTTAGGAAAGGCTTAAAGGAAGAGTTTGCTGAGGGCTTCCTCTGCCACTGCATTGAGCAATCCTCTGTGCCGCCCTGTGATGACTGCCCCACTCACAGATGAACACACCAATGCTCAGTGTGTTTAAGCGGCAGGATGATGCTGCGGGAGGGGTCTGTGGGATCTGAAACTAGTTCACTGTGAGAACTTTCTTTGTTAATTTCCTTTCCCTTTCTGGGCCTCGGTGTCTTCTGTAAAATGGGGGAGCTGGAATTGATGGTCTCTGAGGGCCAATTGAGTGTGAATGGCCTGCAGGGGAGCTAGAGCCAGGGCCCAGGTTTCTGCTCCTAGCCCAGTGTTTCCTGATCTTATAATGTGACTAATGGGGGATAAATGCTCTCCTTTCTCAGCTTTATGAGGCTGGCAGCTGATGTTTACTATGTACTCACTATGTGACAGGCACTGTGCTCACATCAGCCTTAAGAAGTGTAAATATGATTACTATTCCCCCTTTGCAGATGGAAACGCTAAGGGATAAAGAGGTTAAATAACATAGCTAATAAGTTGCAGGGTTCGGATTCAAACTCAAGCAGTGTGGTTCAGAGCCTGAGCACTTAACTACTCTGCAAGTGGCAACGGTGGGATATAAGTCTCCCAACCCCACCTACCCCTGCCTTTACTCCTCTGCCCAGGCTTGGTGTCACCTCACTTGCTCTTGGAGCTCCGAAACACATTCTGCACGTTTGCTGGGCAGCAGGAGCAGTGATTTCCAAGGTGCTCTGTCTCCTCTGGGCCTTTCCTCTTTACCTTGACACAAACACCTGGGAGAAGGCTCCAGCGGGAAAGAGAAGCTGCTGCGGAACCCAGGTCCCTTCTTGGCTCAGTCCTAGTTGCATTATTGTATTTGGAAATGGTTTTTACAAAAGAGAGGAGAGAACCCAGACCTTGTGTTTTAGGAACAAGCTCTCACTATTCATGGTCGAGGAAGTACATTGATTTTAGAGTTGCTTTTGGCACCTGTCTTCCTGTCCCTAAAATAGGGTCCAACGAAGAACAGTTTCCCTCCCTGGGGGTACCCCCTTTTCAGGAAGACAGATTAGGAAAGTCGTCCTAGCATGGAGGAGCTAGAGGGGCCCTTGGGAAATCATCTTCAGTGATTTTAAATCCTGTTGACTCAATGTCCCCTCTTTAAAACAATTATTTTGTAGTGCTTCTTTTGCTGACCTATAATGAAATATAAAGAAATATAGCTTACCTACAAATATATTAAAAAAAAAATCAATATAATGTCCCAGCTGTAACAAAAAGGGAAAAGAAAAGTAAACTCATAATAAAATGATTTATTTCATTATGTAAATGCTCAGGCATGACTACACCAGAAGACGTAATAAAGTAGTCAGTGGTTTGCACTTACACATAAAATCACCACAAATTCAGCAGCTACAAATGCGGGCAGCTGTGTTTTCTGGCAATATAAATATCTCCGGTAGTGTTGCCATCAGCAAACTGATTTTCTGAAATGGCGAACATGTTTTGATAAAATTCCAACTAAAACAAAGCAAAGCATAACCTTCTCTTCATGTTGTATTCCTAGGAAAGCCAGCCTAAACTGAAACAGCAAGTTTGTGCATACAAGCAAAACAGAGTTAGGTTCATGGCCTGAATATTTATCAAGAGAGTTTTCACCAACCTGAATATCTGGTGGGTTATTTCAAAGATGTGTGGGGTGCAGGCAGGTCTTCACCGCGCTGGATGGGGCTGGGTAGCAATCCCTGGCCCACCCACTGACTGCCATAACTCCTGCCCAGTAACAGTAATAACTCACAGGTTTCCAAAATATCCTCTCGGGGTGGGAGGCAGTATCACCTTTACTGAGAACCACTGGAACAGATAGGTCTGTCTCTAGGGTCCCTTCCTTTGGGGAGTTCTGTGACTCTGTTAACAAGAAAAACTTGCATATATTATGCACTTACTGTGTTCAAGACCTGGAGCTGGAAAGACATAAAGGCCTGGTTCTGATTTATGGCTGGGGCTGTGAAAGCTATATGATTCTACTCCATGGGTGCCAAGCTCCCAGGGGCCCTCGGTTGGTGAGCATAGCCTCACCCACATCTCATCTCTGGCTGGCATACCCTCTCCCTCATCCCTCAGGCCCATAAGTCCAAATTCTGGCTCAAGTGCCACCTCCTCCAGGAAGCTTTCCTTGACCCTCCTTTTCTCCCAGCAGGTTCTCTCTGTCTCTGGGCCTTTGCTGCCTGCTATTTGGGGATCTCTTGGAGTCCAGGGTATGTCCTCATGCTTGAACCATCATCTCCTCTCCAGACCTTGTCTCCCTGCCAAAGAATGGGCTCCCCAAGGGCCAAGTCTGAATTCCCTCACAGAGGTATGCCTGGGGTCAGAGCACCAGCAAAAGATGAACGAGTGCTTGAACCAAGGGATGAAGCTTAGCCAGGCGCCCTTCTCTGTACACATCTTGTCCTTTTAAAGCAAATGACATGCTTTCTCCTGCCCATACTGTCTGTCCTTGGCTGACATGAGATGCTTGCTGTGCAGATAGCACTATTGCATTTGGGATCCACTGGCTTACTTGCTCTGACCCAGTGCTGTAGGCACGGCATGATTTATTGACTCCATTGCACCGATGAGATGAGGGAAGTGTAAGGTCACACAGTTGGCAAGTGGCAGTGCCAGAGCTCACACCCTGTGTTCCGTGGCCTTTGTCAGTTAGACATTTCGAAGGCTGGACCTCTCTGCTGGGCAATCATCCATTCCTTTACTGGCTCCTGACTCAGTGGTGGGCACTGTGGCCTCAGAGGTGGGCAAGGCCTTGTGGCCCCTTTGGTTTCCCTTAAGAAGGTCTGTCTCCTGAGCCCCAGGCCAGGCATGGAAGGGAAGCATCAAATGCCCCCAGGGAGGGAGTGCCCACTCTTGTTCAAGCAGGAGGTCACCAAGGAGCCGCTGGCTCCTTTGTACCCATTTTTTTTTTTCAGTTTCAGTGGGATGCTACGTTCCGATGATTTCCCCAGAGAGGCAAGTCCACTTAGCCACTTACATCCATTCACTTCACAAATATTTATTGTGTTCCTGCTATGTGGCAGGCACTTTTCTAGCTGCTGGGAACATAACAATGAACAAGACAGACAAAAATTCCTGGCCTCATGAGTGACATTCTAATGAGGGAGAATAAATAAATAAATAAGAAAATATAGAGCATGTTGTTGGGTGTTTTGGCAGATAACATAGCTAGGTAAAGAGAGAGAGAATGAGGCAGTGGGTGGGGTAGGGCACATGCTGTTTTGTGGAGGGTCGTCATAGTGATGAGGTGACATCTGAGCAGAGACCCTAAGGGAGGGAGGAGTGAGCCAAACAGGTATCTGGGGAAGAACATTTCAGGGAGCTGGAACAGCAAGTGCAGAGGCCCTGAGGCCAGGGTGTGCTTGGTTTGTTTAAGGAGTAGTAAAGAAGCTAATTGTGGCTGGAGTAGAATAAGTGAGGGGGAGCGAGAGGAGGTGAGGTCCGAAAGATCGAGTAAGGCCTTGTAAGCCAGGATAGACTGTGGCTTTTGCTCAGAGTGAGATGGAATATCAGTGGGTGACAACCCAGAACCTCTAACAGGGAACTTTAGCAGGGTGTTCTGGACTCGTCTTTTACTCTTCACTCGGTGAGTCAGTAACTCCTGCAGATTCTCCCTCCTGCTCGTCTCTAAATCTGCCCCCTCTTCTTTGTAGCTGCCTCCACCATCATCTCTGTCCTGGGTAAGGGCCGTCATCTGGCCCCTGGGCCTCTGTCCTATCCTTCTCCAATGTGGTCTCCATACTATGGCCGGATCAAACCACGGACCACCTCCTCCTCAAACCTTCTGTGTTTGGAATGTATTTTGAATGATATGAGCAGACAAGGGGCCAGCTATTTGAAAAGGAGACTGGAGGGTCTGGAATGTGAGGATTGGGGTTGCTGGAAGATGGGCTGTCATTTGTGGGTAAGGTAGGCAGCATGGTGCAGTGGGTGGCTCAGAAGCCACACCCTCACCCCTAATCAACTCCTAGTGTTCAGCCCCATCTCTGGTCTCAGTAATGCCCCCCCCCCCAAGGCTCCTGGTTTATTTATTGCTTCTCCCCAGCTCCCCTTGGGCCAAGGATCATATGTTTTCAGACTTTGCCAGCTCTGAGCACATGCGAGGCTTATTTGCACACTGTCATTGCCCTGGCCTCCTTCAGAGACCCGCATGCCAGGCTCAGCCTTGTGGCCCCAGGAGCCACCTGCCCCAGGAAGCCAGCCAGGGCAAGCCCTTTTCACAAAGCACAGCATCCTGTTTCATAGTTGGGGAATTAAATGACAAGAAGGAGCTATAACAGTGCCTTGGGCCATGTTGACAATGGAGAGCGAAGTTCTGCCTGTTGATAGGAGCTCATTGGCTCAGCATAAGTTAAGGAGACCTTAAGAGAAGGCAGAGAGCCATGGGCAGAGGTCCTGGGATCCAGGTTCGAGTGCCAGCTGGGCTGCTGAGTGACTTGGTGACTTTGGGCAACTGTTGACTGTGTCTGGGCCTCAATTTCCAAGCTGTATAAAGATGATCTTGGCATTCACCCTTAGCTCTAAAATTCTCTAAATTGAGTTTTGAGGATGTTTCTTTCATCCAAGCAGCAGAGACAAAGCAGCTTGCCCAATTCTGAAATGCCTGGGCTCTCAAACGCACCTTGCATGATAATGCGGCTGTGTGGTCTTGGGCAAGCTGCTTCCCCTCTCTGAGCCCATTCTCACCTGTAAAACGGGTGTGATAAGCTCTTGCCCACCTCCTGAGGTTATCATGAGAGTCAGATGAGCTGATGAATGTGAAAGGTCAGTTTGAGTATACCTTTGTGAGGTGGTGATTCTTGTTGTTGTCATTATTGTTTTCAGATGTGCCTCACCCTCTCTGCCGGTATAATACAACAATGTGCCTCTTCTAGCTCAGAGCCAAAACAAGTCAGTTTAGCCATGCAAGAGGGGAAATGATGGTGGTTCAGTGCAGAGTGAAGAAACCCTCTTATAATTTGTGCATGCTCCTTCCACGCCATTATAAATCTGCCATTGCTGTGAGTGTGCTGGGTGGAAAAACACACAATGATATACACAAAAGCCTCTCAAGTTCTTTTCAACTGGGGCAGGAGATGACACACGTTGGCAGACAGAGGCTGATCTCTGTGTATCCAAGAGGAGTCGAGCCAGTCTGAGTATATCTAACAGGTCAAGCTCTGAAATGAAGAAGCAATAAGCCAGTGAAATGGTACTATCACCGAAACATGATTGATCAATTGAATTCTATCAGAGACAGTGGACAGTGAGATTAACTCAGGCCTGATAGGTTCAATGAGTTAAAGCATGATGTTCATTTCAGCTTCATTTCACCAGTCTTTGCTTGTGAAATTGGTCAATCAATAGAGGTTGAAGATCATATATATATATATATATCGGGGACCATCTTATGGGGAATATAATCTCAGTAGTTGGCTCCTGGCTGGGGCTGCCTGCTGCTGGTAATGGAGACAGAACAGGGACTCCATCAGCCCCATCGAAATGGCTTGATATCTTCTCCAAATGAAAAGTATTTTTGGATCTCTGATGATTTATCTTTTTTTCCTCCCTCTCACTTTGATCTATGACAAAACTCATACCCATCTGGGAGAAATATAGTGATTTCTCCTGAAAACATTTGTGCGATGATCAGGTAGATACACTTCAAAATATGAACCTTCTTTTTAGTTATATTGTCCTTGGGAAAAAAATAAAGGCAGTAATTTAAAAACCCAAATGGGGGTAATGCAAAGATATCAGAGTAAATATGATTTTTAAACCCTTTTACTTATTCCTTTCCATGCAGTGGGGGATGGGGGCAGACGGCTGTGTGCGTGGAAGCCAAAAAAAAAAAAAAAAAAGAAGAGGGATGCAGGCATGAAAAGTCTTCCCAGGTATAATTAAAACACAGCCTTTAGCATTCTTTGATCTCATTTAAAAGCACAATTCACAGAAACAAATCACCCTTTTGCTCCTAGTAATATTTCATTTGCTTTGGAATATTTTCACTATAGTGGTTAACATCCTTCCTAATTAGTGTGCATATCTCTCTGTAAGGTAGAGTAATTAGGTACCACCGTAGGAAGTAATGGACTTGGACAGTATGGATTAGAGAGAACAGACTTGGCCTGTGGCAATGCACAAGGTATTACTTCTTCCTGCCTGTTCTTTGAGGTCATCTTGATTCATTTGAGCACACAGAAATCCTGTCTCTTTATACCAACACCATGAGAGCTTCAATAATGTGTTTGCATTGTTTGTTCATCAAAGTATATATTAGGTTCTGGGTAATGGTGCTGAGCAGCTAGACAGAGAGGAAAGAGCCTTGCTATTCTTTGCCCCCATACCCACCCCCATTCCTCCATTCTAATCATTCTGAATTATAGCCAGCCCTCACGCACCGTGCTTTCTCATGCCTCCAGACCTTTGCATATGCTGTTCCTCCTGCTTGGAATGTATTTCCTCTTCCCTGCTGTTTCGTTGGAGTCCTGGTGGCATAGTGGTTAGGAGCTTGACTGCTAACTAAAAGGTTGACAGTTCAAACCCACCAGCTGCTCCTTAGAAACCCTATGGGGCTGTTCTGCTCTGTCCTACAGGGTCGCTGTGAGTTGGAATCGTCTTGATGGCAGCGGGTTTGGTCTGGTTTGGCTAACTCCTTTCTAACCCGCTGTCGTCGAGCCTTTCCACCTCGTGGAGACCCCATGTGTTACAGGGTAGAACCGGCTCCTTAGGGTTCTCTTGGCTGTAATCTGTATGGTAGCAGATTACTGAGCCTTTCCTCTGTGGCACCACTGGGTGGGTTTGAACTGCCAACCTTTAGGTAGTAGTTGGGTGCAAACTGTTTGTGCCACCCAGGGACCTTTTCTTCCTACTCATCCTTAAGACCCCGTGTTCAGTTCTTCCAGGGGACTTTTCCAGATCACTTCTGGCCCCCACCCCCTAATCTGGATTAAGCAGTGTTGTTTAGTGTAGGGTTAGGAGCAAACTCTGGAGCCAGACTGCTTGGGTTCAGGTCCCAGCTCCTCCACTTCTTACCTTTGTGAACTTAGGCAAGTTACTTAACTTCCTTGAGCTTCAGTTTCCTCATCTGTGTAATGGGAGGGCACAATAATAGACTTGACATCATAGGATTGTGTGAGGATTAAGCAGGCGAGGTGCTTAGAACAGTGGCTCACACAGAGTAAGCTCTGTGTAAGGTTGGCAAGTCCCATCAGGCTCTCAGGCCTATCTCTGCTTCTCAGGCTCTCAGCCTTATTTACTACATTGTCACTTGTCCGCCCCCTCCGCTCAAGCACAGAGGATAGGACTTAACGGCTTTCTAGCTCTGGCGCCAAGCGCAGGGCCAGGCAACCAGTGGGGTTCAGTGCACTCTGCTCAGTGAACACATGGGTCGGCGAGGCTTGGCGCAGGAGGCGGGATCCTTGCACTGCCCTAGGCCCGGCTTGGCCGTGGTTGTGCTGCCTGACCCTGGACAAGTCCCTTTGCCATCTGGCCTCTCCTTTGCCATCCCTGTGTGTGGAAGTGGCAGATCCCTCAGGGCCCTTCCCTCACTGACAGCCTATGGCTCACTGATAACACACGGCACAATCAGATTCACTGTGGTCCAACCTGAACGTATTCGGCAATTTTACAATTTCGTGTTTTCCCTCTCTAAGAAGAAAAATTGAGTGAAACTAATGGCTGAATAATGGCAGTTCCAATGGAATTTTCCCCCATGGCACTTTGATTTTTCTCAGTCTGCAGCCCCAGTTTCGGATGGGATTTATAAAATCACCCAGAACATTGATTTTTGTTCTGTGTTGCTACGGGACATTTCCAGTCCTGCCACCCTCATCCATGGCCGGGCCCGGCTCCTAGATGCTCTGGAAATGTTTGCCAGCCAAATCCTGTGGCGTGTGGCTGGATTCCCGTCCCCCTATCCCAGCATCTTGTCCCTATTGGCCCAGGCCTGACTTAAATAGCCCCTCTCCCAGAGTCCCCTCCCCATTGTTAGCCGTCTCTGGGTCTCCCTAAGCACTCCAAACAGCATCATGCATCAAAAAGAAGCTCCGTGAATTATTTTGAGCAGAAGAATTGGTGGCATTTTTGTTGTTGTTGAACTCCAAGCAATATATGACTTGTTGCATTTTGCTTTTGACCTGTGCCCCCAGGAAGCTTAGAGCTCAACTGATTTTTGGTAGTTTATCATCCTCTCGAGTTACAAGTTTTATGAGCTGTTTCAAACCTTTCTGAGAAGTAGGTGGGGCATAAACCTTTGGGCGTTTCGCTTCCGTCCTCCTCTGGGATCACTGGCATAGTGAAGGTCACTCCTGGATGGTTTTCTCCCGAGTTCTCTAATGATGCCAGAGGCTGTCCTACAGCTGAGTTCCCCTAAACCATTCCGCCCTGCAGCCCCTCAAGTCTTCCTGGGCCACCCATTCAATCCACAAACATTTATTACCATCACCTATGCTTGAGGTGAGCCAGACATGGGCTCTGCCCACAGAGAACTCACACTTTTAGCAGATACCATTATTATTCCATTTGACAGGTGAGAAAATTGAGGATTAGAGAGGTTGAAGAACTTGCTAATGATCACGGGCTTGTAAGAGACAGAGTGGGGATTTAACCTGGGTCTGCCTGAGTTTAAAGTGCCCATGCTTCACCAGCGTGCTGTACCGCCTCCATCACAGTGCTCAGCTTCACTCTAAGCATGGTGAGAGGTGTGCAAGTGCTCTGCCATGCATTTGTTGTGTGACCTTGAGCCAGTTACTTCATCTCTCTGTGCCCGATTTCCTCAGCTGTAAGATGGGGATTCCAAGAGGATCGACCACATAGACAGAATGCTTACGAGGAGTAACATCCAGTCCACTGTGGTGGCTTGTGCATCTTGCTGAGGACACATGGAAGGAAGGACAATGGATTCTGCCTTTGGGCTTGGGAGCAGCTTCAGAGAGGAGGTGGCTTTTTGGCTGAGTCTTGATGGGCAGGGGCTGAAGACTGTGCAGCTAAGGGAACAGAATGGATGGTGGTATTGGGGAGTGACAGTGAAGGACTCTTGGCGTTGTGGGGTGAATGAAAGGATGACCATGACAAGGCAAGTGGGGTGCTGGGGCTTGTGGGAGATTTGGGCTATGTCCTAGCCAAGCCTTGGAGGGGTTTTTTCATAATGCAAATGTTGACAAGAGTTAACATGTTTTGAAGGGTAACTTTGTGTCAGGCACTGTGCTAAAATGGTCACAGGGATTATTGTTTAATTCTTACAACAGCCCCACGGGTTGTCCTGCACTACCATTGTTCCCAGTGTGCAGACGTGGAAATGAAGGGCTTTAGTCTTCATAGCTGACCTGAAGACTAAAAGGAGGTGGAAAGAGCACTGGATCTGCAGATAAGGGGCTGAGGTATAAATTTTGCCTGCATATGAGCTGAGTGACCTTGAATGAATTACTCAACCTCTCTGAACCTTGGTTTCCTCATCTATGAAATGGGAAGAAAACACATACCTTTCTTGCACAGATGTTCTGAGGATCGAACAAGTTAAAGGGTGTGAAAATAATGTGGCACAGTGGCTGGTACTTAGCAGCACTCCATCTAGGGGGAGGAGGCTTGGAGGAGCTCATGTCCCCATTACCTCTGTCGGCACCCCTTCTTTCTTTGATAGGGATAGATGATGATGCTTTCTCGATCTGGTGCAGGATGTTTGGCTAATGTAGCCCCAGAACAAATCCCCTGCCTCCCCATTTATAATCTGTGATCACAAACGGCCCCTCCTCTGGAGAACTTCCGGAGCCACTACTGCCCTCAGCAAGCATTCCTTGTGTCTGGAATAATCTTAAGCTGCAAATTGGCATGATCTAAACTTGACTGGCCCCTGCCTTAGAGATTGCTTTTAGAATTTGCCACTCCAGCCATCTGAGGCGACCATCCCAAGCTCTCTGGGCTCGCTTGACCCAAGCTTTAAGTGCCCCAGGCCATACCAGCTCAGTCTTCCAAACCATCCTAGCTCTGGACTCTGCCAAGACTTGGCTCTCTCCCCTATCCTCACTGGGAGAGGCAAACCTGGGAGCATGGTGGGTACCAGAGTCCTGGGGTTGGAAGTAGCAAAGTGGCAGGGATGTCAGTTACCATACAACCCCGAAGAGCAGACCTGGAGAGGACTCAGACCTGAGAGGGGGGTGGTGTTGTAGCCCATAAAAACAGCAATAGAATCTGGGAGTTTTTTTTCACAATTTCAAAAGGCTTAAGAGTGATTGTACCCCAGTGAAGAAAAAAGGGTCCGTTTCTTCCTGTCTTTGCCTTTCTCCTCCCAGCAGGCTTGCCTCACGTACCTGTTATTAAGCCAAGCACCTGTAAAGAGAATGGGATCCCCATGGCTGCCTTGAGCAGTCATTTACAGGTGGAATAGATATGGGGGCAGGGGGGGAGGGCCCTGTAAAGACTGCACAAAAAGGAAGATGGGAAAATAAATGTTCATTTAATACTATATAGTTGGCAGAATCTAGGGTGGGTGATAAAAAGGATTTTAGAGGAGAAAAGGGTTAGAGATGACTGACCCAGCCTCCTTAGTTTATTGACAAGGCTTCTGAGGCCCACACTGCAATTAAGGGCAGAACCAGGGCTAGAACTCAGGTCTGCTGGCTCCCAACCCTTCTCCCACTGGGCCCTGCCACTGCCCTGCCATGCTGAGCAGGGACTATGAGGATGAGGGAGGCTCTGTAAGGGCTCTGGGGCCGGGGCGGGCGAGGGCGGCGGGGGTGGTCTGTAGAGAATCAGGATTCCGAGAAAGGTCAGAGGCTCGTCCAGTAGCTCCAGCCTCCCTTCCTGTGACTTTTCAGCCTCCGGCTGGGGTTTGTATCCCAAAGGCCATGGTGCTAGAAGGAATTTTGGAGACTCCTGTTTCGTTTTTTTTTTTTCTCATAGTGTGCATCCACAGACATAAGCACATGATGGTCTTTAAAGAAACAAACCAGAACCTACCCAAGAAAAATGCAACCCCCTGAATCTGCTGTGCTCTGAAGAAAATGCAATGGGTTTATGATCTTTTAAGACACACAAGAGACAACTTTCTCTTGACAGATGGGAATCTGAGGCTATTTTGCTTTCCTCCCCCTTTGCGTTACCAGACCCGATTGTGTAAAGCTTTTAGCTTCAAAGCCGGGTTGTGAATAACATTGGTTTAATCTGAAATTTAAAGCCAGCATTTCTTCGCTCCCCGAGACAGGGCTTCCTGCCCCTTGCTCCCCTGAAGCTAGCTTCCAGAATGTTAATTCTGCGAGCCATGGTTGACTAACCCCAGCACTGGGTCTATTACATATTATTTGATTTGGAGTAGAAAAAAAGATTTAAAGATACCATGCCCCCTGTATACCTTTGTGCTTTTGCCCATGTCTCTCCATATATTTAAACATACCATTCACATTGTGAGTTCAGATTTTTCTCCCTGGAATAAAATGGGTCCGAACATTTCTGTAGCCTGACTCCAAGATCACATTCCGCAATTAAGTCAGACAGCCTCTTCGCGGTGCCAGTGAGAAACACTAGGAAAGCTTACACTGAGGCCTGGAGGTCCCGACCTGCCTTCCTACAGGGGGTGATTTTGTTGTATTCATTTTCGTAGCTGTCTTTGAGCATATAATCCATTTGTGTGGCTCATATTCACTGCACATTCACTGTGTGTGGCACCCAGACACAGGTCAGCCATGTCTCTGCCCTCAGAACCACATGCTTTTTTTTTGGTCAGAGTACTTGTCTTGGTTGATACTTGCACTTTTATTGGTTTGGTTTTTAAAAAAATTACTGTTTTTTCCCTCCACTGGACGTAACTCCATGAGGACCACAACTGGGTCGGCTTTTGCCCTTCCTTGTATCCCTAACAGCACAGCACCTGATCACTTAGGTTAGTTGAGAGAAGAATGAATGAATGAATAAGATGAGGTGGAGGGATCCTGGCATTGCAGACCAGACATGCGGCATGAAAGTGGTTGTCACAGGTATTATTAATTTGTTCATTTATTCTATAAATATTCTCTGTGGGGGAGACAAATGAATGAACTGCAGTCTTTGCCCTGAAAGTGGCTCCCAGTACAGTGTGGGAGTGAAGGCCCCAGGGGAACTAGACTCCTAATATAATATATGAGAAGTGGCCAGAGCTCTCAGAACCGGAGAGGAGAACCAGCTGGGGCATGAAGGAAGGCATCCCGGAGGAGGAGGCATGTGCACTTGGAGGCAGTGCCTGTCTTGGAAAATGGTGCCCACATATCAGCGAGGACTGATATATGTTCCATGTGGGCACCTCAGATTACCTGTGGCCTACAGACTGCCTCCAGCGCAGCACCTTCAAACACTCGCAAGGTAAAATTCTGTCTTTTCAGACACTAACAACCCTTGTCGTTGTTTGTTGCCATTGAGTCGACCCTGACTCATGGTGACCTACGTACAACAGGATTCCAACAGAATGTGAAAATTATCAAACAGTATCATTAACATCACACGCAAGTGAAATTTTGCTGAAGATGATTCAAAAGTGGTTGCAGCAGTACATGGGCAGGGAAACTGCCAGAAATTCAAGCCAGATTCAGAAGAGGATGTAGAACCAGAGATATCATTGCTGATGTCAGATGGATCCTGGCTGAAAACAGAGAATGCCAGAAAGATGTTAACCTGTGTTTCATTGACTGTGCAAAGGCATTTGACTGTGTGGATCATGACAAATTATGGATAACATTTCAAAGAATGGGAACTCTGGAACATTTAATTGTACGCTTGAGGAACCTGTACATAGATCAAAAGGCAGTTGTTCAAGCAGAACAAGGGGACACTGCATGGTTTAAAATCAGGGTTGTATCCTTTCACCATACTTATTCAATTTGTATGCTGAGCAAAAAATCTGAGATGCTGGCCCATATGAAGAAGAATGGGGCATTAGGATTGAGGGAAGACTCGTTAACAACCTGTGTTATGCAGATAACACAATCTTGCTTACTGAAAGTGAAGAGGACTTGAAGCAGTTACTGATGAAGATCTAGGACTACACCCTCCAATATGAATTATACCTCAACATAAAGAAAATTAGAAACCCTCACAACTGGATTGTTACAATACGTGACATCATGATAAACAGAGAAAAGATTGAGGTTGTCAAGGATTTCATCTTACTTGGATCCACAGTCAATGCCCACGGAAGCAGCAGTCAAGAACTCAAATGACGTATTGCATTAGGCAAATCTTCTGCAGAAGACCTCTTTAAAGTGTTAAAAAGCAAAGATGTCACTTCCAGGACTAAGACGCACCTGACCCAAGCCATGGTGTTTTCAATCACCTCATAAGCACGTGAAAGCTGCACAATGAATAAGGAAGACTGAAGAAAACTGATGCCTTTGAGTTATGGTGTTGGTGAAGAATACTGAATATACGAAGGATTGCCAAAAGCACAAACCGATCTGTCTTGGAAGAAGTACAGCAAGCATGCTCCTTAGAGGCCAGGATGGGGAGACTTTGTCTCATACACTTTGGACATGTTATCAGGAGGGATCAGTCCCTGGAGAAGGACATCATGCTTGGCAAAGCAGAGAGTCAGCAACAGAGAGGAAGACCCCCAAGGAGATGGACTGACACAGTGGCTGCAACAATGGGCTCAAGCATAACGATGATTATGAGGGTGGCACAGGACTGGGCAGTGTTTTGTTCTCTTGTACATAGGGTCACTATGAGTCAGAACTGACTCAATGGCACCTAACAACAACAACAACAACAATAGAATGTTGCCTGGTCCTGCATCATCCTCACATTTGAGTCCATTGTTGTGGCTATCATGCCAATCCCTCTCACTGTGGGTTTCCCACACCCCTCTTGGCCCTCTACTTCACCAACTATGATGTCCTCTTGTAGCACTTGATCTTTTCTGATGATGCACCCTAAGCGAGTTGAAGTCTCAGACAATATTCTGTGATCCATAGGGCTTTCATTGGCTAATTTTTAGAAGTAGATAGCCAGGCCTTTTTCCCTAGTCTATCTTAGCATGGAAACTTTACCAAAACTTGTCCACCACGGTTGACCCTGCTGTTATTTGAAATACCGGTGGCATAGCTTCCAGCATCATAGCAACATGCCACAGTATGACAGATGGGTGGTGGCCCAGCCCTCTATTTGGCTTAAACCCTCTTGGGTTTTAAGCCCAGTCTTCCACAGCAGGGCTCAGATCCTCTCTGTGGCCTCCACAGCTGCCTGGCCCAACCCCTCCCTGCCTCTCCAGATGCCCCTGGGGCCTATCCCCCATCACTCCCTTTCATCTCCTTCTCAGTTCAGGGCCTTTGCAAGGGCAGGTCCCTCTGCTGGCATGCCCTCTCCACCCCCACCCTTTTCCCTGAGGCCTCCTCATTCTTTACTCTCAGTGCATACATGACTTCCCATTGGAAGACTTCCCTGACCGCCCCGCCATGAGGTCATACCCTTTTCCCCCATTATACATGGTCCTGCGAGTGTATTTCTATGTACTTTTTTCTACCTAGCCTTAATCACAGCTTGTAGTCATGTATTTGTTTGTACAATTCTTGACTAGTGTGGGCTGCCCTCTCTAGACTGAAAGGAAAGGCCTGTGTTGGTCATCACTGTATTCCTTGGTTTTTTTGTTTTTAAAAACATTACCTGGTACAGAGTAAGCGCTTGATCAATATTTGTTTGATGAATGAATAAATGGCTATATGTATAGGAGGCACCTCAGCGTCCAAAGCTTCCTTAAGGAAATGGCAGACTTCAGCCATCTGCTGTATAAAGTATGAGTTGGAATCGACTCGACGGCACTGGGTTTGGTTGGGTTTGGCTTGTACAAAGTGACAGGGTAGCCTTCACCTCCTTCCTCAGTAAAGAAACCAAGTGGAGGTACTGGCTGGGAAGGGAACAGCAAGAGCGGTCATGGTTAGGGTGAATGGCCGGAGAGGCAGCACTTCTCAGCTCACAGTCCTCACTGGGAGTGTCTGGCTGGACCACTAAGGCAGCCTGGACTTTCTTTCCTCTTTTTTTAAAAATTAAGATTTTATTTTTGGTGAAAATATGTACAGCAAAACCGATTCCCATTCCACAGTTTCTAGACATAATGATCAGGAACTTTGGTTATATTCTTCACATTGTATCAACATTCTCATTATGTCTGTTCTAGTTATTTCATTCCCATTAACTTACTTCCCCCCAACCTTAGCCTGGACTTTCTTACAGGCCCAGCTGATGGGTGCCCATAAGAAGGTGTTCAGGCAGCCAGAGCAGGACAGAGCCAGTTCTCGTCCTGTGGCTGCCTGTGTTCAGAGTTATGTGTGGTATCCTCAGGGGGAAGGCCCTCCAAGGACCCCCTGCGCATGCCCTGAGAGCCACGTGTGCTGAGCCTTACTCTGTGCCGGGCCCTACTCAGGAAGCATACGGTGACTTTGCTGTGAGGAGCTCTCAGCCGTGTCGCCCTCTCTGAGCTTCCTCAGTGGAAGTGAAGCTCTGTCTTTCCATGGCTCTGAGCTATGGCAAAAGTTCAGACTGTGGATCCCCTGGGGGCAGATTGTGCCAGAGGGCCTCAGTGGGAGAGCAGCCTGGCAGGCTGGGAGAGGCCTCCCCTGGAGGCAGAGTTGGGGTATGTCTGAAGGAGCAGCGGGAGGGAGGGTTGGGCCAGCGGGGGCAGGGTAAGACCTTAGTGGAAGTCATCAGGAGCTGCCTGACAGGAAGGAGACTTTGTTAGGAATTTTGGGCCTGGCTAAGTTTTGGGGCCTTGGGAGTGTAACTGAAATTGGTAAGTGGGGAGAAGTCTCTTGAAAATGGATATGGTCTCTTTGACTGGGAGAAACTTGGTGGGAGCACTGGGGACTGAGGCCAAGATCCAGTTTTGGCAGGAGCAGCTGGGGCCATGAGGAAGAAGGGGCTCTGAGGATGATGGTCTGTGGCAGAAGCAGGGACTTGTCTTGTGGGGGGCCAACGTCACAGGCTTCCAGAGGAGGATCCCAGGCTGAGGATCATTTGTCAGACAGACCAGGTCCCTCCTTGGCCCGTGGGTGTCTGGTAATTCAGCCTGTGGTATCCTCTTGGGCCGGAATTGATGTGAGATCCATTTTTTAAGGAGCTCATGAGCTGCCTCTGAAAGACTTTCCCATAGAGAATTCTCTGAGTCTGTCAATCACCACCGGGCTCTTTGAAAGGCCAGCACTCATGTGAGCACCCAAAGCTGTGTCTTTGTCTCAATGTCGGTCTCCATGTTGTCATTGCCCCCTGATAGGATAGCTGGGGAAGCACCAACTTGGCAGTGTCTCAGTGACATAATACCCCACTGCTTCATGCTTCTTGGCTTGGTCTCATTCCTCACAGGGGTGGGGTTTTGACATGAGGGATGAGGTCTAAGGCAGCGGTGTGCTGACGTGCGGGTTGGGGGAGACTTTGTGTATGGGTACCTGTCAGCACCTGACACATGCTGGTTTCCTTGGGGCTTCCCAATGGCCGAGGCAGGTGCCCCATCCCTGGCTCTGGATTTCAACGGTGTCCCCTGTCTGTAGTCAGCCCTGTGAGAGCAACACGGTCCTAGAGTACTCTGTGAAATGATGGAGCCCCTGAGGCCATTTCCTTACTTAAAATTTTTGCCCTCCTTGCTTTATTTTGAACAGCTTTAGCCCATGGCTCACAAAAAATATTTCTTCGCATTTCTTTTTTTCTTTGATAATTCATAATATTTCCTTTGAAATGTAAGCATTATTGCCAAGGACTGTTACAATTTGAATAGCTAACACTACAGAACACAGAGAATTTAATCCTATATTTTCTTTGTAAGTTTTTTATTAGGCCAATACATTTAAAGTTTTAAAACAAAACAAAATATACCATGGAAAGTGTCCCTGTTTCCACTCCCATTCACCCCAGATGAATAACCACTGTAAATGTTTTCTTCCAGAACTTCTTTGTACATACATATACAAATGTACATAAAGGTTTATTGTCTCCCTTTTTACACACAGAGTTGTGTATGTACTGTGCTGTACTTTGTTTTTTGACATAACAATGTATCTTGAAGATCTTTTCATATCAGTTCACAGAGGATGTGCTCAGTATTTTTTACTGCTGCCTAATATTCTACTGGAAACCGTGGTGGCATAGTGGTTAAATGCTATAGCTGCTAACCCAAAGGCCGGCAGTTTGAATCCTCCAGGTGCTCCTTGGAAACTCTATGGGGCAGTTCTACTCTGTTCTATAGGGTCTTTATGAGTCAGAATTGACTGGACAGCAACAGGTTTGGTTTTTTGGTTTGAAAATGCCACTGTGTGGACATACCATACTTTATTTAACCAGTTCCCTACAAATAAATTCTTGAGTTGTTTTTAGTCTTTTGAAGCTCTAACCTTGTACATATATCACTTTGCATATGGGCAAGCTTAGCTGTAAAATACTTTCTAAGAGGTGCATCTGCTAGATTAAAGGGATTTGCAATTTTGATTAAAATTTTTTTTTTTTTTTTTTTTAGATTTTGCCAAATTGTCTATCAGAGGTGCATAACCCACATGCTCCCACCAGAATTGTCTGAGAGTGTCTGTTCACAGCCTTCCTAGCACAGTGTTTCATCAGCTGGTATGGTGGCACCAGCTCTGAGAAAACTGTGCCTCCAAAGGGGTATGCAGTACAGGGGTGGTAGAGTACCTAGTGATTAAGGATGTAGTCTCTAGGCTCAGAATCCAAAAAAAAAAAAAACTGAGCTCAAATCCTCAGCAAATCACTCAGTCTCTCAAGCCTCAATTCTCTTATCTGCAAAATGGGGAAGTAGCATCACCTACTTTGGAGGTCACTGAGAGGATTAGATGAGGTAATGCATGTAAAAAGGGCTTCACACACTGCCTGGCACCTGGCTATGCAAGGCTGGCTGCGCACTCATCAGGTTCCCTGGTCTAAGCCTCACTCCGTTTCCTCTTCTTGTTAGGGAGGAGCTGGCTTGTGGGTCTGTCAGATCTTCCTCCCAATCTCAGTGGCCCACATGTCTTTCTTCAGTAACTTATGTAATCTCCACTCACCTTTTCTCTCTCATGCTCATCAAAGGTATTCAGGAGTCTCCGGTCCCTAATGGCCACTCACTTCCGGGCAGAGATTTCCTTCGGAAGCAGATGCGGGGAGACCTGTTTACACAGCAGCAGCTGGAGGTGCTGGACCGTGTGTTTGAGAGGCAGCACTACTCGGACATCTTCACCACCACGGAGCCCATCAAGCCTGAGCAGGTACGCTCCAGAAATCATTGCCCGCCACACCCACCTCTGAAATGCAGGCCTGGGTCACTCTCTCAACGGCAAAGGCGTCTGGTGGGGTCTGGGTGAAGAGTTCAGAAGGTTCTACTCAGAGGGGAGCTTTGTATTGTTCTTGGCCAGACTGGGCAAATCACAGCATCCCACGAGGTCAGGAGGATTTGCCTGGGGCTCTGCCGACTTTTTGCCTCAGTACCTTCGTCTTTCTGGCCAGGCAGGGACTGCTCCACTGTTGCAGAATGGTATCCTTTTCCAGGGCTTTTTGGACTGGGGGCTGTAATGATTGCCTGGGCCACTGGGGTAAGGTGGTCTTGGGTCATTGTCCAGTCAGTCAGGGTGATGGTATGTGACTACCACATGGCCTGGGGTCTCACCAGCTGTAACATTACAACGGTATTGCCAGGCCTCTAGTCAGGCCTCCCAGTCATGCTTTTAGAGGCTGAACTCAAGAGTCGGGAAATGAAGAAGTGTCTCATGGACAAACTCCCTCCCCTGGATTTTGTGCCAGAGAGGGAAGCAGGAAGATCAGCCCTCATTGAGTAGCTGCCCTGCCCTACGCTGGGCAGAGGACCAGGAACTGCCAGAGACTGTGGAGGGGGGACCAGAGAGGCGCTTCCCAGAGAGAGACTCTCTGGGTCTGGAGAAGGCTCCTAAAGCACCAGATTCAATTCAGGAAAGTGTTTTCTGGTGCCCAGTTGGTGCCAGGCCCTGGGCTGGTTACCTCTCCGGCATGGGAGACTCAGACATGGTTCCTACCTGCCTGGATCTCACACTAGTGGGTGAGTCACAGAGTCTATGAGCAGTAACTTTCCCCAGCACTTTCCTAGCTGGCATCTGGTGGTGAAGACTGGCCTCCCTGAGCTGCCTCTAAATCCTAATAGATGAGTCTGGAGAGAAAGCCATGCTTTTGGAGTTTTCTCAAAGAGCAATTCAAGACGATGTAGGCCTTGAATGTATGGACATATTCCCAGGGAGGGGAGCTTGGATGGTAGAAAGTGAGCAAGGTCTTGGGGGCTACCATGCTGTGGGAGTCTGACCGCCTCTGAGCAGCTCCTGTGAGGGCTGCGAAGACTGTCTAGCCGCTTTGCTTCCAAATGGGGAAAGTGAGGTCCAGAGAGGCAAAGAGGCTTGCCTAAGTCCACACAGCAAATCACGTATTCGTTTAACAAATACTTATTGAGTGTCTACTGCGTGCAAGACACAGAGCCCAGCACCAGGGGCACATCATGAACAAAACAGCCTTGGACTTGCCTTCAGGGAGTTTACAGATGAGCAGAAGTATCACAGTCAATAAGAATTACCCCAAGGATTGTGGATTACAAATGTGCTTGGTCCTGAGAAAGAAATATCTGGCGTTCCCCGAGAGCATGAGGCAGGGGCTGAACCAGCCTCAGTCGGTCCCTGGGGAAATGCATTTATGCTGAGCGATGCAGGGGTCGCAGAACCAGGAGAAGGGGTGTGGGAGTGGGGAGGATATGCCTGGCACAGGGAACAGCAGGTGCGAAGGTCATGAGGTGAGCGGGAGCATGGCTGGGGTAGAGGGAACTGGGGGGAGGGGTGGGAGGTGATGCTGGGGGTTAGATCTGGTCTTGTAGACTGTGGCAAGAATTTTGGTCTTTCTCCTAAAAGCCAAATGAGGCCTCCACTGGGTGGACATGCCATGGCCATATGTGCTGGCCGGAACTGATCCTATACACTGCAGATCCTGAGCTTTAGGGAGGAGAGCCTGTTTCCATCATAAACACCCCCCGGCCCCCCACTGCCCAGAGCCCTTCAGAAAGATGACTGAAGCCACATTTCATTTTGACACAGGAGGAGAGAGGGGACTCAGCCAGGAAAAATTCCTTGGATGAGGCCTACCTTTCTCCCAGAATCTGGGAGAAAATTTGTCTTTTAAGTGCTGACAAGATCATAAAACCAAGGACTACAGAGGCAAGCTTTCAACCCCCTCATTTTTTAGAGGCCCAGAGAGGGGACAGGGCTTGTCCGAGGTCACCTGGCAAGTAATCGGTGAAGAATGAGGGCCCAGACCTCTGCATTCAGCCAGGCCTCCACCTCAGGAAGCCTCCGGCATTTCTATTAAGCCTTTACTTAACACTGACATTCAGTGTTAGAGACTTCCTCGGCGTTTCACGTGATGCTCACAGGAACTCAGAATCTGAATCATAGTCTATGGAGCTTAGAAGTTCAGAAAAACTATACCAGAAACTATAACAGTACCAATACCAGTACCAGTTGCTGTCAAATCAATACTGTCAAAGAGAGTGCTCCATAGGGTTTTCAACGGGTGATTTTTCAGAAGTAGAATGCCAGGCCTTTTTCCCAAGGCACCTCTGGATGGATGCGGACCTCTAACGTTTTGGTTAGCAGCTGAGTGTGTTAACAGTTTGCACCTCCCAGCGGCCTTGGGCAGAGACTATACGGCATCATAATTGGGAGGAGCTCAGAAGTCATCCATCACTCACTTGCTCAGATGCTCATAAGCTCATTATCCAACATATTTTTTTGCATGTTGGCCATGAGCCTGGCATGGAGCCAGGCACTCAGGGCTGAATCAGACAGCAGCTCTGCCCACAACCTCACAGGGGCTGTAAGATGTGGATTAAGAACCCGAAACACAAGGGAGAAGGTTCTGAGGGTCCTGAGTGAAGTGTCCAATCAGAGAGGAAGAACTTGCCTCCATTGGGAATGTCAGAGAGGGTGTTATGAAGACCACGTTGGATGGAGGTCTCGCAGGACACGTCCATGTCGAGACAGGGGTTCCAGGGGGGAGGAGGACCCAAATCAGACTATGTGAAGACTCCATTTCCTAGAGTCAAGCTGCGCAGTGTCCTTCAGGATGACTCGGGCACATCTGCGGGCCTTTCTCTGTGTGGGCTCTGAGGTGGGGCCTGCAGGTGAACCGTGTGGCGGGATAATGACTGACTCAGTGTTTTCTGGTTAATCTGCTTCACCTTCCTGTAATGTGCCATAATGAGGAGAGATAGAAGGTGAGGCTGTGGGGCTGCTGTGCACGCACACACAGGCACTGGACTATGAATGACATACCCCTACGCCCGATTCGCAATCACTTTGGACAAATGACAGCCCAAGCAAAGGGCTGCGGGTAGGAAGGGAATGCGAGCCAAGGGTACAGGTTCCTTGAACCCCACAGGTTCCCCGTCTTTGGGGTGAGTGTTCCGTAGGCCTTGCCTTGGGAGTCCCAGAGCATCATGGTGGTGGCACTAAGAAGGGGGCCTGGTGATGCCAGCCACTGAGACTGGCTGCCTCTTCCATCTGTGACAAATTGAGCTGTTGGAGGCTGTGCGTCTGTGGCATAGGTGGGGGGCCTTGCTGTAAGCTTCACTGAGCAGCCTGGTGGGGAAGAAAGGATATTTACTGGCCTTGGCCCTGGGAGCGCTTGATTTGAGTCCTGGCTCTGCCCTGTTGAACAAGTCATTTTTTCTCTGGGTCTCAGTTTCCCTAACTGTGGTAGCATTAATCTTCACTTTGATAATGATAATAACAGTAATGACAACAACAATAACCACCTAACAATAACAACAGTGATCCACCTCACCTATGCCTGATTCTACACAGTTCTCAGAGATCTTCACAGTAATTCTCTCATTGACCCTCAGCTAAAATGCCTGCCAAGCAGGCAGGGGAAGATTTGTGAGCCCCATTTTAGAGACTGGAACATTCTTCTTCCAGATCGTTCACCCCGTTTTCAGGCCCAGGAAGGTTCTGAGGCTTGTTGAGGCCACAGAGCTGTATCTTCTTTCTCCAGCTTGTGTAAGATGATTGCACGGGTCTCCAAGCCTCCAAACAGTTCTAGGAGTCAGTTTTCTGACTGGTTGTTTTTCAGAACTGGCTTTTAAGCAATCGAAGTTGGCTTGTTGTCATTCCAGAACCGTTAGAGTCTTGCCTCAGGCTTGGAGTGGTCAGATCCCCCAAATCACCCATGTTGGGAGGTGTATTCTCTTCACAGTCAGGCTGGGGGCCTGCCAGCCACTTCCCTGAGCTCAGGGGCTGCCCCCACCTTGCTGCTTTCCCCACCAAGACCTGCCCATGGTGGGTAGGCCCAGGCTGCCTTCTTTTATAAGGAAACTTGGTAAACATTTTGTCCTGGCTAGAAAGGGTTAATGTATACACACTCCTGGAGCAATGAAACACTTCCTTTTCAAAATGGTTATTGAAAAAGCAATTCTGTTTTCCCTACGTGTGGAGCCAGTAAAAATCACTTTGGAGGAGAAGAAGAGGAAAAAAACAAAACAAAACTGCTGGTAGTGTGTGTGTGTGTGTGGTGTGTGTGTTTTGGACAGTGGAATCTGTTTCAGTAAAACTCCCATTGAGGCTGTCGTTGGCGAGGGCGCTGCTGGCGGGAGCTGGTCCCTCCTCCGGCCGAGGCAGGAAGACCGCTGCCGCACACAGCCTGCCGTATTTACTCTCGGCAGACTATTAACCAACACCAGGCTATTAATCTGGCTTTTGAGCCTTCACTAAAGCCCATAAAAGCTCACAGTTGTCAAATGGAGTTCATTTTAATTTCCTTTCAATCACAGTAAATTATTCAGGTGATAAATCAGCTGGAGCAGCCTCCTGGCTGTAATAGAAACCCTAATTCCTGGCTAATTATCCAGCCCATTGCTGCCAACAGATCAATACGGGTGCAAAATGGAACGGGCCCACGGCCCTCCCTCCCATTGGGCAAGAGACAGAGAGACAGCTGGGGAAGGGGGACATGCTGTTGACCTCCCAGGAAGTTCAAAGGTCATGGGGGTTAAACCAGGAGAAGGCCTGTCCCTTGTCTAACTGAGAAAGCCACCAGAAATGCCTCCTGCTCTCATGAGCCCCTCTGCCCTCGGAACAGTGGCATTTCTCCAGGCTGGTGGGCCTGGGGCTGAGCTGCCAGATGCTTGCATTGCCTACTCCTGTGGCATTCTAGTCCTGGGAAGGGACTGGTTTGTGTTTCTGGGCATTATTGAGCTTCATCATCCACGAGGACCCAAACACCTACTGTGAGTCAGAAGAAGGAATGAAGCCACATTTCATCAGGGCGGAAGATGAGGCACTGGGTGGGCTTCCTTTCCTAAGGAGCTCATTTTGTACCACAGCAGGTCTGTGTCCCACCATGAAGAGCTGGGGTAGGGAGAGAAGGCTCTGAGGAGACAGGTGTGCCAGGTGGAGAAAGGGAGAAGGCTTCCTGGAGGGGGTGCCATTAGTGCTGTGTCTGTAGGGATGGGCAAAATCCGGATTCATGGAGATGGTAGATAGTTGGCTGGAGAGGGCATTCTAGGCAGAAGGAATAGCAGAGGCAAAGTTATGGAGGAATTATACATTGGTTGGTTTGGTTGGAATGTGGGTGGGTGAAGTCAGGGGCAGTGGGGCTGGAGAAGCAGGTCAGACTTGAATTTGCTTTGGTGGGGGTGTGCCTCAAACAGCACTAGTTCTGTGGCCTGGACTCTTCCTTGTCTCACCTGGATGCTCCCCTCACTGGGTCCTTTTACCCTGTTCTTGCTGCTGCTGTTACATCCCTCTCGTCCTGAGGCCCTGTCCTTGTCAGGCCATACCTACATGTAAGGGCCCCCCATAGTTTCCCACTGCTCACAACCCCAACCCTAGACCTTCAGCCCCCTCATGGGCCGTCATTCTCTTGTATTCTTCTGCTTGCTCACGTGACGGTCTGGTGGTAAAGGGTGGCGGAACAGTGTCCCAGGCAAAGGGGCTAGCCTGAAGGAAGGCTTGAGGCTGTAAAGACGTTGGTATAGTCCGGTAACCAAAAGATGTCCCAGGGTATGGGAGCATGGGAGGCAGAGAGTGGGGAGTGATGCAGTCAGTGAAGTGGAGGGCAATGGATGTGAAGGGCCAGGGCCAGGGCTTTGGGTTTTACCTTAAGAGCAAGAAGAAACCTCTGCAAGATTTTAAACCAGGGAATAGCAGGATCCAATCTGTATTTTTGGAAGATTATTCTGACTGTTGTGAGGAAATGTAGATTGTCGTCGGGGACTAGAAGGAGGCCAAGGTCCAGGTGATGTTGCTGTGCTCAGGAATTGTGACCCCACAATGCACTCTCTTCCCTACACTCCGAATCCACATTCTTCAGCCAGGCCTCCAGGGTTACTAGAGTTGAGTTCAGATTTGATTCCAAGCTTCCTGATGGTCGAAGCCAAATGGGAAACACAATCAGTTGTGTGCTTCTCATTGTCCACCAGGGGGAAATAGGCCAATTCCTTAGAGAAAGCCACGTTTTTCTGACAGAGCTGAAAGGAAATTTTCACATGAACATTCCAGTGGGGGGCCCTTGGAGGTAATGGTCACAATCCTCAGCAGTGCCTTTAGTGGGGCTACAGAGAGTTTTACAAGGCCCTGTCTTATGGGCCAAAATAAAGACCTCGTGCTAATTGGTGCATTTCTGCAAGGTCAGGGCAGCTGTGACCATGTGGCTCAAGAGTGCAGTCTTTTTAACAGTTCCGCTTTAAATAACAAAAATCCTAGACTCTCTGGGGCAGATCTTCCCAGATTTTACAATGAAAAACACCTAACGGTCAAGGAGGGAGCCCTGGTGGCACAGTGGTTAAAGTGCTTGGCCACTAACCAGAAGGTCAACAGTTCAAACCCACCAGCTGCTCTGCAGGAGCGTCCCTGAAGGTTACAGACTTGGAAACCCTATGCTCTATGGGGCAGTTCTACTGTGTCCCATAGAGTTGCTATGAGTTGGAATAGACTCCACAGTAGTGGGTTTAGGTGGGAACGCTCAAGGAATGACAACAAGTACTCCCAGAGGTCTGGGGATCCAGCCCAAATTTGGCACTACAATTTTAACTTTTCTATGAATGCCCATGTTTTATCTTGAACATTCGTGCAAGTTTTACATTCTTCTTTATAATAACTTCACCTTGGTTTTTGGACTCCCTGGTTGGTGCAAATGGTTAATGCACTTAGCCACTAACTGAAAAGTTGGAGGTTCGAGTCAACCCAGAAGTGCCTTGGAAGAAAGGCCTGGTGATCTAGTTTTAGAAGATTAGCCATTGAAAACCCTATGAAGCAGAGCTCTACTCTGACACACATGGGATCGCCATGAGTTGGAGTGGACTCGATGGCAACTGGTGGTGATGGTACTTTTGTTGTCAGATAAATAAATGTCTTCAATTGCTCATTGATTGAATTTTCTCTGATGCTCCAGAAAGATGTGCTGTTATGCTACCTTGGAGATTTGAGACCTCTTGCTACTGAAACGGTACACCTGGGAAAATGTTCTCCCCAGGTTGAAAAGGTTCATTCTATAAGGATGCTCCTCAGCATCAACACAACTCCATCAACTCAACTTTTGATGAAAATGACAATTTGGCATGTTGAGTTTGACTTCTCTGATGACGGCTTGGTGTGCAGGGATTTGGGTGTTGTTGAAGGAGGGAAGAGTCATATGTTTTCGAGATTAACAAAGCAGATGTTAGGTTGGGCATCCTATTGTGCAAGACTTCTCAATGTTTTTCACACCATGAAGCACATGGAAAATGTGAATATTCATATGGCACACCAGGGTAAATGAATGAGGATGCTTGTGACTGAAGTTAATTGGCCTGCTGGCTTTGGTTTCCCCAAGACCCACCTGGCCATCCAAAGGCTGAGAGGATCTTTTACCATGGTGCATTATTTGGGAAGTTTGGCTTTTGTAAATAGTAAAAGTTGGGGTTTGGGTAGAGCTTTAAATTTTCCCTCACTCTCCTCCTTGCTAGGGGTTGCCATCCTAGGGAAAACAGGCAAAGTACTGATTTGGGTATGTGAGCAAGTGCCCAGATACTCACCCCACAATGTCCCAACCATTTCTGGAATTCTCTGAGAATCTGAGTGGGGCAGCATCGCTTAGGCCAAAGGAGACCCAAGTGAAGCTTCCTCCGTGTTATTTCTGAATTTGATTGGGCCCCCCAAAAAAAAAAAAAAAATTTTTTTTTTTTTTTAATGGAGCAGGCCTTCCCTGACTTACCCATCTAGATGCAGGTGGAGAAGATGGAACAGTGAGAGAGGAGATGGCTGGACCTTCCCACAGGGATCAGGCATACCCTCATCTAGTTTCTACCTGAAGCCTGAAGTGCCAGAAGAAGACTTATGATCCTCATGGCACAGTCATGGTGTCACCTAGTGAATATGGCCCAGTGAATGTCCAGGGCTCATGACTGACCAGATGAGTGACTCCTCCCTTGTCAGTGAGCTGCAGAAGGGTGGAGAGTGGTAGTAGCAGGGATGGGGCAAGAGTTCTCCTCCCGGTTCTTCTCAGCATGAGGAAAAGAGGTAGAAATTCCTTCCTAAACATTGAGATACTTAAGCAAGATTAAGCTTGGTTGTGACCTTGCCTTGAGATAGAGATAATGGCAAGGATTATTCTGGATTTCTTGCTTCTGGATATCTAGAGGTCCTGGGTGCCTCTAGTCAAGCCACACTCTCCCTCCTCTGTCATCCTTTCAAAGTGACCTAAGGGTGAAAACTATATGGACTCACCCTTCTTCATTTGCTCTGTTACCATGTCCATTTCTTTCTAAACAGTTTTTAAATACTTTCTAAGTGTCTTGGTATTCTGAATATTCTTTGTCAAGCAGAAGAATGGCTTCTTGAGGAAAACCATTATGCCTATTTTGCAAGACCGGGTAATACGCACAGGAGCATTGAGCAAGCTGTCATAGTATAAAAGCATGGGACACCTGAGTTTTAGTAGTGGGTTTGGGCTAGTCACTTCTCTCTGGGCAATGGTTTTTGCATTTGGGGTGGGGGATTGGGCTGGGTCATATTTGAGATCCATTCCAACTCTAACATTCTGTGAGAGATAAAACAAATTGGAAATCCATCTTTTATTTTTATTTTGTCTTGTTTACAGTTTTTTCTCCTGTCTCTTACACTCTTCTCAATGACAGGCAAATGCTGTGTATGCAGGGTTTAAAGATTATAAGTGAATTGTTAAAGAGCTGCTGGCACCTTTCTGGGATGCTCTTTCATTCATTCATTCAAGAAATTTTTACAGATATGCCATGCCAGTGACATTGACCACCTGTGCTGTGCTGTGTGGCATAAAGTAACATCAATTAATGCAGTCAAAGATACTATGTGAGAATCAACTTTCAGGCAGAGATATTTCCCTCAAACAAGACTAACAAATATTTGCAATTCAAAAGAAGACAAAAGGGCAGATCATTCCAGTCTTACAGCTTGCATGTTTTGAGAACACACTGTAATTTTGGCTTAAGGAGTTTGGCCGTTCCTGAAGCTCTTTTATTAAAGAGCCTTTATTGCTCTGTAATTTACAAAAAGAACATGGATACTGGTTCTGATAACAATGTCTGAGCTATTGCAGGTTCCCCTGCCATCTCAAACACATGGAAATACTTGATTATAACAATAATATTTATTATAAATATTAAATAATTATTAATATAGTATTACCATGATAGCACCATAAGACATTAACACAAAATATTATTAAAATTATTGGTAAAAAATATATATGTATCTGAGCTTGAAAGAGAGGAAACTCCTCAGAGGTGGGAAATTAAAAGGGATCTTAGAGCTAGAACTGTAAGTGCATGAACAAGTATCCCAGTAGCTTAGTGTACTGGAACTGGATATAATCCCTAATGAGGAGGGGCTCATATTTTGATGTTGATGTTGGAACAGAAGATACAGATTTAGACCTCTGTAGTATGGGAATTGGAAAGAAGACCCCCACAAAAAGGTGAAACCTGGAAGGACTGTGCTTTCCATGAAATGAGCACTAGGCAAACTTTACCCACAGGCCAGGGGAACCTATAAGTAACCTCGATTCTGCATGGTTCTCAGAGTAGAACATAAGTTCCCTATAGGAAGTTAATATCTGAAGCCTGTGCAAGATGCAAGTGAGGTATCTCACTTTATATTATGCACAAGATATGAGAAACCTAGGAAGTAACATAAAAACTGAACTCCTACTGGGGAAATCCTTGAAATTTCTCACAGAAGCACATGAAAAATTCTCATCTGGACCCTTCTACAATCCAGTATGTACAACACATCTACAGAATAAATGATGATTACTAAAGATGAACTCACTGTTTACAAAATTGGAAACTACGCAGTGAAATAAGGGCAAGTCAGGATACATAACAACCAGGAAGATTAGCACCCCAAGAACCTGAGATAACAGAAAATCTGAAAGAGACTAAAATGATTAAAGAGATGAAAGAGGAACTAGAAACCATTACACATGAACAAAACACCATGAAAGAAGAATAGGCAGATTAGAAAAAGAACTAAATAGATTTTCTAGAAATAGGCATTATAGTAATGAAAATTAAAAATTTAATTGATGAGTTAAATAAAAGATAAGACACAGATGAATAGAATATTAGTGATCTGGAAGACAGAACTGAGGAACTTGCCAGGAATGCAGCATAGAAAGCTAAAGAGTCGGGAAATATGAAGACAGGGTGAGCAAGAAAACAAAATTTCATGAGAAAGTCCAACATACATCTAATAGTTGCTCTGGAAAAAGAAAATAGAAAAAATAGAGGAGAGGTAATATTTGAAGAAGTAATGGCTAAGAACTTTATGGAGCAGAAATGTTGCAATACCCATGTCATTATATTGAAGAAGCATACTGATTCCCATGTAAGTTAAATAAAATAAATGCACATCTAGGCAAAATTACAGTGACATTGAAGAACACCAAAGACAAAGAGAAAACTATAAAAGGAACAAGGGAGACAGTATAGCTTTTAGACTGATAGGACATTTTTTCAGCATCAATACAAGTCAAAAGATGATAGAAAATATCTTAAAGTTTTAAGAGACAATAATAATTGAGCTAAAATTCTATACTCAGCTAAATGATCATTTACTAAGCAAATAAAGACATTTTCAGACAAACACAGAAAGAGTTTACCACTCACATTCATTCACCAAACTGCTAAATAATATACTTTAGTAAGAAAAATATGAGAGACTTCTGGTTTCAGCTCCAACATGTAAAGAGCTTGGAAGCCATCCTTACAAGAAAAAGCTGAACAAACTGAAAATCAAAGATTTTTCTTGGACATATAAGATAATTGAGGATGCAGGGTAAACTGCCTCCTTGAAATCTGGAGAGACAGGTGAATACAGAGAGTCATAGCTGAGATCTGCTAAAAGAATTAGTATAAAACCTCACGCTATCTGGCTGTTTACCTCAGTTCCTATTATCTGATACATCACATCCAGCTTTCTGCAAAAAATTACAAGACATGCTAAAAAACATGGTCTGAGGAGACAAAGTAAACATCAGAACCAGATTCGAATATGGCACAGATTTTTTAATTATTAGGGAGTTTAAAATAGCTATGATGGGTGTGTTAAGGGATATGAAAAAAGTAGACAGCATGCAAGAACAGATGGGTAATGTGAGCAGAGAGATGAAAACTCTAAGAAAGCATCAAAAGGAAAATGCTAGAAATCAAAAACAACGTAACAGAAATAAAGAATGTCTTTGATGGAATCGACAGTAGACTGGACGTGTCCAAGTAAACAATCAATGAACTTGAAGATAAGTTAATGGAAACTTCCCAAACTAAAATGCAAAATAAGAAAAAAGAGAGAGAGTGAGAACAGAACACCCAAGAACTGTGGGATGATTTCGAGAAGAGTAACATATGCTTAATTGGATTACCAGAAGGAAAAGAGAGATTGAGCAGAAGAAATATTTGAAATAATAATGGCCAAGAATTTTCCAAAATTAATGACAGACACCAAACCACAGATGCAGAAAACTCAGAGAATAAAGTATATGTCTATACCTAGGTATATCATATTCAAATATCAGAAAACCAAAAGCAAAGAGGAAATCTTGAAAGAAGCTGGAGGAAAAAAACCTTACTTATAGAAGAACAAAGATAAGAATTACAGTGAATTTCTCATAGAATCCATGCAGATGAGAAGAGGTAGAGTGAAATATTTGAAGTGCTGAAGGAAAAGCAAAACAAAACAAACAAAAAAAACCCCATTAATCTAGAGCTCTAGATATTAAGAAATTATCCTCCAAAAGTGAAGTTAAAATAAAAACTTTCTCAGACAAACAAAAACTGAGGGAATTCATTGCCAACAGACATGCCCTGCAAGAAATGTTAAAAGAAGTTCTTCAGGGAGAGAGAAAATTATATAGGCCAAAAACTTGGGTCTACATAAAGAAAGGAAGAGAGTTGGAGAATAAATAAATGAAGGTAAAACTAGATCTTTAATTTATTTTATTCTTAATTGATTTAAAATATAACTTCGTCTAACATAATAATTGTAGCAATGTATGGAGGTGATTATAACATATGGATACGTGAAATGAATGACAGCGATGTCAAGATGGGAAAGAGGAATTGGGAATACTTTATTAGAAGCTACCTGTACTACATATGAAGAGCCCTGGTGGTGCAGTGGATAAGAGCTTGGCTCTTAACCAAAAGGTTGGCAGTTCGAATCCACCAGCTGCTCCTTGGAAATCCTATAAGGAAGTTTTACTTTGTCCCAAAGTGTTGCTATGAGTCTGAATTGACCTGACGGCAGTGCGTTTGGTTTTTTTTTGTTTGTTTTATACTACATATGAAGTGGCATAGTATTATTTGAAGGTGGCCTTAGATTAGTTATAAATACATATTGGGGCAACCACTAATTTTTTTAAAAAAGAAGTATAATTAATATGCTAACAGAAGAGATAATAAAATGGAGTCATACAAAATGCTCAGTTAAAACCAGAGAAGGAAGAGAGGGGAAGAGAAACAAAGAACAAGTTTAATGAATAGAAAAGAGTTACAAACATAGTAGATATTAATCTAACTATATCACTAATCACTTTAAATGTGAATGGTCTAAATATACACATTAGAAAACAGGCATTTTCAGAGTTGATTAAAAAAACAAGACCCAACTATATGTTGTCTATAAGAAGGATATGAAATACAAAAGGAAGAAGTAGAATTTACAAATCAATGGTGACTGTATGGACTCAATTGTGTCACCCCCAAAATGTGTTGGAATCCTAAGCCCTATACCTGTGGATGTAATCCTATTTGGAAATCGGATTTTTTTTTTTTTGTTATGCAATGAGGCCACACCAGTGTTGGGTGTGTCCTAAATGTGATCACTTGTGAGTTATAAAGAGGACACAGACACAGAGGAAGACGCACACGTGGTGGGGAAGACAAATGCTATGGAGGATCATCAAGAAACCATGGAATGCCCAGGAAGGAATGGAGTGGCTGAGACCCTAAGCTGGACTTTAACCTCCAGAATGGTGAGAAAATAAATTTATTTTCTTTAAAGCCACCCACTTGTAGTGTTTCTGTTATAGCAATACTAGGTAACTAAAACAGTGACCAAATAAACTGGTAAGCATGGTGAAAAAAAAAAAATTAGTCTAAATAACTGTAGACCTTAAAAATATGGACTGGTTTTTTGGGAGTTTAAAAACAAACTTAAAAAAAAAAAAAAAAAGCCCACAATAATAATATGTAAGATTGGGAGGGGACTGATCTGAGTTAAACTATTTGAAGATCATTGTACTGCTCAGGAGGAGGGTAGATGTATTGATAAAACTTTAGATTTGGTGAGACCAAGAATGCAGGTGAACAAATTAAGGGTAACCATTAAAGGTATAGAAATAGAATGTATAGCTTCTGTTATGGATTGACTCAAGGGAGCAATTAATCCAAAGGACCAAGGGACAGTATGAACCCAAGACCAGAAGTATTAGATGGTGCCTGGCTGCCACTACCAACAGTTCTAAACCGTTCTGACTGGGATCACAACAGGTGGTCCTGGACAGAACAGGAGAAAATTGTCAAACTAAAAACCAAATTCACACAAAAAAAGACCAGACTTCCTGGTCTGACAGAGACCAGAGGAACCCCTGAGACTATGGCCCTAAGACACCCTTCTGACTTGAAACTGAAGCCATTCCCGGGGACCACCTCCCAGCTGAACAACAGACAAGCAGGTAAGATAAACAATAGCACTTGAGAGGAACGTACCCCTTAGAACCATCAATTACAGGAGATCAAAAGAGCGTTATCTGCCCAAAAGCAAAGGTGAGAAGGCGAGAAGGGGTAGAAAATCAGGATGAAAGAAAATGGGGAAACCAGGGTGGAAAAAGGGTTTTAATTGTCTATGAACTCAATCATGTGGTTGCCAGTGAAAACAAATGCCGGCCTATTCTCGTCTCTTCTTGTGCTGATCAGGCCGCACCTGTGATGTGGGACTCCAGGTGGGTGCCTCTTCTCAGAAGCACATTCACTAAGTGAAGCATGACTAGAGGAGGTGACCAGTTTGTATGCAAAGTTATTGTTTTGAGTCTACTTGGCTTTACTGGAGTCCTGGTGGCACAGTGGTTAAGAGCTGTGGCTGCTAACCAAAAGGTCGGCAGTTTGAATCCACCAGCCGCACCTTGGAAGCCCTGTGGGGCAGCTCTGCTCTGTCCTATACGGTCGCTATGAGTCAGAATCGACTCGACTGCAACAGGTTTTGGTTTTGGCTTTACTACAGCTTTAACCTCAATATTCTCATATGTAAAATGGGATAATAATAGCATATATGTCATAGGCGGTTATACAGATTAAATGAGATAAACATAGAGGGGGCTCAGCAGAGGGCCAGCCCAGAGTGTTGTTGGTGTTGGGTGCTATTAAATCGATTCCAACTCCTAGTGACCCTATGTGATAGAGTAGAATTGCCCCATGGGGTTTTCTTGGCTGTAATCTTAATGGAAGCAGGTTGCCAGGTCTTTTTTCCACAGAGCCTATGGGTGGGCTCGAACCACCAAGCTTTCAGTTAACCATTGCACCACCAGGGCTCCTTAGCCCATAGTAGGCACTCAGTAAGTGTTACTTTTATTATCATTGTTATTGTTATTATCATCAAGAAGCATTTTCCCACAGCTGAGGCTCCACAGGGCAGGGAGACAGGGTCATGGTGAGACAGGGGTGAGGAAAGGCTGGTAGATAGAGCTGGGCTGGGCCAGAGGTAGCATGAGAAGAGTCAGGAGGGAGTTTGCTCCAGGGTGGCAGTGCGATTAAGAAGCGTGCCTTATGCAGTGGGAGGATGAGAGATAGTCCAGAGGCCCTGGCTGACCTGCGGTGGTGGAACGTTGTGTTTTGGGGTTGCTGGGACCTGCCTCCTTCCCAGGCTTTCTCTGTTTTTACTGTTTACCTGGCTACAGATTATAGAGGCAAACGAGCCCAGATTTCAAGGGGAAAACCCAATTAAAGCAATGAAAATAACAGTTTGTATCGCTTTCAGAACTTCTGCCTGAGGAGCTAAGAAATCTTGGTAATAAATTATTAATTCTGGGTAGTGTTATAAGACTTTTCCCTACAAATACACTAGTATTTTCTCTTTGGTGCAACAGAGGACAAGGGCTCTCCTATCTCCCAGATCTGTCTCAAGGGAAGGAAGAAAACCAAACCCGTTGCCACTGAGTTGATTCTGACTCATATTGACCCCATAGGACAGAGTAGAAGTGCCCCATAGGGTTTCCAAGGAGCGGCTGGTGAATTCGAACGGCTGACCTTTTGGTTAGCGGCCAGGTTCTTAACCACTGCACCACCAGGGCTCCTCAAGGGAGGGAGGGGTATTAAAACACAGACTCCAATACTTCTAAAGGACTAGCCAAGTGGAGCTTGTGAACACCCCTCCTGGAAGGAAGGGAGGGGACTGTCAATGCTTGTGACTGTGCTTTCGGGGGCACCTGGAACTCTGCCTCCTGCTCAGCCCATCTAGGCACCTGGCCTCACCTGCACTGGCTACAGGGCAAGGTGGTTAAGAGAAAGGACTCTGGAGTCAGCCTGGTCCTGAAACCTGGCAGCAGCACATACTGGCTGTGTGGTCTGGTCTAGGTGCTCAACCTCACCAAGCCTCAGTTTCCCTATGCACAAGAGGCAGGTGGGGATGCTACTGTGCCCCTCACAGAGTTGGTATGAGGACAGAACAAAAAGCTCATTGTGTCAGGTCTTGTATAGTGCCTGGCACATGGGAAACACTTAAAGATGTTATTTATCATTTTGATTTACATCCTCAGAGAATGTCTGAATAATAGAGACAAGACTTCTGCTCCCACAGAGCTTAAGAGTCTGGGGGGTTGCACAGGAAGTAGGTGGGAGGAGAATGCCAGGTGCCAGGTGGAGAAGAAGGGGAAAGAGGAAGGGCAAAAGCGTGGAGACCCCTGCATGTACTTTCAGTCTGGGAAAGGGGGAGTGGTTTCACCAGGCCCGAGCGTGAGGTGTGGTGGGGGTGTAGTTGCTGACCCTGGAAAGCATGTTTAAAACATATATAGGAAATAATACAATATAAAAGAAAAAAGCAAACCAGTTGCCAGCGAGTCGATCCTGACTTATGGCGACCCCATGTATGTCAGAATAGAATCAAGCTCCACAAGGCTTTCGCTGACCAATTTTTCAGAAGTAGATTGCCAGGGCTTTCTTCGGGGTGCTTTGGGAGTGGTCTTGAATCTCCAACCTTTTGATTAGCAGAGAGTGTGCTGACTGTTTGCACCACCCAGGGACTCTGGTATATTTAATAGAATTGATATAATTAATAAATTGTGATAGCATAGAACAGAACATCTGGGTAATGCACACAGTTAAACACTTTGTATTATCTCATTTCATCTTTATAACAAACCCTCCCACGTTGGTATTTATTTTTCTCATGTAATAGATGAGGAAACTGAGGAGATGATACTTGATACACAAGGATGTTTCCTCTTTTTATGTAACTGCCTGGTAAGACACGTGGTAGGCTTGGATACACAGTCCATTTTTTATGGTCTTAAACCTTAGTGCTCCTCACTGAAGTTTGTGTATGAGGATTGGTGGTGGGACTGATGGTGTGGCATCTGGAGCTGCTGAGGGGGGGGGCTCATTCCAGTCCTATGGGACCCCCTTTTAGGAGTAGGCATTAATTTAAACAGGGTGTTTTCAACAAATCAATTTATGAACAGAATCTGGGTGTCAAATTGTAGCATATGGAATAAATCTGGGGAAATCTTTATGGTATCTATCTCTGCCCTGGAAGATGGCACTAGGAATTTTTTTTTTTTTTTAACCTGTTTCAGGGCTTTGACCCTCTTTGGAATAGACATTTGGAGTTTGAGGAACATAGCCACTTCTTTCCTGTTTTTGGCCCTGGGCATGGCTGACTTGTCATTATATGTTGTATTTAGGAGGTTAAGAGCTAAGAAGCAGAAAATGGGCCACAGAGCTTTCAAATTCTGTTGGGGCTCTGCCTGTTGTAAATAAATTGTCTGAAGTGCCTCCTGGGGAGGCCTCAGAGCTCACCAGTGATTCCTGAGTCACCTAAAATGGAACATAACCACCAAATGCCCCAGTAAGCCTGTATTCTTTACCCAGGAGTCAGAAAGCTGCATCTAGGCTGGACAGAACAACTCAGAGATGTTCACACCTGAGCTTGAAAGATGAATGCCTCATTGCCTCAGAGGAAGCGAGCTTCAGGAAAATCTTACTGGAGGGCCTGAAATTGTAATGAGGCAGACTGGGGGCCATGGTCTCTAGAGGTGTCAACCTGGTGAGCGCAGGCCCGGGCTCTGGCTGGCTCTGGGGAAGCTTATTTTCCCAGCTGTACGATCTGAGGTCATCTGCCTGGATTTCTGTAGATCTCTGACTGGCTCCTGTAACAGCCCTCTGCCCCGCCTCATGTCACTGATTTAAAGATTCAAGCTGACCAGGGGACACACACAGGGATGTTCCCAGCAGCACTGCTCTGTCCCAGAGCTCCAGGAGTTCAGGGGAAGCCAGGCTGTGAGGTCATCTCCTGGTTGAGCAGCATCACGTTTCCCACATGCTCTCTTTCTTTTAATTTTCTTCTTTTTGGACGAGGTGTGTGTGTGCATCCTGGTGTAGAGAACTCAAAGTTAAGCACTGTCCAGTCCATGACCATGTTGCTTTATAATAATAGAGTGCCTACTATGTGCTGGCCCAGCCACCACCCATCTGTCAGTGGAGGCCTACATGTTACTATGTTCCCATGATGTTGAACAGGTTTCAGTGGAGCCTCCAGACTAAGACAGACTACGAAGAAAGGTCTGGCAATCTACTTTAAAAAAAAATCAGCCAATGAAAAGCCCGTGAATCACAAATGTCTGATCTACAACCTATCGTGAGGATGGTGCAGAACTGGGCAGTGTTTTGTTCTGTTGTGTGTGAGTTTACCATGAGTAGGGGGCTGACTCAATAGCAGCTAACAGTGGCAAAAACAAGAACAACAACTATGTGCTGGGCCCTGGTGTAAGCACTATGTATTAACTAATTTAATCCCTTCAAGAGTCCTGTGATATGGGTACTTTTACTATCTTAATTTTACAGATGAGGAAATTGAGAAACAAAATGGTTAAATAACTTCTCCAAGTTTGTGTAGCTGGTAAGTGAAAACCAAAACCAAATCTGTTGCCATCAAGTCAATTCCAACTCATAGTGACCCTAAAGGACAAAGTAGAACTTCCCCAGAGGGCTTCCACGGAGCGCCTGGTAGATTTGAACTGCTGACATTTTGGTTAACATCCACAGGTCTTAACCACTACATCACCAGGGTTTCCACTGGTAAGTGATGGTGCTGGAATTTGAAGACCAGCTCTCTTATCAGGAGTGGCCTGAACAATTAGACCAACTGACCAAATCTGTCAAATGTGGGTCAAGTATTCTAAAACAAAAGTTACTTTCTCTAGTACCTGTTACCTATGTTTGCACGGATTTGGAAATAGCAATGTCTTTTGACAAGCTCCTTGGCATAGATTTTTATCTTGGAAGATACTGGAAGTAGTGTTCACCAAAGCTAGTTTTATGTCTTTTGTTTTTTTTAATGACAGAGATGGGAGTGTGGCTAAACCTGCTCCAAATATCTTCAAGGACATGACCATTGTGGCCGCACAAAATGGAGGAGAGCTTTTATCTGGGTGTTGAAGTGAATCCAAAACAATTTTCTCAGGGGACTCCTGTCCCTGCCTGTGGGTAGAGTTGCTCAGCTCACCTCTCTGAGGCTTTTTGGCCTGGATCTCTGTTAGACCACTCAGTTTTCACAAGAAGGCATCACTGCCACTCCCAGCTGGGTGTCTATTTAGTTGTTGACACAGAGTAGTTCTCCTGCCACTGGTTAATTAAAATTGCTTCTCGTTGTTATCATTAGTTTGACTCAGAGAAGCAATATTTAGGGAGGGTTGCTTGGAGAATATAATCTGTGTGTGTTCCATTATTCTAAAGTTATTCCCACATCAAGTCATTCAATTGGGTAGTTGAACCACCCATATTGTCCCCTTAGAGTTACTTTTACTGAGCTGCACTTTAGGATGGGGGTGTGGGGTGCCCTAAGAAACAACCTGTGGAGACCATCTCTGGGTCTGGAGAATATTCCGTGGTTCCTCAGCTTGCTCTTCAGGGAGAAATCCTGCCTGGTCTGAGAATGAGTAGAACTTCTGAGTAATGGACAGTTTGCATTTCATGAACTCTGAGGTTAGTAACTCACCAGGTTTCTGGCAGCTAGAAAGCTGAGGACCATATGCAGGTCTTTCCTGTAGTAAGTTCATAAGCCTCTTGGCCTTGACCTTGGCTTTGAGAGTGTGGAGAGCCATGTTTGACGGTCTGGGGTCTGAAGCCAGATTGCCTGGGTTCAGTGCCAACTCTATTGCCTACCACCTCTGTGGCCTTGGGCAGGTTACTTGGCCTTGATAAACCTTACTTTTTTCATCTACAAAATGGGCATAATAAGTGTTTGCTTTATAGGGCTGTTTGTGAGGTTTAAGTGAGGGTCCCTGTGGAGTGTGGGATCCATGCTGGGCACGTTGTAAGTGTCCATTGTTGACTCCAGTTGACTGTTATTGGTCCCTTTTTATGTTTCTCCCTCTTCTTGTCTTTTCTTCCCTCCATGCCTCATTGTACTTTTTGCATCGTTGTGAGCTGCCTTAAATCTCTTCTGGAAATTGGTGCGGTATGAAAGAGCAAGTCAGTAAATAAATAATGTTAATTTTTGTAACGGTTTCTGTGAGGCGCAAGATTGTTTGGGGACTCATTTATGCTTCTCAAAGTCATTCACATATCTTTGCTGATTTTATCATGAAAATTCTCTTGCAACATTATTTTACCCTAAATTGTTATGCAGTGAATGAATCCTTAGGCCTTCTTTTCAGATATTAAATATCTTGCAAAGGTGTGGCTTTTTTGTGTATGTATGTGTGAATGTGGAATTAATCCACAAATCCTCAGCAATGTCTTCAGTAGGTGTTGAAGTAAGTGAGTAAGATCACCTTTATCTTAATCACAAAGTCTCGATTTTTGAAAGTAACATTGGGTATGTAAAACTCCAGGTTCATGTCTTGGAGGCCAGGCACAACCATTTGAAATGAGAGACAGGAAAGAATGGGAAATGGACTGGAGCCACCTCCTGTGAGATGTTGGGAACCAGCCAGACAGGCATGGGGGCAGATTTGGGGACCTCAGACTCTCCCCTTTACCCTTTGGCTTGTTCCACAGCAAGCTAAGTCCCTGAGGAGGCATACACACTCATCCTGCAGACAGACTATAGATACTTCGAGGCCAGGTGATCCTGCCCATGTCACAGGAAATGAGTAGAAAAAAGTGTGAAGCTTTTGACATGGGGGATGGTGGAACTGAGATGGAGAGGAACAGATGGATTTGGCAGGGTTGGAATGGAGCATATGTTGAAGATGGGTAAGCCCAGAAGGCTCTGGGTGGGGGAAAATGAGGACTAGTGCAGAGGAGAGGTGGGGAGAGGAGACAAGGGTCAGTGGTGTCATGCTCCCTGCTGAGTCACAGAGGTGCCTGCAGTCCCCTGGGGTGGAATCAGCAGTGCTGAAGGCTGCCGATGGGATGCTAGGGCCTGCCTGGTTGGCCATAGCCTTTCATGGCGACTGGTCCTCCTGCACTCACCCGCTTTGGGGAAAGAACCAGACTCTACTAGCAGCTTCTCAGCTAAAAGTTTTGCCTCCACCAGCAGCACTTGTAGACCCAAGATCTAGGTTAAAATTGTATTAATTGTATGATCATGAGACTCACTTTACCTCTCAGTTTCTGCATCTACAAAACAGGAATAATAATATAGCACCTCTCTGATAGAGTTGTAGTGAAGTCCAGCATAAGAAGGGGTGTGTCCACACACATATACAAAAAAAGAAAAAAGAAGAGATGTGTCAGCTGCTAAGCCCAGCCCTTGCAACAGAGCAGGGACTTGTTAAATGTCCCCATTCCTGGACCTTCCTCAAGACCTACCCAGAACATCAGTGGAGATTTCTGTCTGTGTAAGGTGCTCTGAAGTTCCCTGGCTGCTTTCACTCTAATGGCCTTATTTGATCCTTTTTAACACTTCTGTAATATGAGAACAGATAGAAATTGTTTCCCCATTTGCAGGTGAAGCAACCGAGAGCTAGAGAAATGAAGCTTGCCTCTCTCCTCTCAGCTGCAAGTTTTGCTTAGTCTGAGACCTGATTTCTGGTTTGGACCCACCTATCTTCCTGCTGGAAACCCTGGTGGCATAGTGGTTAAGTGCTACAGCTGCTAACCAAAAAGTCAGCAGTTCGAATCCACCAGGTGCTCCTTGGAAACTCTATGGGGAGTTCTACTCCGTCCTATAGGGTCACTATAAGTCGTAATCGACTTGATGGCAACAGGTTTATCCTCCTGCTGTGTCCTCCTGGGCAAGTATTTTCCCCTCTCTAGGTCTCTTTTTAGGTCTCAGCTTCCCATCTGAAAAATGGGGATATGGGAATGGGGAAACCCTTTGGCCCTCTAGTTTGGACACTCTCTGGAGCTGTGGTCTGACCTAGAAGGTTCTGGGCCCCTCCTCCAAGATAAGGAGTTGGGTGAGTCCTAGGCATGAATCTTTGCTGCCAGCTGCTGAGCATACCACCTGGGGACTTTGTGTCAGAAGCACTGGGTGAGGCAGAGCTGTGCAGGGCACCTTTCAAGAGACATGGGTTCCTGAGCGGCCCAGGGACACTGCCAAGGCCCTGCTCAGGCCCAAGCAGCACACGCTCATTGCCATCTACCCAAGCAACACTTTTATTTTTTTTATATAAAATTTTTCTAGTAGGTAGCACCTGCAAATGGAGTCCTGGTGGCGCAATGGTTAAGTGCTCAGCTGCTAACCGAAAGGTTGGTAGTTCAAACCCATAAGCAACTCTGTGGGAGAAAAGACCTGGTGATCTTCTCCCATAAGGATTTTAGCCTAGGTAAGATTAAAAATAAAAATCAAACCATTCCAGAGAAAGATGATTCAACAGAATGTGGAAATTATTGAGCAATATCATTAATATCACATGCAAGTAAAAAGTTTTGCTGAAGATCACTCAAAAGCGGTTATGGCAGTCCACCAAAAGGGAACTGACAGAAGTCAATTTCAGAAGAGGATGTAGAACAAGGAATATCATTGCCGGTGTCAGATAGATGTGTGCTGAAAGCAGAGAATACCAGAAAGATGTTAACCTGTTTTATTGACTGCACAAAAGCATTCAACTGTGTGGATCATAACAAATTATGGAGAACATTTTGAAAAATGGGAATTCCAGAACACTTAATTGTGCTCATGAGGAACCTGTACATTGACCAAGAGGCAGTTGTTCGAGCAGAACAAGGGAATACAGCATGGTTTAAAGTCAGGAAAGGTGCGTGTCAGGGTTGTATCCTTTCACCATACTTATTCACTCTGTGTGCTGAGCAAATAATCAGAGAGGTTGGACTATATGAAGAAGAACAGGGCATCAGGATTGGAGGAAGACTCTCTAACAAAATGTGATATGCAGATGACACAACCTTGCTTCCTGAAAGTGAAGACAACTTGAAACACTTACTGATGAAGATTAAAGACTACAGCCTTTAGTATGGATTGCATCTCAACATAAAGAAAACAAAAATCCTCACAACTGGACCAAATGGAGAAAAGATTGTAGTTATCATGGATTTCATCTTACTTGGATTCACAATCAATACCCACAGAAGCAGAAATCAAGAAATCAAACAATGTATTGCATCGAGCAAATCTGCTGCAAGAGACCTCTTTAAGGTGTTAATAAGCAAAGATCTCACTTTGAGGACTAAGGTACAACTGACTCAAGGCATGGTATTTTCAATCGCTTAATATGCATGCAAAAGCTGGATAATGAATAAGGAAGACTGAAGAAGAATTGATGTCTTTGAATTATGATGTTGGAGAAGAATATTGAATATACCAGGGACTGCCAGAAGAAGGAACAAATCTGTGTTGAAGGAAGCACAGTCAGAATGCTCCTTAGAAGTGAGGATGGCAAGACTTCATCTCATGTACTTTGGACATGTTATCAGGAGGGACCAGTCCCTGGAGAAGGGCATAATGCTTGGTAGAGGGTCATCGAAAGAGAGGAAGACCCTCAACAAGATGGACTGACACGGTGGCTGCAACGATGACGTCAAGCATAGCAAAGATTGTGAGGGTGGTACAGGGCTGGGCAGTGTTTCATTCTATTGTACATAGGGTTGCTATGTGTTAAAAGTGACTCGATGGCACCCAACAACAACAAAGATTAAAAAAACAGAAAATAAGAAATGTTGGCGTGGATGTGAGGAAATTGGAACACTTATCCATTGCTGATGGGAATGCAAAATGGCACAGCTGTTGTAGAAAACAGTGTGGTAGTTCCTCAGAAAACTAAAAATAAAACTACAATGTGACCTAGCAATTCCACTTCTGGGTATATACTCAAAAGATTTGAAAGCACTCAAAAAGAGATGTGTACAGCAGTGTTCATTGCAGCACTATTCACAATAGCCAAAAGGTAGAAACAACCTAAATGTCCATAAACAGATGAATGGATAAACAAAATGTGGTACATACCTGCAATGGAATACTACGTAGCCAGTAGGAGAAACGAAGTCTTGATACATGCTACAGTATGAATGATGCTTGAAGACATGCTGAGCTAAATAAGCCAATCGCAAAAGGACAAATATTCTATAACCTCACTTATATAAAAAAAAACAAGTAAGGCGTATGTATAGAGCCAAAGTTTATTATTATGTGAGCGGAGCCCTGGTGGTGCAATGGTGAAGAGCTGGGCTGCTAACCAAAAGGTCAGCAGTTCGAATTCACCAGCTGCTCCTTGGAAACCCTATGGGGCAGTTCTACTCTGTCCTACAGGGTAGCTATGAGTTGGAATCAACTCGATGGCACACAACAACAACAGGGGTGTGAGGGAGGGGGAGAAAGGGGGATAATGGTGATGGGAAAATTGCATTGATTAAGGAAGGGTAGGGTTGCAGAGCCAGTTACTATAAATGCTGTCAATAAGTTATACACTTGTAAAAAGTTGAATCGGCAAAAGTCGTGTGATTGATATATTTACAACAACAAAAAAGAGTGGCTGATGAGGGTGCTTATGCACAGCCAAACAGCTCATGGGATTTGATTTCTTGGTTTGGAGGTTTAGGGTCATGGTTTCATGGGACACGCCAGTTAATTGGCCTAATAAAGTACTTAGTGCTTCTTTTCTACCTCCTAGTTCATCGCATAGTGCCTGGGGTCTTAAAAGCTTGCAAGGGGCCATCCGAGGCACAACAATTGGTCTCTATTAACCTGCAATAACAGAGGAAGAAGGAGAGTCAGGAATAGGAGGAGGATATGGAATGTGTGGCTAATTGCCACCATGAACAACTGCCTCCTTTGCCACTAGACTGGAAGAACTGGATGATCCCCGGCTACCATTACTGAACATTTTGATCAAAGATTCCTTAGAAGCATCCTGATCCTGATCAAAAGGGGGAAAATGTAGAACAGATTTTAAGGTTTTCATGGACTCCAGACTTTCTGGAGCCATTGAGGGTGGATGAATCCCTGAAACTATTGCCCTGAGATAATCTTCAAACCTTAAACCAAAAATATCCCCTGAAGTCATCTTAAAACCGAGATATAGTTTAGCTTAACTAGTAAAAAAGGGTTCACCTTGAGTGTTGTGCTCTTTTACGAACTATGTATATGGGTTCAAATTGACAAACAGCAATTCGAAAGATTAGATAGGAACCTTAGGGGACAGTGAATTTATGTTAATAAAGGCAAAACAACTCAGAAAAGGAGAGTGAGAATGGTTGTACAACCAGAAAAATGTAATCCATGTCACTAAATTGTACATGTAGAAACTGTTAAAAAATTTTTTGGCCTAGGAAACCCTATGGGGCAGTCCTACTCTGTCTTAAAGGGCTGCTATGAGTTGGAATTGACTCAACAGCACACAACAATAACAATAACAAACTATATGGAAATAGCAAAAATTTGCAATGAAAAATAAGTCTCATCTCTACCCCTTTCTCCCTGCCATCCCGTTTCCCTTCCTGGAGGCAACCCCTGTTACCAGTTTCTTGTGTGTTCTTTAGAGATTTTTCTATATGTGTAGAAGTACCTACGTATATACAATATTTTGGCGAGGGTAAGGTATATATGTAAATATATGTATTTAAATATATGTACATTGTTGTGTGCCATAAGTTGATTCTGACTCATAGTGACCCTGTAGGACAGGGTAGAACTGCCCCATAGGGTTTCTAAGGCTGTAATCTTTACAGGAGCAAATTGCCAGGTCTTTTCTTCCACAGAGTCACTGGTGGGTTTGAACTGCCAACATTTTGATCAGCAGCTGAGTGCTTAACTTTCACACTACCAGCGCGTGCTCTTTCTCTCTCTCTAATATATATATAAAATCTATAACTCCCTCTTTTTAATGCAAATGCAACCACACTATACACATTGTTCTATTTTTTGCTAACAAGTATTTCTTAGGGATTATTCCATATCCTTATAGTACTGCTTCATTCTTTTTAACAGCTACACAGTATTCCATTATATGGGGTATTATATTATAGACCAAAAGTCTCTCTTTGGTTGCCAGTATATGCATTATGAGTTTTGAAAGATAGAGCTACATTGCTCCCCAAAGAGGTTTCAGATTCATCTTGCTAAGTGAGAGGACCCGTTTTCCCACAATCTGCCCACACAACATACAGTGAAACCTGTGAGAGCCGGAACTCCACGGGACTGCCTTGTTTTTCCGGGTCTCGCAAATTTTCCACCTTTGACAAAGTGCGGTCTTATCACTTTTCTATTGTTGTCTATTAGTGGAAAATGTTTGAGTTTTCTTTCTCTGACAAGTTCCCTCCTTACACAAGTTCCAGCTTTTGCAGGTTTTACTGTATTACCAACTCTTTGGGTTGTCGCTAATCTGGTAGGTGAAAAATGGTACATTGTAATTTTAATTTACTTTTCTCTTATTATGAGTGAGAACTGACTTATATTTTTTCTTTTTTTACATAATTTTGAATTTACTGAAAAGTCATAAAGATAGTATATCTCTCACTGAGTTTCCCTAACATTAACCTCTTACATCACCACGGTCCATTTGTCAAAACTAAGAAACCAGCATTGGTACAATACTATGAACTCAACTCCAGACTTTATTTGGATTTTGAACAAAACTTTCATTCCTGGAAAAAGAAATAGCTGAAGGCTGCATTGCAGGTCCCAGACCCCCTCGAGAGGGGGTGGGTTGAGCCTTTGATTTGCACCCCACCTGGCAAAGGCCAGTACTGGGTGGGGGAGGTTGGACCTGAATGGAGCAATGCTTGCCCCTTCCCTAAGTTCTTTTGGGAAAGAAATGCAGTTTTTGTTGTAGTCCCAGTGGACTGGCCCTTTACTGCTGTTCCATCAGCATGTTTATGTTGCTGTTGGTTGCTGTGAGTCACTTCTGACTCATAACGACCCCATGTGTGCAGACTAGAACTGCTCCATAGGGTTTTCAAGGTTGTGACCTTTTGGAAGCAGATCTTCAGGTTTGTCTTTCGGGACGCCACTGGGTGGGATTGATGCACCAACCTTTAGGCTAGTAGATGAGCACTAAACCTTTGCGCCACTCAGGGATCCTTAGTGAAGTAGAGGCAGGAAGCTGAGAACCAGAAAAGAAGAGTAGCTTGTTCCAACTCACAGAGCTAGTAGGAGGCAGAGCTCATACCTGAACATAGATTTGCTGCTTCCTTAAGAATAACAATGATACTGTCATGGGTTCAATTTGTCCTCCAAAAAGATATGCTGAAGTCCTAACCCCTGGTGCCAGTGAAGATGATCTTATCTGCAGATGTAATTAGTTAACATGAGGTCATACCGGAGTAGGGTGGGCTCTAATCCAATATGACTGATGTCCTCATCAAAAGAGAAGAGACAGACGTGTAGACACACAGGAGAAATGACCAGGTGAAGACAGAAGCAGAGACTGGAGTTCCACAGCAAGGAATGCCTGAGGCTACTAGGAGCTGGGAGAGACAAGGAAGGATCTTTCCTTAGAGACTTCAGAGAGAGCATGGCCCTGCTGGCACCCTGAATTCAGACGACAGGCCTCCAAAACTGTGAGCCAATATATTTCTGATGTTTCAAGGCACATAGTTTACGGTAATTTGTTATGGCAGCCCAGGAAACTAATACAAGTGCCAGTAATAATGACGTTGTTGTTGCTGGGTGCCGTTGAGTTGATTCCGACTCACAGTGACCCCATGTGACAGAGTAGAACCACCCCATAGGATTTTCTAGGCTGTTTTTTTTTTTTTTTAATCTTTACGGGAGCAGATCACCAAGTCTTTTTCCTGTGGAGCCGCTGAGTGGATTCAAACCCCTGACCTTTCCATTAGCAGCTGAGTGCTTAACCGTTGCTCTACCAGGGCTCCTTAGTAATAATGATAGCAAAGCTTTATCAAGCACTAGTCACTTTGTTCACATTATCTTATTTAACCCTCAGAACAACCCTGTGGGGTAAGTACTGTTACTGGGTTCCTTGCACAGATGAGGAAGTTGAGGCATGGAGGGGTGAGGTGGCCAGCCTGAGATTGGTGGAGCTGAGATTCTAACCAAGTTGCGTTGCATCCTGAGCCTGTGAGCTTAGCTGTCTTGCTCTCCACCCCTCTGCCGGTGCTCTTTCTCTTACCCCACAGCTGTCTTTCAGTGCGTTTTAGAATGTACCGGACATTTTCACTCTGTTGCTCACCAGGTCAGCTGTACCAGCACTTCTGTGCCAGTCCCTGCCTTAATTCCCTTGGGCCTGTGCCTGTCTCTATCTCACCACTGTCCTTTACTGTCTTCTGAGGATGCCTCTCATCCAGGCTTCTCTGGCTAACGGCTTACCACCAGAGCCTGGACCTTCTCTCATCTAGTTTCTTTAGGATATTTCCCGAGCATCTTCTTAGGCCCAGACACTGATCTAGGTACTGGAGACACGGCAGGCAACAAAGCAGCTGGAGTCACCGCCCTCATGGAGCTACCCTTCTCATGGACCAAAGAGGATTTCCGACCCTGAGACCTGGGTGCCTCTCCTGGTCCAAAGCCCATTCTCCCTTGGGCTAGGCTCTGAGCATCCTGCCCTCCCTGGCCCCGTTGCTTCCTGGGACAGTGGAACATTCTGGAGTCCACTGTTGTTCTGGAGTCCTGGAGGTCTGCTCTACCCCTGTAGCCACCCTGGGAGATGGCTGCCGGCTCAGGGTAGGGCCCTGGGCTGCTCCTGGAGCCGTGTGCAGGGGACTTACTTCGCCTCTCCTCGCCACATGTCTTTAAAATTACAGTGCCCATTTCCTGCTGAAATAATTTCCACAAAGAGTGGCTCCTATTACTGCAAGAGGCGTGCAGACGTCATGATTTATTATTATTTATGGTCCCAAGGCCTTGTTTATGCAAGACGGGTTAGGTGCATGCGATAGAAATGCCATTATGCAAATGACATTGAATGTCCTTACTGCGCCTAAATAATTTTTGTGTTGGACGATTAAACCTCATCTGTTATTGATATGGGCTGCAGTCGGGCTATTACAGAGTCCCAACAGTACTTACTCCCAGTAATGGGAAAATTGAGAGCGAGAGACCAACACAATTGCCTCAAGTGGGCGGTGATGGTCTGGAAGGAGTAGAACATCTCTGAGGCCCGAGCCGAGCGAGCCGGCCGACGCCTCAGGATAAATAAGGAAGACAGCACAGGCAATAAATTAAGCCCCGGGTGTGAGTGTGTACCTTGGAGGATTTTCGCCCTTCCAGTTTCCTGATTTAGCTGTTTGATTTAGCCAGGGGAATAGGCAGCCCCATCCCGAGTTTGGTAAAGCCGGGATTCTAACCAAGTTGTGTTGCTTCCTGAGCCAGCAGGTTTAGCCGCCTTGCTGTCCACCCCCCTTCTCCCAATCTGTTCTCTTTCCCTTACCCCACAGCTGCCCCTCAACCCTGGTGCTGAGGGGGCTGCTAGCGTGGAGGGAAGGCGGGGGCTAGAGATGGCTGCCACACTGGGCATCCAGTCTGCTCCACCAGCACTGAGGCCGCCTGGCCGCCTGGTCATGCCCACGCCCGCTCTCTCTCTCTTTTTTTTTTTTTTTTTGACACAGCTGTGAAGTCCCATTTTGATCAGTGTTGATAGCTTATGAATTCCAAAATTGACAAAATTTACAGAAAAATGAGGATAATCCATCTTCCTTAGCAGCTTGTCAGGAGCTGGCCATACTTCATAATCTCCAATTACAGATGCTATTTTCCGACATTTACATGCAGATATTAGGACCAAATGAAAATCAGAAACAAAGAGAGAATGGAAATGCAGCTATTTATATGTATAAAAGACAAACAGGTAAATTCGAGACATTTAGATTGGAATTGGGGTCCCTTTAGGAGGCTGGAAAGAGACTGCCTTGAGCACGTGGGGTTTCAGAACAAAATGGTAAGACACGTGGTCTTGCCAGGCTTGCCTGTGTTCTGGCGGTTTGGGTTAAAATGGGGCAAACCTGCTGAAACAGCTGAGGACTTTTGACGCTGGGGGGTACCTAGGGCATCCCCCATGGTCTTTAGGGGTCCCCAAGTATTTCACAAAATGGCACGTTTAGAACCTTCCACATTTGTAAAAAACAAACAAAAAACGCAGGGGGGCGGGGTGGGGTGCCACTGGAGTCAGCTTTTTCCCCAAGGCAAATTTTGAAAAGCTGGCACATTCTGGTAACTGGTATGTTAACACCCTCTGAAAAGGACTCGAGGGAGGGTACTACTATGTGTCAGAGGGCTCTGGCCAGGTGCACAGGGAGTCACACCAATAAACTTTTAAAATGGGATAGAAATAATCAAATTAATGGGGAGAGAAGGGGCTCTGATATATGGATCATCCGCTTCCTTCTCGAGGCTAATCTGTCAGAGAGAGAGAGAGACAGACAGGGAGAGAGGGAGAGAGAAGGGTCTGGGAGGAGGTTTTGTAATGAAAATGTCCTTCCCATAAAATTGAAGGGAGAACAGCCTTGTTGCCCTCACAGCTGTGGGTGGCACGGGCTTCTGGAAAGCTGGGGATATTAATTAGCAGTGCTTTGGATTAAACTCTCCCAACCATGTCGGATGGTACAATTTTTTCTCTCTGTAAGCTTGACACAGGGTGGCAAGGAGAAGTCTGTCTGGGTTTTCCCAGCCAGCAGTTGTTACTGAACTTTTCTTTGGGGATCAAATAAAATCATTTTCTCCCCTGGAAATGAAAATGAGATATTTCAGCATTTTCCAGGCAGTTGGTAGAGAGAGGCTGTTTCACTGGACCAGCAGAGGAAGTGGAAGTGGTTGGATGGGACATCTCAGTTGTCTTTGGCCTGAAAGCTTTTGTTTGTGTGAAGCTTGTTTCTGGCCAGCAGTTTTATGTTATATGAGGCTTTATTTGTGGGAGAGAGGTGGAGAAAATGAACTCAGGAGGCTAAATTACTGTATGTGTGTGTATGAGAAAGAGAGAAAAAGGAATTGTTGGGAATCAAACCCAAACCAAGCCTTCAGCAAAAGTGTGTTTGTTTACATGTCCAGTCTCATGGCAAATGGCTTGCTTAAGTAAGTTACAGGTGTTAGAACAAAAGCAATTATCAAACTTTGTTTCCAGGTATGAAATGCAAGATTCATGGAATTAACACAAAACCATCAAATACAAACGTATTTTCATCGTAAAAAGTAAAAGACTCTTAAGTAAAGCTAACCTTGAAAATAAGAAATATAAACATAAACAGTTGTCACTGTGCTAGTTTTTTCTCTTTTGTTTACATTAGCTAAAATTTGGGCTTACATGTAACAGCTAAAACCTAAGCCTAGCGTCTCTTCCTTTAGTTTCTGATCTTTGTAAAAGCCAGAACATCACCTGCAGTAAGAACAGAAAGAGCTTGAGCCAAGCAGTCAGATGCCTGATTTTTCCTTAATGGCGCTAGGATGTCACATGTCTCCATTTGTTTTTCTATGGTTTCCAACTAATGTTAGGATTAATTGCTAACATTGACATAAGTCTGAGCTCAGCTGTCCTCTGAGTTTATCACATAGGAGATTGCTCTCTAGATGGGGTGAAGAAAGGAAAAAGTTAACAACATATATGGCTGAACCAATCGGGAAACATTCCTAACGCGAGGTCATTCTTGAACCAGGATATGAAGGATACATAGATAAGGATCGGAAAGGAAGGGAAAGGACAGTCAGGGTGGAGGGAATAGTCTTGTCAGAGGTATAGAGTCAGAAACAAGAAGGTTGTGTTAAGAAGTCAAAAAACATGAAAATATACTTGGCCTAGCAGTTGGCTTTCCCTGTCTCTAAGACTCAGCACCTCTTTGTGAGGCCATTTAGAATCATGGTAAAAAACCCGGGCTTTGGAATCAGACAGAACCTGAGTTTAAAACCCCTCTTTACAACTTTCCCCACTGCTCTGCACCTCAGTTTTCTCATCTGTAACATGATGAGGCTAATAATAGTGGCAGAGAGGTGGTTTGTGGTGGTGTTTAAGATCACGGGCTTTGGAGTTAACTACCAGGGAGTGATTTGGACACATTATTTTGGCACACTTGTAAAGGGGGATACTAATACCTACCCCATAGGGTTGTTGTGAGGATTAAGTGAATTAATGCACCTGAATACCTAGAACAGTACCTGGCGTGTAGTAAAAACCCAGAAAGTGCAAGTTACTCTGACTGTTACTAAAGGCTGTGTTAGGGTTTAGGTGGGAGCTGGTAGAGTCTTCTGAATTGCAAACCAGGGAATCTGCATTCACTGTCGGAAGCCTGGCCTTCTCAGCCTTCTTATTCTGGTGGATCTCTTGCATAACTTCTGTTTGACCACACCAAACCTTAGTGACAAAGTGGACACTCCCTCCCACAGCTGCCTGTGTTAGCCTTTGCAGAGTATCGCTTGTTAGAAACTCCTTTCTGACGGAGCACAGAAGGGGTGGAAAGGTAGTCTTTGGGCCAAGGAGTGTGTGTGTGTGTGTGTGTGTGTGTATGTGTGTAGTCACCTCTTAGCAGCAGGAGGGCCAGAACTGGTGGTGCTGGGGAGGGGCATGCAGGCCCACCTTCCTGTCTCCATCCCATTGATCTTACAGTACAGACAGAAGTCTTATCTTTTCATTTCTTTATGGCCCCAGGCTAACCTTTCTGTCCTCCCGGCAGCTAGGAAGTCAGTCTGAAAGGAAGTGAACTGTGAGCAACCTGGGATGCCCCTCCACTCTCATGCTGGGTACTTGAGGATGGGACTCCTCCCTTTGTACCCCTTATCAGGGCCCCTTGGGAGCCAAGGGGCTTGCATTCCCTCAGGGGTTGGTGGGCCTCCTTGCCTTTCCCACTTCCTGGCCCTGTAGTAGGACCAGACAGTTGGACCCCATGATGGACCACCTAGAAGAAGCCCATGGAGTTTGGCTGCCTAGAGATGGTGTTTTGTTTCTGGAACTCCTGCTCCCTCTTCTCCACATCAGGATCTGCCGATTACACAGGCAGGCAGAGCCAAGCAGGTTCTGGGGCTTCCCAGAGAGGGTGGCTTCCTGCCCATCCTCCCACTGGGATCTTATCATTCAGGCGGTCCTTGACTACTGGGCCCCAGCTCTCCATCTTCCAGAAGTAGAGTTTTGTGCTCCCAAACCCAACCCACTGCCATCAAGTCAATCTGGCTCATAGTGACCCTCTAGGACAGAGTAGAACTGACCCATTGGGTTTCCAAGGAGCTGCTGGTGGATTCAAACTGCTGACCTCTTGGTCAGCAGCCAGATGCTTAACCACTGCATTACTAGGGCTCCTTTTCTCCTCTAGGCCTTTCCATTTCTCTTGTATTTGGGAAGACAAGGGCCAGAAAACCTTTCTTTCTCCTAGTCTCCTGCTGGTCAGAGCTCAGGGCCTTCCTCTCCGGTCCCCTCCGCCACCGTTCTTGCAGATTTCTCAAGTTTCAGGGTGAACACTGAGCTCTTTCGCTTCTCCCTTCCCTCCCTCACTCAACTTCATTTAGAATGGGCTCTTCCTAGGCTTGCTGGTGGGACCTAGCAGCAAATCAGGCTGGGATGCTACCCTTAGTAACCTCACGAGCTCAAAGGGAAAACAGACATGGACCCAAACATCCATGGGCTAAATGAAGCATGAGATAAATATCCTAAAAGAATTGCAGGGAAAATGCTGTGGGAAGCCAGAGATGAGAGTGATTTGTTTCAACCAAACAGACTTAAGGAAAGCACCCAAGAAGAGATAGCAGTTGGAGTGGGCCTTAGAGGACAAGAAGCATTTGGAATGGGGTGGGAATAGGAGGCAGAGAAAACAATGTGAGCCAAGGCTTGAAGGTGGGGTGACATGGGACCTTCAGGAATTAGTAAATTTTGTTGTGGTTGGAGTAAGGGGCTTTGTTCTGGAAGCAAGTTAGACTTGAGTTGAAGTTGGCAAAGTAGGTTGGGATTTGGATTTGGGCATAGACATTACTTGGAGGGAAGGTTTAGAAACATCATTGCAGCCTTCTGGCCTGATGAGTTTGCAAATAGCACACTATTTAGAAAAGAAAAGTTAAACTATTTAGGGATGGAAAAAAATGTCTATTTTTTTTCTGATAAACACAATCGCTTTCCATGTCTAATGAACTTGAGGTGGGCTCTGTGTTGACTGTGTGAGTGGCACGAGGCAGCCACGTGATGAGGCCACAAGGGAAGCAGAAGCAAACTTCCTACGCCCCAGCCTGAGAAGGTGTGTCCAGGGCAAGAAGTGGAGGACCTGGGAATCTATACTGGGTCTGGGCTGGGATGGCACTGGAGTCTGTGGCCCGAGAGGACATTTATTGGAACTGGAGCCCCAGAAGACACACCCAGGACCAGCACAGGGAGGCCTCGAGGGGGCAGATTGAGTACTTTCTCATGGCAGAGCTGTGTGGCCATGGAGTGGCTGCTTTGGGAAGTAGTGAGTTTCCTGTCAATGGAGACACCCATTTGTTGGGTTTTAAGCATCAGATAAAGATCAGCTTCCATAACCCCTGAGATCCTTTGGGCCCCGAGATTTGGAGCTCACTAAGGTTCTCTAAAGGAGCCCTGGTTGTGCAATGGTTAAGCCCTTGGCTGCTAACCGAAAGATTGGTGGATCAAACCCACCAGTCTGCTCCATGGGAGAAAGGCATGGGAATCTGCTTCCTTAAAGATTTACAGCCTTGGAAACCCCTAGGTGCAGTTCTACTCTGTCCTATAGGTCACTATGAGTTGGAATTGACCAGAAGGCAATTTTTTTTTTTTTTTTTTGATTAAGGTTCTCGAAAGGAGCCCTGGGGGTGCAAGAGTTAAGTGCTCAGCTGCTAACTGAAAGGTCAGTGGTTTGAACCCCCCCAGTGGCTCTTCAGGAGAAAGACCGGGTGAATCTACTCCTGTAAAGATTAAAAACCTGTTGCAGTCAAGTCAATTTCGACTCATAGTGACCCTGTGGGGCATTTTCCCTCACACATCCTTTAGGATGTTTATCTCTTGCTTTATTCATCCCAGGGACATTTGGGTCCATGTCTGCTCTCCCTTCCAGCTGGGGAGGTTCCTGAGGGCAGCATCCCAGCCTGATTTGCCTAGGAAGGGCCCACTCTAAGTGAGGCTGAATGAGGGAGGGGAGGAAGAAGCAAAAGAGCCCAGTGCTCACCCTGAACCTTGAGAAATCTGCAAGAAGTAGGGAAAAGAGGAAGGCCCTGGGCTCGACCAGCAGAAGGCTAGGAAGAAGAAAGGTCATCTGGCCTTTGTCTTCCCAAATACAAGAGAAATGATAAGGCCTGGAGCATAAAACTCCACTTCTGGAGGATGAAGAACTGGGGCCCAGTAGTCAGCAACCTAGTAGTCTAGGACCACCTGAATGATAAGATCCCAATGGGGGGATGGGCAGGAGGCCACCCTCTCTGGGAAGCCCCAGGACCTGCTTGGCTCTGCCTGCCTGTGTAATCGGCAGATTCTGATGCGGAGAAGAGGGAGCAGGAGTTCCAGAAACAAAGCACCATCCCCAGGCAGCCAAACTCCATGGGCTTCTTCTAGGTGGTCCATCGTGGGGTCCAACTGTCTGGTCCTAGTATAGGGCCTGGAAGTGGAAAAGGCAGGGAGACCCATTAACCCCTGAGGGAATGCAAGCCCCTTGGCTCCCAAGGGGCCCTGATAGGGGGTACAAAGGGAGGAGTCCCATCCTCAAGTACCCAGCATGAGAGTGGAGGGGCATCCCAGGTTGCTCACAGTTTACTTCCTTTCAGACTGACTTTCTGACTCTGTCAAGATTAAGGCCCAGAAAAACTCTATGGGGCAGTTCTACTTTGTCACATGGGATCACTGTGAGTTGGAATCGACTTGCTAGCACCCAACGACAACAAGGCTCTCTAAGTGGCCAGGGGAAGAAAGGGACCTCCTGATCAGTCATTGCTGGAAAAGTTTCTCCTGGACGGAAACCACAGTTTCGTTTCCCTGGGGCTTCCCCTGCTCTTCCACAGCCTGGCGGGAGCATCTCTGTAAACATAATAGGGAGAGATGAGTCATTTGTACTTTGCAAATTTCTTCTTGGAAGCCCTTTGATTCCACTGCAAACCATTTTGGCCCAGGCAGGGGCACAGTCTGAAGTGCCAAATGAATCATGAGCATGGCCTTGTCCATGTCTGTGGTACTTTCTGATGAATAAAAGTGCTCTGACATCACTTATCCTCCCAGTGACCCTGGGAAGCATCCCTGGTGCTGTTGGCAGAGCCAGGTCATGGTACCTATCCCTGTTTATTAGATTCCATGGGCATTTATGTCACATCTGCTCAGAGCTGAGCACTGGGCCAGGAGCTGCGGCCACAAAAATGAGAAAGACACAGCCCCATCCTGATGAAGCTCACAATCTGGTTGGGGAATGAGGGCCCTAAACAGGTGCACAACACAGAGTGATAGGTGCAGTGATAGGGACATCACTTAGGTGGTGTAGGAACACAGAGGAGAGAGGACTCCTCAGCCACCCAGGGAAGGGGAGATCAGGGAGGGCTTCCTGGAAGAGGGAGGCCATTCAGAATCTTTGGCAGGGCGTCCCTGTACATAAATTAACAGAAGCACTTTGTAGATTCTGGAGTACTTTTGTAAGCATCATTCATAGTCCCTTCATTCAGCACTTTTTGTTTTCAAATTTGTTTCATCTTTATTTAGTTTAGTAGAGATGAAATGCCAAAACCCAGATTTTAGTTTGTTTTTTACTCTTTTTTTTTAATAAAAATTTTATTTTGAGATAATTGTAGATTCACATGCAGTTGTAAGAAATAATACAGAGGGATCTTATATACCCTTCACCCAGTTTCCCCCAATGGTCACATCTTGCAAAACTATAGTACAGCATCACAAGCGGGGTATTGATGTTGATATGGTCAAGATACAGAACATTTTCATCCCTTGTATGTCCCTTTTCAGCAAACACTTCAAAAGTGTTTATTTGTGAGTCCTGGAGACTCACAAAATGAAGAGAAAAAGGCCTGCCCTCAAGGACTTGCCATTCTTATCATTCCCTCTGTGCCTTCTCACGACCTTGTGAGGTAGGTCATAGATCCCCTCATTACAGGTGAGAAAACCAGCTGAGAATGAGAGGTGACTGGCCCAGTTTCATACAGCAGGAACTTGGCCATGTCAGACTTGGACTCTGTCCTCCTGATTTGCCCTGTCATACTGCCCCTCCACCACCACCCCATGACTTTCAGGCCTCTGGTTTCATGGGCTGGGGTTAAAATGGGCAACACCTTCACCATCCCATAGAGCAAAGCCAAAGCCTGGCCTGGCCACATCAGGAAGAACCCCATTCACATGGTGAGGACCCCAGTGTTTGGCCCATGTCAGGCTCAGACCCTGGTGTAGTCTCAGAGCTGGAAGCACCTCACAGTTCTGGCCCATCCTCCTCATTTGACAGATGGAGCTGCTGAGGCCCCCAGAGAGGAAGCGCCTGCCTAAGGTTGTGTGAGCCTCCGAGGCAGAGTCAGGTCACCAGGCTCCCGGCCAATCAATTTAATCCACTGTAATCAAGAAAGAACTGCTTCTTAACATGTGCTTTGCCAGGTAGAGTTTTTGTGTACCCAGATATAAAAAATGTGGAGCATTCGTCTTCCTTGCTTGCAAATTCAGGGGTCTTTTCCCAGCTGGGGAGACTCTGGTGGTACAGTGGTTCAGTGTTATAGCTGCTAACCAAAGGGCCAGCAGTTCGAATCCACCAGGTGCTCCTTGGAAACCCCACGGGGCAGTTCTTCTCTGTCCTGTAGGGTCTCTACAAGTCAGAACCTACTCAATGGCAACGGGTTTTAGGTTTCCCAGTTGGAGGAGTCAAGTTCAGCTTGAACATGGAAGAGGGAGGAGGGCATCCCACTGTTATAGATGTCTGAGCTGTACCCTTGGGCTGGTCTTGAAGTCTTCTCAAATTCTAACTCTGCTATGGAGTAACAGACAGGCACCGAGCTTGGAGTTGGCATACCTGGGCTCCCCTCTCTGAGCTCTGTTTCTGCGTCTGCCCACACCCCAGTCTGCTGCGGAAGGGACAGGATTCCAAAAGACATGATGGCCTTGCAAGGACTTTGCATCAGGGATGAGCTAAGCAAATGAGGCCTTATGCTTCTTGTGTTTGGCACTTTAGAGTCCCTCCAGGTGGAGGGACAATGGCCTTCTGTGGTGGGGCAGGGGCACAAGGAAGAGGGGACAAGGGAGCAAACTCGTGGTTGTCTCAGCATCTTGGATTCTCTCATTATTCCCCGGGATTTGTTGGGTAGCTGATTAATGCTGGTAAGCAGTACCACAAGTCAAATATGTGCTGTTTGGGGTATTTATTTATTTATTTACTTTATGGAGAATTTCAGAACTAGACAGAATAGTCTAATCAACCTCCAAGTACTCACCATATTTCAACAGATTCAACAATTATCACCAACTTACAGTTGGTCTTGCTTCATTGATACTCCTGCTCCCCCCACAAGCCCACTTTATTTTTAACAGCTTTGTTGAAGTATACTTTTTAATACTAGAAAACTGTCTCATTCTAAGTGTACAAGTCAATGATTTTTAATAAATTTATAGAGTTGTGAACCATCACCACAGTCCAGTTTTAGAACAGTTCCATCGCTCCAGAAAGATCTTTGGTGCCCGTTTATAGTTAATCCTTGTTCGCACCCCAGCTCCAGGCAACCATGACTTTGCTTTCTGTGTCTATAGATTTGCCATTTCTGGACAGTCCATATGAGTGGAGTCATGCAATATGTGGTCCTTTGAATTGGTGTCTTTCACTCAATATAGTGCATTTGAGGCTTCTCCACGCTGTAACATATACCAATACTTCATCTCTTTTTATTATTTACTAGCATTCCATTGTATAGATATACCACATTTTGTTAACCCCACTTTATTTTGAAGCATCTTCTATTCTTGAGATGGTCTCTAAACCAGAAAACCAGACAGATCATGGGATGACATCAAGGACATAATACATGAAGAAAGCAAAAAGGTCATTAAAAAGACAGAAAAGAAAGAAAGGACTAAAGTAGATATCAGAAGAGACTGAAACTTGCTCTTGAACATAGAGTAGCTAAAGTGAACAGAGAAAATGATCACATAAAAGAGCTATAACTGAAGATTTTAAAGGGCAGCTCGAGAAGATAAAATAAAGTATTATAATGAAATGTACGAAGACCTGGAGTTAGAAAACCAAAGGGAAGAACACACTCAGCATTTCTCAAGCTGCGAGAGCTGAAGAAAAAATTCAAACCTTGAGTTGTGATACTGAAGGATTCTACTGACAAACTATTGAACAATGTAGGAAGCATCAAAAGAAGATGGAAGGAATACACAGAGCCACTGTACCAAAAAGAATTGGTCAACTTTGAACCATTTCTGGAGGTAGCATATGATCCAGAACCGATGGTATTGAAGGAAGAAGTCCAAGCTGCACTGAAGGCATTGGAGAAAACCAAGGCTGCAGGAATTGACGGAACACCAATTGAGATGTTTCAACAAACAGATGCAGCCCTGGAGGTGTTCACACATCTATGCCAAGAAATTCTGAAGGCAGCTACCCAGCCAACTGAGTGGAAGAGATCCACATTTGTTCCCATTCCAAAGAAAGGTGATCCAACAGGGCGTGGAAATTATCAAAAGACATCGTTAATATCACACGCAAGTAAAATTTTGCTGAAGATAATTCAAAAGTGGGTGCAGTAGTACATCAACAAGGAACTGCCAGAAATTCAATCTGGATTCAGAAGAGGACATGGAATGAGGTATATCATTATTGATGTCAGATGGATCTTGGACGAATGCTGAGAATACCAGAAAGATATTAGAAAAAAAAAAAAGGAAGATATCTACCTATGTTTTATTGACTATGCAAAGTCATTCAACTGTGTGAATCATAACAAATTATGGATAACATTGTGAAGAACAGGAATTCCAGAGCACTTAATTGTGCTTGTGAGGAACCTGTGCATAGACCAAGAGGCAGTCATTCGAGCAGAACAAGTGGATACTGTGTGGTTTCAAGTCAGCAAAGGTGTATGTCAGGGCTGTATCCTTTCATCATACTTATTCAATCTGTATGCTGAGCAAATAATCCGAGAAGCTGGACTATATGAAGAATGCAGCATCAGGATTGGAGGAAGACTCATTAACAACCAGCAATATGCAGATGACACAACCTTGTTTTCCAAAAGCTAAGAGGACTTGAAGTACTTACTGATGAAGATGAAAGACTACAGCCTTCGGTATGGATTACAACTCAGCATAAAGAAAACAAAAATCCTCACAACTGGACCAATAAGCAACATCATGTTAAACAGAGAAAAGATTGAAGTTGTCAAGGATTTCATTTTACTTGGATCCATAATCAATGCCCACAGAAGCAGCAGTCAAGGAAAAATACAATGCATTGAATTGGGCAAATCTGCTGCAAAAGACCTCTTTGAAGTGTTAAAAAACAAAGATGTCACTTTGATAATAAGGTGTGCCTGACCTAAGCCATGGTATTTTCAATTGCCTATGAATGCGAAAGCTGGACAATGAATAAGGCAGATCGAAGAAGAATTGATGCCTTTGAATTATGGTGTTGGCAAAGAATATTGAATATATACCATGGACTGCCAGAAGAGCTAACAAATCTTTCTTGGAAGAAGTACAGCCAGAATGCTCCTTAGAAGTGAAGATGACGAGACTATCTCATGTACTTTGGACATGTCAGGAGGGACCAGTCCCTGGAGAAGGATATCATGTTTGGTAAAGTACAGGGTCAGCGAAAAAGAGGAAGACCCTCAAGGAGATAGATAACACATTGGCTGCAACAGTGGCCTCAAACACAGCAACAATTGTGAGGATGGCTCAGGACCAGGCAGCGCTTTGTTGTGTTGTACATAGGGTTGCTATGAGTTGGAACCAACTCAATGGCACCTAACAACAACGGCAACATTTTGAAACAAACTCCAGATATCATATTGTCTCATTTGTAAATACTTTGGAATGACTCTTTAAAAATTGAGGCCTTTTAAAAAGCATAACTACAAGACCATTATCACATGTAAGAAGTTAACAAATCCCATAACGTCTTCAAGTATCCAATCATTGTTTGCATTTTCAATTGGCCTATTTCATGTCAATTTTTTTTTTTTTTGCAGTTTGTTCGTTTGTTTGAATCGAGGTCCACATTGTGATCAGTTGACGTGTCTCTAAGTTTCCTTTAACCTATAGATTCCTCCTCCATCTCTCTTTTCTTGCCTTGCAATTAATTTGAATAGGGAATCCATAATGTTGTAATGTGGCCAGTTATAGATGCAAAGACCATCAGCACTGGAAGGAGACTTAGAGATCATCAAGTGACAGTCCTCAGACAGATAGGAAGTAGAGGCACTTGCCCCCAAGATCCTACCTCGCCCCAAATGCCTCAGGCATCCAGACCCCTCTGTCTTCTCATTCCCAGGTAATCAGGCCAGACCATGGAGACATACTTTCCTAGTCCATCTTCAGTCCTCCTTTGGGTAGGTGTGCAGGTGGGCAGGTGTTGGGTCCCTCAGGATGGGAGTTGTTGGCTTGGCTGTGGCCGGGCTCCTGAGGGCCATCTGAGGCTCACAGAGAGCCTGGAGGAGCCCAGCAGGTGATGGGGAAGCCTCGTGGCCTGAGCCGGCCTTGCAGCCTTGTCCCCGTACACTGCCTCCCTTTGTGCGCCCCTCCTTCTCACGTGTCTGTGTTTCTTTTCTCCTCCATGCTATGGCAGTGGTGCCCCGTGCTGATGAGACAATACTTGGTGCAGCCCCAGGCAGTCCTTTTCCAGGTAATTTCCTAGGAACCCAAATGACGCCCAGCATACACTTTCCTGGGGGCAAGTGCCTCCTTGAGTCTCTTGCTAGGATTCCTTAACCCCTCATGTTTCTTAGTTTCCAAAGTGCTATCCCCTCCTTATCCTTTATATCTTCACAATCACCCTGGCAGGCAGCAAGGGATTAGAGTCCCCATTTTACTTATGAGGAAAATGAGGCTAGCTGAACTGCTGTGCCTAAGGTCACACAGGTGAGAAAGAGGCAGAGCTGGGATGAGAACCCATGTTACCACTCCTAGTTCAGTGTTCTTTCTATCGCTGGATCAGAGGCTGTCAATGATGCAGATGGAAATTAATCAGGGAAGTCCCGTCCTCTCCCTATGCCTTAGTTTCTCCATGTTGGGTAAGATGACCCTGAGGATCCTTCTAGCTCTGATATTTGAGAATGCAAGACATGGTGTCTGTGAAGAGGGGGCACACATCTGGGGCTGGTGGTCTTGACTTTGGGGGCTTATAGAAGCCTGTGGCAGGAGATACAGGAAGTTTTATTCCAATTGGTTGCATTGGAGTAGACAGCCTGCGAATTACTGACCTCAGTTCATTTCTCTTTCTGGGTCATGGTTAAGCACAGCACCATTGGGTCCCTGATGGAGAGGGAGCCGAAGCCCAAAATGATATCCAGAGAAAGAGCTTCAAGGGCTTGGAGAAGTAGAAAATGTGGATCACAGGTGTTTTCTGTGATTGTGAACGGCTTTTGGGGCCTATACACCCAAGTGTGGAGGTGCATGTACACATCCACATGAGTGACTGTATGCATGCTTGGGGTTTCTGCACCCCATTACTATAGCTCTTAGCTTCCCAAGTAACTATGGTAAATGGAAGTGAATTGCTACTGTTACCAGGAAAAGAGGCATCAATAATGCCTTCTCTCCCTTTTATCCTCTTTCTCCCTGATCCTCCTTTCTTACTTCCTTCCCATTTTTCTCTGTCATTTTTTTCTATCTCTCCCAGCCTCCACTTTTACAAAGAGCTTGAGGTGACCTACAAAGTAAACAGTTATATGCACTTAAGTTAAGGCTGAAAAATAAAAAATGTTAAGGAGCATTGTAGAGAAAACAGGATCATTGCACCAGAAACAAAAAATAATGTGGTTGTGGCAGTTGAGCACTGAATTTGACTGAGCTTCCTGGCAGCCTAGGCAAAAAGGGATATGCGTGGTTTCCAATGTTCCAACTGTTCAATCAAAAGCAGAGTAACCATTCATGAGGTGGAAAAAAAATCTTTTTTCTGGTACTGAGTTGTAGAAGGTATTGACAAAGAATATTGAATATTCTAACAGACAGTGTCTCCAAAAGTGAAGAAATGTACTTTGTGTGACATTTCTATTGCCTCCAACAAATGTTGAATGCCTGATATTACATCATAGATCAATGAAGGCACTTCTCCAGAGGCTTTAACTAATATTGGAAAAGGATATTCTGATCACCTGACTTGATAAGGGAGAGAGGTGAAAGAGGAGTTTAATGTATCCCTTGGAGCTCTTGTTCACACATTTCCCAGTTAATTCTTCAGAGATGTGGTTAATGTCCTGGTGCTGGACCACTCATTCATTCATTCAACAAGCACTTAGTGAGCACTAGGGATCTAGTGATGCATCAGCCATGCTCCATGCCCTCCAGGCAACCTAGAGGAGATAGACAAACATGCTATGCGGTGGGATGTATGATGATGAGTTACGTGCAAAATGCCACCAGATATGGAAGCATAGATAGGGAGTGATTATATCTGTGTAGAAGTGTGGGTCTAGGGATGGCTTTACCAAGGAGGGGATATGTGAGCCGGTCTTATGGACAGTGTAGGAGTTCTGTAATGACTGAGGGGGATGGGTCCTCCAGGCAGAGGTCAGGCAGTCACTGGAATGCCTGAGGCACAGCCAGGTGTAGTGATGTTCCTAGCAACCCAGGAGTAGGAGTCCCTGGGTGGCACAAACAGTTAAGCACTCAACTACTAGCTGAAAGGTTGGCAGTCTGAAACCACCCAGAGACTCCTCAGAAGACAGGCCTGGTGACCTGCTTCCAAAAGATCACAGCCTTGAAAGCCTTATGGAGCGGTTCTATTCTGCACACATGGGGTTGCCGTGAGTTGGAATTGACTCGACAGCGACTAACAATAATGTTTACATTTTACGTAATCACTGTACCTTTGTCAAAACCAAGAAATAAACTTTGGTCCAAGGAGCCCAAGAGATTGGGAAGAACCTTTAAAATCACGGAGAGCCCAAAGGGACAGAACAATGATGAGAACTCATGGAACAATTAAATGCCAAAACTAAATGACAACATCCACTAGCTCATATAGGAGCAGAATAAGAACTGTGGAATCCACACAAGGAAGACAGGCTGGGCTCAAGACCCGCCCGGCGAGGCGGTGATGGTGGGAGGCATAGATGGTGAAGAGCATTGCAGAGCTGGTGTCTGGGTCCCACTGGCCCTCAAGACCCTATTCTTTAGAGAAATTAGGCTCCCTTTACCTTCTGGGGGAAACCCTGGTGGTGTAGTGATCAGCAGTTCAAACCCACTAGATGCTCCTTGGAAACTCTATGGGGCAGTTCTACTCTGTCCTATAGGGTTGCTATGAATCGGAATCAACTCGACGGCAGTGGATTTGGTTTGGTTTCACCTTCTGGGAGCCAGCAGTGTTGGGTAATCCACCGTATGGGTAACACAAGTTGAATATTTCATGTCTTGAAAAGACGATCAAAGTTTCTAACTTCTGCTGCCCTGCTGAGTGGGAAGTCCCAGCAACTCCAAGCCCAACTGTTGAAGTGACCAGATAAACTTTGTTTGATAATGAATTTATTGACTAAAACAAAATCAAATAGCAAAAAGGCCCTTCCATCTGGAAAGTACAAGTTAAGATGGGGGATATCCCCGCTGGCTACCCTTCTGTAGTTCTCTGAAACCCAGGTTGGCTCTGCTTTCTTGAGGGAAATAGAGGCTTTATCTTGCAGACCTGGCAGGCCAGCCTCTGTCAGAGAGGAGAGGCTGGCATCTAGGAATGGGGAGTGGGGGTAGAGAGGGGTGAAGGGTCACTGACTCTTGGCTGAGATGCTGCCTGGCCCACCTAAATAGGATATTCGTTAGATCATTCATTCATTTGTTCATCTATGTGTTCCTCGTACAAAAGTCAAATTCCAGCATATCTACCTGTTTGTCTTTAGCTCTTCTACCTTCACCCCCCTCTGACTATTGGCATTACCATGTTTCTGGGTTACTCCTGTCCTCTCACCTCTGAGCCTTCCTTCTGCTGTTTCCAGACGTAGGGGTTGGAGATTGCTTCAGACCCAGGTTCACTACAGCCTGCCCCAAGAAACCTTTCCTGATCACCTCTACCTCACAAAAATGACTGGCTCTGTGTTCTTGTCTCTCTCAATTGGTGCTTCTGGGGCCTTGTATATTTTCCCTTGGGGTTTGTGAGTGGAAGTCAAAGAGTGTGTCTGGTCTTAATGTGCTATCTTGCATACAAGAAGGGCTCAATGAATGCTGAATGAGTAGCACAGCACACCTACTATATGCAGACCTTCACTAGGGCATTCAGGAACAGAGAAGAGAGAGGCACTGTCCCTGCAATCAGGGGCCCAGGAACTCCAGAAGACACCATCTAGGAGAAGGGCCCCAAAAGAGATATTTTGACCAATGTCTTTGCATATGACATTGGATGGAAGGAGCTGCTTCTGGTGAGCTTTGTTCCCAAATTCGTTCTTAGCAAATTAGGAGGCTAATGCTGTGACCAAGTATCTTCTGTGGGTGATGAAGTCTAGACAGTGACTTTTCTCAACAGCCCCCTGCTGCAGGGAGTGAAGAACATACTTTTCAAACTCTGCTGGTCATGATCCATGACAAGAAATATATATTCATCTTCGTCTAGTGTACACATGCTCACTTTTAAGTGAATCAAAGATTCGTAAAATAGGACTTACCCTTTCTACATGTGAGGCACTATTATATTTTCTGTTCTATTCCATTCTAATTTCATTTTTTAAAATATTGATTCCAGTAAATTCATTTTACTACCTGTTAATGGGTCATGATCGTTAAGGTAATCATCAAGCCTTTGGAGTCAGATGGACCCAGGTTTGAATCCTGGCTCTAGCACCTAGAAGCTGTGTGACCTTAGGCAAGTCACTTCCCCTCTGGAGCCTCTGTTTCTGCATCTGTAAAATGGGAATAACATAGAACATACCTTCTGGGGTTCCTGTGAGAATTAAATGGGATAATACAGGTAAACTCCTGGCACAGAGTAAGTACCTGATGAACATGAGCTTTTGACATGGCCGCAAAGATTGTTGTTATTGCCTTGCCACTGCTTGGTGGGGCCAACAGAGCCAGGGTGGGAGGCAGCATGGCTTGTGGTGGGATCTCTCCTCAGCAGATCGCTGTCATTCTCTCATCTATCAGTGAGCAGGCATTTCTTGAGCTCCTATTTTCTTTACTTGAAATAGGATTGGGAGTTGAGTGGGAGAAAGAGACATATCACCAATATTTATAATTTAGTCAGTCCTTGAATGCGAAGATCCAAGTTGGCATCTTCATTGCCTTCTCTGGAGACCATTCTGACAGGGACTTGAATGCCAAGGAAATGACTCATTGCAAGCTCTGATTTCATAAAATGACTTAAAGAAAGGCACACGACTCTGGGCCAAATGCCTGTGGTTGGTATGAACTAGGTAAATCAAGTGTTTGCACAGTTTTCAGCGTACCACTATTTAAAAACACTGGCCAAACTATGGCTCAGTTGGTTTGATGTACAGGGTTTCCGGTGAGAGTTTATGATGAACTGCCCACTGGACTGGGATTCTGCCCTGTGGACCATGGGCAAGGTCAGTGCTGGGTCATGACCTATAGCAAGAAATTTATTTTCTCTCTATCCTTTTGGGCCTCAGTTTGCTCATCTGTGAATGAGGGTTTGGACTGAACAATCTCCAAGTTCCTTTTAACCCTCTTTCCATTTCTTTAGTTTAAAAGCACCCTCTTCGCAAAAAGACTTTTATTTCTGCCTCGCTTTTGGTTACTGATTCCTCCCTCTCTGCATCAGTGGAGGAGGATGGTTGTCTCTGGGCAGGGCCTGGTGAAGGGGGACCTACAGGCCACAAAGAAAGCTAGATGCAAATCTTGGAAAGCTGCCCTGAATCCTGCTTACTTCTTTGCCTGGGGAGAACTCTGGGTTCTGGAGAACTGTCTTGTGCTGAATTTGCCCTCTCCATTCCAGGAGGTCTGTGAACTCCCCTGTGGGCCTTGGCACTGGTGCTTGGCTAGTGCAGTTTGGTGACTGAGCCCAGTACGTGTTGGTGGCATTTGGCTAGGGTGCTTGGGAGTCTATTTGCTAAGATATTTCTGTTCCCTCTTGCAGACCACTGAATATTCAGCCATGGCCTCGCTGGCTGGAGGGCTGGACGACATGAAGGCCAACCTGACCAGCCCCACCCCCGCCGACATTGGGAGCACTGTGCCGGGGCCGCAGTCCTACCCCATCGTGACAGGTGAGGGCATCTGGGGTGTTGGTGATGAGAGGGGCACCCACTGGACCTGCAGAGAGAGAGAGAATGTGTGTTGGGAAGAATGGTTCTGGTGCTCTTGGACATCACTGGTCATTTTTGTTCTAAAGAGGTCATGAAGTCCTGGAACAGGTCAGACAGGAGACTGCTGGGGTCAGGGGTTATGGTTGTGATGAGACATGGCTGTACAGTGTTTAGATAAAGCTAGTGGAGAAGAAACGTCAAATGGACTGTGAGCTGGAAGGAGTGGCAGGGAAGCCTCATGTCAGAGGGGCTGGGTGATTTCCTGGCCACCTCTGGGTGGGGCTGGGTGTTCTGAAATCAAGGATTTACCCCTCTCCTGAGAAAGACAGCCCTAGCTGGCTTCAGCTTCAAGGATGAGTGGAAATCCTCACAGATCGCTGCTGGCATTTCAGATTTCTAGGCAGAGGTTGAGTCAAGAAGGGCAGGAGGTTTAGGCTGTAAGGTGCTGGGTGTATACAAAGCAGCTGCCTTTCTGCAAGGCCCAGGGCCAACCTCTTTGTCTTCCTAGAGGCTGTCAGTATAATGAGCAAGACTTTTCGGCCCTGCAGGCAGGGTTTGAACCTGTCACTTACTGGCTTTGTAATCTTGGAAAAGTTACATAACAATTCTGGGCTGTGGTTTTTTAATCTGTAAAATGGGAATAATGAGTGGGGCATAGGCAGAAGCTGGGGCCCTGTTTGCAGAGCTGGGCACCACGTATGTGATAGTCAAGTGGCAAGAGTGACTTGGTCCTGTCCACCTGAGGTGGGGGTAGGGGATAGGCAAGAGCCTGGAGTGCAGCTGAAGGTGCCAGCAATGGAACAAGGAGCCTGGAAGCCTCAGTCAGAGAAACCTTTACCAACATTGCAGATGTCCGATGAGGCTCTCTCCCCTGGTGTTGCAGTGATAAGACCTCTGACAACACCTCAGTTTATAGGTGCAAAACCAAGTCTCAAGGAGGGGGCAGTGACTTGCCCAGTGTAAGGGGTGAGGAGTAGAGTTAGAGCCGATGTTCAATCTCCTGATTTCTGGGTTCTTACTATGTCCAAGGAACTGCAGAAAATTAGGGAGGTGGGGGTGATAGAGTGAAGAGAAGGTGGGACTAGCCCATAGTTACGGTAACTGCTGCTTTATTGAGTATCTGCTGAGTGCCAGGCACTCTGCTAAACGAGCTCATTTTACCCTCAGAGGTAGCTGGAAAAATTCTGAAATAGAGAAATGAGTAAAAATCCTAGCATATTCAAAAACACGTGCTAAAGTTACAGTAATTAAAACTATTTGTTACTGATGTTGTAATAACTAACAAATGGAATGCAATAGAGTCCAGAAGTAGATCCAAGCATATGTAGATGTTTATAAATGTGGCGTTTCAAATCAGTGGAGCAAAGATAAATCACTCGGCTAATGGCGTTGGAAAACTGGGCTTGCTGGATCCTGACTTCACACTTCATATAAAAATATATTACAAGCTGATCAAAACTTTAAATGTAAAAAATGAAGTCCTAATAAAATGAGAGAAAAACATGAGGGAAATTTTTTATTATCCTAGACTGGAAAAGGCCTTTTAAAGTGTGTTCCAAATACAAAAGATGAAGAAAAATATTAAAATGTAAATCTTTTGACAAAGAACAAAATTGGGTAGAAAGTGGAACACAGATAACAGAAAGCTAATTTCTTTAATATAAAAAGAAGTTCTAGAAATGAATATGAAAAAACCAGTCTAGTAGAAAAATAGGCAAATGACACAAATAGGTAGTCCATTAAAAAAAAAAATGCAGATGGCCACCAACGTATGAAAGATGTGCACCTGGCTCATAATTTAAAAACTGCAAATTAAAGTGATAACAAAAATCAGCTGGATTCCTATAGACCAATAAAAAGAACTATGAAAAGGAAATCAGGAAATCAATATCTTTTATAATCACCCCTAAAAAGATGAAATATTTAGAATAAATCTAATTAGAAATGTGAAAGACCTGTATAAGGAAAACTACAAAAGATTACTGCAAGAAACCAAAATACATTTACATTACAAATAAATGGAAAAACATACCATGCTTATGGTTATGTAGACTCAACATTGTGAAAATGTCAGTTCTACCCAAAGCAATCCACAAACACAATGCAATCCCGATCCAAATACCAACGGCATTCTTTAACAAGATGGAAGAAAACTAATTAACTTTATATGGAAAGAGGCCCCAGATAAGTAAAACACTATTGAAGAAGAAGAACAAAGTAGGAGGCCTCGCACTACCTGATCTCAGAGCTTACTATGTAGCCAACGTAGTCATAACAGCCCGGTACCGATATAGCGACAGATGCATTGACCAATGAAACAGAATCAAAAACCCACCTATGGTCACCTGATTTTTGACAGAGGCCCAAAGTCCATCAAATGGGGAAAAGACAGTTTTTTTTTTTTTTTTTTTAACAAAGCCTGGTGGTAAAACTGATGTCCATCTGTAAAAAAATGAAACAAGACACATACCTCACACCATACATAAAAACTAATTCAAAATGGATCAAAGATGTAAATATAAAACCTAGAACTATAAAGATCATGAAAGAAAAAATAGGTCAAATGCCAGGGACCCTAATATACAGCATAAGTAGGATACAGACCATAACTGACAATACACAAACACCAGAAGATAAGCAAGATAACTGGGATCTTCCAAAAATTAAACACTTAGCACTCATCAAAAGACTATGCCAAACAATAAAAAGAGAATCTACCGACTGGGAAAAATCTTTGGCTATGACATATCCGACAAAGGTCTAATCTCGGAAATCTATAGGAAAATCCAACACCTCTACACAAAAAGACAAACACAGAATTAAAATATGGGCAAAGGATATGAACAAACACTTCACCAAAGAAGACATTCAGGCAGTTAATAGACACATGAGGAAATGCTTTCGATTACCAGCCATTACCAAACCCAGTGCTGTCGAGTCAATTCCGACTCATAGTGACCCTGTATTACTTGCCATTAGAGAAATGCAAATCAAAACTACAATGAGATACCATCTCAGCCTGATATTACTGGCATGAGTCAAAAAAAACAGAAAATAACAAATGTTGAAGAGGCTGCAGGGAGATTGGAAATCTTATGCACTGCTGGTGGGAATGCATAATGGTACAACCATTTTGGAAAATGATATGGCGCTTCCTTAAAAAGCTAGAGATAGAAATACCATATGATCCAGCAGTCCCACTCCTAGGAATATATGCTGGAGAAATAAGAGCTGTCTCACAAATAGACCTATGCATACGCATGTTCGTTGCAGCATTGTTCACAATAGCAAAAAGATGGAAACAACCTAAGTGCCCATCAACAGATGAATGGATAAACAAACTATGGTACATACACACAGTGGAATACTACACAACAATAAATAACAACGAAGAATCTGCTAAACACTTCACAACATGGATGAATCTGGAGGGCATTATGCTGAGTGAAATAAGTCAAACACAAAAGAACAAATACTGTATGGCCCCTGGCACCCTTTGAACTCAGTACTCAAGTCACTCCTGAGATTCACTTTTCAGCCAAATATTAGACAGGCCTATAAAACAAATGATAACACATGTAGGTCAACCATGTATATGAGACTAAATGGGCACATCAGTCCAGGGGCAAGGATGAGAAGGCAGGAGGGGACAGGAAAATGTACGAATGGAAATGGAGATCCCAAGTCGAGAAGGGGAGAGTGTTGACACGTGCTGTTGGCAGCCAATGTCACAAAACAATATGTACATTAATTGTTTCATGGGAAACTAGTATGCTCTGTAAACTTTCACCTAAAGCACAATAAAAAACAAACAATAATGAGAAAGCTTGAAAAAAATCTATTAGTTTATCAAAGATTAAAATGTTTTATAAGACTCAGTGTTGGAGAGGGTATGAGAAACAGACATTATCATATGCTGATATAGGAGTATAAATTGATGCATTCTTTTTTGGAGGAAAATTTGTCTATCAAAACTTTAAATGCACAGACCCTCTGACCCAGAACATTTATATGCACTTAAAGGATTTATCTTTATAGATGTATTCTCAAAAAATGAACAAAGATACATAAAAAACTCCACAAAGATACATATACAGGGGTATAATTATGGAGTTATTTACAATGGCAAACAAATGGAAACAGCCCAGTGTCTATCAATATGGGTTAGTTAAATAAGTTATGGCTATATCACAGGATAAAATCCTATGCAACCATTAAAAAGAATGAAATAGAGCTATCTGTACTGACACGAATAAATGTCTAAGATATATTTTTAAGTAAAAAAGCAAGTATAGAATAGTATGTTCAATATGATCATATGTGTGTGAGAAAATATAAAGAACAGACACACAGATACACAGACACACACACATACATGTATATTAGATGCTTCTATGTCCTATAGGGTTGCTATGAGTCAGAATCGACTCGACGGCACTGGGTTCTGGGTTTTATGTGAAGATGCAGTGGGAGATTCCTTAATCCCCTTCCTCTGTCTTATGGCCATCGAGTTGCTGTGCTAGAACTAGGATTTTCTGCCCAGTTCCATCTAGCATCACCTTGGGTTAGCAAATATTTACTGTGCCCCTTTACTCAGAAACCCTGGTGGTGTAGTTAAGGGCTACAGCTGCTAACCAAAAGGTCGGCAGTTTGAATCCACCAGGTGCTCCTTGGAAACTCTATGGGGCAGTTCTACACTGTGCTACAGGGTTGCTATGAGTTGGAATCAACTTGACGGCAGCAGGTTTGTTTGTTTTTTTTACTCCCCTGATGTTAGGTTCATAAATCACATAGCCTATCTTCACATATAATTTCAGATAAAATACAAATAATGCCCTAAGATGGGGGAAAGAGGGAGTCAAGGCCAAGGGGGAACTGAGTTTCTGTTGATGGTGGTAGAGTAACTTGGAAATGGATAGTAGAGACGGTTGCATAACACGATGAATGTAACAATGTCCAATGCCATAGAATTGTACATGTAAGAAATGTTGAATTGGCAAATGTTTTGTTACATATTTTTACCACAAAACAATTTTTTAAAAATGCCCTCACTATGAGGTAAAGGAGAAATAGAAGCAAAATTACTTAATACGTACTTTGGTATGAAAATACTCTGCATGTCTGAACTGTGGGACATAGTGCAGTAGTCCAGGGCTTGGCCCCACGCACAGAATCACTGCAGGACAGGAACTCCTGGTAAAATTTCAAGTAAAACAAAGTGCAAGCTTTCCTTGTGCTTACATTTCTTTGATTTACATGGTACTTGTGTTCCTAGAAAATTCAATGTATAGTAAGACCATGCAGAAATCACAAATTCACGTTTATATGTAGAGTTCAATTCTAGATTCAAATAGTTATAAGCAGATGTTTCACCACATGAACGTTTGGCAGGACAGGAGAACCGTGCGAGATGAGGAAAGAATTTTAACTGTGTGTGGTTGTTCCTCTCCAAGCCCACAGTGCCCCTCAATCATATATACCAAAAAAGCCGGTCGTTGTCCGGTGGTCTCCTACTCATGGTGACCCTATGTGTGCCAGAGTAGAAGTGTGCTCCATAGGGTTTTCCATAGCTGATTTTGGGGGAAGTAGATCTCCAGGCCTTTCTTCTGAGGTGCCTCTGGACTCAAACCTCCAACTTTTCAGTTGGCAGTGCAGCATGTTAACTGTTTGCACCACTTGTTCAAACAGTGGATTCCAACTCATGGAGACCCTACAGACCTGGTAGAACTGCCCCGTAGGGTTTCCAAGGCTGTATTCTTTACAGAAGCAGACTGCCTACTACATCTTTCTCCTGCAGAGCGGCTGGTGGGTTTGAACCACCGATCTTTTGGTTAGCAGCCGAACACTTAACGACTTCTCCACCAGGACTCCTTTTGCACCACCCAAACAAACCAAACCCAAACCCATTGCCTTCGAGTTGATGCCAACATAGCAACCCTATAGGACAGAGTAGAACTGCTGCATAGGATTTCCAAGGAGAACGTGGTGGATTCCAACTGCTGACCATTTGGTTAGCAGCTGAGCTCTTAGTCACTTCATCACCAGGGCTCCATTTGCACCACTCAGGGGCCCCAGTCATTTTAAGCCTCCCCGCAAATTTCCAAAATACCCTCTGGGGGTGGAATTGACAGCATGGAGAACGTCAGAACACCTTGAAGGAATAATACCCTAAGAACTGTTAGAGCGGGCCTATGTCACTGGCACGCAGCAAGTGAATTCCACCTGGTGAATGGATGTCTTCCTGACACAGCTCTGAACTCTTCAGGGGAGAGCCTGAGTCTGCCAGCCCCGCAAAGCCCAGCACGTAGTACTGGGGCTGTGCTAGGCTGGGTGCCTGGGGAGGCGGGTAGGTGGCCTTCATGCTGCTCCATTCCTGGCTCTCACACTCTAGGCTGTCCAGGGAAGATCCCATTAGAGAACAAGTTTATTTCTCCCCATTGTTTATATGCCACTTAAATATTAAGTCAAACCCCTGATCTACCAGGCAGGGCCACAGTTCACAAACCGCTCACCATTTGCAAACTGGTGACATGGCCAGCCCAGTCCTGCACCATCAGCAGTTTGGGCTTGTCCTGATTGGGACTAATTATCTGCAGGTGTGTCCTTGGGCCACAAGCCTACTGATGGGGCAGCCACTGTGCTTCCCCGCCAGAGAGGACAGCTGGTGGGGCGCCAGGTTCCCTGCTTCTGCTCACTGCTCTACTGGTGAAGGGTCTGACAGTCGTGCCACCAGCCGTCCCCTCCTGACCCTTTGTGGGGGAGAACAAAGGAACGAGACCAGCATGTAGCCTTGCTGGCCCCTCCCCCTGAGGGCCATGGGGCTGGAGCCTGGGTTGGCTCTGCTGTCCCGTGTTATGACATCTCTTTGCATCAGCATGTCAGGATGGCAAGAGGAGACTGAAGGAGCCCTATTCTGGTCAAATGAGTTTGGGAAACACCGGCTTAGTGGTTGACCCAGGCCCTGCGATCTGAGGTTTTGCCTGGGCGCTTTCCCCTTTAAGCAAAGAGACCATGCAACCCTAGAGACAAAGGCAGGGCAGGATACGGGACAGTGGATGAGCCCCCACAAAGATAGACGGAATGGCTGCCAAATTCCTGAGTCCCACCAGCTCTGATTAGCTGCATCCTCTGGGTTCAGTGTTTGCAGCCTCAGTCCCCAAAACTGAACTTGGCAGCCCAAGGAGGTCTACCCCCTTCTGCCTTTTTAATCGGAGCAGTAGCTGAGGGAGGAAAGAGTACTACAGGCACAGGTTTAAGTCTAGCCTCTGCCACTTAACTGGTCCTATACTTAGAAACCCTATGGGGCAGTTCTACTCTGTCCTGTAGGGTTGCTATGAGTTGTAATCGACTCCATGGCAATGGGTTTTGTTGTTTTTGTTTATCCTTGGGCAAATTCTTTTTTTTTTTTTTAAGCCTCAGTTCTCCTATCTATGAAATGGAAATGGCAACTGCTGTCCCGCCTGCCTCCTCTGGCTCTTGTGAGAATATAATGAGACAGTGAAGGGGAGGGTTTGAGAGATACCAAGGAGGCATCCGAATGTGTGGGGGCCATTGTGGGAGAAGATTGGGAGGGGTCCAGGATCCAGTGTTGGCAACTCCCAGCTTCCCTCAGAACAAACACCCCTGGCCATAGCACTGTGCAAGCGTCATACAGCTGGGAGATGGGGTCAGAGAGGGGAGGTGGTCTGTTCAAGGCCACATCTAGTGAGTTAGAGCTGGAGCTGAGCTCACCCAGGGCCCTGGCCTCCACAGCTTAATGATGTATATGGCTGAATGGATTAAAATAAGCCCTAGTTTAAGTTTCTGAAAGGCATTTCTTTTAACCTGTGATTGAGAATGTCAGCAGGAAGGCTGGGCTGCCTGGGCTTGACCCCAGCATCACCATATTCTTGCTGGATGACCTTGGGCAATTTACTAATCTCTGTGCCCAAATTCCCCATCTGTAAAGTAGGGCCAACAACAGAACGTCCCCCATGGGCTTCCTGTTTGGATTACATGAGGCAGCCCATGTCAAGTGCTCCACACAGGGCTTGGCACATGATCAATACTCCATAAATGCTAGCTATTGTAATTTTTCTGGGCTCTTGTACCAAAAAATCCTTTATCTCTGTCCTGGGGGCATAAAACAAGGAGAGATTTATCCAGTGACAACTCTCTGTGTGGGGATGTGTGAGGAAGGGTCCTGACCCCACAGAATTCCACAGAAGGTGATTCAGTCTTGGTGATATCTATAAGAACATCTGGTGAGAGGTGAGGGGCAGCTGAGGCCTGGGTGCAGTCGAGGGTCTCTTTCTCCTTGTTTGCAGTCCTGTTGCCAAGAGCAGTGACAGATGCCTGTGTTTTGGGATTTATAAAGCCAAAAAACCAAACCCAGTGCCATTGAATTGATTTTAACCCATAGTGACCCTAGAGGACAGAGTAGAACTGCCCCTGCCCCATAGAGTTTCCAAGAAGTGCCTGGCAGATTTGAATTGCTGACCCTTTGGTTAGCAACCGTAGCACTTAACCACTACGCCATCAGGGTTTCCTTGGGCCTTATGGAAACACTTAAAACCTGTGTCTGGTGTTGCTTTTGACCCACAAATCCATGGACTCCAGGCTTTGGGACAACCTCAAGGGCTGGGGTCGGGGGTGTGTGGTTGGGAGACTCTCCATCTGTTGAGTGACTGTGGGGCTTTCCTGAGGAGGCTTCCAACCCAGATGGTGTCCTGCTCCCTCCGCTTTGCTCCCCACTGGGCAGGTGCCAGGCGTCTCCGAACAGCCGTTTGTTTGTCTTTCCAGAGGAACACCTCCTTTGACTCATTTTTATGACCCTTTTTGAAGATCATCAGACCCAACTAAATACCTGTTCCCTCAGAGTGAAATCACAATGAATAATAAAAGCAAAAATATAAGAAATGCCTTGTGTATCCAGGCTGCCAAAAGGTTCTGTGAAAATTACAATAACAGCTACAATGTACCCTAACCAAAAAACCAAACCCAGTGCCATCGAGTTGATTCTGACTCATAGCAACCCTATAGGACAGAGTAGAACTGCCCATAGATTTTCCAAGGAGCACCTGACGGATTTGAACTGCCAACCCTTTGGTTAGCAGCTGTAGCACTTAACCACTACACCACCAGGGTTTCCCTCACAGTGTACCCTAATACCCTGTAATTGAGTGCTCAGCCTTGAGCTCTCCTAGGAAGCCTGTGGAAGATAATGGAGTAGCACAGTTGTTTTGTGCTTTGGAGAAGGAGAATAAAATCTATACTTACTATGTGTTGGGCTCACTCTGTGCGGGGCTGGGAGTGCGATGGCGACCTGGCAGACAGTCCTTGCCCACACTGAGCTTACCTGTTGGAGAGAGCCAGACATTTCACAGAAAACACAAAATAAATGCACAACCTAATTGCATAATAACATGAGCTCTGAAGAGAATAAACTGGGGGAAAGAATGGAGAGTGACTGGAATTGAGGGGTGGGGATGGGTTGGGGGCAGGGGTAGAAGGTTGTAATCTAGTAGTGTCAGAGCCTGTCTACATTCAGGAGGATGGATGAGAATTAGGATCAGCCCAAAGCTGATTGCTATGAGGTGGAGGTCAGACGTAATCTCCACTCTCCAACTTTTTCACAATTTTTGACACCAGTATGCCCCCCCCCCCTTACGGTACTCTCTATTTCTTTGCTGGATTTGATAACTTGTTGCAATGGCCACCTAGAACTCACAGACCAGACTCACGATTATGTGGTTTATTATGGAAGTAACAGGCTTAATCTCAGGATCAGGATCAACTTGAAAGTGACAAGATACAACTCAGGAGACAGGATACAGTTCTTCAGTCAGGACAGCTTCCAACCAAGATAGCTCTCAGCTGCTTCTTGGCTGTGCCCACAGGCAGGTGGCCCTTCTCTTGACCATGCCCGCTGCTGGGTCTTCTCTTGGCCCCTGCCCTGCTTGGACAAGTGCTACAGCTCTTTAGTTCTCCTGACAAGTGCCCATAGGTACCCCATTCTCAGCCAGCAAGCCTCCTACCCAAAGACACTCAGCTGTCTCACTCCATGGGCCTGCAAGCCCAGTGCAGCCACCTTGCGATGGTCTCCTGGGTTCCACTACTCATACTCTGTGCCATCTCTCTGCCACTGGGCACTGCTGTGATAGCCGCCATTTCTTGCCATCTTGCGCTGTCTTCAGTGTTACAACTTTTTCTTTCCTATGTCTGGGAGGTTCTTAGTGCAGGGAGCCCGAGTCTAAAGAACATGCCCTAATCCACATTCTTCTTGATGGTAGTGAACCTCTGTGGGATTGGCCCTTGTATTCAATTTCAAGGCATGACCCTCCCAGCCAGACTGAGAACTGACCAGTCCCCTCGGTAGACCATAATCCCAAACTTTCCGTAGTAATTGACCAATTCTTGCGAGGTCATACTACACTGACCAATCCCTTGCAAGACTGTGGTCCAGCCAATTGTTTTTGGCAGAATTATAAACCCAAGGCCAGAAAGGGCATATATAAGAGAAACCCATAATATCACAAATGTGAATCAGAGTCTCTCTGAAAAGGTAACATGTGAGCCGAGATCTAAATGATGAGAAGCCTTGGGAAGATTTGAGGAGGAAAGGCATTCCTGGCAGAAGAAACAGCCTCAGAAGATGCTTTTTAAATGAATGAATGAGGTGCATAAAGGGTGAGACTATTTCTCAGTTCTCTTTCTCCCTGCCCATTGGGCCAAACACATACATCAGGCCTTGGGACTCTTGGACTTAGTGGAAACCTGGGAGATTGAGTATAGAGTGCTGGGGAACAGGCAACAACCCGGCATTTCATCCCAGTGTGGTGATATCACACTCTCTCTAAACAAATGCTCTGGTCCCTTTGCAAAAGCAGTCCTGCTTCAGTGCACCACAACCCAGAGAGAGCCACCAACTGGGCTGCTGTGTGAAAACTCAATATCCAAGACTGGAACTTTCCCCAGAGATACAAGGCAATTTGCACTTGAGAAAGACTCTGGGTGAATCCAGTTGGGGTTTAAAGTATTTGTTTTTGGGTTATTAAACAGACTCACAGTTACAGACTCATAGATTCCTAGAAGCCTGTAATCTTAGTGTTTGGAAGATATATTCTGAGGTTCAGAGAAGCCAGAGGTCTGATCATTTCCAAGCCAAAATGAAATTCAAGCATCTCTGTAATGAAAATGCACATCAAAGGGAAAATATGATTTGCTTTCAGGTTAGCATAGCGTTCCTGAGAACTATTTGTTAAATAAATGAGTTAATATTGTGAAAAGTGCTGTGTCAATTAAAAAAAAAATTTTTTTTTTTTCAGAAGAAAGTACTCTAGTTGTTTCTGACCTTGTATTTTGTAGGATAAAAATAAACGAAGCTGGATGGCTGTCCTGGTAATGCACTCATAGATTTTTCCACTTGCGGGCAGCTTGGAAGCCGACCTTTCCAAATAGCCTTCAAGCAGGTCTCTGGGCCTCCAGCTTCCCAGCCCACCCTGCTGTGATCCATCTTTTTAAAATAACAATTTCCTTAGCTTGCTCTCCTGGTCAGAGATCTCGACTGCCTTGTCATTGTCTGGAGGAGAGAAGTCCAAACTGTTGTGCCTGCAGTTTGCAGAGCTACTGTCATTCATTCATTTATTCATTCATCTCTCCATCAAAACTGAGTTCCTCCTTCATGTCAGTCCCTGATTTAGGCTGGGTCTTGAGGATTGCAGAGCCTCTGCCCATAAGAAACTCACAGCCTGTTGGGGAAACAGATGCGGATACATGTACAAGGCAAAACAAAACAAAAAAGAAAGATAAATGCCATGGGAGAAGTCAAGTGCATTTGAGAGTGTGGAAGAGAGAACAATTGCTTCTCTTTGACTGTGGGGTTTAGGGCCGGTTTTGTGGAGGAGGTGATGTTTAAGTTGCTCTGGGGAAACCAGACACTCCTGGCTTTTCTGCTGTGAAGTTTGGTCTAGTCTCTCACCATCACCCCATCTATAATTCCTTTCTAAATCCCAAAAGTAATACATGCTTGTTGTAAAATAAGTTCAAATGGTACAGAGATAATCAACCTATGACCGTATTCCCTGACCCTAGTCTTAACCCATTCTGCAGAAGCTGCCAGAGTTGACCATTTGGTATATGTCCTTCCAGAACCTTTTCTATGCCTAAAAACATGTATCAGTTTACTCATGCATAGTTTTTACAAATGGGTTCCTACTCTACTGTTGGCAGTTTGTTTAAAATTTCACAATATTTTATGGACATCCTAGCATGTCGGTGGGGGCAGTGGTGGCTCAGTGGTAGAATTCTCCCCTTCAATGCTGGAGACCTGGGTTCAATCCTGGGAAGTGCACTTTAGGCACAGTTACCACCTATCTGTCAAGGGAGGCTGTGTGTTGTCATGATGCTGAACAGTTTTCAGTGGAGCTTCCAGAGTAAGACAGACTGGAAAGAAAGCCCTGGTGACCCACTTCCAAAAAATCAGGCATTGAAAACCTTGTGATTACAACAGCCCAATCTCATTGTGCATGGGGTCTTCATTACTTGGGCGCAACTTGATGGCAGCCAACAACAACAACATCAAGTGAGTAGATACAGAACTTCTGTTATCTCTAAAGATCTGGATAAGCCATTAGTTTTAACAGTCTGGCTGACTCAGCCCATTTCCTCAGGGCTAAGGAGGGTAAGGAGTCCTGGTAGCCCAGTGGTTAAGCACTTGGCTGTTAATTGAAAGGTCAACGGTCAAACTCGCCAGCCACTGCTCAGGAGAAAGATGTGGCAATCTGCTTCTGCAAAGATAAAAAAAACCTTTGAAACCCTATGGGGAAGTTCTACTCTATTCTATAGGGTCACTGTGAGTCAGAATTGACTCGAGGGCAAACAGTAGCAAGGTATCAGTATTTAATACCAGGGGCTGCAGGCAGAGGAGGATGGGGTCCAGGAAGGGGACAGGGCAGGAAACCGTATCATCCATAGGAGGCCTAGAGCCGTTGGCTTGTAGACAGCAGACTCAGGGCCTGGGTGGTGCCTCCTGTGCGCTCAAGGCTGTGGCAGGGAGGAGGGCAGATGAGTTCCCTGTCTGCTAGGACCATATCAGGGAAAGCAGCCACAGGGAGGCAAGCTTTAGTGCAAAGAAGAACTTTCTAACAGTTTGAGCTCTCTGAAAGTGGAATAGGCTGCCTCAGGAGGTAAATAATGATAGCTACTGTTTATTGAGCATTTGTTATGTGCTTTGGCTCACTTAACCCATAGGTAGTATTTTTGTCCCAACTAACAGTTGAAGAAACAGATTTAGGATGGTAAACTGACCTGCCTGAGTTCACACAGCTAGTGAGCGGCAGGGCTGCTTTCCTCCTAACCCCTCCACTGTTCTGCTTCTATTGGTTGTGAGCTCTGCATTAGCAGCCGGGTGCAAGCCAAGCTCCTTCCAACTCACCTGCGGCATAGCTAGGCTGGCGTGAACTGCGGCCTGTTCAAGCTGGTGAAATGGCACAGTTTCTTGTACAGACTTTGGTGTCAGACTGCCTGGCTTTGAATCCCAGCCCTGTCACTTACGAATTAGTGACCTCACTTTCTCAACAGCTTTCTTTGTGCCTCAGTTTCCTCATCTATAAAATGGGGATAGAGTCTTGTTATGAGGATTAAATAAATTGACATTAAAATGCACTTAAAACGCAGCCTGGAACAAGGATGACTTAAATGTTTAAAAAAAAATCTAGAGCTCAGGTAAGCAATCTGACCCGGAGAGCCAGATTTAGGGGCGCTCTACAAAAAAAATTTTTTTTTTACACCAAGGAGATGGTGAAAGACGTCCCAGGGTGGCGGGTGGGAGGAATGGGGGTCTGCTCAGTATGGAGCAGGCCTGATGACTCCCTGCCCTGGGTGTTCCATTGGTTTCATGTATTAGTTTTCTACTGCTGTTGTAACAAATTGCTACACATTTAATGGCTTAGAACAATGCAGATTTATTATCTTGTAGTTTTGGAGGTCCCGAGTCCTAAAATTAACGTGTTGGCAGGGCTGTGTCCAGCATAACTCACCTTGGACTCAAAGTTTCTGAATTTTCTCTGCCTCCCGAGGCACAGCCTAGGGTGGGGCTTGGAATAGAGTGGGTATCCGGGAAAGCATTTGTTGAAGAATGGATGGATGGACGGATGGATGGACGGATGGATGGACGGACGGACGGACGGACGGACGGACGGACGGACGGACGGACGGACGGACGGACGGATGGATGGATGGATGGATGGATGGATGGATGGATGAATGAATGAACAAGCTGTCTACTGTAATTGGTTGTTACTGATGGCCCAAATCCCATCCTTTTGGGTTGTTGTGAGGGTTATTGACCTGGTTCATATCCTCACACACATTTATTAAGCATGATGGACTTTTGAATGGAAAATATTACCACAATTATTATTTCTCCTCTATATGCATTCTCTTCTGCTGGTCTGCTGCCTTTTTCTTTTCTTTTCATTTTTTTTTTTTCTGCCAGTGTTCACAGCTCAAGAAAAACCTCTCTCTAATTTATCTCTTAGCTTTTGCTTTTGTTACCTGACAGGCCGTGGAGCTTCTGCTCCCTCCCTGAGATCTTCTGTAAATGTTTAGTAAGTCTGGTTTGGCATGAATCCTTAGGAGCACCTGCTGCCTGTCTGGAATTGCTCATCCAGAGACGTGTTTGCCTTTCCACAGCCACTATTTTCTTCTCCAAGCCTAACCCAGGTCCAGGACATTGTCAGAACCTATATCAGGGAGAAGGTGGCCAAAAAGCCTGTTTGGGGACTTGGCATGTTGGGTAGGAGCTAGAACATGGGCTCTGCCCCCAGAGCTGGTCTTAGTCCTGAACAGCCAGAGAGGCAGGTCCAAGATAGCATCCAATAAGCCTAGAGTCACCAGCAGTACTAACATTTGCATCGTGTTTGCTCTGTGCCAGGCATTGTTCTAAGCACTTTACCGATGTTAGCTAGTCTAATGCACACAATAACTCTGTTAAGGAATTACTCTTATTATCTCCATTTTACTGATGCAAAAACCAAGCTCAAAGTCACACAGCTCAAAAAGTGGTGGAGCCAGGATCTAAACCTAGGCAGTCAGACTCCAGAGGCCCATGCTTGCCCACTCAGCCACACTGCTTCTCACCTGATGTGTCCGTGGCACACAGGGAGTCTGGTCAGAGGCGCATCTGAGTAGGGATGATTCTGATCTAGGGAACAGACCACAAACAAGGCCAGTGGGTGGATCTATAGCCACCTGTGTTGGGGCTGTGTCAGCTGCGGCTTGTCTTATTCTTGGGCTGTATCTGGTTGGAGGGCACTGAGCTGACCCACCCTCCAAAAGCTGGCATCCTGTAAGTCAGCCCATCCATACAGAGTCCACACTGCCCAACCAGGCCTCACCACCCAGGAGGCCCTCCACGAAGGTTTGTTGAGTGATTGCACAGACAGCAGCAGGTATTATTGGTCCTTTCTTGGGAAACTTATGCTCTATGCATCCTGGCATGTTCCTACCTGGGCCAGGCCACCTAGAGGCTCCCTGGCAACCTCAGGGCTCTCAGCCTCTGCAGTGCCTGTCCCCCGCTTGCCCCAGGCATTTGTTGTCTAGTGGGGGGAGCTCCTGTTCAGCACCTCAAGCAACTCTCCATTTAGACTGACCAAAGCTTTCTTTTGTTGTTTTGTCTTCAGGAAAAAAATAAAAGAATAATAATCGTCACTGCTTTTCTGAAATAGACTTTCTTCCTCTTTTCCTGATGTGAGGGTGGGAGAGGGTCTAGGTGGCCCCTGGGAAGGGTCATGCCGCTTCAGTTCTGGTTCTGTTCGGAAACAAGTCAGTTAAAGTTCCAAACTCTTCCCACTCTTACCTAGCCAGGTTCCTGCTTTATTGCCCTTTATTCCCCTGTGTGCCTGAGAAGAAAGATAATGTCAAGCAGTAGGGTAGATGGCGAGGAGTTGGGAAGCTTTGGCCCAGATACTTGGGTAGCCCGGAGGGACCAGAGCTGAGGGTGAAGGAGATTCTGACACGGGGAGAGCCTGGCTCTGCCAGGCTGTCCCAGCCCTCGAACTGCAAGCAGGGGTGGCGGGCAGGCGGGGGGCGGGGGAACTGGGTAGGGCTGATCTGATCAATTGGAACCTTTATCTCCTCCTCTCTTGGATCCCTGTTTTCCACGTATGGTCAAAGTGGCTGGATGGATTTAAGGTTGGGTGGAAGGTGTTCAGGAGTCCAGGGGAGGGGCAGAGGTGGCAGAGAGTCCTCTGAAGGGCTTTGGCCAATGACTCTTAACAACTGACCCGGCTGTATTACAGTATGTTTTGAAATCAGTACAGTCAGTCTTGGATAGTTAAAAGGTGGTGCCCAAAAGAAGAACACAGCTGGCACAAGTAGCCATCTGTGCCCGTATGAGGCTAGATTACAAAAGGACACCTGTGATTTTATTACCATTATTATTTTAATCTCTTTTGTACCAGTGAGTCCCAAAGAACCCAGCTTGGGGCCACAGAGCCCTGGATGTGGGGCTGTGGTGGCCCCATTCCCCAACTCTCCCTCCTCTGTGCCCATAGCCCAGTTTGGGCTATTTCCTAGCCTAGGCTTATAGGGCTTGACCTAAGGACTAGCCCTCTGGGCTGTCCAGAGCAGGCCCAGCAACCTCCAGAGGGGTGGGTTCTGCCCCCAGCACCCTCCTGGAGGAATCCCTTCTTTGACCTTTGTAATTACTCCTGTTCAATCTTCCTTCGTGTTTTCTCCCCCGCCCCCTTTGAGGTGCTCGTCTCCTGCACTCTCTCCAGTGTATTAAGGATGTGAGTGAAATTGATGACTGGGATGTCTCAGGTCTTTATGATGATGAATGACTTTCACTGCCAAAGCTTTTATTGTCTGTGATTTGGGAAGAAGTGGGAACTGATATATCAAGGCTGCCTTTCACACCATTTAATACAGTTATAAATCCTGACGTCACTAACCAGTGGTCAGGAGCTGGAGAATTCCGCCGGCCATTGCTTTGCCGAGCCTTTATGGATTTTTTTCCCCTTTCACCTTTCTTTGCTTGACTGTCACATATGTGTTTGGGGAGGGGGGATGGGAATGGCTGGATGGTGACTGGAAATCCCAGGGGCCCCCCGGTTTGGGAAGGGGCCCTTCCCTCACCCCCACTCTAACAGAAGGAACCCATGGAAGACCTTTGATCTTAAAGTGAATAAGGAAGGGGTTCTGTGAAACAAAGTCCTAAAGTTACGCTAATGCCTCTTGCATCTGTACCACCCTGTACAGTTTATCAAGTTATTTTACAGCTGTGATTTTTTAGATCTGCTTTCCATCTTTGGGAGGGTGGCAGGGAGAGATTTGGTCCCCAAATTTTGAGAGGAACCTGAGGGTCCAAAAGGCCAAGTGACCTGGCCGGGGTTGTGCACACCTCCCGGGGGCAGGGTGGGAGGGTCGGAAGGGGAGCAACAGAGCATCATGGTTAGTTGTTCAGGGTGTCTTGGAGTCAGACAGCCCTGGCTCCCCATCCTAGACCTACCACTATCTAGCTGCTGACCCTGGGAAGGTCACTTAAACTTCCTGACCCTCAAATTTCTTTCCTGGAAAAGGGAATAACACTCTCCTCATAGGGTTGTTAAGAGGATGAAAGGGTGTAATGCATATAAGGCTCTTAGCAAGGTTCTTGGGCCATCGAAGTGCTCAATAAATGTTTTCAAAAGAAGGAGCTAGAATGAGAGAGGGGCATGTGCTAGAGGTCACAGGAGCCAGAGGAGGGGTCTACATACACGTTCCTGAGGTTGTGTGGGATGGTGCCAAGGAAGGCTTCCTGCAGGAGGTGACATGTGAGCTGGCTGAAATGAGTAGAAATTTGCCAGGCTGGGGAGGGGAGGAAAGCAAGAGCGCTCCAGGCAGAGAGAACAGTATGGTTAAGGCAAAAGCAGCACAGGCTGAGTTCAGCAGTGTAAGCAGGTCAAGGAGTGGTGGCTCCCAAGGATCTGGGATCATAAGCTAGATGCTAAGTCTCAAGGCTGTAAGCAAAAAGTGCTAACTTCAAAGACATTTCTCTGGGGTCTTTTTAGAGGGTGATGTAGTGAGGATAAGACTCCACAAGAAGACCTAATCTGTTGAAAGTGGTTGTGAAAGTCTAGGAAAGAAAGGATGAGGGCTTGGACCCAGGAGGTAGAGATAAGGATGGAGAAAAAATTTTGAGGGGTGGAATTGGCAACAGTCAAATATTAGGGATAGGAAAGGTGCAGAAGTCAAGGATGGTGACCCAGGTTAGAGTTTTGGAATCTGGGTGGTTAATGGAGCCACCAGCTGAGAAAAAGTCAACAGGGAGAGAAGCTGCTTTGGATACTTTGTGGCACCCCAGGGACACTCAGGTGGAAATGTCCAGATGGCAGTGGGGGATGGGTCAGGCCTAGGGATGTGGATTTGGAAGTCGTGAGTATAGAGGTGGCAGGAGGAGGTTCATCAACCAGGGAAGTCGTATAGATGAAGAGGGTCAAGAGGAGCAGAGATCTAGGAAGGGATTCTGGGGAAGCACAACATTTCAAGGGTGGCTGGAGAAAGCTGAAGCCATGGAGGAGTCTAGGAAGAGGTGATTGGTGCAGGACAAATCAAACCATGAGTATTGTAGCAGTCACAGCTCTTATTGTAAACCGCAGAATTTTCTCTGGCTGGTTAAGCAGGAAAGAGATTTTCTAAAGGACATTAGGACACTCACAGGGTCTCTGGGAGGGCCATAGAACCAGGCCTGGTGGCTTCACAGTCAGCAACAACACCTGAATCACACTGTAGATCTGCTCCTGTGGAGGCGCCATACCACGGCCTGTGAACACAGGCCCCTCAGCTCATACTGCTGTCACTTCACTCCCGATATTACCACTACAACCTCCACCTCAGAAGCTGCACTCCACATGGCACCTGCTTCTTGTGTCACTAACTGCTGAATTAACGACTCACACATGTGTGTCTACTTGGTGGCGCCCAGGTAATATGCCTGTGCCCTAGCTACAAGGGAGGGTGGAAAGTCAAGTTTCTCACTTCTGCCTTGAAGAACCTCAATTCCTAAGGTGGAAAATTCCCAAAACAAAAATCGTGCCAGGTTGCTAAAAGTGTTTGAAGAATTAAGGAACGAGCAAATAGTATCACATGTAGGAAAAGATCTAAGAAAACAAAGCCCTGAAAAGTATTTATTGGATTTGGCAGTTAGGAGAGCCTTACTGTTTGAGTCATTTATCTGCTATTGTCCACCACTTTCCGCAAAGGATTTGAGGCATTATTAAATTAAAACCACTGAAAGAAAAGGGGGTATGATTTACTGGGTCCTGGGATGGGAGTTTTTACAGTTGAGCTCTGAAGCCTGAGGAAACCCAAAGGAGGAGAGACTGCTGGACCAACAGCTGGGAAGCCTGAAGGGCTGAGGCTGTTTTTTCAGGATTTGATTGACTTCTAGTGAGTGACTGGACTGGGGGAAAGAGTAAGAGAGATGGAAAAAGCAAGGTCCAGTGGTGCAGTCCCAACCCTGGGGTCATGGGGACGGCTGGGAGGCATTTCCCTTTGGCTAGAACTTGGGTAGCTTCTGAGCTTTATCTGGTGGCCCTTCTCCATGGGGAAGAATCCAAAGTATTACCTATTGGGCTCAAAAAGAAAGCCTCCTGTCCTTGAGGGCAGTCAGTCCTCAGGACCTAACACGGGGCCAGGCACAGAAGAGTGGCTCCAATTTTTTTTTATTTTTTAATTTTTTTTGTGAGAATGGATGAATGAATAGATGAGCCAGGAAGCAGGTGTTTGATTTCAGCTTTATGCTGAACATTGTATTGGGCACCGTAGGGAAACAGATGGGTGGGACACAGTCCCTGCCCTGGGGTGGTTCAGTCTAGTGTCTTCACCTGGACAGCCATCCCAGGCAGGCTGACAAGTGCTGTGGCGTGGAGCCCTGCACAGGGGCTCTGAGAGCACAGAGGAGGGGGCGTGTGACAGGGCAGGGCATGGGGGAGGTTTCCCACTGGAGGTGACACTGTGGAGTTTGCCCGGTGCATGCCAGGACACAACAGCAACAGTCGCTAAGGCACAGAGGGAAGTTGGGGGAAGGCAAGTCCTTTAAGGCCTGGATGGGTGTTGGGGGCTGCAGCCTACATGCCTCCAGTAGGAGTGGTTGGAAAAAGATGGGGAGGGGAAAGGGGACAGATTGTAAGGCCCACGGAGGGCAGCTGAGGGATTTGGGCTTGATCCAAGGTGTGGGAGAAGAGGATGGCAGGGCAGGTTTGGAGGGGGGCTGGTGGACTGGAGGAGCCGGAGTGCGGGCAGGGACACAGTTGTGGGGTGGCGAGTTGGCAGCGGGAGTCTGAACTGTGGCCGAAGGTGGAGGTGGCGGAGGATGTAGAGGGGCTGGGACTTGATAAGCAGCCAGGGTTGTTAGTGGAAGACGTTGGACTGGTGGGTGTTGGGGTGTTCGGGTCGGGCCTTCTTGCCCTGAGCACCCCGGAGCCTGCTGGGTGCTCTCATTATGCCTCTCACGCGGCAGGAGAGGCGCGCGCAGCAATCGAGACGCCGGGTGCCTCCTGCTGGTGTGCGGAGCGCCGGGCAAACCACATGAGATCCCATCTAGCGCATAATGTGCATCCGAGGACAAAATTAGATTGAGAAGTAAATGGAGCCGAAAATTTCCAAAGCATTTCCCGTCAAGAAGCTGTTTGATTGCGTGTTTTAATTCTCTTAGTCCTCCTGCCCCGCGAGGTTCATTTTGGTGGCGATGGCTGGGGCAGAAGCAGCTTGTGATGGGAGGGGAGAGCTCGGGACTTGGGGCCTGGGGGCTGGAGCGAAAGGAGAGGCTTTCCTCTGTGTGGTCACCATGCATCCAGACTCCATGGGCTCCTTCTCCCGGGTGACCTGGGTTAGACTTCACAACAACCCTGTGAAGAGGGTGTTATCCCCATTTTGTGGACAGGGAAACTGAGGCACAGAAATTGAGTAACCCATCTGAGACCATATAATAGTATGAGTTGCCTCCCCCTCCTTAGATGTGAAGTACTGACCTGTCAGACTTCAACGCTCAAGCTGATACCATGGTGGGTTGCACCTTTGAACGTTTCCATTTTTCACCAGGAGTCCCTGCTCATTCTCATTCTCATTCTCTTTCGTTCCCTCCTTCCTTCCACCATTTCCAAAGCTCAGAAACCTTGGGAGGCAGGGCAAAGGGCACTCTCCCCATTTTGCAGATTTGGAAAGCGAGGCTCAGTGAACTGCTGTCACTTGGTGGTAGCAGAGAGTGAGAAGCCATGGACAAATTCTGTGAAATCTGATTCCTCTGTGTGTGTGTGTCCCCTAACTGGCCCTAACCCGCAGGTTCAATAGATACAGACTGAAGATGTGACAAAGTCACACATAGGCACACGCACAGCACAAGTGTAGAAACAGAAAATGCCAGGTGTCTCTAGGCAGGAAGGCAGTTTGCTCCATTGGGGCCAGCCCCAGCCCATTCCTGCCACCTGCTCCCCATGAGCAGTGCTCAACCCCATCTCCTGGGCTCCAGAGCCACCTCTGACCTCGGCTGCACCTGCAGAGCCCAAGACGATACCTGCCTCCTTTGATCTGCTCAGGAAGGAAGGCATTCTGGTTCGCTTGCTTCCTCAGGGATATCCGCGGCCTGGTCTAGTGATAAAAAAAAAAATCGAGGATTGTTTTCTTGAGCTCAAGGGACGTCTTCAAAGAGAGAGGGCAGAGGCAGGAAAGGAACAGAGAAAACAAGGGAAAGGAACTTTGGGTTGGGGGCCGCAGTGGTTGTTGGGCCCAGGCCTGGCTGTGCAGGGCTCTGTGGGCAAAGCCCTCCTTCCCTGGGGCTTCTTTGCCTACCTGCAGAACAGGCAATTCATGGTTTCTCAAAAATCAATCATCTTTTTAGTTTTTTGGTCCAGAAACCTTTTGCTCAGAAAAAACCTTCCTGGGGAGCCTTTTATGTAAAACTGTTGGGAGTGTGGTTCAATGGTTAAGGGGAGTGGGAGCCCCAGAGGCCCCTGGACCTCCCCAGGAGGCTAGAGGAATGCAGATTGAAACCCCTGGGGCGGTTGACCTTTAGCATCTTTCCAGCTCTGCCACTCCCTGATTCCACGGAGAGTTTTGAGCTCATTCGAAGGCAGTTCACAGAACATGTGTGTCTTCTGCTCAGCCTGACTCTCAGGTCCCACCTCTGGGATCCCAGCCTTAGGCCTTATACCCAACTGCATCACCCCTCCTCACCCCAGCCTCTGTCCGCCTGTGTCTGAGGAAGCTCAGGCTGAGTTCCAACCTCAGCTGCCTCTCACAGATCATCCACTGTGTCAGGGGAGGCAGGCAGGTTCCAGACTCCCTGCTGCACTACTCGCCCTGCCCCTGCCTCTGTTCCCACTCTGGATCCTCCTGAAGGAATCCTTCCTGCCAGGGCCTAATTCCACTGCTTCCTCCTCTAGGAAGCCTGCAGTCCAGCTGCAGGGATTGAATCTTGGGTCTGCTCTTTGCTACAAGTGGGTCTTGGGCAGGACCCTTTACCTCTCCATGCCTCAGTTTCCCTATTGGAGAATAGTTGGCTAACTGAACCCAGACTGGACTGACTGGTGCACTTCTCCCCACATCATGCTCCCTGTTCACTGGGGCCTCCCACCCCCAGATGCCAGGGGCCTTGATGGCATGAAGCACTTTCACTTCCATTTGGGGCTTTGGATGGCCAGTGAGGAGGGCAGGGCAGGAGCCACCAGCTGGGTTTTACAGATGGGAAACTGAGACCAGTACTGGCAATGCCTTGCAAACAAGAGCTGTACTGGTTGCTTTCAGAAGCAGCCAGTAATCCTGTGGTACAGTAGGGCCCTGACACAGCTTCTTTGGGAGGGGAGCCCTGGAGGAGGGTGGGAGGGTACATTGGCAACCCGCAGTGCCAGCCTGGCCGAGCGATTTAATGCACGTTCTCTGCAGCACATTAATTTGCTGTGCACTCTGGGAGGGCCTCGGCAGGGTGGGCTTGGTCTCCCTGGCAAGCAGCATACCTTCCCAGCCTGCGTCCTCACTGGTTATCAATCCCAGCCTCACTGTTTTGTTTGGGGAGAAAATTGGAGAGGCAGGAGCTGGTGTTGTAAAATAGCAGTGTCATTTGGCAGGCTTTTCTCGGTTCTAGCTAGGCTGTTTGTGACAGCTACCATTCTGTTGTCCTCTTGGACCAGAAGTGGTCCAGGTGAGGCACTGGTTTAGGATTTGTGATGGTCCTCAGTCCCTTTACAAGGGACCAGAGCCTATCAGGGACTTTCCTAGCTTAGACATTTACCTATTGACTTGTTCTTAAAATAAATGGGCTGTCAGCCCAACGGCGTGCAAGCAGGGCAGAGAACTGATAATATGAACCCCTCCCGTCTCTGTTGCAATGTTCAATCTCCCCTCAGCTGGGTGGCCTGAGATTGGGACCCTGGGCTCACAGATAAGAATGCTCAGAGAGGGTAGGCAGCTGCCTGAAGGTAGTCCAGGGCTGGGCCCTGTGCCTCGATGGGCCTTCATGCTCGGTCCTCCAGCCTTGACCTTAGTTTGAAAGGTTCAGGAGGTCCCGCCCACCACGGTTGACTTAATTTCAAACCCATCCTTGATTTGAGACCCAGGAAGGGCCTTGCTCAGTGGAACTTGGTCGTTAGGAGCAGGGGCTGCCTGAGTTTCCAATCCTACACTCTGCCCCAACCCGGCCCATTTTCCAGCTGTGCAAACTTGAGCAAGTGACTTAACCTCTCTCAGTCTCAGTTGCCTCTTTTGTGTATTGGAGGTAATAAAAGGCATAGCTAACATCTGGGAGTGCTTACAGGGCGAGGAACCATTCAAAGTGCTTTGCATGTACTAACTCTTCAATCCTTCTAACAGTCTAAGAAGGTGGTTTCATTAGCCCCATTTTATAGATGAGAAAACTGAGGCGTAATCTTGCCCAAGTTTACAAAACAACTAGCAAGGAGTAGAACTGGGAGTCAAATCCAGGCAGTCTGCTTCCAAAGCTTAACAGTAACAACGACAGCAACAACAACACAACAGCAATAGTAATAATTCCTGCCTCACAGGATTGTTTTGAAAATTAAATGAGACAAAGTGCATAAAGTGCTTAGGAGAGTGCCTGGCAGATAGAAAGAGCCAGTAAATGCTATCTATTATTACCTATCCATCTGACATGTATTCATTCACCAGATACCGCGGGCACACACGGTAGTGGGGCACGTGAATGCTTCCTGAGGCTTCCCACCTCGTTGTGAAGTTCTGCTCCTTTCTTGAGTTTGCATCTTTTACATTTCGTTATTTGAATGTTTTACGGGTAAGGTAGATACTATTACCTTCATTTTATCAATGAGAAAACCTGAGACGCACAGTGGCTAAGCGACTTGCTCCGGGCCACACGATAAGCAATTTAGAGCCAGGATCTGAATCGAGACTGCCAGGCCTGTGGCCCCTGTTCTTAACTACCATACCACACTTGCCCCTTTTACAAAGATTTAATGGCCCCCAGTATGAAGGTAGGGAGCCCCAGTGGCACAGTGGTTAATTGCTCGGCTGCTAATCGAAGGGTTGGCAGTTTGAATCCACCAGCTGCTCCGCAGGAGAAAGGTGTGACAGTCTGCTTCTGTAAAGATAGTCTCGGCAATCCTATGAGGCAGTTCTGCTCTGTACTATAGGGTTGCTGTGAGTTGGAATCGACTTGATGGCAATGGATTTGGTTTTGGTTTTTGGACGATGAAGGCCACTTTTTGGCTTTTGGATTATGCTTTCTATTTATTCATTCCATTTTTTTATTTAGCAATTATCGGGTGTCTGTAGAACCTAGCTCTTGGGAAGGCAGACTTTCCTAATCCTTAGATTTGGTAAGGATGTTCTGCGTTAGTAGCCTCTACCTAGGGGTGGGCAAGCAGATGCTGGAAAAACGTATGTGGCGAATATTGTCAGCCCCGGTGGGGTAGACTGGGTGACCTCTGAGTTTCCGTCTAGCCCTGGGACTCCATGATCCTCAAACTTCATGCCGTAAAGATATGTCTTTGCTATTCTGCAGCCAGCTTTGGTGGGCACGGCCCATCACCAGGAGTGAGGACATTGGGGGTCTTGATCCCGATCTCCTGGTAGTTTCTTCTGTGACCATGAGTTGTTCAAGGGTTCCCCAGGGGACCATCCTGGACTGAAAAAGACAATTGGGCTTTTCTCCATCTGTTGCCTATGATTTATAGGTCCCAAGCCAACTTTCAAAATGCTAGTTTGCCCCGTCAGTTTCTTAAATAAGACACAAAAGTCATGCTGGAGTGACACAACTTAACCGTCCTCTGATAACAGCACCAGGTTCACGTCTGTGAGCCAGCATTGCTGAGCCTCACCTAATACGTGACGAAGACTCTGCAGGTTTGTAAGCCTTGGCTTGCCCTCCCACCAGGCACCCCAGACTGCTGAGGTTTGGACTGCCTATGTCTGATTATATTGTTTTCCTGTCTCGGTCCTTGCTGCTCACCTGTCACCTGTCACTTCTCCTGCTGTCAAGCTTGCTAGACTCTAGAAGTCTCTTCCCCCCCTTCTTACTTTGCTGTGTTCAGTTTGCTGGGGACTGGGAAGTCAAGTCACTGAGCTCCTTGGAATAGTGTGCAGATGAAGATTAGATCGGAGGTGATGCCCGGAAGGGACTCTAAACCCTGTTGCCATGGAGTCTTTCCGACTCAAGGAGACTCCATATGTTACAGAGTAGAACTGCGTTCTATAGTGTTTCCTTGGCTGTAATCTTTACTGAAGCAGGTCACCAAGCGTTTCCTCCCTGAAGCTGCTGGGTGGGTTTGAACTGCCATCCTTTAGCTTAGCAGCTCAGCACAATCCGTTTGTGCCACCCAAGGACCTTGAAAGACTATAGGGACAGATTCTGTGCCCACCTTTTGGCTACTGATCGCAGATTGCAGGGGTCTGAGTTGCTGGGTGGTACGGTTGAGATAAGCAGGGCAGGGCAAGAACGGGGTTTACTGTTCTTATGAGGGTTGAATGCTGATTTGGGGAGAGGCCTGGTGGGGCCATGAGCTTTGAATATGTGATTTGGCCTATGTGCTCCTGGCACCACGACGCTGTCCTTTACAGCAAGAAGTTCCTGCCGTGACAGATCAGGCTTGAGAACCGCTGGGCTGGGAGCACAGGGGTGGGGTAGGGTGGCAGAGAGGCCGTGCACTTCATGCGTCTCAGATTCATTATTATCTCCCCTCTTGACTGTGAGTGAGCCCCTTGGGGCACAGACCGTGTCTGGTTCTGAAGAAAAAGTTCATTTTAAATCAAAAAATTAATTTTAAATAAAAAGTAATACATGCATGTGGTTAAATATTCAAACCATACAGAAAAATACAAAATGAAAAATAAAAATCTCCCTCCCTCATCCTCAGCCCTCCCACTGACAGTCCTTCTCCACAGTTAACAGTGCCTCGTATAAACTTTCAGTAACATCTTCATGCATCTATCAGCATATAGATTTTATCTGTTATTTTATTTGCACAAATGGAATTATACTGTATACAATGTTCTGTACTTTGCTTTATTCACTTAATAATGTATCTCAGAGATCTTACCCACAATCCAGACATTCAAATCTACATCATTATTCTTCAAAGCTGTATAATATTCCATCACATGGAAGTACCAGAGTTGATTTATTCCAGCCATTTCATTCTGACAGACACTTGGATTGTTCCCTTTTTTCTTTCTTTCCTTCCTTCCCTTCTTTATTTCCTGTTTCCCACCCCTTCCCTTCTCTTTCTTCCTTCCCATTAAATGTAAACCTTGGTGTACTCTTCTGTGTATTTTCGTAGGTAAAGTCCTAGCACCAGAACTGCTGGTCAAAGGGGAAGTGCATTTTGTGTTTTGCAATTCACCTATTTGAAGCAGAATAGTGCAGGGAGTACAGGTACAGGCTCTGATGTTGGACTGTCTTGGTTTGAGTCCAACTCCACCACCTACTAGTTGGATATCTTATCTGTGAGTTGGGGATTGTAAAGGTTTCTATCTCCCAGAGTGGTTGTGATACTTAAATTAGATAATATATACAAAACACTGCCTGGCAGGTGGTAAGAGCTGAATAAATAATTATTGTTGTGGTTTATTATTTTATTATCATCTCTGGGTCCTCTGGAGTGTTCAAGACAGTGCTTAGAATTTAGAAGGTGTCAGATAAAGGATGAATAAGTAAAGATAGGGAGGAAGGGAGGGAGGAAGGAAGGAAGGAAGGGAGGGAGGGAGGAAAAGGAGGAAGGAAGATGTGGACTAGCCCCACAGTTTCCCTCAAAGTTCTGCTGTAAATACTGGCTTTTTTCTGTCCCTGGAGCAATGCCTGTCCTAGCTGGGAGGCTCGTAGCCATCAGTGTGGCAGAGCTGCTTGGAGCCTTACTAATTACAACCCTGCCTTTGTCATTTTATTATGTTGGATCAACAGTTGCTACTTCAAAGAAGCTCATGTCACAAATGTGCATGGAAATATTGACTGGGCCTCAGTGTCTACTCGAAACTGCCAGGCAGTGGAAATTCAAACACTCTCTTGAAATGGGAGCACAGTATTGAAGTCTGATAGGTCCCAGTGATTACAGGGCGATAGAAGAGGTCAGTTCAAATGAAGGACTGGGAAGGGCTCTGACAGCAAAGTACACAGCACCCAGATGAATGTATTCTCAGGTTTGCCTTCCTCTCTGTACAAATCCAGATTAGCTCTTTAGCCAGAACCAGTAGAGGGAGGCCAGTCAGAATTAGTTAAAAGTGAGGATTAAGTAATTTGGGGGAAAGAAATGCAGTGTTATTATTTCTAAGTAAATAAGACCACCTACACTAATGGCTAATAAACCTGTCGTTAGGGGTCTGCCAGACCTGCCTTAATGCCTGGATATGCTCACCTGCAGTTAGGGTGCCCACTGTCTGCAGAGTTGTGCTGGTACATCGCTGAGAGCCTTCTTCTAAGGGGAAATAGCCCCCTCTCCACTACAGAGCTCAGCACGCACTTTACACTGACAGGTCCAAACAAAGGGAGACTTCAGATCAGTTGCTGTTCAAACTGTCACCCGTCCCAAACACCAGCTGGAAACACGTGTGCGCGCATGCGCACACTCACACACACACACACTCACACACACACACCCCAAGTTGGGTGCAGCAGGGTCAATACCATCCCCAAATCCCAGGCGTGGGGGCTGTTTCTCTCCCCCGCAAGTGGCAGTGTGTACTGTTGTCTGCTTTGGTGTTTGTTGAGTCTTCAGCTCATGTCCCCATCTCAGGCCTGGTTCACTTTTTTTCTATAACAAGTGTCAGAGCATACTTTTAAAAAAGTTGAAAACCTAAGTCATGTCCAAATAGAGGATGAACACATGTGAAGATTTCATTCAACTCATTAATTAACGAAGGAACCTTCAAAAAGGTAAAACTGGTTCCAAGAGCGTTTGAGGAACAGAGTTCTATACAGTCAAATGAGAAAGGCATGTTTTAAAAATATTGGAATAAGATTGTTAGATTCGATATAAAACTGGTTAATGTCTCACACGGCAATAAACTCAAACCTTTGGGGTTATCCTTTCTACCTGATAGAAATCTATACATGGGTAAGCCACCTCACCGTCTCTGGTCTCTAATTAAATGGGAAAGAATTCGTCAAACATAGGTATATTCTTTTAGAGAAATAATCATTGGGTGCACTGTTAAATAATACCCAGTATGACACTGAAGGAGTCCCTGGGTGGTACAAACGGTTAATACGCTCAGATGCTAACTGAAAAGGTTGGCGATTCAAGTCAACCCAAGGTGCCTCGGAAGAAAGGCCTGGTGATCTGTCTCCAAAACATCACCTATTAAAAACCCTGTGGAGTACAGTTCCACTCTGACACACATGGGGTGACCATGAGTTGGAATTGACTCAACGGCAACTGGTTAATGACATTGAAAAGATACACTGCCAACTTTTGTGACTTTTTTGATTGTTTTACTATGTTTCTTAACACATAAAAAGGTTTCCGGTGATTCTGTGACTGTGAGGAAGGGTTTTCTGGGAAAATGTTGTGTTCTAGTTAAATGATTGAACAAAGAATCAAAAGCCTTGGAGCCCTCACCGAGTTCCTGTGTGACACCTAGTTGTCCTTCAGGGTGAGCTGAGTGGTTCCTTGTGGCTGGATGCTGAGGTGCTGCAACAGGAGCCGGGCAGGCCATCCAGAATGGACCGCGAGGCAGGGCCAGGGGCAGGGAAACCTGGGAGGAGGTTGCCAGAGAAACAGGGAAAGGGAAGAACAGTCTGACCCAGGGCAGGTAGTGCCATGGAGGAGAGGGCACAGAGGGGAGGGAGAGTTAGAAGGGGCTTGGGGACTGATTAGGTCCGAGAAGAGTTGCCTTTGAAGCTGGTGAGGCTCAGAGGCTGGCGCTGTCACCTGCAGGGGTAAGGAGAATGGCAGGAGGTTTGGGGTGGACACAGGCCGTGCCCATAGCTCAGTTCCCGGGAAATCACTTTTCTTCCAGGCTTTTACTCCCTGCTCTGGCTTGTTCCATCCTGTAGGATAGTGACCTTGTGGGCAGTTACCCCGATCCTCAACCAGGGCTAGTGTCCTGAACAAGGCCTGGCAGCTGGTGGAGCTGGTGGTGGTGGTGAGGGTGTGGGGGTGAGTCTTGAGGGCTTTGAGGATGGGTAAAGGGTGACAATGGCAGTCCGAGGGCTAAACGTGGCCTTTGGACAAACTTTGTTGGACTTTTGCATATATTTTAAAAATTGGATTAGTTGTTAATGTTCACATAAAGTCAGGAGATTTTCAAATGAAAGAAAATCAAATGAAAACCAGGGTTCCAGCTTCTTCTGAAAACCCTCTGGAGCTGAGTGGGGGCTGCCCTCCCTGGGCAGGTGCCTGCTCAGCCTGTGGGGACATGGGTCCACAGCTCCCATCTCCTGCTTTGAGTTCCTTTCCTGGAGAAATGACGACAGGCCTGATGCTTACCCTCCTCTCACAAGGCCTTAATTCAGGGGCTCCCAGGAATCTGATGCCTTGGGCAGGAGTGCCAGGCTGAGGAAGGCAGGCAGCCCCCACCTCCATTTCTGTCAACACAAGAGGTAAAATGATGCCACGGACTTACGAAATGTTAGAGCAGAAAAAGCCCTCAGAGGCCATCTCTTTCCACTGCTTCAGTGTTCAGAAGGGCTAACCAAGGCCCAGAGAGGAAGTAGAACTTACCCAAGGTCACACAGCAAGTCACCATTGCACCTGCCCTGGTTGTGCTGGCAAATTGGCCTGTGCAAGCTTCCTGGGCATTAAGATTCCCAGGACTTGTGATGGCCAGTTTACGAAGCACTCTGCTGTTCTGCTACCAGCTCCGCCATATTCCCTTATAGCTTGGCCTTGTGTGTAACGAGCTTCCTCCCCGCTATCTCTGCCTGGACACTCACTCCAGCCTGCCCCAGGCCCCTGGGCAGAATGTACCACCCCAGGGCAGTCATGGCTGGCAGACCCTCTTCCGCCATCCACGAGTGCCAGCCTTCTGCCCCCACCTCCTCTCTCATTCACAATAATTAATGGCTTCTTGAGTGGTTTTCTTCTTTCTCTCGCTCACACACACAGTCAGGTAGATCAAGAGGGAGTTTGGTTGGTGCCCTGTGGTATTCAAAGTGAAGGGTTTTCACACTGTCAGGGTAATGAATTCTGCAAGGGTTTGAAGCGAGGGGCTGGGAGGATCTCCATGTCATGTGTCTGGGAGTGACAACCCCCAGTGGTTAATTACTGCCACACGACGAGAACCGAGCTGGTAGCAAAATGAGATAAGTTCATTATGAGCTAAATTTGAAGTTAATTGGATTCACGTTTCCCCCCATTAGTGTACACAGACAGAGCCTAACTACAAATGGCCTGTGTGAAAGAGAAAAAGTTGCATCCAAGCAAAAAACAGGTGAATTAGGCCTAGTTATTTGTGGGGTTCACGATGAAGGGCCTTCTGAGATGCTGGGGAGGTGGGAACCATAGTCCTTTTCAGATGAGTAGAACGAATGTCATTTGATTGATTTCATCTTGGCAGACACTTTCTGAGCACCTACTGTGTGCTGGGCCAGTGCAGGGAGGGAGGGATCTCCAGTGCAGAGACAGGAAGACATGGGTACTGCCCAGACCACTCCAAGGCTGATGGGGCCCGTGCATGATGGAGTTCTGAACAAATGGTGGGAGAGAGCAGCAGGGCTGGGAACTGAGCTCTGTATCCAAGGACAGGACACCTCGACAAGGAGCAGAAAGGCAGAGTATGGGTGTGGGTGGAGGTCATTCCAAGCGGACAATGTGGTGAGCAAAGACCTACAGATGACAAGGGCCTGGTGTGTTTGGGGAATGTGAAGGCATCTGGAGCCAGAGTGCCTGGGTTTCGATATGGCAAGTATGGAACCTCTCTGTATCTTTGTTTTCACATCCGTAAAATCGGGATAATAATTGGACTTTCCTTATAGGGTTCGTGAGGATTAAATGAGTCAGTATCTGTAAAGCATGGAGATGTAAAAAGTGCCTGACATATAGTAAGTGCTACAAAAATGTTAGTTATTATTATTACCAGCTGTGTGGCCTTGGGCAAGTCAACTGCTTGGAGCCTTTGTTTCCTTATCTGTAAAATGGCGATGATAATAGTGCCCTCTGTATGGGGTTGTGAGTATTGAATGAGGTACAGCGTGTATACCTGGCCCATGGGCTTGACTCACAGGAAATGCTAAGAAAACTGTAGCTCTGTTGATTGACCAGTCACCAGGGTGGCCCAGATTCAAGGCAAGGGAACATGGACCCCACCCCTCAATGGGGAGGGGAACAAAAGATTTGCAGACATATTTTAATACTGTCACAGTGAGTCCCATTTTTTCACTCCTAATAAACAGCCTCTTTTCCCAATTTATAAGAGAGGAGACCGAGGCTCAGATGATTATATTACTTGTCAAAGGTCATACAGTGGTGATAATGAGATTTGAACCCAGGCCTCTGTGACTCCAAATTCTACTCCTTCCTACCAGGCTCAGGGGTCTAAATTTGGCTCTGGAGACAACTGAGGAGCCTGTGAGAAAGGCAGGGAAAGCATGGGTGGCTTCAGGACCCCCCCCCCCATCCTGACACCCTCAGAACTAGCTGGAGCATCTCCTCCCCGGGGTGCTAATCTGCCCTTAAAAGCCACTTTCTCCTCTAGTGCTAGCCTTGACCTGCTTTCTCCTAACCCAGGCTGTTCCTGATGGCTAATGATGTTGAGTGTCTTTTCATGTGCTTATTGACCGTTCTTCTTTGGGGAAATGTCTATTCAGATTCTCTGCCCATTTGAAAAAAATGAGTCATTTGTCTTTTTATTATTGAGTCATAAGGGTTCTTTGGAAACCCTGGTGATGTAGCTGTTAAGAGCTATGGCTGCTAACCAAAAGGTCAGCAGTTTGAATCCACCAGGCACTCCTTGGAAATCCTATGGCACAGTTCTACTCTGTTCCGTAGAGTTGCTCTGAGTCAGAATTGACTCAACGGCAACAGGTTTTTTTTTTTTTTTTAAGGGTTCTTTATATAGTCTAGGTACAAGTCCCTTATCAGATATATGTAAATATTTCCTTTCATTCTGTGAGTTGCCTTTTCACTTTTTTTAATAGTGTCCTTTGCACCACAATTAAAGTTTTTAATTTTGATAAAGCCAAGTTTATCTATTTTTTTCTCTTGTTGCTTGTGTTTTTAGTGCCATATCTAAGAAACCATTGCCTAATCCAAGGTCACAAATATTTCTACCTATGTTTTCTTCTAAGAGTTTTATAGTTTTTGCTCTTACATTTAGATCTTTGAGCCATTTTGAGGTAATTTTTTTTATCTATGGTGTGTGTATCTTGTTTTCATCAAGTCAGTGTGAGAAAACCTTTCTCTGCTCCTGGGCGGAGAGGAATTCCCCTTTGTTTTCTTCTAGTATTTGTGTATTTTGTATTTACATTTAGATCTCAGATCTGTTTAGAGTTTATTCTTGTGTGTGATGTGAGAAATCAATCTCCTTTTATTTTTTTTCCAAATGACTCTCCAGTAGTCCTAACACCAGTTAATAAAAAGTCCACATTTGTCCAAATGATTTGAGATCCCATCTTTATCCTATACTAGATTTCCGTATGTAATTGGGTCTATTTCTGGACTTTCTATCCTATCCCATTAGTTTTCTGCCTATTTATTTGTGTTCCAATATCACATTTTAAATCATAAATACTTTATAGAATGTTTTAACATCTGGGAGGGCTAGCGCCTTGGACGGGGACATTTTGAGTAATCTTGTAAGAATAGCATTTAGCTGGAAATCATGAGATCAGAGTTGTGAAGTCCCTGTTCTACCACTCACTTGCTGACCTTGGGCCTTACTCTGTGACCTTGGATCAGTCCAAACTCATCTGCAAGCCTTATTTCTCTTCTCTACAACAGGGGCAGGCACTAATTCTTTCCCTCCCTTCCCGTAGGGTTGAAAAGAGTTATTTTACACCAAGAGTTTCTTTTCTGGAAGAGTGGTCTTTGTCTTGACAAAAGTTCTGCGTGGACTCCTTGCTGGTTGTAAGCAGGGCTAAGTCTCAATTATTCTCTCTGGAAAGAGAAGGCCACACATGAGTTGGCTAAGGTGTACTTATGTGCCTTTAGTGAGAGGAGTTGTGTTAGGAACCCAAATCAATTAATTTTATTTAGTCATTTACAAATTTATTAAATGCCGTGATAACATTCAGTGCAATTGCAAATGATGTAATTTCTTTCTTGACAAAAATGACATAAGTATGTGCTTTGAAGACATTGGGTTCAGAAGCAGAATCAAGCTAAAAAGGAGCAGCGGCGTCTCCTCAGCTGCCTCGGGTCGACTGATTGGTAAACACCCCCAGCCCTGGTGACAGGCCTGGAATATGTTAGCTGAAGGACTGAGAAGGTGCAAGTCCCAGACCGTCCCAAGCCACAGAATCCTCCGCTTAGAGCCGGAAAAGTCCTTACAGGCCACCGAGGCAAACTTGAAGCTTGAATTCACTCTGCAGGTTCCCCATCAGTTGATAAAAACAAGTGCCAAAAAACAAAACCAAAAAAATCTGTTGCTGTTGAGTTGATTCCGACTAACAGCCGCCCTTTCGTACAGGGCAGAGCTGCCCCACAGTGTTCCCAAGGCTGTAATCTTTACAGAAGCAGACTGTCGCATCTTTTTCCCACAGAGCGGCTGGTGGGCTCAAACCACCAATTTTTCGGTTAACAGCCGAGCACTTAACTACTGTGCCACTGGGGTTCCTTAAAGTCAAGAGCAGGTAACATTAATTCTTATATCAATCAGCTATTGCCACAATACTGCTGCTTAGGAAACCACCCGAAAACTGAGAGGCTTTAAACCATCATTTATTCTTATGCATCTGGAGGTTGGCAGAGATCAGCTGACCCAGGCTGGGCTTGGCTCCACACCATGTATCTCCCTTCCTTCTTGGACCAGCAGACCAGCCAGGGCACGTTCTTCTCAAGTCCTGCTGAGGGACTCACCCAACTGACCAAGCCTCTGCTAACATCCCACTGGCCAAAGCAAGGCACATGCTAGCCCAAACACAAGGGGCAGAGACGTACGGTCTGCCTCCAGTAGGAGGAGCTGCACAGGGAGCAGCTATAGCCTGGAGTGAAGAATTGAGGCCAATCCTTTGATCTTCCACAAGTCCTCATTGTGGGCTGACACCGTGTTTTACATGCGTTTTCTCACTGATACCTCACAGCAGCCCCATGAAAGAGACACATTATTGTCATCACTGCAGAGGTGGCTCACTGTAGGGGTGGAGAGCGCAGACTTGGAAGCCAGACTGGGTTTGAAACCTGGCTCTCTCTTACTGGCTGCGTGATGAACCGTGGGCAAGTCACTTAAACTCTTCATGCCTCAGTTTCCCCAGCAGAAAAATAAAGATAATAGTTTTTTTAGTATCTCTCTAGTAGGGTTTATTGTCAGGAATAAATGAGTATGTGTGTCACTAAGCAGAGTACCTGGCTCATAATATGCTCTCCGTTTTTTAAGTGTTAGCTACTATTTCCTCTATTTTATAGACGAGGAAACTAAGGCTCAGAACAATTAAGGAACTCTCTCAAGGTCACACACTAGTAAGTGGTAAGGCAAGGATTTGTGCCTAGACAGTCAGATCTACACTTGTAATCGCTGTGCTCTGCAGTCTTCCTTTCCATGGTGAGCTGCCGTAGCCTCCCTCTGACTGCCTCACAAGGTCCTGGTTCGGCTTCCGCTGAGATGCGGGTGGGGAGTTCCATACACACCGTGCTCCTCTGTCCTCTCTCATACACCCTTTCAGTTTAAGAAGACAGTGATGGTCTTCCCAGAGTCTTTTCTTCATTAGTGCCTTCAGCTCTTTGCCCACGGAAGGCTATGTCTCCATTTAAGGGACGAGAGGACTGAAGCTGGAAGGGGTTAAGTCATTAATGACTTATCCAGACTATCCTAGAGTTGGGCTCCTGAGGACAGAAGAGGAGCAAGGTGGCCGTGGGGTGGGAGGAGGCATGACACTCTTACTCCTGAGAAGCCTGTTGTCCGTGTAGCATATCACTGTCATTGCCTGTGGCAACTTCTTCCTTTTCAAAGGAAGATGGATCGGGGCTGCAGTTCTGAGAGCTATTCTGGGGTGTGGGTGGGGACTTGGACCTGGTGGACAGGCCGTTAGCCTGGCCAGGTTCGAAGCTGGGGGTTGGGGGGGGGAGCGGAGAGACCAGCTGACCTTCCAGGTGGGTGTTTCTCAGTTTATAGGCCTTTGTATTTAAGGGTAGTGTTCAGCCCAGAGGGTACATCCTGACTCTTTGGCCAATTTGTAATCTGAAAGGAATAGAAATCCCCTACTGAATTAGCAGAGCTAAAGGGAACAAAGGGAGCAAGAGAATAAGAAGTTGGCTTTGTCTGAGTGCTGGGCCCTTGGAGTGTGTTCCCTGAGTGGGTAATTCCCACCTCACTGTGTTGTGGAAAGACCATGGGCTAAATCTGGTGCCCAAATAACTCAGCTGGGTGCCTTGGACAAGTTACTTAATTACCCCTTAACCTCGGTGGCCTCATCTCTTAAATGGGGACACTAACTGTTGTCTCATAGGTCTATATTGGGAATTTGTAAGCTGTAAAGATAACGTTCATGAACAGAGTAGGGGTTCAGGAGGTTGAAGATGATGTAGAGAGTTATCACTCTTTCTCAGGGTCCTTTGCCTTTGTGAATAGTCTAAGGAAGGTAAATGCAGCTGCAGGCTGCAGCCTCTGGTTCTAGGGACATTGATATGGCTGGGTAAAGCTGAAGCCATGAGCACTGCAGAGGAGTGCCTCAGTAACGGGAACTCAGAGGCTGTTATTTGTGGAATATATGTGGCCATTGTCAGCTCCATGAAGTGCACACTGCTATCCTGGTGGCCTGGGAGGAGGGGCTGGGAATGGAATGAGCCCCAGCATGATAACGAAGTTCTGAGCCCTTGCAAGAGCTGACACAAGACCCCACAGAAACTAGAAGCTCTGAGAGCTGCCTGCCTGTGTCCAAGGAGGACTTCCCAGCCCTCTGGCAGCAGCACACGTTAGTGGATTGATTGTGGGATTTCCAGAGCTGCTGTTGCAGTTGAACTTTAAGGTAGAAAAATATATTCACAGCTAAATTATCCTTTGTGCCTTTGCACATCAGACCAGTGTGAGGTTCAGGGGCTCTTGGAGATCACCAAGTGAAGAGCTCTTTTTTAAAGTTGAGGGAGACTGAGGCTCAGGGAGGAGGTAACTTGCCCAGAGTCTCAAAGCAATTCACTAAAAAAACAGGCGTGAATCCGTAAAAGGGCCCTCCCTTGAATAATTATTGAGCACTTACTATATGCCAGGTGCCACCAGGTTCTGCCTTTAGAAGCTTGTAGTCTGGCAGACTGATATAGGTGAGTTTGACACCCACCCTCTGATGTCACCATCTTTGAATCCCACTCTCTTTCCTGCTTTCAACTGCTCATGATAACATGAACGATGGACTCTCTTAGTTCTGAGCCCTCTGTTCTTGGCTAAATGGACCAGGCACTTAAAAAATTTTTTTTTTTAAACAACCTTTCCCATTTCTTCCAAGTTATTGGGCTGTTCGTATTTTCTATCTGTTCTTGAATTAATTTTGGTAATTCATGTTTTCTTAGAAAAGTGTCCTTTTTGTTGACATTTCCACATATGTTAGTGTAGAGTGTCTATGTATTTTCTTATGTTTTTTTATATCATCTCTTCCATATCTCTGGTTGTATCACCTCATTTCTTATCCTGATATATGTGCCTTTCTAAAAAAAAAAAAAAATCTTACCCTAGGTTTGCCTATTCAAATATCAATTCTCGGTTGTATTTATTATTGTGTCTGCTTTTCTGTTTCCTGATACATTATTTTCTGCTTTTTTCTTTATCAGTTCCTTCCTCCTCCTTTCCCTAGGTTTATTTTATTGATTTTGTCTGTTTTTATTTGGCTTCTTGAGTTGAGGCTTTGTGGAGGCACTGACTTTCGGAACCCTTGCTTTAGGGATCAAGGATCAGAAGCATGTGTAGTGGTGACAGAAATTATTGAGGTTCAGGGAATAGCCCCCTATTGAAGGAAGAACCCAATCTCAGGAGGCAGGTAAGCTGGATTCTAGTCTCAGCCTTGCCTCAAATCAGCTCAGTATCCTTGGGCAAGTTCTTACCCCTCTCAGGATCCTCTTATCCATCCCAGTAGCCAGGTGGGATGTGGGGGCCTGGGGGAGGTCAGGCCCTGTAAGCTCCCCTGAACCAGGCAGCCTCCCATCAGGAAAACACCCTCTGTCCTTCAAGAGGCAGACTTGGCCTCCCTCTGATGTGGTCCTGGCTCCCACCCCAACACACACACCCATAAAAACTGTGCAGTTGACCCTCCTTCACATGATGGAGCCAGTAAGCAATGATGACAGTGTGTCCTGGAGGTGGGGCTCAGCCTGAGTGTCCCAGCTGAGAGGCACATGGAGCATTTGGACTCATGGACAGATGCGCAGCCAGGTTCACATGCAAAGCAGTGGAGCGTGGTTGTTAAACTCGTGAACTTTGATGTTGAATTGCTTGGGTTCAAATCCCTACTGGGTAACCTTGGACAAATTACTTACCTTCTTCCACCTCATTTTCCTGTAAAATGGAGATAAAACCAAAAAACTCTTTGCCATTGAGTTGATTCCAACTCAAACAGAGATAGTATCAGGTAAAGTAAAGGGATGACAAAAAAGAGAGAAACCCTCAATGAGATAGACTGACACAGTAGCCACAAAAATGGACTCAGACATACCAAGGATCATGAAGATAGCACAAGACTGGGCAACGTTTTGTTCTATCATACATATGGTCATCATGAGTTGGAGCTGGAGTTGACTTGACAGCAGTGAACGGCAGCAACATCCATACCTTATCTCACAGGGTTGTTGAGAGTTAAAGGAGTTCATGATTTAAAATACTTAGAATAGAGCCTGGTGTTTTCTAATTCTTGTTGTCATCTTTAGGGGTGTGAGCCCCGGCCAAGGTGTAAGCTGCTTCCCTGGTTAGCAGGGGAGTGAGTCTGTCAAAGCAGCCTCCTTTGGCTGTCTCCTCCACTTGTCTCACAGTCTGGCCACTGAGATTTCAGTTTTTCACTGAGTAGTCTGACACTTGGGCTCACTCTGCTTCCTCAGACGTCTTTTCAGAAGTCCCCATGTCTCAGTACCTCTGTAACGCCTGGAAAAGATGCCATGAGGGGTGTGTGTTCTTCTTCCACCCCCACTGTGATACTGACTGAGCTGAGAGTTAGGAAGCTCAGGCCAAGGTACTTGCTCTGCCCTGTGGGACCTGGGCTATTTGCTTCACCCCCGTGAGTCTCCGTATTCTCTTCCGCACAATGGCAGCAGGACTTGGTCAAGAAGATCTCCAAGACACTTTTTTCTTTTAAAAGAGAATTTATTTTTTAGAGCAGTTTTAGGTTTACAGAAAAATTGTGGAGAAAGTACAAAAAATACTTTCCCCTTTCCCTCCTGCACACTTTCTCCTATTATTAACAGCTTGCATTCAGTGTGGTACATTGATTACAATTGATGGACCAATATTGAAACATTAGTTTTTACTAAAGTCCACAGTTTACATTAGGGCTCACTCTTTGTGTTTTGACAGATATATAATATCATGTGTTCACCATTACAGTATTGTACAGAAGTTTCACTGCCCTAAAAATGCCTTCAAAAAAAAAAAAAAACCACCAAACTCATCACCATCAAGTCAATTCCGACTCATAGCAACCCTATAGGACAGAGTAGAATGGCCTCAGATAGTTTCCAAGGAATTGCTGGTGGATTTGAACTACCGACCTTTTGGTTAGCAGCCAAACTCTTTTTTTTTTTTTTTTTTTTAATTGTGCTTTAAGTGAAAATTTACAATTCAAGTCAGTTTCTCATACAAAAACTTATACACACATCGTTATGTGACCCTAGTTGCTCTCCCTACCATATGACAGCACAGTCCTTCTCTCTGCCCTGTATTTCCCGTGTCCATTCAGCCAGCTCCTGTCTCCCTCTGCCTTCTCATCTTGCTTCCAGACAGGAGCTGCCCTCTACTTGAGCTAAGACGCACGCTCCTCGCCAGTATCATTTTATGCCTTATAGTCCAGTCTTATCTTTGTCGGAAGAGTTGGCTTCAGGAATGGTTTTAGTTTTGGGATAACAGAGAGTCTGGAGGCCATGGCCTCTGGGGTCCCTCCAGTCTCAGTCAGACTATTAAGTCTAGCCTTTTTACTAGAATTTGAGGTATGCATCCCACTTTTCTCCGGCTCCATCAAGGATTCTCTGTTGTGTTCTCTGTCAGGGCAGTCACTGGTGGTAGCTGGGCACCATCTAGTTCTTCTGGTCTCAGGCCAGTGGAGTCTCTGGCTTATGTAGGCCTTTCTGCCTCTTGGGCTCATATTTTCCTTGCATCTTTGGGGCTCTTCATTCTCCTTTGTCCAAGAGCCTTTCTTGCACTGATTGTTTGCCATGGATGGAGGGGATGATTGTGAATTGCAAAGAGACCTGCTCCTCCCATGGGGCCACTTCTTTCATTCACTTAACAGGTATGTGTGGGCCTCTATCTGCTGACTATAGGGTGCAAAGACCTGGTCTCTGGAACTTATATCTGTGCACAGAAGGGCTGCCACAGGGCTGTGGGTTTTGGGTTGAGGAGGATGAGAGAAGGAGGCACAAAGGGATTGGTAGGGCAACTATCCTTAACTCACCGTATCAGCATGGTCAATTTGGCGAACTTCCATTTTCCGGTTAGTCTCAGCCCTCCTGGGGAGTCAGAATGGCTATAATAGCTGCAGTTCATGTGAGGGATCAAGGACCCCCCTGTAGCAAACCTTCAAGTGAGGAGACATGAGCCATGCTCATCACAAGCCAGTCTAAAGCCAGGGATTGGTAAGCAGAGGGAGGAAGGGAGTCTCCTGTCTGGCAGCTGCCTAATGTTCTGTAAGACTCTGGAAAGTGAGCCAAATTCTGTGAAACGAGGTGGCCTCTGGATGCTGGCTGGACAGTCTGTGAATAACTGGCATCAGAAGGACTGTTTGTTCTTTCAGGGAACGTCTACTGGTTTGTACCATGGCTTCTTTGGGGGGTGTTGACAGAGGTGGTCCCTCTCCTTTGGCCACATGCTCAGGGTCTGAGGCGAGGGCTCCACATCCGTGTACTGCTTGCACTGCCCTGCTGGGGCCCAAGGGACGCTTTGGAGGGGCTATTGGGGACCTGCCTGGCTCTGTGTGGTAGGAGCTACTCACCCACACCCCTGGACTCTGCTGGCTTCCCCACTCCTCACTGTCCACACCCACAGAGAGGTCGAAGTTCCTCCCTCCCTCCTCTAGTCCCAAAAGAAAAACTAAAACCAAACGTGTTGCCATCGAGTGGATTCTGACTCATAGCGACCCTAAAGGGCAGAGTGGAACTGCCCCATAGAGTTTCCAAGGAGCACTTGGTGGATTCAAACTGCTGACCATTTGGTCAGCAGCCAAACTCTTAATCACTATGCCACCAGGGTTTCCCCCCTAGTCCCAGGCCACCTCATTTCCTGCCCATTTCCTAGGGTGGCTGACAGTGGGTGTGTCCCCTTCCTTCAGGGGCAACCTCCAATTCTACCTACCAGGGTGGGGGCTTGTCTTCAGGACCCGACAGATAATCACAGAACAGTCTGATTTCCCAACATCTGAGTTATTGGCCTTATCCATAGTCACTGTGTTACATACATGGAACTGGCACTAGGGGTTTGAAAGGGCTTCAAGCTCCCACTCTTTTCCTAAAATGCAGATAAATGTCTATGGTGTCCCCCTTAGAAAGTACTGCTACCTTGGGGTTTTCTTCCACCTGGTGTAGAACCAAGCACACTGGATGCTCCACTCATTTGTATATTTATTCACTAAGAGCCTATCGTGCACTCAGCCCTGTGGTGGAGGCAGGCTTCTTAGATGGTGAGTCAGGCATTATCCCTGCCCTTAAGGGGCTGAACCCTGGGGAGAGGTGGACACACAGCTCTGGAGTGTCCACTGCTTGGGGTCCAAGGCCTCGTCTCTCTCGTTCATCTCTGTGTCCCCAGCACCCAGAACAGTGTTTAGTATCAGGAGGTGCTTCCTGCCTGTGTTTTGGATGAGTGGTAGTGGAAAGAATTCAGTCCAGGGCCACTGCAGTGGCTCCCTGCCACTGGAAGGAGGAGGTGTTGGAGCTGGGTTTTGAAGGCTGGGTGGGCTTAGGCTGTGTGCAGGTGGAGGAGGGGCACTTGGTGCCAAGGGTCCAGCAGAGCAAAGGTGTGGAGGTGGGGAAGTCCAAGTCAAACCTGGGGAGTAGAGAACAAGGTGAGCTGGCTGGAGCTGGGTGTCCTGGAGGCGCATTTGCCCCTGCGTTGTCACATCTCCCCAAGACTGGTTTTCCGTAGATGGAGCAGAGCCCAGCCTCGCGTTCTTGCTGAGTGGAGCCAGGGTGGTTGGAGGTGTGTGTGTGTGCACGCACGCGTGTGTGTGAGCATGGGTGAGTGACGGGGTGAGCTGGGGGCACTTTGGCATTCAGTGTCCAGATGTGACAAATGTGCAGAAATGTCCGAGGAATCATGAACATGAGCGGCTGGCTGCAGAGATGCTCACCCCTGATTTGTTGCTTTGATTCCTCAGGCCGAGACTTGGCGAGCACGACCCTCCCCGGGTACCCTCCGCATGTTCCCCCCGCCGGACAGGGCAGCTACTCAGCGCCGACGCTGACAGGGATGGTGCCTGGTGAGTCTGCACTATTGGTGCCTCCACAGCAGCCAGCAGATAGGGCTTCGGAGGGGGGGGGGGTGCCCCCCCAAACAGCCCGGGTGACCTCTATGTTTCTAAGAAGCAGATCTGAATAAATCAGTCAGAGGTCTGTACTCTCGGCCTCTTTGTCTGCAGCTGGGCCACAGTGGGGTCCGGAGTCAACCAGCAACAGCCCCTGGGAGGACATGAGAGAGGGAGGGACCCTGGACTGTCATTCAAACAACCCTTCATTGGCTACTTGGGGAGTCTGAACACAGAGGAGTGCAGGGCCTGGCCAAAGCCAGGTGGAGTGGAGGCGTCCCCTGCCCCCCCTTCCCCCTGCCCCGCTTTTCCTGCCCAACTCAATTTGTGTGCAAGAGTGCGTGGGAAAGCCCTGAGCTGCTCCTGGCTCCTTACTCCTAGGCTTTAGGACCATGTGCTCAGGACAGTCAGGATGTGGGCTGGTAGGTTTGCCACTTGATTCTAAGCTGAACACCCTGTGGCCATTGAAACCTGATTCCTGTGGGTCAGGGACGTTTCAGGTTCTTTCAAGATGTTTGGAAAAGAAGCCACCCTGTCTCCTTCTCTTCTGGGATGCATGGTGACAAGACACACACTACCATGGTGCTGGTTGTCCGTGGACTAAGGACGCTAGCAAGGCAGGAATACCCAAAGTATTGTTTTCGGCAAGTGTTTAAGAAAAATCAGGAGAAAAATTAGGAGTTTGTTGGGTAGGGTTCTGCCTTTCTTATGGGTTGGTGGTGTCTTCTGTTTTGAGTCGTGTGGAGGGGCATGCCACTTGTTTCAGTGTTTGGGGGCTCCAAGGGTCTCAGTTTTCTAACACACTGGTGACTCTCATGGGCATTTTAAAATGCCAGGTTGGTTATTTCACCCCCTGTCCACCCACCTCTGGCTTTCGCTTTGGAACCTCACAGCAGTTCTGAGAAATAGGCAGAGGGGGATTATTCACCCCAATTTACTGGTGAAGAAATTGAGCCTAGAGAGAGGCTAGAATGTGCCCAAGTACCCCAGCTAGCAGGAGGCAGAGCCAGGGCTAGAAGCCACTCAGAACCACACTTGGACCAGGCAAGAACACCCTGCTCTGGGCCCTCCTCTTAGAGGGCCCGCTCTGGCCTTGCCAGGGCAGTGACCCTCTCCATGGGCTGTGGAGTCTGTGTGGCCAAGGGGATTTGATCCCCTGGAGCCCATGCTCCTCCTTCTAGACCACCCTGGGGCCCTACCCAAGCAGCCCTCAGTCCCTTTCAGCCTCTTCTGCAGGGCCTTCCTCTTAAAGGTGTACCCCTAGGCCCAAGAGCTGACTCTTTGTAGGGGGTGGGGACTGAACTTGGACATGAGGGCTGGGTGTGCGCACTTGTGTGTGCGAGGCCCCTTGGGATGATGAGTGGAGCTGGGGGTGGTAAGGGGAGCAGGTGGATCACAGCCTGGGGTGAGCTTTCCCCTTAAAGCCACGTCCTGGTGCAGAACACCAAGAAGTCAAGGCTCCTAAATTCCATCCTGGCCTTCCAGGTTGTTATAAAGGTGTATTTAACAAGGTAGGAGGATAGAACATATTTCATTTAATGGTTTGTTAGCCTGATTTATCACTTTTAAATACGAGACATATGGGAACTGGCCTCCATGTGTACTCTTGCCCTGGGCCTTGCCAATGCCGGGGGGCCTGCCAGGACCATGCCGGCAAAACCTTGGCCTTTTCTGCTACAAGGGTGGTCTCATGGCAGACCATCGGGAAATACCGTGCACATGGCAAACAGGACACACCCTATCCTTCCCCGCAGTGGGCTCCTCATTTTCCAACCTTAAGCAAATTAGGGCAGCTTTAGATCTCAAGCAATATCCATTAAAGGCCCTTCATGTTTGTGTGGCACTTTATAGAAAGTAAGGAACTTGCCCTGGAGTTCTTTGGTCTTACAATCCTGTGAGGTGGGCAAGGTAAGGGGTACTACCCCCACTTTCCAGAAGGGGGAGCTGAGGCTCAGAGGAATTAGGGTAATGCAGCTGGGAGGACCTGAACGCCGGTCTTTGCCCTCTAATTCAGCACTCCTGCTGCACTGTGCTGCCTGTCTGTGGTCTCAGCCTATCAACTCCAGCTTCTTAGCGATGGGAGAAGGGGGAGGCAGGAGCAGCCCTGGGCCCTGTCCTGAGGGCATGTCACCAGCTGAATGGGGGGCCATCCAGCTGGCCCCTTGGCTCCCCACTGCAAACCCCAAAGAGACAGAGTCCAGAGAAGCAGCAGGGCTTTCCCAACTTTATCCAAATGGAACCTGCCCTCTGGCTCCCTTGATTCCTCAGCCTTAAATTACCAGGCTCAAGATGCAAATGGCTGTGGGCCTGGCAGAGCCCCCAGAGGGAACACATGGTGGCTCTTGGCCCATTAACGGTGGCAGCAGGAATCACAGGCCAGAGCAAGGTCATGGCCTAACCACACCTGCTGGCAGCAGCTGGGCAGGGACGACCACAGGGCCGGCCAGGTGCCACAGTCCCCCAGGACTCTGTCCTCTGGCACAGAGGAAGGGTGCACAAGCCTGCAGGGGAGCTGTGGCCTGGGAGCAGGGGGCTTTGGCTCCGGCCCTGGAGAGCCCCATGTCTTCCTCCTCTCTCTCACTTCGCTCTTCCTTCTCTGCATCTCTGTCTGTCTCCTCTTCTCCCTTCTTCTCTCATACATCCCCCAACACTCTGTGCCACACCTGGTGTCAGAGCTGGGATTTCTAGCTCAGCGGGCAGAGTCCTTAGTTCCTGTTCTCTAATGTCCAAACCAGGTTTGTGTCTTCAGACTTCCGTTTCCAACATTATTTCCAAATCTGTTTTTTGGGGTGACTTCCCAGGGCAGCCCTGGCCCGCACTTCGTCTTCACTGGGACTGCCCACCAGGACTTGCCCCCAGCACAGAGGAGGGCACCCTTAACAGTACAGCTGGGGTCCCGAGGCTGCCATTTAAGTACTGCCCAGGTCTGGCCCTAGTCTGCCTGTCTGGCCTCCTCTCCCAACCTCCCACCACCCCAAGAGCTGCTGGCTCCCACCAGCTTCAAATTCTTACCATCAGTGTCCTCCTTCATGGGGTGCCTTTGGCTTGGAATACTTTCTGCCTCAGCCTGTTGAGATCCTTCAGGACTGAGCAAACATGTCACATGCCCTAGGAAGCCTTCCGATGTGGCCCCATGATGCTTTGCATCTGGTTGTGTTATGCCACATGGCTCAGTGGGCCTGTGTCCCACGTAGCTATGCCCATGTCCACCTTCCCCACTGGAGGCGAACTCATCATCGAGGGCTGGGCCCTCTGCCTTATCAGTCTTCTCCCCCTTTTACAGCTCCAAGCACATAGTAGGTCCTTTTTGTCACTATTGGTGGAGAGAGGCAGGGAGTGAGGGAGGGAAGAAGGGGCGGAAAGTTGAGCTCTGTATTAGTTTCCTATGGCTGCTATAACAATTTCTCACAAACCTGGTGGCTTTAGACAACAGAAATTTATTTTCTCACAGCTCTGGAGGCTGGAAATTCAAAATCAAGGTGTTGGCAAGGGCCACACTCCCTCCAGAGGCTCTAGGAAAAATTCTGTTCCTTGCCTCTTCCAGCCTCTGGGAGCTGCTGACATTCCTTGGCTGCGTCACTCTGATCTTCAAAGCCCGCATCTTCAAATCTCTGCTCCATCTTCATGTCACTTCTCCTCTCTGTGCGTGTCACATCTTTCTTTTAAGGATTCATGTGATTGCACTTAGGACCACCTGGGTAATCCAGGACAATCTCCCCATCTCAAGGTCCTTAACTTAATCACATCTGCAAAGACTCTCCCTTCTCCCCCAGCCCCTGATAAAGTGACATTCACAGATTCCAGGAATTAGGACATGGATACCTTTTGGAGGACAATTTTTCAGCCTATCACAACCTGTTTCAGGATTTCAACTTTGCGTTTGTTCAGATGTCTGATTCACAACCTCTTGGGCTTCTGAATCTGGGAGGCATTCACCCTTTCAACTGTGATGATGCTACAGACAATACCATTTCAGAGTCCCCCAAGGGCACATTGGCAGCGCACGGGATGGAGGAACAAGCTGGGCAAGGCTTTGCGGAATCTGTTTATTCAGCTTTTGTCTTTCTGAAGCTGTTACATGGCAGCATTCTGTTCCACTCTACGTAACAGGCCTACCTCCTTGCCTCTCCGGCCGCTGGCAGCGCACTCTAGGGGAAACTGGAAGTCTCTGGGGTTTTTCCCACCTTAGGCTTTGGGAAACACTTGGCTGTCACCTCTTCCATTTATAAGGGAAGACATTTGCTTCTAGAACACATAGAGGAGGTTTTGCCTCTAGGGAACACTGGAACATTTGAACTCTTGGACCTGAAATGATACTTTACATTTTTCTGCATTAAATGTCAGCTTCTTGGCTTGGACTTGTGTTTATTCTGAGTCCGGAGCCTGACATCAGGGTTTGTCTGCCTGTCTGGCTCCATCTGCGCAATGTGGCTTCTTGGTCTTCTCTAGTATTTGTAGCTTCACTTTCTGTAGCTCTGCAAACCCTGTATAACCCTTTGCTGATCAGTTACGTGGGGTAAAACAAATAAGGTACATTATATCAGCTTACAATGAAGACAGTTTTCAGATTTTATTTTCATCAAGTCCCAGCAAATGCCAAAAGTTTTGCGCCAAAGATTCTATAGAGTTTCTGGATCATTGATTTCTGCCCGAAGATATTTGCACAACCTAACAGATATTGACACGGCATTTGAAACTCTTAAAAATTTTGGGCTGGAAGAAAAAGGAAGAGGAGTTTACTGCCCTTTGACTTGAGTGAGTCAAAGAAACATGGTAAACATCTTTGAGATGAACCAGTCAAGGAATGCCCTGCCCATGGCCCTGTCTCAGATGCCGTGTCCAGAGCCCTGTCTCAAGCACCCTGTCCACTGCTTTCTCACATGCCCTCTCCATGTTTTACAGCTCTGAAGGTCAGAAGTCCGAAATGGGTCTTGTGGGCTAACATCAAGGTGTCAGTAGGGCTGGTTCCTTCTGGAGGCTCTAGGGGAGAACCCATTCCTTGCCTTTTCCAGTTTATAAATGCCACCCACATTCCTTGGCTCATGGCCCCATTTCTTCATCTTCAAAGCCAGCAATGTCGGGCTGACTCTTTTATCATTCTGCCATCTTTCTTGCCTGCCTTCCCCTTCCACTTATAAGGACTCTTGTAATTCCATTGGGCCCACCTGGATAATCTAGGGTAATCTTCCCCATGTCAAGGTCAGCTGATTAGCAACTTTAATTCCACCTGCAACCTTAATTCCCCTTTGCCATGCAACCAAACATAGAGACTCCGGGGATTAGGATGTGGATCTCTTTGGGGAGCCATTATTCTGCCCACCACACCATCTAAACCAGGAACCCCATCATCTCTCTCAAAACATCCTGTTCTTTTCATTCATGGTACTAAGCACAGTTGAAGTAATTTATTGGTTTGCTTGTTCCTTGTCTACTTTTCTGACTGGACTGTGTAGTCCACAAGGGCATAAGCTATGTCTGCTTTGTTCACTGCTCTGTCCCTGGTCCCTGGTCACTGACAGGATGTCTGGCTTATAGTAAATATGGTCACTGACAGGATGTCTGGTTTATAGTAGCGCTCAGGAAATAGTAGTTGGAATGAAAAAGGGGGACCTTGGGCCAGGCTACCAATGCGAGCTCGGCCCAATTTTTTTATGGCACCAAGCCTGGGGCTAGAGCAATGCGAGCTGAGGGTGCTGGAATTGACCAATACTGGGAATGGCAGGTCCGTTGGATTGGCAGCATGTGGTAAAGCGGTGGGCAGGCCAGTGCACGTCCAAGGCATAGACTCTGGAGCCAGACTGCCCAGTTTTGAATCATTGTCCTGCTTCTCACTAGCTGTGTGACTTGGGGCAAATTACATAGCTTCTTTGTACCTTATTTTCCTCCTAATGTATAAAATGGGGATGATGTTAATAATGCTGTTGTTAGGTGCCGAGAAGTTGGTACTGACTCACAGCGTCCCTGTATGATGATAATACTAGTGAGCATTAAATGATGTGAGATATGTAAACACTCTTAGAACTTTGGCCAGCACATAAGTGCCATACAAGTGTTATTTACTACCACAACTATAACTATTGTTGTCATTATAGTATATAAAGGGACCTGAGCAGGGGCTGGGGGTAAGACAAGCCTAGCAGATGTACCTAAAGCTGACTTGCCCTAACTGGCATCAAATCAAGAGTTCTTCAGCACAGGTCATACCCCGTGGAGTCCATGGGTCAATGGGAAAGCCAATTAGAGAAGAATTCGGTCACAAACAAGTGCATTGCCAAGTGAGGCAGGCACAGATTCCGAATGCTGAGGGCCTGGAGAAAATGGAGAAGGCCGCCTGGGACTGATCCAACTGAGAAGGTGTCCTGGTGCAGGGGCCCCTGAAACCGGGCTTGGAAAAGCATATCCGTGACTATATGAAGACAAGGGTGGGGCATGGAGGTAGGGAGGGAGGCTAAGCCTAGTGGCTAGAGTAGGCCCACGTGGTGAGAGCACAGCCTGGCCAACCCGCCCTGTGTAACGGGGTTGGCTGGAAGGGGAGCTGGCTGAGGAGGAGGATGGTGACAGCAGGTTAGAATTTGGACATGTTAACATTTGTAGGCCAAGTGGATATTCAGGTGTGGCCCTCTGCAGACAGGTGGTGAAGAAGGCCAGAGAGGGAGATGTGGAGACACCCCGAGAGAAGTGATGGGTACGTGGAAAGAGTGGCTTTCCCACTGGTAAGCTACGTGACCACACAGGGGCTCTGGCCTGCCTGCTGCACTTGAAATGCTTGTGCAGTTCCTGAGGCATCAGCTGTGTGAGGGAGGAAGAATACTGAGGCTCTGGAGGGAAGGAGAGGAGGCCACCCCTGATTCCGAGCCTCACCTGCAGACAGGCCCTGCTTTGGAAGGCATGCAGACTCGAGGGGCGGGGTAAGGGTGAGGGGTGAAGGTAGGGGCCCTAGTACCAGGCCAGGAGGCAGAAGCCTGGATCCCACCCTAGCTCAGCCAAGGACTCACCGAGTGACCTCAGACAAATCATTTCCACCGTCAGGGTCTTGTTTGGTGTGTGAAATGGTGGTAAAATATATTCTGTGCAGTTCCAGCAGGCATGGCCAGAACCTGCAGGTGGGAGTTAGGGGAATACCCTTTCCAGCCTGGCGTGAAGGAAGAACCTGCCCCACAGTTAGAGCTTATGACGCTGGAATGGGCGGACGCGGGAGGCAGTGGGCTTCCCGTGGGTAGGGGGCAGTGATGTAGGTGAGACCTTGGAGGAGGGGACGCGTGTATCAGAAGGGTGTTCAGGATGGGTGTTCTTGGAGGCCCCCTGGTCCCGGCATTGTACTCGGAGAGTGTTTACTCAGGGAATGGATGGCCTTTGCTCTTAGCTCTTACTGCCCTCACTCTTGACTTCCTTCCCTACGCCCTCACCAGGTGCTCTCGTTCCCAAGGCCTGAACACTTTTTGAGCTCCCCCCACCTTTGCCAACCTCACCCTGGGCTCTGGGTCGCACACCTGTTGCTCATTCCTGGCTCTTTGCTGCCCTCTAGTGGCCTCTAGCCACTCTGCCACACCAAGAATGTGGAATTGACCCCAGGGAACGCCAGATGCAGCCAGGGGGAAATGACTGCCAGCCATTCATTCGTTTATTCATTAATTTCTCAAACATTTCCTCAGCAACACTGGGTGCCAATTCTGGGCTAGGCGTGGGATTAGAGACAGCTCCTGCCCTCAGGGAGCTCACAGTCTAGTCAAGGAGGCAGACATAAAGAATTATTCCCACTTGCTATGTTAGAAGGAAAACAAGGAGTTTACAAAGTGCTGAGGAGGTTCAGGGGCAGGGGGATGCTAAGTCTGCTGGGGCAGTGGGGCCGGGTGGGGGAAATGAGAAAGCTTCCTAGAGGGAGTCATTTGAGGGATCTTGAAGGGTGAGTTTGCCAGTCTGAGAAGTTGGAGGAACATTTTTGGGTGAGGGGCCAGCATGTGAGAAGACCCAGAGGGGCAGCAGCCATAGGAAACTAATATAGAACTTATGGGCTAAATTTCTATCCACTGTCAGCCTAACTGCCCAGGAATAAAAGCTACTACTTACTGAGCAGTTACCATGTGCCGGAGGCTGGCCCAAGGGCTTTGCCAGTTCACTCCTTTAGTCCTCACAACAACCCTTGAAGTAAAAACAAAAACCCGTTGCAGTTGAGTCAATTCCGACTCATAGCGACCCTATAAGATGGAGAGAACTTCCCCATAGTGTTTCCAAGGAGTGGTTGGTGGATTTAGACTGTTGGCCTTTTGGTTAGCAGTCAAGCTCTAACCACCAGGGCTCCAGAACTGCCCTATAACACTAAAAACCAAATCCGTTGTTGTCAAGTTGATTTTGACTCATAGCTACCCTATAGAACAGAGTAGAACTGCTCCATAGAGTTTCCAAGGAGCAGCTGGTGGATTCGAACTGCCAACCTTTTGGTTAGCAGCCGTAGCACTTAACCACTGTGCCACCAGGGTTTCCCCCTAGGTATTATTATTATTCCCATTTTAAAGATGAGAAAACTGAGGTTCAGGAGGGTTGAATAACTTGGCCAGGGCCATACAGTAAGTAGCAGAGCAAGGGTTCTGACCCAGACAGTCTGACCTGAGATTTTAAGTCATTCTATTGCAGCATCTCCCTGTAGCAAATTTTGCCAAGAGATTGGCAAGAGGCCTGGATGGCGATTCTGTTTGGTTACATGATGACTAGAATCTCTGTCTTGGCTAGGGACAAACAACGAAAAGGTGCTTTGGGCTTTGCTTGCCTGGGGTGAAAATGGAGAGACTAAAACCCTTGGGAGAGCACCCTCCTGGGAGTGCTCCCCGCCCAGAAGTCAGCTCCCTGCAGTGTCCAGGGCTCAGACCATCCCTTCAGCTGCTGGCAGTCCTGCCCATTTGAGGCTTAGAACCCAGCTCACTCCTTACAGTCTCTTTTTGTTACTTTTTATGACATGATTTATGAGTGTGTCTTAGCCCCTACCAGACTCGAGCTTCTGAAGGAGGGGTTGACATCCCAGCAGGGACTTCCCATAGGACCGTGAATGTGGGTGTAGGGCCTTAGAGAGGCTCTGGGCCAAGGCCATAACAACTTTTTCAGGAATTTGCAACAATTTGAGACCTGAAAGAACTTTTGCTTCTAAAATTCAAAAAGGAAACGCCTACAAATTATAACATCGTGTTAACTTCATTAACTATTAAATTTATGGCTCATAAAAATGTCATTACATTTGGAAACAATTTTTAGGATAGATTTCCTCACTTTACAAGAATTCCCAAGTCTGTGCCTTGATTGGCTGAGAAATCATAGCCAATTATAAATCACTTGTGGCCAAATAATTTCAAAAGCAAAATTATAAAAGCAAGCCTTGCATATTTTTAGATCAACAAGTATTTTTATTCTGGTGCATGTAATGTGTGATGTGCTATAAGGTGGGGTGGGGAGAGGCCTCCATAGAAAGGCCCCTGGATATCTGGTAGAAGGGGCTTGGGAGAAACCTAATTTCCATTTGAACTGTATTGAACATAATAAATAATCGTGGGGCCTCAAGCTGGTCAGGTTGCAGTATTCATCCATCCATCTGTCCGTCCATCCATCCATTTTTCCTTTCCTCCTTCTCCCTTCCCTTCCTCCCTCTTTCCCTTCCTTCCAGCATTTGTTGAATACCTACCATGTCCCAAGCATAAGCCTAGTGATACAAGGGTGAATGCTATGGCCCTTGTCCATGAGAAACTTCCAGTTTGGACTACAGATGGGCAAGCCAATCAAGGCCTAGAGCGGGACAGTTGTGGTAACAGATAAGCCCAGGGACTCTGGGAGCACAGAGAAAGGGGATCCAGCCTGGACTGGGGGTGTCAGTCATAGAGGGCTTCAGAATGTCTGTACAGGAGAGGCAGTGGAGGAAGGCATGTCTGACGCTGCTTCTGCAGGGCCTTTTGCTGAGATTGAGAAAACGCCATCATCCACATCAAAGAAATGGGGCATGTTAGGAGCACAGCTAAAGCCTCCCAAGTCACCCACAGCTCTGCCTCTGGATCAGGAGAGGAATCTGAAAGGAAGCAATCCCCAGGTTAAATTAGCCAGCGGGAGTTACAATGCGGAGGGAGAAATGAACGTGGGGGTAGGGGTGGGGGTGTGGGCAGTGAGTAGAAAAGTTCCGAGACGTGCTTTGCTTCTATACATACTGGAATCCTCCCAAAACCCAGCTTTACTCTACTGGGGTCATCTGTGTTGTATTCCCTTGAACTTGTTCGAATATGCAGCTGCCTTACTCCAAGGCTCCGTCAGCTATCAGCCCTCAGCCAGAGTAATCTGTGCCTCTAATCCTATGGGTCACTCCATCTGGGCACATCTCCTCCGAGAACCTCTGGCAGTGCCTGAAGCCCTTGGGGGGCAGGAGAGCCAGTGGGGCTTGGCTCTCAAAAGAGGCCAAATTGCCCCATGTCCATAAGCTAATTCCACCAACAGCCCCCCCGCCCCCCGCATCCTGCATGGTGCTTCATAGTCTATACAGTAAGCACATACCTCTTCTCCTCAGTTACTCTTTAAAAGCACCTTGTGAGGTTGGGATGTTTATCCCCGTTTCAGAGTCAAGCAATCTGAGTTCAGAGCAGTGATATGCCTTGTCTGGGGACATACAGCCGGTCAGGGGTTTAGCGGGGCTAGGAACCTGTGCCCGCAGCTTAAGCAGCTCTGGGTACCATGGAGAATGGTAGGGAATAGAGCCTGTTTGGGGGGCTCTGGGTCCAGGGGCAGGTCTTGGCTTCCTGGTGCTCCTCAGGGATGTGGATGGTCTTCCTGACCCAGAGTGTTTTTAGGGCCTTTTCTATCTGGGACATCAGATTCCAGCATATTCTCCTCTCTCTCCCCATCTTTACCTGGCTGTCTAGGCCCAAGTCACTCTCTCCTGCAGGAAGCCTGATCCCCACCCCCCATGAGGCCTCATCTCTCCTTCCAGGGTGTCCCCAGGGCCCTGCCCTGGCTCTGCCCATGGTGGCCTCGGTCAGCTGTAGTGACCATGTGCTCCCACTTCCAGGTTGCTTCTGAGAGTTCTCATAATCCTCTACCCGCCCAGTCCCTGCATATAGTAGGTGCTCAGTGGATATTGGTGGAATTTATCTGAATATGACCCATGCCCCTCTCTATCCTCCCTGGTCTGGAGTCAAGGGTTTAGGGTCCAACTGTGTAATTAAACAGGTCTGAGTGCCACTTAAATGGCCCCACTCATTCTTCCAGTATTTGCTCTGCTCCTCGATGGAAGATGCTGAGACAATGGCCCTTGTTACCCTCTGTTGGAGTTATTTATTTTTTTCACTTTTCCCTCCTTCCCCTCTCAGGGGACTCGCCTCTCGCCCTCATCCCTCATGTTTTCCCTTTCACTCGACTGTCACTCTTATTGTCCTCCTGGGGCTGGGAACGCGGGGTGACAGGCAAGGGGAGCCCAACCAGGCTGGGAAGGCTGGAAATATAGTCATTAATGGGACCCGCGAAGCCCAGATGTCCTCCCTGAATGCGGGTAATTTGTTTTTAATGAAAAACCACGCGGTGACCCTGAACAAATGAATTTTCTTTATAAGGAGTCTATGTGCAATGGCACAAAATAAAGGACCCAAAACAGGGCAACTTAAACCCGGGGCTGAAAGAGAGAAAGAAAGAGGGAAGGAGTGGAAACGAGAGTAAGAGAGAGGAAAGAACATTTTAAAAAGACAACTGTGTTATCATGTCCTTTTGTCTAAAGAGCAATCCCAGGTCAAAAATGCCTTGGGCATCGTCCTGCTGGAGCAGAATGCCTGACAGTTGTGACCATTTTGAGGTCTTGTTCATAACAATGCTAAGAATATGTACCACCATCTGGAGAGAGCTTTACAATTTACAAGCCTCTTTCATGCATAATCTCCGTGGATCCTCAACAGCAGCCTTGGGAGGGCGTGGCTATTATTCCCATTTTACAGACATGAAAACTGAGGCTTATGAAAAGTGGTTTGCTTGAGATCACACAGCTAGTGAGTGGCTGAGTGTAGGTGACAAGGGAAAGACTTCGCCAATTTGGAGCTGGACTCTTAGAAACACTTGTTAAGATCTAGAAATTGCTTTCTCTGTGTGGCAGAAGGATGCAGTGCTGAGCAGAAGTGAAAGGGAGGGCCTGTGTCTATACAGGGGCTCTTGGATTGGAGTGCATTCCCACTGCCCATGGACCTTTGCGTTTGGGCTTTGTGAATACACAGCCTATCCAAGAGCAATCGGGATGGGAGAGTCCAGGAAAGAGAACTTTCCAGGAATAAGCCAGAGACATTGACAGCATGAGTGTGAGGGGTTTGGGATCTGCCTCTTGGGAAACAGGAAAACAGCCATGTATGCTCCCCTTTCCCCCATCTCCCAGGACCTTTGAAGGTAGGGAAGCAGGTAACTGGGTCAATAGCAAAGGCATTGACTCAGTGGAGGCTCCAGCTGAGGACCCTGCCCTTGACTTTGGAGGACGCTAACCAAAAGGTTGGCAGTTCGAATCCACCAGGCGCTTCTTGGAAACCCAATGGGGCAGTTCTACTCTGTCCTATAGAGTCTGTACGAGTCGAAATTGGCCTGACAGCAATGGGTTTGGTTTCAGTTTGGCCCTGCAGGAGAAACATTAATGGTGGTTAGCAGAGGTCAAGATTGGGGTGCGTCTGTGTGGTTTGGGGAGAGTGTGTCCTAACACATAGCTCATAGAGGGCTGGAGATGGATAGGCAGGGCTGGATGCAACCTTAGAAATCAGCCTACCAGTGTGCAAATGAGGACAAGGAAGAGACTTGTTCACCTGGCAAGTTAGTGAAGAGCCCGGCCGGCCACCTTTCTGCCGCAGTAGCCTGTCTGTTGTGGGAAATATGCCCCCTTTGATTTTTCACTGAAGCCATGAAAAGGAAGCATTTTTGCCCATGGTCCCTGTTGTCCTGGTTTCTACAACTGAAATCACACCTTCTCCTCACCCCAACTTTGCTGTGCTCCCCCTGAGCCTAGATCCTTCCCTGGGCCTGGACCTGGCTGGCTACAAGGGCATCTCCCCAGCAGTGCCCTCCCCAAGCCCATTAGAGGTTGGCCAGCGACCCACTGGCCAGGCCAAGGCCTGGCTCCCTCCCACTCTGCTTTCTACCCAGCGTCCAGGAGCTAGACAAAAAGAAATGATTGTTTTCTTCTCCTGGGTTCAGTCTCCCTCTGAAAGTTATGACCCAATTAGAAAATCAGAAAAATAGAAAAATCTGACCATGACCCTGGCTGGGGTTATAAAGTCCCAGCTTCCATTTAGGCCTTTGCCTCACACACTCCTTCATGAGTCCAGGTGGCTCAGGCTTCCCAGCCACCTGGAGCAGACCTTCCTCGCTGCCGGTTTCCTCGTAATTGATGATTCATTCCCCACTGACTTCCAAAATGGATTGGAGGCAGCTTCTTGACCTTTCAATCACATCAGCCCGCACCCGAAATCCCGTCATAGACTCGGAGGACTGCCAGGTGGTGCCCGTGCAGAGGCCGAGGAGGGAGAAGCAAGGCCGCCCCACCTGCCCAGAGGTGCCCTGGGTTTTAAACAGAGTGCGCACTTTGTGCCCAGCCCGGCATGTGGAGTGACCTGTGCTTTGCAGCTGCGAGCAGGAAGCTCACTTTCTTGAAAACGGTTCCTGTCTGGATGCATTCCAGAGCATACTTCCAAAAACATATTTTAATCAAAAAGAAGATCACTAGAAAAATTGGGACAAATTGGGATTTAGACAGTGGACGATTATAAATACCGGGAGGAGTTGCCAGCTGGCAAATGAACTCGTCTGGTGGGGTCCTGGATTAATTATACCACCAAGCGTGGCCCAGAGGGGTCTCTCTTGACTGTCTTCATTTGTGGGATAAATCCTGGCCTAGCTTCTCCTCCCCGTCCCCCATCCTCCCTCCCTTTCTTTCTTCCTTCCTTCTTTTTCTTCCAGCCTTCCCAGCCCTCTCCCCCTCCCTCCCTCCCTCCCTTGTGTTCTCTTTTCCCTTCCTCCCTCCTCCTTCCTTCCTTCCTTCACTCATTCTTTCACTCATTCATCAGACCATTCCTGAGCCCCTCCAGGAGGCCAAGCCCAGTTCACGGAGTGGGCACAGAAATGATTGAATAAATTTCTCAGGATCTAGGAAGGTGCCAGCATCTATGAGAATTGCCCATGTTGCCAAGAAACCGGCTCGAATGTGGTAGTTTTGCTGGGTTGCTAGGCCCAGTCACTGGGCAGGGACTCCTGGGGGACAGAGGAGGACCAGGTTTGGGGGCTGCAGGCGCTGAGGGCTCAGCTGCTGACTGGCAGGGCTGCCTCTGGCTGTGGGCTGCTCTGGCCCTGCTCACCCTGGGCCTCCCTGGGCGGGCTCTCTGAGGCAGGCTTGGCTCCTGTAAATCTCTGCCCCTGGAGCGGGTACCAGGCCCGTGTGTACATCAGGGGCCTCGGTATTTAGGAGCGGGGAGGAGCAGGGAGCTGTCCTGAATGGCTGCCTACTTTGGAAATTTCTATGCATTTGTAATAACAAAATTACCATAATTTGCTCGTTAACGCAGCTAGATCAGTCAAGCATTGTTCCATCGCAGGGCGGGGAGGCCGAGGCGCCTCTCTCTGTGCACTCCACACACCCCAGCCAGCCTGCCAGCCTGTTAGAGCGCTGGAAATTAGCATGCAAATGGTCCTAATTCGGTGGGCGAGCTGTCAGGCAGCGCCTCTCTGGCCTCGTCTCAGTGAAGGCCCTGACAGCCCAGCTCCGGCGCCCGGCCCACCCTCCTCGCTCCAGCCAGGAGAGGCTCCGAGGGGCACCTCCAGACTGACAGCTTGGCGGCCGGCCTCCCTCCCTCCGTCAGCGCCATCAGGCCTGGCGGCAGGCTCCCCGGGGAGCAGGCAGGGCCTGCCACCATGCCGGCCCAGAGGAGGTCGGCGGTGGACAGGCTGGTGGGGGAGGCCGGCACATGCTCGGGTCCACCAGCCTTGGCTGAATTGGGGTCATGGGGGCAGAAGGGCGTGAAGGTGGGGTGGCAGCACAGGGGCCCTCGAAGCTGGTCTGAGGGTGGCCCATGAGGACTGTGGGGCACCTATGCCATCTACCTTCCACAGGTTCAAGTCCTGCCCCTCCCTCTTCTTTGTCCTCCAGGCCTGACTTAACATATTCCTCCTCGCCCTCCGCATCCCTGGAACGCCTCTGTCCAAATCATGGAATCCCTCACACCATAGTGGAGAACTGGGGGAGGCTGAAAGTGGCGCAAGGAGCCCTGGTGGCACAGTGGTTAAGCTCTTGGACCCACCCGCCGCTCTGAGGGAGAAAGATGTGGCAGTCTGCTTCCGAAAAGATTACAGCCTTGGAAACTCTATGGGGCAGTTCTACTCTGTCTCATAGGGTCGCTATGAGTCAGAATTGACTTGATGGCAATGGATTGAGGAGTCAGGTGGTATGGGCAGGGTGCCCTAGACCAGGATTCAGCACCCTTGAGCCTTAGTCCTGCCCCCAGGTTTCCTAGCCATTTCCTTTGGGAAGATCACCGTCCCCTCTCTGGACCTCAGTCTCCTCATCTTTATGGTGGAGACACACCTGTCTTCCTCCCAGGGCTGTTGGGAGGACAGGTAAGAGGGTAATCCTACTTTGTAACAGTAGCTGATGGTTATTGAGAACTTCTGTGTGTCAGCCCCTCTGCTAACTGCCCTTTATTTTCCAACCTGCTGGCCCTTCCCGGTAACCCCACCAGAGAGGTGCAGATATTATCCCATTTCACGGAGGAGGAAGCCGAGGCCTCAGTTCACATGGAGTAACTTGCCCAAGTGGCAATGACAGGATGGAGCTCAGTCTTGCTTTTAATAAGAGAAAATGCAGGGCCCCGAGAGCCAGGCCATGCTTCTGCCGGGCACTGTGGCCTGGAACACCAGTCCTGAACCATGCTGGGCCTCAGACTCCTCATCTGTGAAAGGGGTGATGACACCGCCTTGCAGATGATTTGTGCTTTGCATAGTGCCTGACACATCCTCAGTGCTAAACAAATGTGGGCTGAAAGGATGGGCCACATAAGCCCGGGGATGACTGGCTTTGGGAATGCATTGTATCCATCTTGTGTTCCTTTCCTGATCTGTAGTAGCAGAAAGAAGAAACTGCTGCAGGAGCGAGAGGTGATACCACAGAGCTTATCTCAAAGTTTCCTCCTGGCTGTCCCCAGGCTGTGTCTTAGGGCCTTGCTCCTTCCTCCCATGAGCAGAGACAGCCCTGTGCCAGGGTACAGGGTTTGGCAAGTGGAGAACAGGCTAGATTTCAGTCCCTACTGGCCCTATCAGCTGGGTGCTCTTGTGCAGTGAACAACCTGCTCATCCCTACATGGCTGCCCTGCCCCTTTTGACTGTTTTAACTCATTTGGCCTTTTGAAGCTTCAGATGCATGGAGAGGTTAGAGAGACCCTGAGAAATTTAAAGCCTCAGCTGGCTCCTGGCTCTCTGGGAGGCAAGGAGGGGTGGGGGTAGGGGAGTCACAAGCTGGAGTCACATTTGCATCACAGCACCACCCACCACTCAGCACAGGGCCTGCACAGAGCAGACGCTTAGTGGATGTTTGAGGAGCTGCCCTAAGTCCCGTGTGGACCAAGATAGAAAACATACAGACAAGTGCAGGGGGGAATCAAACGCCATCCAGCCTGCCTACCTCAGCCCAAACGCCTTGGCCAGGAGTGACTTTTCTTTTCCTCGTGGCTTTTCTTTTCCACCTCCTCTTTGATTTGTCTATCTGAGGGCCATGGCAAGAGGCAGATGGAACTTTGGGGCTCCATGTGCCAACCTCTCAAATAGCTGCTGTTGAGAATGTCTCTTGGAGAGAAAAAGTCCCGCCAACAGCAGGACTGCAGGCACCAGGAGGACAGCTCAGGGGTACATTGGTTCCCACCCCAGAGGGTGGTGCCCCAGCCTTCTGAAATTTTCCTGGCTTTTTTTTTTTTAAAGAATGGACTGAACTTCATTTCTGCTGGAGGAAGACTTGCCTGTCGCCCCCTAGTGGAGAATTGGTGGAGCATCCCTCTAGTGGAGAATTCCTGCATTCCTGGTGTATCACAGGACAGGACCACCTTCTGCCACCACACCCCTCCTCAGTTTACTCAGCGTTTCTACAACCATATTCTTATAAAATCTTTGCCACAACTCCCATGGGGCATCATTTGCTATTGCCACCATTTTACAGATGTGGAAACTGAGGCTCAGCAAGAGGGAGGGGCTGGCCCAAGGTCATACTGAGCCAGGACTAGACTCCAAGGTACTCTCCCCTCTATCTAACCATCCACATCTGGTCCCACTTCGTGAGTGTCCTTGGCTTTGGCCAGCTGATCACCTGCTTGCACAGCCACATAGCCTGGCCCTTCCCAGCCTTCCAAGTGCCAGAGGTGCCCACTCTGGGTAGATCAGTCTTTCAACAAATAATCGCAATAACACCCTTGCTGGTCTCCCTACTGCAGCCTTGCCCCCTTTAGGCCATTCTCAACAGAGCAGCTAGAGTGAGCTTGTTAAAATTTGGGTCAAGCCATGCCCCTCCTTTGCTCAGATCCTTGTAGTGGTGGCCTGCTCGCTCAGAGTAGAGGCCATAGTCCTTTTGTGATCTCCCCGTTTCCACTTCCCTCTCTGACCTCATCTTCCTCCCACCTTCTCACTTCTTCTCTTCAGCCACATAGGCCTCCTTACTGTCCCTCCAACACACCATTCACCCTCCTGCCTCAGGGCCTTTGCACTTGCATCTCTCTTTGCTTAGAACTCACGTCCTCTAGACGTTCACAGGACTTAACTCTCTCTTCCTTTAGTCTTTATTCAAAAGTCACCTTTTTAGTGAAACCTCTCTATCTAAAATTTTACCCCCCTCCCTAACACTTCTTATCCCCTCCTCTGCTTTATGTTTCTTCTTAACACCTATTGACTAGCATACTGTACATTGCATTTTTACTTACTTGTCTTGTTTTTTTTCTGTTTGCTGCACTAGAATACAAGCTCCAGAAAGGCAGGGGCTTTTTTCTGTTTTGCTCACAGCTGTATTCTCAGTGCCTAGAACAGCGCCTGGCACTTAGTAGGCACTCACTCAATACCTGGTGAATGGATGGAGGGAGGAAATATTGAGTGTCTGCTGCCTACCTGGCATCAAGGCAGACACATCCCAGGTCTTCCCAGCACACCTGTGGGGCTTCCCCACACAGTTCTGCATTTTCTCCCTCAGGAAAGTTCTCCACTCCTCCTCCCTTGGCCCCCAATGTCGTCTTCACTCCCCTCACCCCAGCTCTCCCCAGCCCTAAAACCACCTCTCAGCCAGGTCTGGTCGCTGGTCTCGGTGGACACATATGAAAGTGTCAGTTTAATTGAAGAAAGAATAAATCTCCATCAGTGAGGCCAACTTCAGGGCTGAAGTGCTCACTGCACTACCGGGGAAACCAAGGCCTGGATGGGGAAGGGCTTTGCTCTTTGAGTCTGTGGTAGACATAGGACTGCTCTTGGGGCTACTGCCTCCTGGTCCAGCCTTGGGAGTTGTGAGGACTGGCCTGAGGGCTGGTCCCTGTTCAACTCCCTCCACAGGGCATGTGCTTATCAAATGCACTGAGTAATGCTGGCAGCTGCCCAGTGACCGGTCTGGAGTCCACCCACACTGTTTGAGGCCCCATTTCAGAGGGCCTAGGACTAGACGTCAGTGGGAGCAGTGCCTCTGAGGATGCTGGGAAATTCTCTAACGTGGTCAAACTTTTTTGCACACAAATCCCCTGGGGATCTTACAAAGCAGATTCTGGCTCAGCTAGTCTCAGGTGGGAGCCGAGAGTCTGCATTTCTAGCACCCTTTCAGGTGAGGCTGGTGCTGCTGGTTCACAGCCCATGCTTCGAGGGTGAGTGCCTAGTCCTCTGGTTCTCAAACCTGGCTGTGTATTGGAATCACCTCGGAAGCTTTAAGAAGTATTGACACGTTGCCCCACCCCGAAATCTCCTGATTTGACTGGTAGGGGATGCAGCCTGGTCATCTGGATTTTTTAAAGCTCCCCAGATGGTTCTAATGTGCAACCAAGTCCGAGAACTGCTGGCCTGGCTCAGGGCACATTGTTCCTGCCACCTGGGGCAGCTGTCCTGTGGGAAAGCAACCCACCTTAAAGAGAAAGGATTTGCTGGCCCTGTGAAGATCAGTGAGGAGCTGGGAGAGCTGCACTCCACTCCCAGTAAGCCTCAGGAGAGGGAACCTCCCAGGATTGAATGGGGGCACAGGCGCTGAAGGAGAGGGGCCCGTCCAGGGCAGAGAAGTGACCAGGAGAGGTGGACTAGCTGATGGGCCCACAGAGTCCAGATATTTGGCTTCCTTCTTGACCCTGACACTGATAGGAGACATCACTCTCCCTCCGCTCTTCAGCCCCAGCCTGCCTAGTGCCTGTATCAGCGCACTGGTCCCCAGCTACCCGGGACCAGCATAATTTATGTGTGTGCTGCCCCCTCCCGCAGACTTCCAGCTCTCGGTGGGCAGGGACCGTGTCTGATTCATCTCTGGCTCCCCCAGCCCCAGGTCCTGCTTGCTGGGGGCAGAAAGGTGTGTGGGATTGAGTGTGTTTCTGGGGGCGCAGTGGGGCTTGGGGTCTCTGTGCTGCCGAGTTCCTGGCACCCAGCGAGGCCCATGCATGTGGCAGTAATTGTGAAGGTAAATCTTGTTTGGTCTCCTTGCAAACACTTGGTGAGGCATTCCATAAATATGTCAGGAGCAGCATTAAAATTTGATGGCAGGCAGCACAGGTCGGGACTAGCACTGTGACTTCCCAGCAAGGTATGACACCTTCACCTCCATCTCATTAGTCAGCGAAGGGGGACGCTAGGGCCTCAGCACTGAGCTCCGCCAAGCCGGAGGGGGAGGGGGGGTGATTTCTTCAGAGGAAAATCCCTGGCTGCTCTGAGGGACAGGCCAAGGTCTAGGCCACAGAAAAGTGAAGTTAGTCAGCTTTGGGCTGACTCCAGGCTGAAAGAAAGGGTCCCTGAACACCCTGGGCATGTGCTGGAAGGTTAAAGAGCCTCTAAGCTGGAAGGGGCTGGGGCTATTTTTGGAGTCTGTGAGCTGGTAATAGGGACTGGGGACTCGCTTCGGCTTTATAATCAGCCTGGTGGAAGTTGTCTTTTTGCCTCTGTAACATGAGCAAGGGTGTGGGGTTGAGCTTATCGTTTAAGCAAGCAAAGGATCATTTGGGTGGGAGTCAGGGGAGGAAAAGCGTTCTTAAGAAACCAATTTTGTCTGTTCCCCCTATTGACCATTTGGGGAAACTGAGGCCAAGGAAACCTGGAAAGGGTATGCCCAAGGTCACGCTGTGTTAGAGATCAAGCTAGATCAGGGGTCCTGACCCCCAGCTTGAGGCTTTCCCTACAATCAAGAATATTGGACATTTGTTGAAATATGAGAAAAACATCTGGAAATATGTTTACATGAAAAGCAAGCCCTAGAGCATCCATTTATTCACCACACAGAGCATGTGCAATGTAACTGAGTCAAGCACTGAATAACCCCTCACATTTGTATAAAACCAAACCCACTGCCGTCGAGCGGATTTCAACTCATAGCGACCCTCTAGGACAGAGTAGAACTGCCCTATAGGGTTTAAAAGGCTGTAAATCTCTACGGAGGCAGACTGACAAATCTTTCTACCACAGAGCGGCTGGTGGGTTTGAACTGCTGACCTTTCAGTTAGCAGCCAAGTGCTTAACCACTGTGCCGCTAGGGCTCCTTCTCGAGTTGTGCGACACCTTTTAATTTACAAAGGACTTTGAGATGCATCTCTGTTATTTAGTCCAGTGAGCATTGTAATAACCACATTGCAATTGAGTAACTCTGGTTCAGAAGTTTGGTGAGTTGTCCAAGGCCACTTGGCTAAGAAGTGGCTGAGGGAATTTGGACGGGACTGACTCTAAGCCATGGTCTTCCTACTGCCTCACAGTTATCAACAAGAGCGCCTGCCACCGCTGTTTCCCTGTCTATGCAGAAAATTAGCTCCTGTCTTTTTATGATTATTTACAAAAGCCAGGATGTGGTTTGGAGCTGTCAGAGAGTTTCAGTTTATTAGCCAGTGTTCTACATTAGCAGCTGGCCTTGTGGGGGAATTCAAAGACAGGAGTTTGGCCTTTGGCTCGTTCTACACCAGGACAGACTCCTGCTTCCTGTTTGAGAGTTGCCGGGGACAGACCTCGCCCCCAGGTTCCCCTCCAGGGGGGACTCAGGTAGTGCACATTGACTCTCCAGAATACAGCTGGGATTGGTGGGTGGTGGATGGGGACAGATTTCAGCTATCCATCAGATGATGATGCTTGAAAGTGCTTCAAGGCTTCCAGCCCAGCCACTTCCCACAGGAGGCCGTCCTAGATACCCCAGCCAGAATGAATTTCACCTTCCGCTCTATTTAGAAACCTGCCTGGCCCATTGCTGGTACCTGAATGTCTAGTTCTGGGTCTAAGAATTCCCTTCCATGCAGGGAGTTCCCTGAGGACTGGGGTCTCATTCTACGAGTGTACTCCCCTGGGGGCCTAGCACAGAGCTCTGCATGGAGAAGGGCCGCTGGGAATGCTGAATTGAATGGATTTACCAGAATGCCAGCCCTGAATCAGAGAAGTAATGTTAACTCCAAATTCAGTGTATGAGGACAGTGAGGAACCGTAGAAATTTGGGGGCAATGTTACTGTTTAAATCATTCATTCTAGCTCCAAAGTCCCTCTGTGTTATGACTTGTTTACATGTACAAATCCGGCTTAGGCAGGGTACACCAGAACCTAGCGAGTTTACCAGGCCCCCATCACAGATCTGTGAACTGGATTTTCTTGGTAATACAGTTCAATGTTGTTCCAACTGAACTCTGTGGAACCTGGGACCTGGTGGTTGAGGTCATGGGTATGGAGGCTTCTGGCACCGTTCTGGTTATACAAAGAAATTCTTCAGGCTTACAGGCTGAGCATCTTCCAATGGTCAAATGGGTGCCAAGAAGAGGCATCTTCCCAACCCAGATTTAGCCCTGGGAATTCAGTCTGCCTCTTTCCTGAGCTGTAACCGTCGGTAGTTTTTGCTCCTTCCTTTTAATTACTTCTGTGCTCTTTGGGAGTGCGCCAACGTGGCTCCTCAGCAAACATGGCCCACTTCTCTCTCTGCTTCTGTCTCCATGCTTCTATCAGAGAAGAGTAGCTCCTTTGTTTTATGATCTTCCACTCTGGATGTTTGCTCGTTGATCCAGCTTCAAGGGCCACTCTTTCACTAATTCCCCCTAGCATGGACTTCATGACATGTGTCTTCGTCATCTAGTGCTGTTATAACAGAAATACCACAAATGGGTGGCCTTAACAAAGAGAAGTTTATTCTCTAACAGTCCAGTAGGCTAGAAGTCCAAATTCAGGGCTCAAGCTCCAGGGAGAGGCTTCCTCTCTCTCTTGGCTATGGGGGAAGGTCCTTGCCTTCAGTCTTCCCTTCGTCTGGGAGCATCTCAGCGCAGGAACCTCAGGTCCAAAGGACGCACTCTGCTCCCGGCACTGCTTTCTTGGTGGTATAAGGGTCCCAATTCTCTGCTTACTTCCCTTTCCTTTTATCTCTTAAGAGAAAAAAGGTGATGCAGACCACACCCCAGGGAAACTCCCTTTACATTGGATCAGGGATGTGACCTGGTAAGGGTGTTACAATCCCACCCTAATCCTCTTTAACATAAAATTACAATCACAAAATGGAGGACAACCACGCAATACTGGGAATCATGGCCTAACTAAGTTCATACAAACATTTTGGGGGGGAAATAATTCAATCCATGACAACATGTTTCTGTTCTGACTCTGAAAGAGGCTGGCTCCAAGACCATCTGTTGGGCACACGTAGTGCTCACTCAGCCAACATTTATGTTGTGGGCAGGTCCCTGTGCTGGGGGAGTGGGGCTGTGGGTTACCTGTTGGTCACCAGTGATCAGCCTTGGTTCTTGCCCTTGAGGAGCAGCCATAGACTCACCAGCAGGGGAAGAAAGAGAGGGGCACAGATGACCCTGAGTCTGGGCAGAAGGTGCTCAGAGCCATAAGTGGGGTGGACCCAGGCTGGGGGCTCAGGGGAGGGTGGGGGAATGGACTCAGCTGGGAAGATCGATCCAAAAAGGCTTCCAGGAGGAGGTAGTGTTTGAGCTGGGTCTTGAAGAGTTGGGGGATTGGGCTTAAGAAAAGGAAGAAGGATGGCTTTTGATGAAGGAGTAGAGATGGGTACCATGGAGTGTGTGGGGGGGTGGGTGGTGGGGAATGGCAGGTAGAGCAGTCAGCCTGGACCATGGTGTATGGCAAGGGGGGCAGTGGAAGTGTGCCTGGGAAGCTCAGTGAGAACCAGACCCTGAAAAGCCTAGAAAGCCACCGTGAGGCTTCTGGGCATTGTCTTGCAGGCTCGGTCCTCACCAGCGTGCTGCCCTTGGGCACTTCCAGGTGTGGGAATTGCAGTGATCCAGGAATTGGCATGCCAGAAACTGGCAGCTCCCCTGCCCTGCATACATACACACAAATCAGGTGCTATCTTGCACATAATAAGGTTGCAGGGAGCTGTTTGCACACTATCTTGTCCATTGTTTGCTTAGATGAGGGTGAGGGTGGGACAGCTCTTTGGAATGAACTCAATCCCATGGCTTCAAACCCCAGCAGGAGAGTGGATTGAAATTGGACGAGAACTGCTTGAAAGCTGCCACAGCAGAACCAGGGTCTCAAACTGAAATGCCTGCAGGAGCCAGGCAGGATCCAGAAAGAATGGACGTTGGCCCCAGGGTACAACAATTCTAAACCTCTTATCCTCTGGCTAATGACATGCTTGCTAATAAAATGCTGGGCAGCCCATCAACATGTTTCTGCCGGCCCAATGTACCCCAAGGGCCCCAGTTTTTGCCTCTGATGGACCACCAGCTGGACCATCTGGTCTGGCATATGATGGGGGTGGTGTCATGACCAGTGGGGTTCCCTGAAGGGTCCTTGTATTCTGGTTTCTGTAATTGCAGACTTTAGGGAGTGGGCTAGAGACACCGCAGCCTCCTATTTTCGAGGACAAAACAGAGGCCCAGAAACATCACCCAACTTGCCTCACAGCTGGCCAGTGGCAGAGCCGGAGTTCAGCCCTGACCTCCACCCCGGCTTCCCTGGGCCAGTCCAGCACTGCTGTCCAGCTAGGAAGCTGTGGTCTCCAGGAGAAACAGACGTGAGACTCATTCTGCATTCGCTCCCTGACTCTCACCCTCTCTCTTGGTTTTTCTCTTCCCTGTATTTCTGAAGGCCTCCGTGGCTGGCCTGAGCTGGTGGGAGAAGAGGTTTTTCCCAGGAATGGATCAATGCCCTGCGTGCTGGGCTGTCTGGGTTGACAGGGCTGACCTTTCCTCAGCTTGGATTTTCGTTTCCCTGTTGGGAGCCCAGGAAGGTCTTGCTCTGGAGAGAGGCCAGGTGAGAGACTTTGGCCTCTAAGAGAGCAGGCTGGGGAGGGGTTGCAGTGAAGATAAGAAAGGGCAGACTCTTAAAGCTGAAAGCCTTTTGAGGTCATTTATTTAAATTCCTCATATAAACACCCCCTTTTCAGATGAGAAAATTGAGGCTTGGCAAGGTGACTTGCTCAAGGTCACCCAGAGAGGCTTTGTCAGAACCCCAGAGTGCACAGAACATATATGTATATATATACACAGAAGGCTGTTTGCATCTGCGGGTGGTGCTGTAGTTATGGTCACTACAGTCATAGGCAGCCTTGTACAACGATGCCTGAATACCTGCTTACACCTAAACCTCAGCACTGTCACGTGGTTCTACAAAGCCACGGGAGGTGCTGGACAGAGCTCACAGCCTCTCTCAAATCTCTCCTCCCTCTTCCTCTGCTAAGATTTGCTCTCCAAGCCCAGTTTGAATCCTTCAGAAATGAACTTGGCTGTGAAGTCACTTTGAAAGACTTTCTGTATGTTAATTACAGCCGGCAAAGGTCGCAAGCAGAGGCGGGAGCCCACCATCTGCAGACGGGGTCGGCCCCCAGTGCGCTCTGCAAATCCCCATCATCTGGCAGGTGTCGTTTTGGGTTAATTAAGAGCTTCACTGAGCTCGTTTACCTGTCACTGCCGAGAATTTTAGGAAACTTTGACTTTCTTGCCATCTCTGAGCTTTGGCGAAGAGGAAACTGAAAATGGCTCTGATTCTGGCAGTTTCTCTGCCCCTGGAATCTCCAGCACAACCGCGTTAAATGCATTTTATCACGGTCCCCTTTCAACATTTTATTTTAACCAGTCCTTTCCAGCCACCTCATTTTACAGTGGGCTCTTCTATATTTGGAAGGCAGTGCTGCTTTGGAAAAACCCACCGTTTCTCCTAAATCACGTAAGCCTCTGCTTCCTGTCCCTCTGAGTCTTTGAGGAAAGACCGTACATACCTCTAGCTTTGTTCTACTTGGTGGCTTTGGAGATTTTGATTTGGGGGTCAGGAGTGTCTTTCAGTAATCGAGGTTTGGGCCGTGAGTGCTGAATCTCAAAGCTCTATGCTCATGGAAGATGACTGGGTCAGATCCCCAGACAACTGGCTTCTCGGTTGGTTAAAACACTCCCTTCCCAGGCATGAGAGAATTTTCTGGAGGTGATGATAATGTCCCATATCTTGATAAGGGTCTGGGTTGCACAGGTGTATGCATTTGTCAAAATGCAGTAATAGTTCATTTCAGATTTATGCATTTCATGGTGTGTTAGCTTTACATCAAAAGAAGAAACTTGTAAACAAACCTGGAACTTTAGTTAATGATATGCATGCTAAAGTACGGAGGGGAAACTGTCGATGTTTGCAATTTACTTTGAAAGATATAAAAAATAAGATGGATGAAAGGCTGGAGGGCTGGATAGTGACATGATAAGCAAGTATAAGAAAATATTGTTGGTAGAATTAGATGACATCTACACAGGTGCTTATGATCAGGTTCTTTTAACTTTGCTGTATATCTGAAAATTTTCAAGCATATTCAGGGTGGGGGGCTACTCACTGGCCCAGCTCATTGGGGTGTTGGGGTGTTCCTTGGGACAGTAGAAGCACTAGGGCCTGGGTCCCAGGCCTGGTTCTGTCCCTGACTGGTTGTGTGACCTTGGGGGTTATGAAGTTGAGGGAAATGATGGATAAGGTTTGTTTCAGCCCTAATAATCTGTGACTGTGGGTAACAGTGGGGTCCCTGGGTGATGTAAATGGTTGACATGCTTGGATGCTAACTGAAAGATTGGAGGTCAGGTCCACCCAGAGGCACCTTAGAAGAAAGACCTGCTGATCTACTTCTAAAAAATCAGCCATTGAAAATCCTGTGGAGCACGGTTCTGCTCTGACACGCATTGGGTCGCCATGAGTTGGAGTCAACTCGATGGCCACTGGTACTGGTTTTCTCTTAACTTGGCCAACACTTACTCACCCTTCCCACCCAAGTCCCTCTGTTACATTTGCCCAGAACATTCAGAACTTTCCCTCTACAGCACTTAGCATGCTCTGTGCTTATATTTTTAATTGTGCGGCTAGTTGCTTAAGGTCCCTTCCCAGCATACCGTAAGCCAGGAAGAAGAAGATTTTGGCACGCATTTTGATGTTGAAAGAGTTCTTAGGGGCTCATATGTGACCAGCTTTAGACAGCCACAGGATGAGTGCTATGTGCCTCCCAGATGGGGGCCTCACTGCCTGCTGAGTGGCAGCAAGTGGACATGAACTGGCACCCCAACCAAGCCTCACCAAAGCTTTTCTGTTAATGCATAAAGAAAAGGTTTCCCAATTTAAGAGGAAAGTATTTTCAAGGGCTGCTCAAAAGTGTGGATCAGTTAGAGGAAAGATGCAGGGGCCCGTGGTGTCCTCTGTGCTGGGCAAAGTCACTAGAAAAGACATTTATTGTGTGATCTTTGCTTGGGGCCTACTGGCTGCACCTCTGGGGGCCCTAACAATGAGCCAGAGTGGGGACTTCCATTTTCTGCCCTTAGAACATGATCCCTGTTTGACAACTTAACAACAAAAAGACAAATAAGCCAGTCATAAAATGGGCAAAGGACTTGAATAGACATTTTACCAGAGAGGACATTCAAATGACCACCAAACAGATGAAAAGATGCTCAGTGTCATTAGCCATCAGAGAGGTGCAAATCAAAACCACAATGAGCTACCATCCGGGTGACATAGTGGTTAAGAGCTACGGCTATTAACCAAAAAGTCAGCAGTTCGAATCTACCAAGTGCTTTTTGGAAATTCTATGGGGCAGTTCTTCTCTGTCCTATAGGGTCAATATGAGTTGGAATCAACTCGATGGCAGTGGGTTAGTATGGCTAAGATTAAAGCAAAAAACAAAAAAACAAATGTTGGTGAGGATGTGGGGAAATTGGGAACTTTATCCATTGCTGGTGGGAATGCAGAATGGTACAGTTGTTGTGGCAGTTGGTACAGTGTGGCAGTTCCTCAAAAAACTAAAAATAGAACCACCATGTTGTTAGGTGCCATCCACTTGGTTCCAACTCAGAGCAACCCTATGTACAACAGAACAAAACACTGCCCAGCCCTGCACCACCCTCATGATCATTGTTACGCTTGAGCCCATTGTTGCAGCCACTGGTCAATCCATCTCGTTGAGGGTCTTCTTCTTTTTCACTAACCCTCTACTTTACTAAGCATGATGTCCTTCTCCAGGGACTGATCCCTCCTTATAATATGCCCAAAGTATGTGAGACGAAGTCTCTCCATCCTTGGTTCTAAGGAGCATTCTGGCTGTACTTCTTCCAAGACAGATTTGTTCATTCTTTTGGCAGACCATGGTATATTCAATATTCTTTGATAACACCATAATTCAAAGGCATCAATTCTTCTTTTGTCTTTCTTACCCTCTGTCCAGTTTTCACATGCATATGAGGCGACTGAAAATACTATGGCTTAGGTCATACACACCTTAGTCTTTAAAGTGACATCTTTATTTTTCAACCCTTTAAAGAGGCCTTTTGCAGCAGATTTGCCCAGTGCGATGCATCTTTTAATTTCTTGACTGCTGCTTCCATGGGCATTGATTGTGGACCCAAGTAAAAGGAAATCCTTGACAACTTCAGTCTTATCTCCATTTAACATGATATCACTTATTGGTCCATTTGTGAGGATTTTTGATTTCTTTATGTTGAGGTGTAATCCATCCCAAAGGCTGTGGTCTTTGATCTTCATCAGCAAGTGCTTCAAATCCTCTTCACTTTCAGCAATCAAGGTTGTGTCATCTACATATCACATGGTGTTAATGAGTCTTCCTCCAATCCTGATGCCCCGTTCTCCATATAGTCCAACTTCTTGGATTATTTGCTCAGTATTCAGAGTGAATAAGTATGGTGAAAGGATACAACCCTGATGCACGCCTTTTCTGACTTTGAACCATGCAGTATCCCCTTGTCCTGTTCGAACAACTGCTTCCTGGTCTATGTACAGGCTCCTTATGACCACAATTAAGTGTTCTGGAATCCCCATTCTTTGCAATGTTATCTGTAATTCCTTATGATCCACACAGTCGAATGCCTTTTCATAGTCAATAAAACACGAAACTACCATATTACCCAGCAATTCGACTTCTAGGTATATACCCAAAAGGCTTGAAAGCAGAGACACAAAAAGAGACGTGTATACCAACGTTCATTGCAGCCCTATTCACAGTAGCCAAAAGGTGGAAACAACCTAAATGCCCATCAGCAGATGAATGGATAAACAAAGTGTGGTACATACATACAATGGAATACTACTCAGCCAGTAGGAGAAATGAAGTCTTGATACATGCTACAATATAGATGGAGCTTGAAGACACTCTGCTGAGCGAAATAAGCCAGTCACAAGAGGACAAATATTGTATGACCTCACTTACATAAAAAGACAAAAAAGGCAAAAAAGAAAGAAAGAAAATGAATATGATTCCTGCACATGAGGGACATCATTTTGTGCCTGTGGATGTTATAGCTCTGTTGTCTCCTAGGTGCTCACTCCCTTCTGCTTGGACTATTGCAGCAGCCACCTGGCTGGTCTCCCTGACTGTAGGCTCACCTCCTCCTGTCTGACCGCCAGGTTCTGGCACTCCCGGTCTGAAGCCTTCACTGGCTCCCCAGCCCTAACAGGAGGAAAGCATAACTTTCCTGACTGTCCCCTACTCTATTGGCTGGCCTCTGCTGTGGCCTCGCCGAAGATCTGTTCACACTCTGAACAGTCCTACCTCTAGCCCTCTGCTTGTGTCTGCAATGCCCTGCCTCCCTTCTACATATCGAACTCCTACCCATCCTTTCAAGGCCCAGCTCAAACACTCCCCTCCATTCCAGAAAGCCTCCTTCTGTGCTTTGCCCGGACCATCTTAGCTAGATGAACCACAGTTTTCTAAGCTGCTGTTGTGAGGAAAGAAGGAAAGAAGGTGCCTGCTCCTCAGATGTGATGAGATGGTGGTGAATTCAAGCAAGGGAAATGAAACAGAGAAGTGGAGCCCCAGACCCAAATAAGGCCAGGATCAGGTGGGGCCCACCAAGCAGTGAGGAAGGGTCTTCCTTCCCTGCTAAGAGCACTGTGGCTGCTGAGGAGTGAAATTTAGGCCCAGCAGGCAAGATGGGCCTCTAGACATCACTTGGTCTGATTTATCCTATGACAAATGGGGAAACAGAGGCCCAGAGTGGGGAGGCAGTGTCATAAAGGCAAGAGGGTTCTAGCCGGGAGGCAGGAGACTGGCCTTGGAGTCCCCTCCTGGCCTGAGAAGCCCCCTCACCTTTCTGAAGCTCTGTTTCCTCGCATGTAAAATGTGGACACTTGTACCCATCTTGAGCTTCACAGGGTTGTCAGGAGGGTTAATGAGATCCTGGATGACAAGGAGGACTTGGTAACCAAAGTAGGGTCCTTATCATGGCCAACATATGCTGAGCATCTGCCAGGTACCAAGCCCTCTGTGTATTATTTCATTCAGTCTTCACAACAACCCCATGAGGTTGGATCTGTTAATTTTCCCCATTTTACAGAGGAGGAAACTGAGGCACAGAGTGGTTGAGTGATCTGTCAAGGTTCACAGAGCTGAGAAGAGACAGACCCAGGTTTTGAACCCAGGCAGTCTGGCTCCAGAGCCCTAGCTCCCAGCCTCTGTGCCAGACTGAAGGTCCACGGGGTTCAGTGGCAGCTGCCTGCTGCTTCCTATCCTGGGTAGGCCAAATCTGTAAGCAGTCAGCTTCCTTGGTAAGTGAGGATCTGGCCTTCCCATATCGCATGGGACGAGGGTCCCTACTCCCAGCCAGGTTGCCATGTGGCACTTCAGATAGACACCATCCCAGAGTCCCTAACAGGTGGCTGGATCAGCTCCTGGGTCAACCTCAAGCCTGGAGATGGTCAAGCTCCCCTTACCCAGAGTACATCACTCTAATTGGGCCTCTCACAGGACAGGGGCTCTGTACTGAGGGTGCCACCAATGCTACCACTCTTACCCACCAGGTAGGGTGGGTCCCTGTTGGGTTCATTTCTTCCACTGAGAGGCAGGATGGGGTGGTGGATGGAACCTGGGCAATGGGTCAAATGAACTGGTTTGAATCTAGGCACATAGTAGGTGCACAGTGCTCCCCTGGCTATTGGTAGTAATAATGGGAGCAGTGGTGCTGTCCAGAGGTCTGCTCTGGAAGTGTGTCCCTGGTTAGTTTAGGAGTTCCCATGCTTTCATTCATTCATTCAACAAATATTCACACCCACTAGATGCCAGGTCCTGTGTTAGATGCAGAAGAAGCCTTGCTGGTACAGTAGTTAAAGTGCTTGGCTGCTAACCAAAAGGTCGGCAGTTCGAACCCACTAGCTGCTCTGTGGGAGAAAGATGTGGCAGTCTGCTTCCATGAAGATTGTAGCCTTGGAAACCCTATGGGGCAGTTCTACTCTGTCCTACAGAGTCATTATGAGTCAGAATCAACTCTATGGCAGTGGGTTTAGTGGGTTTTGTGTTAGGTGTTGGGATAGAGACATGAACTAAACTGACAAAACTTCCTGCCCCATGGACCTTACATCCTAGTGGGGGAGGCAGATAATAAACATGATAAACAAGGGCTGCTAGAATGTGATAAATTCTAAGGAGAAAAATAAAGCAGGAAAAAGGGATGGGATGGAGGGAGTTTCCGTTTTAAATGTAATGGACAGGGAAGGGCTCACAGGAAAGATATTTGAGCAAAGCCTAGAAGGAGGTGAGGCAGAGAGCCATGGGACATCTGCAGGAAGAGAGATGAACCACTAGTGTTTTTTTGAGCACTTCCTGTCTGCTGTGAATGGGACACTAATCTGGGAGCAAGAGGGATGGGACACAGGGTGTGGAGGGGAATCAGGCCCTGACCTACAGGGGCAGCCACCCCATGCTGCAGGTCCGTGCAGGTGAGCTCAGGTCAGTGTGGGCTGAGCCTCAAGGGGCAAATCCAGTGCTGGGGGATGAAAGGAGATTAAATCCCCCTGAAGAGGGGCAGGAGGCGGCTTCCCAGAGGAAGAGGCATCTGATCAGGGTTCTATAAGGCCAGGCAGGGTCCTTCCAGGGTGGAGGATGGTGGGAGACACTCTAACTTAGGCACTTCCTCTAAAGGAGGGATAGTGTGTGTGGCCCTTTTCAGGCCTCCAAAAGGCAAGGCTAGTTGGGGGTGGAGGATAGGTAAATGTACATAATTATCTAACTCCCCCTGAGTAGACTGAAGGAGCAATGGTGGCACAGTGGTTACATGCTCAGCTGCTAAACGAAAGATGGGAGGTTCGAACCCACCAACCACTCTACAGGAGGAAGATGGGAAAGTCTGCTTCTGTAAGGATTTACAGCCTTGGAAACAGTTCTGCTCCATCCTATAGGGTCACTAGGAGTCAGAATCGATTCAATGGCAATGGATTTTTTTAGTAGGCTTGAGACTTGCACATTTATGTGCTAGAGACCAGGAAGGCTTCCTGGAAGAGGTGGTCTTGGAGCTGGGTCTGGTAGACAGACACGATGCTGCTAAATAATGATGCAGAGATGGCCTTTGTCAGAGCAACCCAATGCCCAATGCTGTCAGGAAGTGCCTCTGAAGGGGTGGCTCCTTGGGTGCTCTGAGCCAGGAGGGGAGGGCGGCTGTCCCTCTTCTCCAGGCTGCTCTGTCTCTCTGCTCCCCCAGCCTACCCCTGAGGAGGAGGAGGAGGAGGAGCTGGGGCACTGATGGATATGCTGAGGCTGGGCCCAGCACTGTCACCACACTCTCCCTCTGCACACCGCAACCTGACACCCTGACCACTGAGGCATAAAAAACAGAGAATTGGAAGGCTCAGCCTGTCAGGCTGGGAGTGGCCCCCAGAGAGGCCTGAGGAGGAGCACGTGTGTGTGTGTGTGTGTGTGTGTGTGGGTGTGTGTGTGGGTGTGTGGGTGTGTGTGTGCGCGCGTGCTCCGCCTGTAGCTGTGTGTGGAGGGGGAGGGGGCCAGTGAGCCCACGGAGACGGTGGCCCCCCAGGCCTGCCTCATTATTCCTGCCCCACCTCACAGAGCCCCAGGGGCCCCACTTTGGCCCTTCATATGCATTCTTGGTGGGAACCAATGTAGACATGCGTGGGCTGAGGGTGGCCTCGTGGGACAATGTAACTTCTGTCATCGCCGCCAAAGAGGAGCCCACATGCTCTGTAACCAATGGTTTAAAATGCTACTCATAGCCAGCTACCTTCCATCTTTCCCTGCCCCACTCCAGGGCCTCCACTGGACACACCCTGTGCCAAGCCTTGGAGGACCCACGGATGAGTCAGGGCCAAACCCTGCCCTGTGGGAGCCCCAGAACCAAGGCAGTGTGAGGGCAGGAATTTAAAATCCTACTCCTCGTGACCTGGTTGATGGTCAAGAGGCTCTTCGTGGGCTGAAAACAAGAGCGCAGGGAACTGCCGAAGCAGGCACCGTGGCTCCAGGGGCAACTAGGGAAGCAGGGAGACAGAGAAGAATGAAACGGCCTCCAGTCCCACCAAGCACTTCCTTCCCCACCCTGGCACAGCTTACACTTCCCTGCCTGAGAATGCCAAGAGTGGCCAGTAGCAACCCCTTCCCTATTCCTGGAAGGGGAACCACTCCTTCTTCTGTGCTCCCTCAGCCTTTGCTTGTCCCTTCGTTTTAGCAAAATGCCGTTTTGCCGCCTCCTGGCAGAGGGTCTGGGTTTATGTCTTACCTCGTCCACTGGGCTGGGGCCCTGTAGCGGTCTCTCCTGGATCCACGGTACAGGGGCCAGGCCAGACTAGAGTTGAGGTCACCTTTGGCTTCAACTCAGGGAGTATGTGGGGTGTGGGACTGAATCCACACTGGGTTCCTGGTGTGGCCTCAGCCAGGGCAGAGATCCAAGCGGTCTGGAATTTTGGACTTGGGTAGGTTATGTCCAGGCCATTCTGTGAGAGACCTTGGCATCAGTCTCCTCACTTGTAAAAATGGGTCAGTAACCCCAGGGAACACCTGGGCTTGATTGTTCCATAGCACATTTATGAGAGGCTGATATTCAGTCTCCCTGAAGCAAAAAAAGATTTTTGCAATAAATGCAGACAATGCCAATGATGGCTATCCACTTAATAAGAATGTGGACCTGACTTGCCTTCTTTGGTTATGAAAAGTACCTGCAGGTCATGTCAGAGGTTACTGCCACTGGGGCTCAAGCTGGCTGGGACCTAGGGCCTTTTCTGAACTTGATTTGACATTTGGTTCCTGTTTCTCTCTCCGCCCATGACATGCAGGGAGTGAGTTTTCCGGGAGCCCCTACAGCCACCCTCAGTATTCTACGTACAATGACTCCTGGAGGTTCCCCAACCCGGGGCTGCTTGGTGAGTACCGGAGGAAACCCTGTGTGGCACCTGTGCCACCCGGGCCCCCTCACTGGGCCCCCTCACTGGGGCAGGGTCTCTCAACATCTTGAAGTCTGGTCATTGAGGTAGGTGGGTAGCTGGCCCCAGACACGAAATACGGAGGCTGCAGTGGGGCCTTCAGGCTCCCATCTCAGCTGTTTTTGGTGGATAAGGGAATATGGCACAGAAGGGGAACAGAAGGGGGAAAGAGGAAGGTAGGAAAAATGCCTGCCCAATAAACCCGTTGCTGTCGAGTCGATTCCAACTCATAGTGACCCTATAGGACAGAGTAGAACTGCCCGATGGAGTTTCCGAGGAGTGCCTGGTGGATTCAAACTGCCAACCTTTTGGTTATTAGCGGTAGCACTTAACCACTATGCCACCAGTTTTTCCAGCTGCCCTTTAGTAACCTGTATTTCTTTGAAATCATTAAGTATTCATGTGAGAAATCTCTATATCAGAGGTACCAAAGAAGCCAACTCAGGTCGATTGGTAGTGGCTGCCTGGAGAGATGTCTTGATGAGGATGCTGAGGCTCAGTGATTGATTAGTGATGTCTGCCATTGACACCACTGGAGCCAGCTCCTTTACAAACTTAAGTGAGAAGCTATTAATTCCTTGGATCCTTAATTATTTTAGGACCAAGAAACATAGGCTTCATGAGAAAAACAATGACCTAGTGTCTTCAAACTCAAGTTGCCAGGCCGTGGGTCTGTGAAGGAGGCCATGAATCTCAGCCTTGGCTACTTCCCAAATCTGTTTTGGCTATTAGGACAGACACACATACAGACATCATCCCTTTCTGGCTACCACCATTCCATGCATGTGGGCCTCAGGCTGCCAAAAGCATCTTGGTGCGTTGTGCTACCTTGAGGATGAAATAAGGAACAATGCCAGTTAGTGTTCCAGGACTCCATACCTGGGAGATTCAAGCGTTTCAGAAGACTAGGCTCTTACTATCTGTGGCCTCCTTCAGGGACTGGATCTGTGGACTAATCTCTCGGACAACTAAATGTTTTTCCTTAAACAAACCCCCGAGAGGTCTTGCTCTGAGTTGGTCCAGCTGTCAGTCTCACCAAACAGGAGGCAAATTCTGGCCCTGAACCAGGGTCTTCTAGTGAGGGGGTCGGGAGGGGAGAAGAGAGAATAAGGGAAAGGTGGGGAGGCAGGGGGAGGTGCCTGGGGCCCCTCCCTAGAAATCTGCCTCAGATCGGGAGACCCACAGGAGATGTGGCACGAAGGACTTCTGATGGAGATGTGACCCTCAGGGAGGCCATGTTGCCCCAGCCACCGTGTAGCACTGTATCCCTTCCAGACGGGGTGTGTGTGGGCTGGAATCCAGGCCACACAAGGCACAAAGCCCGGAGACCTGGCATAGGGCTGCAGCTGCCCAGAGGAGGCACCTTTTTCTCATATGTGTGAGGTGTCTTATAAGTTGGTAGTGGCCCTACTTTGCCTGCGAATTCCAGAGACAGAGAAGGGAAGGAGCCACTCAGACAGGTGTAGCAAAGGGATGGGGTAGGAGGTGGGGTGGTCTGTGGTGTGTGGGGCCACAGCATGAATGCCAATCTGAGAAGTTTAAACCTGACTGTGTAGGAAGATGGGAGCCAAAGGGCATAGGGAGGGAAGGGTGGAGCTAGACTACATGTGAGGCCTCTGGGTAGACTCACCCTGCCCACATTTTGGTTAGCAACCAGAGCGTTAACCATTTGTACCACCAAGCCAACCAAAGCCAGTTGCCATAGAGTCATTACCAACTCATGGTGACCCCATGTGTTGCAGAGTAGAATTGCACTCCATAGGGTTTTCATGGCTGTGACCTTTTGGAAGTAGATTGCCAAGCCTTTCTTCCGAGACACCTCTAGGTGGGTTTGAACTGCCAACCTTTTGGTTAGCAGCCTAGCCCTTAACTGTTTGCACCACTCAGGGGCTCCTACCCTCCTGCCAGGGGTGTGGAAACCTGCTCTGAGTCTCCTTGGTGTTCCTGCTAGATCTATGAGAGCTGAGGAATGAGGCAAGACCCCCTCCTTATAACACACGCTCACACACATGTGCTCATACCCTCACAGACATTCACATCCACTCTTGCACCACCTCCCCCACCCTGCTGACACTGTGGCCACCTGCTTGAAGCTTCCTACACAGAAATAGCCGCAGGGAGGATCAACAATGACATCTAACGAAGAAAAAACCACCCCTTGCACACTGGTTTAGGGGGAGAAATTCCGCCCTCTGTGTCCCTCCCCAAGAGCTGCCTTGGGGTGCCCAGTCGGCCAGCCAGGGCTGCCCATGGCTCAGCATCCCAGGTGCCCCCGGGCTGGGCCAGAAGCGGGAGGGAACAAAGGCCACACAGTCAATTAGGATTAGAATGGGAGTACCTGTGGCCTCCATAAAGGGATTAGTGAGCGAGTGGGAGCCTGGAATGACTGTGTCAAGAAGTAAATTGATGATAATATGAATTAGAGAGGAAAAATGACAGAAGAAAGGACAAGTTTATTCTAGATGGAGGTCTAATGGACACCAGGAAGACAAAGTGCTCGGTGACGTGAGGTGATGTTTTCATTTTTCACGGTAAATGCAAGTGTTTTTGATTTCACTGAGGGGCCAGGGTCTGGAAAGTGGTGGTTTTCACACTGGACGGCCTGGCAGAGATTACATTCTGAGAAGGGAGTGAGCCAGAGCTAGTGGCCAGAGGCAGCTTGGGCAGGAAATTCTGGAGGCCTCCACTTCCGCAGAGTGTTCACTTCCATTTCCTGTTCCTGGGGCCATTTGTAGGGGCAGCCAATGTAGTTTTTTTCCGGAACGGTGGCTGTATCTGCCCTTGTGCCGTGTCCATGCCTGAAGGGATGGCTCCTCACACACACCCCTCTCCCCTAGGGTTGTTGGTAGGCTGGCGCTGCAGGTGCTCCATGGGGGACTGTCCTGATGCTGTCCCCATCCCAAAGAAGAATGAGCAGAGGGAGGCTGACAGGCCACATGAGTCAGTGCTCGCAGCCAGGCAGGTGACAGAGGAGGATTCAGAAAAATCTGTCTCTGGGATTGGTATCTGTGCCTTCCCGAACAGCATAGGGAGACACTGCCTGCTCCACCACTGCTGTTGGTGCCTAAGGCTGTGCTGCCTCTGTGAGGAACGGTAGGCGAGGGGTGTTATATCTGCTAATCAGGGCTGGGTTTAGGGGCGAGGTGGCACATGCTCCAGTGTCTCCCCTCATCCCCCTCTTGATTACATACTAGCTATATGACCTTGGGAAACCCTGGTGGTGTGGTGGTTAAGAGCTATGGCACGGCTAACCAAAAGGTCAACAGTTCGAATCCACCAGACACTCCTTGGAAATTCGATGGGGCAATTCTATTCTGTCCTATAGGGTCACTATGAGTGGGAATTGACTCAACAGCAGCAGGGTTTTTTTTTTTTGTTTTTTCATCTGATAGGCTAGCAGAGGCACTGATAGTTCAGTGGTAAAATTCTCGCCCTCCATGCGGGAGACCCAGTTTGATTCTCGGCCAGTGTACCTCAGTGAAGCCACCATCTGTCTGTCAGTGGAGACTTGTGGGTTGCTATGATGCTGAATAGGTTTCAGCGGAGCTTCTAGCCTAGGACAGACTAGGAAAAAAGGTAGCTCCTGGAGACCTTATCCAAAGTGTGTAGTCAAGGAAAGCAGGCTGGACACAGTGGGAACCAGCACTGGGCACATGGACCCTCACGACAGCTCTGTCCTGATGCCACTGGAAGGAGGTCTGCACCTTGCCCTTCTCCCACCTACACAGAGACCCCAGTCTCTGTACATCCAAATCTTGCTGTCCTCGAAGCCCAGCCCAGGGTTGCATCTTCTAGGAGGCCTTCTCCTGCCAGAATAATCTTGCCTTCCCCAGAACTCTTTTCTCAGAGCTCTGACCCCCTTCAGGTCAACATTTGCCCATTATTGCCCAGCCCTGCATTCAATAGGTGAGTTAGGTAGTGAATGGACAAACGAACGGGCAGGAGGTCTTCACTATGGTTTGCTCACTCAGTATTTGCTGAACGAATGAATGAGAATGTACATCAGTGCTGCTGTTCATTACTCGGCAAACCCAGCTGAGCACGGTTCACGCACCAGACTCTAGGCTGGGTGCTCGGAGTGAATATCCAGCAGAGCAGAGCCCAGCCTCTACCTTTGCTGGGATGGGGGAATCACAGAAAGAAGTGATTGTGTGATACAACCTGCATCGGGGGTAGGTGTGGACAGCCCAGTGGAGCTTCCAGAGGAGGAGACAGTGTCATTGGAACTTGAAGGTGGTGTAGAAGTTTAACAGATGGGAAGGTGATGAGGACACAGACAAGGCTGTTCCGGGTAGAAAGCACAATATATAGAAAGGTGCAGAGGCAGGAGAGTATGATAAAATGGTACCCTGCTAAGGCTGTTTCGAGGTTTAAGTGAGATAATATATATGGTAGACATAGCAATGTCAGGCACAGAGGGAGTGCTCAGCCAGTGGTAGCTGCTGTTAGCATCATGTAGTATGTCTGAGCTGCCAAGAGTTTCCCTTCTCTGAAGTGTGGTATGTGAGCATGGGAAGGGGAGGTGGTTGTTGGAGGTAAATCCAGAGAGCTAGGCAAGGGCTAGATCACAGAAAGTCTGCACGCCAAACTAATGAGTGAGGACTTCTCATCCTCTAGGTTAAGGCCTGGCAAATCTTTTCCGTAAAAGGCCAGAGAGTAAACATTTTAGGCTTTGTGAGCCATATGGTCTCTGTCCCAACTACTGAGCTCTGCTGCTGTAGCAGAAGGCAGCCATAGATAATAGAGAAATGAATGTGCATGGCTGTGTGGCAATAGAAACGTTATTGACAAAACAGGAGCTGGGCAGGATTTGCTGTTCAGCTCTAGGTGATGAGGAGGCCTTGAAATCTTGTGAGCAGGTCGTGGCCAGGTCAGACTTGCAGTTTGGGGGAAAAGACTATGGCCTGGACAGGGTGAAGCAGAGGAAGGGACAGATGTGGGGCATACTGTGAGCACCCTCCAACCTTGGCGCCCCCTTCTGTCTCTTCCAGGCTCCCCGTATTATTACAGCGCCGCTGCCCGAGGAGCTGCCCCACCTGCTGCCGCCACTGCCTATGACCGTCACTGACCCTAGGAGACAGGCAGGCGCCAAGCACTTATGACACATATCATTGAGGGCAATAGCCTCCCAGCCCCCACCGAAGACAGCCAGAGGGGCCCCACAAGACCGTCTCCAGCCACCCCTACTTGCCTGAAACTCCCTCACTCCTTTTTCCTGCCAGAGACTCTGGGGTCCTATGGTAGGGCTACTGGGCTTCTGGACGTTTGTCCATATCCGAAACAATCGATGAGATTCTCCTAACAGTGACTGGGTCTCCACAAACCAGCAGACAGCTCCACAGACAACTGCAGCCCAGTGCAGTCTGCCAGCCCCAGCTGCCTGCCCACCACTGTCCTGCCCACCCCAGCCCTGGGAAGGCGAGCTTGCTTTTGTTGCTTCAACAGCACCCCTGTAAATACCTTCCTGCTTTTCTTTGGGCCTGAAGGTCTGACTGAGCAGACTGCCTCCCCCATTATGCATCCCGTGCTCATGATGCATCACAGAACGTCTGAAACTTGTGCACAGAGTGTCCCCTGTACCCTGGGTGCCCCCATCAGGTGGGCTCAGAGCGTCCTTGAGACTAAAATGGAGACCTTGGGGCCTCAGCCTCTTGCTCATCTCTACTTTTCTTGTGTCTTGACTGGGAGTCACATGGGCTGGCTGTGCTCCTAGCTCCCCCTGGGCTCCCTCCCTAGGAGAAACACACCTTGTGGAGACGTCTGGCTTCCTGCCTCTGCTTCCCTGGGCCCAGCGCAGTGCCAACATCTTTTCCAGATAAAAGGACTCAAAGAGAACTGTCTAAAGCATTTCTCAGCCACTGTTCTAAAGTAAGGATGTCGTCCAAGGTGTTTATTGCATTTCAGACTCCGAATGTCGGGGCTCGATGGAATATAGGAGTCTCCGGGCCAAGCCAAGGAGCACCTTTAGGTTCTCCTGACCCCTCAGCCACTGGAACGGCTGAACTGAACTAGGACGTGTTTTCTGAGGCATGCCCAGGCTCACACCGCTTTGGATGGACACTGTCCATGGACAATAAAATTTTTACTGAAATACACCTTCTGGGACCCCAGTGAGTGGATCCTGGACAAGCTTGTCCCAGCCATGTAGACAATGTTGGACTAAAAGGACTTTTCCTGTGCCGAGGACTATAAGCACCCTGCAGCAGTGAGCCTGGACTTCCCGAGCACCACTTCAGGGAAGCCACTTCCCAGCCTCATGGAGCTTAGCATGCAGCTGGGAGCAGAGGAGGTGGGGAGGGGGGTGCAGATGCCAATCTCGACGCATGTGTGCCCACCTGTTGGTATAAGGGGCCATGATGGTCAGGGCCACAGCCAAAGGCCACAGCCAAGGGCCACAGGAGCTCAGAGAGGGAGCTCAGAGAACTCAGTGTGGCTGGAGTGGTCAGAAAAAGCCACAAGAGAGGCTTTGGGGGAGAGAAGAAGGTCTCCTGGGAGAGGGGCAGGGTGAGCAGTGTGCCTGAGGAACTGCTGTGTGAGCCAAGCGTGGTTTTGATGTCGCAGTGCCAGCCAGGGCCACTGTCTCCTTGTCTGGGGCCTCAATTCTTTGCAAGGCTTTCTTGCCAACTCAGAACAGGCCCTGTCCAAACCTGAGAAATGTCTGAATTATAGCAATGACAGTGGACTTTGTAGTTTCGTGTGACAGTGCCCCCAATGTCTTCATGTCACCAGGTTGGCAGAGAGCTGGGGCAGAGAACCTGGATTTGGGGTTCTTAGGCCTGAGAGGTCTTGTCTTGGCTGCACCTCTACCTTGCTGTGGGACCTCAGACAAGTCTCCGTACCTCTCTGTGCCTCGGCTGCCCTGGTACAGGAAGGTCACCTGACAGCTCACCCCTCCCTCCCTTCCTCTCTCCCAGGAGCTGAGGCTGTGACAGAGCCTAGGGACAGGCCACCACTTGTGAGCATATGGGGGTGGGCACCTGGGTCAGACCATTACTTGGACCAAGTGAGAAACAAAAACAACTAAAGGAGTGGGGTCTAGCTCCCCTCAGGGGAAAATGAGGCCTGCCTGGGGAAGCCTGGGGCCATGTAGTAAGACCTGTGCCCACCACCAAGTCCTTTGTCCCCCAACACCGCTACAGGTTGGTGGGGCAGAAGAGAAAAGCGAGGTTCAGCAAGGTGGAGTTCCCAAGCCATGACCAGCAGAGGTGGGGCTGAGACCCCAGGGCCCTGGCCCCCAGCATGTGGTGATCCCTGCCACCTCCATCTATCCACCTCCATCTCTGGGGTGGGAGGTTGACAGTGAGGGCAGCAAGAGATGGTTCTGGGTTCTCTGTCCCAGACCGTGCCTCCTGGAGCTGTTAGAATTGCTGAGGAAGCACAGCCACCCAGGCCGGACGTGGAGCCCAGTGAGCAATCAGCTACACTCTCACCTTCTGGGGGCTTGCTGGGCAATGAAGGGAGGTAGCTGGGGCCAGAGCCCACCTCCAGGAGCTGTGATGAACTGCTTCAGCTTCCACCTGCCAGGTAGCCACCAAGCAAGGTAGGAGAAGGTATGTCTTCTGGCCCTTCTCTTCCTCCCTCCTTCTCTTCTGCAGGAAGAGGTGGGGCTGGGGATGTGTAGCACAGTCTTTTTGGTCCCCGCTCCTCTTCCCACCCTTCTTCCAGGATGATCTTTCCCACGTCTTTGGGTCCTGGCTCCACTTGGTGGCTTCAGGCTGGGAGAGGAGGTCAGACTTCCCTGAGCCAGCTGCCTAAGATGTACCTTTCCTTCCTTGCAAAGCCCATGTGGCCCCACAGCAGCCCCTCCACCCACCCCATTCCTCTTCTTGCCCCCATAATAAGCTCCCCGCAAACCTTTCCTCTCTCACCTGAGGTTTTGCTGGTCCTCAGATTGAATTTATATTTATTGGAGAAGCACTCAGTCCTGGGCTGCCAGGCAGAAGCACAAGAGCACACGGATGCACACACGTGTTATACACACACACACCTGTTCTCACCAATTCAGAGTTCCCATGCCACCCGGTAGAGCTGGCTGGGAGCTGGTGAGGAGGGGTCCAAAGGACACAAGCCGTTAAGTAGCTGCCAGAGAATTCTGAAGGGAATACACAGTCCAGGGCTTTCACCAGCATCATGGCAGGAGGTCCGGGGGATTCCTCCATTGGCCTTCAGCTCCGTGTCCCAGCTCTGACTTTTTGAAAAGGACATTGTGAATTTTACGAAATTTTTTCATATCATTAGCCTAGCTCCAACCTAGAAAAAATTGATAACATATCAAACCCAACATTCCTTTCCCCAGGAGCCTTAGTTAGGGTCAGCGTTTTAATAACTGATTTTTGTATGGTGCTTTACAATCCTCGACTATCCTGTGGAGCAAAGATCATGTTCCCATTTTACAGATGGGGAAATTGAGGTTCAGGGCTCACACAGCAAGACAGAGGTGAAATGAATTCTCAGACCTCCAGACCCCATTTTCTCTCCACAGAATCAGGCTTCTGTCATGGGAGTGTATGGCTTAGTGACTTCCCCAGTCCCCTAGATACCTCCCAGACCCATACTGAGGAAAAAAAGAACAGGGAGCCAGAGGCTGGCCTGAAGGAGAGGCCTGAGGCTTGGTGGCTTTACTGGTCCAACCGGATCCCTGTTAACATGAAACTTGCTGAGTCTTAGTGCAAATTCACACCAATCCTGCCCCTCTAGATTCATTCCCTGTTGTGCCCTGAGGCTCAGAGGGGATCTGAGGCTTGTCCAAGGCCACACCTCAATTGTGAGGGGCCTGAACGCAGCCCCAGTTCTGACTCTCTGGGCCCAGAGCTCCCATGTTCTTCCTGCTGTGAGAAGCAGGCGTGCCTAGGCCAGGGCATGAGGGGCCCACAGACCTGGGAAACACAGATCCCAATCTCTAGGGCCCTGACTCTTCACAGGCCAGGCAGGTGGCATCACCTTTTGACTGGGCCTGAAAGTGGTTGCCCCACTGAATGGCACTCAAACATGAAAACGTTTTAAATGCTCTGCCAAAATATGACAGACTTAACTGGCCACCAACTTACACCCCCGATCTTGCCCTGACATCCCCTGTCTTCTCCTCCTGCCCTTCCTATGGTGCTGGAGGAGAGGGAGCCAGAGGGGGAGAGATGTGCCTCAGATTGACCAGCAAGTCAGTGGCAGAACTGGGCAAACCCAGTTCCCTGCCACCTCCCATCCCCCATTTTGGGCTCCGCAGATGGTCTAGGCTTTCAAGGTGGGGTGGGATACAGCATCAGATGTGGTGAAGCAGGAGGAGCCATTGGCTTTTACGGGGAGGGAAATGCTGGGGGCCTTTTCACGTGTACAGGCAAGAGCCCCATATGTGGCCTACAGGGCACTGAGGGGTGAAATCCCTTTATGAGAATTCACACCCCAGTGCCACTGCCCTGCCTTTGGCAGCCTGTGGTTCCAGCCCCACTCCTCTCTCTGGATGACATTTCAGCTAGAATTTGGCATCAAACTATAGGGAGCAAATCTTAAAAACAAAGCAAGGTCTCCCGACAAGATGTGTCTGAGATACAGCTGGCCAGGAGGGTAGAGAAAAGTCCAGGCCCCTGGAGAGACCAGGCCCAGACTGGTGTGGATGGGTCCCAGCTCCACAGTCATCCACGTCCAGCCCTCCACAGAGGTCGGCCCTGTGACCCTGGCCCTGTCACCCACCTAGGAGCCTGGCTCTGATGGCTTCCAGGCATGCACACCAGCTCTCCTGGGGAATATATTCCTCTAGCTCCTTTGGCCTCAGAAAGGTCCAAGGAAAGTGCATTTTTTAAAAGGTAGCAAAATACATTATTGGAAAGTTGGACAGTTCAGGCCACGACTCCTAGCGCACAGTCTGCCCCACCTCCTGGCAGCCCCTTGTCCCCTGTTGTCCCCGGATCTCAGGATTCCCTCTTGCATATTCATACAGGAGCCACAGTGTTGATCCACACGTCCCCACTGTCAGCTCCCCGCTGCACCTCCAGAGTGGTGGCCGGGTCCCAGGGGGCCTGCTGCAGAGGACTGCAGTGAGCCCCTTGCCTGCCCGTTCTCCTAACAGCCTGCAATGTTTCCAAGATGGCCACATGCTGGGAGCAGACAGACCCCAGGTTTTCATTCACTGGTAATTCCTCAGCACTCAGGCCCTGCTCCCGAATGCCCCAGGATCATACAGGACATCAGAGCACGTCACTGCCATTCTAGAGTTTCAGTCCACGTATTCCCAGGGGCCTGGAGTTGTGGGTAAACATAACCACCGTTCAGTAAGTCTAGATATTCTTTTTTCCACACCTTCAACCCCTGAGCAGCACAAGGAGAAAATGCAGCTGTTTATTTATTGTGGGGATCTTAATGAATTCTCAAATGGAGTTTGGCAGGAGAGACAGGGCAGGAATCCCACCATTCAGCTCGGAGCAGCCTGAGCATGGGGTTCAGGAAGGGAAGTGTGGGAAACAGCAGAGGAAGGGATGACTTGGGAGTTACGTGTTCCCTTCCAGGCTGCAGCCTCACCCACACCTATCCGGACCCAACCAAGAGAGGGTGGCAGGGTACCGAGCCTGTGGCTATGGCCACGTGCCATTATTGTCCCCAGAACCTCTATCCATGTGGCTATGCCCCTCATCTTCTCCAAAAGCATCCTTAACAACAAGTGATGTTGGATGATAGATTTTTGATTTCCAAACCGTGCATTTCCTTTGGAGTGGAACAGAAAGGAAACTGTTTAATGGCTCCCTTATTTTCAAGCATGAATACGTTTTAATGAAACTATTTTATTGTATTTGAGGAAATGGAGTGTTGAACATTCCAGCCAATCAATAGCCAATTAATTGCTATAAATCTTAAAAAAAAAAAAAAATCCCAAGTCTATTTTAAATGCCCTGCAAAGCTCAGAGCCGTGGAATCTGGCCTTCCCCTCCATACGTGTGTATGTGAGTGCACACACACACAGCCCTAACCCTTCTACATCTCAGACATACTTGAAACTCAGAGGAAGTGCTGAGTCTCCTCATGCCGATTCTTGCCTGCTCTCCTCAGCTTTTGGTGAGAGAAGGTGAGTAGACCGGGCAGCAGCCTGTCCTGGGGCTCAGGAAGAGGTAGGCCACCTCCTGGCCCCAAGCCCCCAGCACAGTAGGGTGGCAGAGAGTGAGGGCCTGGCGTTATCTGGGCACTACTTCTCTGCGCCAGCCACTGGGCCTCCAAGTTCAGGCTGAGGGTAGAATCTGGCTCTGGTTCTGCCCTGACTCCTGCTGGAAGATACCGCCCTGGTTTTTCACCCTCTAGTGGCCTTTGGACATGGGGTATTTGTAGAAATGCAAATTACATTGCCAGTGGAACTCTTTGCCAGGGAGACACATGGATTTTGCTTTTCATTCTTTCAGACAGTTGACTTTGTCTTAGGGACTGACCTTCCGGCATCCAAGAATTACATACCTATCGTATCCGCCAAAGTTTGTGATGCCTGCATAAACGCTTACTTGTAAAAAAAAAAAAAAAAAAAAGTACAAAAAAAAAAAAAAAACCCCAACAACAACAAAAAAAATCACAATTGAATTGCCTTTGAAAGTGGGACACGATCTGTCTCCAACAGATTGAAAAAAAAATGCTTCTTAAAAATGTGTATGTTTTGTATTTTTTTTTTTCTAGTAGGAAATAACTGACTTAAAATATTGGTGGTTTTTCTTTTCTTAGTGACGTGTGTTGCTTTTGTGTGTAATAATATTTGAATGTAATTACAGCAGTGCCAATTTGCCAAAGATGTTGGACATATTTTTCTTTTGTTGGGAGGAGGGCAGGGGCTGGGGGAGGGACTTGAGAGAAAACAGGGGTGGGATTTTTGTTAAGTTTTTTAAATTTTTATTTTCTCGTCCAATCTGGAGTTTGTGATTTTCTTCTAAGTTAAATGGTTGACTGCAACACCTTTATTTTAGATTAGTTGGAGAAACATGCAATAAGATTGGCGTAGTTTCAGTATTTGTGTGTCTTTTCATGAGTGACTGTTACTTGTGAAGAATTGATTTTATGTAACCTTTATGTGAGATAATTATTTGTAAATATTTGCCATAATTTTATTGGTTCCTAAAATAAAAGTAATTTTTTAAGTTCAGAAAAAGAATTTGATCTCATTTGATTTTTACAAATTCACAGATGGTCTTTGTGTGACAACTTTGACAAAACCACTTGGGGCTGCAGAGAATTTATTTGGCCCTTCTGATTAAATTGAGTTCAAAAGAAATCGCTGCAAGCAGAACACTGTGCTGGACTCTGGGGCCTGGGCAGAGGGGTCAGAGAGACAGAGTCCTCGCCCTCAAGAGGCCCAAGCTGCCAGTAGGCTCAGCAGGTCAGTGTGATGGCTGAGACCTGGCTCTGGATTTGACTCCTGGCTCTGATACACACTAGCTCAGGACCTTGGCCAAGTTTTTTAACTTCAACTCTTTTTTTTTTTTTTTTAATTTTTTATTGTGCTTTAAGTGAAAATTTACAAATCAAGTCAGTCTCTAATGCAAAAACTTACATACTCCTTGCTGTTATACTCCCAATTGTTCTCCCCCTAAAGAGACAGCCTGCTCCTTCCCTCCACTCTCTCCTTTTGTGCCCATTTCGCCAGCTTCTAACCCCCTCTACCCTCTCATCGCCCCTAACTTCAACTCTTTTGTCTCCAAAATGGTCGAACGTACATTTGACAAATATTGATTATCTACTCTGTCCCCAAGGCTGGGACAGTGAACAGGGCAAACTAGGTGCCTGCGGGCATCAAGCTTACAATTTCGTGAGTTGTTATAAGGATTTTAACACACATAAAACCAAATCCTTTGCTGTTGAGTCAACTCCAACTCATGGCAAACACCACATGTTACAGAGTAGAACTTCTCCAAAGGGTTTTCTTCCCTGTAATCTGGGTTTAATCTTTACAGAAGCAGATCACCAGGCCTTTCTCCCATGGCGCCACTGGGTGGGTTCAAACCCTGAACCTTTAGGTTAGTAGTCAAGCGCGAACCATTTGCCCCATTCAGGGACCTAACACAAGGAAAGTGCTCAGTAATTTGTGTACTGCATACGTGTTCTTACTGTGATCCAGGCTCGGTCTTAAAACTCCCTGGAACCTGGAATGTCTGGGGGCTGCCCATGCTTGTCTAAAATGCAGAGTCAGAAGCCACTCAAGGCAGGGCACCTGACCTTTAGCCCCACAGCCACAGGTTCTATATGGCCAGAGCTCAGAGTCCAAGAATCCACGATCCTTAGGTGGGAGGTACCCTGTCCCTAAGCCTTTAGAGCTGACTGTTGTGGCTGCATGGGAGCCCAGCAGTGGCTCTCAGTCAGGGGCAGGGCAGCTGCAGACCTGAGTCCTGCCCCTGCAGGGCCGTGTCAGCCTGCAAGGGCAGGCAGGGACCGCTGCGCCCCTTGGCACAGTGTGTGCGATGCAGTAATTGCCAGAGATGGAGTGGGCTAGTGACCACGTGGGGGCCGTGGGCTGCGACTCATTCATATTTAATAAAGCAGGCTGCACAGCCTCCATTCATTTCAGCAATGGATGGTGACGAAGGTGATTCCTGGGGGAGACAGAGATGGGCTGAGGTGGGAGCTCATGACTTAGAGGCACAAACTTCAGAGAGAAAGGGCGACATTTTAGAACTGAAATCAGACTCCAAACCTAAAGGGACTGGTGAGGCAGGGCAGGTGCTTCAGTCCCCTGAGGACAGAGGCCTCATGCCTGCGCTCCTTGGAAACAGGCACCAGTACTTCCAGTATCCAGGGCATGTGCAGTCCCCAGTGGCAATGGAATGGGGGTGATGGGCAAGGCCTCCAGGTAAGGAAGGTGGAGATGCGAACCCCAAACTGCCCAGGGAGCCTCACTGAGTGAGGGTCGGAAAGTGGGGCAGAGGGTGTGTGGGAAGTGTGCAATTCATCCCTTAAATTTCCCTGGAAGCCAGGCCCCAAGCCAGAGAGGAGCAGTGTGGGAGACGAGGCTGCTGCAGGGCTGTGAAAATGGCAGAGAGAATAAAGGCTTTTAAGAGCCTTGGCTGGGAATCTCAGCTCTAGCTCTTGCTGGTCAATTTGCCGATGTAAGCAGTCTCTTAACTTCTAGGAGCCTCGGCTTCTTCACCTGTACAATGGGTATAAACCTCATAATACTTACCTTGAGGGTGTTGTGAGGAACGTTTTTCCAAATGATACATGTGAGTTTTGCCAAGATGTCTTCTCTGCTGTAAAGGAGTACAAATTTTACGTTCGAAAGTCAAACTCCGGTAGGAATCTCCTCTGACCAGGGCCCAGTGCTAGGTTCAGGAGGAGGGTAGAGTGCAGACATGGGCCCTACAGGTAGTCTGCTGTCTGGAGGCAGGTGATGTGCATATTCTAAATCCAGGAAGCACATGACCAGTGCCACCTATGAGTGGGACAGACAAGGAGGTAGAGGCTCAGAGGAGGGGTTCCATTCAGTTGGAGGAAGAGCAATCTGAGCAGTCTTCCTAGAAGAGATGTCTTTTGAACTGAGCCATGAAGAGTGGGCAGGATTTCAACTGGGAATTTTAGAAAAAGTAGAAAGGAAAGGCATTCCTGGCAGAGGTAACGGCGTACATAAAGCCCCAAGGGTGGGGAAAGGAGTGTGTTAGAAAGAGACACTGAATTATTTACACTGAATTGGCCAGGGACTGCTGACCTCTCTCCCAGGCTCTGTGGGTGCCATTGGGTCAAAGGTAATGGCTAACCTGGGCTCTGGGTCAAAGGCGAGGGCTAGCCTGGGCTAGAAGATGGAGTTGTTCAAGGGGTGGGGGGTGACAAGTGTAACAAGAGGCTGGAGACCTTCTGTTATGGGTTGAATTGTGTACCCCAAAATATGTGTTATGAATCTTAGTACCTATCTATACCTGTGGATGTGAGGAACCATGGTGGTGAAGTGGTTAAGCGCTCAGCTGCTAACCAAAAGATTGGCAGTTCGAACCAGTCAGTGGCTCTGTGGGGAAAAGATGTGTCATTCTGCTTCTGTAAAGATTTACAGCCTTGGAAACCCTATGAAGGAGCTCTATGTTGTCCTATAGGGTCACTATGAGTTGAAATTTACTCGCTGGCACGGGTTTTTTACACCTGTGGATGTAACCCGTTTGAGAATGAGGTTTTCTTTGTTACGTTAATGAGGCCATATCAGTGTAGAGTGGGTCTTAAACCTAACCACTTTTGAGATATAGAGCATATTAGGCACAAAAGCAAGCAAGCACAAATGGGGGGAAGATAGATGCCATGTGGAGATCTCCAAGGAATGCCAAGGAAAATGCTAGAGAAGCTGAGACAAGGGTTTTCCCCCAGAGCAGATGGAGAAAGCCTTCCCCTAAAACTGGCATCCTGAATTCAGATTTCCAGCCTCCTAAACACCTAGAAAATAAGTTCTATTTGTTAAGGCCACCCACTCGTGGTATTTCTGTTACAGTGGCATTAGGAAACTAAGACACCCTCCTTGGATGGCTGCAGGCAGTGGGGGTAGATAGATTCTGAGGTTTTTTCCAGCCCTGTAGATCCAGCAGAGGTGTAGTGGGGACAGGGCGAGGGCTCCATGGCTGACTTACATTGCTGTGGCCTCCCCAGCACACTGCCTTTACACATGGTTAGCAAAGCCTGGGGGGAGGGCAGGGTTGGCATCACTGGGAGCAAATTAAGGAGACATGCCCACTGGGATTTTGGACCCCCGGGATTTTGCTCTAGCACCGCAAACCAAAAATGAAACCCACTGCTGTTGAGTCAATTCTGACTCATAGCAACCCCCACAAGACAGAGTAGAACTGCTCCAAAGAGTTTCCAAAGCAGCATATCTTGGATCTTATTTATTTATTTTGCTAGTCTGTGCATTCTGATTTTTCTTCAGTGAACATGCATTATACACAATTTAAAAATAATTTTTAAAAATTAGCACAGAGGCAGGGCCAAGACGGCAGAGTAGCCAGACCCTTCCCGTGAATCCTCTTACAACAAAGACCAAAAAAAAAAAAAAAACCAAGTGAAATGATTACATTTATGATAAGCTAGAAGCCCTGAACATCAAACACAATGTTAGAAAATGGACTGAGCAGCAGGGGGAGGGACAGATGGTTCAGAAAAGGAGAGGAGTTGCCGGGCGTGAATTGCTGGGATCCCTCAGGCACTAGTCCTGGGAGCGACTGTGGCAGCTAGTGGTAGCGTTCAGCTGCAGTTCCCTCAGGTAGAAACAGCCAGCCACACAGATTACTCACACGTCCGGAACCACAGAAGAATGGTGCTCTTGGCAAAAGCAAAATACTTCGTATATTTTACTGTGCCTCCAGCCCCCAAGCCGGCTTCAGTGGCTGTCAATTTCTCTGGGCCTGAGATAGGTCCTCTTGCACACCCTGAGCCATTCTCCTGGCCTTGGAGAAGGAATAAATTCACAACTGGAGAAAAGATAATCTGCCAGCTCCACTAACCTCGGGAGCTCAGGACAGACAGAAGTGGCTCCTGCCCAGGTATAAATGGTCCATGGAATTTGAACACATTTCCCCCCTGCATGGACCTGTGTGGGCCTATTTCTGGAGAATATGCCCTTATTGGAAGACTGCAACTGTTCCAGCTGTGCGGTGGAGAGGTGGGTGTTTGATGTTTGATGCCACTTTGCCTATTAAACAGTGTCCTCACCTACCCACATCAGGGACCTAAGGACTGGTGGTTCCACTCAGGTCACCCAGCTACCCACAACCGGGATCCAAGGATAACGGGTACCTCCCAGTCCTTACAATCAAAAGCATTGAGTGCCCGAGGACTGTATGCAGAACCCACCCACCTGTGCACTCCAGGGATGCGCTTTCCTCACAGACTCTTGGGGGAAAGTTGTTGGCCCCTTGCTTTGTCCAGAGCATGACCCCCTGCTGCAACCAGATACCAGTACCTACACCAATCACCCCTTCCCCTCTAAGACTGTAAGGCAGAGCCTGTACCATTCACTTGATGACCAACTACCTGGACACCTGAGCTGAATCCCTACAAGAAAAGTGAATGGACTCCTAGGCTCATATACCTGGTAAGAGCTCTAGCCAGCTGGTGACAGGACGTTACAGCTTCAAAGGTGAAAATAATCAAGCTAGCTCACTCATGCAACCTATTTAGGCATGTCAAAACAAAACAAACCAAGCAGCTAGGACACAGTAAGCAAACATAAAATAAACTAATACGATAACTTCTAGATGGCTCAAAGACAACAATCAACATCCAATCATGTAAAAAAGCAGATCATGATCACTTCAACAAGCTCTCAAAACAAAGAATCAAGGGATCCTCTGGATGAAGGTGCCTTCCTGGAATTACCAGATGCAGAATACAAAAGATTAACATACAGAACACTTCAAGACATCAAGAATGAGATCAGGGAGGAGATCAGGCAATACACAGAACAAGCCAAGGAACACACAGATAAAGCAGTTGAAGAAATTAAAAAGGTTATTCAAGAACATAATGCAAAATTTAATAAGCTGCAAGAATCCATAGATAGACACCAATCAGAAATTCAGGAGATTAACAATAAATTACAGAATTAGACAACTCAATAGAAAGTCAGAGGAGCAGAAAAGAGCAACTGGAAGGTAGAATTGGTGAGACTGAAGATAAAGCATCTGGCACCAATATATCTGAAGAAAAATCAGATAAAAGAATTAAAAAAAATGAAGAAACCCTAAGAATCATATGGGATGCTAACAAAAGAAATAACCTACGAGTGATTGGAGTACCAGAACAGGGAGGGATAATAGAAAGTACAGAGAGAATTGTTCAACATTTGTTGGCAGAAAACTTTCCTGATATCATGAAAGATGAGAAGATATCTATCCAAGATGCTCATCGAACTCCACATAAGGTAGATCTTAAAAGACAGTCACCAAGAGATATTATAATTATACTTTCCAAAACCAAAGATAGAGAATTTTAAGAACAGCTAGGGATAAATGAAAAGTCACCTACAAAGCAGAGTCAATAAGAATAACTTCAGACAGCTCAGCAGAAACCATGCAAGCAAGAAGGCAGTGGGATGACTTATATAAAGCATTGAAGGGAAAAAATTGCCAGCCAAGAAGCATGTATCCAGCAAAATTGTCTCTCAAATATGAAGGCAAAATTAGGACATTTCCAGTTAAACAGAAGTTTAGGCAATTCGTAAAAACTAAACGAAAACTACAAGAAATACTAAAGGGAGTTCTCTGGTTAGAAAATCAATAATATCAGATATCAACCCAAGACTAGAACACTGGAGAAAGCAATCAGATATCAACCCAGATACGGAAAGCACGTAAGTAAATCAAGATTTTAAAAAATGCTCAAAACAGGGAAACAGCCATGTCATTATGTAAAAGAAGACAACATTAAAACAATAAAGAGGGACGAAAAAATGTAGTCATAGATGTTTCATATGAAGAGGAAGACAAGACGATATAAAGAAAAAAAGTTAGGTTTAAACTTAGAAAAATAGGGGTAAATATTAAGGTAACCACAAAGGAGACTAACAATCCTACTCATCAAAATAGAATACAAGAAAAAAAATAGAGACCCACCAGAAACAAAATCAACTACAACCATTAAGAGGAAAAGATAATATATAAAGATAAACTACTCAGCACAAAAAATTAAGTGGGAAAAAGAAACTGTCAACAACACACAAAAAAAAAATCAAAATGACAGCACTAAACTCAAACCTATCCATAATCACGCTGAATGTAAATGGACTAAATGCACCAATAAAGACACAGAGAGTGGCAGAATGGATTAAAAAACACGATCTGTCTATATGCTGTCTACAAGAGACACACCTTAGATTTAGAGACACAAACAAACTCAAAGGATGGAAAAAAATATACCAGGCAAATGACAATCAAAAAAGAACAGGAGTGGCATATTAATTTCTGACAAAATAGACTTTAAAGTTAAATCCACCACAAAGGATAACAAAGACACTATATAATGATTAAAGGGACAGTAAACACTAGTTTTTTTTTTTTTTTTATACCAGGTATAAAAAAAAAAAAAATTTCTGGGTTTTTGTTTTTATACCAGGAGGATAGAACTATATTAAATATTTATGCACCCTATGACAGAGCTGCAAGATGCATAAAACAAACTGTAGCAGCATTGAAAAGTGAGATAGACAGCACCACAATTGTAGTAGGAGACTTCAACACACCACTTTTGGTGAAGAACAAAACATCCAGCAAGAAGCTCAATAAAGACAAGAAGATCTAAATGCTACAATCAATGAACCTGACCTCATAGACATATACAGAACACTCCACCCAACAAAAGCCAAGTATACTTTCTTTTCCAGTGCACATAGAACATTCTCTATAACAGACCATGTATTAGGTCATACCGCCATGTGTCTGTCAGTTTGTCGTACTATGGGGGCTTGCAAGTTGCTGTGATGCTGGAAGCTATGCCACCAGTATTCAGATACCAGCAGGGTCACCCATGGAGGACAGGTTTCAGCTGAGCTTCCAGACTAAGACACACTAGGAAGAAGGACCCGACAGTCTACTTCTGAAAAGTATTAGCCAGTGAAAACCTTGTGAATAGCAGCGGAACATTGTCTGATATAGTGCTGGAAGATGAGCCCCCCAGGTTGGAAGGCACTCAAAAGATGACTGGGGAAGAGCTGCCTCCTCAAAGTAGAGTCGACCTTAATGACGTGGATGGGGTAAAGATTTCAGGACCTTCATTTGCTGATGTGGTATGACTCAAAATGAGAAGAAACAGCTGCAAACATCCATTAATAATCAGAACCTGGAATGTATGAAGCGTGGATCTAGGAAAATCAGAAATGGTCAAAAATGAAATGGAACGCATAAACAATGATACCCTAGGCATTAATGAACTGAAATGGACTGGTATTGGCCTTTTTGAGTCAGACAATCATATAGTCTACCAAGCTGGGAATGACAACTTGAAGAGGAATGCATTCATTGTCAAAAAGAACATTTCAAGATCTATCCTGAAGTACAATGCTGTGATAGGATAATATCCATAAGCCTACAAGGAAGACCAGTTAGTACAACTATTATTCAAATATATGCACCAACCACTAGGGCCAAAGATGAAGAAATAGAAGATTTTTATCAGCTGCTGCAGCCTGAAATTGATCAAACATGCAATCAAGATGCATTGATAATTACTGGTGATTTTAATGCAAAAGTTCGAAACAAAGAAGAAGGGTCAGTAGTTGGAAAATATGGCCTTGGTGACAGAAACAATGCTAGAGATTGAATGATAGAATTTTGCAAGACCAATGACTTCTTCACTGCAAATACCTTCTTTCACCAACATAAATGGCGACTATACACATGGACCTGGCCAGATGAAACACACAGAAATCAAATTGACTACGTCTGTGGAAAGAGACAATGGAAAAGCTCAATATCATCAGTCAGAACAAGGCCGGGGGCCGACTGTGGAACAGACCATCAATTGCTCATATACAAGTTCAAGCTGAAACTGAAGAAAATCAGAGCAAGTCCACGAGAGTCAAAATATGACCTTGAGTATATCCCACCTGAATTTAGACACCATCTGAAGAATAGATTTGATACGTTGAACACTGGTGACCTAAGACCAGACAAGTTGTGGAATGACGTCAAGGACATCATACATGAAGAAAGCAAGAGGTCATTGAAAAGACAGGAAAGAAAGAAAAGACCAAGATGGATGTTGGAGGAGACTTTGAAACTTGTTCTTGAACATCGAGCAGCTAAAGCAAAAGGAAGAATTGATGAAGCAAAAGAACTGAACAGAAGATTTCGAAGGGCGGCTCGAGAAGACAAAGTGAAGTATTACAACGACGTGTGCAAAGAGCTGGAAATGGAAAACCAAAAGGGAAGAACACGCTCGGTGTTTCTCAAGCTGAAAGAACCGAAGAAAAAATTCAAGCCTTGAGTTGCAATAGTGAAGGATTCCGTGGCGAAAATATTAAATGACGCAGGAAGCATGGAAAGAAGGTGGAAGGAATACACAGAGTCATTATACCAAAAAGAATTAGTTGATATTCAACCATTTCAAGAGGTGGCATATGATCAGGAACTGATGGTACTGAAGGAAGAAGTCCAAGCTGCTCTGAAGGCACTGGTGAAAAACAAGGCTCCAGGAATTGATGGAATATCAATCGAGATGTTTCAACAAACAGATGCAGCACTGGAGGTGCTCACTTGTCTATGCCAAGAAATATGGAAGACAACTTGTTGGCCAACTGACTGGAAGAGATCCATATTTATGCCTATTTCCAAGAAAGGTGATCCAACCGAATGTGGAAATTATAGAACAATATCATTAATATCACACGCAAGCAAAATTTTGCTGAAGATCATTTCAAAAATGGCTGCAGCAGTGTATTGACAGGCAACTGCCAGAAATTCAGGCCGGTTTCAGAAGAGGATGTGGAACCAGGGATATCATTGCTGATGTCAGATGGATCCTGGCTGAAAGCGGAGAATACCAGAAGGATGTTTGCTTGTGTTTTATTGACTATGCAAAGGCATTTGACTGTGTGGATCATAACAAATTATGGATAACATTGCAAAGAATGGGAATCCCGGAACACTTAATTGTGCTCATGAGGAACCTGTACATAGATCAAGAGGTGGTTGTTCGGACAGAACAAGGGGATACTGCATGGTTTAAAGTCAGGAAAGGTGTGCGTCAGGGTTGTATTCTTTCACCATACCTATTCAATCTGTATGCTGAGCAAATAATCTGAGAAGCTGGACTATGTGAAGAAGAACGGGGCATCAGGATTAGAGGAAGGCTTGTTAACAACCTGGGTTATGCAGATGACACAATCTTGCCTGCTGAAAGTGAAGAGGGCTTGAAGCACTTACTAATGAAGATCAAAGACCACAGCCTTCAGTATGGGTTGCACCTCAACATAAAGAAAACAAAAATCCTCACAACTGGACCAATGAGCAACTTCATGATAAATGGAGAAAAGATTGAAGTTGTCAAGGATTCCTTTTTACTTGGATCCACAATCAACAGCGATGGAAGCAGCAGTCAAAAAATCAAAAGACACATTGCATTGGGTAAATCTGCTGCAAAAGACCTCTTTAAAGTGTTGTAGAACAAAGATGTCACCCTGAAGACTAAGGTGCTCCTGACCCAAGCCATGGTATTTTCCCTCACATCATATGCATGTGAAAGCTGGACAATGAATAAGGAAAACCAAAAAGGAATTGATGCCTTTGAATTGTGGTGTTGGTGAAGAATATTGAATATACCATGGACTGCCAGAAGAATGAACAAATCTGTCTTGGAAGGAGTACAACCAGAATGCTCCTTAGAGGCAAAGATGGAGAGACTGCATCTTACGTACTTTGGGCATGTTGTCAGGAGGGATTAGTCTCTGGAGAAGGATATCATGCTTGGCAAAGTACAGGGTCAGCAGAAAAGAGGAAGACTCTCAACGAGGTGGATTGACACAGTAGCTGCAACAATGGGCTCAAGCATAATGACGATTTTAAGGATGGCGCAGGACTGGGCAGTGTTCCGTTCTATTGTGCATAGGGTCTCTATGAGTCAGAACCGACTCGACAGCACCTAACAACAACAACATTAGGTCATAAAGCAAGCCTTAGCAGAATCCAAAACATCGGAATATTACAAAGCATCTTCTCTGACCAAAAGGCCATAAAAGTAAAAATCAATAACAGAAAAAGCAGGGAAAAGGCTCAAACACATGGAAACTGAACAATACCCTGCTTAAAAACAACTGGGTTATAGAAGACATCAAGGATGGCATAAAGAAATTCATACAATCCAATAAGAATGAAAACACTTCCTATCAGAATCTTTGGGACATAGCAAAAGCAATGCTCAGAGGTCAATTTATATCAATAAATTGCACACATCCGAAAAGAAGAAAGGGCCAAAATGAAAGAATTATTCCTATAACTTGAATAGGAAGAGAGCAACAAAAGAAACCCTCAAACACCAGAAGAAAGCAAATAATAAAAATTAGAGCAGAATTAAATGAAAGAGAACAGAAAAACAATTGAAAGAGTTAACAAGTTCAAAAATCGGTTCTTTGAAAAAGTTAACAAAATTGATAAACCTTTGGCCAAACTGACTAAAGAAAAACAGGAGAGGAAGGGAATAACCAAAATAAGAAATGAGATGGGCAATTTTACAACAGACCCACTGAAATTAAAAGAATCATATCAGATTACTATGAAAAATTGTACTCTAACAAATTTGAAAACCTAGAAGAAATGGATGAATTTCTAGAAACATACTATGTACCTAAATTAACACAAACAGAGGTAGAACAACTAAATAAACCCATAACAACAGAGATTGAAAAGGTAATCAAAAAACTCCCAACAACCAAAAAAAGCCCTGGCCCCGAAGGCTTCACTGCAGAGTTCTACCAAACTTTCAGGGAAGAGTTAACACCACTACTACTAAAGGTATTTCAGAGCATAGAAAAGGATGGAATACTCCCAAACTCATTCTGTGAAGCCAGCATATCCCTGATACCAAAACCAGGTAAAGACACCACAAAAAAAGAAAATACAGACCTGTATCCCTCATGAACTTAGATGCAAAAATCCTCAACAAAATTAGTCAATAGAATTCAATGACATATCCAAAAAATAATTCACCATGACCAAGTGGGATTCATAGCAGGTATGCAGGGATGGTTCAACATTAGAAAAACAATTAATGTAATCCATCATATAAATAAAATGAAAGACAACAACCACACGATCATATCAATTGATGCAGAAAAGGCATTTGACAAAGTTCAACACCCATTCATGATCAAAACTCTCAGCAAAATAGGAATAGAAGGAAAATTCCTCAACAATTTAAAGGGCATTTATGTAAAGTCAACAGTCAACATCATCCTAAATGGAAAGAGTCTAAAAGCATTCCCCTTGAGATCAGGAACCAGACAAGGATGCCCTTTATCACCACTCTTATTCAACACTGTGCTGGAGGTCCTAGCCAGAGCAATTAGGCTAGAAAAACAAATAAAGGGCATCCAGATTGGCAAGGAAGAAGTAAAATTATCTCTATTTGCAGATGACATGATCTTATGCACAGAAAACCCTAAAGAAACTACTGAAACTAATAGAAGAGTTCAGCAGAGTATCAGGATGCAACATAAACATACAAAAGTCAGTTGGATTCCTCTACACCAACAAAAAGAACATCGAAGAGGAAATCACCAAATCAATGTGATTTACAGTAGCCCCCAAGAAGATAAAATACTTAGGAATAAATCTTACCAGAGACATAAAAGAACTATACAAAGAAAACTACAAGACTCTACTGCAAGAAACCAAAAAAGACTGACATAAGTGGAAAAACATACCTTGGCCATGGACAGGAAGACTTAACATTGTAAAAATGTCTATTCTACCAAAAGCCATCTGTAGATACAACACAATTCTGATCCAAATTCCAAAGACATTTTTTAATGAGATGGAGAAACAAATCACCAACTTCACATAGAAGGGAAAGAGGCCCCAGATAAGTAAAGCATTACTGAAAAAGAAGAACAAAGTGGGAGGCCTCACTCTACCTGATTTTAGAGCCTATTGTACCGCCACAGTAGTTAAAACAGCCTGGTACTGGTCCAAAAACAGATACATAGACCAATGGAACAGAATTGAGAATCCAGACATAAAACCACCCACATATGAGCAACTGATATTTGACAAGAGCCCGAAGTCAGTGAAATGGGGAAAAGACAGTCTCTTTAACAAATGATGCTGGCATAACTGGATATCCATCTGCAAAAAAATGAAACAAGGCCCATACCTCACACCATGCACAAAAATGAACTCAAAATGCATGAAAGACCTACATATAAAATCTAGAACGATAAAGATCATGGAAGGAAAAAATAGGGACAATGTTAGGAGCCCGGTTACATGCCATAAACAGAGTACAAAACATTACTAACAATGCAGAAGAGAAACTAGATAACTGGGAGCTCCTAAAAATCAAACACCTATGCTCATCCAAAGACTTCACCAAAAGAGTAAAAAGATTACCTACAGACTGGGAAAAAGTTTTTAGCTGTGACATTTCCGATCAGCCCCTGATCTCTAAAATCTACATGATACTGCAAAAACTCAACTACAAAAAAGACAAATAACCCAATTAAAAAATGGGCAAAGGATATGAACAGGCACTTCAATACGTGAGGAAATGCTCACGATCAATAGCCATTAGAGAAGTGCAAATCAAAACCACGATGAGATTCCATCTCACTCCAACAAGGCTGGCTTTAATCCAAAGAACACAAAATAATAAATGTTGGAGAGGTTGTTGAGAGACTGAAACGCTTATACACTGCTGGTGGGAATGTATAATGGTACAACCACTTTGGAAATCAATTTGGCACATGCTTAAAAAGCTAGAAATAGAACTACCACAGAATCCAGCAATCCCACTCCTTGGAATATATCTTAGAGAAATAAGAGCCTTTACACGAACAGATACATACACACCCGTGTTCATTGCAGCATTGTTTACAGTAGCAAAAAGGTGGAAGCAACCAAGTTGCCCATCTACAGATGAATGGATAAATAAATTATGGTATATTCACACAATGGAATACTACGCATCAATAAAGAACAGTGAGGAATCTGTGAAACATTTCATAACATGGAGGAATCTGGAAGGCATTATGTTGAGTGAAATTAGTCAGTTGCAAAAGGACAAATATTGTATGAGACCACTATTATAAGAACTTAAAATATAGTTTAAACAGTGAAGAAAATATTCTTTGATGGTTATGAGAGCAGGGAGGGAAGGAGGGAGAGGGTTTTCACTGATCAGATAGTAGATAAGAACTACTTTAGGTGAAGGGAAAGACAACACACAATACAGGCAAGGTCAGCACAACTGGATTAAACCAAGAAGTTTCCTATATAAACTGAACGCTTCGAAGACCAGTGTAGCAGGGGCAGGGACTTGGGGACCATGGTTTCAGGGGACCTCTAAGTCAATTGGGATAATAAAATCTATTAAGAAAACATTCTGCATCCCACTTTGGAGAGTGGTGTCTGAGGTCTTAAACGCTAATAAGCGGCCATTTAAGATGCATCAATTGGTCTTAACCCACCTGGAGCAAAGGAGAATGAAGAACACCAAAGACACAAGGTAATTATGAGCCCAAGAGACAGAAAGGGCCACATAAACCAGAGACTACATCAGCCTGAGGCCAGAAGAACTAGATGGTGCCCGGCTACAACTGATGACTGCTCTGACAGAGAACACAACAGAGAACCCCTGAGGGAGCAGGAGAGCAGTGGGATGCAGGCCTCGAATTCTCGTAAAAAGACCAGATTTAATGGTCTGACTGAGACTAGAAGGACCCCGGTGGTCATGGTCCCCAGACCTTCTGTTAGCCCAAGACAGGAACCATTCCTGAAGACAACTCTTCAGACGGGGATTAGGCTGGACCATGGGATAGAAAATGATACTGGTGAAGAGGGATCTTCTTGGAGAAAGTAGTCACATGAGACTATGTGGGCAGCTCCTGTCTGGAGGAGAGATGGGAGGGCAGAGGGGGTCAGAAGCTGGCTGAGTGGACATGAAAATAGAGAGTGGAGGGAAGGAGTGTGCTGTGTCATTAGAGGGAGAGCAACTAGGTGTATATAGCAAGGTGCATATAAGTTTTTGTGTGAGAGGCTGACTTGGTTTGTAAACTTTCACTTAAAGCACGATAAAAATTAAAAAAAAAATTAGCACACTCCTCTCCTCATCGAACTTCTGCCCCTGCCTGTCCAAGCCCCCACACATGCCAGAGGCTTCTGTCACCCAGATTGCAGCTCCTCAGTTTGGTCCCAGGAAGACATTTCACTCACACCTTATACTCAGATGAATTCCTTGTGAATTAAAGAGTTACTTCAAAAAATTGTTAAAATAAAACTAGTGGGTTTATAGATGAACAGATCTCAAGCCTCCATATGGAATGTGACTTTGTAAGCTTAAAAAGATGAAAATGTCTCAAAGGAAAGGATTGAAATATTTGATTACTTAATTTTTACTTTTATATGTTAAACCCCTTCCCCCCCCCACACAAACCTAAGAAATGTGAAAGGTGCAATGCCTTTAATGTATGAAAATTTTGTATGCAATTACATAAAAAATATTGCTATCCCCAGTAAAGAAATGGGTTAAGGACATGCATGGATCATTCACAAATAAAGACATACTACAATCCCAGATTAAAAACAATATGATGCAACTTCACAAAGACCTTTTAAGTCCACTTGTTGATGGATAAACAAAATGTGGTATATACATACAATGGAATATTACTCAGCTATGAAAGAGAAACAAGGACCCGAAACGTGCTACAACATAAATGAACCTTGAAAACATCATGCTGAGTAAAGTATGCCAATCACAAAAGGACAAATATTGTATGATCCTACTTTCATGTATATCTAGAATAGGCAAATGTCTAGAGGCCAAAGTTTACTAGCGGTTACCAGGGATGGAAAGAAGGGGGAAAGGAAGAGTCATTGCTTAGAAAGCATTAGTTTCCATTTATGGTGATGGAAAGCCTGACAGCTCACACTGGTAATGGTGGCACAACATGGTTAATATAATTGATATCACTGAATCGTACATGTAAAAGTGTTGAATTGGCAAATGTTATATTTACTTTTACAACAACAAAAAAAATCTTTTAAAAAAAGATCTTTTGTTAAAAAAAAAACTACCCAGTGCTAGAGACGATATGGGGAAGTGGACACTCCTGTGCATTGCTGCTGAACCGTCCATCAACATGAGGCAAAGCTGCCTCTTAACCTTCTAGGCCTGGGTGCTGGCCCCAGGGACACCCAGAGAAGCAGGGAGTGAAAAGAGGCAGAGCGAGTGGCCTGCACCCAGGCCTGCCTACTCCCAGGTCTGTGGTTTTTCCACTACGCTGGCTGTCTCCACTCACAGGATGACGTTTATAGGCCAGGTCAGGTGGGGAACATGGCGTTTCAAGCCAAATGGTGTCATCTGGAAGGGCATGCGAGCAACAGAGGTTTCCACATTATCCACAAACATGTGTAAATATTGCAAAGGCTCATAATGTAACTGAGAAAATCACTTCCGTTGTTTCCCCTTCAGTGATATTTTCTGCTTGGCTGAATTTGCTTAGCACACTGGAAAGGCCAACTCATCAGCTTTTGTTGTTAATCAAGAGCAGTAATTGTCCGAGTTCAAAGCCTCCTGACTTAAACTCTGCTGAATAGGATAACAAGTTCCAAAAATGCTAAGTAGTAGTTTCTATAAATGGGTCTTTTAAATAGGAGAAGCCCCTGAAGAGGTTTGGAAAGATAGCCTTTTGGTAAAGCGGAGTTAAAACATTGTGCATACTTTCTAGAACACAGCAGATAAACTTCTGAAATTCCTAGGAGTTTTTTAAAGCATGGATCATGCGGATGCAGACCCCACTCATTCATTTACTGTGTCAACTTGTGTATTGGTTAAGGCAATGCCAGCTGATGTAACAAGCATACCCCAACACTCCAATGTCTTAACACAATAGAAGTCTTGTTTTTGCCCACGTAACTGTTAAACATGAGGATTCCTGGTAGGCAGGCTGCCTTCCACAAGGTGATCGTGGAACAGGCAGGAATGATGAACTCTAACTTCACAGGAATGAGGGTGTGGTGACAGTAATCAGCTCATTTACTGAGTGGGCAGGATGTGCCGACTCTGCCATGGGCGCTCACCACAGCCCCGTGAGGAGGAAACTGGGGTTCAGAAAGGTTGGCATGTTTGTCATTTTTCTCCTTTTCTGCAGATAGTTTAAGCTGCCTCCAGAGGTGTTAAGTGACCCATCATTGAGATGTCCAAGTAGGAGCTGGATATTCATTTGGCAACGTTGGAAGGGCTCATCAGATAGGAACTGGACTGGGGGTCTCTAAGATGTAAAATGGTATCTCATTTTTTTTTTTATTTTGCATTAAAAAAAATAACATATACATGTGGCTAAAAAAAAATTCAAACAGAACAAAAAGGTAGGCAATGAAAATCTCACTCCCACCCAATTCGAGGCCCCCAGTCCTTTTTCCCATGATCACGGTCTCCAGGTATTCTCTTTTGTTTTTTGAACATTTTATTGTGTTTAGGTGAAAGTCTGGAGCCCTGACGGCACAGCGGTTAAGAGCTTGACTGCTAACCAAAGGTTGGCCGCTCCTTCGAAACTCTGTGGGGCAGCTCTACTCTATCCTATAAGGCCGCTATGAGTCAGAATTGACTCAAAGGCAACGGGTTTGTTTGTTTTGCTTGGGTAAAAGTTTACAGAGCAAATTAGTTCCCCATTCAGTAATTTATATACAATTTTTTTCTTAACATTGATTTCAATCCCCGCCATGTGTCAGCACTCTTCCTCTTTACACCCTGGTTTCCCATTTCCATTCATCTGGTTTTCCTGCCCCTTCCTGCCTTCTCATCTTTGCTTTTGGGCAAGCATTGTCCATTTTGTCTCATACATTTGATTGTTCTAAGGCGCACGTTCCTTAGGGGTGTTATTGTTTGTTTTATAGACCCGACTAATATTTGGCTGAAAGATGAACTTCAAGAGTGGCTTCAGGTCTGAGAAGGGTGTCTAGGTCCATGTATTCTTCCAGATATATTTTAGGCATATATTATATAAGCATATATGTATACAGAGGTTATGTGTATGTGTGTATATACTCATAAAATTTTATTCTCAATATTTTCAACCATTGAGTCTAGTTTCTTAGTAAAAGCTACTTTTGAAAAAAGTCCAATGTTTTCTTGGCAAAACTAGAAGGAATAGAAATTTTTTTTCAAACCTTGTTAAGTGTATTTTTACTGCCTATAGTAGTAGTTAGAATTAAAACAGCTATGAATGACTGAAAAATCCAGAATAGCAATGGCTGAAACAAGATAGATGATTATTCTCTCACATATACAGAGTCTGGGGGTAGGTGACTCAGGGTTGATGTGGCAACTCAGCTACAGGAGGCTCACAGGCACCAGACTCTTTCAGCTCATTCCTGGCCCTCCTGAGGCTGTGTCCTTTAGCCCAAGGTCCAAGACTGCAGTGTTAGAATTCCAGGTAGAAGGACAGAGAAGGAGAAAAAAGAGAGAGAGAAAGAGAACCACCTGCCTATTGAGTAAGTTTCCGGGAAACTGAACCTGACACTTACATCCCATTGTCCAGAACTTAACTACATGGCCACATCTAGCTGCAAGGGAGGCTGGGGCATGTGACTTTTATTCTGGTTGTCTACAAATTCTATTCCTATGAGAAAAGGGAAGAGTAGATATTGGCACATGAATAGCACATGTTCAAACACATTACCATACCTCCATTGCCTATAGCACACTGTCTGGTTCAGAGTAGATAATCACTCCTTCATTTATCCAGTCAATCATTATTGAATAAGTATTTGTTGAGTTGAATTGAAGGAAGACAGGAGGTAAGGCAAACATACCATCTTCCCACCTGATTCATCTCACACCTCCGTCAAAAGGTCCTCACTTGGGACTTGGTCTTTCCATCTGCACAGTGGGGTAAGGGACATAAGTCTGAACCCTGTGATATCCAGTCTTCCCATTTCAAAAGCTCAATGAGTCTGTGGTTCTTAACGAATCAAAGGCAAGGGGCCAAACAGTCACCATGAGGACTCAAAGTTAAAGGCGAGAGATCAGAAAGGCTGAGGGATCCTCGTGTCTGGGCTTCCCTGTGGTGATCCTTATCCTTCAAAGGCCATCTGAAGCCCCCAGGCACTTGACCCTGCCTAGCCAATGAGCTGGATCTTAAAGGCTGGGAAGAAACTAGAGAATGAGATTGCAGTACTCTGGCCACAATGAGGCACCTGTCATTGAAAATTATCTTCAAGCAAAAGAAGTGTCAGGCTGCTAATGGCAGCACACTGCATGTCAACAGAAGGTTTCTGGGGGGAACGATTAAAAATGGTGGCTTAGGGGCTCATCAGGGTCAAACTACATTGGAGGTGGGGTGGGATGTGGCTTCTGCAAGGAGAAGCATGCCTGCCTGATCCATGAGGCTTTTTTGAGGAAGAATGCTGTCTGGATGAGAATGAACCAGAGGATGTAATTATTTAGTCTTCAAAAGGCTTTGGAGACATTCCACAGCAAATCCATTAAAAAATTTTGAGCTTTTCAAGAAATCTTGGAATATTTCCTCATGATTAACCAACTGGCTTAGGGAAAGAAAGACCAAATGTGGGATAAATAGGCATTTCTCTGCATGGAAAATATTTACATTATCCAGTTCTCTAGGGACTGGAATTAACTTGTTTTAGATAATATTTGATTGTTATTGGGGAGGATTAGATTATGCCTTCCTCTTCCTGGTGAGGAAATGTTAAGTTAATCAAAATTAAAGCATTTGAAGAGCTCCCAGGCTGCTTCAGGGTTTGAAATGAATCAGGGGGGCCTCATTGGGGGAAAAGGTCAGGCTATGTATTTGAGGGGTAGAAGACACAGCCTCAAGAGCTACATAGAGATTAGGGATGCTTGTGGACTCCTCAGAGGTTGAATCTATGCCTAATCAAAGAATAAGAAAAGTGGGGAAAATGTCTATGGACTGTTTGGGCAATCACAGCCCTGGGTGTGTGGACACAACACTAAAATTCAGGGGAAGAGAGCAAGCTATGTTTTGCTGTCCATGGTCCTGAAGCAGCCCTTCAGTTCCAGGCCAGCCGATAGTTGCTTCTCCTTTTGCCAGGACACTGGGGTTTCTATCCAACTCCCCCAGGAATTCTGAACCTGGCAATGGTTTTAATTTTCTATCTTGATGAAAAATGTGTGGTTTATACACTGTCGCAGAACAAATAGAACTGGGATTTATGTTTTACAACTTACACGGTTTGTTTGGTTTTTTTTTCCCATGTGTCTTTGACAGTCCTATCACATTTCTGACAGTTACAATTCTTTTTCTTTCTGAGAAGTTGGGGAGAAGTAGAGACCATGTTTTTCCCCTTTCTTCACTAAGCCTCCCTTGTGAGTACTTGGGTGCAATAATACACGGACCTATGCATGGGATGTGTCTTTTGTTGACAGAATATTTGCATGTATGCACACAGGGTGTGCTATTTGTTAGGGTTATATGTTTGTGTGTGGTGTGCTGGGTTGTAATGTGTGTACATGTATACGTTAAATGTACTCATATGTGTTTATGATGTGTGGTGGTGGTGATATGTATGTGTCTACAATAGAAACAATTAGCCAATCAGATGTTATTCTGGTTTATAAGTCATTAATGACCAAGTCTTTCTCCTCAAAATGCCTTCCACTGATGTTGGCAAGGATTGAATAATTCTCTGTGTCCAAAATTCTACATTTTCAATTCATTTCACATGTGTGTTTAAAGTGTAGCACTTTAATTAAATAGGTGAAGAAAATATCTCACTCCATATTATTAATCAGGGTACATTTCTTCACTATGTACTGAAGAGTCTTCATCAGGAAGTGTTGTTAAACATAACATCAATCCTAATAGTTTGACTAATTCCTTTTTCATTATTAGAACAGATTTACAACTTAGGAGTCAGGGTGTTGGGTTCCCCTCCACACTAGTAAAATCATCTGTATCCTAGAATCAGCTTGTAGCTCAATGTAAATTCAGTGTAGAATTTAGTCAGTTATTAAGTGGATTTAAGTGGCTGAACCCTGGTGTAATCTGACCAGCAATGCATGAAGAAAAGAGTTGGAGGTGTAAAAAATGTCAAATAGCTTTCTCAGACACATTAAACTATTAATAAAGATAAAACGATCTTTATGTTTGGGGTTTAGAACATCTCTTTTATGATAGCAAGAAGCCACTTTGATTCACGACTCGTTGGTTTCAAGGTCTGGTGTCATTATTCAGGTGTCAGGAAGAAAACAGAGACAAGCTCCTCAGCAGGGGGAGAGGTGAAAAAAGCAACTCAGAGTTTGGGCCTGCTCTGGCCCAGCTGGGTTGGGCAGGGAGGTGTGACAGTGAAGGGATCAATGTAAAAGGCAGTTGATGATCGTGTCCACCCCATGTGGAGCTCTCTGTAGAGGCATCTCCATTTGGACCTGAGATATATTTTCCTTGTGACTCTTCTGGGGAGGTCATGACCTACCTGCAGAGGGCCTGGCCTGAGGTGCCTTGGGGATGGAAGGGAGGAGTGCTGGGTAATTTCCATTTGTCCCCCATCCCTGCCCAATCCCAGGAGGTAGGTTGATCTCTACACACCACATCATAGAGACCCACCCTGGCCCTCTGGATTCTGATTGGATCCAGCCAATGGGAGACACCATAAAGAGACTGGAGGAAGAGAAGAGTAAGAAGTCAAAGGTTTAGTCCCCCTTACCTCACCCAAATTCTGGCAGTGGCTGCCTTATAGAGCTCCATCTTCTTGCAGCCCCTCTTCCATGGCTCCTACTCTTTCTCCAGGGTCTGGTAACAACATTCCCTCCCCTTCAGGTCAAGGTGGGTAATGGCTCCCCACGGATGTCTCACCTTTTCTCTTTGGATTCCACAACCCTGCTCTCACCGTTGCACATAGGCTCATCATTAAACTCTCCTGTTAAACTCTTAGAGCAAGCTGCCCACTTTCTGCTGGGACCCTAAGTGATTCAGAGGAGCCTTCCCAACAAGAACCACAACCTGATCTTTCAGGAAGCTGAGTGTGTATGCGGGTGCACAGAGCTGGCAGAACGGGGAAGTGGTGAGCCGCGAGGAGAGCATCTTGGCTTAATGCAATTATCATTTGGGAAATATTGGTGCACGGCTGCCCTTCTGTCCAGGCATCTCAGGCACTCCTCTGCTTGTGCTTCTTCTGTTCTCCTAGAAGGCCGGGGTCTGAGTGAGGCATGGAGTTCACGGTGTGGGGCGGGGGTGGTGCAAACACACAGATGGTGTGATCCCATGTGTTAAATGTTATGATAAGGAGGTGCAGGGCTCTGAGGGAGCACAAAGGAGGAGGAACACTGGGGCTGGTGGGGGGGGAGCAAGGACATTTCCCAGAGGAAACAATGTATGCAAAACCTGGAGATGAGAGAGGGAGCTCAGGGATTTGACAACTGCCAGGGGTGTGGGAGCTGAAACGCAGACAACAAACAGAACAGGGAGGGAGCGGCTGAGATAAAGCTGGAGGGACAGGAGCCACAGATTCCGCGGGCCCCTCCAAACCCTGCTGAGGGGTTCTGCCTTTGTCCTGAGGGCCATGAAGGCCTTAACACAGCCAGATTCGCATTTTTAGAAGAGGCCTCTGTCTACAGTGTGAAGGATAGAAATAACACCTAGAGGCTGGGTGACCCACCAGAGGAACCAGGTAAGAGGGGCTTGCAGGGGAATGGGGAGAAGTAGGCCCACTGTCTAATGTGAACCTGTCATTTCACAGAGGGGTGAACGAGGCCCAGAGAGGGCTAGACCTTGCTCAGGATCTACAGGGTGACAGTGGTGCAGAGTCACAGGCTGCTGAAATCAGGGCTGGCCAGAGCAGCCAGGGTCTGGAGGCCACCTCATCCTGGGAAGAAGACTTCTAGGAGGAGGTTTTTCAGGAGCAGCCTGTGAGGTCCTAGCCATGGACATGTTTCTTTGTAGGGTTGGGTGGTGGTGGTGTTGGTGGGTGTCTTTGGACTATGATCCAGAAGCATTTGGCCCAGAAGGACTTCACCCAGTCAGGAACTGGCCCCTCACCTGGGTGTACCCTGGGCACTTCCGCCCAGCACCAAGGGCTTGGCACAGGTGACTGGTGCTTCCCACCGAAATCATGCGAATATTAAGCTAATCACACTCTTACTTGGGAAGGGATGGGGCTGGGAAGGCGGCCCTAACGAGCCGCTGTGTCACTCCCTCCACCCCTGCGTCTTTCGCTGTCCCATTTGTCTGGCTGTAATCTACATTTCAAATGATTACATGGGAAGCTGAAGTGGTAGTGACAAGGATAAACGAAGCTTGTTAAACTAATAGCCGCACTAATGCCCAAATATGTGAACTTCCCGACGCAGGCCGCATCCCAGCCTGGCGGAGCTGTCAGCCCCACTCCCCCGGGCTCCGCCGCCAGCCGCGGCCACATGATGAATGGCCCTGTCGACCAAACTCATCCGGGGCCCAATTAAACAGGCAGAAATGAACTGGAGCCGTCAGGCAGCGGGGAGGGGGAGGGGAGGAGGGAGAGGCCGAGGCAGACGCAGAGCGGCTGGGGGGCGGGGAGCGGGGAGGGCTACCAGAGACAAACGTGAAGAGAATGGGGCTGGGTGGGCCAGAGCCGAGGGGTGGGCGACTGCGCAGCCAGAAGGGGGCAGAGACCCAGAAAGAGACAGGCGACACAAAGAGAAGGGAGGCGGGCGCGGGGCGGGTGGCAGACAGAGACACTCAGAGAGGACAGAGGCACACGCACACCCAGAAACACAGAGACGGGCAGAGACAGGCTCAGAGACAGGGAAGCAGAGCACACCCTGAGAGATGCCGAGAGTGCAGAGCCGCAGAGACACAGAGACACAGAGCGCGCTTCGGAGCCACCGCAAAGCTGGGGGCGGGGGCGTCGCGGTGTTGCGGGGGGGTGTTGGGGAGGGTGCGAACCAGGAAGGGGGCTGGAGGAGAAAAGGAAATCTATCCGCAAGTCAAGGCAGCTCAGCGGAGGCGGGGAAGTCGTTCTGTCAGAAAATGGTCATTTAATGGTTTGCCGAGCCCGCGACAGATATGTCATCTGAGGCGGCTTCGCGGCAGTCCCAGGGCATTTCATTTATTAATTATCAGCTTCCAGCCGGCTCCCTCCGGCCCTTGCCTTGGCTCCCGTCATCGGCCCGGCCCCTGAATGGAGGGCCGGTAGGCGCGCCTCGCCCCATTTTACAGAAGAGGCTGCCAAGGCCAGATAGGGCCCGCATCGCTGGATCGCAGCGCCAGAGCCCAGCCCTCGGCCCGTCGGTATCCAGAGCTCCGTCTGCCCTACCAGGGAGGCTTAGCCTCCAAACCCTGCCGGTCGGCCAGCGCCCACTGGGGCTCAAACTCTTAGGACAAGGAATGGATGAACCCAGTCCTACTGAGCCAGTCCCTACCCCTCCCGCCAGGCCTAAAAGGGAAGAGGGGCTTGAAAGACACCTTTTTTTTTTTTTTCTTCAGTACACATTAGTGTTTGCACTTTCTATTTCACTAATGTAATTATATATTGCTTGTGTAATCATTTTGTGGGTTTTTTTTTTTCTTTTTGTTTAAACTGATTTTTCCATTCTTATCCATTCTTTTCTCCTCCCGGCAGTTCCTAAGCACTTTTAAGGGCCTTGACTCCAGTTTTCTTTAAATTCAGACCCAAGGAGCTAGTCCCCATTTTCAATCAGAAGTGAGTGCTAATATCCTTTCAAATGCCCCTTGTCAATGAGAAATGTTTCACGGGAATGCTCAACAAAACAGGGATGTACACTCACACATTTTGCTGGTGACAAGCCTGGGCCCCTGGCAGTCTACACTCAGGGAGTTGGTACCCAACTGATCTCACCCCACCCCAACCCCCACCTACCACCCAAGCTGGCCTGGAGCTGTCACTGAGGAAGAGAAACAGCAGGGGCGTCTTCCTTCCCCAGGCAGTCAGGCCTTACTCCAGGCTGCCCAAGACCCTAGTCAACCACCTTCCCCAGGTCCCAGTGGCCCCTCAGAGGAAGTTCCTTGTTTTAAACAGAATGCCTGTTCAGAAATGGTGGCACCAGCCAGGGTTGGGCTAACTTCATCTTTCAGAAGCCTACGGGAGAGAAGACATTGCTGAGGCCTCCATAGGACTGGCATGAATCTGGGGAATGGGTCTGAACCTCCTACTTCTAAATCCAAACCCAAACTCATTGCTGCCTATTTGATTTCAACTCATAGAGACCCTACAGGACAGAGTAGAACAGCCCCCATAGGGTTTCTAAGGCTGTAAATCTTTATGGAAGCAGACTGCCTCATCTTTCTCCTGTGGAGCAGCTGGTAAGTTTGAACTGCCAACCTTTCGGTTAGCAGCAGAGCTCTTAACCACTGTTTCACCAGGGCTGCTTCTACTACTTCTACTACTCCTGAAATCTCCAGATGTCTCCCCATGCAGATCACATGCCTCATGTTCCTGAATAAACTTACCTCCTTCCCCACAGACAAGGCTCCTTGGGTTCCCCATCTTAGCCAATGACATTTATAGTCCCTGTTCTTGCACTTGGCGTTATCTTATATCCAATGTAAGTGCTCTCAATCAACCTTTCATGTAGCTCTGGAGACTTCCCATCTGTGTATCTCACCATCAGCTGCCTAGTATGGAAGTCCAGCCTCTTCCTCAGGTTTGTGCATGCCATCCTAGCTGGTCTTCCAGGCATTGGCTTGGCCACCTGATCTTCCTCCACAACACAGCCTGGGGGCCCTTCTACAGGGCGAGATTTCTCCCTTGCTAACGTACTTCAGAAGCTGGCCATTGCCCTGAGGATAGAACTCGGATTCTTTTTCAGCCTGCCAATATCTTGCCCCTTGTTTTAGTCATCTAGTGCTCCTATAACAGAAATACCACAAGTGGGTGGCTTAGCAAACAGAAAATCATTCTGTCACAGTCTAGTAGGCTAGAAGTCCGAATTCAGGACACCACCTCCAGGGGAAGACTTTCTCTCTCAGTCGGCTTTGGAGGAAGGCCCTTGTCATCAATCTTTCCCTGGTCTAGGAGCTTCTAAACACAGGAACCCCAGGTCCAAAAGCTGTGCTCTGCTCCTAGCACTGCTTTATTGTTGGTATGAGGTCCTCCCTTTCCCCTGCTCACTTCTGTCTTTTATATCTCAAAAGAGATTAACTTAAGACACAGCCACCTAATTTTGTAGATTGAGTCCTGCCTCATTAACTTAACAGTCCTTAATCCCACTTCATTAACATCATAGAGATAGGATTTACAGCACATAGGAAAATCACATTAGATGACAAAATGGTGGACAATCACCGAATACTGGGAATCATAGACTAGCCAAGTCAACAGATATTTTGGGGGGACACAATTCAATCTCTAACACCCCTCATTTCCTGCCACTTGCTCAATGTCCCAGTCATAATGAATTTTTATTTCCCTGTATCTCTGACTAGGAGTCCTGGTGTCCCAGCAGTTAAAAGATCAGTTGCTAACCTAAAGATCAGCAGTTGGAACCCATCAGTGGCTCTGTGGGAGAAAGATGTGGCTGTCAGCTTCCATAAAGATCACAGCCTTGGAAACCCTATGGGGCAGTTCTACTCTGTCCTATGGGGTCACCATGAGTCAGAACCCAAATTGACGGCAATGGGTTTGTATTCCTGACTAATCTCAATCTCTCTTTTTCTCTTTGCTACTTCACGCTGATCAGATGCACGTGGTATCCACTCTGGCTAAGATACCCTTCTCTGCCACTGGGACCAGTAGGGAGACGTCACAGGCAGTGTGGACTCTTGAGGAAGACTTTTTAATGATCAGAGCAGTCCAAGGATGGAAGTGTTAGGAGTGACCCCTGTGTCATGGAAGGTGTGTGAGTAGGGGCTGGATGAGCATTTTCCTGGCTGTTGGCGAGGAGCCTCCAGCATAGGGCTGGAGTCTTGGCTCAGCACCTTCCTGCACAGGGTCTCCATGACTCTAAATGTGCTTCTTAGAAACCACAGCTGATAAATATGTCTTTGTGGGCCGCTGTCTGTGGGGTCAGCGTCAGGCACTTCAGGAATCCTGAACTTTAATTCATTCCTAACTCGGATATGAGTCACATGTCCCTGACTCTTCAGTTGTCAGAGAAGCTGGTGGAGGCAGAACTCACATGCTGCCTGTGAGGCATCTGTTCCTTATGGGGCAATGGATCTCTCCTGCAAAATGATTTAACTAAGAGAGACCTGATACTACAGAAGAGGGCCGCAGTCTGGAGATCTACCAGTAGACACCACCACTCTACTGTGGAGATGGGTAACTGAGATCCATAAAGAGGAAAGGACTTGTCCCAGATCACAGAGTGAGCCAGGGACAGGGCTAGAACCTAGGTTACCTGACTTCCCACCAGGGCGCTTCCCCCAGCATGATAGAGCCGATGTCCCCATGTCATCAAACCCCCTTGGAGGAGCAGCTAGAACCCCACTGACAGCAGAATTCCACAACTGTAATTAATCTTGTCATGTTGAGATTATTCACCATGCTTGCCTTCAAAAGCTCATTTTACACACACACACATATATATATACACACATACATATTATGTGTGTATATATATACACATATATATAAACACATATATATGTATACATACATATATACACACACACTTATTATTATAATCATCATTATTATTCTCTCCTTAAATGACCCAGCCTCCCACATTTCTGGGATGAACAATCTGATTCACAAACACTCTTTCACAGGTTTGTTTCCTCTACAGAAAAAGACTGTAATTGTTCTCAGGTTTTTTTTTGTCGGCTCAGCGTTGCTTCCATTGGGGCTCTGCTCTCCTCAATTGTGGGTAATTCTGTCGTGGCTGCCAGTTAGTTTTGGGACAAGCCTGCCAACCATAGCACCTCATCCGTTTGGCAACAGTGATTGGTCCAGGTGACTCATCAGGACCAATCAAAGGGCTTCCCGGGATTTATGTACTGACACACAGAAACTTTGTCCTTCTGGTGCAATGTAAGGCTGGAACTTTCCACATCTTTTTTCTTCACCTTCATAGAGGAAGCCCAACTGCAATGGGAGATAATGAGGCCAATATACAAATGGAAGCAACCCCCAAGAGATGGAGGATGAGAATTCTGATGACTTGGATTAAGCCCTGGATTCAGCCATGCCTGAAGTCAGTGTTATCCCTTGGAGGTTTCAGTTCCATGGGTCAATTAATTTTCATTATTCCTTATTTTAGATTGAGTTGGGATTCATTCACTTGTGCCTTAAAAACTTCCCAAAACTCATATAGGACCCTTTCTCATGTCAGCCAATCTCACGCAACAATTGGCATACACACAGTCCTCTGCTCTCAGATAATTTGGGCACAGTGTTCACACATACATTCTCCGCTGCTAGGGAAAAAGGGCCTAGCTGCAGGACCCTAGCTGCATACTTTGCCTCTCCTGTGTTGTCTTCTCAAAGCCTTGGGGGTCTCTTCTTATAGGCTGAGCTAAGAGCTGACTACTGGGACTCTTCCTTGGGTTCAAGGGTGGCCAGATGCTCTGAGATCTTTTTGGGTCACGTATAAGACTGTCTTCAGGTGGAACGAAAGAACTTCCCTCACCCAAGTGTTGTGTCCAAGTTACTCTCCTATTCCAAAACCTTCAGTGACTCTCTACTGCCAGTGGAGAAAAGCCTAGACTCCTTAGCCTGGCATTCAAGACTCTTGACAGTAGGAACAGCCCTAGATTCCTTATCCCCTACTCTTTCCTATCTCTGGGTCTTTGCTTGTGCTGTTCCTACTCTTCCCCTTGGAATACCCATCCTCGAAAGTCCTTCCTGCCTTCTAGTCCCAGCCCAAGTACCACCTCCTGTAGCAGCCTTTCTCATTTCCCTAGTAATAACCAAATTTGTCCTGGGACCTTCCCCAGCATGTTTTCTACCCCTCATTCATACCCCATCATATAGACTATCTTGTATTAAATATTAAATGTATTGTTTCTCTGCCTGACATGTTCTCCCTCCCTCCACCCCAGTCTGAATAACTTTTAAGTCATTTTTTTAGGTCTCAGCTCAAAAGCCACTAGCTTGGGGAAGCCTTCCTTGTCTATTTCCCCCAGAAAAAGTCAGTTTCCCTTGATTTTTTTTTTTGTGCTCACAGCACTCTAAACTCTTCTCCAAAAATGCTCACCACAGCTTATAATCAAATATTTATTACTATAATTATTTGGTTAATGCTTGTGCCCCCCCATTAGAACATATGCTCCCTGAGGGCTATGACTTTGTTTTGTAGCTAGAATGATACTTGAAATATAGGAGGCTTGCCATAGTAGAGGAATCAATGATTGAATAGATGAACAAATGAATGAATGTCTCTCCCTGGTCCCTTACTAACTGGAAGCTCACTGGAGTCAGGGACTAGGTCAGTAATCCTTATAGCCCTCATAGTTCCTATCATGTGGTCAACAGTAAGTGGTCAATGAATAGAAGTTAACCAGCAGTGGGTGCACAGCTCTGGGAGTTCTTGGACTCTACCCATAGCTATAACAAAAGCCAGGAATGTAGGGCTATAATCAAAGCTGGGACAAGAACTGGAAAATTTTAATAACCACAGAGAACATTCCCCGACCCAGGCACACTGGGGCTGAAGAAGTGACTGAAGCATGCCCTCCCCCTCTGCCCTCAGGGAGCATATCATACAGTTGTTCTGAGTGACTTGTTCTGAGCCATCACCTATCCAATGGGGTATGACATCGTTCTCGAGTTTTATTGCTTATAAGATGGGCTTACTCAATTCCTCAGTAAACAGCATTACACAAGCACCACGCACACACGTGCAAATCCAGAGTGGACAATAGCCCCAGGCGTGTTGGAGTGTTTGATGGAACAGCCACGGGAAAGCAAGCCAGGAGCCGGCTTTAAAAATAATATTTATTTATTACAATTGGCAGAGCAATGGAGAAAATTGCCACTTAGATAGGATTTTACATTTTGCAAAGCATTTTGTAATCAGCACAATTTCTCCCAACAATTCTTGAGGACAAGTTGTTTTTGTCATTCCCAATTGCAGGCAAGGAGAAGGTAGTGGGGAAAAGTGAAGGGACATGCTGTGCTTCTACTTATGCAGAGCACAAGCTAAAAGGAGAACTTTGGCTGAACTGAATGCAAGCCAACACTTTTTTTTTTTTTTTAATGTCTACTGCATGCTGGGCCCTGGGGATCTGGTTATACACAAGACCTGTATAAGATTCTGGGCTTTGCCCGCAGCTGGTTTCTCTGGAGGTGTATGTCCTCAGGGTTACCCAGAGAAGAAACAGTGACTTTCATATGTTGCCTAAAATTCTCTACTTATTGTTTTGCTCAGCCATGTCTGTTTTAAAGCTTCATTCAAGTTGTATGAGTCAGGACAGACTAGGTAATGCTGCGGTAATGACAACAAAAATCTCACTACCTTAAAACGACAAAATTTTATTCCTAGCTCAAGCTATATGTCCATTACAGGTCAGCAGTGGGGCTCTGCTAGTTACAGACACTCAGATATCCAGGCATATGGAGTAGTTATTGTCTCAAACATCACAGGTTAATGTGCTAGAGGAAAAAGAGAGTTCTGGAGATTCTTGCATTAGCAATTTAATGACCTGGTGTAGAAGTGCCACCTATCATTTCAGCACCCACTTGTTGGCCAAAACCAGTCACTTGGACCCACCCAACCATAAGGCATCCAGGGAATGTAATCTTATCTTTTGCTCAGAAAGTATTAAAACATGCCCTCCCCCTCTGCCAAGTACTCTGGAAGTACTTGACAAACACTGCTAATGACTACTACTCAAGTTAAATTTTATCCCATGCCAGGAAGAAAAATTAAAGTCAAAATTCTTGAGCTTGTCCTTAAGTCTGGAAAAACAGCAACTCTGCGGTTAGAAGGAATTTTTGCAACTGATTGGTTGTGCTTTTCTTATGTAGGAAAAACAGAAACTGAGATGTGTGCAAGGAATGGCTTTTTTGAAAACTCAGGTGTTCTTTGGGATACATTAAAAGGAAAAAGCCTAGCTAGTGCTTTTTGGAAAAAGTTAATAATCATGGCAACAAGAAAAAATAAATAAGAGGTATACAGATAGCAAAGGAAGAACTAAATTGTCTCTATTTGCAGATGATATGACTGTGCGTATAGAAGACCTTAAGAAGTCTACCAAAAAAAAAAAAAAAACCTGTCAGAACTAATAATTGAATTTAGACTGTTACAGGATACAAAATCAATATCAAAATCAATTGTATTTCTATACTTTAGGAATGAACAACTATAAAATGATATTATAAATAAATACCATTTACAGTAGCATTCAAAAACACATTTTTTGAGATGGCATTGCTTAGAGTTAAAAAATCAATTACTTAAGGATAAATTTAAGAAAAAATATGAAAGTCCTCTTTCCTGAATGTACAAAACAATGCTGAAAGGCGTTAAAATGATCTAAATAAATGAAGAGATATACCATGTTGACTAGTCGGAAGACTCAATGACATGTCCGTTTTCCTCAAATTGATGTAAAGATCTAAAATAATCCTAATCAAATTCCGGCAGGCATTTTTGTTCTATAAATTTACAAAATGATTTTAACACTTATTTGGAAAAGCAAGGGACCAGTAGCAGCCAAAATAATCTATAAAATTAATTACAAAATGGTAAGAATTACCCTACCAGATTTCAAGATTTACTATAAAGCCATAACAATCAAAATAATGTGGTTTGGGTGAAAGGATAGCATGCAACACAGTAGAGGGTCCAGAAATAAGTCCACACATATATTGTCACTTGATTTTTAGCAAGGGTGCCAGAGACATTCAATGGTGAAAGGAAAATGTCTTTGATGAATGGTGTTGCAACAACTGTATGTGCATACAAAAAACAAAGAAACTATCTCACGCCATACACAAAAACAAATTCAAGATGGGTTATAGACTTAAAGTAAAAGTGAAAGCAATAAAGCCATTGGAAAAAACATGGAAGAATATCTTTGTGATCTTGGGGTAGGGGGAATTTTTCTTAGAAAGAACACAGAAAGAACAAACTTTAAAAGAAAAAATTTATATAGTGGACTTTATCAAAATTAAAACTCTGCTCATCAAAAAAGCACTATCAAGAAAATGAACAGATATGTCACAGAATGAGAGAAAATATTCATAACACATTTATCTGACAAAAAGCTAGCATCCAAAATATATAAAGAACTTCTACAATTCAATAATAAAAAGACAAGCAGTACAATAAAAAGATAAATAAGCAAAAGACTTGAACAGACACTTCACAAAAGAAAATATGCAAATGGATAAGCACATGAAAGGTGTTTAACATCATTCCAAAGCAACCAAACCAAACCCACTGCCATCAAGTTGATTCCAACTCATAGCAACCCTTTAGGACAGAGTAGAACTGCCCCACAGGGCTTCCAAAGGGCTGCTGATGGATTTGAGCTGCTGACCTTTTTGTTCTTAACCACTGTACCACCAGTGCTCCTTAACATCCTTAGTCATCAGAAAAATGAAAATCAAAATCACAATGAGAATCATCACACACCATCTAGAATGACTTAAATGATAAAGGTTGACATCACCAAATGCTGAAGAGGATACAGAACAACAGAAACTTTCATGTTTTGAACTTTGGAATGTAATACAGTACAACCACTTTGGAAAAACTTGTTTGGTGCTTCTTAAAAAACTAAACATATATCCATCCTAGGTCCCAGAAATTTCACTCCTAAATATTTATCCAAGAGATATTAAAACATATGGCAACAAAAAGCCTGTACAAGACTTGAAATAGAAATTTTATTCATAGTCATTAAAAACTGGAAACAACCTGCACGTCTACCAACAGGAGAATGGATAAGCAAGCTGTGGTATAGTCATCCCATGGAATTCCACTCAGCAGTCCACAAAAACTACAAATACATCCAACAAAATGAATGAATCTCAAAAATAGTAAAAGAAGCCAGACACAGAAAGTGCATACTATATAATTCCATTTATATGAAATTCGAGAATAGGCAAAACTGATCCATGACGATAGAATTCTAGTGGTTGCTTCTGAGGAGAAGAGGGTTGCCTGGAAATGTTGTGTCTTAATATACATGCATCAAAACTGATGGAATGTGGTACATTTAAGATTGGAGCAGTTCACTACATGCAAATTATACTTCATGGGTTAACCATTACCTGCAAGGGAAACTGTGAATTGTCACCCTCTGGATGTTCCAACATTGACCAGGATCAGGCAATATTTCATTCTGTGATATATAAGGTCACCATGAGTTGGAACTAACTTGACGGTAACTAACAACAAAAACAACAGATGTTCCAAATACAATCGGGGCTATCACTAAGCAAAAAATGGGCAGATGAGTATTGGGCTGGCAACTACACACACACACACACACACACACTTAAAATATGCCAGACCCTATTCTCAGAGCACTATGCATTATGCATTAGCTCGTTTAATTCTCACAATGACTCTGTGAGGTACCATTCACATCCTTGCTTTGCAGATGACAGATCTCTCCTGCAGAGAGTATTGAAACTGTATGCCAGGGCATATAAAGACTGTCTGAAGGAAATGGAGATGTCTAATCCAGACAGTATGAGACTGAGGGAAATCAAGAGCTATCTACAAATCCCTGAAGTTCTAACACAGGGAAACGGGGTCAGAGTTCTTCTGGGTGGCCCCAGAGGGTTGCGGTAAGAACAATGGGAAGAGGATAAACCATGTCTGCTTCCAGTTCCATAAAAGGAAAAAACATTTTCCTAAGCACAGCCACCCCTTCCTCAGAGCCCCTCCAAAGTTCAGTGAAGAAGATATGGCCGATGGTGCCCACATTCCACTGGCAAGGAGAATGAGGTGGAGAGAGGTTACATGACTCGGCACATACTCAGTGGCAGAGCCAGGGCAAGAGCCTAATGTTTGTCCCCGTTCAGTCTGTCTCCCCACATTTAAATGGCGTCTGGGAAGAAGTACTGCTCAGTGGGCCAGCGGAGATTTTGGAGTCACGTAGATCTGGGTTAGTGTCTCCACCACCAAAAGCTGGGTGGCTTTAGGCTAGTGAATCTTTCTTCCTAAGCTTCAGTTTTCTCATTTGTAAAATGGGAGTGATAAATATAGTAGCTATTTCCTAAGATTAATGTGAGGAATAATAAGTGCTCAATAAACAGTAGCTGTTATTGCTCGTCCTGGAGAGCCAATCAGTGACATAGTACCTGGCACCAACGACCTTGATGCAGCCTAAGGTCACACGCCATGAGATGGAAAACATCTGGATCTTGTGCAATATTTGCCACGCCAAGGAGGACGGGAGGCCTAATTAAAATTGCTACTCCGTTTACATTATCAAATGTCAAGTTTTTTTTTTTCCTTCCCACAGAGCAAAGATTTTTCTTATCAAAAATCTATTCACTAAAATGCTAATGATCGTCAGTGATTAGAAACTGCTGCTCAAATTTTGAAAGTTCCCAGTGGGCCTCTCAGACATGGCTTGTAACTTGTCATTTGAAGAAATGTTCTCAACAAATCAAACTTTGCTGTATATGTTAAAAAAAAAAAAAAAAGATTTCATTTCCTTAACGCTTCACTGTGTGGGTCCAGGAGGGACTTTTGAGTTAAGTGACAGAGACCACATTATTAGTCGTGGAGCCAGTTCTAATAGATGTCTCTCAAGGCAAGATATTCTCAAATAGGCCCTGAAAAATGCTAACAAAACTCTATCAAGCTTATGTTAATTTCAATAATCATTTGGTTTGTTAAAAAGAAGAATGGTAAGCAATTTGCTTTTATTATCTTCTTTTTGTCCTCCCTCTCATTTTTCTTCTTCCTTTGCCTTCCTCTACAAGACCATGTGCCTCAACATGTAGCCAATGATCCTGACACCATCAGCTGTCCTGTCGTGGTCATGCCAGGTTCTCTGGGAACTCCCTCGCTGGGTCTCTACAGCCCCAGCAGAACCAGATGGACCGATGATATGGTTCCTTCTGGGCTCTGGGCTGCCCTGCCACGTGTAAGTAGTAGTCACAAACCTGAGGACTTCCGTCTCATAGTACCACAAATACAGTCTGGCCTCTTGGCCTCTCTAGGTTCTGGACAGTTTCCAGGTACACATGACTGGGTTGTGGTAGAATAGTCATTGCAGACACAATTAGAGGAATTGCTAACACAATTGTGGTGCGTATTTACCCAGCAACACTGAGCCAGCCAAGCTAAGGGCGCAAAGTTGGTGGGAAATGGTACTAGATAGTGTTAAGAACACAGACTTTGGAGCCAGACAGACTTGGGTTTAGTCTCAGCTCCACCATTTTGCTTATTTATTTGAGAAATATTTATTGAGTACCTGTTATGTGCCAGGCAGCATGCTAGGAGCTGGCGATAAAAAAAAAAAAATTTTTTTTTTTTTTTTTGCGATAGAGAGCTGATATTGTCCTGGTCCTCCTGAAACTTACAATGTGGTGGAAGAGATAACAACTAATTAAACAAATAAATTAATTAAATAGTTACAGACTCTGGTTTGTGTTATAAGAGAAATAACCCGAGTGCTATGACACGTGGTTTTTAAAGTGTGGGTTCTGGACCAACAGCATCTGTTCCACCTGGTACAATGGTTAATTTTATGTGTCCACTTGGCTAGGCTATAGAACCTAGTTATCTAATCAAAAACACTAATCCAGATGTTGCTGGGAATGTATTTGTAGATGCGGTTAACATCTACAATCAGTTGACTTTAAGTAAAGGAGATTACCCTTGATAATATGGATCTGCTCCTGTAAAGATTACAGCCTAAGAAACCCTAAGAAACAATTCTACTCTGTCCTATAGGGTCACTAGGAGTGAGAATCAACTCAACGGCATACAACAACTACATATTATATATACATATATATGATTACTAAGCAGTGGTGGCGCAGTGGTTAAGCATGCTAATCAAAAGGTCAGCAGTTCGAATCCAACAGCTGCTCCTTGGAAACCCTATGGGGCAGTTCTACTCTGTCGTACAGAGTTGCTATGAGTCAGAATCTACTTGACGGCAACAGGTTTGGTTTGGTTTATTGGTACTATTTCTCTGGAGAACCCTGACTGACTGATACATCTGAGAACATGTTAGAAATGCATATTCCCAGGTCCTACCCCAGACCTACTGAATCAGAAACTCTGGGGTGGGTCCTGTGTCTTAACAAGCCCTCCAGTTGATTTTGGTGCACACTAGAATTTGAGAACCCCAGTATAAATAATGGGGTGGTGAGCGGCTGCTTGACTGAGCAGTGTCAACAAGGCTGGCCTGACGAAATGACACTCAAATTCCTCAAGAACAAGCCTGAGCGATCCTTGTGAGGAGCCAGAGGAAAAGCATCCCTGACTGTGTGAATTTGAGCCTCAGTTTCTTTATCTGTGAACTGGGGTGAAAATAGTTCTGCCGTCATAGTGTTGTGATGAGGATTCAGTGGGTACAAGGCTTAGCACAGACTTTGGTGAGATGTAAGCTCTCTATGAATGAGTTATTTTTATTATGTGGAGCATGACACCATCAAGTCCCAGCTCTTGGACCTCCAACACTAAGAAGGTGGCAGTCCCCATCCCAGATCCCCAGAGGTCTACTCTATAATGTTGGTAGAATTGGGAGCACAAGTAGGAGGAGCCAAAGCTTCCAGGGAGTGCTTTTATTCTATTTGCAAAGGAACCCAAAGTACTGGGGTTTTTGTGCATTTTTAAAGTAGCACAGATCCTTGTAGATATTCCCAACAAGATGAGGTGGGACCCTTTCATCTTTGGGATGAAGGCTTGGTTAAAAATCAGAGGAGTCCCCCTCTGCCCAGCTGACCAGGAGCCACACCATGAATCTTGCTGAGAACCTACTAGATGCACAGTCAGTGACCTCAGAGGGCTTGTGACCTGGCCATGTATATAAGACACATAAGCAGCTGCTCGAAATACAAGGTAGAAAATGCTATTAGGGAGATGTCAGGCATTCAGGGGACAGGGAGATTGATTCCTGCTGCGGGCCTAGGGACACCTTCCTCGTTGTACCTTCCCTTGGGAACATCCATCATGTCTTGCAGGAGCTTCCAAGTCTAAAGAGCTTATTATTCCCTCATGCACCACTTTGCTCTTGGGACTGTAAATCAAAAATTCCAGTTCATAAAACTCTCAATTCTGGAGCAGAGGGGAGAGAGAGATTCAAAGTTGGTTTAACGTCTCTGACAGTGCTTTCAATGGGAAAGAAGCTATCTGAGAGTTGCCTCTACCATGTTTTAGAACTGGTAATCCCTTAGAAAATATCTAGACCAATTCTCCCATTATAGCAACAAGGAGCTGAGGCCAGAGAAGAGAAGAGACATTGCCGAGGCTACATATTAAGTCAGGGTAGCGCTGGGACTGGAATCCTGGCACTGTGGCCTCCTGTGGTGGTAAGGCTAGTTAACCTATGAACGCTGGTCTGGATTTGCTACCAGGAGCTCTAGACCTCTGTGCTGGTCTTTCCACTCTCACCAGTTACCACCAATTTCTTGTCCCCACATCCAGAACCTAAGCCCACCCACCTAGAATTGTTCCCTACCCCAGGGAAGCCAGACCAAAGTCCAAAGCTGAGACAGGGACCATTTTCCTTCCACACGGGTCCTCTTGCTTTTGCCCTATTTTGTTGCCTCTGGTCGATTCCTCATCTCTTGCCCTGGGCTTTGGCCCCCAAGGGTCTGGGTCCTTTTGTGGGATGGCTGCAGTTCTTGTTTTTTGACTCCCTGCTGCCAGCTTGTCTGCTCCCTGCAGACTCCCAACCTCATCTACTCATGTTTCTCTAGGGTCTCCGCATCCAGGCCTCCTGCTCACCTGGCAGGCCCTTGGCACTTACTTGGCTTTCCTGGCCCAATGAGCAACCCCCAGCATTCCAACCTCTACAGTGGCACCAAGAAGGATAAAACTCTACATTGCATCAAGGAAAGGCTCCAAATCTTACATTGCTTTAAAAGTCTTATGAATTAATAAAGCTAGAAAGAAAAAATTACATAAAAATGTGTGCTTGACTAGTGAAAATTATACTACTTAGAATGGATAACGTGAACTTAAGCCAATTGATCATCCAGGTAACAACAATTACTTGCATTATTATCACATGTCAGAGTAGCTGTGCTTTGAGTTTCATCTGATGATATCACTGAGCTCTAGAACAGCATCCTGGGCCTTCATATTTGTTGCTCATGTGGCTGTGTCATTGGCTCCCAATTTTAAGTCGGGAGAGGACACATTGGCTTTTAAACTTTTTGCTATTTTCAGATGTCATGGCAGATGGTGCCTTCATAAAATCATAATGTTAAAAGGATCTGAAGCCATTTAAGTCTACCTCAAACCTAGGGAAGGAATCCTACCCAAACCTCCCTGGGAATAGTCATTCAGTCTATTCTGAGAATTTCTGGTGATGGAGAGCTCACTACCTACAAGGCACTCTGATCTTTAAGCACCACTATTTGAGGGGAAATTCTCTTAATTGGAGTCAAAATCTGCCTCTTTGTGGCCCACGGCACTGGTCTTTGTTCTGTTGATCTGGAAGTTAGTAAAAATTCTCCCTGCTGCTGTCTTCCACATGACAGTCCCACAGTATTGTAAGGCATTGAGGTTGCTAGACCCAAGAGGCTGTGTGGTATAGTGGTTAAGAGCCTCTCTACCTAGGCTCAAATCCTGGTTCCACCAACTACTAGCTATTATTATGTTGAGAAGCTTATGTAATCTCTCTATACCTCAGTTACCTCAACTGTAAAATGGGGATGAATATATCTGTCTTGGAGTCCCGGGGCGGTATAAAAGGTTAAAATGCTCAGCTGCTAACCAAAAGGTTGGAGGTTTGAGTCTACCCAGAGGCTCCTCAGAAGAAAGAAGATCTACTTCCAAAAAATCAGCCGTTGAAAACTCTATGGAGTACAGTTCTATTCTGACACACTTATGGTCACCATGAGTTGGAATCAACTCGATGGGAACTAGTCAGTATCTATCCTATGGGCTTATTGAGAGGATTAATGAACTAATACATTAAAGGCACTTGGGGCAGTGCCTGGCTCCTAATAAGCTTGACATATGTGTTAGCTGCCATTATTTTCTTAGTTTCCAACAAACTAAATACTCTCCACTAATTCACCACTTACCACTTAAAGATTACTTAAGACTTCTTCATATGGAAACAACTTGGGAGTCCTGTGAAGTTCTCAGATCAGGTACAAGAAAAAAAATTAGAGCTGTTATGAAAATTAAATGAGTTATTTCATGTGAAGTGCTGAGTACAGTTGCTTAGTATATAGCCTCAATATTAAGCACCTAAATATTAGCAGTTATGGGTAATGCTGCTATTCAACTAGACTAAAATAAAGAAGGGAGATTGCTTGATGATACACATGTCTCAAATCTAACTGACTTTTGAATAACTTAGATGTGTACCTAAGTGAAATGTCTTAAATAAAGATTAGGCATGTGTGCAGAAAACTGCTCTAATTACTCAGCTTGAGCAGACACATTCCTGTCTTTGGAGACTCACAAAATCTCAGTTACCGTTTCCCCCCAGGTATCGCGCTTCACAGTGATGAATGGGAACTGATTCTTGGAATGGAAATGCTATTTCCATGGGGCTGCAGCAGCAGCAGCAAAGGCATTGGGTTGGTGTTTAAAATGCACAGTCTTAGAGAGGGGGCCTGAAGCTGCCTCCAAGAGCATCCCCAGCTCAGTACTGAGACTCATGGAGAACAAGAAAGCCTTCCCCAAACAGGAGTTCCAGGCTCATCAGGGACTGACCTGAAGTCACAGCCACAGCAAAGCAGAAGCTCCAGATCCAGCGCCTTTTCCCAGGCAAGTGGACCACGCTGTCAAAGAGATTCCAAAAACAGCACATGCCTTTCTTTGTTCCCCTCCTTGCCCCTACCTTTTTTGGCTGTCATTGTTGAGTGTGACTATATATCGCCTTGACCTCTGCATGCGTTGTCTCATTTAGGCTCACAATGACCATCTGAGTTTGGTAGGTTTGTTCCCATTGCACAGATAAGAAAATTGAGACCCATGTGTGGTCTTATTTGGGCTATTCGTAACCATTCCAATTCTCACTTCCCCACTCCCTGTGAAGACAGGCGTGGCCAGACTGGCTCTGGCCAATGAAATGAGAATGGAAGGGAGGTGGCTCATCGTGCTCTCCCCTCTCTACCTAGGTCATTGCAGGAGCATGTGCCAAACAGAAACCTCCATAAATCTGTTTCTGGAGTTACTACAATGACTACAGCCTCAAGCCAACCCTTGATAAACATGCAACATAAACAAGAGAAAAATCTCTGTCATTTTAAGCCAGTGAGACTTTTTTTGGAACTATTTGTTACTCCAGCATAACCTAGACTATCCTGACCGACAAAGAAATGTTAGAGAATCTACTCAAGTTTACACAGTTGTGGAGTTGGAATTGGAAGCCTGGTTTGTCTGATGCCAAAGTTTGTGTTCCAACCACGCCAACACCTCTTCCTTTCTTCTTTTCTCTCTAGTTCTCTGCCTCACTCCCTTCCTTCCCCACCCTAGCCTGCTGGTTGGCTAGCTATGCTCCAAGAGTAAAATCATCCCGCTCCACTCTGCCTGGTAGGAAGGACTTCTCTGGCCCTCAGAAACGTCCCTTTAACGTCTCCTGAGCTGCCCACAGTTTTTACAAAGTCAGCCTGGGCCCCAGGTGCAGGGGAGAAGGGAATGGAATCCCTTTTACACAGCTGTCTGACCTTTTTCAGGTGCCTGTCCTCTCCCTCCCATCCTGAGGGCCCTGCCTCTAACACTCCAACCTCACAGGCTTCTTCCCTTTCTTAAAATCTTTTCATGGCTCCCACTGCCCTCAGGAGAATGGCTGACCCTGAAGGCACATAATGAGCCACTTCCTGCTTCCTTTCCACTTTTCACTCCGGCTTTCCTCTGCATGAAACTCTTGCATCATCCATTACCCAAAAACCAAAAAAAAAAAAATCAGTTGTATGGGGTCGATGCCAACTCATGGTGACCCCATGTATGTTAGAGTAGAGGTATGCTCTATAGGGTTTTCAATAGCTGATTTTTCAGAATTAGATCACCAGGCCTTTCTTCCATGACCCCTTTGGGTAGACTCAAACTTCCAACCTTTCTGGAGTTGACCCATCCCAGGGACTCCCCAACAACCAAAAGAAACTTTTATTACCCAGACCTCCCAGGCACATGCATGTAAGTATCCCCTCCTTCCTGAGTCCTGCCCATTCCTATTTTTCCCACCTTCTCACACACACACAGAGCTGCCACCTCCCCTCCATCTCCCTGACTCCTTGTACACCCCCGATTGCAGCAGGAATTACACTGCGTTGCCCTGTCTGTACACACTGTGCCTCCCCCCAGACAGAGGCGCTCAGGGCAGGGACCACATCTGACTCCTTCCTGTGTCCCCAGAGACCCCGCACGGCCCGACCTAGAATAGGAGCTTCCTCCACTGTGGCCTGCGATGCTCAACACCAGCTGCCCGAGACCCCGTGCTTAAGCAGAGCAACAGAAAGGGCATTTGGGAACATCCCCTCCCCCTCCCCCTCCCCCAAAAAGATCCCGCTGAAACAAACAAAACGTGCTCTTTTCTCTGAGGCCCAGACTGGCTCCCCCCCCCCACCCCTCCGCGCTGTGCCTTCAAACATCATCTGCTTCCGCACTCCAAGGTCTATCTATCATCTTCGCCAGAATCTGTCCCCGTGTGGCTGTGGCAGGAAAATAGTCAACAGTTAACACAATCAGGGCTTGTTCCATTGTGGGGAGGGCGGGGGGGAGCGAGGCTGGCAGGGCTGAGCTGGCTACTGCACGCATATGCCTACAACTGGGTTCTCTCGGGAGACCCTCCTCCTCCTCCCCCTTCCCTATTTTCCTTTATCAAGGAGGCAGGGCAGGACAGGTGCAAACATCGTCCCATTTAGCACCGCCTCTCTCCCCACGGCCATTCCTCTGTATTCTGACATGTCTTGGCCTCATTTCAGCGTTCTTACCTGCCCGTCATCACCGGGATGTCAGTGGCCAGGGACAGGGAATATAGGTCATTTAACACTTCTTCATGCCTTTAGTAACAATTGTTGTACCTGAACATTCAATTTATAGAAACACAGCTCATGGTGGAAATTCCTCACTTAAAGAATCCCAGTGGAACCTCAGGGGGCAGGCATGTTTGGAGAAGGGGAGAAAGGAAAAAGAAGACTGCAAAGCGATAGGTCAAGTCCTTTTCAGTGGTGTCTATGTTTAGGGCCCCCGTTCCTTTTCAGCCTCTGATTTCTGATTTTAACGCCTTTGCTTAATGGCCAGGGGGTGAATGGGTATTGGAGACCCAGTTCTAGAGTTACTCCATAGTGATGTTCATGTCCAGAGAGACAATATTTCTGTACTTGACCATGGCTGGGGCATCCTCAGGGGCAATTCAGGGCAATACTGTGAAACAGCCATCACCTGTTGTCAGTGTGTTGTACTGTGGTGGCTTGCATGTTGCTGCGATGCAGGAAGCTATGCCACCAATATTTCAAATACCAGCAGGGTCACCCATGGTAGACAGGTTTCATCAGAGCTTCCAGGCAGACTAGGAAGAAAGGCCTGGTGATCTCCTTCTAAAATTAGCTAATGAAAACTTTATGGATCACAACAGAACATGGTTCAATTCACTTGCTTGGACACATCATCAGGAGACGTCGGCTGCTGGAGGACATCATGTCTGGGGAAGAAGAGGGCCTGCAAGGTGTGAAACGGGTTGGCCCAATAGCCCAACAGCTGAAACAACAGACTTGAACTTGCTGGCGATCATGAGAGTGATGCAGGACCCAGCAACATTTTGTTCTGAACATAAGGTTGCTGTGAGTCAGAGTCAATTTGATAGCATCTATGTCTGTATATCTATCATCTATCTACCTATCTGTCTCTATCTATCTGTCTGTCTGTCTATCTATCTATCTAGAAACAGAGTTAAGAAGAAAGCGTCGAGAGACAGTGCCTACCAACCAGAATTCTCCATCCGCTCTTTGTCTCTCTCTATTCTGCTTATGGGTTGCCCCTAAAGATTTGAGCTGTGGCCACAGAAGTAGCCATAGAATACCCTCATTAAGCCTCCCTAAATGTCCCCATGGGTGGGGCTGGGACACCTTCTCAAAGCCACTCCTTACAGGTGCCTGATTTGAGAGTACAGAGAAATAGCAAAGTGGTTGATTAAGTGTATACTATCCCCAACTCCCCATAAAATCAACCAAGTACAATTGCTCTGCTCCAGGTGACACTAAGCTGTCTCAGCCATTGAGAGAGGGTGACTTCTCCCAAACCACCCAGGAAAAGGCTGATTGATCGAGTTGAATTCATTTTTCCTCCTGAATACAGAGACAAATGCTTACAAATTGAATGAAATTGATGCAATTTCTGCAAGTGAGGTTATTCAATTTTCAATGGCCTCATTCTGTGCCTTTAGCATGCTCCTCACAGTTTTAGGGCAAATAATATTTGTTTTCTCCCCGCACACACATAAAACTGTTTCCGGCACTCTGAAAGCCCCTCTTTGGGGTATTTGCACTGAATTCCATTGCTGTAAACATTTGCTGGGGCTAGCGTTCCTTGAGTGCTTACTATGTGCCAGGCATTTTTACATGGATGATCTCATGGAGACCACATACCCTAGCCCCTGGGTTTCAAGCAGCGGATTTTATTTTGAGTATATGATTGATTAGTAATGCCTGCCATGGGTAAAGGTACAGGTGACACCAGAGGTGAAGTATATTTATGGACCCTGCCCTAGACCCAAACTAATATACCTTTCTCCTATTCAAAACAAAACAGTTTTGAAATTACCACATTCTTCCCACCTCTAGTTCAATAAAATTTTCTGACCTAATGGTCAGAACTTGGGAAGTTTTACCTTAATGCTACCTGGGAAGGAAGAGTTTGACAAACAATTTAACATTGGCTTCAAGATTGCAACGGGAGTGTTTAATTTGCTCAGGAGACTCACTGTCCTCAAGGACTCTAGTCCATTAGCTTTTGTCCAACTAATGACAAGTGAGTTTTCTATATTCATTAAAGCAGACTTGGGATTTGGCTTGAGGGGCAGTGAACTGGAGAGGAAATAGCACTGGACTCAGGAGGAATGTTCTTGATTACTTGCCGCACGTTTTGAAAAAGAATAAAATGGTGTTTTCTAAAATCCCCTGAAGTCTGACTTTTCTCTGATACAGGCAGGTGTACCTTCCAATGGAAGCCAGGGTTTTGCCCAAAAGGAGGTTTTCAGGTTAACTCAAGTCAAGTCATCTCAACTCAGGTCACTCCAGGAGGCACTCCCTGTCTCCTCCTGGCGGGCTGTGTTGGCAGAGAGAGAGGTAAGAGGCTGAGCCTTGCCCTCAGAGAGCTCACAATCTAATGGGGAAACCAAGGCAGCATCTACACCCTGAAGGTGAGAGCAGTAACCTGCTGGTCACTGTTGCTTGCACCCTGAGCCCCTTCATCTCCTATCCTAGCTTTGGAACTCAACTAACCCCAGCACAATAAACATTCACAGAGCCCCTACTGGGTTCCAGAAACCTTTTAAAAAGACAGAAGATCTCACCATGCTGCCCTGGCCCTGTGCCTGCAGCTTTACCACAGTCACCCTCATGCGTCATGGGGTCTGGGTTGCTCCCTGAGTCTCTGCTCAGAAATAACCTCCCAGATGCCTGCAGAATAAAGTCAGAGGCTTTTGAAGCTATTGCTAGTACAAATAGCACCTTTGTGTAAAATATTGTCATGGTTTTATCAGGAGACAGCTGGCTCACTCCAAAGGGATAATTGGATATACACCAATGTTCGCTGCAGGACTGTTCACAATAGCCAAAAGGAGGAAACAGCCCAAGTGTCAATCAGCAGATGAATGGGTAAGCAAAATGTGATATACATGTAATGGAGTATTATCCGGCCATGAAAAAGAATAAAGTTCTGATACATGCTATGACATGGAAGAACCTTGAAAACATGTCGAGTGATATAAGCCAGACACAAAAGGAGAAATATTGTATGATTTCACCTGTATGAAATATCTAGGATAGAAAAATGCATAGAGGCAGAAAGAAGATTAGAAGTACCAGGGGCGGAGGAATGGGGAGTTACTGCTCAATGGGTACAGACTTCCTGTTTGAGATGATGAAAAAGTTTTGGACATAGATAGTAGTGATGATTGCAAAACACTGTGAGTGTAATTAATGTCACTCACCAACAGTTAAAAACGGTTAAAATGGCAAATTTATGTTTATATGTTTTACCACAATAAAATTATTTTTGAAAGAATAATTGAAGAGAGCTTAGTGAGGAAATTATTTACAGAGTTGTGATCAGGGTTAAGGAAACCAGCAAGTGGTGGTGAAGCACCTCGACAACAGAGAGGAGCCGTTACCACCTTCAGACCGGACGGGGCACCGGGAGAAGGCAGTTAGGAAGGCCCCTCAGAGCTGCACCTGTACAGGACGCTGAGTACAAGCGGTGGACTTCAATAGAGGAATAGCCGCTGCCAAGCTACAGGGAGGGAGCCGAGGGAATAAATACCCTGGCCTCTCTCCACCAGCCTTGCCTTCTCCTGCTGAGGTCTTCACTGGGTAAACAGGAAGAGAGAGAGCAGGGAGCTTGGTTCATATGCAGGCCATAGAAGTTGTCCTTCCAGGGCACAGAGCAGGGGCAGGGGAAGGGTGGAAAGTGGATCTTGGGGAAAACCGAGATGTCTAGCACAGCACCCCTTCCTCCAGACATTTGCTGCCATCTGCCGGAATGCCATGATAAACATTCTGATCTACAATGATTACGATGTGGATGGTGGCCCCAATGTTGTCAGGGCATGGTCCCTCCAACCATTAGTGATAGTGCTGGCTGTAATCAAAACTGACCCCAGGTCTTCCCCATACTTAGCCCATACTCTGGCTCCCCCAAACACCCTCAGCAAAAGTCGTGACTTCCCAGAATTTGCCCACATGCTCCCTCCTCTGTGATCCCCCCTCCCATCTCCATGTTTACCCAATCTGGAAAGCCTAGGGCAAATGCCACCTCCTCTTTGAAGCCTGTCTGATTCCACCAATTGGAAGCTGTCTGCTTCCTCAGGGATGCTCACAAAACCTCCCCTGTACCTATCCTTCAGCAAGTCTATACCACGGTGACTCAGGGGCCAGGGGTGCTCTCATTCTTTTTTCTCTCTCGCCACCCCTGCGCGCCCTCCCCCGACACTAGGCTCTTTGGGAGTATTAAGCGCGGATTGTTCACCCCTGACTTTATTCCTGAGTCCCTTCAGGCAACCCAGCCTCTTTGTCCCTTACGAAATCATCCAAGAGGTCATTTGCCATCATGTGTACACGTCGTGCACAACGCACATTAACTCGTTCAAACTCCCCAAACCATAGCAGTTGATGATACATTAGCCTTTTGATGATCACCAAATATTTCCAGTTCTCTCTTCAGGCACTTAGTGAGGTTGCATCTGCCTCCCCCCTTGGAGTCATATGTGGCCAAGTGGGTTGTTTCGGCCAATGAAAGGTGAGCAGTTGTGCCGTCTGTCCCCCCTGGGGAAGCCTCCAGAATCAGTGCATGATTGGCCACTCTCCCTCTTTCCCGCTGTCACTGTGACAGCACTGTTCCACAAATGGCTGTTTTGTCAGCCTGGGTCCTGGGTGACAATGACAATAACACAGAGCAGTGCCCTTGGCTGACACAGGTGGGTCCCAATGAGAGTAAGAAATAAACGTTGTTTTGGGCCCCTGAGATCTGGGAGGGGCTCGTTACCACAGCATAACTTAGCCCATCCTGACTGATACCTGTGAAGTTGTCCCCATTTCATAGATGAGAAAACTGTAATATTGATATCTTGGATATGACTGAATATTACATAGATTGATCTATGTAAACTGGCACATGATAAACACTGAATAGATGCTAGCTAAGTAAATATCTTTACTCTAGAACTCTAGATAGAAATAGACAAGGATAGATACAAGCATGCCTGTGACCCTGAGCCAGTAAATCCTTCTGGGCTGCAGTGTAGGACAGCTCCAGGTATCACAGCCAGGAAGGAAGGCCAAGGCTCCCACAAGTCCCAGGTGGCTCAGCTGTCCCTTATGCGCATTTCTTCTGGTCCTCCCCAGACCAGAGCTTGGAAATCAGCAAACCTCAGCAAACGCCAACCCTTCCCTTGTTTCTTAAGTCTGTCGAGCCATCGACCTTGATTCACTAGCAATTGCTCCTGGCTACGTGTGAGCTGCAGCCATGGATTTTCTTTCCTCCTGGGTTAAATTTCTGGGTGAATGTCTGTCACCTCCAGCTCACCTGCATCTGGAGGAGCCTGGAAGGGCTGGGAGGCAGAGGAGAGTTTGTGACAGCCAGAGAAGGCAGATACCCCCACCCCTTCCCACGCCCATATCCTCGGTGTCAGAGTGATCACTCTTGATTGATAAAGGGTAACACTATTGAGCATTCCATTTGTATGATGCTCCCCTGTTTACATTGAAAACATTTTCCTTTTCTTTCATATACTAAACACTGCATGCTATATTAGGCTGAAATTTCTGACCTCATCAACTCATAATTTTTGCAACGGCAGCAATGATAATAGCTACTCTTTTTCAGTGTTAGCTCGGTACCGCGCCTGTGCTAAGCACTTTACATGCATTGTCCCATTTTATCCTCCCAACAAGTGTGTGAGGTAAAAGTTCTACACCATCAGCTTCCTTTTACAGATGAAGCAACTGAAGCACAGAGAAGTTGCAACAGGACCAGACACAGATAGGAAATATTGAAGCCAGGACTCAAACAGAGGTCAGTTTGATTCCAGAATCCCAGTACCCTAATCTTGGTGTCTACAAAGGGTTGCAGGGCAGAGAGAAGGGAGCTCAGATCTCATTTCCTCCTCTCAAAAGCCTTGTACGGTAGGCTGAACTGTCTCCATGTTGCAGATGAAATTACTGAGGGCCAGAGATATAAGACATTTGCCCAAAGTCACACAGAAAGCAAGTGGTAGAGCTGGAGTCATTCTTGAGTCTGCATGTCACCAAAGTCTCCTCTGTACAGGTAGTCGCCATCCATCTAAACAGGAGATAGGCTTGTAATGAAGAAGGGTATCATAGGCCAATAGTAAATTTAATAGAAACATAAGCAGAGTTTTGAGGGAGCACAGAGGAGGGATTAAGTAACTCTGGGGCAATCAAAAAAGGCTTCCAAGAGGAGAAGGCATTTGAGTAAAGACAGGAGAGGAGAGAATCCTGGTAGAGTGGCACAAAGGCCTGTCATGCTATAGTCATGAGGTAGAGTGGTCAAAGGTGCCATTTTGAGAGCCTCTTGCTGAATTCCCTCTTTCCTTTGGTCTGGATGCTCAGTCAACTCCAATGGGAGGGGAAGTTACAGTCTCAGCTCATTCTCTGAAAGGGGGATAGCCAGGCCTGGGGCCCAGGGTTGTTGGCATCCTGAGAGATCTCAAGGGATACACCTGTAGGGATTGGACAGACTGAATCTTCCAACCAAGTCTAATTTCCCTGCTGCACCCAGACCTCTCTTCTTGCCATTGTAATTCCAGCTTCATTTATTTTATACCCACTGTAACCGTCTAGAAGGAAATTGGGCAAACATGAGAAGGGAATAAAATAATAGCAGTTTTTTAGTCTGGAACATTCATTAAATGCTCTTTGCTCATCACACTGGTATTTAAATGGAGGAGGGGTCTGGGGTGGGCACAGGGTATTGTTAACAACTGCCTCAGCGTGGCAGCAGGCAACAGGAATGACAGACTTGGAAAAGGTTTTCCAGATTCTGTTGAAGTGATGAAAAACAACACATCTCAAAATGGAAGTAGCTGCACACAGGACCTCTCCGTGGATTTTGCAGACAGTGGCAGAAGCTCTGCCCTGTTCCTTTCCTAACAGGACTGAATTAATTCAGGGACCACACGAGCCTTGTGCTCCCATTTCGATTACAGACAGACCTAGTTTTTGCAGAACTCATTAACTAGCGGGTCTGTGGGGACCTGGGCTTTCCAGCCTTGTTGGACAGGCCTCGAGAGATGGCTTCTGAGGAATCCAGGCACCTGGGGTATGTGCAAGGCCTGTGCTGAAGGCTGGGCCTCTGAAGGAAGCTCTCACCGTTCTTGTGAGTCTGAAGGAGGTCAGTGTGTAGAGGAGGCAGGGAGGAGGCTGAGCAGGCTGCTACTCACCTCCACACCAGCCTGTGGCAACTGAGGGCCCTACAACTGAGCAGAGTTGGACATTAGACTGTTTGAGCTCTGAATTTCCTATACAAGGTCATCCTCCCAGTAGCAACAGATCTTGTCAGTACGCTACAGGAGGAACCCCAAATGGAGACATGTGGACATGTTCAAATGCTGACTGGCCTTCAAGGTTAAGGTCCAGCATCCCCTCCTCCAAGAAACCTTCTGGGTCAGCCTAGCTGGCCGTGATCCACCTCTTCCCTCTTTCTATTCCCACTTTTGTCTCTATACCAAGACAGTATGCCCTTCATCTCCTGTGTGACAGGTATCTCCATCCAGGTCATATCTCTCCTGGTAGGCTATAAGGTCCCAAGGGAAGGCTCCTTTGAGTACATACTCGCATTCCCAGGACTCAGCAAATATCATGTACCATGTTTACTTGTCAAATGTATAAATGAATAAACGAGTGCAAAGATGAGACTACAGGCAAAAAAAAGTAAAAAGAATACATCATTTCACAAAAGTCTTTCCAACAGCTAATAGTAAGAGACGAGTGGAGATAACCCAGTTGAGTGGCAATATACTTACACACTCTGTGACAATATAAAGGCAAGATTCTTGTGGCGCAACAGAGCTAATAGTTAACACAGACTCTGTATAAGACTGTTCAGATTCATCTCCCAAGCTGAACTTAAGAGCTGTGTGACTTTGGCCAAATTATTTATCTTCTTTTTGCCTCAGTTTACCCATCTTTAAATTGGGGGTGATGAAACGGTACTTACCTCATAGGATTGTTATTGGGAAAGTGCTTAGAGCAATGCTTAGCACATAGCAATGAGCCATTATCCCCTCTGTTCTTTGACTCACTCAAGGGCTGCTGCTTCTCTGTGACTCATCTTCCCTCTCTCCACCACATACACCTGGTCTCTGAGCACCTCAGAAACCAAGGTGTGCTGAGTTGATGGGGACCCCCAGTGGCCAATACATGGAACTGTATGACCACTGTTTCTTCTTCACTTCTGTATTTAACTTCATTGCACTGGAGAATGTTGAATGTACCCACGTCTCCTTACTTCTTATGCTCACATTCAGTTTATGCTGCCTCAGACACAGTCTTATACGTAAACACACATCCTCTCTAAACCCATTTTCCTTTCCTCCACTTTTGTCCACTTACCTTTAAGTAAACTTCTTCTTTTGTCTTTTATTCTTTTTCTCCCTCGTTTTGTTCTACCTGATAGCCCCAGGCTGTACTGTGCTGTTCAATAGGTAGCCACTAGCCATGAGTGGCTATATTCTTTCAAATTTAAACTCATTAAAGTTTAAATAAATTCATTAAAATCAGATAGAAGTGAGGTGAAGCCAACATGGTGCTATAGTCAGATGTACCACGTGGTCCCTCTGTAGCAAACATCTAAAAACTAGGTAAAATAGATATAAATATTAATCCTGAAACCCTAAGCATCAAATGAAGGGATAAAGACCTAGATCAAACACTGAATGCAAGCAGAAACTCATGGGGAACAGAGAATAAGGAGAGCTACAGTGTGGAGGTTCCCTACCAACTAACGCAGTGTCGTAGTCATCCAGGGCTGCTATAACAGAAATACAAGGGGATGGCTTTAACAAAGAGAAATTTATCCTCTCACAGTCTAAGAGGTTAGAAGTCTGAATTCAGGTGCCGGCTCCAGGGGAAGGCTTTCTTTCTCTGTCAGTTCTGGGAGAAGGTCCTTGTCATTAATCTTCCCTGGTTGAGGAGTTTCTCAGTGCAGGAACCCCAGGTATAAAGGATGTGCTGTTCTCCTGGCACTACTTTCTTGGTGGTATGAGGTCCCCCATGTCTCTCTGCTCACTTTTCTCTTTTATATCTCAAAAGAGATTGGCTTGAGATACAACCTAAACTTGTAGGTTGAGTCCTGCCTCATTAAGGTAACTACTGCTAATCGTACCTCATTAACATCATAGAGATAGGATTTACAACACACAGAAAAATCAGATCAGATGACAAAATGGTGGACAATCACACACTACTGGGAATCGTGGCCCAGCCAAGTTGACAGATATTTTGGGGGGACGCAATTCAATCCATGACATGTGGCACAGCTTCACCATCTTGGAGCATCCCCAGCCATGACTCCAGACAGAGAGTATGGGAAGGCAACTTCATGGAGCTCCCTACAGAAGACAGTGCACCCAGTAACCAAAGAAACACGCTTTCCCACTCCCCACCCTTTTGCCCTGTATGCTGCCTCTGCTGCTTCCCAATGAGCCATGCCATGCCACTCAGCCAAAGAGACACTGGCTCACTGCCACCTCAGATCCACCCTGCCCCGCCAGCCAGCTCTCTCCACGTAATTTTTTTTCTCTTCCTTCCTTTCTTTCTTCCTCCAATGTAGCCCTGTGTGCCACCTCTATCCCTTCCCAAGGGGCCATACTGTGCTGCTTGGCTGTAGAGGCACCAGCTCACCCCCAACCCAGGTCCACCCCACCCACAATGGCCAGCTCCCACCATGACATTTTTTTTTCTCTTTCCCTTCCTCCCTTTTCTTTCTCCCTCCCACCTTGCCCTGTGCACGACCTCCACCCCTTCCTGATGGGCTGCTTGTCTAGAGAGCCACAGCACACGGCCACCTTGGGTCTGTCCTGCCCCCATCCACTGGCACTTTTTTCTTTTCTCTTTTTTCCTCCCACCTAGCCTTTCCTGTCAGGCCATGCCTCACCACCTTGGCTAGACAGCCATCAGCCAATGGCCACCCCATGTCCACCCCACCCCCACACAGAGGCTCCGCCTTTGCTGCCTTTTTTTTTTTTTTTTTTTTTTGCTTTTGTTTCTTTCTCTTCTGTCTCCCTCCCACCTAGCTCCACACATCACATCCCCTCCATTCCAACCAGCCCTTGGGTCTACCCCATCCCCACTAGCCAGACCCCACCATGCTGCCAGTTTTTTCCCCCTTTTCTTTCTCTTCTTTTTCCTTCTCCCTCAGACGTAGCCCTGTATACCACCTCCCCCTGCTGCTGGACCTCACCACGCCACCAGGGCTAGAGAGCCACCAGCCTGCCACTGCCCCAAAGTCTGCCTCATCCCCACTGTACTACCACTTACTTTATTTTTTCTTTTACTTTCTTTTGTTTCTTTCTACCTCCCACCTAACCTCGTACACCATCTCCCCCCTTTTCCAACTGAGTTCCTAGGTACACCCAGCCCCACACACTAGCTACCCTTTTTTTGTTTTAAAACTTTCCCTCTCTTTTCTTTACTTCTCCCCCCCACCTAGTCCTGTATGCCACCCCCCCCCACTGGCCCCCAACATGCCACTGTGGCTACAGCATCCCTGGTGCTCAGGCCTGCCACCATTGCCCCTCCCACACTTGACCAGTTGCTGAACAGTGGAAAGGGAGCCTGTACCACTCTCCATCCAACACCCCTGCCTATCTGGCGAGGGACTCTGAATGCTCTCACACAGCTGGACCAACATCAGGAGGCAAACAGTGCCCATCCAGTCCACCCTCAGCCAACTTGCCAAACCAGTGTTCAGCAAAGTGGGCTCATGCTGCCTGCTGCTACCCTGCCCAACTGGACAAGCTGTGAGAACTATTGTGTCCACAGATGAGCAAGCAGCAAAACACAGCTGGCCCACCTGCCCTAACATATTAAAACAAAACAAAAACAGATTGAAACAAATGAATATACAAACAATAAATAAAGAAAATAATACCTTAATGTCTTGGAGAGAGCAGGCCCTATCAAAATATATAAATAAACAGGACAAGATGCTCCAGCAAGTGACCAAAATAATCAGATGACCAGCTGGTAGAAAAAAAGGCAGTGGAACTACCTGGTATGGAATTAAAAAGACTAACATTTAGGGCTCTCTGAGAAATTAGGAAAGAGATCAAGGAAAAAACAGACAAAACCAAAGAAAAAAATTAACAAATTTATGGAAAACACAGACCAAAACCAGCAAAAATCAAGGAAAACACAAAGCAATAGAAGAATTCAGGAAAATAATACAAGAACAAAATGTCAAAATAAAAAATTAGAAATCATACAAACACAGCAACTAGAAATCCAACAGATAACAAAGTTTCAGAAATGGACAACTCAATAGAAGGCTTTAGGAGCAAATTTGAAACAATGGAAGACAGAATCAGCGGGATTGAAGACAAACCCATGGACACCACTTTGTTTGAGGAAAAATCAGAGAAAAGAATGAAAAAAACTAAGAATTATGTGGGACACAATCAAGAGTGAAAATTTTGTCATTATTGGTGTTCCAGAACAGGGGGAAAAAATGGAAAACACAGAGAAAATTGTTGAAGATTTGCTGGCAGGAAACTTCTTAAATATCATGAAAGACAAAAAACTGACCATCCAAGGTGCTCAATGAATCTCATGTAGGATAGACCCCAAAAGAAAACCACCAACACACATCATAATCACACTTGCCAAAAACAAAGACAAAGAAAGAATTCTGAGAGCAGCTGAAGAAAAATGAAAAAGTCACCTACAAAGGGAAAACAATAATACTAAACTCTAATTACTCAGTAGAAATTATGCAGGCAAGAAGGCAATGGGATGACATACATAAAACCTTGAAAGGAAAAACTGCCAACCAAGGATAACATACCCTGCAGAAAATGCTCTCAAATATGATGGCAAAATTTGGACATTTCAAGATAAACAGAAATTAAGGGAAATCTCAAAAACCAAACCAAATTTAAAAGAATTATTAAAGGGAGTCATTCGGTTACAGAACCAACAGCATCAGGTAACAACCAGAATCTAGGACACAGGACATCATCAGCCAGATACCAACCTAGACAAAGAACTCTCAATAATAAAACAAAGCTAAAAAAACTTAAAACAGGGAAACAGATGTCAATCTGTAAGTGATGACAACATCAAAACAAAAAAGGGGGAATAAACGGTGTAGGTATAGAACTCTCAAATGGAGAAGAAGTCAAGGCAATATCAAATAATAAAAGACTAATTCAGACTTACAAAGATAAAGATAAATTTCAAGGCAACCACAAAGAAAGTTAGCAAACCTACTCATGAAAATAAAAAAGAAGAAAAACACACAGATTCAGTAAACATAAAATCTACAATAATGAAAGAAAAGAAAATCTACAAACAAAAGAAACTCAGCACAGTAGAATAAGAGGAACAAAGAAAATATCAACACGACAAGAAAAAAGAGCACAACAGTGTGACAGCAATAAACTCATACCTACCGACAATCACACTGAATGTAAATGATTTAAATGCACCCATAAGAGACAGAGAGTGGCAGAATGGATTAAAAAAACATGACCCATCAATATTCTGTCTACAAGAGACACATCATAGACAGGAAGACATAAATTTATTAAAAATCAAAGGATGGAAAGAAATACATATGAAGCAAATGGTAACCAAAAAGGGCAGGAGTGGAAATACTTATCTGAGATAAAATAGACATCAAGGCAAAAACAACAATAAAAGACAAAGAAGAACATTATATAACGATTAAAGGGACAATCCACTGAGAAGACATAACCTTAATAAATATCTACACAGCCAATGACTAGTCTCCAAAATACATAAAACAAACTCTGACAGCACTGAAAAAAGAAACTGACAGTTTCACAATAATAGTAGGAGACTTCAACACATCACTCTCAGTAAAGGACAGAACATCTAGAAAGAAACTCAATAAAGATACAAAAGATCTAAAGACCAAAATCAGCCAACTAGACTTCATAGATATATACAGAACACTCCACACAACAGCAGCAAAGTATACATTCTTTTCCAGTGCACATGGAACATTCTTTAGAACGGACCACAGTTTTAGGCCACAAAAAAGCAACCCTCAATAAAACCCAAAGCATCAAAATAATACGAAGGGAGGCGGGGCCAAGATGGCGGACTAGGTGGATGCTACCATGGATCCCTCTTGCAACAAAGACTCGGAAAAACAAGTGAATCGATCACATACATAACAATCTACGAACCCTGAACAACAAACACAGATTTAGAGACAGAGAATGAACAAATGCGGGGAGGCAGCGATTGTTTTCAGAGCCTGGAGCCAGCGTACCAGTCAGGTGACCTTCGGTGTCCGGATTTGGGGCAAAGCCCAGGGGGGCAGACGGCACAAACAAGGGGCCTAGCCCTGGCCCCCGAACTCATTCTGGGAGGGGGCCCAGCCGGTTCACGTGGGTGGCGTGGCGGCGCAGCCGGTGGGAAAAGTCCCCTGGAGGCAGTGACTGGTCTTGGAGCGGGGAGAGCAGCGTCCCAGCCGGGGAGCCGTCCCGCCGGGATTTTGGCGGACCGCAGGCGCGGGGAGCTGCTCCACCCCCCTGAAATAACCCCAGGAGGGGGCCCAGCCAGTTAGCATGGGTGGTGTGGTGACGCAGCTGGTGGGAGAAGTCCCCGGGAGACAGTGACGGGTCTTGGAGCAGGGAGAGTGGCGTCCCAGCCTGGACACGCAGTCGCGGTGCAGGCGCAGGGAGCTACTCCGCTCGCCTGAGCTGACCCTGGGGGGGAGCCAAGCCGGTGCGTGGGGGTGGCGCGGCGATGCAGCAGGCGGGACAGGGAGTCCCCGGGAGGCAGCGACTGATTTTGGAGTTGGGAGTGCACCATCCCAGGCTGGCAGCGGAGGATCTGACCGTGACTCCAGTGGGCCAGACCCCCCGGGGGCAATCTCCACACAGCCAGCACATACAGGCGACGCGCCCCGCGGAAATCTCAGATATAATAGTCATTCCAAGCAAGACAAGCAACTCTGGCTATATTCAGAGGTGCTACTCTCCTATCTCTCTGATCCCTCCCCCACCCTCCCCAGGTGGCTTCATTAACATCCAAATAGCCTGAGCCAGAGGGAGAACTCTGATAGGGATCTGACTGCATTTTTTTTTTTAGCGGATTTTCTGGAAAAACTAGTTTCCCAGTGATGGCTCGGAGACAGCAGTCCATATCAAACCACATAAAGAAGCAGACCATGACAGCTTCTCCAACCCCCCAAACAAAAGAATCAAAATCTTTCCCAAATGAAGATACAATCCTGGAATTATCAGATACAGAATATAAAAAACTAATTTACAGAATGCTTCAAGACATCACAAACGAAATAAGGCAAACTGCAGAAAAAGCCAAGGAACACACCGATAAAACTGTTGAAGAACTCAAAAAGATTATTCAAGAACATAGTGGAAAAATTAATAAGTTGCAAGAATCCATACAGAGACAGCATGTAGAAATCCAAAAGATTAACAATAAAATTACAGAATTAGACAACGCAATAGGAAGTCAGAGGAGCAGACTCGAGCAATTAGAATGCAGAGTGGGACATCTGGAGGATCAGGGAATCAACACCAACATAGCTGAAAAAAATCAGATAAAAGAATTTAAAAAAATGAAGAAACCCTAAGAATCATGTGGGACTCTATCAAGAAGGATAACTTGCGGGTGATTGGAGTCCCAGAACAGGGAGGGGGGACAGAAAACACAGAGAAAATAGTTGAAGAACTCCTGACACAAAACTTCCCTGACATCATGAAAGACGAAAAGATGTCTATCCAAGATGCTCATCGAACCCCATTTAAGATTGATCCAAAAAGAAAAACACCAAGACATATTATCATCAAACTCGCCAAAACCAAAGATAAACAGAAAATTTTAAAAGCAGCCAGGGAGAAAAGAAAGGTTTCCTTCAAGGGAGAATTAATAAGAATAAGTTCAGACTACTCAGCAGAAACGATGCAGGCAAGAAGGGAATGGGACGACATATACAGAGCACTGAAGGAGAAAAACTGCCAGCCAAGGATCATATATCCAGCAAAACTCTCTCTGAAATATGAAGGCGAAATTAAGATATTTACAGATAAACACAAGTTTAGAGAATTTGTAAAAACCAAACCAAAGCTACAAAAAATACTAAAGGATATTGTTTGGTCAGAAAACCAATAATATCAGATACCAGCACAATACAAGGTCACAAAACAGAATGTCCTGATATCAACTCAAAAAGGGAAATCACAAAAACAAACAAATTAAGATTAATTAAAAAAATAATAATAATACACATAACAGGGAATCATGGAAGTCAATAGGTAAAAGATCACAATAATCAAAAAGAGGGACTAAATACAGGAGGCATTGAACTGCCAGATGGAGAGTGATACAAGGCAATATAGAACAATACAAGTTAGGTTTTTACTTAGAAAAATAGGGGTAAATAAAAAGGTAACCACAAAAAGGTATAACAACTCCATAACTCAAGATAAAAGCCAAGAAAAACGTAACGACTCAACTAACATAAAGTCAAACACTATGAAAATGAGGATCTCACAATTTACTAAGAAAAACATCTCAGCACAAAAAAGTATGTGGAAAAATGAAATTGCCAACAACACACATGAAAAGGCATCAAAATGACAACACTAAAAACTTATTTATCTATAATTACGCTGAATGTAAATGGACTAAATGCACCAATAAAGAGACAGAGAGTCTCAGACTGGATAAAGAAACACGATCCATCTATATGCTGCCTACAAGAGACACACCTTAGACTTAGAGACACAAACAAACTAAAACTCAAAGGATGGAAAAAAATATATCAAGCAAACAATAAGCAAAAAAGAAGAGAAGTAGCATATTAATTTCTGACAAAATAGACTTTAAAGTTAAATCCACCACAAAGGATAAAGAAGGACACTATATAATGATAAAAGGGACAATTGATCAGGAAGACATAACCATATTAAATATTTATGCACCCAATGACAGGGCTGCAAGATACATAAATCAAATTGTAACAGAATTGAAAAGTGAGATAGACACCTCCACAATTATAGTAGGAGACTTCAACACACCACTTTTGGAGAAGGACAGGACATCCTGTAAGAAGCTCAATAGAGACACGGAAGACCTAATTACAACAATCAACCAACTTGACCTCATTGACTTATACAGAACTCTCCACCCAACTGCTGCAAAGTAAACTTTTTTTTTCTAGCACACATGGAACATTCTCTAGAATAGACCACATATTAGGTCATAAAACAAACCTTTGCAGAGTCCAAAACATCGAAATATTACAAAGCATCTTCTCAAACCACAAGGCAATAAAAGTACAAATCAATAACAGAAAAACTAGGGAAAAGAAATCAAATACTTGGAAAATGAACAATACCCTCCTGAAAAAAGACTGGATTATAGAAGACGTCAAGGAGGGAATAAGGAAATTCATAGAATGCAACGAGAATGAAAATACTTCCTATCAAAACCTCTGGGACACAGCAAAAGCAGTGCTCAGAGGCCAATTTATACCGATAAATGCACACATACAAAAAGAAGAAAGAGCCAAAAGCAGAGAACTGTCCCTACAACTTGAACAAATAGAAAGTGAGCAAAAAAAGAACCCATCAGGCACCAGAAGAAAACAAATAATAAAAATTAGAGCTGAACTAAATGAATTAAAGAGAACAGAAAAACAATTGAAAGACTTAACAAAGCCAAAAGCTGGTTCTTTGAAAAAATTAACAAAATCTGATAAACCATTGGCTAGACTGACTAAAGAAATACAGGAAAGGAAACAAATAACCCGAATAAGAAACGAGAAGGACCACATCACAACAGAACCAAATGAAATTAAAAGAATCATTTCAGATTACTACGAAAAATTGTACTCTAACAAATTTGAAAACCTAGAAGAAATGGATGAATTCTTGGAAAAACACTACCTACCTAAACTAACACATTCAGAAGTAGAACAACTAAATAGACCCATAACAAAAAAAGAGATTGAAAAGGTAATCAAAAAACTTCCAACAAAAAAAAGCCCTGGCCCGGACGGCTTCACTGCAGAGTTCTACCAAACTTTCAGAGAAGAGTTAACACCACTACTACTGAAGGTATTTCAAAGCATAGAAAATGACAGAATACTACCCAACTCATTCTATGAAGCCACCATCTCCCTGATACCAAAACCAGGTAAAGACATTACAAAAAAAGAAAATTATAGACCTATATCCCTCATGAACATAGATGCAGAAATCCTCAACAAAATTCTAGCCAATAGAATCCAACAACACATCAAAAAAATAATTCACCATGATCAAGTGGGATTTATACCAGGTATGCAAGGCTGGTTTAATATGCAAGGCTGGTTTAATATCAGAAAAACCATTAGTGTAATCCATCACATAAATAAAACAAAAGATAAAAACCACATGATCTTATCAATTGATGCAGAAAAGCCATTTGACAAAGTCCAACACCCATCTATGATAAAAACTCTCAGCAAAATAGGAATTGAAGGAAAATTCCTCAGCATAATAAAGGGCATCTATGCAAAGCCAACAGCCAATATCACTCTAAATGGAGAGAACCTGAAAGCATTTCCCTTGAGAACGGGAACCAGACAAGGATGCCCTTTATCACCGCTCTTATTCAACATCGTACTTGAAGTCCTAGGCAGGGCAATTAGGCTAGACAAAGAAATAAAGGGTATCCGGATTGGCAAGGAGGAAGTAAAGTTATCACTATTTGCAGATGACATGATCTTATACACAGAAAACCCTAAGGAATCCTCCAGAAAACTACTGAAACTAATAGAAGAGTTTGGCAGAGTCTCAGGTTATAAAATAAACATACAAAAATCACTTGCATTCCTCTACATCAACAAAAAGAACACCGAAGAGGAAATAACCAAATCAATGCCATTCACAGTAGCCCCCAAGAAGATAAAATACTTAGGAATAAATCTTACCAAGGATGTAAAAGACCTATACAAAGAAAACTACAAAGCTCTACTACAAGAAATTCAAAAGGACATACTTAAGTGGAAAAACATACCTTGCTCATGGATAGGAAGACTTAACATAGTAAAAATGTCTATTCTACCAAAAGCCATCTATACATTTAACGCACTTCTGATCCAAATTCCAATGTCATATTTTAAGCGGATAGAGAAACAAATCACCAGTTTCATATGGAAGGGAAAGAAGCCTCGGATAAGCAAAGCATTACTGAAAAAGAAGAAGAAAGTGGGAGGCCTCACTCTACCTGATTTCAGAACCTATTATACAGCCACAGTAGTCAAAACAGCCTGGTACTGGTACAACAACAGGCACATAGACCAATGGAACAGAATTGAGAACCCAGATATAAATCCATGCACGTATGAGCAGCTGATATTTGACAAAGGACCAGCGTCAGTTAATTGGGGAAAAGATAGTCTTTTTAACAAATGGTGCTGCCATAACTGGATATCCTTTTGCAAAAGAATGAAACAGGACCCATACTTCACGCCACGCACAAAAACTAACTCCAAGTGGATCAAAGACCTAAACATAAAGACTAAAACGATAAAGATCATGGAAGAAAAAATAGGGACAACCTTAGGAGCCCTAATTCAAGGCATAAACAGAATACAAAACATTACCAAAAATGATGAAGAGAAACCCGATAACTGGGAGCTCCTAAAAATCAAACACCTGTGCTCATCTAAAGACTTCATCAAAAGAGTAAAAAGACCACCTACAGACTGGGACAGAATTTTCAGCTATGACATCTCAGACCAGCGCCTGATCTCCAAAATCTACATGATTCTGTCAAAACTCAACCACAAAAAGACAAACAACCCAATCAAGAAGTGGGCAAAGGATATGAACACACATTTCACTAAAGAAGATATTCAGGCAGCCAACAGATACATGAGAAAATGCTCTCGATCATTAGCCATTAGAGAAATGCAAATTAAAACTACGATGAGATTCCATCTCACACCAACAAGGCTGGCATTAATCCAAAAAACACAAAATAATAAATGTTGGAGAGGCAGCGGAGAGATTGGAACTCTTATACACTGCTGGTGGGAATGTAAAATGGTACAACCACTTTGGAAATCTATCTGGCGTTATCTTAAACAGTTAGAAATAGAACTACCATACAACCCAGAAATCCCACTCCTCGGAGTATACCCTAGAGATACAAGAGCCTTCACACAAACAGATATATGCACACCCATGTTTATTGCAGCTCTGTTTACAATAGCAAAAAGCTGGAAGCAACCAAGGTGTCCATCAACGGATGAATGGGTAAATAAATTGTTGTATATTCACATAATGGAATACTACGCATAGATAAAGAACAGTGACGAATCTGTGAAACATTTCACAACATGGAGGAACCTGGAAGGCATTATGCTGAGCGAAATTAGTCAGAGGCAAAAGGACAAATATTGTATAAGACCACTATTATAAGATCTTGAGAAATAGTAAAAACTGAGAAGAACACATACTTTTGTGGTTACGAAGGGGGGAGGGAGGGAGGGAGGGAGGGAGAGAGTTTTTTACTGATTAATCAGTAGATAAGAACTGCTTTGGGTGAAGGGAAAGACAACACTCAATACATGGAAGGTCAGCTCAGTTGGACTGGACCAAAAGCAAAGAAGTTTCCGGGATAAAATGAATGCTTCAAAAGTCAGCGGAGCAGGGGCGGGGGTCTGGGGAACATGGTTTGAGGGGACTTCTAAGTCAATTGGCAAATAATTCTATTATGAAAACATTCTGCATCCCACTTTGAAATGTGGCGTCTGGGGTCTTAAATGCTAACAAGTGGCCATCTAAGATGCATCAATTGGTCTCAACCCACCTGGAGCAAAGGAAAATGAAGAACACCAAGGTCACACGACAACTAAGAGCCCAAGAGACAGAAAGGGCCACATGAACCAGAGACCTACATCATCCTGAGACCAGAAGAACTAGTTGGTGCCCAGCCACAATCGATGACTGCCCTGACAGGGAGCACAACAGAGAACTCCTGAGGGAACAGGAGATGAGTGGGACGCAGACCCCAAATTCTCATAAAAAGACCATACTTAATGGTCTGACTGAGACTGGAGGAATCCCGGCGGCCATGCTCCCCAGATCTTCTGTTGGCACAGGACAGGAACCATCCCCGAAGACAACTCATCAGACATGAAAGGGACTGGTCAGCAGGTGGGAGAGAGATGCTGATGAAGAGTGACCTAATTATATCAGATGGACACTTGAGAGTGTGTTGGCAGCTCTTGTCTGGAGGGGGGATGGGAGAATAGAGAGAGAGGGAAGCTGGCAAAATTGTCATGAAAGGAGAGACTGAAAGGGCTGACTCAATAGGGGAAGAGCAGGTGGGAATACAGAGTAAGATGTATGTAAACTTATATGTGACAGACTGATTGGATTTGTAAACGTTCACTTGAAGCTTAATAAAAGTTAAAAAAAAAAAAAAAAGACTAGCTTTCAGCAAGCGGCCATCTAAGATGCATCAATTGGTCTCAACCCAGCTGGAGCAAAGGAGAATGAAGAACACCAAAGACAGAAGACAAATAAGAGCCCAAGAGACAGAAAGGGCCACATAAACCAGAGACTCCATCATCCTGAGACCAGAAGAACTAGATGGTGCCCGGCTACCAACAATGATTGCCCAGACATGAAACACAACAGAGAATCCATGATGCAGCAGGAGAACAGTGGGATGCAGACCTCAAATTCTCATAAAAAGACCAGGCTGAATGGTCTGACTGAGACTGGAGGGACCCCAGAAGCCATGGCCCCCTGGCCCTCTGTTAGCCCAAGACTAGAACCATTCCCGAAGCCAACTCTTCAGACAGCGATTGGATTGAACTGTAAGACAGAAAATAATACCGGTGAGGAGTGAGCTTCTTGGTTCAAGTAGACACATGAGACTATGTGAGCAGCTCCTGTCTAGAGGTGAGATGAGAAAGCAGAGGGGGGCAGGAGCTGACTGAATGGACACGGGGAATACAGGGTGGAGAGGAGTGTGCTATCACATTAGGGGGAGAGCAGCTAGGGGTACATAGCAAGGTGTGTATAAGTTTTTGTATGAGAGGCTGACTTGATTTGTAAATTTTCACTTAAAGCACAATAAATTTTTTAAAAAGACAAAAAAAATAATAATACGAAGGATTCTTTCTGATCACATTGCCATAAAAGTAGAAATCAATAACAGGAAGAGCAAGGAAAAAAAAAATCAAATACATGGAAACTGAATAACCCCTTGCTTAAAACAAATGGGTAATAGAAGAAATGAAAGAGGGGCTAAAAAAATTCTTAGAATCAAATAAGAATGAAAACATATCATATCAAAACCTTTGGAACACATCAACGGCAGTGCTCAGAGGTCAATTCTAACAATAAATGCACACATCCAAAAAAAAAAAAAGAATAGGCCAAAGTCAAAACATCAGCCCTACAACTCGAACAAATAGACAGAGAACAGCAAAGGAGCCCACAGCCACCAGAAGAAAGGAAATAATAAGGATTAGAGCAGAAATAAATGAAAATAGGAAAACAATAGAAAGAACCAGCAAGATCAAAAGGTGGTTCTTTGAAAAGATCAACAAAATTGACCATTGGCCAAACTGACAAAAGAAAAACAGGAGAAGAAGCAAATAACCCAAAAAGGAAATAAGATGGGGGATATTACAACCGACTCAACTGAAATAAAAAGGATCATAACAGAATACTAGGAAAAATTATACTCCGACAAATTTGAAAGCCTAGAGGAAATGGACAAATTTCTAGACACACACAAACTGGGATGGAAAATCTGAACAGACCCATAACAAGAAAAGAGATTGAAGAATTAAAAAAAAAAAAAAAAAATCTCCTGACAACAACAAGAAAAAAACCTCTGGTCAAGTCAGCTTCACTGGGGTATTCTACCAAACATTCAGAGAACTCACACCAGTACTACTTAAACTATTTCGGAACATAAAAAAGGAAGGAATACTCTCAAATTCATTCTATGAAGCCAGCATAACCCTGGTACCAAAGCCAGACAAAGGCACCACAAAAAAGAGGAAATTACAAACCACTATCTTTCATGAATATAGATGCAAAAATTCTTAACAAAATTCTAGCAAATAGAATTTAGCATCATATCAAAAAAAACAATACACCATGGCCAAGTAAGATTCATACCAGGTATGCAAGGATGGTTCAACATTAGAAAATCAATCAATGTAATCCACCACATAAATAAAACAAAAGAAAAAAAATCACATGATCATCTCAGTTGTTACAGAAAAGGCATTTGATAAAATTCAACACCTCTTCCTGATAAAAACTCCCAGAAAAATAGGAATAGCAGAGAAATTCATCAACATAATAAAGGGCATCTATAAAAAACCAGCAGCCAACATCTTTCTCAATGGAGAGATGCTGAAAGCATTCCCCCTAAGAGCAGGATCAAGATAGGAATGCCCTTTGTAATCACTCCTATTTAACAGTGTGCTGGAAGTCCTAGCTAGAGCAATAAGGCAAGAAAAAGAAATAAAGAACATCCAAACTGGAAAAGAACAAGTAAAACTATCCCTATTCACAGATGATGTGATCCTATACATACAGAACCCCAAAGATTCCACAAGAAACTACTGGAACTAATAGATTGAGCAGGGTAGCGGAATACAAGATCCACATACAAAAATCAGTTGGATTCCTATACACCAGAAAAGAGAACTTCAAAAAGGAAAACATCATTTATAATAGCCCCTAAAAAAATAAACACTTAGGAATAAATCTGTACAGGGACATAAAAGACCTATGCAAAGAAAACTACAAAACACTATTGCAAGAAATCAAAAGAGACCTACGTGAATGGAAAAACATACCATGCTCGTGGATAGGAAGACTCAACATTGTGAAAATGTCAATTCTACCCAAAGTGATCTACAGATATAATGCAACCTCAATCCAAATACCAACAGCATTCTTTAACAAGATGGAAAAACTAATTGCTAACTTTATATGGAAAGGAAAGAGGTGCCAGATAAGTGAAGCATTATTGAAAAAGAAGAACAAAGTAGGAGGCCTCACACTGCCTGATCTCAGAACCTACTATACAGAAACAGCAGTCAAAGCAGCCTGGTATTAGCACAATGACAGACACATGGACCAACGGAACAGAACTGGGAAAGCAGATGTAAATCCATCCACTTGATCTTTGACAAAGGCCCAAAATCCATTAAGTGGGGAAAAGACAGTCTCTTTAATAAACGGTGCTGGCAAAACTGAATGTCCATCTGTAAAAAAAAAATGAAACAGGACTCATACTTCACACCATACACAAAAACTAATTCAAAATGGATCAAAGACCTAAATACAAAATGTAAAACTATAAAGATCATGGATGAAAAAAATAGGGATAATGCTAGGGGCCCTATACCAAAACCAAAAACCAAACTCTCTGCTGTCTAGTCAATTCCAACTCATAGGGGCCCTATACATGGCGTAAATTCAATACAAACCATAACACAAACACCAGACAATACACTAAATAACTAGAAGCTCCTAAAAATTAAACACTTATGCTCATCAAAAGACTTCACCAAGAGAGTAAAGAGAGAACCTACAAACCGGGAAAAAAACTTTGGCTATGACATATCTGACTAGGGTCTCATCTCTAAAATCTATAGAAAACTTCAACATCACATCAACAAATAGACAAATAACCCAATTAAAAAATGGGCAAGCGATATGAACAGACACTTCACCAAAGAAGACATTCAGGCATCTAACAGACACATGAGGAAATGCTCGAGATCATTAGCCTTCAGAGAAATGCAAATCAAAGCTACATTGAGATACCATCCCACCCCGACATTACTGGCCCTAATAGAAAGAACATAAAATAACAAATGTTGGAGAGGTTGTACGGAGATTGGAACTCTTATGCACTGCTTGTGGGAATGTAAAATGGCGCAACTACTACGGAAAACTATATGTTGTTTCCTTAAAAAAGTTAGAAATAGCAATACCATATGATCTAGCAATCCCACTCATAGGAATATATCCTAGAGAAATAAGAGCTGTCACATGAACAGACATATGCACACCCATGTTCATTGCAGCATTATTCACAATAGCAAAAAGAAGGAAACAACCTAAGTGACCATCAACAGATCAATGGATAAACAAATTACAGTACATACACACAATGGAATACTACACAACAATAAAGAACAATGACGAATCTGAGAAATATCTCACAACATGAATGAATCTGAAGGGCATTATGCTAAGTGAAATAAGTCAATCACAAAAGGACAAATACTGTATGAGACCACTATTATAAAAACTGAAGAAAAGGTTTACACACAGAAAGAAACAACCTTTGATGGTTACGAGGGAGGGGATGGATGAGGAGGGAAAATCACTAACTGGATAGTAGATAAGTGTTAACTTTGGTGAAGGGAAAGACAGTACGCAATATAGGGGAAGTCAGCACAACTTGACCAAGGCAAAGTTATAGAAGGATCGTAGACACATCCAAACACCCTGAGGGACTGAGTTTCTGGGGCTGAGGGCTGGGGACCATGGTAGTGGGGGTCATCTAGGTCAATTGGAATAATATAGTTCATAAAGAAAATGTTCTACATCCAACTTTGGTGAGTAGCATCTGGGGTCTTAAAAGCTTTCGAGCAGCCATCTAAGATATATTTACTGTTCCCATCCCGTTTGGAGCAAAGGAGAAAGAAGAAAACCAAAGACACGAGGGAAATATTAGTCCAAAGAGCTGATGGACCACAAGTACCACAGCCTCCACCAGCCTGAGCCCAGGGCAGCTAGATGGTGCCTGGCTCCTACTAGCTGCTCTGACAGGGATCCCAGTAAAGGGTCCTGGACAGAGCAGGAAAAATGTAGAACAAAATTCAAATTCACACACAAAAAGAGAAAAGACAAGACTTACTGGTCTGAGACTGACTGTAGGATTCCTGAGACTATGGCCCGCAGGACATCCTGCTAACTGAGAACAGAAGCCACTCCCAAAGTTCATCCTTCAGCCAAAGATTACCCATATACCCATTGCCATCGAGTCAATTCCGACTCATAGTGACCCTACAGGACAGAGTTGAACTGCCCCATTGAGTTTCCAAGGAGCGCTTGGTGGATTTGAACTGCCAGCCTTTTGGTTAACAGCCGTAGCTCTTAACCACTAAGCCACCAGGGTTTCCAGCCAAAGGTTAGACAGCTCTATAAAACAGTAACACACGGGAGGAATGTGCTTCATAGTTCAATCATGTATACTAGAGTAAATAGGCAACACCTGCCCAAAAGCAATGATAATAAAGGCAGGAAAGGCCAGGAAAAATGGACAGATAGAAGTGGGGAATTGGGATGTGGAAGGGGAGAGTGTCGACACATTGTGGGGATTGCAACCAATGTCACAGAACAATTTTTGTATAAGTTGTTGAATGAGAAACTAATTTGCTCTGTAAATTTTCATCTAAAATGCACGTACACACACACATACACAGAAGTATAAAACACAAATGCAAAGGCTGCACAGGGAACTAGTTACCTCTGAGTAGGCAGGGTGGGGAATAAAATGTGGGGGAGTCTCCAATGGTACCCGAAGCATATTCTTTCTTAAAAATGCATTTTTTAAAGCATTTTTTAATGGCAAAATGTTAAAATAAATTGTCTGGGTGAAAAAAAAATCAGATAAAGCCAAAAATTCACTTCCTCTATTGCACTACCCAGAAACTCTGGCGGCGTAGTGGTTAAGAGCTACGGCTGCTAACCAAGAGATCAGCAGTTCGGATCCACCAGGCACTCCTTGGAAACTCTATGTGGCAATTCTACTCTGTCCTATAGAGTCAATATGAGTTGTAATCGACTTGACAGCAACAGGTTTGGTTTTTGGTTCTTTATTCTACTACCCACGTTTCAAGTGCTCAACAGCCACATGTGGTTAGTGGTTACCATACTGACGGTGTAGATACAGAGCATCTCCATCATTGCAGAAAGTTCTATTGTACAGCGCTGCTTCATGTTCTTCTAAATGTGTGAGTCAGCGTCGGAAAGGAACGAGACATAATAAAGATTCAGTTGTTTCTTTTACCTGTATATAGATAGATATAGGTTGATAAATATTACATATACCTACAAACATATGATATGAATGTATATACATATGTATATACACACATGGAAACCCTGGGGGCGTAGTGGGTAAGTGCCACGGCTGCTAACCAAGAAGTCGGCAGTTCAAATCCACCAGGCGCTCCTTGGAAACTCTATGGGGCAGTTCTGCTCTGTCCTATAAGGTCGCTATGAGTCGGAATCGACACAACGGCAGTGGGTTTCTTTTTTATACACACATACACACACACATACATAAATATGTATGTGCCAGAAGAACAAACAAATCTGTCTTGGAAGAAGGAGAGCCCAAATGCTCCCTAGAAGCAAAGATGGCAGGGCTTCGTCTCACATATTTTGGGCATGTTGTCAGGAGGGCCAGTCCCTGGAGAAGGGCATGATGCTTGGTAAAGTAGAGGTCAGTGAATAAGAGGACGTTCCTTAACAAAATGGATCGACACAGTGGCTGCAACAATGGGGTCAAGCTAACAATTGTGAGGATGGTACAGGACCGGGCACTGTTTCATTCTGTTGTACATGGAGTCGCTATGAGCGAGAACTGAATCAACGGCACCTAACAACAATGACACAGACAGAAAGGAAGGTAGGTATTTGGAAGCCCTTTGGAACTTCATAAATGTATCTGGCGGTCATCTTTTATCTAATTCAACCTGATTTTTCTCAAACATCACTATTCAAGGCAAACAACCTACTGTATTTCTTATACAGTTCTGCAGACTTGGAATTTTGTTTACTTAAAAAAAAAATTTTTTTTTTTTCTAGTAGTGTCACTACATCATTAGTTCAGTTGCAATTCAGCCACTAAATAGCTATGTAACTTTAAATATATTCCTTACTCTCCTGGGCCTTCTGTACAAGGAATGATTGTAGAGGATTACTAAGGGCCCCTTTTCGCTTCAAGAAAAGTTTTGCTTCTAGATTTAGTTTTTCATCACATGAGTACATAGAAACTTGTATTAAATGCCCCACATGTATTACATAGCCTTTGTGGACTGGACTCAGAATCAAATGACCATTTAGTGACTGTTGGCAGGAACATGCACTCTGAGGCCCACACACCGGCCAAGTCTCAGCTGGGGCAGCCAGTACCTAGAGAAAGAGCTTTATTCCAGGGCCCTGGGAGAGCTGATAATAGTGACTGAAGGCTTGGCCTACCTGGGAGGAGGGAGTGATAATGCTTCCCATCATTCCTTCTTCTGCACAATCATAAAACGTTCTTTTAAAATTGCCTAATTAACTTGAGAGAGAAAAGGAGCCAGGTAGACTTTGTTAGACAAAGACAACTGCTCCTGCCTTGTTAAGCTATTCTTGGTATGTTAATATTAATCATACTGATAATGGCTGGAATAGTACTAGAGGGTACGCTCTTCCTCTGTGCAGTTCAAGTGCTTAAAGGCTGAGTGTGGGACAGCCCAGGATACGGGTATTCTTCCTACTGAAGAAGCCCGTCATTTCTTCCTCTCCCTCTCCCTTTTCTTAGAAAAACAGCAGGAAAGGGGCAGGCCTACAGTGTGTGAGGCCCGACTCCAACCCTGCTCTCATGGACTGGGCCAGAGGCACACATCTTACCTAAGCTGACCCCATCAGATCCTCTTTCCTGAACATTTGGAATCAGGACACTCTGGCACTGGCCAATTAGCACCAGGGAATGGAGGAGGAAGGCTTTGGAGGCTCGAGGTTAAAAATACTATTTTGTGAAGGTAGGGGCAGATGAGTGAGCTGAAAAACCAGTCTGCAGAGCAAGAAGAGTGAAATAGAAGCTCGAAGAGAAAAAAAAGGAGAAACCCAGCATTCTGTGAAGGTCTTGGGAGATGACAACATGGATGCCTGAGGTCTTTCCATTTCCTGTGACGCACATCTGTCCTTTTGTAACTGGATACAATGAGGGTCCCTGGTGTCTTCATAACTCTCCCTTCTACCTGAGCACTAAGTGGACTTCCATACCTTGCCTCAAAATGCTTCCAGACCAGGCTCTCAGTGTCTCAACACAAAGCTATGACAAAGTGAGAGATTGTGCTGGTCTTTGCCATTTGGCTCCCAAGATTAATTTTTGTGAACACCAGACAATGTCCTGAGGGGCCCAAAGGAGGAAAATGGATATGTAGGGATTCAGTTATTGGTCATCAAGCATTTCCTGGGTACTTCCTGTGCTGAGCCCTGAGTAAAGGATAGTGGGATGTCCTTCTAATTCCAAATGCTAACCACCCTTCAGGGCTCCACTCAGTACCACTGCTTCCTTGAAATCTTCCCAGACCTACACACATATACCCCAGCCACAGGTAGGTTTTCCCTATCCCAGACTCTCACAGGATGGTCTCTGTACCTTCATTCAGGTACTCCTACTCTCTGTCTTGTATTACTGTTCTATACATTCCGGTCCCATCCCCTACTAGTATGTGAGCTGCCTGGGGGAAGAAGCTGGCTCTGCTCATCTAATTCCCCAGCACCAAGCAGGTTTTAATTAGTTTTGGTTGACTTACTAGATAAACATTTAGGCCATAATTATGGTCTTCACCATGTCTAGCCTACTCATGGTGCTCATCAAAAGCTGAGTGGCACCAAAAGCCAGGTCTCCAGAATGCCCCGGAGCATGACTGGGCACAATGTCCTAATTTTACAAATGAGGACACCAAACTGAAAGAAGGAACTTACAGAGAGATTCGTCTTGACTTTCTGCCTTCCTGATAAGCCTAATCTCACTTTCTCCAGGAAGCCTGTCAGATGCCCTCAGTTGAAATGCAAATTTCCCTCTTCCCAACACACCACTTGTGTTGTGTGATGTTGTTCCATTCAAAGATAGTCAAGGGGGCTTCCCAAATAAAGAAGTGATGAGAAGCCCCAACTAGCTCTGAATCTTGGGTTTCAATGGCGACTCTCCCAGTAAGTGTCTGGGTCATTTCATGGGTTTGACTGATTCGCTCACTGAAGAGATTAATAGGACATGATTACCCAGATGTTTGAACCTTCATTGTGGGGAATTCAGACATTTGTCCCTACACATTTTGTCATGGTGGTAAAAAGCTAAGGGTGGTTCAACATGACCTCCAAGAGAATAGGCTCCCAGCCAGCCTTTTAAGTCTATGTTTTAATTAAAAACATCACGTGCAATAATCAAACGTGTTACCAAATGATTATGAAAAATTTTTTAATAACAGATGCCAGACTAGCTTCTGATATCTATGGCATAGGTTACATGCAAACTAAGTTTCAATGTTACTAAGATATGCTGGTTAAATTTTGGCTCCCTCTTGTAGATCTGAGATGGTGTCTTAGTTATATATTGCTGCTATAACAGAAATACCACAAGTGGATGGCTTTAACAAGGGGAAATTTATTCTCTCACAGTCTAGGAGGCTAGAAGTCAGAATTCAGGGTGCCAGCTCCAGGGGAAGGTTTTCTCTGTCGGCTCTGGGGAAAGGCCTTTGTCATCAATCTTCCCCTGGTCTAGGAGATTCTCAGCACTAGGACCTTGGGTCCAAAGGACATACTGCCCTCCTGGTTCTTCATTCTTGGTGGCATGAGGTCCCATTGTCTCTCTTCTGGCTTCTCTCTTTTATATCTCAAAAGAGATTGACTTAAGACACAACCTAATCTTGTAGATTGAGTCCTGCCTCATTAACATAACTGTGTCTAATCCTGCCTCATTAGCATCGCATAGGTAGGATATACAACACATAGGAAAATCACATCTGTTGACAAAATGGTAGACAATCTCACAATCCTGGGAATCATGGCCTAGCCAAGTTGACATGTATTTTGGGGGGACACAATTCAGTCCATAACAAGATTGAATTGGGTCCCCTAAAAAGGTATGTTGAAGTCCTAACCCCTGTGCCTGCGAATGTGACCTTGCTTGGGGCTTTGAGATGTTATCAGCTAAGTTAAAATTAGAACATACTGAGGTAGGGTGGACCCCAATCCCATCTGGGTAGTATCATATTAAAGAGAACAGACAGAGACACACACAGGGGGAAAAAACCATGTGAAGATGCATCTACAACAAGGATTGCTTATAGCTGCCATAAGTCAGGAGAGAGGCATGGAACAGTGTCTAGCCTGGGTTCTCCAGAGAAGCAAAACCAGTAAAGCATATAAATATATAGAGAGAGAGATTAATATCAAGGAAATGGCTCAAATGTTTGCAGAGTCTGGAACATTCGAGCCCATGGGTCAGGATAGGTACTTCTCCTGATTCACGTAGCTGCGGGGCCTGGCAAGCCCAAGATCAGCAGGTCAGAATGCAGGGCTCTTGCTCACAGGCTGCAAAGATCGACGAATCCCAAGATCGGCAGGCAAGACCGTAGGTAAGTGGCTAGCTCAAGTCCTAAGAACTGGAGGTCAGATGAACAGGAGCCAGTTGCAGGAACTAGAGTGAGCAAACCCACAAACCTTGCCAGAATGTCTGCTTGTATTTCATGCAGGCCACACACCTAGGGAGACTCCCTTTCAACTGACTGGCTACTCACAGCAGATCCTATCAGGGAGGTGATCACTTTATTTCAAGCCTCACCATGGAAGTGATCACATTATATGACTGCCAAACTACCGAGAATCATAGCCTAGCCAAGTTAACACACAACCTTAACCAACACAGGTAGTAAATACATTTCATCTCACTTGCCAGTGCTCATTGGTCAGTTGGCATTGCCTAGAGCCCCATTTTAAAAAGGGTTCTGAGGCTCAGAGCAAGGTGCTGACAGATGACTTAGATTTCAGAGTGAAAATTGGGATATTGAGGAAGGTCACTCTAGGAAAAGGGGCTGGAATGGGTAAAAGCTCAGCAACATGGTTCATACATGGGCACATCCATATCACACACCCCAGAAACACTTGGCTCCTGATCCAAAAAATGCTATAAGCCTGAGAGTTAAGGTGCATGTCAATGAATAACAGCTGGGCAAGCTGGAAAGAGAGCATCTGGGTATGAGAATCATGCTTTGAGGGCAGTGGTGGCCCAGGGGCCCCTGTCAGCTATGACATCAGGACAGCTGGCTGCAACGCAATTCTGCAAGGTCACTGTGACCGCCTCCTGCCAGTGTCTCTGTCTCCTCACCCAGGGGGACAAACCTACTTCATCAAGAAACTCAATGTTCATTAAGGCTGTGATTCCCAGCTTGGCAGGCAGTGCCAACGTAGTGATTCCTCAAGCCCCTCACACATCTGTTTATCCATCCCAGAGACTGTCTGAGTCCCCAGACCAAAGGAAGCCCTGGGATGTGGCACTGCAGCCTTGTCCCAGAAGGCTCTAGCACAGGGGTTAAATCTTGTCTTTGGACTGCAGCCCCATTCATGTTCTCCTCACCTCCCACAATTCCCTCACCTGAGGCAAATGTTTGACTCCAGGATTTGAATAAAATAAAAATGGACAGTGTAGAGTTATGTTCAGGGCTGAGCTACAAAGGATTCACGCAATTATCTTTGTCAGAATTCATTCTGTCAATGCCCCTCACTCTTCAGGTTGCATGCCACTTAGAAAGTTTGAGTACACTGAGAATAAAATGAGGGAAATACCAGGAACATCTCCACGGGGACAAACTGGGCACAAGGGGTGGGGTGAGGGCAAGGTGTGTGATGCAAAGGAGTGAGGAGAGAGGAGCCCTGGGTACCACAGAAAGTCCCAGAATTGCAGGGTGGAAAGGGACCTTAGAAGCAACTTGTCCAACACTGCCACCCTTCCCCAATTATCAAGATGCCACTCCTTAGTCCCTCAATTCAGTGACAGGGACCCATCATAGCTCAGACCACCACAGCACTCAGGGAGGCGGGGTATGGGCAACCCCTTCAAAGCTCCCTCAGAGCCTGGCCTAAGACACTCCCTTGAGAGAGCCTTCCACCCAAGGCTCGGTTCAAGTCTAGAACAGCTCAGGAAAGGGCAGCCTATATCTGACACAGTCACACACAAGTTATCCCACCATTCCCCCATGTCCTTCACATACATACACACACACGCACACACACATTCACACACACATACCCTCTACCAACCGAAAATCTATATACTAATGACCCTCAACTCAGGACACCTGTGAAAGGTTAGCCCATCTTCAAACCTACCTTCAGGGTCAGCTGAGGCCTCCATTAAGCCTGCAGCACTGCTCAACTCCTTCTGCTTAGTCCTGCTCCCTACCCCTCCTTTCCCTTCCTTTTTACAGGTGTTGATTCCGAGAGCACTTGCTAACAAACCTTCTGCCCACTGGTCTCCATCTCAGAGTCTGCTTCCTGGAAAACTCAACCTGCAGCAAGGTTCTTATAAGACCTGGCCCCCATTTCCCTCTCTGACCTCAGCTTCCACCGCTCTCCCCTCACTCACTCTGCTCCAGCCACGCTGGCCTCTTTGCTCTTCCTGGAACATGACAGGCATGCTTCTGGCTCACAAATTCTGCCCTTTTTCTTTCCTCTGCCAGGGGGGCTCTTCCCCCAAATATCCAATGGCTTACTCCTCATCTCCTTCATGTCTTTACTCAAATACAAGCTTCTCAGGGAGGCCTTCTACAATTGCAATAGCTCTAACTCTTCCTATCCCTCTCCATTTTCTTTTTCTCCTTAGCTCTTATTACCATCTAATGCACAATATAGTGTTTTTCTTTGTTGTTTTGCTTCACTGTTTGGTTCAATGTGGTGTTCCCAGTGCCTAGAACAGTGCCCAGCACATAGACGTCACTTAATAAATATGTGTTGGACACAACACAGGAAAAGTCAGAACAACTGGACTAAACCAAAGGCTAAGAAGTTTCCTGAACACAACAAAATGCTTTGAGGGACAGAGTAGAAGAGCCTGGGGTCTGGGGAACCATGGTTTCAGGGGATACCTAGGTCAATTGGCATAACAAAGTTTACTAAGAAAACGTTCTGCATTCCTCTTTAGTGAGTGGCGTCTGGGGTCTTAAAAGCTTGCAAGCAGCCATCTAAGATGCATCAATTTGTCCCAACCCACTTGAAGCAAACTAGAAGGAAGAACACCAAGGACACAAAGAAAATATTAGCCCAAGAGACAAAATGGCCACATAAACCAGAGACTCCATCAGCCTGAGACCAGAAGAACTAGATGCTACCTGGCTATCACCAATGACCGCCCTGACAGGGAAAACAGCAGAGAGTCCCTGGCTGAGCAGGAGAAAATTGCAGTGCAGAACTCAAATTCGTGTAAAAAGACCAGACTTAGTGGTCTGATGAGATTGGAGGAACCTCTGAAGCCATGGCCCCCAGACACTCTGTTAACCCAGAATTAAACCATTCCTGAAACCTGCTCTTCAAAGATTAGACTGGACTATAAAACATTATGAGAAATTAACTTAATCTGTAAACTTTCACCTAAAGCACAATAAGAAATTAATAAGTAAATATGTGTTGGATAGATAAATGAATGGATGAATGACTTAGATTCAGTGTTGTGAGATCCACCCATCCATCCACCCCCATCCATTCATCCATCCATTCTTCAAGCATTTACTGAGCGTCTTCTCTGGACATGATACCAGGCTAGGTATGGTAGGAAACTCACAAATAACACAGTCATCCCTGTCAACAGTTTCATGGTTCATGAAGAACAGGAACAATACAAGGCTGAGAGGTCTCAGAGGGACAGAAGACCCCTGCCAGCTGAAGGATGGATCATGGGAGTCTTCCTAGAAGAGGGGCATAGGATAGGCACTGCACCTGGCGGGATAAGGAGGGTTTAGAGAAGAGGAAATGGAGGGAGGATACCCAGGCTAAGGGAAGAATGGGAACAAAGATGTGGATTCAGATGTGGGGGATGGGGACAGCTCAAAGGAAATAGAGCTTTGGAGAAGAGTGGAGAACCTGGGAAGGTCAGTGTGGTCAGCAGATGAAGGCATTGGAATTTTACCCTGTGGACAATGAGAGAGAAGCCAAAGGTGTCTGGGAAAAGGATTGATGTGGTCTTAAATGGTCCATTTCATAGGCTGATAGAGCAGTCATCCAAAGATGGAGGAGAGGGCCCAGAACGAACGTCAGAAGTCAGGCTGTGGATTGTATGACAGGAGCACTAATTTAGGAGTTCAGAAAGCTGGGCTCCAGTTCCAGTATCATCACTAGTAACTCAGGTGATATTTGGTAATACCAAACCATATTTCCTCCTTCTTAGTCCAATGGTACATATCAGAGAATACCAGAATTATTGAGCTAGCAGGGACCCCAAAGGTCATCTGTTCCAGGACTCCAAACTCCAGGCTGGGAAATCAATTTACTGAGCCAAGAGTGTTTTAAAAATGAAATAGAAGAGACCATGTCAGGATGCATTGCTTGTAGCAAAGGTAAAATTGCTTTGCAAAACTTCTGTTTCAGTTACATACATGAGTGTGTGTGTGTGTGTGTGTGTGTGTGTGTGTATTGGTTCACAATGTAAATCAACTTCCTAGGGCCACAGTAAAAAAAATGCTTGAAAGTCGCCGACTTAGTCCACTCCCTCCTCACTGAGTGAACTGAATTCTCAATAACATGCACACCCACTCCTGCCCAGCTCCAAGAACAGGATGCTCACCACCTCCAAGGCAAAAGCCCGTTCCATTGCCAACTGCTCTGTGCCTGGAAAGTACTTCCTCATATTGAGCTCAAATTTGTCTCCTGTTCTTCTTCCCACTGTTTTTTCCTAGCTCTTTGATGACCCTATCTCAAATAAACCCAGTTCCACTTCTGACAACAGTCTTAAGAAAGTCAAAAGCAGCTCTCCCGGGCCTCCTGACCATGCTATTTCAAGGCTTGAGAACTCATCTATTGCTCTTGCCTGCCCAGCACCCCTTCTCCAGGAAGCAAGACCTGGGTCCTTACTCTGGGCAACCGCCTCTGCCCAACTCACAATCTATGTGTTTAAGTTGGGAGGTGGAGGACTGATCCCAGCCACTGGCTCCAGGGGTGGCCCATGAGAACTACAGGGACTGGCTCCAGAGTGGGCACGTGATCCAAACTGAGCCAATCAGAGACAGGCCAGGGATTTTGCTGGAATTATGAGAAGAGGTGCTAAGATTGTAAACTGCAAGCCTGAAACTTCAATGGCCATCTGTGCCAGGGAGCACCTGCCATTGAGTGAAACCAACACAAAGTAAAGCAAAGGAGAGGGAGAGAGAAGAAGGGGGAGGAGGAGGAGTAAAAGAAGAAGAGCTGCTTATACAGCGCCCACTAGCATGTTCTGCAAAATAGGACATGATATGATTTGGATGTTGCGTGAACACCATATTATATACAGGTAGTTTCCAGGCTATATACCCAGCCCCACTCTCTTTTCGGCCCACCTGAATAGTAGAAGCAGCCTGGGCTGTGCAGCCTCCGGCGACCAGACAAAGCCCGAGAGCTACATCCACTGGCTACAGGAGGCTGGCCTTGCTGGGTATATAGCTATTGGCCAGGCAGGGCTGTGCCAGCAGTTGGATCGGGACTTGGTGCATGCCTGAGAGCAGGGCAGGAGGGCACACAGGGGTGTTGAGTTGTGGCTGTCAGGACCAGGCAGGAAGTGGGTGTGTGGGTGCCGGGAGCACGGCTGGTGGTGGCGGCCCTGGCTGCTGCTGCTCTGTTGTGGCCACTTCTTGATCACATGCAGCCAAAGGAGTGAAGGAGCTATGGTAGGCACTGCCTTGTGCCGGAAATGAATGGCTGCACCACTGTTGAGCAGGTGAATGAAGCCAAGAGGAGGGGTCACAGCCTTGAAAACCTTGTGGAGCAGTTCTACTTTGCACACATTGGGTCACCATAACTCAGAGTCAACTTAACTGCAACTAACAATAACAACATAGTACACAGTTGCAAAATATAAAATAGCAAAAACAAAACATAAAAAAAAAAAATGGCACGTGGGCTCTCTGGATGGTCCTTATGGACCAAAGGACACAGAGTAGCTAGAGAACCAAACCTCACAACCACAGCAGCAGGGAGGTAGCAAGAGGTTTGAAGGGAGTTTTCTGGGAAATTTGTTAGGGAAATTCTCCCTCTGAAGTAGGAAGCAGAGACAATTAGAAGAAGCAGGAATGAAGATAAACGCATAAGAAACTCCTGCAGGACTTGGGGGAGCTAATCATCAACAAAGGTTTGTTGATTGGGAGAAATATAACGAAGGGAGGAGGAAGAGGAGGAAAATGAGGAGGAAGACACCTCTTCAACATTTCCGTTTCCCACAAGGTCCCGTCATCCACCTCTCTCCAATCTGGCCCTTTTATCGCTTACAAGAAACCCCACAACTGACAAAATCATACAAGAAGATATAGCTCAAGAGCTCAAAATGGAGAGAAGCTTCCAAATGAGCATTAGAACTCTTCAGTCTGGAGTGCTACAGATGAGAGAACACAAGAGCATATTCTGTAAAACTCAGAGGGCTAGAGAAGAGAGAGCGAACTTGCCACCAAATACCCAACTCTAACATTTCGTAGCGAATGAAAGAGGAAGTTTCAGACCTAAAAAAAGTTATGAATAAGAAATGGGGGAAAAACTTTAATAACTCAATGTTATGGATTGACTTGTGTTCCCCAAAATGTATGTCAACTTGGCTAGGCCATGATTCACAGTATTGTGGGATTGTCCACCATTTTGTCATTTGATGTGATTTTCCTATATATCGTAAATTCTACCTTTATGATGTTATTGAGGAGGCAGGATTAGAGGCAGTTATGTTAATGAAGCAGGACTCAATCTACAAGATTAGATTGTGTTTTAAGCCAATCTTTTTTGAGATATAAAAGAGGAGTGAGCAGAGAGACAGGGGGACCTAATACTACCAAGAAACTAATGCCAGGAGCAGAGTGCCTGCATTGAAAAGCTCCTAGACCAGGGGAAGATTAATGACAAGGACCTTCCTCCAGAGCCGACAGAGAAAGCCTTCCCATGGAGCTGTCACTCTGAATTCGGACTTCTAGCCTACTAGACTGTGAGAGAATAAACTTCTGTTTGTTGGAGCCATCCACTTGTGGTATTTCTGTATAGCGGTACTAGATAACTAAGACACTCAGGATCCCATGCCACCAAACTAAAACATGTTGAAGGTTTTGGAGCGCTTCAGAGGTGTGTGATGGAAGACAGTTTGGTAATACTAGTTGGTCTTAATGTTAATGATAGAGAGGAGTGCAAGATCAAAGCAGGAAAGAGGCAGAAAACTGAAAAAGAGTACGGGAAGTAGAAGAAATGGGACAGGAAATGGAGAGACAGGACAGAAACGAAAGGGAAAGGTAAGACATAGAAGGGTTAGGATGGAAAGAGAACTGATGGGGAACCAGCAGAGTGAAGCATACTTCCAGTTGTAAGGGCAGGGATGTCTAGGACAAAATAAAGGACCCATCTGACTGCATTTTAGTGCAGATTAGAGGGACCGTGGCTCCCTGTAGGAATGGCAGAAGGGGGTAAGGAGGCTGACAGATGCTACTAATAAACGAGTCTCTCAGTGGATAACTCTCATTAAAGAGAACTTCATAAATGGCTTAATTTGAATTTCCAATACTTGATAGATTTCAAACCTAAAACAATTATTTCTAATGTAAATGATCAATAATCAGTTTTCTGGGCTGAATCTCAAGGAAATGTGGACATTTCCAACAGAGTTGCTAGGATTAAAGCTCCTTCAAATGCCAAATAAACACTGCCTTATCTCTTCTTAAATAACTTTTTTGTAAGGCAAAGGTTAGCATTGTTAAGAAAAGGCAGGATGAAAATTAATCTAACTCACTGTGACCTCCTCGGGCTGAGTTTGAATTACATTTCCACATGGCCTGTGAAGATCTTTCATGTCTCTCGCTCCATTAGTTGGTATACTTGGCAAAGGTCGAATAATGAACAGACGTACTTTTCTAGGCTAGAACAAGAGCCTGCTGCACGGCTCCTTTCCTGCCTCCTCGGATGTTTTTCTGTTGGAGATCACTGGTGTGGGCGTGAGTCATTTCTGCAGATTCCTCATCCTGGAGGCTCCTGTGAATGGTGGCCATTAACTACCATTGCCACCACCGCTCTGGGATGGCACCAGTCTTCCATGGTTTCTGGCTGCCATCTTACCAGTACTCTGGGGGCCAGAGAGAATTTAGCGGAAGCCCTGAAGTTTCTTATACTCCCAAGGGAAAATTCATGTGAACTACTTTATTTCAAGCTCACCTGCCAGCTAAAAGTCATAAGAAGGAGGAAGAGAAGGCAGAGGAGTAGAAAATGGCAAAGAAACCCAAGGTAATTAGAAAGCTTCATTTCCCCAAATACCCAAAGCTTTCCACCTGTTGGTAGCATCATGGCGAGGTCCACATTAATGTGGGTCCCTGAGATTCTCAGTCCCCTTTGTTCCACTCTTACTTTCAGAGTGGGATCAGAATTCACTCCTTGGTGTGAGCCAAAAAGAAAGGTGAAACTCGAGTCGGATAATAGCAACATATTCTCTTATTCCTTCAGCAGAAGCTGAGCCTCCCCATTCTGGGAGCATAAAGAGATGAATTGGTCTAGCCTCTGCCTCCAAGGAGCTCAAAAACTGCAGGGGACAGATTGTAAATAGTCAGCTGACACACATAAGTACTAGAGATGTCTACCAGACCAACTCCTCAGAGAATCTGTCCCCACCGCACAAACCCTCTAGCCCCAGCTGACTAAGAGGAAGCCAAAAGCAAGGCTTGGTAGAGCAAATGAGCTTCTTTTTCAAGAATTTGAATGAAAAACCACAGACTGGTTAGATGACATTGGGCCCTGGTGTGAAATGTTGTACAGACTCAGCATTGTGATGGCCATTTGGGGCCTCACATACTTGAATGAGTGACCAGAGAAGCTGGACTGCAGGGACATGTAGAGGCATGAGGCCCAGAAAGATGCAGGAAAAAAAAAGCCCCATGGCTTCAGGAAACATGGACACATCCCACACTTCTGAGTACTCCAATTCTGAGAAGTTGTCTGCTGTAGGCGTCCATCAACCTCTCCCCTTGGGGACTGGGCAAGGGGTAGAGGGAATATGATACTGGCAAGCAAGTGATTCCTAATACCTTGAGGCATAATAAAAGGGAACAGAGGAGAGAAAGGAAGCTCCTTGAAGCTGGGCCTTGAAAAATGAGTAGGATTTCTATGAGTGGATAAAGGGAAAACCACATTCCAGGCTGAAGAAAGAGTTTGGACCAAAATAAATGGAGAAGAATCCCAAAGAGTATTTGGGAAGCCAGTGGGATGGAACATAGGGTGAATGGCAAGAGAGTATGATGTCAGGCCAGGGAGTGGGGAGGAGGCAATGTCTGTCAACTTTGAAAAATGAACATTCTTTTGAAAAGTACATTAAAGTTATATTAAACGAGGATAGAAAGGAAACCTTATTTAATTCAATCCCCCAGTTTTTAAAAAAGACATTTCCTTTCTACCATTAGTATCACTTTTGGGGAGTATGAGGCATAAGGGGATTCTCTTCAAAGGGACAAAGCATTTGCTCTGTTTCTTGGATTTCATAGAAAAGGCAATCATTTATCTGAATGACCAAGCAAAACGGGAGAGATGCAGGCAATACACCTACTCAGCTTGATGACCCAAGGGTCAGGGCAGGGGACTGTCTTCTTGGGACCCATGAACTGGGCTGTGGTACATGGAAGGTAACAGACATGTGTCTCTTCGATACATTTCTAAATATGCAGCGGAAACTTTATAATAGGGTAGGATAAGTGATGCTACACTAACAAAAAATATGCTTGTACAAATGGTTCAACAGGGGGTTCTGTTCCCCATTGTCATGTAGGGACACAGGTTGAGAGAGGCTCCATCTCAATGCATTTGCATGATCATCAAGGACAGGATACTGGGACCCAATTGCAGATTGCTATCCAATAGTGGGACTGTTGCCAGGGTAGTACTGGGTAAGTGAGCTGCCTCCTTCCCATCATTCTAGTTAACTTAAATGTCCACCTCCTTGGAGAAGCCTTCTCCAAACACCTATTAAAATTAAGCACCATTCCCTACCTATATGCAGTTGATTCACATTATATGTGGCAGTTATGTTCAATAAAGTTGCCATGAACATTGGATTAGTGAATACTGAACCATTGCTACTAGGGGAAATATACAGTTAGGTTCCTGTGAGCCTCTGGTCACAACATTTTCATCAACTGATCAATATATAACCTTTTTTTAATGTGTGTTTTTGTTTAAAGAAACTTCCTTTAATATGTATTGCTGATTCATTAACATTGGATTCATGGCTAACAACATTATAACTCATGCTTGAATGAAGCTTATCTAACACACGTAGTACCCCTACTCCTCACTTATCAACTATCTTGTTATCCAACATTTCACATTTGCAACAATAGTAAGAAATCTACTATCCTACTATTTTGCACATTAACGACGTGTGTCTGGCAGTAACAAATGCCAAGGTGTGAGGCAAGAGTAACGCTGGCTGTGATGGTTAAGGTTATGTGTCAACTTGGCTGGGCCATAATTCTCAGTGGTTTGGCAGTTATATAATTGTGTAATTTGGCAGTTATTTATGTAATGAGGTAGTCATCTTCCATTTTGTGATCTGATGTGGACATCCTGCATTTTTGCATGACTCAATTTTCACAAAACAGCTTGGTCTTTGGGACCTAGCCATGTCAATAAATGAGGAGTGGTTGTATTTTCTTCCTAAGGTATATCACAGCCTTCTTGCACTTAGGGACACTAGACAACTCTTCAGCATTACGCTTGAAGGCCATCTTAAACAGCAAAATCATCTACTAAAACTGCAAAATGTGCCACTAAATAGACCATGAACAGGACACTTGTTTACAATATGAGAGCTGAAACAAGAAGGCAGAGTGTCACGTTGTTCCACTTCAGCCGGAAATGTGCATGTTAGGCAACTCGAATTTTTCACCACTCTGTGCATGTCTGCAAATGACCACACAAGTGCTGCAGGTATTGATTTCAGGGTCATAAATTCACAAATACAGAATCCGCAAATAATAAGTTTCAACTGTACTATCTTTCTCTCTCGGAACCCTCTTTCTTACAGTTTGTAGTTCATGTCCCAATGTGTGACTACTTATCTATTGTTTGTTTTCTTGCTTATTGTCAGTCTTGCCCCACCATATTGTAAGTTTCACTGAAAAGGACCCTGTCTTGTTCACTACTATATTCCCAGCACCTAGAACAATGCCCAGTACATAAAGTTACTCAATAATTATTTGTTAATAATTGTTTGTTAAATGAATGAACTAATTATTAAATAAGCATTTAATGAGCACTTATTGAGCACTCCAAGGTTGCAGAGAAAATCAAGCGAGATAATGTTATGCAAATATGGATGGTTAGCATCATCTTCGTTACTATTTCTACCTGTAATAAGCCAGCAGATGACAGCACAGGCCAACCACCAACCAATTTTGCCTGGCTAGTTATGGCACTAGTTTTTTTTTTAGTTATTTCCAGCACTATCTGAACAATAGCAACCGTTGAAAGGTCAAGGTTTCTACACACTGTGCTCGACAAGGATCATTTACAGTCCGATCATTTGGATTAATCTCCTGACTTGGGTTTGATCTGTTTTTGTCAAGCAAGGAAATATATATTGATATTTGTAAAGAGCCTCATGCATGTGGTACCCACTAAAATATGGCTGCGTCTTCCTTAGTAATTGTCTCTAGAAGCTCATTCCCAGCTGCGCTGGCTCATTTAGCTAATCTGCAGTAAGTACGGTATTGATCCAAGCAGCAAGGGAGGAGCATATTAACCTGGCCCACAGAAGGGCGATTACTTTGGCTGCGTCGTCACTTGGCAGAAGTCTAAAAGTCACACTGAGATAGTCTGGAAGTCAGCCCTGCCTTCACCCCCTGGCCCCCCCACACACCAACACTGGCAGTAGGATCTCAGCTGGTCACAAGGAGAATGGCACTGTGACAGCAGCATCTCAGGAAAACATTGTCACTCCCACAAAAGGGCTCTTATCATTAATTCCTTCATTCATTCACACGTAGCTGACACTGTTTTATAAAAATGATAATACCCAATGCTGGCTAAGACGAATTAAAATTTGTGGTCTCACATTCTGCTTATGGAAATGTAAATGGACACAATCATTTGAAAAGACAATTTCTCAGAATTTATCAAAAGTTGTGTATTCTTTGACCCTGTAATTCCATGTCTCCAAATTTATTCTTAGTAAATAGTCATGGATGTGTAGTTTTACTTACAATAACAATAATTACAAATGTCTAAAAACAGGGGATTGGTAAACTGAATAACCTATTGTATATCTTTCCAAAGAATCCTTGTCAGCCATAGAAAAGTATTTGTGATTTATTAAGTGGCAGAAAAGCAGCTTTCAGAACAGTGTGAACAATTTGTACAGCACCATCCCGAAGTGTTTAAAACTAAATTTAAATTTGCATATATACATTAAAAAAAAAGACTGGATTGATGAAAGAGGGCATTAATGTACAGGAGGATGATATATTATTCTCTATTCTACGTTTGAAATATTTCACACATAGAAAAAAAGAAAGAAAAGTTGAATAGACATACCAAATTATTGACAGTACACCATACGATTTCAAGTTGTTTTTTACTTTGTCCTGAAGAGTTGTCTGTGTTTTCCAAATTTTCTATAATGAACTTATTTTTAGGATTCAAAAAGAATAACAAAACTCCTTTCACAAACAAAGCAACATCCACACCCAATATCCAGTTGGTGAGCCCCTGCAATGTGTGTGGTCTGAGAAGGTGCACGGGGGAGTAGAGCTGGTTGGGGAAAGGGTATCAGGCATGCCATGCAGAAGGAATGACTTGAATAAGCTGGGAAAACACAAGAATATGAAAAAGATGGTGAATATTTCCGGTGGGTTGGTTAGAACTTATGAAAGATGTGGTAGGAAAACAGACTAGAGCGGTCAAGAGGGTGGAGATCAGACAACTGGGAGCCGTGACGGGTTGAGAGGGACGTGACAGGGTAGGGTGTTGGGAAGCTCTCTGTGTTAGAATGGACTCGAAGGTAGTTGGATGGGCCAAATTAGAGGCGTGGCATCCAGTCCAGAACAAGGCCAGATGAGAGACAAGTGAGCACAACCCAGGGAAGTGGCAGTAGGGCCTCCTGAGAAATATCAATGAACAATCCCCTATCCAGCCCTAAGACTGGCAAGAGCTGAGACTGGGGCACCAGACTGCCTGGTTTTATCCTGGCTTTACCGCTTACTAACTTTGTGGCTGTGGACAAGTTATATAACTTCTCTGTGCCTCCGTGTTTTCCTCTGCAAAATGGGGATAACGATGGTCCTATGTATAGAGCTGTTGTGAAGATCAAATGAGTTAATACATGGGAAGCACTTGGCACAGGGCCTAGTACAGAGTAACAGTACAGGTTAGCTGTCATTATTCCCTTGGATCTAAAGTCCACTCATAGTGCCCTGAGAGGGACATGCTACCTGCAGAGCCGCCTGAATAAGCAAGGAACACAAGCCAAGATGTACACTGTGGGCTCCATCTCTCTGACTCTCCCCCAAAAGTTGTCAAACAGTTAAAATGTTGATAAGGTCAAGATCAAGGACAGACTTGAAGGATGTCCTAGAAGGAGTCTGTGACCCAGCCTCTGGTCCCAGCTTTGCTTTAACCTCCAGAAACAAAAGTCAGGGTGAAGAGCACTGTCCTGGGACAGAATTCCTAGGCCCCCAACTCAAGATGGTTCACCTGGGCACTGCCTCCTCTCCTGGGCCCAGGACTTTTCTTCTGACTCCACCATCAGCCTGTGACCACGAATCAGTGGGCATGACTTCCCTTGTCTAAACTGACCTTTAACATCACCTGCCCAGGGGCAGAAGTTCATCCATTCAGAAGAAAATAAAATCTCCAGTTGCCCACCACACACACCTTGCATTCACCAGTCCTTAATGCAAACTGTAAGTGACTTCTTTGAAAATTAAATGGTTGGAAGCAAAGCTGCCTCTGGTCTGAGTGGGCAGGAGAGGTCAGTGGGAGGGGCCACATTCCTGCATCCCCACATCTTCTCTCCTAAGACTCCACAGAAGTGATAAACAGGCTCATTACAAGGCAAAGGAGATGCACAAACCAATCCGTGTCTTTAGGGCTGGGCTACAATTTAAAGAGAGGGTAAGAGAAGATAAATAAAAAGGCCTATTTTCAAAAGACCCGTTTAAAGCCCATACAAAAAAAAAAAAAAAAAAGCCTATACAGAGGCCATAAAAATGTGTGCACCAGCTTTGCTTAAGTTTGTCCCCGGCTCGCTCAAAATAGCCCCAAGATAATCAAAAAGAAGTGAAGAGCAGCAACACAGACCCCAATTCAGAAAATGATTTACTAATTAGCACCTGGATGTCCAGCTCAGTGTCAGAGCAATTGGTCACCACGGGGCCCCTGCATCTTGCAGAGAACATGCCTTGTCCCAGCGGAAGAAGGCACTTTGGTCCTTCCTATCCTGAACTGACATGTCCTTCAAGTGCATTTCTAAAATCATCCCTCAAAGAGATAAATGACTTCCTCCAGCCAGCATCGTTCGACTTGGATCTGGGAATAGATAAATTCATTTACTCGGGAGCTACTTGCCATTTTCCTCCTGGCCCCATCCATAATCCCGTCTCCTTCAATGCTGGCGACACTCAGTGCAATGAATGTGCTCCAGTCATGAGGTGAGAGGGGAAGTCCTCACTGGGGAGACTGAAGGACCGATCTTAGGACCAAGTTCATGACAACCTGCTCTCAGGCATGCCGAATTCAAGAAGCCACGGTACAGCCGGGTTCCCTGGAAGAAATCGCACTTTGTTCAAAGTAGGAATTCTTTTCTCCCCACACCAGGCCTCTCCACCTCCAGGTCTGGACAAGCTGAAGGCTGCCTCAAAGAGTGACACGCCCTCCCTGCAGGAGGAGACAAGAGCTGCTGGGATCAGAGGGAGGCAGGGTAGATAGCCTGGCCCCACCAAACAGTCTAAACCCTCCATTCCTGGGAGAGCTAAGTGGGCCTAGAGAAAGCTTCTCTATTGCCAGTACTTCCTCCTGGGAATTCTAACAAAACAAGACCACGGAAGTTAACCACTTCTCTCTTCACTGCCCTTCCATGTGGGTAAGTCAGGGTCACTCAAATCCCACAAGCCTCAGTTTCCTTATTTGTAAAGAAAGGACCTTAATTCCTATCCTGCAAGGATTCAGAGGCCATGCATATACACTGGTAATTTGCATTTCCACCCTAGATATACTGAATCAGAATGTATATTTTAACAAGATCCCCGGGTGATTCTTACGTATAACTTCCTGGAAACTTGCTAGAAATGCAAATTCTCAGCAGGGAACTTGTTCGAAATGCAAATTCTCAGCAAGGGTCTGAACCAGAATGAACCGGTTGGGAGCCCTGGTTAGGACACGTCAGTAGGGTCACTGGCTTGAAGCAAAGACAATAATAGCAGTCAAGCAGATGTTATTGAGCCTGTACTGAGTACCAGGCACTATGCTGAGGACTTGGTGTGGATGGCCTCTCAATACTCATTATAACCTGGGGGTGGCACTGTTATTCAGTTTATTACACTGATGAGAGTACTAGGCTTAGAGGACTCAATAACCACCCAGGGTCACATGGCTGCAATGTGGGAAAAGAGGATTTCATCTTTTGCCTTGTGGCTGGGCCACATTCATCACCTCCCTCTCTGAGTGTCGGGTCCTCGTCTGGTTAAGGAAGGGACAGCGGGGAGTCACAGCTCGGAAGGCCAAGCGAGCTCCAGCTTTGAAGCAGCTCTAGTGTGGTGCATAAGAGCAGCACTTGCCTGTCAGTCAACTGTGTACTCAAACCCATGCTTTCAGCCACTCCTGGGTCCCCGCATTTCAGCAGAAGGTGGCAAAATGAGGCAGGCTCACAGAATGGTGACCCAGATGGCAAGGGGCCTGATGCCAGGGACCAAGATCTTCCTGTCTGTGGTACACAGGCTCAGGCAGGGATTAAGCTATCTCGGTTCTTCCCCAGCCTTTCCTGCACACCCCAACGTCTTCCCCAGCCTTTCCTGCACACCCCAACGTCTTCCCCAGCCTTTCCTGCACACCCCAACGTCTTCCCCAGTCTTTCCTGCACACCCCAACGTCTTCCCCAGCCTTCCCTGCACACCCCAACGTCTTCCCCAGCCTTTCCTGCACACCCCAACGAAAGCTGAGTGAGGATAGGTGCGTGTGTTTAGTGGATGAGTTGTCAAGGTCACCCAGTTACTTGACAGAGCTGGGACTCAATCTCGGGATTCTGGGCTCTAAGTCCAGTGCTCTTTTTCTTAAAACAGGGGCACTGCAAAAGTCTTTGGCTAAGGGCAGGTTCACCCCCTGAGTAAACAACCTTCATGGTCCAATTTGATCCCTGGACTCTTGACTTTAGTTCAGCATTGTGGCTGCATGGTGGATATAGTGGCTCCAGTTGGGCTTTCTGTACTATAGAGTCAAGAAGGCCAAAAACTACATTTCCCAGATGCCTTGCAGCTAAAGTTGAATCAGATGCACTTGAGCAAGATTTGGCAGGTGAAGATGAGGCAGGGGCTGTATTCTGCTGCTTCTGCTCCTCCAGTTTCAGCAGCAGTATTGGCAGGAATCCCAGTAGGTTAGGAAACAGAACCCTGGGTATCCATTATTTTGCTGCTGTGGATCTAGCTGGTGGTAGCTCCCGGATCCCCCCCACTGTCCGGATTGTGGCAATGGTGGTAGCTCCCTGGCAGGTGAATTCTGCAATGTTGTTTTGGAAATCATCCCTGGAGACCTAGCTGAAGATCTGCCTGCCTGACCCTCACAGTGATCTTGTAAGCACCTAATTCTCTGTCTGAAATCCTTTTGTCTTAAATAACTAAAGTGACTTCTATTATCTGCAATGGAAAGAATGCTGATTCACACAGGTGCACTCCCACCAGCTTACCTGGCCTCGAGAGTGGGACCCAAATAAAGAAAGGGGAAAGAGCACTGCACTGAACCAGCAGGGACCTGGTTCAAGGCCTACCCCTGCCTCTAGCCCACAGGGGGCACTAGGGTGAGCCATTTGCCTCACTGAAGCCTCAGTCTCCACATCTGTAAAATGAGGGGAGCAGTGCTGCCCACGTCCATCAGGCTCTTAGCCAATTTTCCCTAGGCCAGGTCGTATGGGAGCTCAGCCTAGGTGAGGAGAGGACTATAACATACACAGGGAAACTGGGGCTGGCAAGTGTCTCAGTTGTCTTGGCAGATGCTTCTGTGGTACAGTGGGACACAAGAGAGGGATAGTTCCTGGGGGAACCAGGAGAGCATCACAGCGAGAGTCAGCATTGACAGCCTGGGGACAGGGGAGGGGGTAGTTACAGATGAAAGAACCATCAAGAGCAGAGACTCAAATGTGTGAAAGAGTCTGGGGAGTTCGGGAACCTTTAAAGTGTAGGGCTAGAAGAGTCCTCAGGAGGCAGGACAGACCCTCTGGCCCAGGCTGAGGAGCCCAGACCTTATCCTGAGTGTTTCTAGAGTCATGGAAACACCAGTTCAACCTCTACCCTTGCTGGCCTCCCAGCTCATTCATGCCTCTTCACAACCTTAGTATCCAACTTACTGTGTTCCACATCCACAGCCAACCTGTGAGGTCAGAAGGCAAGTCATATTTGCCCCCATTTTATAGATGAGGAAGCTGAGGCTCAGAGGCAGGAAACTGGCCCAAGGTCACATAGGGAGACCACAGGGAACATAGGCTTGGGACCTAGCTCTCTCCTGACATCCACTCCAGTTCTGCTCCACCATCACAGCCCTGCCAGGTCAGCAGGACCCAGTTCAGGGGGAGGAGCTAGACCTGCTGGTGGAGCGACCTCATCTGCTGCTTTCACCTGGCTGGCTTCAGTTGCAATGAGACTTGATTTCAGGGCTGATGACGGATCCTGGGCTTCTAAACGGAAAGCCAAGGCCACAAAGACTGAGAGACCTGGACTGAGGGCAGTAGGGGGCTCAGGCTGCCCCCAAGGCCTAAGTCCTGCCAGCTCTTCTGGTTTTGAGGAAACGAATGCAAGACCTAGAATCAAAAGTCTGATCCTACTTCTGCATTAGCCCTGGGGAAGCCATGTTGCATCTCTAAGTCTCAGTTTGTTCATCCCTAAAATGGTGATAATAAATTTTGCTTTGCCTCCCCCCAGGGTTTTTTTTTTTTTATATAATTTTTATTGTGCTTTAAGTGAAAGTTTACAAATCAAGTCAGTCTCTCACACAAAAACCTATATACACACTCCCAATTACTCTCCCCTCTAATGAGACAGCCTACTCTCTCCCTCCACTCTCTCTTTTCATGTCCATTTCACCAACTTCTAACCCCCTCTACCCTCTCATCTCCTCTCCAGGCAGGAGATGCCAACATAGTCTCAAGTGTCCACCTGATCCAAGAAACTCACTCCTCACCAGCATCCCTCTCCAACCCACTGTCCAGCCCAATCCATGTCCGAAGAGTTGGCTTCAGGAATGGTTCCTGTCCTGGGGCAACAGAAGGTCTGGGGGCCATGACCACCGGGGTCCTTCTAGTCTCAATCAGACCATTAAGTCTGGTCTTTTTATGAGAATTTGGGGTCTGTATCCCACTGATCTCCTGCTCCCTCAGGGGTTCTCTGTTGTGTTCCCTGTCAGGGCAGTCATCGGTTGTAGCTGGGCACCATCTAGTTCTTCTGGTCTCAGGATGATGTAGTCTCTGGTTCATGTGACCCCTTCTGTCTCTTGGGCTTGTAATCACCTTGTGTCCTTGGTGTTCTTCTTTCTCCTTTCATCCAGGTAGGTTGAGACCAATTGATGCATCTTAGATGGCTGCTTGCTAGCGTTTAAGACCCCAGATGCCACTCTTCAGAGTGGGATGCAGAATGTTTTCTTAATAGATTTTATTATGCCAATTGACTTAGATGTCCCCTGAAATCATGGTCGCCAGACCCCTGCCCCTGCTACGCTGGCCTTCGAAGCATTCAGTTTATTCAGGAAACTTCTTTGCTTTTGGTTTAGTCTAATTCTGCTGACCTCCCCTGTATCGTGTGCTGTCTTTCCCTTCACCTAAAGTAGTTCTTATCTACTATCTAATTAGTGAATGCCCCTCTCCCACCCTCCCTCCCCTCTCTCATAACCACAAAAGAATGTTTTCTTCTCAGTTTAAACTATTTCTCAAGTTCTTATAATAGTGGTCTTATGCAATATTTGTCCTTTTGCAACTGATTAATTTCACTCGGCATAATTCCTTCCAGGTTCCTCCATGTTATGAAATGTTTCACAGATGCCTCACTGTTCTTTATCAATGTATAGTATTCCATCATGTGAATATACCATAATTTATTTATCCATTCATCCATTGATGGACACCTTGGTTGCTTCCATCTTTTTGCTATTGTAAACAGTGCTGCAATAAACATGGGTGTGCATGTATCTGTTCGTGTAAAGGCTCTTATTTCTCTAGGATATATTCCAAGGAGTGGGATTGCTGGATCGTGTGGTAGTTCTATTTCTAGCTTTTTAAAGAAGCGCCAAATCAATTCCCAAAGTGGTTGTACCATTTTACATTCCCACCAGCAGTGTATAAGTGTTCCAATCCCTCCACAGCCTCTCCAACATTTATTATTTTGTGTTTTTTGGATTAATGCCAGCCTTGTTGGAGTGAGATGAAATCTTATTACAGTTTTGATCTGCATTTCTCTAATGGCTAATGATTGTGAACACTTCCTCATCTCCCAGGGTTTTTGAAGAAACAAAGGTAATAAGGGACATAAAAGCTCCTGGTCACTCATAAGCCTAGTAGTCTGGGGTCTTCATTTGAGGAATAGGGTAGGGGAGGTCCTTATATACACTCACCTCCGGGTGGGGCATGCTTGTCTCTTGCCCCTTCTTTCCTCTTATTGGTCCTCCCTTTCTCCTCTGTCTAGCCTATATGACATCTCTCTGGGATTTTCTTCCTATTCTTGTCTTTGTCCTTCCTCAGGACCCTTCCCTGAAGGAAGTGTGTGTGGGGTCGGGAGAAGCCCAGGGACATGGAGGCAGGGATGGCAGCCAGACATGGGGAGGAAAGGCTCTTCGCAGCAAGGACTCATTCCTGAAATCCCCATGAGCCGGGCCTGGCCGTGACCCTGTGTGGCTGAGGTGCTCACCCTTTTGTTTCCGGTATCTTAGTACTGTGCCACTGCTACTGCCATCCCACTGCCAGCCCTGTGAGAAGTTCCATCCCGTTAACTCCTCCATGTCACCATGGCAACACAGGCTCCTGACTCTTCCCAAGATAAGAGATAGGAGTGCCACTGATGCCGGGGCGCCTGCACCCCATGCCCAGATAAACAGGGGGGAGGGGCAGAGACCTTGACTCATTTCCAGCCAGGGCAGTCACATTGCCTGAGTTCCTACCAGGCTCCTGGCACGGCCCTAGACTCCAAATACACCCCACCCCAACCCAACCCACCCCACAGCCACAGCCAAGGCTCGGCTTACTACAGGCTAAGATTCTCCACAACCATGCGCTTGTCTTTTCTCTCCACAGTGCTAAACTCTAAGCTGGCTCATAAGAGACCTGGAGCTTACACCGTAATGTCCCATAGCAATTGTATGCTCACGTCCATTTTCTTTGTTGAATCCTCAATATAAGACTGTAAGGTAGGTAGAATGACTTCTCCCATTTTATAGAAGACATTGAAGCTCAGAGAGGTTAAGTAAAATGCCCAAATTCACACCACTAGCAAGTGGAAGACCTAATATTTAAATCGAAGACTGCTTTTTATTTAATATATTTAACACTTAGGTAGCACTTACAATGCTTAAGTGCTCAGCTGCTAACTGAAAAGTCAGTGGTTCAAACCCACCAGCCACTCCGCAAGAGAAAAGATCTGGTGAGCTGCTCCTGTAAAGACTGCAGCCTAGGAAATCCTATGGGGCAGTTCTACTCTTTCATAAGGGGCCACTATGAGTCAGCATTGACAGCACACAACAACAGCACTGACAACGTGCCAGACTTTATGCATCTTAACTCTTAATCCTCCTAACAATCCTATGAGGTAATCCAATAGCTCCATCTTACAGATGAGGAAACTGAGGCACAGAGAGGTTAGACAACTTTCCCAAAGTCACACAGTTATTAAGAGACAGAGCTGGGATTCAAGCCCTGGCAGTTTGGCTTCTGAGTTTGATTGCTTAACTACTTTACTATGTTTGATAATAATTCTTGGGCTCCCAGCTGCACCCTACCCAACCCTGGAATCAAGAAATGGACCACTTGACCGTCTCTCCAGTGGCCACCTGTGGCTTCTCTATGGGAACTACCCAGCCTCTCAAATGGAGCCACTGGCTAGTTTTGAGGATTTTATTTCCCCAACCATCTTGCTGCTTCTTTCTCCAATTTGCCTTGCTACAAAACGATCTTGCATTTCCACTCATCGCACTGGGCTTTAAAAAGCTCCCATTTGGAACAACAGGCGGGAGTTGTCTTCCTTCAGAGGGAAGAGCCTGCCAGTGCCCTCACAAGGGGAGTCCCTCCTTGTCCTCACACACTCAGCCTGTCTCCAAAGACCATTAACGCAATCACTTAACAAGAGGCTGGCTCTAATAGAAAGGAAGAAAGGGGAGGAGCGTTGTTAGCAGTTTGAAGGGGAGAAGAAATCATGAAATCCATCAAACCTGTATTTGTCTCATTAAAACTGCTTCTAATTTATAATGTCCTGGAATGCAGATGCCCCCCAGCTGTGCGAGCCTGGTCACACTGCCTGGTGCAACCCCCTCCCCACTCCTGGACCCCCTCTCCCACCTCGCTGGGACTGCCATCAATTTCTGCTCATCAGCGGCACTTACAGTAAATGGATTCATTTGTGGCAATGGGAGCTGAGAGACAAAGGTGACAATATAATTAAGGTTTTTAATTCTATGCCTGAACAGTTAAGTCCAGAACTCATGATAATTAGCCAGCTGTAATGAAAGATCTTTAATCGTTATTTTCCCTTTGTTTCCTATAATTGTTCATTTTGACCAACTACGTTTGTCCTTTCATTTGAATCAGGCTGCACCGTTTTATGTCACTTCCATTATTCCTATAAACTCCAAAGAAAATATGTTTTGGAGCTGGTCATTTACAAAGTCAGTGGCAAGATGGCACCAGGAGTTCACTTGTGCACAACTGATGACTGTGGGCGGCTGTTGCTACTTTCAAGAGGAAAGGAGAACTGGGCCTGAGAAATCCACCCGCCCAGGGATATGTCTAGAGAAAAGGAAGCACTGGCGCAAGAGTGAGAAAGCTATGGACCCTTCACAGCTGAACTGGGCTCACAAGTTGCTTTTGCAAACTGTTCAGTTCACGGGAAATATGAGGGATGATTGCTTTCACACAAGCTCTTGATTCTCAAATGCATGTATTGATTCTTCGCATTTTAACGTTGTGGTGCAGTGGTTAAGCAATTGGCTTCAAACTGAAAAGACTTCCAACTGGTTCGTTGTGGTTCGAGCCCCTGCTGAGAATTTGTGTTTCTAACAAGTTCCTTGCTGATAATTTGCATTTCCACTCCAGATATACTGAATCAGACCTACATTTCAACAAGATCCCCAGATGATTCTTATGCATAACTTCCTGGGAACATGTTAGAAATGTAAATTCTCAGTAGGGGTCTGAACCAGAATAAACCAGTTTGACACCCTGATTTAAACACACCAGCAGCTCCACAGGAGAAAGATGTGGCAATCTGCTTCCTAAAAGATTGCAGCTTTGGAAACCCTATTGGGCAGTTCTACTCTGTCCTATAGGGTCACTATGAGTCAGAATCGACTCGATGGCAAGGGGTTTTTGGTTCTCATTATCAGGTTTATCTTATAATTGATGTGTGTAATTAATGTCATGTCTACCTTTTGTTTTTCCTGAAAAGTTGTAAATGAATTGACAGTTGGTGGCACCTTAGCATTGGGAAAATATGGCAAAACACTTATTATGGATTGAATTGCGTCCTCCAAAAATGTGTGTCAACTTGGCTAGGCTATGATTCCCAGTATTGTGTGATTGTCCATTATTTTGTCATCTGATGTGATTTTCCTATGTGTTGTAAATCTGACCTCTAGGATTCCTATGTGTTGTAAATCTGCTAACGAGGCAGGATTAGAGGCAGTTATGTTAATGAGGCAGGACTCAATATACAAGATTAGGTTGTCCTAAGTGAATCTCTTTTGAGATATAAAAGAGAAGCCAGCGGAGAGACAAGGGGACCACATACCACCAAGAAAGTAGTGCCAGGAGCAGAGTGCATCCTTTGGACCCGGGATCCCTGTGCTGAGGAGCTACTCAGTTGAGGAAGATTGATGACAAGGACTTTCCCCCCAGAACTGACAGAGAAAGCCTTCCCCTGGAGCTGGCACCCTGAATTCAGACTTCTAACTTCCTAGAATGTGAAAGAGTAAACTTCTCTTTGTTAAAGCCATCTGCTTGTGGTAAATCTGTAATAGCAGCACTAGGAAGGAAAAGGGGCCCTTGACAATGGAGACCCTCTGAAGGGCAAGTCTGGTGCTAATGTGCAGGAAGGCAGCTGACTTTTCTGCCTTGAGCCTCCTCACTGGCCACCCGCCAGCCCAAGGCAACTTCGCCTTTTCCTCCCTGCACTTCCACTTCCTCCAGACACCTCAGAGAACCACAAAACCTCAACTTATGGGCACACGTGACGTTGAGGACTCTAGTTCACCGGGTAACCCTTCACTTACCACTCTCTAAATTCTAGCCCTAAACACATGGGGTCACTATGAGTTGGAATGGACTTCACAGCAGCTAGTTTGGATTTTGGTTTTTTAAACCCAGTGGAGCACAGTTCTACTCTGACACACATGAGGTCACATGAGGCAGGATCTATTCCATGACAACCGGTTTTATGCACTGGAAGAGTCACTCCTGGCTGAAGAGCAAGTTCATCCATTAATTCAATCAACCAACGCTGAACACCTATTCTGTGACGGGCCCTATGTTAGGCTCTGCAGGCACAAAAGGGAAACCACTGCCCAGTCAGGTGTCACTTGCCCCAAGTGAGTGACTGGGTGACCTGCACACACACACATACCAACACACACACACACAGGAAATTTCCTCACAGCTCCTGCCCAAGGTTAGTCCTTCTTTGTGTTCCTTCTCTTTTTGGACCATCCCGTACAGTCTAGGCTTTGTGCTACTGACCCCCTAAATGTGGCACTCTTGTTTGCTCAGATGTCCCTCCTGATCATCCAGCTGGGCTGGATATTTGTCCCACCATTTCCCTCAAACATGAACAATCAGCCATTCATTTATTTATTCAAAAATATGTAGTGAGCGCCTACTGTGCATAGATCGCTGTTGTAGGTGCTGGGGATAGTGTTGTGAGCAAGGCAGAGAGAATCCGTGCTCTCACAAGCCAGCTGGGCAAAGATTTAAAAAAAAAAAAACATGTGATTATTCCCCATTGAGTGATCACTGCTATCAAAGAACAAAACCTGCACTTCCCAGAGGAGGTTATGTTTGAACTGATGGTTTCAGCCAGAGAACCATCAGCTCTTCCCAAATTTGTTCCGCCTCTTTCTGTCATTGGCATCTCTGGCCTCTCAGTCCTCTTGTCCAGACCCCCAGAGTCCCCCGCTCTCCCCCAGCCTTGTTTGCCCCACCTCTATGTCCCTCCTGTACGGGTCCCCTCTTCGTTCTCTTTCAGGTCTTTATTACCTCATCTCATCCCTCTCTTTCTCCTAGTTTGTCCCTTGTCCCCTTCTAGTCCATTTTCACTCACTGTTGCCAGATTAGCCTTCCAGAAACACGCTTCAGACCAGATCACCCTCCACTTAAGGACTTGCAATGGGTTCCAAGTACTCCCAAAATAAATCCTATAATTCTTAGCTTGATAATCATACCCTTCACAAGCACTCGCAATCTGATTTCTCATGGAAACATTTTGCACTTCCAACATTCCTACCAAGTTGTATAGTCACAGCATTTTACAGCCTCTGTACCTCTGCTCAGAGCCCTGGCGGTGCAGTAGTTAAGAGCTTGGTTTCTAACCAAAACTTTAGCCATTGGAATTCATCAGAGGTTCCTTGGAAACACTATGGAGCAGTTCTACTCTATCCTATAGGGTTGCTATGAGTTGGAATTGGCTCCACAGCAATGGGTTTTTGGTACCTCTGCTCATGCTGTTCCCCTTGCCAGGAATGCCTTGCCCACCCTTTGTGTCTAAGTGCCCATGCCACCTCCTTCATAAACTCTTCCCTGACACACTCGCATGCACACATACCTATGCCCCCCTCCCCACACGGCCCTACTTCCTTCTCTGAAGGCCCACAGAACTTTGCCTACATCTCTCTTTCCTCCCTATCAGATGATGAGCTGCTTCAGGACAAGAGCCTTGTCTGATCCATCTCAGTGGCCTTCTGTTGCAGTGGGATGGGAGGGGGTGACCGAGTGAGTGAGTGTTAGGAGCAGCCTGAACCCTGGCTCTGCATATGTTCACTGTGTGGACTATTTAAGCCCTCTGTGTCTCAGTTCCCCATCTATAAAATGAGGATTGACTGGGTTGATATACATAAATACTTAAAACAGTACCTGACATGTCCTGTTAAATATTATGAGTGTGTAAGTAATTAATTGTGGGTGGATGAGCCAGACAGATCTGCAGAGACAAGTCCCAACTCAGATCAGGGAAGACTTCAGGGTGGACTATCCCTGGGTTGGTCCCCAAGTCTCCCCTCCTCGAGGTCAACTGGAAGCCCTCTTTTCCCAAACGAAGTTGGAGAAATGCCACCCCCTACACACACACACACACACACACACACACACACATACACACTAGCCCCGCTTTCTCCTGTGACCCAGCCCCTGCCAGGTAAGGTGCATCCTCGAGTTCGGCCATCGCCCTTAAGGTCGATGTTGGGGTTCCTAGCAAGTTGGCCATTACACTCCTCTCAGTGACTCAGTGTCTGGAGAGCTCATGCCCACCCAGGCAAGCTGTGCAGGGTGAGGGCCTCCCCGGGATGGATGGGGTCCATTCACCACCAGCGAGCAGAGAAGGCGGCAGCTGCTTGCAGTCACCTTGAGCAAGGCTCCTCTCACCTGAGCAGCACATCCCTCACCAGAGACAGCAGCAGGAGTGCTCACATTGCAGCCCACTGCCCTCTGCACACCATGGGCCTGCTACAACGTGACTTCAATGTCATCTGTGATCCCTGCAGAGGAACCCAGGCCTCCTGCCTCCAGAGGAAGATTGAGCAAGTCCCTTTGCTCCCTGTGTCTCATTTCTCCCTTCTGTAAAATGGAAGCACAACCCAGCCTTGCCCCCTTCCTCCACAGAGTTGATAAGGAAGGGCTGGGGAGGTGGACCACAGAGGCCTCATCAGAGACCACCCAGCTAGGGATCAGGGAGGTGTCAGCCCCTGTCCCTTCCCCCAGCAACAGGTCCCCACCCCAACCATGGGGTGGTCCTGCTTTGGGAGACAGAGGGGGGAGTTCAGGGGAAGGGCAAGCCCTGCAGCATTCTCCCTCCTCAGAAGCCCCAGACATCCAGGACTGCCTGCCTCTAGGTACTCAGCCAAGTACACACCCTTTGCAGTCTCTTAATTGCTGATTGAGTACCTACTGTGTGCCAGCCCCAACAGGAAGACAAGAGATCCCAGGACAGAGGTCCCAGGAGTGGCCTGTAACTGAGCGTCTCTGTGTGCAGCCACTTCCCAGATATAGCTCATTTAGGCCTCACAGCAGGATCATTATCACCCTTACTTTACAGATAAGGAAACTGAGGCACAGAGAGACAACAGTGTTCTCCACAGTCACACAGATTCTAAGTGGCAGGACAGAGATCGAAACGACTTCAGTCTGATTTCCTTGGACTGCCCCCTGCCTCTGGGCACTCGCTCCAGAAGCCAACTTGAGCAGACTCAGGCAAGAGGACCAAGAACCCTGAGAAAGGAGCTACTTCCTTCTTTCAGGTGAGAGTCTGATAGGCAGGGAACGAGCGTGGGGGCTCACTCACCACCACAGGATAAGCCTCAAAGTGTCCCTGATTCCCCACGTGATGAAGTGGCTCTGAGCTGGACAAACAAGTATGTAAGTTAAGTCAGGCCCAGTCCTATGGATTTTACCCTCTAATATTTGAAGTGCTCCACTACTAACTGAAAGATTGGTAGTTCAAGCCCACCAGCCTCTCAAACGGAGAAAGATGTGACAGTCTGTTTCCATAAAGATTTATAGCCTTGGAACCCAGAGAGTATGGCCCTTGGAAACCCTTTTAACTCAGTACTGAAATCATTCCTAAGGTTCACCCTTCAGTCAAAGATTAGACATGCCCATAAAACAAACAGTAATACATGTAGCTCAACCACCTATATGAGACTAAATGGGCACACCAGCCCAAGGGGAAGGACGAGAAGGCAGGGTGGGACAGGAAAATTGGGCAAATGGAATGGGGAACCCAAGGTCAGGAAGGGGAGAGCGTTGACACATCGCAGAGTTGGCAACCAATGTCACAAAACAATACATGTATTCATTTTTTAGTGAGAAACTAATTTGCTCTGTAAACCTTCCTCTAAAGCACAATTAAAAAAAAATTTACAGCCTTGGAAACCCTGTGGAAGCAGTTCTACTCTGTCCTATAGGGTCGCTATGAGTTGGAATTGACTCAATGGCAGTGGGTTTGTTTTTTGTTTTTTACTATTTCTCCAACCCACCCCTCCTCCCCACCACCACAGCTACTGCCCTATTCCCACTGCCGCCCTTTTGCTCCTCGCTAGCCTCCTGACCTCCAGGATCTCTCTAGACTTAGCTTCCAAAAACTGCACTGAGCCATGCCACTCCTCAGTGGCTCTGAAGAAAGCCCAAGGTCCTTCAGCTGGCACTCAAGGCCCTAACAATCCTGCCCATCCCCTGCCACTCCCCACCCTGGACTTCATGCTCCAGAAGCTTCATCCCCTGCTGTTTCCTTACTCCAGGTGGGTGCTGCTGCTCCCCCACCTAACATACCTGTCCCCTCCCCACATCATCCTACCTACCCACCCTGCCCTAGACTGCTCGGGTGGTCTATTGCCGCACTTACAACACTGCTTTATCATTATCTGCTTCACCACACTACACCTGACTCCACGAAAGAAAGCAGAGGCTGGGGCTTGTCCACCACAGAATCCCCAACACTAGGGCAGGGCCAGAGCCAGACTGAAGCACATGTGCTAGGAATAAATGAACGAAGGCAGTGAGGAGCTGGCCAGTCCAGAGGCAACAGACTCAACCAGCCAGACTTTCCAGCCCTTCAGCAAACATCCCGTGAGCCCCTTTTCCGTGCCAGGCCCTGGGCTCCACGCTGAGGCACTAAGAGTTCAGCTTTGCCTTCAGGTTGCTTACGGGCTTCCCGAGAGCCCACAGAGTACAGTGGTTAAGATCACATGATCAAATCCCCTCTCTACCACTTGCTAGCTATGTGACCTTGAACGAGTTTCCTAACCTCTCTGTGCCCCAATTACCTTTTCTGTAAAATGGGAACAAAAACAGCAGCTACCTCAGAGCGTGATTTAAAAATAAATGAGGTCCCGTATAAAAAGGATTAGAACAGTGCCTGGCATGTTGTTAATGCACAAATAATGTGAGATTTTCCAGCTTGCTCCTGGCCCCTGCCCTGGGAGCAGCCTTCCTCAGGTGGACACACACACCCTTGTGCTCCTGGCCTCTCAGGGAGCTGGCGAGGCAGAGCCCAGATTGAACAGGGATGAGGAGGCACTGAGAGGAGAATGCAAGTTCCAGTGCCACCAGCAAGCTGTGTGACTTGGAGAAAGATGCATGTGAGATGGACCATCCTCCAGAACCTGGCTGAGCCTCCATTTTCCCCTAAGGCTGGTGGGGAGGGAAAGAGTAACAGTTCTGCCTGCGCAAGGAGCATTGAGAGGACAGAACAAGATGGCGGACATGAAAGTCCTCTGTGGGCTGTGGAGGGATTATTCCTGGGAGTCAGCTGGGTGGGCCAGACCAGGCCGCATGCATAAAGACACACACAATATGTGAGAATTCTGAGCAAGAAGCCCCTGGCAGAGGGAGGGCGGAGGGAAGAGCAGAGCATCACAGACACCTGGCACCTTTGTAAGTAGGGCCTCTGTGAACTTTGGGGGCGCACCCTGGTGGGGCCCTATCCTCTGATTCCCTGATCCTTCTTTCTAGGGCATTTCTCCCCAGTGCCTGCCAAGATCGTTGTGACAGCAAGTATCATCCCTGAAAACACATCCTGTCTGCAAGGCTGTTCCTGTGCCCTTGAAGCTATTAAACAGCAAAGTGATTAATTATTTTACTGTCTTTATGGCATCAACTTTAACTTGCTTCACATCCGGATTTCCAATTACATAAGCCAGAGTCTTAAACTCAGGAGGACATGTATTATTGAACTATTTATAATCAGAGTTTTTCAGAGCAGAAAAACCTCTGCCAAGCAAGCACTACACAACCAAAATTAATGATTCAGAGATCAAAAGACAATCTTTCCATAATCAGAGGGGTGTGGGATGCAGGCAGGGAGAGAACAGAGAGGTTGGCTCTGAATTGAGGATCGAAAACCATTTTCGACTGAAGGGCACAGAGCCCAAGAGAAAGGCAGAGCAATTGGTGGGGTGGGGGTGGGGGGACAATCAAATTTAGTTTGAGGAGAAAGTCTTTGAAGAAAATGACCAGTATTTCACAGACTCTGTGTGCCCCTCCACCGGATAATTCCAAATTTCTAGCTACTTCCAGCTTCTTCTAAATTATTTCTGGAAAACACGTTTTTTTTTTTTTTAACCAGCAAGTCCTATTAGCTTCTGCTAGTTTCTTCTCCTCCTTCAGCTTCCTGCCAAGCCATGGGATATCACAGCATCACTGCTTCTGTGCCCACCATTAAGCTACCTTTCACTAGACAGCACCATCCCCATCACTGATATGTTGGAACCCTAAGTCTGCTGGACCCCACCATCAGTCCCTGTCCCTGTGGGGACTGCCTCTCCCCGCTTTGGCATTGCGGGGGGTTTGTGTTCCACTGTTTTGCAGAGGTTTTATTGGAGCAGGCCTTTCCGCATTTCCTACTGCAACCCCCTCCGCAAAGACCCCAGACATGAGTCCATGATGTGCTTAGACCAGGAGACAGACAAGTTCTCAAACAAATACTCCTCCCGCCAGTGACTGTGGCCTGTCACCTGGCAGAGCTTGTCATCCTGCTCCCCTCGGTGCCCAGGCAGATTCCTGGAGGGCCCTCCATTCGGTCCTCCAGAAGATCAGACTGTAGCAGCTGACTTAACTCAGTATCGAGCCAGGTCCCTGTTACAGAAACATAGAGAGAATAGGAGTGGGGAGGTCACCCCTGTTTACTGAGCTCCAGTTATATGCCAAGTGCTGGACCGGGCTGTGTCCTCACTGCCACTCATTAGGTGAGTGCCATTAGCCCCATTTCGCAGATAGTGAAACTGAAGCTCAAAGAGGTTAAGGGACTCACCCAAGCTCCCTCAGCTAGTATGTAGTGCTAAGCTCTCACAGGATCCATCCCGGGCCTGTGGGATGCCAAGATTCAAAGTTACGACTCTCCCTCCTGCTGCTTCATTTAAGAACATAAAACTCGACAATCCACTACCAAGGCTTTGTCTAGAAAATCTCCTCAACGACGGAGAAATAAATGTTTTGCTTTGCTTGTTTGTTTTCTGCAAGGGATGCAGAGGGAGACGAGTTCTCAGGACTGTCATCAACAAACACAGGCACAGGCTTGCTGCCTCCTGGATTGTGCGTTTGCTGAAGTAAAACCGTAGTCTTCGAAAGATGACCTTAGAAAATGCATCGTGTCTTTTTTGGCGGGGGCGGGGGGAGACTAGCTAGCATTTCTTTTGAAAATTCTTTCCACTTCTTCCTAAACACAGAGTTAGACTACATTTCCCAGCCTTCTTTACAGTTAGATGTGGCCATGTGATAGGTTCTGGCCAATGGAATTAGAGTAGAGCAATATATTCTAGTTACAGCTCTGGCCCATAAGCTGCTCCCTCCCCCACCATAGACACACACATATAATCCTCCATTCGCATGCCCCTTCCATCAGTTTGGTGCAAATGGGCTTCATGACCTGGAAGCCATAGGCTGAAGATGGCAGGGTCAGAAGGTAAAGAAGCCTTGGTCCCTGAACCAGCATTGAAGGGAGACCACCCACCTATTTAGACTTGCCAGAATTAACAATAAATAAACCAGAAGGCTTAGTTAAATTTGAATTTCAGATAAACAATAAATAATTTTTTAATATAACATATCCTAAATTGGGGACAGAGGCAACCCTGCTCCCCTCATGGACCAGTTCTGGGTCCCCAGGATCATTGGGCAGATTTGGGATCTACCTACACTAAAAAGTTATTCATTGTTCATCTGAAATTCAAATTTAACTAGGCATCCTATATTTTATTTGGCAGCCCTACATCTCTCAGAATATCTGTTTGGTACCTTACAAGAGTGAGGTATAAACTGTTGTGTTTGAGCCATTATATACTTGGGAATTTGTTTGTTATAGCAGCTAGCATTACCTTTATTAGTGCACCATCCATCTCTTGAGATATCAGATACTAAACAATCCCAGAAGTGCTCAGTCTGGACTGATCGGCATTTCTGCAGGTAGATGTCTTGTCACCAGCTTTTCTTGTCCAGACTGCTCTGGCTTAGTAAAGCTTGGGGGCTTTTACTCGCTCCCTTCCATGGACACATTGGGAGCACCAGGGAGGAAATGAGAACCAACTCAGTTCCTGCCTACCCCCTAGCCCAGGAGCTTTCCAGTTAGGGTTAGTAATAATTCCAGGAGGTATACAAACGGGGGTAAACCAAGCTTCAAATGTTGGAGATCCCCAAGACCGAGTAGTTTGTGAGTAAAAAGGGTACAGGAAGGCTTTGGAGGAAAGTAGCAGCAACACTGAGCCCCTCCTGGGAACATGGCAATAGCCACCAGCTTTGGTACCACAGAGTAAGTGCCTTGGTGTATAAACAACTGGATGTGGCCCAGAGAAAAGAACCAAGACTTTGAAGCTATATAGACATGGGTTCAAGTCCTGGCTTTGCCATTTATGAACTATGTGACCTTGGGCGGGCAACTTCGCCTCTCTGGGCCTGTTTCCATCTCTATAAAATGGGACAACACCAAATAAGCGTTGCAAAATTACCCAAGATAATTTACCCAAAGTATCTAGTTCACAGTTGGTACATAGTAAATGATACTTCCTCCCCTGAGGGTCTGGCAGCTGGAGAGGAGAGGTGAAGGGGAATCTACCTTCTTTATCACTCCCCAGCTTCTATTAATACACACCTACCCTTCACCCTATCCCCTATCCCCCCATCTCCCCCTCCCCACCCCCGCTACCCCTGTGACTTCCTTGGAGCATGGCCCAGAGGTCACTACAGCCAAGATTGAGTTGAAGGAGATGTGTCTGATGCCTCCATCTTTCCTTCCAATCAGGAACCAAAGCATTCCCATCACCATAGAAACAAGTTTCCAAAGAGAAGCTGAGCTCTAGGCCAGCCCCCCACACCAGTCTCACTCATCATATTGCTAAAACCCTGCCTCTGATTAGCAGAACGGACTTTAGGTTGGGCTAGCCTGGGAATCCAATGACCACTTCTAGCCTTGTTTCTCCAGGCTTCTTTGGAAGAGACTCCCATGTGAACATCACACCCCAGGGACAGCAGATGGCACCTGAGCCCAGCGCCCAGATGCTCACCTGCAGCTCACCCATCACTTACCTGCTCCTAGAAACACTCCCCTTGGCTCCTCTAGAGCCATTACCGTTGGTCATGTTTATCTGCATTTAGGTGCAACGGGGATTTCCACACTCCGATCTGTCTTTGCTCATGAAGCAATGGCCCAAAAAATGGTAATGACGTCTCTGAAGTGGCGGTGTTACTACACTCTTCACATAAAGGGTTGCCAAATTTAGCAAATAAAAACACAGTTTTTAAATTTCAATTGAAATTGAAAAACAACAAAAAACTTTTAGTATAAGTATGTCCCAAATAGTCACGGGACATACTGATACTAAAAAAAAATTATTCTTTGTTTATCTGAAATTTAAGTTTAACGGGCCATCTTGTTTTTATCTGGCCACGCTACTTGCGTGTCCTCCCGGTGCAGCTGGGTCAGGCCCAGCTAGAGAGTCTTCAACGTCAGGCATGAGGAATGGGGCATCTCCCACCCTGCTCAGATTCCTTCCTGCCTTTCTCTGAGACCTGCACACACCCTGCCCTTTGGCAACAGAACTCCTGGCTTTTCCCTAAACATATGCTTACTTTCCCACCTCCAGGCCCTTTGCCCACACTGTTCCTCTGCCTGGACTATCTGTTCTTCTGTCTCTGTTTATCTTCTACCTTCCTGCTCCTTCAAAGCTGAGCTCCTGGACTACCTCCTCTAGAACATGCCTTGCTTCCCAGACAATCGATTCTTCTTTCCTCTGCCTTCTACCACCTGCTGTCTGCGGCTATCTTGGGGCAACGATGACTCATCAAACAGCTACTCTGCGCTGGGCTCTGTGGCTGACAGAGATGAGCAGGTCACTGCCCTCAAGCAGCCCGCAGTCTAGTGGGAAAGACAGGTATGGACGCAAGCAACCAGAAAAGAAAGCATTGCCAACTACCAAGTGCAAAGTGCCTTGAGAACAAGGAGGAAGGGATGCTCTTTCTCACCTAGGGGTGTTGGGAAGGCTTTCTGGAGGAGGTGGAATGGGTCTGTGGCTCGATGAGTAGCAACTTCAACAGAGGAAGAGAGTTCCAAGCAGGAGAACAAGGCAGTCAATGTATATGGCCAGTAGGGAAACATGGGGAGTGACAAGGAGTGTGGGGGTGGGTGGAGGAGCAGGAAGGTATGAAAGAAGTTGAAGCTGTAAAGGCAATAGAGGTGGGGCTGGGAGCTGAATGGCAGACTGGGGGCTCTGGGTGATGTTCCAAACCATCAGAACAATAGCAATTATTTATTTTGTACTTACCCTGTAGCAGGCATTATGCAGGGTATTTTACACAAATGTTACCTCATTTGATTTATTCTTTCCTTCAACCCTTAACCAGCTGTCTTCGAGTTGATTCTGTCTCACGGCAACCAAATGTGTGTCAGAGTAGAACTGTTCTCTACAGGGTTTTCAATGGCTAATTTTTCAGAAGTAGATTGCCAGGCCTTTCTTCCAAGGTGCCTCTGGGTGGACTTGAACCACCAATCTTTCAGTTAGCAGCTGAGCACATTAACCGTTTGCACCCTCTATTTAACCCTTATGTTAAGATAAACATCCTTATTTATTTTGAAAAAGTGATCAGAGATCTGCACAAAGATTATACCCAAGAAAACTCATTCAGAGCATTGTTTCTAAGACCATAAAATATAAAAACAACCTGAACATCCAACAACAGAGAAATGGTTAAATAAACTATGAAACTTTTGTACAATGAAATACTGTGCAGTCATTGAAAATCATATTATAAAAGAATATGTAATGGCAATGGCAAACATTCATGATATAAAGAAGTTAACAAAGCAGTATATATAATACTATTCTATTTTTTTAATCTCTGTGATAAAATAGTAATTTGAAGTGTTAATTGGTGTGTTCCTATTGTCTCCTCTGTGCCTCCTTTACCCTATGACCTTCACCCCCCTGACAGCATGTCAGGCTCCACTCCACCCCCACCATTACTCCTGGGGGTAGTTATCAAAATAGGACCAAAGAACAGAAGTCTCAAGTTCTTAGATTTTAAGTTCAGGAGCCATGGTCCAGGTATAGGACAGACCAGATAGGAGGTAGACAGGATCCATGAGAACCAGTTTCCCCTGCCCACTGGACTAGATAAAAGGCACTGTGGCCTGGAGAAGGGGAGACAGGTTTATGGAAAAGCTATAGACCGGTTGCTGGTGTGGGACAGCCCTGTACCCTGCTATCTACCGAAAAATCTCCTGGGAGAAGAGAAGATGCTAGAAGCTCCCAAATAAGTGTGGTGACTCCAGAGCAGAGAGTCCCTATGCCTATACCCAGTGCTGTTGAGGAGGCGGCCACTGGAGAACAGAACGGGAGGCATAGTGTATCTAGACATGAGAGCCAGTATTGCCCCCTCTCCCCATTTCCTGTAGCCCCAGTACTGCACAGGAGGGCAGACAGAAAAGCCTCATGGCTCCCATCGGGGCACTGAAGTTGGCTGAAAGAGTGGGTCTTGGGCCCAAGAGAGTTTCATGGCTGGGAGAGCCCCTCCAGAGGGGGTTGGGACAGGAGCAGCCACACTCAGTGGGTTTCCAGCCTAAGGGAGCCATACCCATGCCAAGCCAGAAGAGGAGAAGGGCCTCTGGAAGGGACAGATCAAGACAGAGAGTAAAGCACCATCCCCACCACTTGGAATCAACCCCAGAGGGCAGTACAGAGAGAAAACTCTGGCAGGGAAGAAAATTCCTAAGTGTGATGAAGCTTTAAAACCTGAATTGACTGAGAATTCCTTGAATAATAGTGACTTCATTGGGAAATCACTAGATTGATTTTTCTGCATCAGGCAGAACAGGGGCATAAGGTAGAAGGAAAAATCAAGTGACATCTGTGTGTATCTACCTTGAGGTGTGAGATCCTGTTCCACAAAGCTCACGTACACACTCACGCCAGACTGCAAAGCCTGTCTTACGTTAACTGTGGTTAACAACACCCAGGGATGGTAGGTTCCTAACTGTTTTCATTTTCTTCTATCCAACTATCTGAATTACCATGTTCCCCTCCACAGCTGGCCTCCCTGAAGTCCCCAGGGAATGATATCAAGACAGAGACCAGCCCAGCTGCACAACCTCTACCACAGGGGCAAGTGTGGTGATCTCCTCAGGCCGACTCCCAGGAACCAGTTTTCTAGAAGGCTATTTTCCCAGTATTTCAAAATAAACGTGCATCCCTTTTGCGAATGTCCCTATAAGAATAAAAACTAACATAGTTTGTGATGGTGATGCTCTCACAGACAAGGAGAGGGCTCGGTTGGGGAACCGAGGGGACACACCCAAGGTGCATGAAGCTCAAGGACAGGCCAGACTCTCAGCTCTGGGACTGAGGAAACCGCCTCCACCACCCCTGCTCGGGGGGCATCTGGCTGGGTGCTCCAGCACCCTGTAAATCTGGGCAGCCTCTTGTGCACCCACTCTGGGGGAGGGGGCAGAGACATGGCCAAAGGGTACAGTGTGAGGGCGCCACGGGCCAGCTTCCAGCCCCCTCCACTCGTTCTCTGAGCTGCATCTCCTCATCTGTGAAAGGGCGTAGTAATCTACATCCTGCCTGCTCCCCAGGGCTCTGCAATGGCAGAAGAAGGGGACCCGACAGGAGAGGTTGGGTTAGGGATTTTTTATTGAAGCCCAGGCCAGAGGGGCTGACCAAGCCATCAGCGTCCTCCTGCCCGATGCATGCGTCCAGCTCTTGTGACGTGATCACCTCAGGGGCCCTCGTGCCCAGAGCGGACTCAACTCAGAAATGGGGGATATATTGCCAACAGGGCCCATTTGGTTGGGCTGGTATGTTCCCTTGTAAGGAGAATGATTCCCACTTCTTCTTTTCTTCTCCCTAGTAGGAGGTATTGTTTTTTAGCCTTCAAGTACATTTAAATATAGTCCCCACCTGGGAGGAAAAGAAAATGGCAGTGCTCAACCCAGAAGTATTGATCATGTTTTGGGCCAGAAACTCCAGCATTAACCGTGAAAAGGGGAAATGGAGCTGAAAGAAGGCTATTGATGAGGGGCCCCCAGGCACTGGAATGTGGGTGGTCCCACTTCCAGACTCTGCTAGAACTAGGCCCAGCTGAGCCCAGGCAGTGCACACACAAGCAGCCAAACCTCCTCAGGAAGGTGAACCATTTCACTCTCCTGACAGCACTCAGCCCTGCTTCTCAAAAGCCAGCCTGGCAACTTCCTGGGAAACCCTTACTCTGGAATGGTGGAGGGATGGAGTGGGAGGCCTCTGGGTCACTCCTAAGGAGAACCTCATGAGGCTGCTTGTCGCACAATTTCACAAGACTGGGCAATGGATGAATCACTGGTTAGGAGTCCAAAGGCCCAACTCTGGAACATACAGGCTGTATGATTTCAACCTCTGAGCCTCAGTTTCCTCATCCATGAAATAGGACTGCTATGACATGCTAATTGCTAGAAAGAACATCATGTTTGATAAAGTAGTTGTTGTTAGGTGCCATCAAGTTGATTCCAGCTAATAACGACCCCATGTGATAAAGTAGAACTGCCCCATAGCTGTAATCTTTACAGGAGCAGATCGCAAGGTCTTTCTCCTGTGGAACCGCTGGGTGGGTTCCAACTGCCAACCTTTCAGTTAGCAGCTGAGCGTTTAACTGTTGCACCACCAGGGCTCCTTTGGTAAAGCATCTGTCCAAGAAAAATGAAGGAAACTCTCATTGAGATGGATTAACATGATAGCTGCGGTGCAATTGATGACTTTTGTGTGGCCTTTCTAGCCATGGTCTTGTAACTCCCACCCAGGTGATTAGGTGGGCCTGTGTGATAGGGAACTTGTGGCCAACCAAGGGGATTGGTCAGTTTTGCCTTAAAAGACAGCCAATTGCAGAGCAGAAAGGAAGATCCTATCACCACCAAGGAAGAACAGGCAGGAGCAAAGAGCGCATCCTTTGGACCCAGGATCCCTGGACTAAGACGTTCCTGGAACTAGAATATGGAGAGAGAGAGAACAAGTTGTAACCCTGATGATGGTGAGAAGTGGTGGCAGAAGAGACCCGGCAGCAGAGACCCAGCAGCAGGAGACAGTGCATGGGGCCTCCCAGCCCACAGAGAGAGAAAGTTGAGTGCCTTTGGTGCCTTTAGGGAGAGGCCTAGGGCCAAGGAGAGATGTGCCTGTGAGCATGGTTGGGAAGAGTCTGTCCTGATAGAAGAACTGTATCCTGAGTGTTCCTGAGCCTGAATTGAAACTCTTACTTCCCTAATAAACCCCATAATTGTGAGCATGGTTTGTGAGTTTTGTGTGGCCATTGCAATGAATTATCGAACCCAGCAGAGAAGTAGAGTGCTATGTGAGGGACAGTTGGTGTCAGAAGTAGTAAAGATAGCAGAGAGAGGAGGTTTGTCTAGCCTCCACTACCTGGGAGTCAGCCTTGCGCTGTTGATCTTGGTTCTCCTTCCCCATTATGGGGTTGGAGGAGGTCAAACATTGCCCCCAAGCCATTTTTACATAGCTGTAACAATGGACTTAAACATACCAGCAATCATGAAGATAATGCAGGATTAGACAACATTTCTTTATGTTACACATGAGGTTGCCATTAGTCAGAGCTAACTTTACGGCAACTAACAACAACAACGACATGTTCTGCCTTCCTCCCAGAATGCCAAAGACTCTCTAGTCCATTTTACAGGTAGGGAAACTATAGCCCATAGGAAGGGGTTGAGTGATTTACTACTTTTCACTAGGCTGGGGCCTTCTCCTTTCCCCTTTCCCCTCTTTTCATACTCTAAACAGGAGTGCTCTGTGACTCTGTCCCCAGAACACCATTCCTGTCACATTTGGCATTTGATTCAAACTACTTCAGGCAGAAGATCTTTGGAGCCATTTTTGTCCCCAAAGGATGCCCAGTGCCTGTCTTCTCCCTTCACAGACCCTCAAGTGCCAGTCCACCCTGGACCTCTCCTTCTCTCCCTTGGGAGATCTGAGGTCAGACTTTTCAAAGATTCCAGGGCTACTGCAAAGTTGCCTCTCAAGAGAAGGCTAGTGCCTTTCCCAAACTATCTTCTCAAAGATGCACCCTTTTTCCCACAAAGAAGCCAGGAGAGCAAGGTGATACTTCCAAGAGGACACCATTTACAGATAACCCTTAACAGTGACAAGAGCAGGGCAATGACCTTCATAGGAATCTCTCATAGTAACATTTCAGCTCTCGCCCACGACAGGCTCCACTGCCTCCTGGACATAAATTACTTGTTCATTATCAGGCCCCAATACGGGAAGGATGTCGGCAGCTTGATTGTGTCTTTGTCCTGTAGCAGGCGTTTGCATTCTGGGCTGCCGCTGTCCGTGGGGCTGTTTTACATGGGAAAATGTTGCTGCCTTCATCACCAGGCAGGCTCAGGCCTTAAACCAACCACCAGGTTCATGCTTCATGCAGGCAGCCAAGACTCTTGGATGCCAGGTGGCAGGAAAGATACATAAGTGCTCACAACAGGGTGGTCAGGGCTACACAGGATGAAAATTCAGCACCAATTTCAAGCCATACAGAGACTGACTTAATACTAAGAGCTACACCTTACTGAGCCCTTACTATAAGCCATGTACTGTGCTAAGTACATTTGAATTAGTCAGGATCCTTTGGTTGCAAGCGACAGAAACCCAACTCCAACTAGCTTAACCCAAAAGGGAAATGTTATGGGCTCAAATAGTGAAGCCACAGGAAAGACAGGGATGGCACTGGACTAAGAAGACTGGAACCAAGAATTCAAGTGCAATCAGGGCTCTCTCTTTCCACGTCTATGATTTTCTCCAGGTTGATTGTTCCCCCAAGGCAGGAACTATACTTGCTGGCAACTTCGAGCATACAGATTATCTCTTCACAACAGACAAAAAACAGGTTTTCTTTCCCCAGCTATAATATAAAATCCCAAGGACGGGCTCTGACTGACTTTGCTTGGTCACCTGCTCTGGCCAGGGAAGTGCAGTGCTATGACCTGCAGCCCAAGAACCATGGTCAGAATCCATCCTTGAGATTTTATACTTTAGCTAGAGATGTTTGTCTGGGCAGAAGTATCATAGAGGTTCACTCAAACATTACATGCATTATCTCATTATTCCTCACAACCAAGCTATGAAATCATATACATATATATACATATATATACATATATATACATATATATATATATATAGAAACCCTGGTGACATAGTGGTTAAGTGCTACAGCTGCTAACCAAAAGGTGAGCAGCAGTTCAAATCCACCAGGCACTCCTTGGAAACTCTATGAGACAGTTCTACTCTGTCCTATAGGGTCGCTATGAGTCAACATCGACTCAAAGGCAATGGGTTTGGGTTTTTTTAATAAAGATATAGTAAACGTATTGCCGTCAATATGTATATAGAGAGAGAGACTCAGAAGGATTAAATTGTTCTATGTCACCCAGTTAAAAATGGCAGAGTGATTAAAACCCAGGTCAGCTGGACCCCAAAGCCCATGCTTTTTACCTCCACAGATGAAACAATAACCTGGCAAGTTGAAAAACACCGTTAAAGCTTCTCAGCCTTGGAAAGGCTGAAGGCTCCTGCGGAGGTTTGGCTCATAGTCTAGAAGGCATGGTTGGGGCAGAGAGCGTGAGCAGGGTCCTCTGAGCCTGCAGGACTGCTCTGTGCCCTCTGGATTGTATCTTCCTGTGTGCCCCAAAGGGGATTGTGACAGCAGCAATCAGGCCAGAAAAGACCAGGCTGATCACCCAAGAATGCAAGCTTGTTTCTGGGGCTCCTCCAAGCTCCAGAGGCACCTGTCCTGGGTTGAGTAAGGCTTCTCCCCACTGAGCTCTCTTGCCTGAGGGACTTTCTGAGTGGAATAAGAGGTCCTCCCAAGAGGTGACCTAGAACAGAAACCAGGAAAAGTCAGCTCTGTCAGTATCTGGCCACATTCTCCAGAGACGGAAGTGGTGCTTCACCCACCCAAATGGTCACAGTTACCTCCAGCCAACAAGAGATTGAAAGAGCAGAGGGCAGAGCTCCTTTGGCATTTTGGTCACTAGTTTCATGGAAACCGTCTCCCCCCATCTGGTCTCCTCCTGTTTCCTGGGTTAGTACTTTACTCAATCTGGGGGGAGGGCCAGGCCAAGCAGGACTGACACCCCAATTTTATGCAGGAGCCAATTAAGGCCCAGAGAGAACATGAGTTTCCAAGGAAATGCAGCTAGTGAATGATTTTAGTACCCTTGTCATCACCATCAATATCTTCTCTTTCCCAGCCAAAATGACAACAATTCCTTAAAATGCATAAAGGTATTTATTCAGTGTCTTCATGGGCATAACTGTGCTAAGCATCGTACAAAGAAAGAGGGAAGGACTGTGGTGGGGGCTTATATCCCAGGGTGGGGGTACGACAGAGGCTCAGAAAGAAGTCTGTAATGAAAACCTCAGTTGCTGGGGAGGATCCCACAAAATAAATGTGGATCCACGGGGAGGCTCTCAGAAATGCAGGCTGACTCCCCTGGCTGACTCTGGGGAGAAAAGTGGGGGCTGGAGCTTACCAGCATTTGGGCCAGGAGGGCCTTTGAGCCCTCTGAGGCAGCTCTGTCACTGTGTAGGTGAGGACACTGAGGCAGATGGGGACCTGACTGTAGTGTTCCCTCCCCTCCCCTTAGCTCTTCCTGGGGCATCCGTCTGGGTCTAGAGGAAATGACCCTTCTCCAAAGTCTTCCTCCAGAATGGACAGCACCCTCCTTGGAGCTCACCCTCACTGGGGTCTTCTGCCCAGTCTAAACATGGAATTCTACGCCTTATCTCTCCTCTGCCAGCCGGCCAGCCCCTGGAAGGCAGGACCTGGCTGAGTCTCATCTACTTTTTCCCACAGTGTAGACAGCAATTTTTAAATAAGGATTTGCAGACCTGGACCACCTCTGAGCTGAGTTGCCTGCCCTAGAGGTTCCCTCCAAGATTTAGGAAGGTTCCTGACTGCGATGAGGACCCCTGAATCCTGGTTGTAGAGCAGAACTGGTGAAACAGAGAAACTCATTGTTATGGAATGAATTGTGTCCCTCAAAGAAGATATACTCAAGTCCTAACCCCTAGTACCCCATGAACGTGACCTTGGAATAATATCTTTGAAGATATTATCAGTTAGCATGAGGCCATATCAGAGTAGGGTGGGTCCTAATCCCACATGAGTGGTTCCTTAAAAAAGAGTAGAGTGGACACAGAGAAACAGGAAGGACAACCATGTGGTGATGGAGGCAGATGTGACTGCCAGCCAAGGAACGCCAAGAATTGTCAGGAACCACCAGATTCTAGAGGCAGGCATGGAGCAGTTTCTTTCTCAGGACCCTCAAAAGGAATCTACACGGTTGATACCCTGATTTGGACTTCTAGCCTCCAGAACTGTGAGATGATAAATTTCTGTCCTTACAAGCCGCCCAGTTTGTGGTGTTTTGTTAAAGCCTGTAAAAAAAAAAAAAAACAAAAAACCCTGTTGTCATTGAGTCAATTCCAACTCATGGTGACCCTATAGGACAGAGAACTGCCCCATAGAGTTTCCAAGGAGCAGCTGATAGATTTGAACTGCCAACCTTTTGGTTAGCAGCCAAACGCTTAACAACCATAACATACCCCCAAATACACAGAAGGCACAGGATCGCCAGGGCCCCAGCTTCTGGTCCAGGAGCACTGTGGCCAGGGCTGTGCTAGGCCATCAGTCTGCAACAGGATGCCTCTGCCCAACATCCACCTACAGGGCAGTGAGGCCCAAGCGACTGTCTGATCTAACCTTGTCCTTATTCCCTGAATTGGATAAAGCTGTGACCACCTTATCTACCAGGACCATATCTAATTTCTGGGTACCAAGCCCAGTGCCTGGCACACAGGAAGTGCCCCAGCCAAGTTTGCTGGAGGCATAAAGAAATGGACCTATAATAACTGAATTGGTGAGGGGGAAATACCACCTTCGTGACAAACTGGGTGCTCCTCACAGGTTACCTTATTTAAATCCTGACTTAGCCCCCAGCCTCCATTCCCATGAACAGATGATCCAACCAAAGGTCAGAGTGGGGAGATGATGCGCCCAACATCATACACCCAACCAGAGGTGAAGACGGGACTGTCTGGTCCCCAGGCCCTTCTCTTCACTCAGAATCTACACAGAATATGCTGCAAGGGCAGGATTTGAGTCTCTTGTTCACCATTGTCACCTAGTGCCCAGCCCCGGGCTGGGCGTGACACCCAGTCATCCTGGAATTTTAAGGCTGTAGCTGTGATGGTCTCCCCTAGTTAGTGGCTGGGACCTTTCTCGGTGTCAGGGAAAGGAGACAGAGGCAGATGAATCCCAGGCGTGGTGCCCAGGGCCAGGGAGCTCGTGAGGCTGACCCCGTTCCCACGGCTGCTCCTGCCTCCCCACCATGGTCCTCCAAGGATAGCAGCCAGCATTGGCACCCCCGCCTTGCATTGTTGCCAGAAAGCTGCAGCAGGCGGAGTTCCTGGGCCAAGCAAACCCCGAGGTCCCCAAACTTTCCACTTCTATAAAGTGCTCTGATCTTGTCAAATTGCTACCAGAGGAGTCATAGCTGAGTGAACACTTGCCAGGTTCCTGCAGCTCTCCTGAGAGCTGTCACTGTCCTCATCCATCATAATTGAAGCAGTCCACCTGCTCCGGGCCCATCTTTCAACTGCAATGATGGCTGAGATGCAATAGATGTGTCTTGTCATCACCTTGACTTTTTGGGGGGGAACGCAAAGGTCAGAAGGGATCCCGGGACAGGTGAAGGCGTCACAGGTTCAGCTTAGTGCAGGCCCTGGTCTCAGGGTGGAGGGCTGACCCCCTCACCCCTGAGGGCCAATCCTCATCATGGCTGTCTGCCACAGCCCTCCAGCTCTCTCTTCATCAGGTCCAAGAGAGCTGGAGCCTCTTCACCCAAAAACCCCAGGTTCCTGCACTGCCTGTCATCTCTGGCTCTGCAGAGACAGACCCTAAAAGGGCAAAGGGATTTGACAGGCACTGGCTTCCATGACATCCAGACTGAGGATGACAATAAAATACAAACTGTCTTACATGTGCCTCCTCCCAGTCCATACCCTTGGCCACTGGCCTTGAGCCTGTTTGGGCGATAGAAATAGTTGTCACTGACAATCTGCAGTCGAGTCTATTTCTTAAAGCAGCAGGCATTTATAGGTGCAGAGAGAAACAGACAGATGCCTGGTTGCCCTGCCTCTAGAACCCCAGGCTGAGTTGGGTCAGTGGAGTCATCTTCCCGAGCAGAGCTCTGCCTGCTCACGGTTCTGTTCGGAGCTTTCCCAGGGCTCCTTCTGCATGCAGGAGAAAGGCCGAACTCCTTGACCTGGCACTCAAGCCCCTGGGCAATCTGGCCACAAAGAAGCAGGCAATTTAAGGAGCATTAACCAAAAACCAAACCAGTTGATGCTGAGTTGATTCCAACTCATGGTGACCCCATGTGTGTCAGAGAAGAACTGTGCTATATAGGGTTTTCAGAGCTGATTTTTCAGAAGTAGGTTGGAAAGACTTTTTTCCACGTGCCTCAGGGTAAACTTGAACTGCCAACCTTTCAGTTAGCAGCCTGGTGTGTTAACTATTTCCACCACCCAGGGAGGGATTCCCAAGAAGCAGGTTTGGGCACTTACACTGATAATGAGATAATATATGTAATAAGCCTGGGCACACAGCAATAAGTTGGCTTTTGCCAAATGACAGCACATAAAGCAATTTCATAAGTTGCAAAGTGCTAGAATGGACCTTAGTTTCCTAATCGGTAAAATCGTAGTAATATCCTTGTCCTCCTTACCCAACAGGGTTATGAGGATCGAATGAGATGATTCTTGAACAGCATTTAGCACAGTGCCTTGCTCATGTAAGTACCCAACACATTCGATTTTACAGGTAGTCCCCGACTTAAGACCAGATTCTGTTTCGATGACTCCATTGTAAGCCAATTCTAGCAGAAGCTGAATATCTTTTTTTTTTTTAATTTTCATTATTATTGCCATTTATTACCCGTATCTTTATCAATCCAATCTTTGAACATCTGCAAGTGAACATCTGAGGATCAGCAAAGTATGTGCTGCAACATAGTATGTAGTACATATTACTAACAATAAGATGTGAAAAAAAAAAACAAAAACAGGCGATTGTAAGGGCGGCTCATCATAACTTGAACGTGTCTTGAATGGCAGACTACCTGCATTATTGTCCATGTCTTTAAAGCAGGCACGCTAAGGTTATGTCCCTTGTTTGAGGTTCCACAGCTGGTAAGTAGAGGAGCCAGAGCTTAAACCAGGGCTGACTCCCAAAGCCCACCCTCCAGCCTCTAGTGACGGTTCTTGGGCAAGAGTTTGTTCTGTGGTTAGTCTCTCCATTGATGGTGTAATGGGAGAGGACTGAGACACTTATGTTACTAAAAGTTCTCTTTCTAGGTGAATAGGCACCTGTGAACATTCGTGTTGGCACTTGGGTAGCATCCATGGCCCCTGAACAGACCGGGTGGTCTCTGGGCAAATGAACTATTACCTCACTTGGATTGTAAAGCAGACCAAGGTTTCCTAAACCCTGTTCCATGTGTTCCGTGAGGTTCCCCCAATCCTATCACCCATCCCTTGCTGACCCCAACTTCCCACCTTACCCATCCTTACCTCTAACTCCGTTCCCTCTTATCCTCTGCCCAGAGGGGTCAGAAGGTAGGTCCCTCTGCTCCACGGCCCCTGAACCACAGCCAGTTCTCATGCTTCAGGCCTCCCTTCCTGCTCCCTGCCTCCCCTCCAACCCATGCTTCTCACACAGCCCACCTGCCTTCCAAACTCCCAGAACACACTCCTGACCTTGTTACTTCCCTGCTCAGAACCCTCCCAATCTGCTTTTCCTGCCTCATCGTCTCCACTTTCCTTCCTGAAGTGGAGCTTCCCAATCCAGCACCTACCTTCCCACTGCTGGGTCTTTGTCCACACTGTACCCCCTGCTTCTGATACCCTTCCCCAACTACTCTGATCCCACCTACCTTCAAGGCTCGATGGAAACCCTCCTTCCTTCTTGAAGCCTTGTCAGCTCCCGGCTTTGGGCAGGGGATGCTTCATCCCTGGCTCCTCTACCTTGCTTACCACGCTGCTGGTGCCTTTCCACAGCATCAATCTCCTCCTGCCTGGTGTCTCATCCAGTGTCCTCACATCTGCCTCTCTCCCTCATTGGCCTGTCAGCTCACTGAGGGCAGGTGGGGGTTCAGTCACCTCTACTTCCCCAACACCTAGCGTTGAGGGTAATCAATATTTTAGGAGCAATTTGATAATAGTAATAGTAATTCTGCCTTCATTTTGTAAAATACTGTGCTTTTCAGGGAACTTTCCTATCCATTACCTCATTTTATCCTTAAAATTTTCCTCCTGCGATAGATAGCAGGCCAAATATCATTCCCGTTTGACAGATGAGGGAACTGAAGTTCAGTGAAGTTAAATGACCCACTTCCGTCACGTAACTAATCAGTAGCAGCACCTGACTAGGCCCTGTGTGCTCTGAATATCCTTCCAGTGATTGTTCTGCCACCCCAAAGGATTGACCAGGCGTGGTCAGAAATCTTTGAGAACTACCAAGGCATGGGAAAGTTGCCTAATGACCGTGGCCTGGCAAGAGTGATTCTGTTTTTGTTCGCTTGAAGAGTTAGCATTTTATTTTATTTTTTAGTTTAATTTATTTTATTGTTGTGGAGAAAATACACAGCAAAACATACACCAATTCAATAGTTTCTACATGTAACATTTAAGGACTTTGGTTACATTTTTTGACTTGTGCAACCATTCTCATCCTCCTTTTCTGAGTTGTTCCTCCCCCATCGACATAAACTCACCACCCCCTAAGAGTCCTATCTAATCTTTCAAATTACTGTTGTCAATTTGATCCCATATCAATAGTTCTTAAAAGAACGTAATGCTCAAGGCAGACTTTTTTTGCTAGTTAAGCGAAACTGTTATTTGGTTTTAAGAAGACTTCAGGGGATATTTTTGGTTTAAGGTTTAAAGATCATATCAGAGCAATAGTTTCAGGGGTTCATTCAGGCTTCATGGCCCCAGGAGTCTGAAGCCCATGAGAATTTTGAAATTTTGTTCTACATTTTCCCCCTTTTGATTAGTATTCTACAGAATCTTTGATCAAAATGTTCAGTAATGGTAGCCGGGCATCATCCTGTTCTTCTGGTCTCATGGCAAGCAAGGCAGTTGTTCACGGAGGCAATTAGCCACACATTTCATATCCTCCTTTTATTCCTGACTCTCCTTCTTCCTTTGTTGCTCCAGGCAAGTAGAGACAAATTATTGTGCCTTGGATGGCCACTTCCAAGCTTTTAAGACCCCAGACACTGTGCAACGAACTAGAAGGTAGAACAGAGGCACTAAACATATTATTCAACTAGTTAACTGGGATGTCCCGAGAAACCATGACCCTAAACCTCCAAACAAGGAACAAAATCCCATGAGATTTTTGGTTGTACATAGGTAGCCTCAGCAGCTACTCTTTTTTTTTTGGTCATTGTTATATCTATTACACAACTTTTGCCAAGTCAACTTTTTACAGGTGTTCAACTTATTGAAAGCAATTACAATAATCAGCTGTACAGCCCTACCCTTAATGTGATATTTCCATCTCCATTAGCCCCCTTTTCCCCCTCCCTCACTCCTCTGGTGATCACTAATAAACTTTGTTCTCTATACATTTGCCTTTTCTTGTCTTTTTATGTAAGTGAGGTCATACAATATTTGCCCTTTCTTGATTGGCTTATTTCACTCAGCATAATGTCTTCTAGCTCCATCCATATTGTAGCATGTATCAAGACTCCATTTCTCCTATTGGCTGAGTAGTATTCCATTGTAGATATGTGCCACATTTTGTTTATCCATATCCCTGTTGGTGGGCGTTTAGGTTGCTTTCACCTTTTGGCTATTGTGAATAGTGCTGCAATGAACATTGATTTACAAGTCTCTGTTTGAGTCTCTGTTTCGAGTTTTTTGGGTACATACCTAGGATTGGAATTGCTAGGTCATATGGTAGTTCGTTATGAGTCAGAATTGACTCGATGGCACTGGGTTTGGTTTCTCTGGTTTGATGGTAGTTCTGGCTGGTGGTAGTTCTATTTTTAGTTTTTTGAGAAACTGCTACACTGTTTCCCACAATGGCTGTACCATTTTGCATTCCCACCAGCAATTGGTAAAGGTTCTATTTTTCCCACACCCTCACCAACATTTGCTATTTTCTGTTTATCTTGGCCATCCTAGTGGAAGTGAAACGGTATCTCATTATGGTTTAGATTTGCATCTCTCTGATGGCTAATGATGCTGTTTGTTTGCTTTTTAAGGGAAATAAGGAAGGTTGCCCAAACTAGAGTCCAGTGACCTTGACACCGATGTAGGCAAGACTGACAGTTGTCAGCAGCCAGAAGAGGCAGACATCAGTAGGAGCCAACCTCGAGTCCAAAGACACAGAGAGAGATAGTAAACAGAGTCTGGGCCAGACTTCAGCATCCATATTGCCAAAGCCAAATGTTCATTAAATTATGACAATCAACCACAAAACCTGTGACCAGGAAGTAGAATTTGATACATTTCCTGGTCAGTTAACTTTGGCCTCTATAAGTTCCCAGGGTTCTTTCCCTCCCTCTCTCCCTGCTAAGTGTTCAGTGCTTGTCTTAGTGACTTCTTTTAGCCACTCTGTTGTATGTGTAAAATCCTCTAAATTGCCCAGTGCCAGGCATCCTATCTGGGGGCTCAGGTCCTAGTTCTTAATGATGATTGATGGCTTTGAAGATGCAGTGGATCAATAGGGTCTGAATTCCTAAACTCTTGACAAGAGCTAGAGAGAACACACATCTCAATGTCTGCCACACAAAAGCAGGTGGGGGCCCCATCCCTTGCCCTTCTGCTTCTTCCATGGTCAGATCACAGACTCATGGGGTCACTCAGTGAGATGGTTCACCGTACTTGGTCCATGTGTAGCAGGCAGCTCCTTCATTCACTCAACAAACATTTCGTCCTCCTCTCTCTAAAAGACTGTGCTTGGTATAGAGGGCAGGGGGAGAAAACGGCCATAGTGGAGACCTGCCCCTCTCCTAATGGAATTCAGCACAATGAAGGAGACAAGGCCATAAACAGTGCCCAGTGCAGGGCAGGACACATGAAGGGTAGGAAGAATGAGCACCTGTTATGTGCCAGGCCTTATGCCCAGCTCTCTACAGGCCTCGTCTCATTTGTCCCCAAGACAACACTATAAGGAACAGTCTGTTGTCATCACTATTTTACAGAAGAAGAAGCCCAAGTGAGGTCATCTGACCAAGGTCACAGAATGGTAAGCGGTGGAGGCAGGACTTGGCACTACATCCTCACCCTGGCACAGATAAACTGCCACAGAGAGGAGAGATTACCTGGTATTGGGGGAAGGAGGGTATAATCAGGCAAGTGTGGCTTGTGAGTCAGATTTCCAAGGACAAGTAGGATTTGGGAAAAAAAGAGGGAGAGCAATCTAGGTAGACCAGATAACTGGAGTAGGGCAGGTGAGGCAGGCAGAAGACACTTGGGAAATGAGAACAGAAGTTTAGTTTGCATGGAGCAGAGGCCACTGGGTAGTGATGGTAGGGGTGCTGGGAAGGTGGTCCAGGGTCAAAGGGACAAGACCCAGGAGGGGGTAATTTCCTGAGCCGGGAATAGGGAGCTACTGGAGGTCTCAGGTTTCTGCGCAGGGAGGGCCACCATCAGGCCTGTGAGTCCAGAAGAGCAACAAAACATTGTATCAACAGCAAGACAATCAGAGAGCAAGACCCAGCAAGGGAGGGATGGAGAGATCTCCCCCTCCTGCCTCAACCCGGATAACCCCTCATGGGCTAAGGACGGGCTCTGCTGGGGCAGGGAGGCCTCACGCACCCCACCCCTCCTTCTCCGGCAGGCCAGCAGGTAGCAGGGGCCCTGCGGGGCGGGCAGGAGGCTGCTGAGCAGAGACGCTCCCCTCGACAGGTAAGTGATTGGATTAAGAGGCCTGTCTGACAGGATGTCCGTTCAGCCGCGGAGGCTAATCAACTTCCCCATCCTGTCTGCTAATAAATCCTGCTCCGGGGACCACTCTGCCTGATGATCTCTCCTCGGGGACCGCCGCAGACTTCTCCCGGAGAACACTCCTGCAGTCTATTAAGGAGGCAGCCGCGCTCCTGTCAGGCCCTCAAGTCCCAGGGAGTCTCGGGAGGTGCCCATCACCCAGGTGCGCCGGTTCCGTAGTCGCGCCCGCGGGGCCTCGCCGCCGCCGCAGGCCACAGCCATTGTTCTGCCCCAGGCCGCCGCCGTGGGGCTGACAACCCGGCCTGGGCTCCCTGCACAGAAGGGTCTGGACCCGCCAACGGGGCTCTGTCCCCTCCTCCCAGCAGCGGCCTCTAGACCTGGGTCTGTAATATCTATAGAGAAGATGTATAAATAAATAAAAGTTTTAATTATTTTCTTGGATTTGCTGCAGCTGAAGAGAGCTAGCAGAAAGCTGGGGAAAGCCTGGCTCTTTCTAGAAGCAGCTCCAGTTTGCTTAGCTGCAGTGTTTTGTTTTCTTTTCTTTTCTTCCCTCTTTTAGACACACACACACACACACACACACACACTCACGCGTGAGGCAGCGGGGGGGGGGGGCAGAAAAAACAATTTCCTATTTCCTTTGTTGCTCGAGATAAAAAGTACAGTCTCTTGACTTGTAGACCCAGCTGTTCCCAAAATGGGATGCCCTCCATCCCCAGCACGCACATCAAGGACACCACCAGCTTTCTCTTCTTCCTGAGCAGTGTCTATGGCAGAGTTCAATCCACATTTTCATCAGATCTGGAAGAACCTCCAAGGGCGTTATTAAATATGTGAAATACGCCAGAAATATTCTAGCAATCCCCATCTGGCCTTGGGAGGGAGGAAGAAAGGACTGGGAAAGTAATAAAGTGTGTTTATTTTTTAATCTAGATGACATGTTTTACATCATTAAAAAAGACAATTATTTTTAAAATTCAGCCGGCATGCTTCAGTGGTTCGCGAGGTCTGCTGCCACGGAGTCCATCAGAACCTCTCTCCACACCCGGGCCTGGGTCTACCCTCAAAGCCAAGTCTTGTTTTTAAACATGCAAAACCACAGAGGCAATTGTGAGTCCTTTAAAAAGCCTCATCCCTGAGGAGCAGAAAGAGCAAGGGCTATCTTAGTACTGTCACCTTTCCAGGGGACAAAAACCAAACTACTTGCCATCAAGTCGACTCCAATTCATGGCGACCCCACATGTGTCATAGTAGAACTGTACTCCATAGGGTTTTCGATGGCTGATTTTTTGGAAGTAGATTGCTAGACCTTTCTTCACAGGCACCTCTGAGCAGACTCAAACCTCCAAACTTTCAGTTAGCAGCCAAGTGCGTTAACCATCTCTACCACCCAGAGACTCCTTCCTGGAAAAAACCCGTTGCTATCAAGTCCATTTCGACTCATAGTGGCCCTATAGGACAGAGTAGAACTGCCTCATAGGGTTTCCAAGAAGCAGACTGCCACACTTTTCTCCCATGGAGCAACTAATGGGTTCAAATTGCCAACCTTTTCAGTTACCAGCTGAGCACTTAACCACTGGGCCACCAGGGCTCCTTTCCCAGGAAAAACGGGTTTCTAATCTCAAGGCAAGGAGACCTGATGGCACAATGGTTAAGCATTCAGCTACTTAACCAAAGGTAGGCAGTTCAAACCCACCCAGGGGCTCTGTGGGAGAAAGACCTGGCCATCTGCTCCCGTAAAGATTAAAAACCAAAAGCCACTGCTGTCGAGTCAATTCCGACTCATAGTTACCCTATAGGACACAGTAGAACTGCCCCATAGAGTTTCCAAGGAACACCTGGCAGATTCAAACTGCCGACCTCTAGGTTAGCAGCCGTAGCACTTAACCACTACGCCACCTGGGTTACAGCCTAGAAAACCCTACAGGGCAGTTCTACGCTATCACATGGGCTTGCTATGAATCAGAATCCACTCAACGGCACTCAACAATAACAACAATAATCTCAAAGTTCAGAAGATCCTAAACTCAGGCAAGGAGTTTCAAAATCTGATGGAAGTTGGATGGGGTTCAAAATGCCCAAGCCATTTCCAATTCACCAATATCTTTGAAATAAAATACTGGTTGCCCCATTATAAAAAACCCTGCTGATTGTTCTCCAGGAATCCTGGTGCCATAGAGGTTAAGTGCTATGGTTGTAAACCAAAAGGTTGGCAGTTTGAATCCACCAGGTGCTCCTTGGAAATCCTATTGGGCAGCTCTACTGTGTCCTATAGGTTTGCTATAAGTCGAAATCAACTTGACGGCAATGGATTGGGATCTTTCTCCAGAGAAAAACCTCATCACTGTGCTGTGACTGGTCCATGGTCACAGGCCAGTGAGGGAAGCAGCTGGGACCTTTGCCCCATCTGCTAAGACTAAAAACCCAGGCCTCTTTCCAGGACACCCCACAGTCAGCTCCTGAAACTCTTCCTCACCCTCATCCCTTCACTCTCTTGGTTTCCTTTAGATACATACCTGGAGGCCAGTGTATTAAATGTGGGTCTGCTTAAAAGCATGCAGCACTTTTGGCCTAGCAAGTGAATTTCTGGAAATTTAATCCAAGGAAGTTACAAAAAAAATAATGCAAAGGTTAGTCTCAAGGATGTTCATCACAGTGGTCATGCATTGAACTGTGTCCCCCAAAAATGTGTGTCAACTTGGCTAGGCCACAATCCCCATTACTGTGATTGTCCACCATTTTGTCACCTATGTGATTTTCCTATGTGTGATAAATCCTACATCTGTGATGTTAATGAGGCAGGATTACAGGCAGTTATGTTAATGAGGCAGAACTCAGTCTACAAGATTAGGTTGTGTTTTAAGTCAATCTCTTTTTGAGATATAAAAGAGAGAAGCTAACAGAGAGACGGGAACCTCATACCACCAAGAAAGCAACACCGGCAATAGAACACATTGTTTGGACCCGAGATTCCTGCACCGAGAAGCTCCTAGACCAGGGGAAGATTGCTGACAAGGACCTTCCCCCAGAACCGACAGGAAGAGAAAGCCTTCCCCTGGACCTGGCACTCTGAATTCAGGCTTTTGGCCTCCTAAATTGTGAGAGAATAAATTTCTTTTTGTTAAAGCCATCCACTTGTGGTGTATCTGTTATAGCAGCACTAGATAACTAAGATACCAGTATTAATTATATTATATTGAACTATATGAGATTGCCAGATATAAGGATAAAGATATTAAGAATTATTTTCCCTTGATAGTGGGATCTTGCATGATTTTTATTTTCTTCTTTCTGCTTATCCAGATTTTCTGATTTTTATGACAATTGTGTACTTGTGTAATAATAAAAGTAAATGATAACATTAAAAAAATAATAAAATGAAGTATGGGGCCCAGAGCTGAACCTGAGATGCTGACGAAAGCCAAAGAGAGTAGGTGGGATCACCCCTACCTGGCACACACCTCTGCCCCTTTGGAGCTGGCAGGGGGCAGGCAGAGGAGGTCTGACCAGGACCCCAGAGAAGAGGCAGTGAATAGGGCAGGTGCCCCTTGCCCTCTTGGGCCTCATGGTGTGGGCAGCTGCCAACACCCTGGGAGCTCCCTGGCTGCCCAGGGCCTGGCCTTAGAGCAAAAGGAAGAGGGGTAAGAAGCACATGTACAAGGCCTGTTTTGACTTGAAGAAAAGGTGGACTCTAGCATCTGAACATGGCTCCATAGAAAGGCCGAGTAGGCACCAAGGGTCAGTCACAGATCCTGCACAGACACATGGAGCCTCTCTGTCCTCCTTCTCCACGTGGGCAGATAATGTTCAGGCCATTCACTGAGGTGTTCTCCTCCATGTTTCCTTATACCTTCTGCTCTTTCCTCACTTAAATTGCAGCATAGGCATAAGGTTGTTTCACAGAATCAGAGGGCAATAAAAAGACCAAGAAAAAAGAAGTATAGCCAAAAAAAATATTGATAACAATGCATCATTCATCAGAATCTTTTTTTTTTTTTTTTTACCCCAAAGGACATAAAAACTCCCTGGGCTGGGGGAGAGTATAGGGTCAGAGGTTAGATGCAGGAGGGGTCCCTGAGAAGGGCCCTGAACCTTGCCCTTCCCAAGGCTGAGCCCAGTGTTACAGGGATAACAGAAAGCTTGGGTGGATTTAGGGGTATGTGAGAGTGGGAGAGACCCGGATCTCTTTCCAGGAGGAGTCCACGGAGACACAGCCCAGTAGAACCCTCAAGTGCCGAGCGCGGGTGTGAGAGACAAGAGAAATGGCTGTATGGTGTGCCTGAGCAGAGAGGGCCTTGTGGAGCCTCATGGTGCTTCCTGCCACTGGAGAGAGCAGCTCGGTTTTTCCCGTCCCCCAGGAGCAGCCTCTGAGGCAGCTGAGATTATATTACTTCTGGAGAGATAGGCCCCCAAGGGCCAAGAGGACTGTGTATCTCCAGAGCTGATAGCAGGGGTGGCTGTTTCCCAGGAGACAGACAGCCCCAGCTGTAAGTGTGCCTCTACCCAAAATTTAGACATAACTTGGGGGATAAGAAGTAGGGGAAAGGGAAGAGAAGCCCTAAATTGACTGAGATGACTTGGAATTCACTGAGATTACCTTTCTGCCATGCAGATGAAACATAGCTCAAAAGAGAAAGTCCTGATCCAAACCAAAACCTGTAGCCACTTGGTGAATCCAGACTCATAGGGACTCTACAGGACACAGTAGAACTGCCCCAAGGTTTTCAAAGGAGCAGCTGGTGAGTAGAGAAAGGTAAAGTCACCTTGCTTGCAAACCCAAATGTGTGGCCTGAGATGTCGGGTGAGAAGACAGTAAGGTCCCACTGAGCCTCTCAGTCTGTGCTTCTGTGTCTTTACAGGCATCCAGGCAGCCAAGAGGCAGGAAAGGCCAGGGATGGACAGCTGGAAAGGGTGGGCAGACCTAGACCTGGAAAAGTTGTTAGAGATTATTGTGCCCAATGTCCTGGCTAGGCAGGTAGGGAAACCAAGGCAGAGAGGAGCAGGGAGTTGCTTTGGTCACACATAAACTCATGGCAGAGCCATGTTTGGGACCCAGCTCTTTCTACCCACAGGCAGTAAAAGTGGCCACAAGACCACCGGGCAGAGTGAGTGGATGGATGGCACTGCAGAGGTGTCCCTGGAGGATGTGACTGGGTGGATGGATGATCCTCCAGTCCAGGCTGCCTCAGAGCCCAGGCCCTGGCTTGGTGACTCCAGGTGCTTGCGTGCACGCTGAGCTAGCTCATCCCTGGCCATGACGTCCTGTTAATAATTGCACTAACTGTCCCCACACGCATCAGCACTAATCTCGCACACAGCCTCCCAGGACCTGATTTATCAGAATGGAGGGCACGCTCTTAAAGGGTCACAGCTCACCGTGGATCTCCGGCTCCTTTAGCAGTAAGTGGCGGAACATATTTTCTCTGCTAACACCACCGTATGTTACAGGATAGATTATTCTAAGAATCAAGACTAAATTGAAACAAGGCAGGTTTGATTTTTTTCCCCCAGAACTATAGGAGAGGGACATCTATCAGTGTGACGCAGCAGGCAAAGTGCTAGAGAGCGACTCCAGGGCCCAGAGCTGAGTCAGTTCCAACACTCACTTGCCCAAGTGACCTTGGGCAAGTCACTTACCCTCATTGAACCTCAGCTTCCTCATCAATAAAATGGGGCTCATAATCTCCTGTCCTGGTACAGGGCTGACAAATGGTCTGACAAAGGTATCAGGGATGCACAAACCCACTGATGGGGAAAATGGAGAAAGGACGTTTACCAGGAACACACACACACACACGCACACACACACTTTTTCTCTTTCATAGCCTGTAAACACAGAAAAAATGTTCCAAATCTCTATTAATCTTAGAAATGTACATGATACCAGCAAGAGACCATTTCTGATCATCAAATGGACAAAAACTAAAAGGTGGTAAACGCCACCCTTGGTGCATGTAGGGAGAGACGGTCACTCTCAAACACTTGCTGAGAGTATAACTAAGAGCAACCTTTGTAGAGGGCAAATCTAGCTGTTAAAACGAGCTTACCCTTTGACACCGCAACTCCATAACTAGGAATTTGTCCTGAGGATAATTAACTGCATGAACAAAGTTGTAAGAACACAAAATATATTGAGCGGGTCCAAAGTGATACTCTCTTCTCTGTGTCCCCATTACCTTGTTTGTGTTTCTTTAAGTCCTGATCATGCACTGCCTTCTCTATAGTTACTTACATGCCCATCTATTCTTGCGGTTTGGGAGGTCACTGAAGGTGGGGACCACTGTGTCTTGCCATCACAGAATCACTACCCAGTGAATGCCTGTTGAATTCAATTGAACGAATCAGCTAGGGTTAGATTGCCTTGGATGCACCATTCTGCCTGCTGGGCACCTTCTGGAGGGGTCGGTTGCCCTAGTCAGGCAGGCTTGGCAAAGGCCGAGTCCACAGCCCCTGCTGTCACTACCAGAATTCCTGGAAGGCTGTGCACAGCCTGCTGGCCCAGCAAAACTTTAACTACAACCCCTTCTCTGTGCGCAGTGGGTGAGCAAAAACTATCCCAAACATGATTTTCTTGGAACTTTGTAAAAACCCAGGGGGTAGGTCAAGAACTCTCAGCCCACTTTACAGATAAGAAAACAGAGGCTCTGAGAATTGGAATAATTTGCCCATAGTAGAACCACTACGTCCCCAGACTCAAGTCCAGAGCTCTGACCCCATGCTCGCAGCATGCTCCTTAGTTCAGAGCAGCAGAAACCCAGACATAAATGGATATTCTGAAGCCTAAGCACAGTTTAAACACAGTGGTGGGTTTGAATCCCAGCACTGCCATTTGCTAGATATGTAGCCTTGGCAAGTCACTTCACCTCTCTGAGCCTCAGCTGTTTCACCTGTAAAGTAGTCCTAATGATCTTTGTCTCTAATGATCTTAAGGGGATTACATCAGAAGGTGAAGCTGTACACAGGGTCTAGCTCAGTGTATGCAAATTCCCTCCCTGGTCAGATGAATCTTTGACAAAATGCTTCCTCCAAACATGGCTGCCAAGCATGGCCTTGCTCTATGCTTCTCCATGGGAAAGGCCCAGTCTTCTTTCTGTTTGCCCTGAGTTGAACAGGATCTACTCAGGAGGCTAGTGGCAGACAATGCCTCCTCCTCTCTCCCCAGCTACACTTCTCACCTGAGAAATGGCTCCATATTCTTTTCATCACTTCTTCACTGGGCAGAGGGGGAGGTTGGGAAGAATGAGAATAAGTGAAGAGACAACTGACAGAATACGTCTCTGCCCCTGACTCACTGTGGGCATATCACTTGCTATAGTAGGCTGAATGATGGCCTCCCAAAAATGAGGTTCAAATCCCTGGAACCCATAAATGTTACCTTACCTGACAAAATTGACTTTGAAGGTATGGTTAAATTAAGGATCTTGAGATGGGAAGATTATGCTGGATTGTCTCAGGTGGGTCCTAAATGCAATTACACGTGTTATTATAAGAGAGAGAGAGTGAGATTTGACACAGACAGAAGTTGAGATGGCAATGTAACCGTAGAGACAGAGATTGGAGTGAAGTGGCCACAAGTCAAGGAATGCTGGCAGCCACCAGAAACTGGCAATGCCCTGCCAATACCTTGATTTCAGTCCATTTTAACTGATTTCAGACTTCTGGCCTCCAGATCTGTGAGGGATTACATTTTTGTTGTTCCAAACCACCAAGTTTGTGGTACTTTGTTACAGCAGCCACAGAAAATCATATACTTCTCTCTGAGCCCCTGTTCCGTGAGCCTACACTTATAAACCATAAGGACTAAACAAACCTTCCTGTTAAATAATTTTTTTAAAGTGACTTGCTTCTGAGTAGTTACTCATCGTCATTTAACAGCAAATGTCACCTTTCAAAGCCAGAGGGCCAGTACAGGATGGGTTACAATATTAGTGCCCACAGAGAACCCAGGGTCAGGAATTCTCAAATGTGCTCAGCTGAACCCCAGAACTCTATGGCAGGCACAGCTTGGCATTTATTTACTCTTTTAAATACAGGACACTATATTTACTGGTGGCTTAGTTGTTAAGTGCTACAGCTGCTAACCAAAAGGTTGGCAGTTCAAATCCACCAGGCGCTTCTTAGAAACTGTATGGGGCAGTCCTACTCTATCCTATAGGGTTTTTTGGGGGGATGGTTTCAGGACTCTAACATTCATTTGCTTGGATAAAGAACTCAAACAGACGGCAATTTCCTGAGGATGGCAGTTGGCAAGCCAGAGTACTAGGAATCTAGTAAACTGTGTGCGTGTGTGTGCGCACGCGTGCATGCGTGTGTGTGTGCACGTGCACGGGATGGGAAGACCTGGGCTATAGCCCTGGCTCTGTTGCTGATGGGCTATGTGACATTGGGTAAGCCTGTTCCCCTCTCCAGGCATTGGTTTCTTGATCTGTATGGGAAGGCATTGGATTAGGCCACTCATTCTGCTGCTGTTTAATTTTCTGAAATTATATTCTTTGGGTCTATGCCAAAACTTTCTTTGTTTAAAAAAAATTTTCTTTTCTTTAGAGAGTCAGAATCCTTTTTCTCAAATAAAAGTAAACATCAACCAAACCTGTTGTGTCGAGTCAATTCCAACTCATAGCGACCCAATAGGACAAAAGTAGAACCGCCCCATAGGATTCAAACTGCCAACATTTTGGGTAGCAGACATAACGCGCAGTAGCTCTTAACCACTGCACCACCAGGGCTTCCCTGAAAGCCCAGGAATAACCTCTCTCTCTGTTCTGTATGGTAGTAACCTGTGGCCGGTCCTTCTGCCTCTTCTAGACTGTGCATACTTTAAGGGCAGGGGCCCAGTCTTTTTGCTGTTATGTTCCCATTCCCCTAACACAGCCCTGGCACTTAGGAAACATTTGCTGAACGAATGAATGAAATGAGACATTTGGAAGCACAGCCCAAAGAATATAATTTCAGGGAATGAAATAACAGCCAAATGAACTGTAACTGTGGCGGGTCTTACTTTCAATCTCCCATAGCTAGCTGATTTCACAGCTGGCAGCTGACTTGCTCTGAGACCAGCACATTTCCAGGGGCTCTCCCTTTAAGTCAGGAACAGGGCTGGCATTCAGCAACCAGCCAGCAGAGGGCAGGGTGGTCTCATGGATGGAGCCCCAGAGGGTTGCGCTTGAGCTTGGCTCCACCCACCCAGCTAGCAGAGAGTCTGAGAAAATATCCAGTCCAGCCCCTCTTCATACAGATGGAGAAAATGAGACCTGGATTGGGGTAGGAGCTTGCCTAAGCTCACACAGCTAGCTGGGACCAGAACTCTAGGCTACCTAGTCCCTGGGCCAATTCATATGCTGCCTGCTGGCATCAGTCTCTCCGGGACTGATCCTTAACAAAGAGGAAAAAAGCTTATCAATTCACCATGGAGTTTTTTAAGGGCTCCCTCCCTGATTTAAGTGTATGTGCACAATGTACATCCCCCTGACCTATCCATGCCACTTCCAGAAATGTAGCCTAGATGTGCACAAGGATGTTCACTGTGGTGTTGTTTACAAGAGAGAAAAATTAGAGACAAATATTTCAACAACGGGGGACTGATTTAATAGATTATGACGTATCTGTTTTATACAGTCTTGTACAACTATTAAAAATAAATTTTAGAAGAATATTTAAAAGAAAATGTTCTCGATAGAAAAGTGGGGAAAGATACATATAGAATGTTTCTAATATAGTGAAATTAAATTATATATTGTATGCATTAAAAAAAATTTTTTATGCATTACATATATATGTTGTTGTTAAGTGTCATGGGGTCAGTTCTACTCATACCAATATTATGTATAATAGAACAAAACGCTGCCCAGTCCTGCACTATCCTCGCAATCTTTGCTATGTTTGAGCCTGCTGTTGTAGCCATTGTGCCGATCCATTTCGTTGAGGGTCTTCTTCTTCACTCATCCTCTACTTTACCAAGCATGATGCCCTTCTGAAGGGAATGATCCCTCCTGATAACATGTCCAAAGTGTGAGAGACAAAGTCTCGCCATCCTCTCTTCTATACGTTGTTGTTGTTTGGTGCCATCGAGTTGATTCCAACTCATAGCGACCCTACGTACCACAGAACGAAATACTGCCTGATCCTGCACCATCCCCACAATGGTTGTTAAGCTTCAGCCCATTGTTGCAGCTACTTCTTCAATCTACTTTGTTGAGGGTCTTCCTCTTTTTTGCTGACCCTCTAGTTTACCAAGCATGATGACCTTCTCCAGGGACTGATCTCTCCTGATAACATGTCCGAAGTATGTGAGATGTAGTCTCACCATCCTTGCTTCTAAGGAGCATTCTGGTTGTACTTCTTCCAAGACAGATTTGTTCTTTCTTTTGGCAGCCCACGGTATATTTAATATTCTTCACCAACACAATTCGAAGGCGTCAAATCTGTGAAAGCTGGATGATGAATAAGAAAGACCGAAGAAGAATTGACGCTTCTATATGTGTGTGTGTCTCTATATATACATATATACACATATGTATAAACGCTCTTAGATCTTATACCTGGGCAAGTGCTCTACATGCTCTGGGTCCCATGATCTAGAGTGCTCTGTATTTCATGAACACACAATAGTTATTCAGAAGACACAGCACATCTGTTACTTGGGAGCTGGTGCTTAGTGCTGCATAGCATACCCCTAAACATCATCTTGGGACTAACATCATTCAAGCTCCAGGAAATATGTCTCCATCTCTTGCCCTCTGTCTTTGAAACAAAAGGGGACTGAATCCCAATGCCACGATGCTGTGCTGTTCGGGCTGCGGCTCATGTTGGAGAAGGACAAAGCTTCAGAGGGTAGGAGGATTTCAGCAGTGGATGTGCTTAAGTAAGAGGAAAGACAAAGTAATTTGTCAAATACACTCCTCTCAAATAGCATGAAATGCAATATTTTCTTTCATAACGAAGTAGCATCTCCCAATAGTGCCAAATGTCCATTTTCTTGCTTTTCTTCATGTTCTAATTCATGGTTCCGAAGGTACTCACTAATTAGCACGGTGTTTGTAACAGCTGCAGACAGCAGCTGAGGAATATTTTGCAATATTAAACAATTCATTTTATTCTTAAATTTGTATATATGTAAGTCTAGATATAATATTCATGAAGCATGATATCAATTCTTTACACTGACAGCTAGATGGACCTTGGCCATTAAAATAGCAGAGCATTTTACTATTCTTAACGTTTCATTTGATTTAATTGTTTAAAAATTAAATCAAAATTTTCAGCCTTACTGAAATAATTTTGATTTAAATTTATAATATTTACTAATTATAATTTGAATTTTGCATTTTCATCTTGATAGATAATTTTGAATATTTTAGAAGAAAATTAACTCTTTCAGAAAAATGATTTAAATCTTAAATATTTAAACATGCAGTGGTGGGCCTTCAATTGTACTCTTGCCCTGGGCCCCTCAAATGTAAACCTGTGTTCAGAAAACAACAATCCTGGTAGAAAATTCACCAGAATTTTAACAGAGGTAGACTCCAGATTGTGGGATGGCCATGATTTTTAATTTCTTCTCTGTCTTCTTTTGTATTTTTCCAGGTTTTCTACAATGAGAAACTATTACTTAGAAGCAAACAAACATAATAAATGTATATTTTCAAGTGTTGCATCTTCACCAGGTCAGTCTCCTGCCTAACACGAACCCAGTCTGGATGATTTTCCACCCTCAACCAGAGTCCTGAGTCAGGTTTTTAATTCTGTCCCTCTACTTTCAATAGCTGCCCCAGACCCTAGTGGAACCCCAGGGATGACCCCACCCTCGGTCCACACTCAGCACTTTCCCCCCTCAGCAGGCATCCACGTGTCAGCTGTGTCAACTAACGGCACACCTGAAGCTGCCCTGAATGCCCCGTGGGCCACATCCTGGGCAAACAGCATTCCCAGCCTCGGGGTCCTCCCCTGAGCTTCTAGGTTGGTGCTACTTCTAGGCACTTGGTGCAAACCAACCACCCTCCCTGTACTTCGTGCTGACCACATTTCCCCCATGACCAAGCAGAAATGCCCACAAACTGATCCCCCTTTGGAAGACGATCAAACACACTGGGTGACGAGAGGTGCTGTTGAGTCTATGGACCAGTTCTGAACTCAGCAAGTGGAATTTCCCCCAAAAGGAACTGACAATGCAGGAAAAATCTACTTCTTCAGTGAAAACAGCAGTGGAAGCAGAGAGACAGGGAGGGCAGGTTGTCATCGCTGCTTCCGATGCAATCCCAGTGGAGTTCACTGAGGTGTGTCATCTGACACCTGGAGCTTCCGCGCAGCAAGAACCATCCCCATCCTGCGGCCGGCCCATTCCTAAGTCAGACACGCCTAAGTGGTAGAAGTTCTTCCACTGGGGGAGGGAAATTTGCCACCCTGTAACCCACACAGGGTCCCTGAAGATTAAAGCCTCAGAGCTAGAACCAATCTTCTTCTTACACTTGAAGCTCAGAGCATTCCACCAACTGGCCCTAGGTCACACAGCAATCATGTCACAACTGGAGCCCAGGTGTTTTTTCTCCTTCCAGCACACCCCATAGCCTGAGACGTTCCCTCATGTTGTGACATTCTAAATTGCCTGACATATTCTTCAAGAAGACATACTTACACTTGGATTTCTTAGCAAACTATCCACCCAAAAGCTGACACTGAGCTGGAAATTCAACGAAGGCAGACGGTAAAGGCCTTACTCACCACTGTCTCCTCAGCAGTTCCGGATGTGGTACCTGGTTCATTGATTCTAAGGTGGACATGTTTTCTCTTCTTCACATTTTAACATCTCTGAAATTGGCATATAACTTGCAATATATTGCAGGTCAAAGTTTAATTGGTGGCATTTTTTTCCTTAGCAGTAAATAAATCGTAGTACATCGTATAACTGATGGTATCTTAGATTCAGTGAAATATGGTGAAACATGGTAATAAACAAAAACCAAACCCATTGCCATCAAGTCGCTTCTGACCAAAAGCAACCCTATAGGACAGAATAGAACTGCCACCACAGGGTTTCCAAGGAAAGACTGGTGGATTTGAACTGCCAACTTTTTGGTTAGCAGCCACAGCTATAACCTCTATACTGCCGGGGCTCTGAAACATAGTAATAGAGATCAATGAATATTTGTCAAATAAATACATGTGCCAAGTACTATGCTAGGGTCTTACATGCATCACCTTATTTACTCCTCCCCCAAATCCTCTGATGAAGGAAGCATTGTTATTCCCATTTTACGTATCAGAAAAGTAAGACCTACACAGGTAGTAATGGTGGAGCCAGAATCCACATGCAGCTCAGGGTGCCAGAGGCTCTGCTGTGACCACCTTCCCAGGAGAATGCCGTTCCTTTGCCGCCAAGTGTGATGACCAACCACACCAGTTTGCTGGGACCTGAGGAGTCCCCTGGAACGCGGGGCTTTCAGTGCTAAAAGTAGGAAAACCAAAAAACAAGTTGCTATTGAGTAGACTTTGTCTCATGGTGACCCAGTGTGTGTCAGAGTAGCGCTGTGCTTCCTAGGGTTTTCAATGGCTGATTTTTTCCAAGTAGATTGTCAGGTCTTTCTTCGAGGTGCCTCTGGGTGGGCTCGAACCTCCAACCTTTCAGTTAGCAGCTGAGCACACTAGCTGAAAGTCCCTGACAAACCAGGATGATTGGTCTCCTGATCACCAAGTCCAAGAGTCTTCCATTCCCTGCCCTCCTCTGACTGGTCCCTCCAGGCAGCGCCTCCTTCCTCCAACATCTGCCCCAGAATGGGGCTCCAGCCCAGCTCTTCAGCCTCTAGGCCCAGGAGGGATTCCCCGGAGCTTGAGTCCCTCTCTGAATTAGCTCCTTGCCTGAGTCCCTCAGAGGGAGCAGTGACCTCTCTTCAGTGCCTGGGAAGCTGCCAATGTTCCTCCTCTGAGTGTTGGCTACTGACCGGTGCCGGATACAGATGCTTACTGGACCTGCTTGGCTATTCCCACAGCTGATGGCACATCTGGCTGGGTTCTTGCAGCTTCATTAAAATTATGTACCAGGCTATGGCTCCTTAATTCCCATTTCATGCTGCTACATAGATTTGAAAAGAAGCTCAATGTTTTCAGGCTCTGGGAGCTGCTAATATTAGCACAGTCAACCCCACACAGGAAGGATCCTTTCTTGCAGGAAGCTTCCCACCTGCCCCTCAACCGAGTCTGCAGGAATCCACACAAAGCTCAAGTTTGCTCTGAAGGCTCAGTTGCTTCTCAGTGAAATCTCCAACCCAGGGTTCTTGCTACAATGCTGATTTCTGGGCCCTGCCCTAGACCTGATAAATCAATCTACAGGGATGGAGCCCAGACATCTGGGCCTTATATAAACTTTCCAGGTGGTTCTGATACTGGTAAAGGTTGTGAACCACAGCTGTGGGTAGTTTCAGAAAATCTCCTGACCCCTGCCTCAGCTTTGCCCCACCCCAGGGCCCGCCGGCAGCTGGGCCCCTATTCAGATGGGTCCAGAGCCTAGTGCCCTAAGCATTGGGACCACATGACCCCAGCTCCTTCCTCCCGGGCCTGCCACTGCTGTGCCAGTTGGACAGGAGGCTCCCACTCAAGGGATGATGGCCATGGCCTCTGGGGAGAGCCCGCAGTCACAAGTACCCACAAGAGCATCGGCTGGGCCAGGGCCCTTACCAGAGGAGAATCTTACCTGACCCGCTCTTACCACCTTCACCAGGAACTGGACTCCCACGGCTCCACCTGGGCCATGTGCCTCTGCCTACAGCGCCCTTCACCTGGTAAATTCCCAGGTCTCCCTAAAAGACACCACAAACTCCTTTGGAGTTCTTGTAAAGTTCACATGCGTTTGCCTGATTAACAGATTGATATGTGTCTCCCAGACTGACCACAGCTTCATAAATAGAGGATGGGGTCTGGTTCTTGCCTTCTGCTATATCCTCAGTGCCTAGTACCCAGCACATTGTAGAAACCTGAAAATAATTGAATAAAGAAATATATGAATAAATGCCCACACAATCCTATGAAGCAAGAACTATTCTTATCCCTATTTTTACAGCAGAGGAACCAAGGCATGGAGAGGTTAAGGACTTTACTCATACTATGCAGCTATAAATTGGCAGAACACAACTGGCACCCACTCAGCAGGCACCAGGCCTCCAAGCTCTTATCCACTGTGCTATCTCCACCTCTGGGAGGGCTCAGGAGCAGGCAGACCTGGGCTCTACCTTGGCAGCTGGTTTGCCTCTGGACTGGGGCTGGACAGTGCCTTTCTCTGTGAAATCTTTCTCCTGTTCTTGCCCCTTGTTGGGTAACAACCCAGCAGCACCTGAACCCAAGGTTAGCTGCATCTCCAAGAGACTGAAGAAAGACTCCGGAACCAGCGATCATGACATATATATGGTTTATTTGGGAAGCTTACTTACAGGACCGTGGCCTAGGGCAGTTCCTGGACCAGTTTAGTGCTCCACAACCACCTAGCAAGGGACACAAGCTTATATACCATTCCAGCTGGGACCAAGGCTCATTGTTTTTCTCCCATGTCCTTGGGCAGTCAGTGTTCCCAGGGACTCCACGTCCAGGCCCAGATGTTTTCCTTCCTGTTGCTAAGGCATTCCTCGGCCTTGGCCACTGGCCTAGTCATGCCACTCCCAGCATTGTACCTTAGCCTGAGTCCATCCCGAATTCAACCCCAGCATGCTTCAGGGAAAGAGCAAAGCTGATTCCATTAGGAGGGCGTGCATATAGCTGAATAGCATTACCCTACACCCCTAGACTTCCATCTCTGTTTATCCTTTTTATCTTCTGTTCCCTCTCTCCCTTCTCAAAACTCCCTTGCCCACTGTGGCCATATAGACATACAGAGTCACAAAGAGCCGAAGAAGTCTTAATGGGCAAAGTCTCAGAACGAAAGCCCAGTCTTGTTGGAAACAGAAACAGCCCAGAATCCCAGCCAGGTGATTCACTACCCCAGGTGAGTCGGGGAAACAGAGGAAAATAAACACTCAAAGAATTGGTGCTTTTTTCTTTTTAAAGTCTGTTTTCCATATAAAAGAAAAAAAAATTAGAGGAAAAAAAAAAAAGACAGCCAGTTTCTGAGAATGAAGAGGAATATTTGGAAAACCTGGAGAAACAGATATAATCATGATAATTGGAAACTGGCTTCCACCCTTTATAGCAAATCCTGATGAGATGCATCCTGAAGTGTAAACAGATTTGAACAATAAACTTATTGAACCATATACAATTATTTCTAGAGAGAAATGGATGAGCGGTTGGTTAGACAAATGGAAGAGGTGTGAATGATTCTTAACACTCTGATCTGGCAAAATGGTCCTTGGAAATTAATGGAACAAAAAATTATACCAGGGAAGAGAAGCATCATCAGGAGAAAGCACTAAACATAGGAACCATGAAATGAAAATGCATTTTTATGAATAAGAAAATTAATGAAATGAATTTAAGAAAAGGTCAAGTTGGGGAGAATATAAGATGGGCTGCAGCTCCACAAAGCCCATAAATTTACTACGGCATTTGAAGCTCAGGACTTTGGAAGCACAAAGTCCCTGAGAAACCACCCAGTCCAAGACTTTTTTCTATAGATGAGGAGCCACAGGTTCAGAGAGGGTGAGTGACTTGCCCAAGGCCACACAGCAAAGTGTGTACCAGTCTTTATGCTGCATTAATGCCACATCTGGATCAAGGGAGGCTGTACTTCCCTCTACTCTGAACTGTGTTTAGTGACAGATGCCATACTTTAAAGGGCGATGGCAGGCAGGGGATGGGACTAGAAGAAAGGGCTCCAGTGTCTCCATGCAGAAAGCACACTTTCTCAAATCAGGGAGGACTGGGTTCAAATCCTGACTCTACCATTTATCAGTTGTGACTCTGCAAGTCACTTCACCTTTCTGAGCCTCAGTCTTCTCATCAGTAAAATGGGTCTAAGAATGCCTACTTTGCAGAAGTAAATGAGATATCCAAGGTAAAGCACCTAGTGCATAGTAGGAACTCAATAAATGGTGCTAATATTATAGGCATGACCAGAATTAATTGTCTTGAAAAGCTAAAAAGACTCAAAAAGAAAAAAAAAATAATGGCAACAAAAGGAAAACAAAACATCATGACAGAATAGGAGGTCTGACAGAAAGAGATCAGGATGGAGTGTGGTCCAAAAGCCTGTCATCTTTCCTCAGAGAAGTCAAGTGGCCCAGGGTTGCAGAAAAAAATACTCTCCATGGCACGGGAGCTGCCTGGTGAAGTGCTAGCATCTCTTGCCCAGCCTAGTTTTCGAGATGGTCTGGAGGATTAGGACTGCCCTTCCCCAGGCCACATCCCTGGGGGTCTTGAGGCCAAACTCCCTATACAGAGCTTTCCTCCCATAACTGGTGAAGTCCACTCTGCAGGGAAGTAGATTCTGTGTCAGGCCCGCAACTTGTCTGGGTGTGTATAAGACAGAAGGACCCCAATGAGGAGGTTCCACTTCCCACCACGGGGATGGGGGGCACCAGGGAGGCAACGTTCTCCCAGGGCTGACTCTGGAGCCTTTCTGATGGACTGTGTGGGTGGAGTCTAGGATTTTGTAGAGGTCAAGTTTGCTAATATCTGTGGGGCTCCTGAGTTCTGAAGGGACCTGAGGCGACTACTCAGAAGAACCCTTGAGCACGCCTATTTTTAAAGGAGATGAGGAGCGTGACCTTGTTAGGAACTAAGTCTTGTTCTAGTCCTATTAGAAGCCAAAGTGTATTTAACTGGAATTTTTGCATGAAAATAGTACTAGGAAGAACTTAATAGTTCATTGCTCAATAAACTCTTCAGCAGAGAGCACTGCACAGCCATGACCTAGGAATTTGCCTAATGAGCAGACCAGATCACATGGCCACAGTTTTCTAGATCCTTCTGATTAAGCTGCCTGTTTTGCTTGAATTAACTGAACAGCAATGTCAGCCCAGTTCAGATTCTGCCATGTTCATGAAATCTTCCCTGTAATGAACCAACTCCTGCCTCCACTAGCTCCCACTGCTCCTTGTTGATCACTATCTGTCTGGAGTTTAAAAGGCTGCAAGTCAAGTGATAGCTCTTGAGGTCAGGCACCCCCTTTTTCTCTATCCCCAATACCCTTAGCAGCACCTAGCTGGTTACCTGGAACATGGCCAGGCTCAGAAGCATTTTTAGAAATTAATTAAATGGAATAATTATGGAAAATGTGGGAACAGGCCACATGGACTAAGAGGTCAAATTTTCCAACAGTTGTTTATTGTTTTTATATCCCTAATTCTTCCTCATCTGTCAGTTCATCATCATACTGTGGGGGCTTGCATGTTGCTGCGATGGAAGCTATGCCACTGGTATTTCAAATACCAGCCAGGCCACCCATGGTGGACAGGTTTCAGCAGAGCTTCCAGACTAAAGCAGACTAGGAAGGAGCTGGCAATATGCTTCTAAAAAAAAATTGGCCAGTGAAAGCCTTATGAATAGCTGTGGAACACTGTCTGATATATTGCTGGAAGATGAGCCCCTAGGCACTCAAAATATAACTGGGGAAAACTGCCTCCTCAAAGTAGAGTCAACCGTAATGACATTGATGGAGTGAAGCCCTTTGGGACCTTCATTTGTTGATGTGGCATGACTCAAAACGAGAAGAAACCATGCAAACATACATTAATAATCAGAACGTGCTTCTTTCTGTCGTACATAGGGTCGCTATAAGCCAGAACCAACTCGATGGCACCTAACAACAACAACAATTTTTCCTAGGAGTCCCTGGGTGATGTAAATGGCTAAGGCGCTCAGCTGTTCAAGTCCATCCTCTTCGGAAGAAAGGCCTGGTAATCTACATCCAAAAAACCAACCACTGAAAACCCTATTAAGTACAGTTCTACTTTGATACACGTGGGGACTCAAGGAGTTGAAATCAACTTGATGACAACTGGTTTTAGCTTTATTATTCTTAGAGGGGCAATGGTGGCTCAGTAGTAGAATTCTCACCTTCTATGTGTCTATATTTTGGACATGTCATCAGGAAGGATCAGTCCCTGGAGAAAGACATCATGCTTGGTAGAAAAAATAAAACCAAACCCATTGCCATCAAGTTGATTCCGACTCATAGAAACCCTAAAGGACAGAGTAGAATTGCTCCATTGGGTTTCCAAGGAGCACCTGGTGGATTCGAACTATCAACCTTTTTGGTTAGCAGCCGTAGCTCTTAACCACTAAGCCTCCAGGGTTTCCATGCTTGGTAGAGGGTCATCTAAAAAGAAGAAGACTCTCAACAAGATGAACTGACAACGATGGGCTCAAACAAAGCAATGATTGAGGGGATGGTGCAGGATGGAGCAGTGCTTCATTCTGTTGTAGATAGGGTTGCTATGAGTTGGAACCAACTCCACGGCACCTGACAACAACAATGTGGAAGGCCTGGGTTTGATTCTCAGCTGACGTACTCCATGTGCAGTCACCACTCACCCATCATTGGAGGCTTGCATGCAGCTATGAGGCTGAACAGGTTTCAGCAGAGCTTCCAGACTAAGACAGACTAGGAAGAAAGGCCTGGCAATCTACTTTCAAAAATCAGCCAATGAAAACCCTGTGGATTACAATGGTTCGACCTGCAACTGATCGTAGGGATGACACAGGACCAGACAGTCTTTTGTTCCTTGTGTATGGGATAGCCATGAGTCGGGAGCCAACTCAATGGCAGCTAACAACAACATTCTTCCTAGAGAAATCCAAGGTAGTTTATACCAAGGGTCTTACAGTAGAGGGTGCTGAACTCTACTATAATTCCCATTCTTCCAGTGTATAAAGAGATGCATGTATCTTATTCATGCAGAATCCTACCATGGCGCGCTGTTCTGCTTAGTCAAAACTTCTGGGACACAAAACAAAGGTTTCAACAATGACAAAAGGACATTAACAAATGATGTTCTCCAAGTCTCCTTTAATCATGGCTAACACTACTCCCCAAATCTAGGGACACCAAGATACGGTTGTGCAGGTTGTCTATTGCATGACTCCAGGGGTCACCATTTACATCAGTCTATGTAAATGGCTCTCCTTAGATTGTACAAGTGCAGCCTGTGTGGGTGTGTGAGCCAGTTCTTCCCCCATTTATCTCATTAAGAGAAACATTTCCAATAAAACTTAATTGTTTGTTTAATAATTATTTATCAAAATTTGTGTACATTCATGTTATTTTTATAAAGTTTGCTCAGTAGTAGTTAACATAACTCAATCCAGGAAAATTTTTTTTTAATACTTAGAGACTTATGGTCACAGGAAATAAAAAGGTTCAATTTATATACACCGTTTTGCTGCAGAGAAGTATGATAGGAAAATCAATAAAAAAACTTTCAAGCATAAAAATACATTATATTAGGATAAAATTCTGTGAGGGAAGTAGATTGGAAATATAATTTCCAACTGTTAAATAAGAGCTCATTTGTGCATTTTTTAAAAGGTTGGTAGTGGATATCAACATGCTATATTTGTATTGGATTGGGTACATTTAAAAGAGTGACACAGAGTTTTATTTTATTATGCCTATATTTCTAATATGCCAAATATTACATCCTGTCTTGTTAGGCAAATTGTAAAATATTCTAGATGTCAACTTTAAGGTGTTCAAGAAAAGACATAGATTTCAATTATTTTAAGGATGTGAGCAAGAAAGGTGAACCCCACTGATGTTGTCAGGCCCGTTTTAGACACCAGCCTCACCCAGCAGGTGGACATAGCCTCTCCACAGCAGAATGCACACCCCTTTGCAGGGTGTTTGCTCCTTGGTTCTCTCTGGGCTAAACTCAAGCTCATGGGTAGAGGCATCACCATGTGGGAAAGATGATCTTTGGCTACCAAGCCAGGTTTGCCTGGGTCTCTGTTGTCATCTCTCTCCTGCCCACAGGACTTGGGTTCTCTTCTGTGTGGCCTTGGCTAAGTACCCACCTCCCTTTGGGCTCCAGCAATCTCCCTGTCTAGAAGCTGGAGTTCAACCAGGCCTCTTTCTACATAGACCTTAGGAGATTCAAGTGGTGGTTTTGGACTCTGGCTTCTTCTCCACCCAGGTTCTCTCAGTGTGTGCCTGATACCATGCCTGGCACATAATAAGCCTACGGTGAACATGCCCAACATTATGACAATCCCAAGTATAGTATGACCTTCCTTTTCCCAATGGAAAGGTCCAAAACAAAGCTTTTGACCAACTTGCATGTATAAACTTTTAAGGAATATAGATGAGATAGTCAAAGGTCTACTGATAATATTTAATTAATTTAAAAATATAGTTACACATATATTTAAAGTCACTTAAATAAAATATAAGGTCTGTGAATGGTGCAAATGGTTTGCACTCATCTACTAACCTAAAAATTGGCAGTTCAAACCAACCCAGCAGCACCACAGAAGAGAGGCCTGGTGATCTGCTTCTGTAAAGACTACAACAAAGAAAACCTAATGGGGCAGTTCTACTCTGTAACACATGGGGTCTCTATGAGTCAGAATCGACTCCATGGCAATGGGTTTTTAAATAGAATATAGTAATATGCCAATGTAGTAGGGTTTTTTTTAGTAGTAACATATTAATTAAAACCTAATGTATTAATTATAAAGTCTTACACTAATTAGAAGTATATTCAGAACATTGCTTTTTTCCATGTCCACATTTAATTCATGAAATGATTTTATTCACTCGCTTCACACACATCTCTGACAGGGGTGTCTTTGTCATCACTAGAGCCACTTCTCGAGTCATCTAACACAGCTTTCCAGAGTGCATCTCTTCAATTCCATCTCAGTCATTTCAGATACAGGATGTTTGGCATCCACGGATGATGCTGTCACTCGAAATTATACTCCGAGCCCCAAGTACCCATTCTCTATTCATGAGCTCTGCAAAGTAACCACTTAGTGTACTGTTTTTTAGAGATCTTTAAAAGACTTGTTTATAACATCCAACACTTGCAATTATAAGGAAAAATGGCTAAATCTGTGTTTAATGTTTTTGTCTCCATTTTTGCTCCATTAAGTTAGCATTCACAACATAGCATTAATTGAAGTTACTTTGGACTAATATGTCGTCCCCAAATAGTGCTTTTGGGTCAAAGTTAAGTGATTGAGAGTGAGCCCTGTAACATGAGAGCCTTGGTAAGGACTTGGATACAAAATAAGTCACTCTTGACAGAGAGATAATAGGTGAGTGGATGGGCAGATGAACAGTCGGATATTGGAGTCCTTGGCTAAATTCAAGACCCTCCCTCTGAGGTGGGGGCTGTCAGTGTCCTTCATTGGAAATCCTCTTCCACTGACCTGCCACCACACTGGGTTCCAGTTTGGGCAGAGAGTGGCCAGTAACAAGAGCTATAATCCCTTCCCAGACTCAAACCAGGGGAAGGAAGCCATATTTACCTTGGCTCTTTCCTTTACCTTCCTCCATACAAACAGCCCACTGGAATCGTGTCATCTGCCACCCTGTCCCAGGCCATGAGGTGAGGTGGGTGTTTACCAACATTTAGCCGTGAGGAAACTGAAGCTCGAGGCGCTTTTCATTAGTATTTATCGATACATGAGAACCTGGCCAACAATTAAAGTCTCAAGCAGTTACAAAGTCCTGCTCAGTGATTCAAAACTGGCTTTGGAGTTAGACATCCTGAGTTTAAATCCTTCCTCTTCTACTTAAACAGTTTGTGCACAACTACTAACCGAAAGGTTGGCAGTTTGAACTCACCCAGTGGCACCATGAAAGAAAGGCCTGGTGATCTGCTTCTATAAAGAGTATAGCCAAGAAAACTCTATGGAGCAGTTCTACTCTGTAACACACAGGATCGCCATGAGTCGGAATTGACTGGATGGCAACGGGCCTTTCGCTTTGTAGACAGGTATCAGTACCAGTTGCCACTGAGTCAATTCTGACTCATGGCAACTCGTGTATGTCACAGTAGAATGGTGCTCCATAGGGTTTTCAATGGCTGTTTTTTTTTTAATCAAATTGCCAGGCTTTTCTTCCAAGTCACCTCTCTGGGTGAACTCGAACCGCCAACCTTTTGGTTAGCGTTAACTGTTTGCATCACCCAGGGACTCCAGTAGTCATATACCCAGTTGCAAATCACTTCATCTCTTTGGGCTTCACTTTTCTAATCTATAAAATGGGGGCAATAATACCTACCTCAGAGGATTGTGCTGAGGATTCAAATAATGGGTGTCGGAATCTGGTACATCATAGTACCACATGTAAGAACTGCAGCCACTGACTCAAGCTCTGAGGAGGGAAAATTCAATATAAAAAGAAAACCAGTTGCTTCTGAGAGGACACACCTTTCCCTGGACAGCAAGTGGCCCCACTGTTTATCTTTGTACATGTGAAACGCAAGAAAGGAGACTGCCTTTAAAATAAACCGGCCACCCACCCAGACACCGTGCAAGTGATTCTAGCAGGGATCTCGGCATATGGTAAGCATCTTAAAAATCGTATTTGTGGCTTATTTCTCTTATTACAAAAAATGATACAGTTCATTATACATGGCAAAAAGAAAATAACGATCAACTCTAATTCCAGGGATAACTTCAGTTATTACTTTGGTATACATCCTTCCAATTCTTTCTTTGTGTTGGTTTTTGGTTTTGTCTTTTGTTTGTGTGCTGCTTGCTTTTCCTTTTAACTACAAACGTAGGATCATACTCTCCATATGATTTTGTAATCTGCTTTTCTGACTTAACACACTGTGAACATAGTTAATAGCATTAACTAGCATTGCACATCATGTGAATGATTACATAATACTCTACTGAATGGTTGTTCCATTCTTTTTTTAATCCAATCTCTTTTTTGGAGACTTTTGAGTTGTCTCTAATTTTTCCCGTTACAAACAATGCCTCTTAGAATTTGACAGTGTGTCAAGCATGTGCTCCCATCACTGTAGAAGATCTAACTAACTTGGAAAGAGGGCAGTGCGGTTAATTATTTCCTCCCTTAGACGTGAGAAAACTGAGGCTCATGAAGAAAAAGTGACTTATTCAATGTTACTCAGTAACTGGCAGAGCAATGCCCACTCTAGGTCTTCTCCACCTCCAGTTCAGCCAGCTTCTTCTTTTTTTTTTTCTACTTTTAATTTTTTTATTGTTGTTGAAAATATACACAGCAAAACATATCCATTCAACAATTTTTACATGTTCAATTCAGTGATATTGACTACATTCTTCAAGTTGTGCAACCATTCTCACCCTCCTTTTCAGAATTGTTTCTCCCCCATTGACATAAATTCACTGCTCCCTAAACTTCCTAACTTTTTGCATTGTTGTTGTCAATTTGATGCCATATAGCCAGTTCTTTAAAAGCACACAGTGCTGAAGGCAGACATTCTTTATTATTTTTTTTTAATTTTTAGTGTGCTTTAAGTGAAAGTTTACAAATCAAGTCAGTCTGTCATACAAAAATTTATATACACGTTGCTATATACTCCTAATTTCTCTCCCCCTAATGAGACAGCCCACTCCTTCCCTCCACTCTCTCTTTTCGTGTCCATTCCACCAGCTTCTGACCTCCTCTGCCCTCTCATCTCCCCTCCAGACGGGAGATGCCAACATAGTCTCAAGTGTCTACTTAATCCAAGAAGTTCATTCTTCACCAGCATCTTTTTCTATTCCATTGTCCAGTCCAATCCCTGTCTGAAGAGTTGGCTTTGGGAATGGTTCCTGTCCTGGGTTAACAGAAGGTCTGGGGGCCATGACCACCGGGGTCCTTCTAGTCTCAGTCAGACCATTAAGTCTGGTCTTTTTACGAGAATTTGGGGTCTGCATCCCACTGTTCTCCTGCTCCCTCAGGGGTTCTTTGTTGTGTTCCCTGTCAGGGCAATCATCGGTTGTAGCTCTTCTAGCCTCAGACTGACATAGTCTCTGGTTTATGTGGCCCTTTCTGTCTCTTGGGCTCGTAATTACCCTGTGTCCTTGGTGTTCTTCATTCTCCTTTGATCTAGGTAGGTCGAGACCAACTGATGCATCTTAGAAGGCCGCTTGCTAGCGTTTAAGACCCCAGATGTGAAGGCAGACATTCTTTACTAATTGAGCTAAATGTTGTTTCAGCCAACTTCTCTTTTTTTAAAATTATTCATTTGTTTTTGGTGGTGTTGTTGAGAATATACACGGCAGAGCATACACCAGTTCAACAATTTGTACATGTATAATTCAGTTACATTGATTACATTCTTTGAGTTGTACAGCCATTCTCAACCTCCTTTTCTAGATCTTAAAAGAGCACAATGCTCAAGGCAGACATTCTTTACTAGTTAAGCTAAACTATTGTTGGGTTTTAAGAAGACTTAAAGGGATATTTTTGGCTTAAGGTTTAAAGATTACATCAGGGCAATAGTTTCAGGGGTTCATCTAGCCTCAATGGCTCTAGAAAGTTTAGAATCCATGAGAATTTGAAATTCGGTTCTGCAATTTTCCTCCTTTTCATCAGGATTCTTGTATAGAATCTTGGATCAAAATGTTCAATAATGGTAGCCGGGCACCATTCAGTTCTTCCAGTCTCTGGCAAAGGAGGCAGCTGTTCATGGAAGCAATTAGCCACATATTCCATATCCTCCTCCCATTCCTGACTCTTCTTCTTCCTCTGTTGTTCCAGGTGAATAGAGGCCAATTGTGCCTTGGATGGCCACTTGCAAGCTGTTAAGACCCCAAGCACTACACAATAAACTAGGAGGTAGAACAGAAGCATTAAACAACTTATTAGGCCAATTAACTAGGATGCTCCATGAAACCATGACACTAAACCTCCAAACCAAGAAACCAAGTCCTATGAGGAGTTTGGTTGTACATAAGCAGCCTCAGAAGATACTCTTTTGCTGCTTGTTGTTGTAAATATATCAACAATACAACTTTTGCCAATTCAACTTTTCACAGGTATACAACTTATTGACAATTACATTAATTGGTTGTGCGACCCTACCCTTAATCAATGCAATTTTTCCATCACTGTTAACCCCCTTTCCCTCTCCCTCCCACCCCTGGTAACCACTAGTAAACTTTGTTCTCTATACATTTACCATTTTTTGTCTTTTTATATAAGTGAGGTCATAGAATATTTTTCCTTTTGTGATTGACTTATTTCACTCAGCATAGTGTCTTCAAGCTCCATCCATATTGTACCATATATCAAGACTTCATTTCTCTTACTGGCTGTGTAGTATTTCATTGTAGGTATGTACCACATGCTGTTTATCCATTCGTCTGTTGATGGGCCTTTAGGTTGATTCCACCTTTTGACTATTGTGAATAGTGCTGCAATGAACATTGGTGTACATGTCTGTTTTTGAGTCTCTGCTTTTGAGTCTTTTGAGTATATACCTAGGAATGGAATTGCTGGGCCATATGGTAGTCCTATTTTTAGTTTTTTGAGGAATTGCCACACTGCCTTCCCCAATGGTTGTACCATTTCACATTCCCACAAGCAATGGGTAAGTGTTCCAATTTCCCCCTGTCCTCACCAACATTTTTTTAGGTGTGGTTTTTTTAAATTTTATTTTTTATTTTAGCCATCCTAATGAGTGAAATTGTATCTCATTGTGGTTTTGATTTGCATGTCTCTGCTGGCTCCTGACGTTGAGCATCTTTTCATGTGTTTGGTGGCCATTTGGACGTCCTCTTTGGTGAAATGTCTATTCGAGCCCTTTGCCCATTTCATGATTGGGTTGTCCTTTTGTTGTCAGCCAACTTCTTCTTCACCCCTCCTCTTTTTTCCCCCTCTCTCAGAGAAATGCATTCTTTAAGTAATGCTCATGACTCTCCTCACCAGGAGAGTCTGGCTTGTTTAGAGGGACCACTTAACCCAAACCAGAAACCCTTACCTCACAATCTGAAGACCTCCTCAACCTCTCTCTAGCCCATCACTCAATTTTATTTTGATCATTGTAATTATCATTACTTATGATTTCCTTGTTTATTTACTTGTCTTTCTTATAGCTCAGTGATTCTCAGTGGGGCAGAACCAATCCCCAAAAGGGTATTTTTGTTGTGACCATGATCAGGAGGCAGAGGTGGGCAGGGATACCAGACATCCTGCAATGCAAAGATTGTCCCATATCCTTACAACATTTGAATGTTTAACCAGACACCCAAGTAGTTCAAAAGCCATTTATAATGATCTAAATCTAGACTCTAACTCCATCTTATACACAAACACAAAGGGTAGTAAGTGTGGTTTAATTTACACTGACTTTTCCAGGAATGCAACTTGGAAACTGAGAGATTATTTTACTTTCTTCAATTTGGAGTTTTATCATTTCAAAAAATAGCATCACCAATGGCAACACACTTTGCGGGATCTGAGTCACTGACACTATCCTGTATCAGTCAGCATCCATAGCTGTCACAGTCAAGGCCATTCTAAGTGTATTTATCAATTTACATTTTTAGTCTTTATTTCAAAATGTGAAAACATCATCAATATTCAGTTGGATATTATCTCTTTTTTCTTAAGTTCAAACATTCATTATAAGTAAGTATAAGCAGCTGAGTGGTTCCTTATGCTTTCTCACATAGTTATAAGCCAAAATTTAATATTGAAATACCTATTTTATTAAAATTATTTTCCCAGTATATTACAATTAAAATGGTATATTGATATTTTTAATTATGTAAATAAATGGAATATATCATCTGTGGTTTTCCTTTCAGAATAAGGAGGCATTTCAAAAACTGCGTGTTATAAAGGGGCCTTTGGGTCCAGTTGTGTTGAGAGCCACTGGCTTGATCTGCCTCCCCCACTAGAAAGTCAGCTCCATGAGGGCAGGGCCTGGTCTGATCTATTTACCTCTGTGGCCACCAGCACCCAGGAGGGCGCTCTGTAAAGATTAGTTGAATGAATAAATGATGGAGACATTCTGGGCACTAGAAACTTTAAGTAAGGGAGATATTTAGGGATGGTTTGACCTTAGATAAGTTGACTAGGTAATGTTTCTGAAATTCCTTTTCTCCAACTATAAATGGGGGTAGGAACCTGATCTGCCCAGTTGTTGACAGAATTCAAGGAAATCATGGGTCTGAAGACCCTGGCACAGTGCCTGGCACAGGGGAGGGTTGAGAAAACATGGTCAGATATTTTTTGCGTGTAGTAAATATATAGGTAACAAAGCATTTGCCATTTGTTAGAGTTCTTAAGCAGCAAACCTTAACTCTATTTTCAACTCTCCTCCCTTCTCTGCTGAGAAACTGGTAGCTGTTATTATTAACACGTTTTTCTAAGTACCTCCTATTCCCAGTTTCGTTCTCCCATGGCCCCCGCCTGCAGGCCTGCACCATCTTCAATAATCTCACTCTAATTGGAAATTGGGGCTGTCAGCATGACCTTCTCCCCTCCCTGATTCTCACCTTGGTCCTGGTCGCTGACAGATGCAAACGCCCCCACAGCTCCAAGGAGAAGCCACAGGCCAGGAAGAAGCGCAAAGGGTAGGCTTATGGGCGCCACGTGGGGCAGGCTGGGTGTCCCAGGCTTCAGCTGCACTTGGGGCGTGGTTCAGGCACCTCTGCCCGTTCTCTGTGATGAAACGCCGTCTCCCCTGGGGAGCCGTCTCCGGTCTTCCACAGTGACTCAGAGGCAGGTTTATCACACTCGCTGAGAGAAGACATAATCAATTCCCCAGCTGGCACTTTGCGCTGAATACCCACTTTTTCAGCTTGATAGCAGGACTAAATTAGTTATTTAGCAACTAGGCCCTAATTTAGAGCAAGCGAGAGCCTTGACAAGGATCATTGTTCAGGGCCGTTCCCCCTTTGCCTTCAGATAGGAGGCCCACAAATCCCCAGAAGGTGATAAATAGACAATTAGAAAATAGATATATTTGGTTAGATCTACAAGGCTCCCAGGCGCTGTCAGGCTCACAATGAAGGGGGCCGGGGTAAATTGGTGGCCAATAAATGCCAGCTGCACGGCCATCCGTCCTGCAGACACTCAGCCATATGTGGCCATTTACAGGCCGTCCTGAAGAATAGATCGGACCAGTAAGACCAGAGGGAACTAAAAATACTTGGCAAAGTTGGCTGCTCTTCATTTAACAAGAATAAAATATCTAATGGGGTGTAATGGAGACCATCAATCACCTACTGCCAGGCCCAGCCATAATACCACAATTTTAACTATTAATGCAACTTTTTTCCCCCTAATAAGTGGGACAGACACATCCGCTTTGTACACAGGGTTGATGTTTGGGGACTGGAGATGAACAGGGGATGCTGGGGAACTAGGCAGAGGATGAATTCCAGCTTAAAACTAGGAAAGGGAGAGCAGAGAGGATGTTCAGGGTCTGCTCAAATGATGGACGATGCGTTCAGCGGTTGGGGCTGTTATTTTCTGCAAGGTAAGGTTTTCCAGGCCATCTGCCTCTTTTAATTCCAAGGAACAGTTGCTGAGCCCTCCTTAGTATAAGGAGGCGTTGTGGAACATTCCAGAATCAGGCCATCCTGCCCTCAAGGAGCTTTCATTCTACAAGAGGAAGCTGACACATAAAGAACTGCGAGACTCAGCAGAATTTAGGAAGTGGCGTAGGAGGGGGCAAGGCATCTTAGGCATCCTGAGGAAGGAGAGATAGGATCTAGACAGGGAGGCCCTGGCACTGCTCATGCAAAGCAGCTTAGAGGACAGATATGGCCAGAAAGAGATAGAGGAAAGGCACCTCAGGCAGAGGAAAGAATATAGTTCAAGGGAAAGAGGCTGGTCAGCAGGACACACATACCCATCTGGCTGGAGTAGAAGGTATGTGAAGGGAAGTAATAAAAGATGAGATGGAAGATGAAGTTGAAGCTAGTCAAGGAAAGCCTTTGTTCATTTGTTCACTCACTCTACAAGTATTTATTAAGTACAATGTGCATATTGTTGTTGTTGCTGTTAGTTGTCATCCAGTCAGATCTGACTTATGTACATTGTATATAACTCTATGTTTGTTGCCTGGTCATATACCATCTTCATGATCATTGGCATGTTTGAGTACATTCTTGTGGCTACTAGGTAGTGCCTTCCAACAAAAGGGGCTCATCTTCTAGCACTGTATCAGACAATGTTCTGTTGTAATCTGTAGGGTTTCCATTGGCTAATTTTGGAAAATAGATTGTCAGTCCTTTCTTTCTAGTCTGTCTTGGTCTGGAAGCTCTACTGAAACTTGCCCACTGTGGGTGTCCCTGCTGGTATTTGAAATACTGGTGGCATAGCTTCCAGCATCAGAGCGACACGAAGCCACCACGGTATGACAAACTGACAGATAGGCGGTGGATGATGAGCTAGGTGCTGGAATTTTGGAAGACAGAGATATAGATATAGAAAATAAAGTTTTAAAACTGTCAAGAATTTCTACTGCACTTGGCTTTATAACATCAGATTTAAGAATCATCTTAGAGGACCCCACACTCTGTCCTTCAAGTCCACTGGGAATGAAAGATCCAGGAGCAACCCCTTACCTTGAATGCTTACTTCTCATGTCATATGAAAGTTCTGCCCTCACCCTCCATCCCCAGTCCTACAGTGTGGCCATGAAACCAATTCTGGCTGGCGGAAAGGAGGAGGAAAGAGAAGATTAGCACACGGGTCAGTTAAAATGCTTTCAGCTGTAATGAACAGGAAAACAGGCTACAGCTGGCGTAAACAACAAGGAAATGTATTGGCTGACATAACCAGAATTCAGAGGATCAACTCTGATATCGAATATCCAAAGCCTGACTGTCTTTGGTGGAGACTGAATGCTCGCCAACCCATTTTATCTTTTTCTAGAGCACACAGCTAGAGTGTGTTTCCAGACTCCCTTGCAGCTGGATGTGGCCATGAGACTGAGTTCTAGCCAATAGGATATAGGTGGAAGTATAGTGAGTTGCTTCCAGGCCAGGCCCATAAAAACTTTCCATGTATAACCCCCTCTTGTGTCTTCCCTCATCTGCCAGCCAGGTCCACATGATTACATTAAAGGCTTTCCAAACTCTTGAACAGGCTTAACATGATCAAAAAATAAGTCTATGTTGTGTTAAGCCATTGAAATTTGGGGGTTTGTTTGTTAAACAGCTAATGGTAATTATCCTGAACAATCCATTGTTACTCTGCTCCGTAGTCAACAGTATCGGCTTCATCCTCAGGCTGAAGCCCTGTCGGCTGTGAGATAGTTGCCAAGAGAATCAAAGCTGTCTGCTTTCTTGTTCACATCCACTGGGAAAGAGAAGGTCACTTCCAAAAGTGCTCTAAGAACAGGGAGTACCCTCTTTTCCCAAAAGCCCCTAGCAAACCTCATGTTTCATTGGCCAGAAATGGACCACATGTCCATGATCAACCACCATGCCTGGGGGAAGAAATTATTCTGATTGGCTCATATAGTCAAGGTGAGTTTGTTTTTCCCCCCACACATGGCTACAAACAAGATTAAAATTTTGTTTAGACAGGAAGAGAAAGATGATGTCAGGAAGACAACCAACAAAGTCTACTCCAACTCTTTTATCATGGTCCTTTTATTCTAGAGCCTCCAGGGGCCAGAACTCTGCATAGTCCAGCCCTTTGAGGTAATCTCTTCTCAACCAATTGCTTTATTGTATGAATGAGAAAGGTGAGGTTCAAGACACCAAAGAGTCAATATTGAAGCCAAGACTAGAATATAGGGGCCTGACCCACATACCATACCTTTCCCTCAACCTACCAGTGGTTCCCAAACCTTGCTGCTCATCAGAAACACCTGGGGAGGTGTCTAGCAGTACAGATTCTCAGAACCTGCCCCAGGCTAATTAAGTCAGAATTTCTGGATATGTCTCTGTACATTCTGTGCTTTTTAACATCTCCCTAGTTTATCCTAGGAAACCCTGGTGGTGTAGTGGTTAAGAGCTATAGCTGCTAACCAAAAGGTCAGCAGTCCGAATCCACCAGGCACTCCTTGGAAACCCTATGGGGCAGTTCTACTCTGTACGATAGGGTTGCTATGAGTCGGAATCAACTCGACAGCAATGGGTTTTTTTGGGGGGGTTTAGTTTATTCTAATTCAAAAGCAGGTTTGGGAGCCAGAATACCACACTTTTTCTAAAGAAATTGTTTTTATATCGCAATTTGCCTTAAGAATGAGAAGTTTTTTTGAATTCAGTTAATCTAAGAGTATTGAAAAAAAAAGTCAATCCAGAAGATCAGTCTTCTCTTGGGCAAGTCATGCTTTCTTGAGGTTTGTTTCCTTGTCTAGTAATAGATGACAGATAACAGACTCTTTTACCTTCCAGGCCCAAATGACATGAATGGGATATGAGCATCCTTTGCAAGCAGTTAAACACTGTTATCTAATTTGTCAGTCCATACTTTTTTTTTTACCCTCTTCCAGCCCAGCTAAGAAACATTTAAGGAAACATAATAAAGCTACCTCATCCATGTTGACTGAGCCATCAATCTGAAAGATCCCAGTGGTGGGAGAGTCATGTCCCACAGATGGAGGCCGGACCCTGCCCTCAACCCCCCACCCACTTGGGGAGGCTCCTCCTTGGCCACTGCTGGTTTCATGCATTATTCAGTCACGAGAGTCACCCTACAGTGGCCCTGATGGTGTCCTTCACACAGTCTGAGAGTGTCTCCAGATAGGGCAGATGAGGAACAAGAAACTGAGTGACTTTGAACACACCTGCAGAATGCAGATGAGCCAGGTGGTTTGGCAGCATGGGGCTGAGTGCTCCTCACAGGGAAGGCAGGAGAGGTCTGGGCGTTAAAGGGGACAGTGACGGCTGTGGAACTTGGGCCATCGGGTTCTCAGTAATGCCTGTGGTTTGGGCTTTTTGTAGTGTTTTCTCCCAGAACGCTTATTTTGGGTTTATTGTAAAGATTCCTTCTATTTCAGTTTTTAAAGCATGTTCATGCCTCTTAACTCATTTGATCCTCAAAACCATCTGTACATAGTTTCCTTCTCCTGAATCTGATATGCTCTGCTTTTGTCCTATTTCACCAAGTTTGAATTCAGCTCAGTCCCTCTGCTCACTATCTTCTATATAATCATCAAACCAAATGCCCTTTGTCCACTCCCCCTTTTTTTTTTTGATCCATCTGACTCATGCTCAGTAATTAATTCATTATAAATTATATTACTTTGGATTCACAAGTAGCAGAAAACCAACTCAAATGAGCTTAAGCAAAAAAGAAAAAAAAAAGACATTATTATAAGGATAAAAGAGAATCTGATGGAACCCAAGAACAGGGGTTTGGCTGGGTCAGGTGCAAAACCTGGGGACTCAGATTTGTCGGAACATTCTATCTCCCCATTCTAGCTGGGTATCTACTAATTTCTTATCTATCTACCTACCTACCTATCTACCTATCTATCTACTTTTCTCTCTCTCTTTCATCCCAGTCTTCTCTAGTTCTCTGGTTCAAAGATAAGGTGGTGGCCAATAATTCCTAAGCTTAACCTCTTATGTTTTTACCCACTGGAAAGAAATAAATATGGTACTTCTATCCCAGATTTTAAAATCTGCAGGAAGGTCCTTACTGGCCTAGGTACCCACTGCTAGACCAATCACCAGTGGGAACCACCATATACATAGAATTGGAGGGGAAAGGGTAACCTTAGAATATGGTTGGGGGAGTAGTGCTGGAAATAAAACAAAAGGTAGTTATTACACAAATATTTCTATATTCTACCATGTGGAAGGCATTCATCCATTCAAAAATATGTATTAAACACCTATATGTGGTAGGCACTAGAGATAAAGCTGTGAAAAAGATAGACACTACTTCTGCATTCACAGAACTTAAACAATCTATCTGGCAAGACAGACTATAATACATAATCATACCTGATAATTTATTGCAATTGTGGCATTATGAAGGAGGAAGACAGGACAGTTTTAGCGTGTACAGATATATCTATATATACATATAACTAAAACCAAACCAAACTCGCTGTGGTTGAGTTGATTCCAACTCATAGCGACCCTATAGGACAGAGTAGTTTCCCCATAGGGTTTCCAAGGAGCAGCTGGTGGATTCGAACTGCCAACTTTTGGTTAACAGCTGAGCTCTTAACCACTGCACCACCAGGGCTCCATATATACTATACCAGTATGTATATATGTATACATATGTCTATCTCCTGACTTAGTTTGGATGGATGAGATGTCTACCCTGAGGAAGTAAGAGTCATGCTACGATTAAAGGATGAGTAGCAGTTAGTTCGGAAATTTAAAGGTGGAGACTTGGTCTTTAAGAAACCTGTATGAAAAACACTAACTAGATAGTAGATAAGCGGTAACTTTGGTGTTGGGTAAGACTACACAATACATGGGAAGTCAGCACAACTTGACAAAGGCAAAGTCATAGAAGCTTCACAGACATATCCAAACTCCCAGAAGGACCAAGTTACTGGGCTGAGGACTGGGGACCATGGTCTCGGGGGACATCTAGTTCAACCGGAATGACATAGTTTATAAAGGAAATGTTCTACATCCAACTGTGGTGGGTAGCATCTGGGGTCTTCAAAGCCTAAGAGCGGCCATCTAACATACATCTACTGGTCCTATCCTGACTGGAGCAAAGAATTGAGAAACCAAAGACGCAAGGGAAAGATTAGTCCAAAAGACAAATGGCCCACATCTACCACAACCTCCACCAGACTGAGCCCAGAACAACCAGATGGTGCCTGGCTACCATCATCAACTGCTCTGACAGGGATCACAATAGAGGTCCCAGACAGAGTGGGAGAAAAAAGTAGAACAAAATTCAAATCACACACACACACACACAAAAAGACCATACTTGCTGGTCTGATAGAGATGGAGAAATCCCCAGAGTATGGCCCACAGATACACATTTAACTCGGTACTGAAGTCACTCCTGAGGTTCACCCTTCAGCCAAAGATTAGACTGGTCTATAAAACAAACCCTAGTGGTGCAGTGGTTAAGAGCTTGGCTGCTAACCAAAAGGTTGGCAGTTCAAATCCACCAGCTACTCCTTGGAAACCCTACGGGGCAGTTCTACTCTGTCCTACAAGGTCACTATGCTTCAGAATCAACTCGACGGTAAGGTTTTTTTTGGTTTGGTATAAAACAAACAATAACACATATGAGGAACGTGCTTCATAGTCAATCACGTATATGAGACTGAATGGGCAAACCAGATCAAAAGCAAAGACGAGAAGGCAGGAGGTGACAAGAAAACTGGATGAATGGAAATGGGGAACCCAGGATGAAGAAGGGGAGAGCGTTGGTACATGGCGGGGTTGGCGACCAATGTTACAAAATATTTTATGTATTAATTGTTTAATGAGAAACTAATTGGCTGTGTAAACTTTCACCTAAAGCACAATACAAAAAAAAAAAGAAAGAAACCTGCGTAGATGAGGAAGATGAGGCCCAAGGACATTAACAGAGCTATATTTATAGAACACTGGATTCACATACTAATGTATCAACAAGTTTCTGTTTTTACGAAAGAAAGAAAAAGGCTCTGTGGTCAACTAAACTTCAGAAATGCTGGATTGGGCAGTTAAGTTGTTCTCTTACTGCAGACTTTGTTAGAAATTCTGATATGCCAAGGTACCCTGAGAATGTCCAAAGAGATTCTCTTTTCCAATCAAAGCTAGCCTTTGTAAGTAACATCCTCAAATGCAAACAGAAGTGTTCTGTCAGAAAATTCCATCAATTATGGAGAGTAAGAGACCTGCCCAAGCACATAGCTCATTCATGATGGAAATCTGGACCATCCTGGCTTTCCCATTGGCCTTTTTTCTCCCCATCTTCCTTGCATGATAGTTTTGAGCATTTCACATCCGAATGATGGTTTGTAACTTAAATAAAAGCATTGGACTATGTTTTAGCTATAGTTTAGGAAAGTTTGGTTGAAGGTATTGGATTGACATAAAATATTTTCTTTTCTCATTTAAAATGAAAAATAGGCTCCTGGTTAGCATTTTTGTGTAAAATGCATAACTTTCAGGAATAGATTACTGAAAATATAGATGTCTATTACTTTCTTAGATGCCTATAATCTTAACTTCTGAACTTCAGTTATTTTAGAAATGCCTTCACTAAACTACAAATCAATCTCCCTTGTATCAAGAATCACTCTGATAATTGGTTGTAGGGAACGATTACTTATTTTGTTTTCCATAAAGCTCTACACCATTGATCTACAGGCCTGGCTGTGCATCAAACCCACCTGCAAAGCTTTAAAAAAATACAGATGCTGGAATACTATTCAGCCATATAAAGGAATGAACTTATATACGTATTTACCACAAATAAAAAAATAATAATAAGTACTAACACATGCTACAACATGGATGGACTTTGTAATCATTATGCTAAGGGAAAGAAACCAGTCACATAAAAGACCTCACACTATATGTTTCACTCATGAAAGTCCAGAACAGGGAAATTTATAGAGACAGAAAATAGATTAGTGGTTGCTTAGCGGGGACTAGGTGGATGATACCTAAAGGAAATGGGGTTTCTTTTTGAGGTGTGGAAAATGTTCCAAAATTGACTGTGGTAATAGTTGTACTTATCTTGAATATACTAAAAACTAGCGAGTAAAAAACTTTGGCACAGTGGTTAAAGTGCTCGGCTGCTAACTGTAAGGTTGGTGATTCAGTTGCTCTGTGGGAGAAAGATGTGGCAGTCTGCTTCTGTAAATATTCATAGCCTTGGAAACCCTATGGGGGCAGTTTTACTCTACACTATTGGGTCACTATGAATCGGAAACCACTGACTAGTAAACTTTAAATGGGTGAGTTGTATAGCGTGTGACTTGTATCTCAATAAAACTGGGGGAAAAAAATGCCCCATCCAGAAACAATTTAAAAGAATCTCTTGGGGTGAGGCTCATGCATCAGTATTTTTTAAACTCCCAGATAATTCTAAAGTGTAGTCACATTTGAGAGCCACTGCTTTACACCACAAATTCCTCCAAGAACTCATAAACATGAATATTTAATAACAACAAGAATTATCAAACCCCTTAGTTTTCTTTTTGTCTTGGCTACCAGGAAGCTCAACCAATCTTTGTTACAGTAACTCCCTTGTCCCTGGTTCTTATTTTAATTAACTCTTCCTTCCCCAGATGCTTTTCTTTTCTCTTAATTCACTTGTCTTACAGTAAAATCCCAAATCTTCCTTGTCATATCAGCAGACTTCCCACGCACTCTAACAACTCCAGCATATGTGATCACACATGGACACACACACACACACACACACACACACCAGGGTTTAGCTTGTTCGGGGAAGCCACACCTCCTGCTTTTGACTTAATCTTTTTTTTTTTTTTTTAATCCCTTCAGAAGTTTGATTGTTCTGCAGTGGTTAAACCTTGACTAATCCAATTTTCTATGAATCAAAGATATCAAATATTGATATCAACCTACTTTTTCTGTGCCTAAAAAAATATTTTACTTTAGGAACAAAATATATGGCCTCATTTATGCCTGAGTTCATCAACCAGTTAAAATTTTTTGTGTTGTTCTTTTTATCAGTGCTGACAAAGTGATATGGAATTAGACACCCTGTGAACTGTTTCTTTGCTCTAATGTGTGAGCTGCGCTTCACTAGAGGGTATAAAATAATCCACTGTCATTTCTGTTTTTATCATATTCATTTTTGGCAGAGAATTTATTCACTCTTCACTATATAGTTATTTATGTGCTACAATCTTGCATTTTTGCATTCCCCAGAGAACGCACCATTAAAACTCTTAATGTGACACCTCATATTTTGAGTAGACTAGAAAATAGTTACAATTTTAATTTAAATTGAAATGACTATGTAATAGCTGGACAAATCAGTTCGAGATCCCCAGAGCTCTTAATTGTAATTCTCCATTGTTTTCTATGCATAAATTTCTTTTCCAAAGTGCTCATTCTGAAATACTCACTCATTTTTTTTTTTAAGCTGTTCCATGCTCATTCCAAACTCACTTATTTAATAATTTTCTATGGTTAACAACTTCATGATTAAACTTTAATGTTAAATATAAATGGTTGAAATAATAAGCCTATTAGAGTGTTTAGAAAAGAAAGAGGATTCAACATTTAAGAAATGATGAGTTTAAGTACCAAGTGTACGAAAAGGAGAGATTTTCAGTCTGGTCAGGAATCAAGCAGAAATATAGGGGTTTTGATGGTTTAAATATACATATATATTAGATATAGATAGGATAGATATGAATGGCTAAGTATGCTCCAAGCACCACTGTAATGGGGAAAGGAACCTTAAGTGATGGCATTAAGGCTAGAAGCAGTTGTGAGAGCATCTAGTCCAAACTACTCATTTTACAAATGAGGAACAGAAAGTCCAGAAAAGAAAAGTGACTTTTTCCAGGTCAAATGATTTGCTAGTGGTAGAGCCAAGGCCAGGCTAAGAGGGGAAATCAAAAGTGAACTAAAAAAGACAGTAGTGGGGAGGGGGAAAGATTGTACTAAAGGCAGCCATACACCCCATTTTCCAGATTCCCCATGTCCGCCCACAAGTGTCAGACCCAGCAATAAATTATATCATAGCCTCTCATTACTGGCCTTGTTAAGGCCATGTTTCAAAGCATCTGATTTTTAGGGTCTGGTTTTAAAAATCAATACCTGAGATACTGTGAGATCAGACTTGATTTTAACCCTGACTGGAAATGTTACAAAGGTAAAACTGTCTCCAATTGAAAAGTGGTATAATGTCTCTCAAATAAACCTCAGAGAAGGGTCTGCTCAGTTACCTTGAACATTGTTGTAAGCAAGAATGCCTGTTTTTCCCCTCCGTGCCTCACCAACACCCCCCAGGGCACACACACATATGCACACTAATCAAGGCTGTCCCTCTACTTAAATTTCCTCTATGGAAATTTAAACTACCTAGAAAAGAGCTCTGGACAGGTTCTGGGAGATCTGGGATCCAATACTGACTCTGTCATTAACTGGCCAACTTTGGGCAAATTCATCAGTTCACTGGGCCTCCATTTCCACATCTGTAGAATTAGAATGAGAAAGTAGGCCTAAGCGTTCATCCTTCCAGCTCTAATATTCTATGGCTTCTAATTCCATCACTTAGCCCCATCTTCATGTCCTTTATTTGACATTTCTTGAGCATCTACTATAGGCCAGACTCTGTGCTTAGCACTATCAAGTTCAATAAGACACTGTCCTTGCCTTTCAGGGGCTCAGAGTCTACTGGAGCGAGACAAACAATATAGAACATGGGAGTTAAGCAATCGGGTGTGGTTTAGAATATGAAGTTTCTGGCATGGGTATTTGAATGGATGTACAAAATGGGTAGAGCGACCTTACAATTAATCACCTCTCCTGCTTCTGCTTGAGCTCTCCAGGAACAAAGGACTTGCCCCTTCCTGGGCTAGCCTCTTTCCTTCCCAGATAGCTAGGAAGAAAATTGTACCTCACATGGAGCCAAGCCCGCATTTGGGCTTCTTTTTACCCCATGGATCCACTCAGAAGTCAAATCCGTGTTCCACGTATCTTCAGATTTTTTTGTCATATCACCTCCTCAGTCTCGTCTCTGTGAAACCTGGTCACCTCCATTCCTTCCACCATTCCTCATATCACACAGCTTCAAATCCCTCCATTTCCCCAACTCACTATCTGAAGCGTAACCATTCCCAACAGTGAAGTGTGTAAGTGTGTGTGTGTGTGTGCAGTGAACCAAAGGGATATCTTTTAGTTTTCCTTTAAGTGGTTCTTTTTTGCAAACATCAGGGAACAATTTCCAAGAGGCAGCATGACATATGATGACATAGGAACAAGGTTATCCAGAGCCCAGCACATCAGACGGTCTGGAAAACTCTTAAGTGAAGAATGCTTGTCTCCATGAAACCCTGATAATTTAAAAGGGACAATGACTATCTGAAGCACTCAAGGTCTCCGTTAAATCTGGCAAAGCTAGGTGACTGGAAAGGGGGGGCTTCTCATGCAAGGGGACCCTTTGGTCTTTAGCGACATCATTATCTGTGGGTTATTATCATTACTACAAATACTAATATACTTTTATTAAGCGCTGGCAATGACCCAGGGCAAGTGAGTATAAGTTCATATTATATCCATTTTCATTATCGAGAGAAAAGAGGAGAATGAACAAAGGAATATAATGTGAAATTCTAAAGTAGGAAAAATGAAAAAAGGTTAATTAAAAAAAAAAAAAAAAACCCACAGAGTAAAGAGAAAGGCTCCAACTGTTCGTGGTCAGGAGCCATGAGGTATGGTGGCCCTTGTTACCCTGGACTTTTCCCCTATGATTTCTTTTCCATCTTTCTCTCTAAAAAAATATCTTCCTCTTAGCTAAGGACATGGCAGGGGCAGGGCAGGGGAGGGAAAGAGGGGAAGAGGGAAGTGGACCTTTATCTCAAGAGCCCCTTTTGGCTCTGAAAATCCACAGATCAATGCTTCGCAATTCTGGTATCTAGCCCCAAACAGAATCAAATCTAACACTAAAAATATATTACAATATAAAAAAATTTTTTTAAATTATATTAAATCCTGAGATACCTTCTGCTCCAGACATTTTTTACACATCCGATGCTAAAATCTCAAAGTAGTCTCAACCTCTAAGTATACCCTGGCCTTCTGTACAGTTTATGTGCCTCAGGACAAATGTGAGACATTTTCCATTAACCACCAAACTTCACTGAAAGTCTGTGGAAGTACATCTTTCTGCTCTATAAATCTGTGTTTAGTAATTTGGAATATCTTTGTATGCAAGTAATGCCTAAGGCTTTTCAGTGTGTATAAACCAGACCGGGAATTCAGAATGCTGAGCAGGTCAGCAGAATAAATATCTAAATGCAGAAGAAGTGTGCTGTCCAGGCCTAGTGCCCCTTGGTGAGATAGCTGCCCTGTTGGAGCTACTCATCTTGGCTGAAACTTTTATCCAGCATTCCAAGTTATACACCAAACCTCAATGTCATTTGTGAAGCAAGTCAGGAGGTACCCTAAAAGAAGTATTTGTATGTTTGCATGTGTGTGTGTCATATGTCTATAGAAACAAACCTGGAGATAGGCAACATCCTACCCAAGCAGTTAACAGCAGAACCAGGTCTGAAGTCCAAGCACCTGACTCCCAGAGTCCAGTGCTCTTCCTGCTAAAGTACACAGTTCCATGGACAGCAATGTAAAATGCCACAGCTGGTTTTAGAGACATCTTTACAGTAGGAACAAGAAGCTTCAAAGTAGGTTAAGAGGTGATTTTCCAGGCCCTTCTCAAATGCCGTGAGAAGCAGGTGCCTCTTGGCAAGTTGGCTTAGAGTGGGAATTACACGCAAAAGAGAATATAAAAAATCCGCATGTGTGGCTGAGGGCTGGGGACCATGGTCTCAGGGGACATCTAGCTCAATTGGCATGACATAGTTTATAAAGAAAATGTACATCCTACTTTGATGAGCAATGTCTGGGGCCTTAAAAGCTTGTGAGTGGCCATCTAAGACACTCCACAGGTCCCACCCCGTCTGCAGCAAGGGAGAAAACCAAAGACACAAGGGAAAGATTAGTCCAAAGGACTAATAGACCACAACTAATACAGCCTCCACCAGACTGAGTCCAGCACAACTAGATGGTGCCCTGCTACAACCACTGAGTGCTCTGACAGGGGTCACAATAGAGGGTCCCAGGCAGAGCAGGAGAAAATGTAGAACAAAATTCAAACTCACAAAGAAAGACCAGACTTACTGGTCTGATAGAAATTGGAGAAAGCCCAAGAGTATGGCCCCCAGACACCTTTTTTAACTGAAGTCACTCTGAGGTTCACCCTTCAGCCAAAGATTAGACAGGCCCAAAAAACAAAATGAGACTAAATGGGCACACCAATCCAGGGGCAAGGACAAGAAGGAAGGAAGGGACAGGAAAGCTGGTAATGGGGAAACCAAAGTGGAGAGGGGGAGAGTGTTGACATGTCATGGGGTTGGCCACCAAGGTCACAAAACAATATGTGTATCAATTGTATAATAAGAAACTAATTTGCTCTGTAAACCATCTAAAGCACATACACACAAAAAATCCAATAGAAGACAAACAACCCAATAAAAAGGGTTAACAAATTTGAACAGACACTTCATCAAAAAAGAAATATGGATGGCAAATAAGCACATGAAAAGACGCTCAGCACCATTAGTCATTATGCGGAAATGTATATTAAAACCAAAGCGAGATACTTCCTACTGCACACCTATGAGAATGAGTGAACTTTCTGAAAAACAGACAGTACCAACTGCTGATAATGATGCAAAGCAGCAGCAACTCTCACACACTGCCGGTGGAGATGCAAAATGATACAGCCACTTGAAAACAAGTTGGTAGTTTCTTACATAAACACAGACTGACCACATGATCCAGCAATTCCATTCCTCGTTATCGACCCAAGATAAACGAAAACATATGCATGCTTCAAGACCTGTACATGAATGGCTTATAACAGCCTTATTCATAAAAGCCCCCAAATGAAAACTCAAAATCCTTCAACTGGTGAATAGATCAACAAATGTTGGTACATCCAAGTGATGGACATGCAGCAATCGATTAATCAACAACAAAAAGTATGAGCTACTGATACAGGCAGCCACATGGACAAATTTCAAAATCATCATGCTAAATGAAAGAAGTCAGATCCAAAAGGATCCATGGAGTGAAACTAAATAACATTCTTGGAAAAACAAAACTATAGAAATGGAAAAGCCGATCAGTGATTTGGTTAGCTGATCACTTTGTGGGGGCAGGGTGGCTAGGGAGGATTTGGAAACTGACTATAAAAGAGTTAGCTGGAACTTTTTGGCATGAAGAAAATGTACTAATCTTGAGCTTGGTGGTGGTTATACGGCTACATACATTTGTCAAAACTTACCAAACTGTATACCTAAAAAGGGTAAATTTTACTGTATGTAAATTATACTTCAATAAGCCTGATCCGTAAAAGATGCAATAAAAAAACTTTAACTAAACGTATTAAAAACTCCAATTGAAAGATTATGATTGCCAGACTAAACATTTTAAAAAGGTAGTAGAATAGAAAATAGAATCATTTACTGTAAGGCTAAGCAGTGTTTCATATATGTTTACGTGTAATGGGTCTCAAAGTAAAATGTCCTTCTTACTGAAGTTTACAGTCAAAAAATTTTGAGAATCACTGTTCCATGCCATGTCATCTCACACAGGGATGTAAGGGTGATCCTTCTCTTGCTGAAAACTCTTTGACAAAAACGGATAAATTGGACCTCATCAAAATTTAAAACTTTTGAGCTTCAAAGGACACTCAAAAAAGTAAAGGACAACCCAGAGGATGGGAGAAAATAACTGCAAATCATATATCTGATAAGGACTTATGTCTAGAATATATAACAACTCAACAATAACAAGACAACCTAATTAAAAAATGGACAAAGGATCTGAATAGATATTTCTTCAAAGAAGATATATAAATAGCCAATAAGCCCATGAAAAAGATGGTCAACATCATTTGTCATTAGAGAAATCCAAATCAAAACCATAATGAGACACCACATCATATCCACTAGAACACCAGTTGCCATTGAATCAATTCTTACTCATGGCAACCCCATGTGTGTCAGAGTAGAACTGTGCTCCCTAGGGTTTTCAATGGCTGATTTTTTGGGAAGTAGATGCTAGGCCTTTCTTCAGAGGTGACTCTGGGTAGGCTTGACTTCCAACCTTTCAGTTAGCACCCAAGCACATTAACCATTTGCACCCACTAGGATGGCTAAAATAAAAAAGACAGACAGTAATAAGTGTTTGGAAGGATGTGGAGAAAAAGAACCCTTTTACATTGCTGGTGGGATTATAAAAAGGTGCCTGCTTTGGAAAAGTTTGGCAGTTCCTCAAAATGTTAAATGACCCAGCAATTCCTCTCCTAGGTATAAACCCAAGAGAACTGAAAGCATATGTCCACCCAAAAACTTGTACACAAATATTCATAGCAGCATTATTCATGATAGCTAAAAAGTGGAAACGACAAAATGTGGTATATTATACAATGAAATGTGATTTGGCAATAACAAGGAATGAAACACTGATACAGGCTATAATATGGATGAACCTTGAAAACACCACACTAAATGAAAGAAGTCAGGCACAAAAGGCCACAGATTATATAATTCCATTTCTGTGACATGTCCAGAATAGGCAAGTCCATATAGACAGAAAGCAGATTGGTGGTTAACAGGGGATGGGGGAAGGAAGAAACTGGGAGTGACTGTATAATAGGTACTGGGTTTGTTTTTGGGGTGATGGAAACATTCTAAAATTGGATTGTGATGATGGTTGCACAATTCTGTTAATATACTAAAAACCACCGAATTGTATACTTTGAAGGGTGAAATTTATAGTACGTGAATTATACCTCAATGAAGCTGTTACAGAAAATCAAAAACTCTGAAAATATTAGCCCAGAGGACTAAAGGTCCATATGAACCACAGCCTCTACCAGCCTAAGCCCAGGAGAACTAAATTGTGGCCAGCTACCACCACCAACTGCTCTGACAGGAATCACAATAGTGAGTCCTGGACAGAGTGGGAAAAAAATGTAGAACAAAATTCAAATTCAAAAAAAAAAAAGACCAGACTTACTCATCTGACAGAGACTGGTGGAACCCCCAAGACTACGGCTCCCAGACACCCTGCTAAGTCTGAACTGAAGCTACTCCCAAAGCCCACTTTTAGATAAAGATTAGACAGGCCTATAAAACAAACGGTAATACACATGAGAAACGTGCTTCTTAGTTCAATCAAATATATGAGGCCGAATGGGCAACTCTTGCCCAAAAGCAAGACGAGAAGGCAGAAAAGGACAGGAAAACTGGACGAATGGACACAGGGAACTGAGGAGGGAAAGGGTTAGAGTGCTGTCACATTGCAGGGATTGCAACCAATGTCACGAAACAATTTGTGTATAAATTTTTGAATGAGAAACTAACTTGTGCTGTAAACTTTCACCAAAAGTAAAGCACAATAAAATTATTTAAAAACAAAAATCTTTGACAGCTATCCTTTGTCAAAAACACTCAGTGGGACATTCAAATTCCTTCATGACTTACTTCCAACTAAACTTTCAAGTCTCATATCTCCTGCTATTTCCCCTTTGCACCATCTTCTGCCTCCATCCCAAACACTCCATGCTATTTTATAATTCCATGTCTTTGCACATAAACCGTTCTGGCTGTCAAGCATGTCTTCCTCCCTCTTCTCTTTCTGGTGAACTTCTTCTATACATCCTTCAAGACCATCTGAAACGCTATCTTCTCCAAGAAATCATCCCTTACTCCTCCAGGCAAAGTTGATCATCCCCTCTAGGCTATAGGCATTCTGTCTCTCCTAATAGACTCTGAACTCCATGAGTTCACTAGACAGCATCATCTTCGGCCCCAGGACCTAACGCTTATAAGCACTTAGCAAATGTTCACTGAATAAATGAATGACAAAATGTTCCCTCACTACTGACTAGAAATAGTGCTTTTTTTCCTCCAACTAGTTTAATTGGTAAAATTCTTATAAATATAACTTGAGTTCTGGCCTTTAGAGACCAATAAAATGAAATAAAAGTACAAATTTGAGGCCAACATTGAGACATAGGGAAAATTACCATAAAGTAACATTTTGTGGGGTTCATAGTTTGGATACTTATCATTGTTGACCGAACATACTTACTGAAGTCAATACTCTTTTATTCAACATATTAAATGTGTTGTTTAACTCTGGTAACCACAGCTGTGACTTAGTTAACGATCTCAATAAATCCTACTTAAATCAGAGACAGGAAAAAAATTATGCAAATGAATTCTTATCTGTTTTTCTGCCTAAGGCATATTTGATAACAGATGAAACATGCTCCTTATACATACTCTAAACAGTCTCTACTTAATAGTCAGGAAGCCATTTGAGATTTTATTTGGATCACAATCAAATAAAAAGAATAAAAGAAGCCTGCTATATTCACAAACGGTTTTATTTCAGAAAGAAATTACACATTAAAAGGGAACATAGTTAAGAGCTTACATTCATATATAGAAGTGAATCTAGGAAAGTCAACAGTTATTAATATACAAAGCCACATGTTTAAAAAAGACAGTAACAGATAATGACAGATGGGTCTGCCTTAGATTTATCCACAAAATATCATCGTCTGTTTAAAAACAAAAAGATATAGGTCTTTAAGATAGCTCTTTGGAAATGAGTTTGTATTCCCAAGGACTTGAAAATCAAACCAATCATACCAGTCTCAGTGTAAGCTGTATCACATTCATACTCATCCAGCAGGATGGAAACCGTCCATCAGTTACACCTTGCAGCTAGATAGGATGTCTTCCACTAATCTCTTGTAAACCCAGGCATCCCCCTTAAGCCGCTGCCTCCTGATACCCACCACATCAGGTTTTTGAAGCTGGCACACTTCTAGTTCAAACTGCATTGTCACTTTGCCAAAATCTGACTGTGTTTGACACTTCAGTGTATAGCTGTGAAAAACAAGATAAGAAGCCAGTTAGTGGGAGAACCATGAATATTCTGTATAATATAAGAGGTTTCTAAACCTCTAAGAGGCCAGTGGAGAAAATGAACCATGATTTCATATTAAGCAATGTATTGCCGCTTACAGTTTCCTAACGACCTAGCTATGCTTTAGTGGTGGAGTATGACTGGTGTTTTTCCAGATGCTGAACTAGGATCCTAAGAAAGAATAAGGATGAAAAGGCTTTACCAGAATTCTCCCTCGATCCAAAGAAAAGCCCTTCTTTCATGGCTGTACATGCCATTCGTGCTCAAGAAATCTTCTGGCATCCTTTATGCAACCCTTTCAACAGTGTAATCCGTGAACATTAAACTATTTCCACAATGTTCACAACAAAGGAAAACACAGGGAAGATTAGGAATATTTTCTGTGTGTATGTACCTCATCAGAAACGTCTATCTTTCATACAAACAAAGCCGAAGCCACTAACCTGCCAGAAGGACACATGTTTTTGAGGTTTTCCTACTACTAGTAAGAGGTCATGATCATTAAAATACTTTATTGCAGTGTCATAAAAGAAAACTAAGGAGGTGGTATAGTCCCTTGGTTGAAATGCATGGCATTTGTAATTAGAATTGTCATGCTGCCTACTCTGACAGCAGAAAGATCCAGCCCAACTGAAGCCTAAAACTTATTTTAAGGAATAGGTATGTTCCTGAAAAGCTGCATAAAATAAATTCATGCAAATTAGTTCACATTAATTTTTAGAGTTTTACTTGTCTTCTTACTGATCTTCAAAAATAATGCCTAGGATCATTTTTAAGTTCGGCAGAAATGCAGAGCAATTACTTTGTATCTGCTATATAATACTATGAAGTTTCACAAAATATTTGTTTTCTTAGTTATGTATTTTGGGGTAAGGATTTGATATCTTAAAAATAAGCAGTCAATATCAGAAATGCCAAAAGGAATACCCTGTAGTTAAGGTTCCTAATGGGAAGATGAGGCACAGAACAATTTAGTCACAGGGAAGCAGACAAAAAGTTAATTCTTCCTGATTGGAGAAAGACAACAATGCAATATAATCAAGATTAGTAACATTCCACCACTGAAACACTTTTGTTTTTCTGCCTTGCACAAAGAAGGTAAAAACACAGAAAGTAAAAAAGAAAGGAAGGGGTCAAGACAGAAACCTTCTGGTTAATCAGGAAGTTAGAAGGACAAATGATTAGTGATCTCCTGATAACGCATGTGAAGAAGGAAAGATCTTCAAAAGGCTTTTGATCTAGAGGTTAGAGGCTAGAGGTTCTGGAACGTAGTCAAAGCCCAAAATGAAGAATACAACGAGTTAGGGAGACGTGTTCTAATAAATCCTAAAGAAGCAAATCGCGTTCACGTAAGGAATGGTTGCCAACATATACATAAGGTAGTGAAAAGTAACAACTTTTGCAAAAGATTTCTTCTTAAAATCTTACTCTATACTGAATATTCTATTAAAAAGTTTTTGTTAAATCTATTAGTGGTTACAAGAGACATAACTTAGTAACCAGAAGTGGTCTGGCTATTCATAATCAGTCCATGAGATCACAGCCAAGGAGCCATCTGATGGCAGTTCACTCAATAACAGGAAAGAGTTAAGATAAAATAACTTCCTAAAGCATTGAAAACCCAAACCAACCTGTGAAACAGCAATTCATTTAAAAAAGGATGCTGCTATAAGTCCCTGATTTGTTTGAGGTGTCTCATAAATTTAGATTACAATTTATAAATATTATCATAATGTAAGAAAACAGAGGATTTAAATGAAAACTGGAAGAGGTTCAAATTTTCCTATTTTAAAGTGAAAAGTGTAACTTTGAAAGTGGTGAACTTACAATACAGGGGAGGTCAGCACAATTGGACTAAACCAAAAGCAAAGAAGTTTCCTGAATAAACCGAATGCTTCGAAGGCCAGCGTAGCAGGGGCAGGGGTCTGGGGACCATGGTTTCAGGGGACGTCTAAGTCAATTGGCATAATAAAATCTATTAAGAAAACATTCTGCATCCCACTGTGAAGACTGGCGTCTGGGGTCTTAAACGCTAGCAAGCAGCCATCTAAGATGCATCAATTGGTCTCAGCCCACCTGGATCAAAGGAGAATAAAGAACACCAAGAACACAAGGCGATTACGAGCCCAAGAGACAGAAAGGGCCACATAAACCAGAGACTACATCATCCTGAGACCAGAAGAACTATACAGTGTCTGGCTACAACCGATGACTGTCCTGACAGGGAACACAACAGAGAACCTCTGAGGAAGCAGGGGAGCAGTGGGATGCAGACCCCAAATTCTCATAAGACCAGACTTAATGGTCTGACTGAGACTGGAAGGACCCCAGTGGTCACGGCCCCCAGACCTTCTGTTGCCCCAGGACAGGAACCATTCCCAAAGCCAACTCTTCAGACATGGATTGGACTGGACAATGGGTTGGAGAGGAATGCTGGTGAGGAGTGAGCTTCCTGGATCAGGTGGACACTTAAGACTATATTGGCATCTCCTGCCTGGAGGGGGGATGAGAGGGTGGAGGGGTTTAGAAGCCGGCAAAATGGACACAAAAAGAGAGTAGAGGGAGAGAGTAGGCTGTCTCATTAGGGGGAGAGTGATTGGGAGTGTGTAGCAAGGTGTATATGGGCTTTTGTGTGTGAGACTGACTTGATTTGTAAACTTTCACTTAAAGCCCAATAAAAATTATTAAAAAAAAAAGTGGTGAACTTGTACAAAAGAGAATAAAATGTGAACAATTACACTACTATAAAAGCTTTTTAGAATGAGGTGGTAGAAATGTATTTTAAAAAAAAAGAACAAATAAACCCATATTTTCTTAAATCCCAAAAGACTTCAAGTAATAAATGCAACATCCTGTAAATGTGCTTCTTACCCTTTTTGTACAAAGTTGACATGCTTCTTTGGAAGAATAGACATTATTTCATTCAAGAGTTCATCTGGATTCACTAATCTGGTAGTAGTCACATTATAGTGAAGCTTAAAAAAAAAAAAGAAAAGGTGAGAGGAAAATCTTTACACTGACACAAAGAATTTAACTTTACCCAAAGTAATGTGGACTTTGTCCTTGGTGCCTGAGAAATATTCCTTGGAGTAACTGGGGTGTCTTGGCCTGGGACTTCCAGGCCATACCTGAGTATTTGTGCTGCTCAGTGGGAGCTGCCCAGGCTAGAAAAGAATCACCTGGAAGACCCTTACCAACTAGCCTCAGGAGGCATGATTTAGCCTATCATGCAGGACCGGCCAATAAAAGCCCAGAACATGAAGGATCAGGGAGCTTCCTGGTTGGCAAAGAGAGGGTGACATGCCCTCTTTGGGACATAGAAACTCCACATTGGGAAGCCTCCCACACCTAGCCCCTGCGTCTCTTCCTTATGACGATCCTGATTTGCATCCTTTACCTATAATAAATCCTAATCATAACTATAGTACTCTCCATGAATTCTGTGAGTCGTTCCAGTGAATTATCGAACTCAAAGGAGAAGAAGGAGCAAGCAGGTGAAAGCAAAGGTATCGTCCGGACTCACAAACTTGTGGCTGCTGTCTGCCTATTTGACAGTCTAAAGGATGATGTCTTTTTAACCTGTGAGATCTGCCCTAGTTCAGCGTGGCTAGGGTCAGAGAGAGACAGTGTGCCAGGTGGGCAGCTGGTGTCAGACAATGATTTAATTCCAGAAGCTGATTCTATGACAATTCTATGAGGAAATGAACTGAACAACTATTCCTTTTAAAAAGTACACCTTTTCCTTACTATCCAACATTTCACATTTACAACAAAAGTAAAAAATCTACTATCTGACTATCTTGTGCATTAACAACTTATGTCTGGCAATAACGAACACCAAGACGTGAGGTGAGAGTAACACTGGCTTTGATGGTCAAGGTTATGTGCCAACTTTCCTGGGCCATGATTGTCAGTGGTTTGGCAGTTACGTAGTGCAATGATGTAACTTGGCAGTTACATAACAATGCAATTTGGCAGTTATGTAATGATGTACTCATCTTCCATTTTGTAATCTGATGTGGTCATTTTCACGTAACACTATTTCACATAATGACCTGGTCTTTGTAACATAACCATGTTGATAAGTGAGAAGAAACTGTGGCATACTATTTTTTTCTCATTGACTAAGGCATAATTCTCAGAGATGTTTATTTTCATTCCTGATTGCTCTCATTCATTCATTCATTCATTCAACAAATATTTATTGAATGCTTACTATGTGTCAAGCACTTTTCTAGTAGATCATGAAGACACACTAGTAAACAGACAAAATCCCTGCCTTCCTAGTAGTATCTTCAGTGTTAAATAAAATCTTAGTTTCTATGTCTTTCAGATTCCAGGGTTTTTTTTAATAAATAACAAAATGCTGAAGTTGGAAAGTACCCAACTACCTCACTTTTCAAATTAAGGACATAAACACCAAAGAAAAGATATAAACTTCTGAAGGTAGGGTTTCCCAAGGTACAACATACACTATCACTGACGAGATTCATCGGGTGGCATATATATAAATATTTTTAATGTCTGTTCCAATCTGATTTAGAAAATATAATTAGCTTTTTTTTTTTTAATGATATATAGTTTCCTTTTAAATACATTTAAGTTTAAAATATATTTGAGCATCTGATCCAAGCCATGGTATTTTCAATCCCCCCATATGTATGCAAAAGCTAGACAATGAATAAGGAAGACCAAAGAAGAATTGATGCCTTGAATTGTGGTATTGGCAAAGAATATTGAATATACTATGGACTGCCAGAAGAACAAACAAATCTGTCTTGGAAAAAGTAAAGCCAGAATGCTACTTAGAAACAAGAATGGTAAGACTTCATCTCGTGCAGCTTTGCACATTATCGGGAGGGACCAGTCTCTGGAGAAGGGCATCATGCCTGGTAAAGTGGAGAGTCATCGAAAAAGAGGAAGAACTTCAAAGAGATGGATTGACACAGTCTTACGTACTTTGGACATGTTATCAGGAGAGATCAGTCCCTGGAGAAGGACATCATGCTTGGTAAAGTAGAGGGTCAGAGAAAAAGAGAAAGACCCTCAACAAGATGGATTGACACAGTGACTGCACCAATAGGCTCAAACATAGCAATGATGATGAGGATGGCACAGGAGCAGGCAAGGTTTTGTTCTGTTGTACATAGGGTCACTATGAGTCAGAACCAACTCAAGGGCACCTAACAACAAAGTTAAAAAGTTAGTCATCTTGATTGTGATGATGGCTTCACAAGTGTATGTCAAAGCATATTATCATGGATTGAATTATGTCCCCCCAAAAATGTGTGTATCAACTTGGTTAGGCCATGATTCCCAGTACTGTGTAGTTGTCCTCCATTTTATGATTGTAACTTTATGTTGAGAGTATTAGGGTGGGATTGTAACACCACCCTTACTCAGGTCATCTCCCTGATCCAAGGTAAAAGGAGTTTCCCTGGGGTGTGGCCTGCACCACCTTTTATCTCTCAAGAGATAAAAGGAAAGGGAAGCAAGCAGAGACTGGGGGACCTCATACCACTAAGAAAGCAGCACCAAGAGCAGGGCACATCCTTTGGACATGAGGTCCCTGCGCCTGAGAAGCTCCTCGACCAGGGGAAGCCTTCCTCCAGAGCCGACAGAGAAAGAAAGCCTTCCCCTGGAGCTGACACCCTGAGTTTGGACTTGTAACCTACTAGACTGTGAGAAAATAAATGTCTCTTTGTTAAAGCCATCCACTTGTGGTATTTCTGTTATGGCAGCACTAGAGGACTAAGATACATACTAAATTGTACGTTTTTAATATATATAGTTTATTGTATGCCAATTATACCTGTATAAAGGTTATTTTTATAAGTGAGTCAATATAAAGAAAATACCAGATAAATAATGATGCAGTTGATATCCTAGGATGGCAAGTGTCATGAAAGTGAGTGTTAAATGGCTGGAGCTTGGGGAACCTCAGCTTCAAGTTATAAATGGAACAAGTGGCACTGCCATGACTAAAACGGGGCCCTCTATTTCCTCATTCCTAATCCACGGCTCTTTTCACCAAACTAAATTGGCTCTGTCAAGATGATAATAAGTTGAACACTTTAAAATTGCAATTTATATGACTCCTTTTGTAAAATAAAGAATTAACCCTAATTTACCTACAGGCAGATTCCATTCCAGACCACCTCAATAAAGCAAGTAACGTAATAAAGCAAGTCAAGTGAATTTTTTGGTTTCCCAGTGCATATAAAAGTTATGTTTACACTATACTGTAGTCTATTAAGTATGCAACAGCATTATGTCTAAAAGGACAATGTACATACTTTAATTTAAAAACCCTTTATTGCTAAAAAAAAAAAAAAAAAATGCTAACCACCATCTCAGCCTTCAACGAGTCATAATCTTTTTGCTGGTAGAGGGTCTTGCCTCTATGTTGATGGCTGCTGACTGATCAGGGTGGTGGTTGCTGAAGGCTGGGTGGCAATTCCTTAAAACAAGACAGCAATAAAGTTTGCCGCATTGACTGACTCTTCTTTTCACAAAAGATTTCTCTGTAGCATGTGATGCTGTTTGATAGCATTTCACCCACAGCAGAACTTCTTTCAAAATTGCAGTCAATCCTCTCAAACCCTGCCGCTGCTTTATCAACTAAATTGATGTAGTATTCTAAATTCTTTGTTGTCATTTCAACAATGTTCATAGCATCTTCACCAGAAGTAGATTCCATCTCAAGAAACCACTTTCTTTGCTCATCCATAAGAAGCAACTCCCATCCATTAAAGTTGTATCATGAGATTGCAGCAATTCAGTCACATCTTCAGGCTTTACTTCTAATTCTAGTTCTCTTGCTATTTCCACCACATTTGCAGTTACTTCCTCCACTGAAGTCTTGAACACTTCTAAGTCATCTATGATGGTTGGCATCAACTTCTTCCGTCCAAACTCCTGTTAATGTTGATCTTTTGACCTCCTCTCATGAATCACGAATGTTCTTAATGGTATGTAGAATAGTGAATCCTTTCCAGACAGTTTTCAATTTCCTTTGCCCAGATCTGTCAGAGGAATCACTATCTATGGTAGGCTATAGCCTTACAAAATGCATTTCTTAAATAATAAGACTCAAAGTCAAAATTATCCCATGATCCAGGGGCTGCAGAATGGATGCTGCATTTGCAGACATGAAAACAACATTAATCTCCTTATACACCTCTATCAGAGCTATTGGGTAACCATGTCTGTTGTCAACGAGCAGTAATATTTTGAAAGTAATCTTTTTTTCTGAGCAGTTGGTCTCAACAGTGGGCTTAAAATATTCAGTAAACCATGTTGTAAACAGATGTGCTGTCATACAGGCTTTGTTGTTCCATTTATAGAGCACAGGCAGAGTAGGTTTAGCATAATTCTTAAAGGCCCCAGGATTTTTGGAATGGTAAATGAGCACTGGCTCCAATATGAAGTCACCAGCTGCATTAGCCCCTAACAAGAGTCACCCTGTCCTTGGAAGCCAGGCATTGACTTTTCCTCTCTAGCTATAAAAGTCCTAGATGGCATCTTCTTCCAATATAAGGCTGTTTCATCTACACTGAAAATCTGTTGTTTAGTGTAGCTACTTTCATCAATTATCTTAGCCAGATCTTCTAAATAACTTGCTGTAGCTTCTACAGCTGCTTCACCTTGCACTTTTATGTTATGGAGACCCATGAACCAACTTCTTCAAGCTTCAAACTTTTCTTCTGCAGGTTCCTCACCTCTCTCAGCCTTCATGGAATGAAGAGAGTTGGAGCCTTGCTCTGGATTAGGCTTTGGTTTAAGGGAATATTGCGGGATGGTTTGATCTTCTATCCAGATCACTAAAATTTTCTCCATATCAGCAATAAGGCTGTTTCCCTTTCTTATCACTCCTGCGTTTACTGGAGTAGTACTTTTAATATCCTTCAAGAACTTTTCCTTTGCATTCACAACTTGGCTAACTGGCACAAAAGGCCTAGCATTGGGCCTGTCTCGGCTTTCAACATGTCTTCCTTGCTAAGTCTAATCATTTCTAGCTTTTGATTTAAAATGAGAGACATACAACTCTTCCTTTCACTTGAATACTTAGAGGCCATTGCAGGGTTATTAACAGGCCTAATTTCAATACTGTCATGTCTCAGGGAATAGGGAGGCCCAAGGAGAGGGAGAGAGACAGGGAACGGCCAGTTGGTGCAGCAGTCAGAACACACACATTTATCAATTAAGTTCACCATCTTATATGGGTGCAATTCATGGCACCCAAAAACAATTACAAGAGTAACATCAAAGATCACTTATCACAGAACCATAACAGATAAAACAGTAATGAAAAAGTTTGAGATATTGCAAGAATTACCAAAATGTGACCCAGAGACACGAAGTGAGCACATGCTGTTGATAAAATGGCGCTAAGAGACTTGCTCGATGCAGGATTGCCACAAACCTTCTATTTGTAAAAAACACAATATCTGCAAAGCACAATAAAGCAAGGCGCAATGAAACTAGGTATGCCTATGTTTAAATTCCAGATTTTTATAGATTGATTCCTGAAGGTGGAGAGGACTTCCGATCTTAAAAAATTAAGGTGTTCCACTCCTTCCCAAAGACTTGAAAGTAGGATCTCAAAGAGATATTTGTAAACCCATGTTCACTGCAGCATTATTCACAAAAGTCAAAAGGTAGAAATGGCTCAAGTGTCCATCAACAGATAATAGATAAACAAAATGTGGTATATACATACAATGAAATATTACTCAGCCACAGAAAAATGAAATCCTAATACATGCTACAACATGGACGAACCTTGAAAACATTGTCTGCGTGAAGTAAGTCAGACACAAAAGGACAAATACTATATGATCCTATTTATATGAAATATCTAGAAGAGGCATATGGATAGAAATACAAGTTTATTAGTAGTTACCAGAGGCTTTGAGGGGAGGCGACGGGTGGAAACCCTGGTGGCATAGTGGTTAAGTGCTACGGCTGCTAACCAAAAGGTCAGCGGTTCAAATCCACCAGGTGCTCCTTGGAAAGTCTATAGGGCGTTCCACTCTCTCTCCTATAGGGTCATCATGAGTCGGAATCAACTCAACGGCACCAAGTTTTTTGTGGGGTAAGGGGGAAACAAGAAGTTATTGCTTAAAGGTACTGAGTCTCTATTCAGAGTGATGAAAAACATTTGGAAATAGAAAACAGTGATGGCTGCACAACATGGAGAACATAATTAACGTCACTGAACTGTACACTTTAAAATGGTTAAAATGGCAATGTTTTGTTATATATATCTTATCACAATAATTTTTTTTTTTAAATCAAGGTGTTTTTTGTTATTCCAACTTTTCTGTAAGCTTATCATTTTTTAATTAAGAAGTCGGGTAGTCATTAGCCATTAAACTCACTGCCACTGAGTCAACTGAAACTCATAGCAACCCTATAGGACACACAATCTTAACCATCACAGCCCCACAGGGTTTCCAAGGAGCGGCTGCTGGATTTGAATAGCCAACCTTTTGGTTGGCAGCCATATCACTTATCCACTGCGCCACCACGGCTCCCGCTAGCCATTAGGGGAGATGCAAAACAAAATCACAATGAGAAACCACTTCACCCCCATTAGAAAAAATGGAAAACAAGAGGTGTTGGAGAGAATATGGAGAAACTGGAGCCCTTATCCACTACTGGTGGCTAATTGAAAATGGTACAGCCAGTGCAGAAAACCGTTTGGCAGTTCCTCAAAAGGTCGGGCAGGCAACTACCCATGACTCATTAATCCCAATCCTAGGTATTACCCAAAAGAAGTGAAAACGGGAATGCAAACAGAATCCTGTATACCAACATTCACTATGGCACTTTTCATAATAGGCCAAAAGGTAGAAGAAACCTAAACATCTGCCAAGCGATGAATGGATAAACAAAACTGTGGTATATACATACAATGGAATATTTTTCAGCCATAAAGAGAAATGAATTCCTAATACATGCCACAAGAAAGACGAACCTTGAAAACATTATGCTAAGTGAATTAAGTTGGTCACAAAAGGTCAAATACTACATGACCTCACTTAAATTAAATAAGCAAATACAGAGAAACCAAAGCTTATTAGTGGTTACCAGGGGTGGGAGGGAAGGGGGAAGAGGGAGTTTTTGTTTGCAGGGCAGAGTTTATGGTAATGTTGGTAGATTAGGAAAAAGATAGGGATAGGGGTTTCACAACATGAAGAATGTAATCAATGTCATTGAACTGCACATGTAGAAACTGTTAAATTATCGTGAGAGCCTCTATGCAAAACTAAACATGGACGCAGTACCCAAATCCTGGGGACCACTGTGATCTTTTCCTTCCTCTTCTGGGCCCCACACCTCTTGAAACATGTCTTTATCACAGCATTGAGCCCAGTGTGCCACAGCAACATCCCTGCCTGTTTTCATTGCCAGTCTATGAGTTTTTCAAGGACACAGATTGTGTCTTACTCACCTCTTTACCTCTTACTTCCCACATTTCTGCCAAACAAAAATGTCATTTATTAGATGTCTGAATGAATGCCCAGAGAGAATCCAAGAAAGTAAGGAATATTTTATATCTACTAACTACTTATTTTTTCCTTTCCTCTCCCACCTAATATATTGTCCCCACCACTGACACATGAAACTTTTAAAGCATAATTGGCTATCAAATAAGGTCCAAACTCCTTAGGCAGGTCCTTGAGCCTCTTCAAGCCTGCCTTTCCAGTCTGTCTCTCACTATTTCCTTCACACACACCACACTCAAAGTTCAAATTAACTTTCCAAATATTCAAATATTCCTTGAGGAACTCCAAAAGTAGAGGACTCTTCTAAGTGCCAGAAACACAATAATAATTGTTGTTCCCCATATATACCCCGTGTTTCCCCACCTCCATATTTCCAACGTGATTATTCCTTCTACCTGAACTTGAATATTTGAATGATAGTTATTTGCTCCTTGAAGGAAGTATCTGCATCTAATTTACCTCTACATTCTCAAAACTCATTGCATAATAACATACTCAAAATTTTGGATGCTCAAAAAATATGTAGTAACTAAATGAATGAATGAATGAATAAGTAAATAAAAAGTATTAATAAATTCATTCACTGAGCACTTTTCTTTAAAAAAATAAATAAGTGGTCCTGTTGATAATGAGCTTCTGCCATATTAGAGAATTCCAGCCCATTTACCTTTAATCTTCTTGGTCCATCTTTGGCAGAGCCCTTCCTTTTACTCCTGGTAAGCACAGTCATAACTTTATCCAATCCCCTTTCAAGGCTTCCAAACACTTTGGTTCCTTTTCTTTTTGGAGTATCCTCTACATGTGCTTGGTTGAGATTCAGCTCCACCGAGCGGCACCTTAAAAACAAAAAACAGCCTCCATGAACAACTGTCTCCTTCACCATGAGACCAGAAGAACTAGATGGTGCCCAGCAACCATTACAAAATATTTTGATCAAAGATTCTATAGAAGAATCCTGATCAAAAGAGGGAAACGTAAAACTGAATTTCAAATTCTCATGAACTCAAGATTTTCTGGAGCCATTGAAGGCTGGATGAACCTCCAAAACTATTGTCCTGAGATAATCTTTAAACCTTAACCCAAAAATAATCCCTGAGGTCTTCTTAAAACCAAACAATAATTTTGCTTAACTAGTAAAGAATGTCTGCCTTGAGCATTATGCTCTTTTAAGAACTATCTATATGGGATCAAATTGACACCAGCAACTTGAAAAATTAGACAGGAACCTTAGGGGGCAATGAATTTATGTTAATGGGGGAGGAACAACTCAGAAAAGGAGGGTGAGAATGGTTGCACAACTCAAAGAATGTAATCAAATGCCACTGAATTGTACACACAGAAACTGTTGAACTGGTGTATGTTTTAGCATGTATATTCTCAACAACAGAATAAATAAATTATATACAAAACAAAATAGAGCCTGAGCAGAGCTGGACCTCCTGCTTTTGAGGTGTGAGCCATTCAGGTGTGCCAGGGCCAGATCATCTCATCCCTCCTCAGGGAGAGCTAAAGTCATTTCCCACTGGGAGGTAGCCATTGCCCTCCCTCTCCTCCAGCCAACTGCCATTCAGCAGCTTTTCGACAAACTTTTTTTCTTAAATGTCAAAAAAACAGAAAAGATGAAAGAATGGTACAATAAACACCCATATATCCTCCTAGATTCAATAATTGTTAATATTTTACCACAGTCCTGGTGGTGAAGTGGTTAAGCATTCGGCTGCTAACCAAAGGCTGGCAGTTCATACCTACCAGCCGCTCCTTGGAAACCTTTCGGGGCAGTTCTACCCTGTCCTATAGGCTCACTATGAGTCAGAATTGACTCCACAGCAATGGGTTGTTTTCTTTTTTTATAGATAAATAAATTCATTAAATGTATGTATTTGCTGAGTTGTCTGAAAGTAAGTTGAAGATATCATGACAATTCACCCTGAAACATGTCAGCATATATCTCCAACAAATAAAGACATTTTCCTACATAACCACAATACGATTATCACGTCAAGAAAATTAATAATTCCATAGTATCAATATTGAGTTCCCATTCTAATTCCCCCAATTGTCCCCAAAATGGATTCTGCGTAAAAAAGAAGGAAAAAAAAAGTTATAAAGGACAATAAAGCATAATCTATTCTGCAGTATTTTTCATACAAGAAGAGTGGGCTCTCTTAGAAACACCATTCAGAGTCTTCCCTATTTTGGGACTGCTATTTTTTTTTTTTTTTTTAGACGGGATCCCTGGTAGTGCAGTGGTCAAGAACTTGGCTGCTAACCTAAAGGCTGGCAGTTCAAACCCACCAGCTGCTCCTTGGAAACCCTATGGGGCAGTTCCACTCTGTCCTTTAGGGTAGCTCAGAGTCAGCATCAACTCCACAGCAACGGGTTTTTATGTTAGAGGAGCCCTGATGGCGCAGTGGTTAAACACTCAGGTGCTAACCCAAAGTTTAGTGGTTCGAACCCGCCAGCTGTTCCGTGGGAGAAAAATGTTGGCAGTGAGCTTCCATAAAAGATGTGCAGCCTCAGAAACCCTGTGGGCCAGTTCTACCCTGTCCTAGAGGATCTCTATAAGTCAGAATCAATTCAACAGCAACAGGTTTTTTGGTTTTGGATCTGTTAGTACGGATGTCTATACAAGCAGGAGAGTGGGGAAAGATGGACCTCAGAGAGGTAACTGCATGGTTGGGGCCAGACCTACTTTCTTCCCACCCTGCTGTATTTTAAGTTAAGGAGGCAGTCCCACTGCTGATCAGTTTCATAACTCTATCCTCTGAAGAAGGCAGTGAAAACACCTCCAGTAATGGCCACAGACCATCCTCAGTCAGTCCTAGAGTCACCAAGAGACCCTATGTTTTAGTTCACTTAATCAAGTTTTTTGTATATGGATAAAAGGAAATCAGGTTACATTTACTAAAGATCAAGAGTCTAAAAAACTAGACACTTACCGCCTCTCAGGGCTAATGACACCTGTCATTAACTTGTTTGTTCCTGCTGAATTTACTGGTGTTTTAACTGGGGTTTCATTCAGGCACTGGTTTCTATCTATTAGAACAAACAACACACATAAACCATATATAGTTGACATACTATGTTTTGGAAATCTCTACCAATAATACATATATCATCTCATTCACTGGCTTCAGGAATATTGTAATCACTTGGACTGTCAGGTTAAAGGTTCTAATTCTCTAAAAATTGTTTCCATCTGATTTATCATAAAAACAAAATCATCTTGCTTTGTAACTATGGCTCTTCTCTTTTGTCCACAGCAAAACTGAGGCTATGCTGATGATTTTAATATATCATATGGTAAATCTAAATAGAATAATCATATATAGAGAGAGATTTTCTGATTAATGATTCTTCTTTTTATAGATAAGTCAACCTGTATTTATAAAAGGGCACAATTCATGCCTTTAATTGATACAGTATTGAAAGGAGTTAGTTCAAGTTATAGTTCAAGTTATAGACCTATTCAATTCCTGTTAGGCAAAGAAATCAGTTCCCTGGGAACACTTGACAAAAGTTATTTAACAGATGGTGTGAGCTTTGCTTATTTCTTATATTTTCTATTACAGAATCTTGTCTTTCATTCTAATAGGGTATTTGCATCCCAGAGAGTTTGTGACAAATTTGTATTAACAAATGAGATTATCACTGTTTAGTTAGCTCTTTGGTCATGATCTAAAAATTTCATAGCCTTGACAAATAATAATATTCACTTTAAAATAAACAAACATATGATATCAAGTTTTTACAAAAAGATTGGGGGTTTTGTTTTGGTTTATTTATGACTATTGAACATTATTCTCATTGGTTTTACAAGAATGAGAAAATAAGGTCAGTCAAAAATATCTGTGAAAACTGTTTTCATTTTTGTATACTGTAAGCGTCTACTTCTATACATAGTTGCCCTTCAATAAACTGTCATTGACTGGATTGTACAGGGTCCAGAAAAATGAAATTAGTGTTTATGCCAAAAATAACTAACAGCAAGAGTAAAATGCAAAGTGCTAATGGAAGCCATCAATCAGGGGTTTCAGCCACTTGATCCCTTAGGCAGCTCTTACGTTTTTTAAAAAAAAAATACGGCCGGCAATTGCTCTTGACCAACACAATCATTCTCACAGGGGCAAAATATGTAAACTGACAACACTCTAAGATTATAAAATAAATTTCAAACTACCCACATTTCAAAGCCTTCAGAGTTATAGAAAAAGTAAAAAATATCAATAATGGAAGGGAACCGTAGCTTCAAAAGCTATTTAAAAAAAAACCCTGAATGAGCTAAGGTTCACCTTAGCTCTCCGTCCAACCTTATGACTAACAAAGAACGTTTTAGCTATTTTAAGAGAAATAACAGAAGGCGACCCCTCCTCGGGAAAAGATGAAATAGCAGCTACTATTGAAGTCCTACTATGTGCGGGTGTTATTTCACTGAATCCTCCTAATCACCACAGGCACCCCCCTCCACACACACATCATCAGCATTGCACCTAACTAGCCTCACATTTTTTCGGGAAGTGTTATTAGATTTGACAAATAGGACAACGTCGCTAACATAATATTGGGACTTCCGGGAAATCTTCTGACAAAGTCTCCCATAACATCTTTATAGATAAGAAGTTGGCCTCTTAAACTGGTTACCAGCCCCATTAGCAAACTGGAAACACAATGGAGGATGTGGTTTAGGAGTAGCTCACCCCGTAGTGTTTCAGAGCTGTGTCCATTAGGATCTTCACATAAGAGTATATCACAATTGCTGGAAAAAAGGCTCATGAAGCTTAGGGGTCATTTTAAAAAGCGACATATCAGATCAGATCACAGTAAATAAAATTCCTTCAGACTCTAACTTATTTCTTCATTCAACAAATGTGGCCCCTACTATGTATGGGGGCAGTTCTACTCTGTCCTATAGGGTTGCTATGAGTCGGAATCAATTCAGTGGCAACAGGTTTGAGTTTGTTTTTTTTTTTTATGGGCCAGGCATTGGGCATCTACTATGCACCAGACAACAAATACGGCACCTAACTGTGCACTATGCCATGTGCAACAAACACGGTAGACAGCCTCATAGCACTCACTGTCTTATCCTGGTGAGCCCAGTCCTAGAAACCTGGGTTCATAAGAGGCACAGTAACAAAATAGAATGTGTCCAGAGTAGGCCAACCAGCAAAACACCGAGCTGTCATAAAGGAAATGGTTTATATAATTGTCAATGACTAACCTAAAGCGAAACTAAGTGAAATAAGAGAGTTGGCTTCACACAGATATCTGAAGGGCAGCACAGATTTACCCTCTGGCTGGGGTACACAGCAGGGAGGAACAGGGCCAGAGCCCAGAACTGGAGACTCAGATAAATAAGTAGGGCTCAGCAGAGACTTCAGCTTGAGTCAGTACAGGTGCAAACAAGCAAGCAACGTCTAAACCTAGATATATGACCTTGATAAATTGCTTTACTCCTCTGAGTCTCAGGTTCCTCAGTTGTGAAAAGGGAGTCAGACCAGATGGGTTCTAACATGCCTCTCAGCTTTGATAATATATGATGTTCTGAGTCAATTTTATAATTGTGAAAAAGTTAGTATCATCTGAGAAAAATTAGAAGTTGACTAACATGCTTTCATTTCAACTAATGCAAATATATATGATAAAATAGCAGCTTGGCTTCTCCCAGAAATTCCTGAGAGCAATGCTCTGTGTTTATTTAGCATGGTAAAAAGCACAGAATTCAACGGTATTTTACCTCTGCTTAAAACACATAGTAAATACCTTTTGAGGGTGTAGTGTAACAATTTGGTGTAGTGAGTATTCCCCTTTTATGCTGGTTCTTATTAACTGGAGTCTTTGGCTCAGGAAATAAAAAGTACTCTTCCTTCTTTACAGCAGACTTAGGTGTATATATATTCTCTTTGTTCTTTATTTTACGTGCAGATGCTCTGCATAATACTGGAGTTAATGATTTAGATTCCAGATCATTTGATTTTGTCCACTGCTTGGCAAACCGGGGAAAAGAAAAAAAGTGACTGCATTAAGCATACTGAAGAAGTCAATTTCTTTATAACATGCCTTAATCTTTTACAAATTACCTTGTACCATTTTTATTAAAATGAAATACTAAAAGAAATTCTTGGCAATATCAGGAAATTTGAAAATACGTATTCCATTCTCGTTAGTACATTTAAATCATTTTAGTCTGTCCTAGTGACAGGTAATTTTCAACATGTTTCAGGCCAAGTGCTTAACCAAACATACCCACGTCCTAGGCAATATTGAGAATGGCCAATGTTTCCCATACCTAGATTGCCATGGCTTGCCTCTAAACTATGTACCAAAAATAAAAGCATAGTCAGTGGTTATGGAGGAAAAAACATGTTAAAATGTTCTAACAGAAATGCTGGATAAAAAAATATTTTTTAATCCTTTTAAATTTATGATTGAACTTGCAAGAAAGAAAGGAAAATCCTCAGAGGCTGAACTAAAAACAGGAGCATGAACACAGAGACACAGTCAAGGCTAAAACCGCCCACTGCCCTAAGGGCATCAACCTACCATCTCTGATAACCTACAGCATAGATTTTAACAGTCACGGAAGCCTTAGGCAAGGTGGTAAGTTAGACTCAAAGCTCCCAGGTGAGGCAAAGAGAGGCTATAACTTAAATGAAAGGATGAATTAAATATAAATCTGCCCTGCAAAGGTAGTCAGCAAGGAAACTTGTCTGTCTTAGCCTTGGCTTTTGGGGAGAACAGAAAAGAAGAGCCTCCTTTAATAATTTGTAACTAACCACAGGAGAATCTTCAAATAGTTTTGGTGCCTAAATTCATACTGCCTGCATGGTTCCAGAAACCTCAAACCTAGAATTTAATTTAAAGTAGTCCTAAATTGGTTGTGCCCAAGGGGCCTGATAAAAGCAAACAAAAATACTATCTGAAAGAAAAACTTCAATGCAACCCAACCCAAGCCCTCAACCTTTAGCCCAAGCCTCAAAGAAAGCCCATACCGTTTTAAGATATATGAGCCTATAAAAAAACATTTCAAAAGACATAAGCACCCCAAGCAAAGGTGGGCAAAAAAAAAAAGAAAAACATAATCAAACACATTAAGATATCATATATTAAAAATATCCAAGAACGTAAATATGTCATTATGTTTAAAATAATAAAAAAAGAAATAAAAAATATAAGCAAGCAACAAGACTACCAAAAATGTTTAGACAGATTTGAAAAAGAACAAAAACTCTAGAAATAAAACATTTAATGATTAAAATGAAAAACTCAATGGACTAGTCAAATAGCAAATTAGAGACAAAGAGAGAATTTGTAAATGGGAAGATAAATCTGAAGAAATTATCCAGAACGCAGCCCAGAGAGAACAAGATATGTAGGCTCTATGAAATAAGAGTTTAAGATAGACAATGAAGTGAGATGGTCTAACATATGTCTGTTCTGAGAGGTAAGAATTAGAGAGAATGGAAGAGTGGCAATTAGTCAAAGAACTTTCCAAAATTGATTAAAGATACAAATCCTCAGATATGGGACGCACAATGAATCACAAGCAGGATACACAAGAAAAAATCCACATCTAAAATTTGGAAACAGATAATGGTAACGGTTGAATAACACGATAAACATAACTAATGTCACAAAATTGTACATGTGGAAAATACTGAAATGGCAAACAATTTATTACATATGTATTTACCACATACACACACAAATGTTGAGGGAAAGAAGAAGGAAAAAAAAAGAAATCCACATCTATACTTACAAGGTTGTACAACTCTAAAGGACACTATCCACATAGACACCACACAGATGGTATGATTCCCTGGAGTTGTACAATGCAATGTCTCTGAGAGAGAAGCTGCAGAATATCAAAAACAAAGATTCTAAAAGGAACCAGAGAGAAAAAAAGACAAACTAGAAAGGAAGAATTAGACTGATGGTGATTTCTCAAAGGCAACAATGAAATCAAGAAGAAAGCAGACTAATATATTCAAAATGCTGAAAAGACTATACTTTCTACACAATTTTTCTATAAACCTAAAATTGCTCTAAAAATAAAGTTTATTAATAAAAAAAAATTCTGAGAGTAAAAATAACTGTTAAACTAGAAATGTACACACAAGGGAACCACATTCCAAAAATGAAGGTGAAAGATCATTTTAGGCAATAAAAAAAGTATTTACCACCAAATGACCTCACAAAAACACGAGTTAACCTAAATAAATATTGATAATATTACATTCTAAAATTAATAACTAATTTGTAAAGTTAAAAATGTATAGAGCTAAAAAAAATGTACTATACTTGTGTAAGATGTAATCATTCTGGGGAAATGAGTGAAGAGTACATGGGATCTCTCTTTACTACTTTTGCAACTTCCTGTGAATCTATAAATATTAAAAAATAAAAGTTAAAATAGAGAGAAAGCTAAAATACTGGACGTCAATAGCAAGTAATCTAGAAGAGGTGCCTGGCATTAAGTATTGTAAGGACTTCATATTATTTAGAAGAGTAAAAATATAGATTAAAGAAAACAAAATCCTCATACCTGGACCAATAGGCAACATCATGATAAACGAAGAAAATACTGAAGTTGTCAAGGACTTCATTTACTTGGATCTACAATCAACACCCATGGAAGCAGCAGCCAAGAATTTGTATTAGGCAAATCTGCTGCAAAATACCTCTTTAAAGTGTTAAAAAGCAAAGATGTCACTTTACGGACTAAGGTGTGCTGAACCAAGCCGTGGTGTTTTCATTTGCCACGTATGCATGTGAAACCTGGAAAATGAATAAGGAAGAGCGAAAGAATTGATGCCTTTGAATTATGGTGTTGGTAAAGAATATTCAATATACCAGGGACTGCCAGAAGGATGAAGAAATCTGTCTTGAAAGACCAGCCAGAATGTTCATTAGAAACAAGGATGGCAAGACTTTGTCTCACATATTTTGCTATCAGGAAGGACCAGACTCTGGAGAAGAACATCATGCTTGGTAAAGTAGAGGGCCAGTGAAAAAGAGGAAACCCTGGATGAGATGGATTGACACAGTGGCTGCAGCAATGGACTCAAGCATAACAACGATTGTGAGACCGCACAGGATGGGGTAGTGTTTCCTTCTCTTGTACATACAGTTGCTATGAGTCAGAATCAACTCAACAGCAGCTTACAACAAAGATACAGATTGACTTTACATTTGGCTAAATAAATAAAAAAAATTTAAATATTAAAAGAATAGAAATAAAACACAAACCAACAGAATGATAGGAAATTAACATAAAAAAAACAAGAAATAAGGGGAAAATACAGAAAAAGCAGGGCAAACAGAAACACAAAGATGGACAAATAAGATAAATTAGTAAACACACCTTCTTCATCAAAATTAATGACTTGTCATTAAAGTCACAAACTCAGATAATATATCTGCGACACACAATCAACAAAAAATTAGAATCAAGATTACATTAAGAACTTCAATACAAGAAAAAAAAAAACAATCCAATAGAAAGATCAGCAAATGACATGAAAAACTATTTCACAGACTAGAAAACACTAATGGTCAATCAATATATGAGAAGACATATAAATAATCAGAAGAGTACAAATTAAAACCACAGTAAAATAGCACTTACACTCAACAGATTAGAAAAAAATTAAATAGCTAAAAATATCAGGTATTGGTAACTACATGGAGCAATGCAAACTTATACTGCTGGTTTAAACATAATCAGTACAACTACTTTGGAAAAAATTTGACATTATCTGGTAAAGATGAAGATATTCATTCTACTCCTAAGTATATCCTGAAAAACTCTTGCGCTTATATCACAAGGGACTTGCTGTGCAGAAAGAGGCAACACAGCAGGCCTGATCTTTAGAAGTGCCTGCTTGCAGGGCTGGCCCTTGGCTAGCCTTTAGGAACTCACCTTTTGAAAAGTTCTCAATGCTGATAAACCCGTTTGAATGGCCGAGGCACTGAACCCTGTTGTACCAGCTTGTACAGACTGTACAATGGTGCAATTTATGGTGAACACGTGCTTTCATTCTGTTGTTAGATGCTGTGGGGTCGGTTCTGACTCAAAGCAACACTATGTACAACAGAACGAAACACTACCTGGTCCTGGGCCATCCTCACAATAGTTGTTATGCTTCAGCCCATTGTTGCAGCCACTGTGTCAATCCATCTCGTTGATAGCCTTCCTCTTTTTTGCTGACTCTACTTTACCAAGCATGATGTCCTTCTCCAGGGACTGGTCCCTCCTGATAACATCTCCAAAGTACATGAGGCAAAATCTCATCATCCTTGCTTCCAAGGAGCACCCTGGCTGTATTTCTTCCAAGACAGACTTGTTCCATCTTCTGGCAGCCTACTCTTCGTCAGTCTTCCTTGTTCATTGTCCAGCTTTCACATGCATACGAGGTGATTGAAAACATCATGGTTTCGGTCAGATGCACCTTATTCCTCAAAGTGACATCTTTCCAACACTTTAAAGAGACCTTTTGCGGCAGATTGTTGTTTGATTTCTTGACTGCTGCTTCCACGGGCATTGAACTATGTCATGCCAATTGACTGAGTTGTCCCACGAGACTATGGTCCTAAGCCCTTTAACCCAGTAAACCAATTCTGTGAGGTGCTTGGCTTTATCCAGGAAATCTCCATAACTGTGCAGCATATATGCAGCACACTCAAACATGTACATACATATGCCTACAGTGGGATTCTGGATTACAGATATACCTATACGTGCATGTACACGTACTCATATATGCCTTCCTATATTTATATACACCTATGTAACCACACATATATTTTTTGGTTATTATTGTTGCTGCAAAATTGTATATGTTATAGCATTTGCCACAATTGTCTCTTATTCTAACATGCTCTTTTTTAAACTTTTATTGAGGTATACTTTACAAAGTATAATATTTGCCTATTTTAAGTATACAATTAATGATTTAGTAAATTTACAGAGCTGCATAACCATCACCACAATCCACTTTTACAACATTCACGTCACCCCAAAGAGATCCCTTGTGCCCAGCTGCAGCTGATTACCACACCCATCCCTAGCCCCAGGGAATCACTAATTTACTTTCTGTCTCTATATATTGCCCTCTCTTCATTATGTACCACAATTTGTTCATCCATTCATCCATTGATCAGCACTTAAATTATTTCCATCTTTTTCCCACTGTGAATAATGCTGCAGTGAACATAGATGTACATCATATCTATTCATGACTGCTCTTATCGCTAGGGTATATACCTAGGAGTGGGATTGCTGGATCATAAGGTATTTCTATTTCTAGCTTTTTGTGGAAACGCCATACTGTTTTCCACAGCGATTATACCATTTTACAATCCCACTAGCATTGTATAAGAGTTCCAATCTCCCCACAACTTTGTCAGGATTTGTTGTTTTCCGTTTTTTTTGATCAGTGCCACTTTTGCAGGAGTGAGATGGTATTTCATCATATTTTTGATTTGCATCTCTCCAGTGGCTAATGATCACAAGCACCTTTTCATGTTTGTTAGCCGCCTGAATGTCCTCTTTGGTCAAGTGTCTGTTCATGTCCTTTCCCCATTTTTTAATTGGATTGTTTGTCTTTTTGTTGTTGAGTTGAAGTTTTCTATGTATTGTAGAGTTAGACCCTTATCAGATATATTGCTGCCAAAGATTTTTTTTTCCAGTCTATAGGTTCCCTTATTACTTTTTTGGTAAAGTCTTTTGATGAGCATAAGTATTTTTTAGAAAGAAGGTCTCAGTTATCTAATTTATCTTTTGTTGTTTGTGCATTTTTAGCTTTGTTTGATACACTATTTTTGACAAAAATTAGGTCCCCTTGACAGGAAAGCTGGTAATAGGGAACCCAAGATTGAGAAAGGAAAGTGCTAACATGTCGTGGGATTGTTAAATCAATGTCATAGAACAATATGTATACTAACTGTTTAATGAGAAACTAGTTTGTTCTGTAAACCTTCATCTAAAGTACAATAAAAAAAAGAAAAATTAGGTCCCCTAGTTTTGCCCCTATGTTATTTTCCACAAATTTTATAGTTTTAGCATTAACATTTAGGTCTTTGATCCATTTTTAGTTTTTGTGAGCAGTGTGAGTTAGGGATCCTGTTTCATTTTTCTGCAAGTGGATATCCAGTTTTGCCAGCACCATTTGTTAAAGAAGCTGCTTCTTTCCCATTGAATGGACTTAGGCCCTTTGTCAAAGACCAGCTGCCCACAGATGGATGGATTTACTTCTGGGTTCTCAATTCAATTCCATTGCTCTATGTGTCTGTCACTGAACCAGTACCAGGCTGTTTTGATCACTGTGGCTATATAGAAATTTTGAGATCAGGAAGTGTGAGGTCTCCTACTTTGTTCTTCTTCTTCAATATTGCTTTAGCTATTTGGGGCCTCTTTCCTTTCCATATAAAGTAGGACATCAGTTTTTCCATTTCATTAAAGAATGTTGTTGGGATTTGAATGTGGATTGCATTATACAGGCAGTCCTTGGATTATAAACGTCCGACTTAAAGACAACTTGTACTTGCCCTGTAATGTTATCTAAATTTGCCCTCACTTTGAAAGACCTGAACCAACTCCTACTCAGCAACAAATTCTTCATCACAATCACCTTCACTTGTTGCACATGCAGCTTTTAAATCACTGAAGAGGATTCGAGCTTTTCCTTGCGCTAAAGTAAGGCTAAATAAGAACTGTATACACCTATTCTGACTTACCTACAAATCTGACTTAAAGACACAGGAATGGATCTTGTTCGTAACCTGAGGACTGCATGTATCTACAGATCGCTTTGGGTAGTACTGACATTTTCACAATATTAAGTCTTCCAATCTTCGAGCATGGAATATTTTTCTATTTATGTAGGTCTCTTTTGGTTTCTTGCAATAGTGTTTTATAGTTTAACTTGCATAAGTCTTTAACATCCCTGATTAGGTTTATTCCTAGGTATTTTACCCTTTTGTTAACCCAATCACTTTTGAGATATAAAAGAACCGATTAGGCACAGAAGCAATCAAGTACACATGGGGAAAGACAGGTGCCATGCCAAATGAAGATCACCAATGAACTGAGGAACAGAAGCTAAACAGAGAAAAGGATCTTCCCCCAGAACTGACAGGGAGAGAAGCCTTTCCATAGAGACTCAATGGGAACCAATGACAACAACAGGGCCAGTGCCCTGAATTCAGACTTCTAGCCTTCTAAACTGTGAGAAAAGAAATTTTTGCTTATTAAAGCCACCTACTTGTAGTATTTCTGTTATAGTAGCACTAGATAACTAAGACACTGTAAGAGAGAGAACTGTGGAACACCATCAAGCACACAAATATATGCATAGTGGGAGTTCCAGAAGGAGAATAAAGGACAGAAAGAGTATCTGAAGCATAATGGCAAAAGCTCCCCAAATTTGATGAAAAACATTAATCTACATATTCAAGATGCTCGATGAACTGTCAAGGAAAAAAAAAAAGATTATCAAAAGGAGAGGAAAACAGATTAGTGGTTGCCCAAGAGTTGGCAGTGGGGGAGGAGTTGATTACAAAGATACATAAGGACATTTGGAGGGGGTGATAAACTGTTCAATATCTTGATTTTGGTTATGGTTACACAACTGTATGCATTTGTAAAAACTCATAGAACTGTACCCTAAAAATGGGTGAATTTAACTGTATGTAAATTACATCTCATTTAAAAGGGTGGAGGCAGTAAAGTACTCCAAAATGAACTCTTAGCTTTCTTCATCTTGGAAATCACTGACTTCCCTTTCAGTCATGTTTCAACAATCTCTCATTACTGTTTTCAATGGTTTAGGAATTCATTTCATTTGCAAGCACATACTTGATTTCATGTTAGAATCTAGATATTTTAATAATTGAGATTATACACCCTGCTTTAAATAGCAATCAAAATAACCAACCTGTGGTGTTTGGGGAGTGGCCACACCTGTTGATGAATTACCTTCACACCATTCATAGTCTATTAATCCAACCACATAATTTTCATCACTTGTGGTCACATCGTCCAGACTCAGATTCTTTGACTGTTCAATTAAAATACAGAAAAATTTAGAGACAACAGCATCATGATTTAAGTTTTAAAATACTATATTCTAGACACAGAGCCAGGCCTTGAAAGGAGAAATGAATGAGAAATAGTATATTCAAGGTTCACCATCCGATACAGAAAACAGGAAGTCAAAAAATTTTTGTACCAATTTTAGATAGGAGAATCTTTGACTCTCAAATAATATGTCTTGGAACAGTTCTATGTTATATAGCATGCTACTTAGCTTATCATTATCAGACAATAGCTATAACACCAGACAACGCCTTTGCAAACATAAAGAAAAGGCTCTCACAGAGTAGAATGTGGAAAGGAAACAACTTTGAAATACAGATTTCTTAGCTATAAGAACATATTGAGCAGTTAATAATTTCTAACAAAAATAAATTAGCCTTATGAAAGACCTCCTGCAGGCAGGAGATTTGGGGTCCTGTGCTAACACTTCTACCAGAGTAATTTATTTTCCCTCATTCTTCCCACCTTAAAAAAAGACAAAGCATATGCTAAATATACCCAAAACTCTAAGGCTGCGGGACACAACTGCATTTTTAATTCTCCCTCTTTCAATTTCCCTCAACATCTAGTTAAGCCAACCAGGCAATTTTACTTGAATTTCTTACATCTTATCCCTTCCTTTTCAGTCCCATTGTCATCGTCCTAGTTCAAGGACAAATTCTCTCATACCTAGCTGTTCAAAGAGACAATCTGGTCTCTGCCACCAATCTTTCCACCCTCTCAACCACAGACAACGGAGTTTCTTATGGTTGCCAATTACCATGAATTGGAAATGGCTGCATCAAGTGCTAGGTTGAGAATGATACTAAAGCTAAGTTCAGACCATGGGAAAAGTACCATGATGTATGAATGATGGCTGTCATGGGTATTACAGTGCGCAGTAGTACCAACCCTCACTGAACAATTCTAGATACTACTGGAAGAATTTTCAAAATCAGTCATGTCTCCCTCTTGCCCAGAAATCTTCAATGGTTCCACATTGCCTGTGCCTAAAGTCCAAACCTCTGATATGGCATTTCACAATTCTCTATAATCTAGGTCTCACCTAACCCTTCCAACTCACTCCCTTTCTCTCTCCTTTTCCCCCTCTTTAACTCTTCATTTTAACCAAATAAGTCTAGCTACTGCCAACAGAATATATTGAGCACATTTAGGTCCCTGAGCTTTTGCTAATTCCATTTATCTTACCTTAAATGCCTCATTCCTCCTTTTCCATTTTTCTAAACTCAACTGTTGGTCAAGTTTGGATCACCCATCGTAATCACGCCCACTTCCTAAAGCTCCTATACCACACCTCTCCCCAGTCATCTGGCACCTACCATCTATTGTGATGTAGTATTATCTATATGGATGTCTTCCCTCAATTTGGCTGTTAGAGAGCAGGCACTGTACCTTATTCAGATTTGTTTCCCAACAGCCTAGTGCGGGGCCTGAAAATGATAATGATGTAAAGGATGATGTGGTCTTCTGTGATTCTTGAATCAAATCGTATTATTGTTTCACTGAAAGTGATATCTACTGATCGACAGTTAACGATTACTTACTTCCTTATAAATAACACCCCAGAGAAAAAGAGCAATTCAACTGAGGGAGAGAACACTACAAAGGGACTATGTGGTTTGCTTCAATGATTACTCAATGACTGCATAAAGATCAGAAAAGAACCCCAATTTTGATGTGTGCTTTGTTTCTTATCATTAAAATGTCTATCTGATACAAAAATTGACTCAATATATGAATGCCCAAATAATTAAATTATTTGGTAAATATTCATTCATAAAGTGGGCAGAAGATTAAGAGTAAATATCTTCCCAAGTCTTTCCACTTGGATACTTTATGAATCATGTAAGCAGAGGGATTGGGAACAGGCCCAACTCAGATATAAAAAAACACGATGGCTCAGGAAAATGTCTCAGAAGGCTCCCTCTCTTAACATATGTCTTATAAATAAAACATTTAGGTGAAGTGGTTATTCTAAGAATAAAGATGTTTAACACCTGTCTGCAATTATCTTGGTCAGAAGCATAATTCAGGCTTTTGTGTTCTCCTCAAGGTGTTACTTGAGTCTGAGAGTTCAAAGGGTTTGGTGATGTGGGCAAGATGGGTGATGGGCTGATTCATGGAGCCCATGGGCAGGAGATCTGCCTGGGAATGAATGGAGTATTCACCAACTCAATAAAACTCTCCAAGAACAGACTAGAAAATTATCCCAAGAAAAATATTATCTTACTTTGGACATTTCTTTACACAGTAGCCACTTCCACTAACTCTTAGTTTAGTCAAAAGTCCAACTAGGTAGGAAGGAAGGGCCCAGGAGGCAGGGTAGTTCTGGCAGGGACATAAGACCCACTACACCTGCAGTATGTGATTAATGAGTCCCAAAGAAAGATCTAAATCAGGTGTTAAATGAATTCAGGGTGGTGAGAAGGGAGAGTGGGATTCAACAAAAGATCATGAAAAAGTAAAAGCTTGTGAGTGGCCATCCAAGATACTCCAATGGTCTCGCCCTGTCTGGAGCAAGGGAGAAAAAAGAAAACCAAAGATACAAGGGAAAGATTAGCCCAAAGGACTAATGGACCACAACTACCACAGCCTCCATCAGACTGAGTCCAGCACTATTAGATGGTGCCTCGCTATCACCACTGACTGTTCTGACAGGGATCACAATAGAGGGTCCTGGACAGAGCGGGAGAAAAATGTAGAACAAAATTCTAACTCACAGACTTACTGGTCTGACAGAGACTGGAGAAACCCCGAGAGTATGGCCCCCAGACACCCTTATAGCTCAGTAATGAAGTCACTCCTGCAGTTCACCCTTCAGGCAAAGATTAGACAGGCCTGTAAAACAAAATGAGACTAAATGGGCACACCAGCCCAGGAGCAAGGACGAGAAGGCGGGAGGAGACAGGAAAACTGGTAATGGGGAACCCAAGACGGAGAAGGGGAGAGTGTTGACATGTCATGGGGATGGCAACCAATGTCACAAAACAATATGTGTATTAACTGTTTAAAGAGAAATTTGTTTGCTCTATAAAACTTTATCTAAAGTATAATAAAAAAAATTTAAAAAGATCATCTTAACACTTGTTTTACATAGTTGAGACCTAAAAATAAAAAAAATTTTTTTAAAAATCTTAACCAGTCATTTGTGCTATCTTGGATTACAAAAAGAGGGCTGGCTAACACTCTGAGGATAATGAAGATGCCAAGATCACTTCAATTGCAACCTGAATTAATCTGAGGGAAGATTAAAACCAAAAAAACCAAACCTGTTGCTGTCGAGTCAATTCTGACTCATAGCAACCCTACAGGACAGAGTAGAACTGCCCCATTCGGTTTCTAAGGAGCGGCTGGTGGATTTGAACTGCCGACCTTTTGGTTGGCAGCCAAGCGCTTAACCACTGCACCACCAGGGCTCCAACAAAGATGCTAAAATTGTATTATAAAATTTCACACCCATCTGGCAAGTATTTGAAAGGCTGAATTTTAAGGCATGGGAGACACAAAGACTAATGCAAGCATTTAGGAATTACATGATACTTCCAATTATGGAAAGCTTCACCACCATTCCCAATGTCTATGATAAAGAAAAATGAGACAAAGAACACAAAATAGAGAAAAATATTTGGTTACAACTAACTCATGCAAGGAATTAGAGTTGCATGAGTTACAGCTACTGTTCAAAATAAACAAAAAACCTAAGCCCTTAATATAAATGGCTATCGAAATATCCATTAAAATATTTCATGTCATATAAAGTACAAATACACCCTTTAGTCACAGGTATTATTCCCAACAATTGTAAAATTGGTATCTATAAGGAAAACACTGTGTCCCTATATAAATTGTATAAATAAGTTCATTAAAAGACTAGAAAGACATAGTAAAATATTAACGATATTATCTATAGATAGTAGGATTATAGGTAAAATCTATTTTCCTTTTAACCTACCTGTGGTTTAAAACTTTTCTACAATAACCAGGAATTACTTTGAGGAAAAAAAGGCAGAATCTGCTGCAAAAGACCTCTTTAAAGTGTTGAAAACATGTCACTTTGAGGAATAAGGTGCGCCTGACCCAAACCATGCTATTTTCAATCATCTCACACGCATGCAAAAGTTTGACAAAGAATAAGGAAGACCAAAGAAGAATTGATGCCTTTGAATTATAGTATTGGCAAAGAATACTGAAAATAGCATAGGCTGCCAGAAGATCGAACAAGTCTGTCTTGGAAGAAATACAGCCAGAGTGCTCCTTGGAAGCAAGGATGATGAGATTTCACCTCATGTACTTTGAACATGTTATCAGGGGGGACCAGTCCATGGAGGACAGCAGCAGAGTCAGCAAAACAGAGGAAGACCCTCAACAAGATGGACTGACACAATGGCTGCAACAATGGGCTCAAGCATAACAACTATTGTGAGAATGGTGCAGGACCCGGCAGTGTTTTGTTCTGTTGTATGTAGGGTAACTACGAGTCAGAACCAACTTGACGGCACCTAACAGCAACCACAATGTTAACATTCATGCTACTTCCCTTTTTCCTCATAAGAAAATGTTAAATCATAAAATGTCTTGCCTCTGGCTCCTTGACACAAGCAAAGTTAATTTTCCAAGTAGTATATCCACTCACAAACAGGAAGGGCACATGGCAAGACCAGCAGGTGTTCACACAAAAAGCTCTAACATTTACCATGAAGTCTCTGGATGGAGTAGCACTAGCTTGTCCACAGGAAAAAGAAGGAAGCCTTAAACGAACTGGTCTTCCCCGAGCCTTCTTAGCTAGAAGCAGAAGATAGGTAGCTGTCAGGTGATCGTATTGCCACTGGAGGAAAAGAAAAGTAAGTTGTTTAGAAGACTAAATTTTTTTTTGAAATAATGTTCTTTTTGAAATTAATTTTTATTTTTCTGAATAGCAGACATTCAGAATTTTAAAAGCCAAATAGTTTTACAACGCATATAATGAAAAATAGCAATCTCCTGCACCACACCCAACCCACACACACAATTTTCACTTCCCAGAAACAACCACTTTTAAACTCTTTTAGCCATTTCCTCTACTACTGTCTATTTCTAAATTACCTGCTTTACAGCCTTGATTTTATTTTCCAGTTTCCGATATTATCTATAGATTTCCTAGTATGGAAAATAAGAATTTAGCTTTACTACTATTACTATTTTAAAACGCCCTCCCTTTCCCATACGCATTTCCTCCCCGCATTCTCCTACTATAATTTTATCACGAGTTTTAGTTAAATTAATATCTAGTGTTCATATTTTATGATTATGTAAACAGCATCCACAAATAGGAAGAGGTAATATTCAAAATATTTAACTGCATATACGAAAAGAAGAAAGAGCCAAAATCAGAGAATTGTCCCTACAACTTGAACAAATAGAAAGTGAGCAACAAAAGAATCCATCAGGCACCAGAAGAAAACAAATAATAAAAATTAGAGCTGAACTAAATGAATTAGAGAACAGAAAAACAATTGAAAGAATTAACAAAGCCAAAAGCTGGTTCTTTGAAAAAATTAACAAAATTGATAAACCATTGGCCAGACCGACTAAAGAAATACAAGAAAGGAAACAAATAACCCAAATAAGAAACAAGATGGGCCACATCACAACAGAACAACTGAAATTAAAAGAATCATATCAGATTATTACAAAAAATTGTATTCTAACAAATTTGCAAACCTTGAAGAAATGGATGAATTCCTAGAAAAACACTACCTACCTAAACTAACACAATCAGAAGTAGAACAAATAAATAGACCCATAACAAAAAAAGAGATTGAAACGGTAATCAAAAAACTCCCAACAAAAAAAAGCCCTGGCCTGGACAGCTTCACTGCAGAGTTCTACCAAACTTTCAGAGAAGAGTTAACACCACTGCTACTAAAGGTATTTCAAAGCATAGAAAATGACGGAATACTACCTAACTCATTTTATGAAGCCACCATATCCCTGATACCAAAACCAGGTAAAGACATCACAAAAAAAGAAAATTACAGACCTATATCCCTCATGAACATAGATGCAAAAATCCTCAACAAAATTCTAGCCAATAGAATTCAACAACATATCAAAAAAATAATCCACCACGACCAAGTGGGATTTATACCAGGTATGCAAGGCTGGTTTAATATCAGAAAAACCATTAATGTAATCCACCATATAAATAAAACAAAAGACAAAAACCACATGATCTTATCAATTGATGCAGAAAAAGCATTTGACAAAGTCCAACACCCATTCATGATAAAAACTCTCAGCAAAATAGGAATTGAAGGAAAATTCCTCAACATAATAAAGGGCATCTATACAAAGCCAACAGCCTAAATGGAGAGAGCCTGAAAGCATTTCCCTTGAGAACGGGAACCAGACAAGGATGCCCTTTATCACCGCTCTTATTCAACATTGTGCTAGAGGTCCTAGCCAGAGCAATTAGGCTAGACAAAGAAATAAAGGGCATCCAGATCGGCAAGGAGGAAGTAAAATTATCTCTATTTGCAGATGACACGATCTTATACACAGAAAACCCTAAGGAATCCTCCAGAAAACTACTGAAACTAATAGAAGAGTTTGGCAGAGTCTCAGGTTATAAGATAAACATACAAAAATCACTTGGATTCCTCTACATCAATAAAAAGAACATCGAAGAGGAAATCACCAAATCAATACCATTCACAGTAGCCCCCAAGAAGATAGAATACTTAGGAATAAATCTTACCAAAGATGTAAAAGACCTATACAAAGAAAACTACAAAGTACTACTGCAAGAAACTAAAAAGGACCTACTTAAATGGAAAAACATACCTTGCTCATGGATAGGAAGACAACATAGTAAAAATGTCTATTCTACCAAAAGCCATCTATATGTACAATGCAAGTCTGATCCAAATTCCAATGACATTTTTTAATGTGATGGAGAAACAAATCACCAACTTCATATGGAAGGGAAAGAAGCCTCGGATAAGTAAAGCATTACTTAAAAAGAAGAAGAAAGTGGGAGGCCTCACTATACCTGATTTTAGAACATATTATACATCCACAGTAGTCAAAACAGCCTGGTACTGGTACAACAACAGGCACATAGACCAATGGAACAGAATTGAGAACCCAGATATAAATCCATCCACGTATGAGCAGCTGATATTTGACAAAGGCCCAGTGTCAGTTACTTGCGGAAAAGATAGTCTTTTTAACAAATGGTGCTGGCATAACTGGATATCCATTTGCAAAAAATGAAACAGGACCCATACCTCACACCAAGCACAAAAACTAACTCCAAGTGGATCAAAGACCTAAACATAAAGACTAAAACGATAAAGATGATGGAAGAAAAAATAGGGACAACCTTAGGAGCCCTAATACAAGGCATAAACAGAATACAAAACATTACCAAAAATGACGAAGAGAAACCAGATAACTGGGAGCTCCTAAAAATCAAACACCTATGCTCATCTAAAGACTTCACCAGAAAAGTAAAAAGACCACCTACAGACTGGGAAAGAATTTTCAGCTATGACATCTCCGACCAGCGCCTGATCTCTAAAATCTACATGATTCCGTTAAAACTCAATCACAAAAAGACAAACAACCCAATCCAGAAGTGGGCAAAGGATATGAACACGCACTTCACTAAAGAAGATATTCAGGCAGCTAACAGATACATGAGAAAATGCTCTCGATCATTAGCTATTAGAGAAATGCAAATTAAAACTACGATGAGATTCCATCTCACTCCAACGAGGCTGGCATTAATCCAAAAAACACAAAATAATAAATGTTGGAGAGGCTGCGGAGAGATTGGAACTCTTATACACTGCTGGTGGGAATGTAAAATGGTACAGCCACTTTGGAAATCTATCTGGCGTTTTCTTAAAAAGTTAGAAATAGAACTACCATACAACCCAGAAATCCCACTCCTCGGAATATGCCCTAGAGAAATAACAGCCTTCACACGAACAGATATATGCACACCCATGTTTATTGCAGCTCTGTTTACAATAGCAAAAAGCTGGAAGCAACCAAGGTGTCCATCAACGGATGAATGGTTAAATAAATTGTGGTATGTTCACACAATGGAATACTCCGCATCGATAAAGAACAGTGACGAATCTGTGAAACATTTCATAACATGGAGGAACCTGGAAGGCATTATGCTGAGTGAAATTAGTCAGATGCAAAAGGACAAATATTGTATAAGACCACTAGTATAAGATCTTGAGAAACAGTATAAACTGAGAAGAACACATACTTTTGTGGTTACGATGGGGGGAGGGAGGGAGGGTGGGAGAGGGTTATTTACTGATTAGTTAGTAGGTAAGAACTACTTTAGGTGAAGGGAAGGACAATACTCAATACACGGAAGGTCAGCTCAAATGGACCCAGCCAAAAGCAAAGAAGTTTCCAGGATAAACTGTGCTTCAAAGGTCAGCGGAGCAAGGGTGGGGGTTTGGGGACTATGGCTTAAGGGGACTTCTAAGTCAATTGGCAAAATAATACTAGTATGAAAACATTCTGCATCCCACTTTGAAATGTGGCGTCTGGGGTCTTAAATGCTAACAAGTGGCTATCTAAGATGTATCAATTGGTCTCAACGCACCTGGATAAAAGGAGAATGAAGAACACCAAGGTCACACGATAACTATGAGCCCAAGAGACAGAAAGGGCCACATGAACCAGAGACTTACATCATCCTGAGACCAGAAGAACTAGATGGTGCCCGGCCACAACCAATGACTGCCCTGACAGGGAGCACAACAGAGAACCCCTGAGGGAGCAGATCAGTGGGATGCAGACCCCAAATTCTCATAAAAAGACCAGACTTAATGGTCTGACTGAGACTACAGGAATCCTGGCGGTCATGGTCCCCAAACCTTCTGTTGGCCCAGGACAGGAACCATTCCCGAAGACTACTCATCAGACATGGAAGGGACTGGACAATGGGTTGGAGAGAGATGCTGACGAAGAGTGAGCTACTTGTATCAGGCGGACACTTGAGACTGTGTTGGCATCTCCTGTCTGGAGGGGAGATAGGAGGGTAGAGAGGGTTAGAAACTGGTAAAATTGTCAGGAAAGGAGAGACTGGAAGGGCTGACTCATTAGGGGGAGAGTAAGTGGGAGTATGGAGTAAGGTGTATATAAGCTTATATGTGACAGACTGACTTGATTTGTAAACGTTCACTTAAAGCTCAATAAAAATTATTAAAAAAAAAAAAATTTAACTGGTACCCTGGTACCAACCAATCAGAATTCAGAACAGAAGCCAAAAGGTAAGTAGGGTCCTTAGGGACCTCACCATGCCAATTATTAACCCTTTAATTGCTGAATGGGAGGGGTGGCTAAGGAAGATAACAGGATAACTGGGAGGGGACTTGGGGTAGTGGCTATTTACCAATCAGTACATAAAACTCAAGTATTTAAACAACCAGTATGGCCAACTAGCTAAAAAATATCAGCCCTGCAGCTAAACCACATGGGGTGCTATCCTTACATTTCCTTCTTTTATAATTTTGTTGTCCTGAGGTTAAAAAAAAAAAAAAGGCAAACAGACTTCTTACTAATTCAACTCCACACTCTCCAATGCTCTCCACTTCTCCTCAATAAGTTCACAACACATCAGCTAATCTGTTTTCCCCCTTTCTTGGAGAGATTCCTCCTGGATGTCTGTATTTCCTGCCCTCTCTGGGCTGGCTTCTTTCCCAGTCTGCTATTCAACTGTCTAGAAATTCATTCTAGCCTACAATGTCTCCCAGTTTCCTAGGTCTTAAGTATTCCTTTTTCTTGGTTTACACTCTTGCTTTGGTGGAGCACTTGCTCCAGTAACTTCCTGAGGAAGTAACTTCCTGAGGCTGTGTGGGACATAAATTTTTTCAGGTCATGCATCTGAAAAACGGCTGCATTCTATTGTCACACTTGATTCTGGTTTCGCTAAGAACAGAATTCTAGATTGGTAATCATTTTCACATTTTAAAGGCATTTGTTCTTGATCTTCTCATGGTTTTCAGTAAACCAACCAAAACCAAACCCACGGTCATCAAGTGGATTCCAACTCATGGCAACCCTATTGGGCAGAGTAGAACTGCCCCACGGGGTTTCCAGGGAGTGACTGGTGAACTCGAACTACTGACCTTTTGGTTAGCAGCCAAGCTCTTAATGACTGTGACACCAGGGCTCCGGTTTTCAGTATAGCTACTCAGAACTCTAATGTCTTTCTGATTTCCAAGTCTTTGTGTGTGACCTTTTGCTTTTGTCTCTGGAAACTTTTGGGATGTTTTTTTCCCCAGGTTTCTGAAATTTCACTAGAATAGGCCTTGGTGTATGCAGTGTCATGGATTGATTTTATGTGGCCTTTCTAGACTTGGCCTTGTAACTTTCACTCAAGTGATTGAGCAGGACTGTGCAGATATGGTAATTGTGGCCCACCAAATGGATTGGTTGTTTTTGCCATCCGCTGGGCTTGAAATGAGCCAACCCAGAGGCAGGGAAGAGAAGAATCCCACCATCACCAAGGAGGAAGAGACCAGAAGGAGATGACACACGCAGTGGGCTTCCTGGCCCACAGAGTTAGAAGGCTGGGTACCTTTGGACAGAGACTATGGGAAAGGGAGAGGCGTGTGTGCAAGCATGACTGGGAAAAGGCTGTCCTGATGGAAGAACTGTATTCTTGAGTGTTCTTGAGCCTGAATTGAAACCCGTTACTTCCCTAATAAACCCCATAACTGTGAGTATGGTCAGTGAGTTTTGTGTGGCCATTACAATGAATTATCGAACCCAGCAGAGAAGTAGAGAGTGCAGTAGGAAAGATGGTTGGTGCCAGAATTGGTAAGGACAGCAGAGAGAGAAGGCATGTCTGACCTCCACCTCACAGGAATCAGCCTTGGGCTGTTGATCTTGATTCTCTACCCCCTTTGGGAAGTCAGAAGAGGTCAGACACTGACCCCAAGCCATTTTCACAGTGTGGATCTATTTTCATTCATTGTGTGAAGACCTAGTTAAGCTCTTCCGTTCTTAGAAACTCATCTTCTTCAGTTGTGGGATATTTCTTCTTGAAGTATTTCTTTCCCTCTGTTTTCTCTGTTCTATTTTTCTGAAGCTTCTATTATTCATATGTTAGACCTTTCAAACTGGTCTTGTAATTTTCTCTTCTATTTTGCCATTTCTTTGTCTTTGGATTCTACTTTTAAAAGATTTCATATCAACTTCATTTTCATTTGAGCTTTTTACGTCTTTGATCATATTTAAATTTAAGAGTTCTTTGGATTATTTCTTTTTAGTCATTCCTGTTTCAAGAATGAAATAGCTTCTCTTATCTAAGAATATTATTTTTTTAGCCATATTCTTCTGCTCCCTGCATTGTCTGTTTTTTCTGAGTATCTTTATTTTTTCACTCCTCTGCCCCCACTCTGTTCGTTCTGATCTCTGACTTTTACGTTAGAAGCTTTGCTCAACTCTCTAGTGATCTCTGGCTGTCTGTTTCTATTTAAAAGTGAAGAATCAAAACTACACAGTGACTTAGAAGCTCTATGTATGAGATGAGGCTGCTTTGCTCATCACCTTGGTGGCTTTTCTCTACAGTGATGAGACAGGAGCCTGAACCCCACATCATGACCATATAAGGTCTGTACTCTTGACTTCTCCCTAGAAATAAATTCATCCAATCTTTTTCCCCGTCCCCACTACAAATACGATAAAATACTGATTCCCGTATTCTCGGAATTGAGTAGGGGAAGGGAGTTAGAAGAGGTGGCCCACTGTTCAATATGAGGATGTTGTATGTCCATGCATCCACTTTGTAATGGTTCCTCACCACCACCTGAGCTGTGCCTGGTACAGGAACGCCTCTTATTCAACATCTCCAATGTTCTGCTGGGGTAGGAAAAGGGTGGCTGTCATGCAATGCAGGGTAGAGAAAGCGACCGAGAGGTCTCACTCCTTCTAATACAGAATTTCAACTAATTTTTCTGTTTTCAGGCCTACTCATTTCCCTGACTTTTGATTGGCTTGCCTGCTGCCTTTTCCCACTGCAGGCACTGAACTTTCAGCTTTCTCTAAAATGTTACGTCAGCTACCACTTACCTATTTTATAGCTTCCAAAATTTTATTGGCTTTCCTTTTGTCCCCCTTTTATTCTCTTTGTCCTTGTAAATTTTTTTTTGCTGTTTTATCCCTTTATTGTTATCTTTGTGAGGTTTTAGGAAGTATTGACTGTAAACATCTGTTAAATCCACCATGTTTAACTGAAATTTTCTAAATAATGTACTCACAAAGACTATGAAATTCTTTGCCCTAGAAAAGTGTTAAATTTTAACAATAGTGAAGAATATTTAATTACATGCACTCTCACAAAGTACATGGCCCAAAGAGGTCTGCTACCAACTTTGTTTTTATTATATATTTTATCAGTTAATATTTTAGATGGCCACAATCAGAGTACAAGCTTAGCAATTGGAACATGGCCCTTTCCACTTTCCATCTAGTGGGGGAAGTATAAAATATACTGTGATAAATTATCACGCAATGCTGACTTTCATCTAGACGGGGCAGGGAAAAGAAGGCCAGAAAAGGCTTCTTGGAAAAGGTACCTAGGACCTGGGTGAAAACTATGTAGTTATAATCACTGACTCTCTCCACTTCCTAAAAACTACATTCAAGACTTTTTTCCAACTCCCATATCTATGGATTCATAGGGGAAGGGAGTTAAAGAAGGTAGCCCACTATAAATTGGTAAGAGGCAATGGATAAGAAACAGGTTGCCACTTTCTTACCAATAATGGCATGGCACAACCTAGGCACAGTAAACAATTCTTGAAGAGTGCTAAGAGTTTTAGATTGGGTTTCCTTAACATGTCTACGAGTTTTATAATTATCCCCTAAACTTTTTCCCCCTAGGCGAAAAGCATCCATTTTACAACTTTTTTTGCCATAGCCACCATAAACTTCTCATTATGATAAGATGCACAGGGGAGTTCAGTGTTCAATAACAGATAAATTAACACATTAGTTATGCTTTTGGGTGATGTCAATCCACAAGTCTAACAGAACCAATGTCTCCTTATCTTTAAGGCAGTTCCCTCTTTTAAAAGTCAAATATCTGAAAGTAAAGCAATAGGTTTACCTATTATAAAGAAGGCTCCATTTCTAGAAAACTAAAAATGTGTTTAAATCCCCACTTATTGTTCAGGCAGTGGAAATGTTAAAGAACTTCTCAGGCACCTGGGCTGAGGATTAGAAAAATTGAAGAGTAGCCCACCACCCTTCCCCTGGCCCTGCTGCTGAGTTCCTATTATCTTTCAAAGTTCGCCAAGAGGATTCATGGGTGCTTGCATCACAGGGGTGGGAGAAAGGGATCTGTCTTGGTCTAAATAGGTCCTTGTATACAATGTGACCCTCCACTGAAGTTCCCTACCAGATGCCTGGCTGCTCCCACAATTCAGAGCCACTTACAGCTAGAGGAATAGGAGGAAAATGAAGAAAGCAATGAGCTGAAAGAAAGTTTGTATTAATCAAGGGGCACTGGGAGAGGTCAGCAGCCCAGGTAAGTAAGCCAGTTATAGGCCTCTAGCACCACAGTGGGTATACCAAGGGGGCTGCAATGAGATAGCTCAAAATCATATGAGACATATGAAAAACTGACTTCTGCATATAAAAAGCCATCGTGTATATGATGTAAAAGTAGTTCTACATAAGTTGAATGTTTGGAAATAATATCGCTTCTCTCTCAGAAACAATCTTTGCTGGTTCTGAGGGAGGGGAGGGGTGGGAATGGAAAAACACTAAATAGAAATAGGTAAGTGGTAACTTTGGTGAAGGGTAAGACAGTACACAAATACTGGGGAAGCCAACACAACTTGCCTAAGGCAAGGTCATATAAGCTCCATAGACATTTTCAAACTCCCTGAGTGACTGAATTACTGGGCTGAGGGCTGTGGGGCCACGGTTTCAGGGAACATCTAGTTCTACTGGCATAACATAGTTTATAAAGAAAGCATTCTACGTTCTACTTTGGTGAGTAGCGCTGGGGTCTTAAGAGCTTGTGAACGGCCATCTAAGATACTCCACTGGTCTCACCCCACTAGAAACAAGGGAGAATGAAGAAAACAACAGTGACAAGGGAAAGATTAATCCAAAGGACAAATGGACCACAGCTACCACAGCCTCCACCAGACCGAGTCTAGTATGGCTAGATGGTGCCCGGCTACCACCACCGACTACTATGATGGGAGTCACAATAGAGGGTCCTGGACAGAGCTGGAGAAAAATGTAGAACAAAATTCTAACTCACAAAAAAAGACCAGACTTACCGGCCTGACAGAGGCTGAAGAAACCCCGAGAGTATGGCCCCCAAACACCCTTTTAGCTCAGTAATGAGGGCATTCCCAAGGTTTATCCTTCAGCCAAAGATTAGACAGGCCCATAAAACAAAACGAGACTAAAGGGGCACACCAGCTCAGCGGCAAGGACTAGAAGGCAGGAGGGGGCAGGAAAGCTGGTAATAAGGAACCCCAGGTTGAGAAGGGAGAGTATTGACACATTGTGGGGTTGGTAATCAATGTCACAAAATAATATCTGTACTAACTGTTTAATGAGAAGCTAGTTTGTTCTGTAAACCTTCATCTAAAGTACAATAATTAAAAAAAAAAAAAACCCTGAACCCTAAAAATAATTCATTAAAAAAAAATTGCTAAGCAGAGCCAAGATGGTGGAACAGACAAACGCTTCCAGCGAGCCCTCTTTATAACAAAGACCCCCAAAAACAAGTGAAATGAGTATACTTGTGACAAGCTGGGAACCCTGAGCATCAAAGGCAAGCTTAGACAACAAACTGAGGGGCAGGAGGAGGATAAGATCGTTCAGAAGTGGAGAGGAGTTACCGGACCTGAATCGCCGGGAGCCCTCAGGCACCATTCCTGGAGTGGCGGCGGCAATAGCGGCGGCGGCAGTAGCGGCGGTGGCCGTAGCGGCGGTGGCCGTAGCAGTGGCAGCGGCGGTGGCAGCTAGTACTAGCATTCGGCAGCAGTTTCCTCAGGGAAAGCAGCCAGCCACACAGCCCACTCACACCTCTGGAACCTGAGGAGAACACCACTCTGGACAAAAGCTAAGTACCTGTGTCTATTTTACCGGACCCCCTCCCACCCCCAAGCCGGCACCAGCGGCTGAATCCCTGGGCCTGAGACAGACCCTGGTGAGCACCTAGAGCCATCCTCCTGGCCTTGGGGAAGGAAAAAATTTGCAACTGGGGGGAAAAGATAATTTCCTAGCTCCATTAACTGGGGGTGCTCAGGACAGAAGCGGCTCCTGTCCAGGCATAAACCGTCTGTGGACCTTGGGTACCTCTCCCTTCTGCATGCACCTGTGTGGGCCTATTTCAGGAGAATAGGCCCTTGTTAGCAAACTCCAACCATTTCAGCTTTGCAGTGGAGGTGGGTATTTCACGTTTCACATTGCTTTGCCTATTAAACAAGGTCCTCACCTACCCACATCAGGGACCTAAGGACTGGAAGCTCCGCTCAGGTCACCCAGCCACCAGCGACAGGGGTCCAAAGATAACTGGTACCTCCCAGTCCTTACAACCAAAAACTATGGGCGCCCATGGTCCCTCTGCAGAACCCACCCACCAGCATGCTCTAGGAAAGAGAGACGTGTTTTCCTCAGAGACACGTGGGGGCCAGTTTTCAGCCCCCTGCCTTGTTCAGAGCATGACCCCCTGCTACAATCAGATACGGGTATGCATGCCAATCACACCTGCCCCTCTAAGACTGTAGGACAGAGCCTGTACCACACACTTCATGATCAGCTAACTGGACACCCGAGCTGAATTCATACAAGAAAACTGAACGGACTCCTAGACTGATATACCTGATAACAGCTCTAGCCAGCTGAGGACAGGACACCAGAGCTCCAAAGGTGAAAATAATCAAGCTAGCTCACTCAAGCAACCCGTAGGGATATACCAAAACAAAACAAAGCAAGCAGCTATGACACAGTAGGCAAGCATAAACTGATACAATAACTTACAGATGGGTCGGAGACAACAGTCAATATCAAGTCACATAAAGAAACAGGCCATGATCACCTCAACAGGCTCTCAAAACAAAGAATCCAGGGATCTTCTGGACGAAAGTGAATTCCTGGAATTACCAGAGCCAGAACACAAAAGTTTAATATACAGAGCCCTTCAAGACATCAGGAAGGAAATGAGGCAATAGGCAGAACAAGCCAAGGAACACACAGATAAAGTGAAAAAATTAGAAACATAATACAGGAACATAATAAAAAGTTTAATAAGCTGGAAAAATCCATAGACAGACAGCACTCAGAAATTCAGAAGATTAACAATAAAATTACAGAAGTAGACAACTCAATAGAAAGTCAGAGGAGCAGAATTGAGCAAGTAGAAGCTAGAATTTCTGAACTCGAAGATAAATCACTTGGCAATAATATATTTGAAGAAAAATCAGATAAAATAATTTTAAAAAATGAAGAAACCTTAAGAATCATGTGGGACCCTATCAAGAGTGATTGGAGTACCAGAACAGGGAGGGATAACAAAAAATACAGAGAAAATTGTTGAATATTTGTTGGCAGGAAACTTCCCTGATATTGGGAAAGATGAGAAGATATCTATCCAAGATGCTCATCAAACTCCATATACGGTAGATGTTAAAAGAAAATCACCAAGACATATTATAATCAAACTTGCCAAAACCAAAGATAAAGAGAGAATTATAAGAGCAGTGAGGGATAAGCGAAAAGTCACCTACAAAGGAGAGCCAATGACAATAAGCTCAGACTACTCGGCACAAACCATGCAGGCAAGAAGGCAAGGGGATGACATATTTTAAAAAATTGAAGGAGAAAAACTGCCTGCCAAAAATCATATATCCAGCAAAACTGTCTCTCAAATATGAAGGTGAAATGAATACACTTCCAGATAAACACAAGTTGAGGGAATTCATAAAAACCAAACCAAAACTAAAAGAAATACTAAAGGGAGTTCTTTGGTTAGAAAATCAACAATATCAGGTATCAACCCAAGACTAGAACACTGGGCAGAGCAACCAGAAGTCAACCCAGACAGGGAAATCCAAAAAAACAAAGGAAGACTATTTTTAAAAAAAAGCTCAAAACATGGTAACAGCGATGTTATTGTATAAAAGAAGACAACATTAAAATGATAAAGAGGGACTAAGAAATATAATCATACACATTCCATATGGAGAGGAAGATACGGTGATACAAAGAAATACAAGTTAGTTTTAAATTTAGAATAATAGGGGTAAATAACAAGGTAACCACAAAGGAGACAAACTATCCTACTCATCAAAATAAAATACAAGGGAAAAACAGAGACTCAGCAGAAACAAAATCAACAACAAATATGAGGAAAGGACAATATATAAAGAAAATCTACTCAGCACACAAAATCAAGTGGGAAAAAGAAACTGTCAATACACAAAAAAAGACATCGAAATAATAGCACTAAATTCATACCTATCCATAATTACCCTGAATGTAAATGGACTCAATGCACCAACAAAGAGACAGAGAGTGGCAGAATGGATTAAAAAACAAGATCCGTCTATATGTTGCCTACAAGAGACACACCTTAGACTTAGAGACAAAAACAAACTAAAACTCAAAGGATGGAAAAAAATATATCAAGCAAACAACAATCAAAAAAGAGCAGGAGTGGCAATATTAATTTCTGACAAAATAGAACTTAAAGTTCAATCCATCATAAAGGATAAGGAAGGACACCATAGACTGATTAAAGGGACAATACAACAAGAAGATACAACCATATTAAATATTTATGCACCCAATGACAGGGCTGCAAGATACATAAAACAAGCTCTATCAGCACTGAAAAGTGAGATAGACAGCTCCACAATAATAGTAGGAGACTTTAACACACCACTTTCGGTGAAGGACAGGACATCCAGAAAGAAGCTCAATAAAGACACGGAAGATCTAAATGCCACAATCAACCAACCTGACCTCGTAGACATATACAGAACACTCCACCCAACAGCAACCAACTATACTTTCTTTTCTAGCGCACACGGAACATTCTCTAGAATAGACCACATAGTAGGCCATAAAGCAAGCCTTACAGAGTCCAAAACACTGAAATATTACAAAGCATCTTCTCTGGCCATAAGGCCATAAAAGTGGAAATCAGTAACGGGAAAAGAAATCAAACACTTGGGAACTGAAAAATACCCTGCTCAAAAAAGACTGGGTTATAGAAGACATTAAGGATAGAATAAAGAAATTCATAGAATCCAATGAGAATGAAAACACTTCCTATGAGAACCTTTGGGACACAGCAGAAACGGTGCTCAGAGGCCAATTTATATCAATAAATAAAAACAAGAAAGGGCCAAAATCAAAGAATTATCCCTACAACTTAAACAAATAGGAAGACAGCAACAAAAGAAACCTACAGGCACCAGAAGAAAACAAGTAATAAAAATTAGAGCTGAATTAAATGAAATAGAAAACAGAAAAACAACTGAAAGAATTAACAAGACCAAAAGCCGGTTTTTTGAAAAAAATCAACAAAATTGATGAACCATTGGCCAAACTGACAAAAGAAAAACATGAAAGGAAGCAAATAACCCAAATAAGAAATGAAAGGGGCGATATTACAACAGACCCAACTGAAATTAAAAGAATCATATCAGATTACTATGGAAAGCTATACTCAAATTTGAAAACCCAGAACAAATGGATGAATTCCCAGAAAAACACTACCTAGCTAAACTAACACAAACAGAGGTAGAACAACTAAATAGACCCATAACAAAAGAAGAGATTGAAAAGGTAATCAAAAAGCTCCCAACAAAAAAAGCCCTGGCCCTGACGGCTTCACTGCAGAGTTCTACCAAACTTTCAGAGAAGAGTTAACACCACTACTACTAAAAGTATTTCAGAGCATAGAAAAGGGCGGAATACTACCAAACTCATTCTATGAAGCCACCATATCCCTGATACCAAACCAAGGTAAAGACACCACAAGAAAAGAAAATTATAGACCTATATCCCTCATGAACGTAGATGTAAAAATCCTCAACAAAATTCTTGTTGTTGTTGTTAGGTGCTGTGGAGTCAGTTCCAACTCATACCGACCCTATGCACAACAGAACAAAACACTGCCCGGTCCTGCGCCATCCTCACAATCGCTATGCTTGAGGTCATTGTTGCAGCCACTGTGTCAATCCACCTTGTTGAAGGTCTTCCTCTTTTCCGCTGACCCTGTACTCTGCCAAGCGTGATGTCCTTCTCCAGAGGGATCAGTCAACAAAATTCTAGCCAATAGAATCCAACAACCTATCAAAAAAATAATTCACCATGACCAAGCGGGATTCATACCAGGTATGCAGGGATGGTTCAACATTAGAAAAACAATTAATGTAATCCACCACATAAATAAAACAAAAGACAACAATCACATGATTTTATCAATTCATGCAGAAAGGCATTTGACAAAGTTCAACACTCATTCGTGATAAAAACTCTCAGCAAAATAGGAATAGAAGGAAAATTCCTCAACATAATAAAGGCCATTTATACAAGGCCAACAGCCAACATCACCCTAAATGGAGAGAGTCTCAAAGCATTCCCACTGAGACTGGGAACCAGACAAGGATGCCCTTTATCACCACTCTTATTCAACATTGTGCTGGAAGTCCTAGCGAGAGCAATTAGGCTAGATAAAGAAATAAAGGCATCCAGATTGGCAAGGAAGAAGTCAAAGTATCTCTATTTGCAGATGACATGATCTTATACACAGAAAACCCTAAGGAATCCTCCAGAAAACTACTGAAACTAATAGAAGAGTTCAGCAGAGTATCGCGATACAAGATAAACATACAAAAATCAGGTGGATTCCTCTACACCAACAAAAAGAACATCCAAGAGGAAATCACCAAATCAGTGCCATTTACAGTAGCCCCCAAGAAAATAAAATGCTTAGGAATAAATCTTACCAGAGATGTAAAAGACTTATACAAAGAAAACTACAGTACACTTCTGCAAGAAACCGAAAGAGACTTACATAAGTGGAAGAACATACCTTGTTCGTGGATAGGAAGACTTAACATTATAAAAATGTCTATTCTACCAAAAGCCATCTATACATTTAATGCAATTCTGATCCAAATCCCAATGACATTCTTTAATGAGATGGAGAAACAAATCACCAACTTCATATGGAAGGGAAAGAGGCCCCGGATAAATAAGGCATTACTAAAAAAGAAGAACAAAGCGGGAGGCCTTTCTTTACCTGATTTTAGAACCTATTATACCGCCACAGTAGTCAAAACAGCCTGGTACTGGTACAACAACAGATACATGGACCAATGGAACAGAACTGAGAATCCAGACATAAATCCATCCACATATAAGCAGTTGATATTTGACAAAGATCCCAAAACAGTTAAATGGGGAAAAGACAGTCTTTTTAACAAATGGTGCTGGCATAACTGGATATCCATCTGCCAAAAAATGAAACAAGACCCATACCTCACTCGTGCACAAAAACTAACTCAGCATGGATCAAAGACCTAAATATAAAATCTAAAACGATAAAGATCATGGAAGAAAAAATACGGACAACATTAGGAGCCCTAATACATGGCATAAACAGTACACAAAACATTATAATGAATGCAGAAGAAAAACTAGATAACTGGGAGCTCCTAAAAATAAAACACCTATGCTCATCCAAAGACCTCACCAAAAGAGTAAAAAGACTACCTACAGGCTGCGAAAAAGTTTTAGCTATGACATTTCTGATCAGCACCTGATCTCTAAAATCTACATGATACTGCAAAAACTCAACTGCAAAAAGACAAATAACCCAATTAAAAAATGGGCAAAAGATATGAATAGACACTTCACTGAAGAAGACATTCAGGTCGCTAACAGATACATGAGGAAATGTTCACAATCATTAGCCATTAGACAAATGCAAATCAAAACCACAATGAGATTCCATCTCACTCCAACAAGGCTGGCATTAATCCAAAAAACACAAAATAATAAATGTTAGAGAGGCTGTGGAGAGATCGGAACAGTTATACACTGCTGGGGGGAATGTAAAATGGTACAACCACTTTGGAAATCAATTTGGCGCTTCCTTAAAAAGCTAGAAATAGAGCTACCACACGTTCCAGCAATCCCACTCCTTGGAATATATCCTAGAGAAATAAGAGCCTTTACACGAAGAGATATATGCACACCCATGTTTATTGCAGCTCTGTTTACAATAGCAAAAACATGGAAGCAACCAAGGTGCCCATTATCGGATGAATGGATAAATTATGGTATGTTCACACGATGGAATACTACGCATCGATAAAGAACAGTGAGGAATCTGTGAAACATTTCATAACATGGAGGAACCTGGAAGGCATTATGCTGAGTGAAATTAGTCAGTTGCAAAAGGACAAATATTGTATAAGACCACTATTATAAGAACTTGAGAAACAGTTTAAACTGAGAAGAAGACATTCTTTTGTGGTTACAAGAGCAGGGAGGGAGGGAGGATGGGAGGGAGAATTCACTAATTAGATGGTAGATAAGAACTACTTTAGGTGAAGGGAAAGACAGCACACGATACAGGGGAGGTGAGCACAATTGGACGAAACCAAAAACAAAGAGGTTTCCTGAATAAACTGAATATTTCGAAGGCCAGTGTAGCAGGGGCAGGGGTCTGGGGACCTTTCAGGGGACATCTAGGTCAATTGGCATAATAAAATCTATTAAGAAAACATTCTGCATCCCACTTTGATGAGCGGCGTCTGGGGTCTTAAACGCTAGCAAGCAGCCATCTAAGATGCATCAATTGGTCTCAGCCACCTGGATCAAAGGAGAATGAAGAACACCAAGGACACAAGGCGATTACAAGCCCAAGAGACAGAAAGGAGCACGTGAACCAAAGACTACATCATCCTGAGGCCAGAAGAACTAGATGGTGCCCGGCTACAACTGATGACTGCTCTGACAGAGAACACAACAGAGAACCCCTGAGGGACCTGGAAAGCTGTGGGATGCAGACCCCGAATCCTCATAAGACCAGACTTAATGGTCTGACTGAGACTGGAAGGACCCCAGTGGTCATGACCTCCACACCTCCTGTTGCCCCAGGACAGGAATCATTCCCGAAGCCAACTCTTCAGACATGGATTGGACTGGACAATGGGTTGGAGAGGGATGCTGGTGAGGAGTGAGCTTCTTGGGTCTGGTGGACACTTGAGACTATGTTGGCATCTCCTGCCTGGAGGGGAGATGAGAGGGTGGAGGGGTTAGAAGCTGGAGAAATGGACACGAAAAGAGAGAGTGGGCTGTCTCATTAGGGGGAGAGTAATTGGGAGTGTGTAGCAAGGTGTATATGGGTTTTTGTGTGTGAGACTGACTTGATTTGTAAACTTTCACTTAAAGCCCAATAAAAATTATTAAAAAAATATGTATATATTGCTTTTCTCTCTTTGCCCAAGCATAAGGATCACCAGTACCATACCAACATGGATCACACTAGTCTCTCTGTGTGTACAATCTGACCAGCTCCAAAGGTAAAGCCAAAACGAAAAACCAAACCAAGATTTCCAAGGCCGTAATCCTGATGGAAGCAGACTGCCACTTATTTCTCCTGCAAAGCAGCTGGGGGGTTCAAACCACCAACTCTTCGGTTAGCAGTCAAGCACTTAACCACTGTGCCACAGGGCTCCCAAGGTAAAGCCAGGCCTCCCAAAATACCAGAAAAAATATAACAGACCCCAGCTCATCTCAAGCCTGGTTTCTTGGAACTTTTCAAACTACTGTGAATTCTCTAAGACTACCTAGACCAAGTTTCTCAACCACAGTGCTACTGACATTTTTGTCTGAATAATTCTTTGTTGTGAGGGGCTATTCTGTGCATTGTAGAATGTTTAGCGGTACCCCTATAGATGCCAGTAACAGCCTCCTCCTCAGTTGTGACAACCAAAAACGTCTCTAGATATTGTCAAATGTCCCCAGGGGGAGGGGAGGGAGAACTACCCCCTGTTAAGAACTACTGACGTAGACCAATGCTTGAATGACATATAAATCACTTGGGAATTTTATTAAAATGCAGATTTTGATTCAGTAAGTCTCAGGTGGGGCCTGAGATTCTGCATTTCATAAAGGATACCATTTTAAGGACTAATTTTTTTTTCAATGGTTCTGAAAACTGAGTATATTACTTTCAAGAATCATATTTTTCAAGTCTGTGTATCTCATACCAAATTATTTTTAGGTAAAAATGACATGATGTCTGGGATTTACTTTGAAATACCTCAGCTAGAAAGGCTAGCGCGGCATAGTGAAAACTGACAAATTGTTAACTGTTGAAGCTGAATGATGAGTACATGGCGGTTCATTATCATTATACTATTCTCTCTACTTTTGTGGGTGTTTGAAAATTTCTAATAAAAGTTTAAGAATAAATTTTACGTATCTGAAATACAGTCTTCTATTAAAATAATCTGAAAGAAAAAGTCATACAATTTTTTTTAAGGCTTTTTAGGTTGTTTAAATGAAAACTTTAAAATGAAGACTAAGGCCCTGACATATCTTGCAGCAATTCCCAATTATTGCCATTCCCTTAAAGGCTTTATCCATGAAAAAGTAAATTATACTTCCACTTTCCAGACACATTCCAGAACACCTTTGTTCATTAGGATTTCTTTTTATCTCCTCCTTACTGAAAAGAATTATGGTTTAGCAAAGTATGTTTAATAAAAAAAAAAAAGTTGTTGTTTAAGGCCTTAGAAGTTAGAAAACAGAAAAAAATAAATACAAATCATAGATAATGGAAAACGTAGTACTGAACCAGGATCATACCATGGCTGGGTATGATCCCTATCAGCCATGTTAGATGACACTCAGAGACAACTGTGAACGCCCCTATCTCCAGAGAAACCACAAGTATGATGTAAGCATCAGAAAGAGCTCAAATGACCCCACACAAGATACCACGATAATGATTTCAAAGTATTTGGTTCATAAGCTTGAGGCTAATATGGCGCTACAGGGTTGCTTTTAGGTTAAGGACAAACCTGCTTTGTGTTTACCACACTTCTACAGCAGAATCACAGTTGCATGTTTAAGAGCTTTAACCAAACCAAATCCACTGCCATCGAGTCAATTCCGACTCATAGCGACACTGTAAGAACAGAACGACCCATAGGGTTTCCACAGTGGTAATCTCTATGGAAGCAAACTGCCACATCTTTCTCCCACAGAGCAGCTGGCGGGTTTGAACTGCTAACTTTTAGCAGCCAAACGCTTTTAACCCCTGTGACACCAGGGCTCCAAAGAGCTTTAAAGTAGTCAAAATTGTGATTCTGTCAATTCTCTGTGGGCTAGCTTGTTTTGTTTCTTAATTCTTTTTCCACTACAATTCTCTTTAATCAATGTCTTAAGTGTAGAGTGTTCATTTTTCAAAAGGATACCCAGCAGACATCAGAAAAGAGGTGAAAGAAGCCTCGGTGGCACAGTGGTTAAGCAGCTTGGCTGCTAACCAAAAGACTGGTGATTCAAACCTACCCAGCAGCTCCAAGGGAGAAAGACCTAGCAATCTGCTCCCGTAAAGATTACAGTCTTGGAAACCCTATGGGGGCAGTTCTATTTCCATGTTCTAACTGACTCAATGGCTCCTAACCACAACAACATACAAAAGTCAGAATTTACACAGCACTCTTGCTAGAAACAGATATCTATTTCTAAACAGAAAAGAGCTGAGTGGAAATCATACATAAATAAAAAATAAATGTAATATTTACACCCATGATAATCATAGATCTGAAAATATTATACTCTTTTAATGTACTGATGAAATAAAGAATAATGAAACAAAAATATATTACTTTCAAATTCATGTCATATTTCTTACCAGTGAAATTAAATCCTCCATTGTTTGTCTGTTGTTTCTGTGGTGTACAGAAAGTTCCGTTACACAATCTTCATCAAGGTGAATAAACTACAAAAAAGATTAACAAAAATGTACAAATGTATTCATTGTTTTGAAGTTTAAAAACCAGCACAATTACTTTTCAAATCAAACACCAATATGTGAAAACAACATGAGTTTGTTGAACTCTTAGGTAAGAATCAACATTCACCATACATTTTTAAAATGTAAGCAAATTAACAATAAGTATATCAAGAAGACGAGCTCTTTCCCAGCCTTTCACAGTCTCTACCTCATCTGATCAACCGTTAAAATTCAGTTATGTAGACAAGGGATGATGTACTCCTTCCCTAGTCTAAGACCTGCATTGGCATTTTCATCAAAGAGCAGTGTCCATGCATCTGAAATCAGTGGCTATACAATAGACTGCTAAAAGAGTGGCTCAGATTTGTGGCCTACAGTACTCAGGGTATGTTCAGCTTCAGCACAACCCAAGGAGCCCTTATGATGGTGCCACAGACGCTGCCCAATATACACAACATGCCGCAAGGTACTAGCAAAGCGCAATTTAAAAAGGAGGAGGAAGAGATGAGAAGGACAGTTTCTAAAGAAGCTTCAGTTTTGCTTAAGGGTATAAATTATCCAGGTATTTTGATCCCTGCATAATAGGACCTCACCCAGGAAAGGTCCAGCCTGGACCTGAAAAAAAAAAAGAGTTCAGAAGATCACACCAGAAGAGAAATCAGTGGGAAGGTAATTTTGAAGTCTGTCTTTCCAGTAAAAGAATTCTCTTCACAGCGGTCTCAATAAGCGAAACTTCATCTTCTGCTTAAAGCCCTCTTATTTAGGGAACTCAGAACAGCTGGAATGGTTAGCATCTTCCTCCTGTGCCTGAGGTTTGTTTCCCTGTGATCACCACCCACTATAAGTTGGTATAACCTGATAGCTAACAGGCTTGGGAATTTGACCTTGGTTTTTATTGTGACATCACTTAATAACCATGTGATCTTAAGCCTGTTGCTATACTTCTCCAAACCTCAGTTTCATCATCTGTAAAATGGAATGCCTAGTATAACATGTACACAGTAGATCTTCACAAAATGGTCATAATTTTGCCCTCTGGGATCACATAGAATAAGTCTATTTCCTCTTTAAGAGTCTTTTAGAAATTTAAGTATCTCTATCATAAGCAATCTTTCCTCTTGAAGTTTTTTTCTTTTCCTGTTCCTTCAACCACCGCTTTTATGATTAACTCTCCTCACCGTTCTCACCCTTTCTTTAGATCACACATTTTAGGTTGTCATGACCCTCAAGGTGAGATACTAAGAACCTAACGTGCCAAGAGAGGCCTGCCCAGCACAAAGCAGTGCAATATCATGACCTTCCCTTATTCTAGACACCATACTTGTAACATGGGGCTCAAAGAAAGCCATGCTGCACCATGAAAATACAGACAATGACCTCCATGACTGGTTGGTATAAGCCCAGCCTCATGGGTTACAGAGAACACGAAGATCTCAAAAGTTTGTACTAGTGGCACTGTAAATGTCCAAAATGCTAAGAATGAATTTTCATTGTGTCACGTTGACTTTGGCAGCTCCCAGAACTGTACATTCCTCCCAGTTGGATACCTTCTTTTTGACATCATCATGCTCAAGTGAGAAGGGAAGGATTCCTAGGGTTGCCTCCATGATCTTAAGCTACCCGTTCCCCCACCGCCAAAAAAAAAAAATCCTTCTTTCTTTCCCATAGGCTCCTGCCCTGTGCCTTTACCACAAGATGTGTGTAGGTCGCAACAACAAAAAAATAAATAAAATTTAATACAAAAGGAAACCCTACAGACAGGAAATAAAAAAAAAAGTGTACAAAAGGGAAGAACGGTAGGAAGGATTATGAGAGACAAGACTAAAGAGAAAGGATAGTGAATATCAGGGTCCTGTGCTGACAGCAGAGCCCTGGTAGCACAGTGGTTAAGAGCTCAGCTGCTAACCAAAGGTCATCAGTTTAAATCCACTAGCCACTCCTTAGAAGCCCTATGGGGCAGTACTGCTCTGCCTATGGGGTTGTCATGAGTTAGAGTCAACTCAATGGCAATGGGTTTTTGGTCTATGCTATCAGCAAGAAGGCCTGGTGGCACAGGGTTAAAGCACTTGGCTGCTACCCAAAAGGTTGGCGGCACAAACCCACCAGCTGCTCTGTGGGAGAAAGATGTGGCAGTCTGCTCCTGTAGAGACTAGAGCCTAAGAAATCCTATGGGGCAGTTCCACACTGTCCTCTAGGGTCACTATAAATCAGAATCGACTCAATGGCAACGGGTTTACGCTCACAGCATGTAAGTAAGTATGGGGTGGGCAAGACACCAAAGTCTGAAAAACATGGCTTATTTCAAGCTGGTTTTCCACAGAGGCTCGATACGTTGTTTGAAGTGCTCTGAATTACCAGCCACACATGTTCAAGTTAAATTAAGTACAAAAATGCGTACCGAAAGCTAGCCAATTATTTTGGATTATCTGTGCCTACCACATCTCCTATTCACTAGGGCAGAAAATGGAACTCACTGTAACTTCTATTCAATACAACACGTGGGTATAAGACCTGTGTGTGAAAATGGTAGGAGGAGACCATGCATAAAGTTACAGAACAGCACCTACACCTGAAATATCCAAGTAAATCTGAATTATTTTTTATAGTCCACTCTTGATGAAACACAATACTGAGGGAGAAAATCAAATACTTCAAAAGGCAAAAATAATCCCTCATAGCTCTTCTGTACATAACTCATTTGATCCTTGCAACAGCTCTGTGAAGCAGGAAAGGCAGATGAATGACATAAGATGTAAAAGCACTCTATAAATGGCAAAACGTGACCCAAACACACATAAGAGATTGTCGTTAGAATTCCCATATTAGAGCTGAGAAAATGAAAACTCAGAAAAGTTAAAACGATCTACCCAAGACTGGCATTTTTCATTCCTAGCCCAGGGTTTTTCCAACCACACCACGAAACCACTCTCCATGACTCTGCTCCAAGTAGCGGTTCCAACAGAGACCAGACAAGCAATGCTTGTCGCAATGGCTCTAGATACGTAGGATACAGGCCCTGAACTTGAACTAGTTGACCTATAAGATCCATTCACCTCTGGAGCCCTTCTGTCTGGTTCAGATCTTGGCTCTACACTTCCTAGTTGGTCAAGTTACTTAATCACTCTGTGTCTCAGTTCCTTCATCTGCAAAATAGGGACAATAATAGTACTTTCATCAGAGTATCTATTTGAGTGGTGCGAGAATTAAATGAGTTAATAAACATAACAAACATAAAAAAAAAAAAAAAACCCTGACAACTAAAGGTATTATTCTAAGGGTTCTGTCTATATTATATTATAGATAATATACAGAGAGCCTAACTATAATAGCGTATTATTCCATTATGGTAAGTACTCAATATATTAGAAGTTATTATATTAAAATGTAAAGAAAATTTCATACCCTTTTCGGAACACTCAAAATTTTATATATTTTACCTTATACTGTGTCCCAATTAAAAAAACACTTTTGTTACTGAAATCAGAGACTTACTTCATTTTGGCGTCTGTTCTATTGCATACAGCTGTGCATTCTATCCAATTAGTATCCATGGCTAAGAAGACATGCGAAGCCCTCCCACACATGGAGAAATGATGACCCCCAATGGCTGAATGCAGGCATTTGTACCACCCACTCTCTCCACCTCACAAGGGCACATCACAGCTACCCTGGCCCTGCTGCTGCACTGCTCAGATACCAGCACACTCTGCTGCTCTTAGCCTACCAGTGGTGATAGCTGTTAGACTCAAGTTGTAGTTCTAAATGAATTTGCTCCATATATATTAAAGATGTCATAAGGGCCACAGGGACTATGGATAAGAGAAATTATAGGCAATGACAGCCATAGCAGCATCAGGACAGGCTTTAGCTCAGGTTGCATGGCTAACACAGTGGGCAAAATAGTGAGAAGGGGCTAGAAGCAAGCACAGTCTATTTTTTTCCAAGACCCTCTACCAGCTAGCCATTGGGAACAGTATGTTTACAGGTGTGATTATTCCAGAAAGCAAATACCTTCACAGCTGTACCAAGTCTATACCGTGGTATGTGTGAGACATACCTCTGTTCTGTTGACCCACACACATGCCCTATTCCACTGCAGAATCAAGGAGAACGGAAGTGGAATGCCTGTCTGCTGTCTCCCTCCTCATTTTTTACCACCACAGACAGGTTCCTCTATTCTCTACTGTTCAGAAAACAGACTCTAATCCCAGACTGCCTGGTTTCAAATCCTAACTCTACCACTTAATCACTATGACTATGTAACCTCTCTGTATTACTTAAGCTCTTTATGCCTGGGTTTCCCCATCCATAAAGGCTGTCAAGTTGATTCCAACTCATAGCGACCCTGCAGGGGATAATAATTGTACCGACCTTGAAGGTTACAACTTCCATAGTGGCTCTGGGCTTTGCCACATGACTTACTTTGGTCAGTGGGGTATCAGCAAGGATGAGGGAAACAAAGACTTGGGAAAGTGCTTGCACTCTGTCTCCTGTGCCATGAGACCAGAAGAACTGGATGGTGCCTGGCTACCATTAATGAATGTTTTGAGCTATGATCCTGTAGAAGAATCCTGATCTAAAGGAGGGTAAACTGGAACGGAATTTCAAATTCTCAGTGGAATCCAGACCTCCTGGAGCTATTGAGGTTGGATGAAGACCTGAAACTATTGTCCTGAGAAAATCTTTAAACCTTAAACCTCAAACCAAAACTTTCCCCTGAAGTCTGCTTTGAATCAAATAGGTTAGCTTAATTAGTAAAGTATGTCTGCCTTGAGCATGTGCTCTTTCACAGATTTATTTATGTGGGATCAAACTGACAACATCTGGAAAAGTCAGATGAGAAGCTTAGGGGGCAATGAGTTTATGCTAGTGGTAGTGTAATACTTTGGAAAAGGATAGCGAGAACAGTTACACAACTTGACGAATATAAATAATGTCACTGAATTGTACACATAGAATTTGTTGAAATAGTGTATCTTTTGCTGTGTATATCTTCACCAAAATAATTAATTAAATTTAAAAATGCTTGCACATTAGGGCTTGCCCTCTTGCTTCTTTTGGAATCCACCTGCCATGTCAAGAGACATGTGGCCCAGCCAACAACCAGCACAAACAGCCAAACTTTTGAGTAAAGCTTAGGCCATTCAGCCCCAGTCAAGTCACCAGATGACTACAGACACATGAGTGACCCCAGGCAAGGCTGGCACAAGAATAGTCGAACTAGTCTAGTCCAAACTACTGGTACACAAAATTGTAAGTAAATAAAATTATTATTGTTTTAAGCCACAAAATCTGGGGGTGGTTTTTCATGCAGCAATAGTTAACTGATATACAAATTATACATATCCTTTGATAACATTCACATTTTTATCAAATTCAGAATTAAAAATTCTTTTTTGAAACATTAATGTAGGAATAATTATTAAAATAATTGCTTAAACTTATATAGCACTTTGTGTTTTTCACGTTCTTTACTATTACAGAAGATCTCAAGGTGCTAAGGGCAAAACTATTTTTATCATAATACTAAGATGCTATGTTTCACAGTGTTGACATTTGCACTGATGAATCAAAAGCAATAAGGCATAAAACTGTTGGCGCCTTAGTACAAATCAATGCAGGGGCACCAAACTGTGGCTAAGATTGCATTCTTTGCCACTTTGCCATGCACTCACAGTTAAAAAAAAAAAAAAAAAAAAGGTCAGTTTCAATTAAGAATACCCTTGATGAAGCAATAAAAAGTATTAATTTTATCACATCTCAGCCTTGAGTACACATCTTTTTAATATTCTGTATGTCAAAATGGAAAGTACGCATGACGTACTCTTGCTGTATATAGAAATATGATGGCTTTCTGGAGGGAAAACACTTGTATGACTGAGCTATGAGATGGAATTAGCCATTTTTGTTTTTCCAAAATACAACATTTTTACTTGAAAGAACACTGACAAACTATGGTTATTTGGAACTGGATATCTGGCTGACATTTTCTCAAAAAAGAACAGTAAACTTGTCACTACAAGGAAAACAACTGCTGATATTTGTCACCAATGATATAATTTGGGCTTTCAGGGAAAAATTAGAATTTTGGAAAACTTCCATCTGCCACACAAGCTTGAGAGTTTTCCAATATTTAAAGCCTTTTCTGAGATCAGTAGTAATATCAAGGAATGTAAATTTTAGATAATATATAATGAAATGTGACAATCTTTGGAAGATTTATATAACTCAAGAACCAATTTTCCAGACAATCAATGCATAATGTTACAGAATCAGGCATGAGAAAAAGATGCATTCAAAATACAAGGCCGACCAACGGATTTTAATGACAGAGTACAAAATGTTCACTGATAATGGTTTCAGATTCCACGTGCAACTAATATTAAGAAACTTGCATCTGTCAAGTTTTCGTGGATTATCAGAGAATATCCCCAGTTATCTGAAGAAACTATTAAAATACGTCACCCTTTTCTAACTAAATTATCTAGGTGAGGCTGCAAACTCTTCATAAACTTCAACCAAAACAACATATCCAAACAAACTCAATACAGAAGCAAATGAGTACCCAGATGTCCTCTATTAAGCCAAATATTAAAGAGATTTCCAAGGGTGCAAAACAATGCTTTTCTTCTCACCAAATTTATATTTATTTTTCACAAAAATATTTTACTTGATAATATATAATGGGTTTATTGCTGTTACTTTTAAATGATCCCAAGACCCCCAGAACAGTGTTCACAACCCTCACAGCAATAAGAAACACCTGGGAGCTTTTAAAAACACACATTAATTATTCTGGGGACCTCCCCGCCACTTCTTTTTTTTTTTCTCTAATATCCCAAGTGATTCTCATTTGCAGCCAGGGTTAAGAACCACTGTCCTAGAGATTAGCATGCAAATATATAGTAAGGTTTCAAGTCTCCCAAACACCAATCTGATGAGATAAGTCTACGAAACGCATTTTCTTTTACGTTTCGACCACATCACTGTAGGTCTTGAATTCACATAAATCTCACACAAAGTTAAAAAATTCTACTAGATCTCATTTTACTTACAGGATTCTTGCTCTGCCACTCAACAGGACAGTTGTAATCTTGCATGATCCAGGGATGGCTCAATAGATTTTTCACAGAAATCCGTTTCTTTGGGTCCACCTAGTGGCCATTGAGAAGTAGCCAGAGATAAATGCTTCAAATAAAGAACATAAGAACACCTTTCCTCCTGAGAACTCAAAATTCATCAGAACAGATGTAAACTTTTATCACCACAAAAATGCTGTCAAAGACCTTAAAATGGCCTTGAAATAAATTCTTTTAAAAAGCAAATAGAGGCAAGAAAACTATAGCAACCAACATAAGCTTAGAAGATAAATGTTTAACAAACATGAACTTCATTGGTATGGACATTATTCATGAGGTTCAGTCAATCTATTGTTATGATGTAATAGTCTTTTGCTGGAAAACCTATTCATAGGAAATATTCACCAATTTAATATTCGAGCAGCCACAATGCAGGGCATTCAGATTGAATACGCAATCTCTCCCTCCAATGAGCTTACAATCACGCAGAACAAGTTGAAAAGCATACCTTTCTTTTCCATTTGTAATTTTCAAATTAATCATCAAAGATTAAGTTTTTTGGAGTCTACTGCAAAGGGTAAGGCGTTTTCAATCTCATTATCAAGATTTGGTGGCCTAGCCCTACTTAATCAAGGTGGGTGAGCTTGAGGTAAGTTATGAATAAAAGGTGGATGTGGCTTAATAATGGAAAAACTGGAAGATATTTTGAATATATAATAATAAAAAAAAAATACTGCACTAATAAGATACTCCTATTTTCAAAATGCTTCCTATCAATCTCATTTTATCCTCGTAACACTACCTAGCAGTGAAGCCAGGCTCAGAAACCCCATTTTACAGATCGGAACAGGCTAGGTGGTTTGATGATTGGTAGGGTGGATACCTGGTCTTCAGCTCTTCTTTCAGCCTTAGAGGTTCATTACGGTAATCAGTGGTTCTCAAAGTGCGGCCCCAGGGCCAGGAGCAAAAGCACCATTTTAGAGCTCATTAGAAATACAAATTCTCACCCCAAACCTGTTGAATTAGACATGGTGGGGCTGGGGGCGGGGAGCAATTTGTTTTAACAAGCCCACCTGGTGATCCCAAAACACAGTAAAGTTTGCGCACCACTGCACTAGATCATAAGACTCACTCAACTGTCAGCTCTTTCAAGCATTTATTCAGTATCTACTATACCTCTAATGTGCACAGGTAGAAATGAGAAAAAGGAAGAGAACAGAGCAATAGTTGGTTGATAGAAAACAGACAGAGCTCAAGAAAAAAATAAGAAAAACCATGTCAGAAAAGACATAGGGTAGGGGTGTAAAAAAAAAAGTAGAGTTTACAGTATAATTAAGAAAGGATTAAATAGAGGATATTTGCAAAGTAGATACGATTAATGGAATTTTTTAAGCTAACAGATTATGGTGCTATCCTCTAAGGCATAGTAGGATCATAGACAATGGTGCTATCCTCTAAAGTGTAGTAGCATCATAAACCCATTGCCATTGAGTCAATCCTGACTCATGGCAACCTATGAGACAGAGTAGAACTGCCCCATTCAGTTTCCAAGGAGTGCCTGGGGGATTCGAACTGCTGACGTTTTGGTTAGCAGCCGTAGCTCTTAACCACTATGCCACCAGGGTTTCCGGTAGCATCACAGACATCTTAAAGTTGGATCAAATAACTATAATAGATTTCTATTATGTAAAAAAAAGTAATAAATTTTACCTGCAGCATTTGTTGGAGAAGTAAAATACTACTGGGAGAGAGCCACTTAGGAACCTCATATTTCCCTTTCTACAAAAAAAAAAAAGAACACATTTAAGAGATTTAGGTTCAATCAGCCTTGACACAAATTTCTAAGGTAACAACATGCTGGAGGTTTACCACCAGGCTTGAAGACTTCACTCAACTATAAAGTTTGGTAAACATGATTAATAACATAAAAATCTACTTCTTACCTTAAAGAACATAAAGCATTAGATTAAATACTATTATCACCTGTAAATTATCTACATATCAAAGTTGGACTGGAGCACAGAGAACATAAGAGTGGAAAACATACATGGTTTAGAATCTGCAGTGTTTTTTAGATGCTTTGGCCAACTCTCTGGGACTCAGCAGTATGTCACAGTGGCTTTGTGACTGGCCCTGACAGACCCAGTTGCCCCCATTCTCATATCTGAGTTTCTCCTTATTCCTCAGACCAAAGCCTCTCATAAATCAGATCCTGGGCGCCTGACTTGTTCTCTTTCTTGACAAACTGCCCATTTGCCTAGTCTCTCAAATATTTTAGTTTGCTCTTGCCAAGAATAATAAAGACCAGCCTGAGAACAAGAACCCTCCCCTTGCTTACACTGATCGAGGTCATGACCTGCCTCAACCTCCAGTGACAACCTGTTCCTGGAGTGTCCTCTGACACGCTTAACTCGCTGGTCAGGACGCCCTTGTAGTCCAGTGGGTCTTCCCTCATGCTGACTGTAGACTCATTTGCACCTTACTCTCTGGATACCACCGATAAGGGCTTAACTTCCTTGCATTACCTCTTCCTTGCAGCACCTGCCCTGCCTCAGGTGTAAGTCTGGTTCTGAGCTCTACTCCAACACGCAGATAACAGGCCCATAACCAGACCAATCAGAAACAGTATGCCTTCACAATTAGTCCAAAGGACAAAAGGCCCACATGAACCACAGCCTCCTCTACCTTGAGAACAAAAGAACAAGATGGCGCCTGGCTACCACTACTGACTACGGACCACTCTGACCAGGATCACAATAGAAGGTCCCACTTAGAATGGGTAAAAAATGTGGAACAAATTTCAAAACAAAACAAAAAAAAAAGACAAGACTTACTGGTCTGAAAGAGACTGGAGGAACCCCCAAGACTACTGCCCTAAAATGACCTTCTAACTTGGAACTATAGACACTCCTGGAGGCTACATTTCAGCCAAATAATAGACAGGGCTATAAAATAAACAATAACACCCGTGAAGGACGTGAGACCAAAAGGGTAATGTTTTCCCAAAACCAAAGATGAGAAGACAGGAAAGGACAGGGAAACTGGACTAATGGAAATAGGGAACCCAAGGTGGAAACGGGAAGAGTCCTGACACATTGCAGGGATTGCAACCAATGTCACAAAACACTTTGTGTAAGAATCATTGATTGGAAAATTAATTTGCTATGTAAACTTTCACCTAAAGCACAATAAAATGTTAAAAAAAAAAAAAAAGGCAGAAACTGCACGAAGCATGTAAATTTAAAAAAAAAGAAATAGTATACCTTCAAATTCAGAAACTATCATCCAAAACAAGTGTTCATAACTAAAAAGTCATTTCAACAGAAATTAGATGTAAAAGTAAATATTGAGACCAAAGTACTGAATGAGATGTCCACCAGACTGATTCCAAATTCTTTTATGCTGTTTTTTATCATCCCATTTTGAATTAATAAAATATATTTTAATATATCCCCTGTGCTATAAGCTAGGACCACAGAAATAATCCTATCTGGAAAAAGACAGAGAAAACAAGCGAATGAGAAATGGTATTTGGCACGTTGGAAACTGCCATGGATCTAAAGTCAGACACTATGTTTAAATCCCAGTTTCGCCTCTTAATAGCTCAATGAACCTGTACACGTTAATCTCTGTTTCCTATAGGATTTTAGGTGGCGTTAATTGTTTTATAGGTAGTAATAATACTTGTAGTAGTAAGTAGCTAACAGTTAACGGGGTTCTTTCTGTGTGCCTGGCCCCATGCTTTGTATGTATTAAATTACTGAATCCTACCTAGCAACAATCCTATGGTGTAGGTACTATTATACTTGTTTTTACAGATGACGATACTGAGGCACAGAGAGGTTAAATAGCTTGTCCAACAATTAATACCACCTATAGAGTTTTGTTTTGTTTTTTTTTTATAGAGTTACAGGAAACGCTGGTGGCATAGTGGTTAAGAGCTACAGCTGCTAACCAAAAGGCCGGCAGTTCAAATCCACCAGATGCTCCTTGGAAACTCTATGGGGCAGTTCTACTCTGTCCTTTAGGGTCGCTGTGAGTCGGAATCGACTCGACAGCAACAGGTTTGGTTTTTGGGGTTCTTAAGATTATAGGAGCCCTGGTAGCACGGTGGTGAAGAGCTCAGCCGCTAACCAAGAGGTCGTCGCTTTGAATCCAACCAGCCGCTCCTTGGAAACACTAAGGGGCAGTTCTACTCTGTCCTAGTGGGTTGCTATGAGTCGGAATCGACTCTACAGCAATGAGTTTACAGGATTATAAAAGGAATAAAAGAGAATTATGTGAAAGCACTAACTACCATGCCTTGTACATACGAAGCACTCAATAAATGTTGAACATGAAATAAATAGGAGAGTGAGATAGGGATACTCGAAGAAGTAGTGGACTAGAAAAGGAAATGTTGGCCAAGAGGGATATATGTCAGAGTGCTAAATACTCAGTAAAGGATAAAGCCATTCTGAAGAATGTCATACATCCTCCCAAGTGAAATTTGCCCCACTGCAGCTGCTCATATCACCTCCTGAAATATACCCACCCTCTTTCCCTGTTTAGACAGACATTTCTGTAGAGTGCCATCCACAAGCAAGTTATGAGGCCTGTGACCAGTCACCACCCCCTGACTTTTCCCAGCTCCATCCTCTGCACTGAAATACCAGCAGAAATCAAGTCCAGGGTTGAGTTCTGCTGCCAGGCTTACTCCAACCTCTTATTTGCACACAGTACTTTAAAATGTACAAAACACTTGTATATGTATTTTATCCTTGCAGTAGGCAGGATCAACAACATCACACAGATGAAGAAACTAAGTCCTTGGGAGATTAAATTACTTGCTCAACATACAGGGCATTGGCTCTCAATCCAGGGTGATTTTGCCTCCCAGGCAACATTTGGCAATTTCTGGAGACATTTTTTATTGTCACGACTAGGGGAGTACTGGAGTCCCAGTGGTGCAGTGGTTAAGAGCTCGGCTGCTAACCAAGAGTCAGTAGTTCAAATCCACCAGTCGCTCCTTGGAAACCCTATGGAGCAGTTCTACTCTGTCCTATAGGGTTGCTTTTAGTCGGAATCAACTCGATGGCAAGGGGTTTTTGGTTAGGGGGGTACTACTGGCATTTAGTAGGTTAAGACCAGGGATGCTGCTAGACATCCTACAATGCACAGGACATCCCCCACAACAAAGAATTTTCTGTTTCAAGATGTCAATAGTGCTGAAGCTAAGAAACCGTGTTATAGAGCAAAAAATGGGTAGAGATAGGACGACTAGAAAAGAGAGCCAGTGCTTTTTCTATTATATTGTGCTGGAAGGTTCAAGGAAGTCTAGAAGTAGATAAGACAAAAGGTCCCTTATGTAAACATTAAAATATACACCCAAAGACCAAACAGAAAAGACCCTGAGGAGGACAATTCTGCTGAGGAAAAGCAACTCCACAGAAGGCCCTGTGTCAGCCAGGCTGTGCCCCTTAACCCTTGTTTCTTGTTATTTATTGTCATGACTAGGCCAGTACTGCCCCCCTAGTTGTGACAATAAAACTTTAACCCTTGTTCCAAAGCTGGAGCTTTGGAAGATTCTCATTTGTTTATTTAGGGAAGGATTACCTTATAAACAAGAACAAGTAATGGGTAAGAGAGAAACTCAAGTTGGCGGGAGTGGGAGGATCTGGGGGCTAAGCAAAATAATACTGGGAATTCTGCCGGGCATGAAATTGTTCATTCTTCATAAGGTCCTAAGAAAGGCAGGTGGCCTCTCAACATATAATCACAGTACTACAGTCAACTTTATAATTGTAAAATATAATCTCAGAAGGAGACAACTGGCTCATTTTCTTTAAGATTATAAATTATACTTGTTAGAAAGTAATTTTGCTTTAAAGCTACTCAAATTTCATTTACTGAACTATTTATACTTTCCTAATATTTGTGTACCCAGAAGTGGAGTGCCATCATGCTTGTCCCTGAATACAGTGATGGCAAATGAATATAGGTGACATTAATGAGAGTAATGCTCAATCTATTAGTAATCACAGGAAACTGCAGTTGAGCATTTTGCTTAAAATAGTCAACAAATGCAAAAGATAAACGAGGGCTGCCTCTTAAATAAGAGTTACATACAGTGTGTCAAATACTGCTCAGCTTTTCAATCAAACCAGGAAGAACAGAGGGAAGTGTTATTCCCAAGTGAGGAATTTTAGAGCATTCTAGGCAAAGATACATACTGCATGCAAGTGATACGACACCTTAATTAGATTCAACCAGCAGACTGTATTACACTACGACTCGGAACAATAGTTCTGAGCTAAGATTACAATAAATTTCAAAATCTATAATGTGTGAAATTAAATTCCACAATAATGCATAAAAGTCCTAATTTGAATCAATTTTCGAATTGCAAATACATGAAAAACTAAAAAATGAAATTCAGAGTAGTAGAAACAAAGAATATACAGTATTGGTAAATAATATTAATTAGGGAGGCTAAATCCCTACCGGACAAGAATTAGACGTTTTCTACCATATTCATTCCACTACTACAAAGATACATGATTTGCCAAAAATATCAAAACTTGAATCTAACATCTACTACTAGGGTATAACACTTTTATATTATTTTAAGGTAACCCTCCTCCCCCAAAAGATTAATCCACCACCCACTAGATACACTCAAATAAAAACACTGAAGTTAGTATGTTGGTACATTCACCTTGTATTGATGAAACAACACATTAATAATTAATAGCATTAATTCCATGGCTGCCATATGAATGTGAACTTGCAGTAACAACAAATGAAGGCAAAGAAATAACACAGAGGCTTAAGATCTAGACAGGTTAAAAAAATAAAGAAAAGCTTAGAGTTAAGTAAGTAAATTAGGAACACCACAGATACAACTTAGTTTAATTTCAGTGGAGTATTAACAATCATTTATTTTATCTTTGTGGATAAGACTGAAAACTCTTGGTTAGGTATACAACCAAGATCCAAAAAACCAAACGTACCATTGAGTCGAGTCTGACTCATAGCGACCCTATAGAACAGAGTAGAACTGCCCCATAAAGTTTCCAAGGAGCGCCTGGAGGATTTGAACTGCCAACCCTTTGGTTAGCAGCCATAGCACTTAACCACTATGCCACCAGGGTTTCCACAACCAAGATACAGACTAAAAATCAATGTCCAGAACACCTGGGAATGGTCCTCTTCTATTCAGTTTTTTAAATCAACAACTTAAATCACAAGGTACTTAAGAAATGTGCAAGTGGTACGTTCCTGGCAGCAACAGCTAATATTACAAGAGGGCAGAATCAAGATTCAAAACTTTAAAAGAGGAAAATTCTAGGCTGAAACAAACAAGGAATACTGAATATGAATAAACAAGAGTCAAAGAGCTTATTAAACTACTCAGAGCTGGAATGGACCCTGATATAAAAATGGCATGGCAGGGGCGTCTGACCTCCTCTAACTTCACAAGGGGAAAGGAGAATCAAGATCAACAGCCCAAGGCTGATTCCTATGAGGCAGAGGTCAGACATCTCTCTACCCTCCAACCTTTTTACCAATCCTCACACTCCAACTGTCTCTCCCACGGCATTCTCTACTCCTCCGCTGGGTTCCATAATTTGTTGTATCAGCCACAAAGAACTCACAGACAATACTCACGATTATGGGGTTTATTAGGAAAGTAACAGGCTAAAATCCAGGTTCGGGAATGCTCAGGATACAGTTCTTCAATCAGGACAGCCTCTTCTCAGCTGTGTCCATAGGCACACCTCTCTCTGGCCCCTCAGCCTCTGCCCTGCTCAGGCAAGTGTTATAAAGCTTTGTTAGCTCTGCCAATGAGTGCTCAAAGACACCCAACTCTGCCAGTAAGCATCAGCCCAGGGGCACTCAGCTTTCTTCCTCTGTGGGCTGGGAAGCTCAACATCCTGGCTCCTGCCGGTCTCCTGGTTATGCTGCTACCACTTCTCTGCTGCTTCTTGCTGTCTCCTGCTGTTTCTGGTGTTACAGCTCTCTTTCTCTCTGTCTCCTGGATCTGGAAAGTTCTTAGCAGAGGGATCCTGGGTCCAAAGGAGACACTCCACTCCCAGCTCTTCTTTCTTGGTGGTGGTGAGATCCTCCCTCTTGCCTCTGGGGTGGCTCATTCTAAGTCTAGCAGGATGCCAAAACTGACCAATCTCCTCATTACGGTTCCATACACCTTATTTGCATGGTCCCATCCCCATGTACCTTATTTACATCATTAGCAATTTATTCAATCCCCTTGGTGGGCCACCAGCACCTCATTTGCATAGACCTACGCAGTCATTTGGTGGGAGTTACAAAGACTATCGCTAGATGGACCATATAAAGTAATTCAGTGCACTGCACCTGGAACTAATTGATTCCTGTAATGCTCTAACTATGCTGAAAAAGAAAATGAGGACCAGTTAGTGCCTATCAGAAATGACCTTTAAAGTCAGTGGAAAAACTGATGCACAATCATGTCTAATACAAATTAGGAGCACTAACTCGTAGTCTTGGTAAAACTAAAAAGTTGGGAGGTCTAGGAACATTTGAAGTCAATGGGCGAAAAAAAGTCTGAGATGGGGTTTACACCACTGGTGAAAGCATATATTTATAAAAGGTGCTTGGAAGGCAATTTGATAATATCTTCTAAAGTTTTAAATGTTTCTATCCTTTGCCTAGAAATTTCATATCTAGGGATTTATCCCACAAAAATACTTGTACAAACACACAAATATTTGTGCAGAAATATTTACTACAGAATTGTTTTAATAAAGGTATTCAGAAACGACCCAAAGACTATCAATAAACGCTGGTAACCAGTCTAGTTTCCCTCCTGTTGGACAGTGAATAAATTAAGGTACATGAACTCAATGGAATATTATTTGGATATTGAACAGCATGTTTGGAGAGTGAATTGTTTTAACCTTCATATTTTTTAAGGCAGAATATAAAACTACATACAGTTCCAAACAGATACACACACACAGAGTAGCTCTCTTAGCAAACCCAACTCATTAGACTGGCTGACATTTTCCATTTGCTCTTTAAATATAACATCAATTGCCTATATAGTACCACATACACCTAGATGTACACTACTCTTTAGAAGGACAGCCCACTTCTGCTCCTACGCTGGAGTTGTATGTCTATAACTAAATCTATTTGTCAGTTATACATATTATTGTAATCATGAAGTTTAATTACATACTATATAAATTAATTATATGAGTGTAAAGAAATAGCTGTTTTCCAGGAATATTAAGCAGAAAGTTTTAGAAACATTTGATAAAGGTAAGTCATTAAAAACACTGCTGTCCAGAAAGTGGATTAGTGGTTACACTGGGCTAGAGGGAGGGAGCAATGGGGAGTTAATACTTCATAAATATGGAGTTTCTACTTGGGGTGATGAAAAGGTTTTAGAAACAAACAGTTGTGACAGTTACACAACAATGTAAATATAATTAATGCCACTGAATTGTATACTTAAAAAAGGTTAAGATGGCAAATTTTATGCTATATATGTTTTACCACAATTAAAAAATACTGCTGTTCAGTTAACCCACTGCCGTCGAGTTGATTTCGACTCATAGTGACCTTGTTCAGTTAGGTATAGACAAAAGAAACGTAAAACTTGGAGGGAAAAATCATATACATCTAGACTTTTAGAAAATCTAGTCAGAGTAGCTCAGAAGAGACTTTGAGTTCTCTTTCCAATTGGAAGAACCAAAGGCAGACACTGAGAATGATACATTAAGTATGTTGATAAAAGAACAATGCCCAGCTCCAATCAGTGGACCCACAGTCAAAGAAATGCTTTGGTCCTAGACCAAAAGATGGCATCTGAATGTGTTTCAAACTAAAATAAAATGTTTAATGTGAAGTAACATAAAACTATAATCACGTTTTTCAATTAACTCACCAATTATCAATCCAGATTGGTAGATAAGAGGGCTTACATGGTATGTCTGCTTGTACAAACACAAAGAAAAAAACTGAAACACAAAAAAAATACAAATGTTTACAGTGGTTTTCTCTGGATTCTGTGATTGTAAGTGATTTGAGGTATTAATCGATTTACTGACCTTTCATTGAAAGAAATGCTTTTATTTCCTATACATATGTATGGAACTTTATAGTTCGGGAAACATTTTTATGCACTGTTTTCAGTCTGTAAAACATGAGTATTTCCTTTTTTTCCCTCCCTGTGCTTAGTTTAAATGGCAAAAAAATATATATATATATATATATATGTTTTCTTCATATAATACCATTCCTACACTGTTATTTCTAATTTGAATCAATAATTAAGATACCAGTAGGAGCCCTGCTAACCAGAAGGCAACTCTGTCCTCATCTAAAATCATTATTTCAGGGCTTCCATTTCTGACAGTATGGCCAACTAGATACCTGAACAGACCTCTCCTGCTAAAAATGTTGCACAAATCTTTCTTTTTTAAATCTTTTAAAATGTATCCATGAACTGAAAGAAAACAAGAAATATTAAAGCCAAAACTTTAAATGAAGGTTAGCACAGTACTAAAGCTGGCTTTGGTTTTTAAGGTATTTGTTAAACTTGCCAAATCTAAGCTTTGATTTTCATAGCCTCACTTGTCTCAGAGATCCCAGGAGCCAAAGCCCACAATCCATCTCCAGTAAAGCATCTACTAGGAAACTCACATCATAAAACTGGGGCCCCAAAGCGCTATATGCTCTAAGTATAAGGATGATATAGAAATAAGCCCATATACCCCCCACCACTTTATTATCTCTCACAGTTTGTGGGTTGACTGGGCTCAGCTGGTGCTTCTTCTGCTACTCGGAGTCTCTCATGCACTAGAAGCCAAATGATGGCTGCGGCTGCAGTCATTTGGAGGTTCAACTGGGACACTCTGACAGCTGAGTCTTTCTCCTTCTCCAGTTAGTCTCAAAGCCTCTCCCAGTAGTCTCTCCAACCAGAGAGCCAGACTTTGTAGCTTAGGGTTCCAAAGAATACCAAAGCAAAATTGAAAGCTGCTAAGCCTTTTTAAAGCTGAGGACTGAACCAGCTCACTCTCAGTCCAAATTCAGGGTGGGCAGGGACCGCACAATGGTGTTAATACGAAGAGGCATGCGTCAATGGAGGTCCATCTTTGGACACTAGTTACCATAACGGATGATTCAAAAAACCTCAAGCCAACGATTTAGTTAGTGCCCCAAGGCACCTAATAATATAGACAAACCTCCAGTAAGACTAGCAAAAAAAAAATTAACACTTCAAAATATGTTTCTTATATCCCAGTTAACCTGCACCCAATTTCAGAACTGTCATTTTTTCCTTCAAATTACCCACTGAAAAGCTGCAACTTACTGTCTGACCAAGTTTGTTTCATGTCCATATGAATCCTACTTAACAAGTAATCCACACAACCATCTAAAAAGGACAAGTGAAACAATAAAAACAAAAAAATATGCAACGAGAGTAAAGGGGCACACCAGTCCAGGGGCGAGGACTGGAAGGCAAGAGGAGACAGGAAAGCTGGTATCATGGAACCCAAGGCCGAGAAGGGGAGAATGCTGACATTGTCATGGGGTTGGTAACCAATGTTACAAAACAATATGTGTACTATTGTTTAATGAGAAGCTAGTTTTTTCTGAAAACCTTCATCTAAAGTACAATAAAAAAAAAAAATTTTTTTTTAAATCCGCATTAGGTGAAAAAGCTATGCATGAAAATAGTTCCCTAGGGAAACACTATTTGTTCTAGTGGGTAATTTCAGAGTTTTGTTGGCCTGGATGCAGTGGGAAGTTATGAGGCCAAAACCACCAAAGAGCCTTTGTGCCTAAATCTATCTTCCCTAAGAGGTCCAGGAAATCATGAAAATACTTTGATGCCTTCTGATAGTTTTACATCATTTTGCTATTCAGTTTAACACTAACCTTAGCACTTTCCACAAAAGAAAACCATATTTTCACATCTACAGATCTTGCAAATGATTACAGGAAATTTGGTGTACAATAGATTTTTTGTTTATATTTGTTTATATTAATTTCTTGAATAAAACCTTCCAACGGTTCAAAATTTAAGAGATACAAAAGAGCACACAGTGAAAAGTCTCTTCCATCCCTCTCCCCTAGTTTCTCTCCACAGAAGGAATAGCAGTTACCAACTTCTTGCATCTCCATCCATATAAGCAAATAATAGAAAGGAATCAATTATCAGCTAAGCTGCAACAGACTACTAGCTATTCATAAATCCATGGGAATGTGCACCATGCTGCTTACTTACTCAAGAGTCAGAATTGGTAGAAATGATTGCTTGACAGATAAACTAGTATCATCCAATAGGATAAGACAGAGATAAGTTTGCCCCTCTACTGTTTAACTTGCCCCTAATGCCTGGGTATTACTTGGATAAGCCGTGTGCATGCCCTGCCCTCCTGCGAAATATTCTACTTAAATGTGGATTACATCATCTTAACGTCACAAATCAAGCTTATAGCCCTGTGAATCATGACTCTGAAGAAGAGATATAATTATTCTAAAATCAAAGTTTATAATTAGTAAATCCATATGGTATCTCATTTTGTTTTACTAAGTATATACCCAAGGAAGTATATGAAATCTAAACTGCTCAAAGCCAGACATCTTTATTGAGACTTCTATACAGTCAAGGTGCATATTCAAAATTTTTTCTGGATAAAGTGGTTATAATCATCTTGTATGGCATAATGTCTTATTAAAAAAAATAACACCTTATTACAGTCCCCAAATTTGACCCTATAGTTTGTGAATTGGCACTGGGACCCTTACTACTTCCTATATAACCTACAGTATGAGGTACCCTTAAGCAAGAATGGAAGTACCACAAAGCAGAGTAGTTGACATTGGTGCCATCTTTCACCACTCTCCGTGTATTGTAAAGCACTGTGTTTTACGTGAGCTCAGTTAAATGGATTTACAGATTATAGTATCCAGTTTAACTAAATCCTCACAAAATAGCTAATAGGCTTAAAAAGATTCTTACAAAGAAGCCATGGATTAAAGATAAGACTATTAACAGAAGCACAAGCAAACAACAATAACAGAGCTGACGCCTCTAGCCTTAGTGTAAGCCCTTCAACCAAAACACAAGGTCCAAAAAAAAAAAACTAATTGGATCTAACAATTTGTCCACTAAACTTGAAATTATCAAGAAAACTATTTGAAAGAAAAACTAACATATGCTGTTGTTAACAATAAACCACAAATCTAAGTATATATGGATATGATGCTATCAAAATTAGATCTTTAAAATCGAAAATATGAAAATAAATCTCTTTAATTTTTTTATCAGTGTTTAAAATCAAGAATCTATACCAAAGCAAAATCCAAGTGAATCAAATATTTAAACATAAAAAAATGAAACCATAAAAATACTAGAAGAAAACATGGAAAGTTTCAAAAACAGTTATCAGAGTAGGAAAGTCTTTCCAAATATGATAACAAAAGTTTGATAAATTTCACTAAATGTAAAAGTCATGCATAGAAAAAATAAAAAACAATATAATGATAAAAAAGGGTGACACTCTGAATTGATTGATGGGGTAGGGAGAAATAGGCATTTTCATGCTATTGCTAATAGCTGTATAAACTCATTAGAACTGACAAAACTTCCCTGGGAAACAATTTGGCAATATCCATCAAATTTACAAATTCACATACCCTTTAACCCAGCAACTCTTCTTCTAGGTATTTTCTTACAGATATATTCACAATGTGTAAATTGACCACTTGGAAATATTTAAATGTCTATTAACAGGGGACTGGTTAAACAAATTATGGTACATGCACACACTGGAATTCCATGCAGCCATTAAAAAGAATGAAAAGGCTCTGAGAAATGTATGAAGTGGTATGTATGATTTCCAAGACATACACTGGGAAGATTACAGGACGTAGAATAGTGTTTATGGTAGGCTACCGTCTGTGTAAGGAGACCTGGTGAAACAATGGTAAAGTGTTAGGCTGCTAACCGAAAAGCTGGTGGTTCAAATCACCACCTGCTCTGCAGGACAAAGATGTGACAGTCTGCTTCCATCAAGATTTACAGCCTTGGAAACCCTGTGGGGCAGTTCTACTCTGTCCTGTATGGTTACTATGAGTCAGAAACAACTCGATGGCACACAACAACAACCATCTGTGTTCAAAAAAAAAAAAAAAGACAGAAAGGAGTGGCACAGAGAAATAAAGTATATAAATACGGTTCCTTAAATGTGCATCCACCGCTTGTCTGTCAATTTGTCATGTGGTGGTGGCTTGCATGTTGCTGTGATGCTGGAAGCTACACCACCGATATTTCAAATACCAGGAGGTGGACAGATTTCAGCAGAGCTTCCTAGACTAAGACACATGGGGAAGAAGACCCTGGCAATCTACTTCAAAAAAATTAGCCAGTGAAAACTTTACAGAGAGCCAAAAGAACATCGTCTGACACAGTGCTGGAAGATAAGCCCCTCAGATAGGAAGGCACTCAAAATAGGATTGGGGAAGAGCTGCCTCCTCAAAGCAGAGTCAACCTTAATGACGTGGATGCAGTAAAGCTTACGGAACCTTCATTTGCTGATGTAGCATGACTCTAAATGAGAAGAAACAGCTGCAAACATCCATTAATAATCAGAGCATGGAATGTATGAAGTATGAATCAAGGAAAATTGGAAGTTGTCAAAAATGAAGTGGAACGCTTGAAAATCGATATCCTAGGCATTGATGAGCTGAAATCAACTTGTACTGGCCGTTTTGAATTGGACAATCATACGGTCTATCATGCCAGGAATGAAAAATTGAAGAGGAACAGCACCACATTCATCGTCAAAAAGAACATTTCAAGATCTACCCTGAAGTACAATGCTGAGAAAGGATAATATCCACATGCCTACAAGGAAGACCAGGTAATGTGACCATTATTCAAATTTACGTACCAACCATTAATGCCAAAGACAAAGAATTGAAGATTTTATCAACTTCTGCTGGCTGAAACTGATTAAACATGCAATTAAGATGCCCTGATAATTACTGGTGATTAGAATGAGAAAGATGGAAACAAAGAAGAAGGATCAGTGGAAATGAAGGAAAATATGGCCTTGGTGACAGAAGTAATGCCAGAGATTGCATGACAGAATTTTGCAAACCAAAAATTCATTCATTGCAAATACTTTTTTTCAACAACATAAACGGCGACTATACATGTGGACCTCACCAGATGAAATACACAGATCAAATGGCTACACTCATGGAAAGAGAGGATGGAGAAGCTCAATATCATCAGTTAGAACAAGGTCAGGGTCGACTGTGGCACAGACCATCAATTGCTCATATGCAAGTTCAAGCTGAAGCTGGAGAAAATCAGAACAAGTCCACCAGGGCCAAAGTAAAACCTTAAGTATATCCCACTTGAATTTAGAGACCATCTCAAGAATAGATTTGACATACTGAACACTAATGACCAAAGACCAGGCTAGTTGTGTAAAGACATCTCACATGAAGAAAGCAAAAAAACTAAAAAACCAAACCCATTGCCATCAAGTCAATTCCAACTCATAGCAACCCTATAAGACAGAGTAGAACTGCCACATAGAGTTTCCAAGGAGTGCCTGATGGACTCAAACTGCTGACCTTTTGGTTAGCAGCTAGTAGCACTTAACCACTACACCACCAGGGTTTCCTGAAGAAAGCAAGAGGTTATTAAAAAAGCAGGAAAGAAAGAAAAGACTAAAACACACGTCATAAGAGATTCTGAATCTTGCCCTTGAACACAGAGTAACTAAAGCAAAAGGAAGAAAAGATGAAGTAAAAGAGTTGAACAGAAGATTACAAAGGGTAGCTCAAGAAAACAAAGTATTATAATGAAATGTGCAAAGATCTAGAGTTACAAAATCAAAACGGGAGGATGTGCTTGACATTTCTCAAGCTGAAAGAACTAAAGAAAACTTCAAGCCTCAATTTGCAATATTGAAGGAATCTATGGGCAAAATACTGAACAGAAAGCATCAAAAGAAGATGGAAGTACATAAAACCAATGTTCTATCCTTTGAAGGTCAGCGTAGCAGGGGCAGGGTTTGGGGACCATGGTTTCAGGAGACATCTAAGTCAACTGGCAAAATAAAATCTATTAAGAAAACATTCTGCATCCCACTTTGGAGAGTGGCGTCTGGGGTCTTAAGCACTACCAAGCAGCCATCTAAGATGCATCAATTGGTCTCAACCCACCTGGATCAAAGGAGAATGAAGAACACCAAAGGCACAAGGTAATTACAAGCCCAAGAGACAGAAAGGGCCACATAAACCAGAGACTACATCAACCTGAGACCAGAAGAAGTAGATGGTGCCCGGCTACAACCGATGACTGCTCTGACAGGGAACACAACAGAGAACCCCTGAGGGAGCAGGACAGCAGTGGGATGCAAACCCCTAAGTCTCATAAGAAGACCAGACTTAATGGTCTGACTGAGACTAAGAGGACCCCAGTGGTCATGGTCCCCAGACCTTCTGTTAGCCCAAGACAGGAACCATTCCCACAGCCAACTCTCCAGACAGGGATTGGGCTGGACAATGGGATAGAAAATGATACTGGTGAGGAATGAGCTTCTTAGATCAAGTACACATATGAGACAATGTTGGCATCTCCTGTCTGGAGAGGAAATGAGAGGGCAGAGGGGGTCAGAGCCTGGCCGAATGGACACGAAAAAAGAGAGTGGAGGGAAGGAGTGTGCTGTCTCATTTGGGGGAGAGCAATTAGGAGTACATAGCAAGGTGTATATAAATTTTTGTATGAGAGACTGACTTGATTTGTAAACTTTCACTTAAAGCACAATAAAAAAAAATTAATTAATAAAAAAAAAATGTTCTATATCCTACTTTGATGAGTAGTGTCTGGGGTCTTAAAAGCTTGCCAGCAGCCACCTAAGATACAACTACTAGTCTCTTCCCATATGAAGTAAAGGAGAGTGGAGAAAACCAAAGACTCAAAGAAGCAGTCTTTGAATGAATGGATGAACAAATGGTTGTCTTTTTGATACTGGACCATCTGAAGAGTGACCTGATGGAAGGGAGGAAGCAAGCATTTATCTGAGGGAAAATTGTTCCAGGGGAAAGAAAGAGCAAGTACAGATACCCTAAGGCAGGTGCGTGGTTGGCATGTTCAAGAAACAAGGAGATGGCAAAATGGACATGAAAAGAGAGAGTGGAGGGAGGGAGCGGGCTGTCTCATTAGGGGGAGAGCAATTGGGAGTATGTAGCAAGGTGCATATAAGTTTTTGCATGAGAGGCTGACTTGATTTGTAAACTTTCACTTAAAGCACAATAAAAATTATAAAAAAAAAAACAAGGAGAACAGTATGAGCAGAATGAAGAGGGTGAGCAGTAAACAATAAGGCAAGAGAGGTAATGGGAGATCACACAGGATAGGGCCTGTAGCCCACAAGGCGAACTCTGGCTTGTACTTGAGTGAGATGGAAAGGAAGCCACTGGAGTTTTGAATAAAGAAGTGATAAGACTGCTGAGCTTCTGTATTAACTTCATTTATTCCTCTGTTACAGTACAGCATTCCTCATCCTTTACCTTTTTAGTTAGCCTCGTACCCATTTCCAAGGGGCCCTGGTGGCATAGTGGTTAAGTGCTCGGCTATTAACAGAAAGGTCGGAGGTTCAAACCCACCAGCTGCTTTGCAGGAGAAAGACATGGCAGTCTGCTTCTGTAAAGACTTACAGCCTTGACATGACAAAGTATATTAAGAAAACATTCTGCATCTCACTTTGGTGAGTGGTGTCTGGGATCTTAAAAGCTAGCAAGCAGCCATTTAAGATGCATCAATTGGTCTCAACCCATCTGGGGCAAAGGAGAATGAAGAACACCAAAGACACCAGGAAAATATGAAGCCAAGAGACAGAAAGGGCCACATAAGCCAAAGACTCCATCAGCCTGAGACTGGAAGAACTAGATGGTGCCCGCCTACCACCAATGACTGCCCTGAGAGGGAACACAACAGATAAACACTGATGAAACAGGAGAAAAGTGAGATGCAGACCTCAAATTCTAGTAAAAAGACCAGACTTAACAGTCTGACTGAGACTGGAGGGACCCCAGAAGTCATGGTCCCCAGACTCTGTTAGCCCAAAACTAAAACCATTCCCAAAACCAACTCTTCAAAGATTAGACTGGCCTATAAGACATAAAATGATACTGGTGAGGAGTGTGCTTCTTAGCTCTAGTTGACCCATGAAACTATGTGGGGAGCTCCTGTCTGGAGGCGAGATGAGAAGGCAGAGGTGGACAGTAGTTGGTTGAATGGACAGTGGCAATACAGGGTGGAGAGGAGTGTTCTGTCACACTGTAGGGAGAGCAACTTGAGTCATATAACAATGTGTGTATAAGATTTTGTATGAGAAACTGACTTGAATTGTAAATTTTCACTTAAAGCACAATAAAAAAAAAAGAAGAAAAAAAATTTACAGGCTTAAAAACCTTACGGGGCAGGTCTACTCTGTTCTATAGGGTCGCTATGAGTCGGAATTGACTTGATAGCAACAAGTTTGGTTTTTCTGGTAGCTGTTTCCAACAAGAAATCAGGCCATAGTGGACAATGATCAAGTTTCACAGATCTTTGTCTATGCCTTTCAGTACCTTATACACAGCAGACCTTGAGGAAACATTTGTTAAATAGAACTGAATTTAAGCAGCATTTGGAAAAGCTGGTCTGACTCTGATTTGCTACTGGACACAACATGGTGTCCTTTCTTCCTCTTTATGTACATTCTCTTGTTAGCTTGCTTTGAATATTAACTGTTCAAAAGAACTGTACTCTTTCTGATTATTATAATTTTTTATTTATTTTTAATTGACTATAATTCATATACCATAAAATTCACCCTTTAAAGGGTACAATCCAATGGTTTTTGGTATATTCATAAAATTGCACAACTCACCACTAATTCCAGAACATGCTCATCACCACCAAAAAGAAATGCAGTACCCGTTAGCAGTCACTCCCTGCTTCTCCCTTTCCCCAGCTCCTGTCAGCCATTAACCTACTTTCTGTCTCTAACATACATGGCTTTAAAAAAGCTTATGGAACTCTTATCTGTGATTTAAGTACACCTTAAAGCCAATTTTTTCCCTTCAAAAGTAACAAGATTTTTCTTATTTTAATATAACTCAATAGGAAAATGTGATTTAACACAGGAACTTGCTAAGGTATCATTTCAAGATACAAAACAAAAACTCTTTCCCAGGAAATCATCCTATACATTTACTTTCCTCAACTTTGGGGCAACCTAAAGTACTGAACATTTTTTATATATTTGCTTCTGTTTTGCTAAACTTTTTTTGAAGAAGTATAATATACATAAAGAAAAGTACACATATCACAAAGGTACAGCTTCGTAAGTTTTAAACACCAAATACACAAATGTATCCAGTCCTAGATCAAGAAACAGAACAGAAGCCCACACGCCCTTCACCTTCAATCACTACCCCCGCTCCTTCCGGCCCAAAAGGAAACCAGTACCTTGAATTCTAACAGCATACTTTTCCCTGTTTTTGTACTTTCATGCAAGGAAGCATACCGTATGACGTCTAGAAAACTTTTACATTCAAATTCTATGCCTTATAATACTCACCATAATCTTCTTATACAAAGCCATGACATTATCATCATCAAATGGTAGAAATCCACACATAAGTACATACAAGAGTATGCCCATGCTCCAAACATCTGCCTGAGGGGGAGAAAAAAAATCATACAAAAAAATCTTTAGAACATATTTCAGAATGGCAGGGTACTTAATAGAATCACAGAATCTTCACAGAGCTGGAAAAGAACTCAGACATCATCCGACGCAACCGACTCATACTAGACAGGAAGTCTGAAGCCCAGAAAGGAAGGCTTGTCCAAAGTCACTTAGTCAACAGCAGGGCCACCCAGGTAAGTCTCCTGACTCCTAGCAGTGTACTCTTCTCTAACTCTGTACTGTTTAACAGGAAATAATTTCCAGTTGGTTGGGTTGGATTGGGGGTGATAAGGACATGAGGCCAGGTCTCTGATTCTGCAAGACAATTTTACAGTACTACTGAGGGTTTTTTTTTTACTGAGGGTTTAGGTTACATGTGAGGATTATGTAAACAGGCATGTGAATGTCAAAATAAGTCTTAAAATTTACCACTGATAACCTGTAAATATAACTAAGCTGTACTGTAAGATCCTCTCTATGTAGAGAAACCTTAATAAAGTTCAATGATTGACTTTTCAAATATAGGGGTTAGAAATTAGCCTGCCAGCACAAATAACCCTATAAATCTCAAAATCCCAGAAAGGAGCTTAACCTTTATGTAGGCTATCCATGTGTCCCATGAGTCCTAAGCAGTAACTATTTATTCAAGCAGTATTTGGCTTTAGTCAATAATGACATCACCGTTAGCTAAGGAAAAGACACAGCTCCTGACCCACTTTTGAGCCTTAGGAAAATCATAAGAGGTTAGAAGGGCAGTGTTGGAACAAAAAAAAAAGGAAAGAGCTAAAATAGCTTGAACAACATCACACATTTATTGTTGTTGTTGTTAGGTGCTGTTGAGCCAGTTCCGACTCATAGCGACCCTATGCACAACAGAACGAAACACTGCCCGGTCCCGAGCCATCCTTACAATCATTGTTATGCTTGAGCTCACTGATGCAGCCACTGTGTCAATCCACCTCGCTGAGGGTCTTCCTCTTTTCCGCTGACCCTGTACTCTGCCGAGCATGATGTCCTTCTCCAGGGACAGATCCCTCCTGACAACATTTCCAAAGTATGTAAGATGCAGTCCTGCCATCCTTGCTTCTAAGGAGCATTCTGGCCGCACTTCCTCCAAGACAGATTTCTTCATTCTTTTGGCAGTCCATGGTATATTCAATATTCTTTGCCAACACCACAATTCAAAGGCGTCAACTCTTCTTTGGTCTTATTTATTGTCCAGCTTTCACATGCATGTGACGTGATTGAAAATACCATGGCTTGGGTCAGGCGCACCTTATTCTTCAGGGTGACATCTTTGCTCTTCAACACTTTGAAGAGGGCCTTTGCAGCAGATTTGCCCAATGCAATGCGTCTTTTGATTTCCTGACTGCTGCTTCCATGGCTGTTGATTGTGGATCCAAGTAAAATGAAATTCTTGACAACTTCAATCTTTTCTCCATTTATCATGATCTTGCTCATTGGTCCAGTTGTGAGGATTTTTGTTTTCTTTATGTTGAGGTGTAATCCATACTGAAGGCTGTGGTCTTTGATCTTCATTAGTAAGTGCTTCAAGTCCTCTTCACTTTCAGCAAGCAAGGTTGTGTCATCTGCATAATGCAGGTTGTTAACGAGTCTTCCTCCAATCCTGATGCCCCCTTCTTCTTCATATAGTCCAGCTTTTCAGATTATTTGTTCAGCATACAGATTAAATAGGTATGGTGAAAGAATACAACCCTGACGCACACCTTTCCTGACTTTAAACCAATCAGTGTCCCCTTGTTCTGTCCGAACAACTGCCTCTTCATCTATGTAAAGGTTCCTCAAGAGTAGAAATAAGTGTTCTGGAATTCCCAGTCTTCGCAGTGTTATCCATAGTTTGTTATGATCCACACAGTCAAATGCCTTTGCATAGTCAATAAACACAGGTAAACATTCTTCTGGTATTCTCTGCTTTCAGCCAGGATCCATCTGATATCAGCAATGATATCTCTGGTTCCATGTCCTCTTCTGAAACCAGCCTGAATTTCTGGCAGTTCCCTGTCGATATACTGCTGCAGCCATTTTTGAATGATCTGCAGCAAAATTTTGCTTGTGTGTGATATTAATGATATCGTTCTATAATTTACACATTCGGTTGGGTCACCTTTCTTGGGAATAGGCATAAATATGGATCTCTTCCAATCAGTTGGCCAGGAAGCTGTCTTCCATATTTCTTGGCATAGACGAGTGAGCATTTCCAGTGCTGCATCTGTTTGTTGAAACATCTCAACTGATATTCCATCAATTCCTGGAACCTTGTTTTTCGCCAATGCCTTCAGAGCAGCTTGGACTTCTTCCTTCAGTACCATCGGTTCCTGATCATAGGCCACCTCTTGAAATGGTTGAATATTGACTAATTCTTTTTGGTATAATGACTCTGTGTATTCCTTCCATCTTCTTTTGATGCTTCCTGCATCGTTTAATATTTTCCCCATGGAATCCTTCACTATTGCAACTCGAGGCTTGAATTTTTTCTTCAGTTCTTTCAGCTTGAGAAACACCGAGTGTGTTCTTCCCTTTTGGTTTTCTATCTCCAGCTCTTTATAACGTGTCATTGTAATACTTTACTTTGTCTTCTCGAGAGGCCCTTTGAAATCTTCTATTCAGTTCTTTTACTTCATCAATTCTTCCTTTTGCTTTAGCTGCTCGACACTCCAGAGCAAGTTTCAGAGTCTCCTCTGACATCCATCTTGGTCTTTTCTTTCTTTCCTGTCTTTTCAGTGACCTCTTGCTTTCTTCATAGATGATGTCCTTGATGTCATTCCACAACTCGTCTGGTCTTCGGTCACTAGTGCTCAATGCATCAAATCTATTCTTCAGATGGTCTCTAAATTCAGGTGGGATATACTCAAGGTCATATTTTGACTCTCGTGGACTTGCTCTGATTTTCTTCAGTTTCAGCTTGAACTTGCATATGAGCAATTGATGGTCTGTTCCACAGTCAGCCCCTGGCCTTGTTCTGACTGATGATATTGAGCTTTTCCATCGTCTCTTTCCACAGATGCAGTAAATTTGATTTCTGTGTGTTCTATCTGGCGAGGTCCATGTGTATAGTCGCCGTTGATGTTGGTGAAAGAAGGTATTTGCAATGAAGTCGTGGGTCTTGCAAAATTCTATCATTCGATCTCCAGCATTGTTTCTATCACCAAAGCCGTATTTTCCAACTACTGATCCTTCTTCTTTGTTTCTAACTTTTGCATTCCAATCGCCAGTAATTATCAATGCATCTTGATTGCATGTTCGATCAATTTCAGACTGCAGCAGCTGATAAAAAACTTTCTATTTCTTCATCTTTGGCCCTAGTGGCTGGTGCGCAAATTTGAATAATAGTCATATTAACTGGTCTTCCTTGTAGATGTATGGATATTATCCTATCACATGTCTGTCAGTTTGCCATACTGTGGGGACTAGTGCGTTGCTGTGATGCTGGAAGCTATGCCACCAGTATTCAGATACCAGCACGGTCATCCATGGATGAGAGGTTTCAGCTGAGCTTCCAGACTAAGACAGACTAGGAAGAAGGACCCGGCAGTCTACTGCTGAAAAGCATTAGCCAGTGAAAACCTTATGAATAGCAGCGGAACACTGTCTGATATAGTGCTGGAAGACAAGCCCCCCAGGTTGGAAGGCACTCAAAAGATGACTGGAGAAGAGCTGCCTCCTCAAAGTAGAGTCAACCTTAATGACATGGATGGAGTAAAGCTTTTGGGACCTTCATTTGCTGGTGTGGCACAACTCAAAATGAGGAGAAACACCTGCAAACATCCGTTAATAATCGGAACCTGGAATGTAAGAAGTATGAATCTAGGAAAACTGGAAATCATCAAAGATGAAATGGAACACTTAAACATCAATATCCTAGGCATTAGTGAGCTGAAATGGACTGGTGTTGGCCATTTTGAATCAGACAATCATATAGTCTACTATGCTGGGAATGACAACTTGAAGAGGAATGGTGTTGCATTCATCGTCAAAAAGAACGTTTCAAGATCTATCCTGAAGCACAACGCTGTCAGTGATAGGATAATATCCATACGCCTACAAGGAAGACCAGTTAATACAACTATTATTGAAATTTACACACCAACCACTAGGGCCAGACATGACCACACATTTAGGCAGTATCTATACTGTTGCCATCGAGTCAATTCCAAATCGTAATGACCTTACAGGACAAAGCAGAACTGCCCCTGTAGAGTTTCCAAGCCTCACATCTGTCTTAGTCATCTAGAGCTGCTGTAACAGAAATACCATAAATGGATGGCTTTAAGAAAAAGAAACTTATCCTCTCCCAGTCTAGTAGGCTCGAAGTCCAAATTCAGGGCATCGGCTCCAGTGAAAGGCTTTCTCTCTGTCAGCTCTAGGGGAGGGCCCTTGTCATCAACCTTCCCATGGTCTAGTAGCTTCGCTGAGCAAGAACCTCAGGTCCAAAGGATGCACCCTGCTCGGCAGTGCTTTCTTGGTGGTATAAGGTCCCCCCAATTCCCTCTGCTCACCTCCTTTTCCTTTTATCTCTTATAAGATAAAAAGTGGCAGCAGGGAAACTCCCTTTACGTTGGATCAGTGATGTGACCTTAGTAAGGGTGTTAAAATTCTACCTTAATCCTCTTTAACATAATCCAATCTTATCTCATTAACCACAGGCAGAGATTAGGATTTATAACATATAGGAAAATTACAATCACAAAACGGAGGACAATAACACAATACTGGGGATCATGGCCCAGCCAAATTGATACACATATTTTGGGGGGACACAATTCAATCCATGACAACATCAAACTATTAGGGATCTAGTATAATGTCTCAAGTGAACAATTTGCTTTCAAGCAAACACCTGATTTTTCTTCCAAGTTGCAAGAAGTGGGAAATTAACCATTTATGCCTCAAATGCTCAATCTATAAATAGAGCCATGATGGCACATCACATATGTGATAAATTCAAGGCAAAGAGTTTGCACAGGAAGGAGCAAGCTAACATACCCTAGTCAAATACCACAATAAGCAGTCAATCGAGAGATTATGTCTGGGGTTAAAACTAAAAGATAGAGAAAATGACAGTAACATCCCCACAAAAATCTATCAAAACCTATTGGAGAGAAGAAAGAAAAAGTATTCTTCAGCTAATTTACCAAAGCAACTTCACTTAAAACACTATTTTCAACTGGGCTGAGAATAAATTAATCAAGTAAAATCATAAACCAAAGCAAATTTAAGTAAATCAATTGTCAAATAAGAACAAATCGGCAGTGGCGGGGGGGGGGGGGTGGGCAGGACTTGAAACTATCTCAGAAATTACTGAAGGAATCAGACTTGTTTCCCATGGAACATGTCCCTAAAGCCTGGCCGGGACTAGGAGCATCAGAATTACCCAGTGTGCTGATTTTTAAAGGAAGAGTGTTTAAGTTTTGTTTTAGAAAATAAAACCAAAAGCTCTGAGGGTTCAGCCCTGAGCTCTGCATCTTTTAACAAGTGTCCCCACAGATGATCCTTCAGTACAGTGTCCTAGAAGGGTGGAAAGTCAAACTAAAATAGACAAGAAAACAACTTAAGATCCTACAAGAAAAATCAGGATACACTCAAACCAGCAGGGCCACCTCACCAGCCCTCTAAGAATCTTTTGAGCCTTGGACATATGATTATCACTCTTTCTGGGAGGCTGAATGGAATAGTATAAAGAGTTCAGGTGTGAGGCAAAGCCTCAGTCCAGATCCTGACCCATAATTACCAGCTGTGTGATCCTGCAAAGGCACTTAATTTCTGAGCCTCAGTTTCTTATCTTCTTTATAAAATAGAGTAATAGTATTCACTTCACAGGATTTGGGGGCTTAAATGAAAATTAAAAGTCTCTCGCATGATCCTAGAACTATGATAAATGCCTAGGAGAAGTCTGTCCCCTTCCCTTCTGCTATGATGACGGAGAAGGTCACAACATCACTTCTGTGGGATTTTTGCAAAAATGCATAACCTGAATCATCTAATCATAAGGAAGCATCAGACAAATTCAAATTGAGGGACATTCAACAAAATAATTGGCACCTTCAAAAGTATCAAGGTCAAGGAAGACAAAGAAAAGCTAAAGAACTCTTCCAGACTAAACAGGGCTCAAGAGACACAACTACAAATACTGTAAATGCCATGTGCGATCCCAGACTGAATCCTGGGCTGGGGTGGGATACAGCTATAAAGGATGTTACTGGTACAACTAACATCATTTGATATAGATGATAGATAGATAATAAATTGTATCAATGTTAAATTTCCTTATTTTGATAACCGGAATGTAGCTATAAAATGCCCTTGCTTTTAGGAAATAAACACTCAAGTATTTCATAATAATGGGGTATGATGTCTCCAACTTACTCTCAAGTGGTTCAAAAAAATATGCAAATAGGGCAAAATGTAAACAACTGTGAGTCTAAGAGACAGAGTTCTTCATTGTATTTTTGTACCTTTTCTCTAAGTTTGAAATTATATCAAATAGAGTCACCAAAAACACCCTAGCTCCCATCTTGTCATGTTACAAATTAAGTAACCTGGTATTTCCCAAAGCTTCTTCCCTTTAACACTAGTTCCAAAAGATGCTCCACATGAAAAGTAGATTTTGTAGTCAAATAAAATTGGGACCACTGCCTTCTCTGAGCTGTTCCCCTTCTCAATAAAGACTTAGAGGTGTCTTGAAATAAAGAAACATGTTCAACCCAGCACTTCCTAAGCATATGACTACTAAATCTTATTTTATGATACTAACATCCAGCAAAACTAGTACTCCAGAGAATGGATGGGGCTGACCAGCTTGAAGTAGCAAGCAGTAAAGCAGCAAAGCCCTGGACTTCTGAGTCTGGGCCTCCAGCCCAGGACCACTGACTTTGTAGAGTCAGGCAAAGGACAAGTTTTCTCTGTGCTAACCAGCATCTCAGAAAACTGAGCCTGCAGCCCTGGCCTTGTGCTCTACCCAGCTGGTCTAACCAATCCAAACTATGGCACTGTTCTTTGACACACAAGTAAAGACACCAGAAATACATCCCTGCTTCAGAAAGGTACTATGAATTCTATAAGCATATTTATTGTAAGTTATTCATTCCATTTACTAGTATACACATCTCACTCTCTGAACAGACTGAACTCTTTGATTAACAGGACTAGTTCTTATTTCATTGTTATATCCTCAGGGCACAGTGCCTGACTCACTACAGGTCACCAAAAAATGTATGTTGAATGTATACTGAATTAATCCGTGAATAACTACCTCTGATCCAAGATATGATTTGCCTTGTAGTAATTCAGGTGCTGCGTAAGCAAGACTCCCACAGCATGTCTGTAGGTGGTAATCCTTGTTACCCTACAAATAAGATAAAAATAAAATACTTATTAATTATGTACCTTAAGAGAATTAAATCTTGATAAACATTCTTTGAGCACAAGGAAAGAGAAGCTAAATGAAGAACTACACCAAGTAATAAGGACTTCTGCAGCCAATCCAATATTCCGTACATACGTGCACACATACACGTGTGGTCTCCCCTCCTCTGGGTTTCCAATACCACTACAACCTGGCACCTACAATATCTTTTCCCCTTAGCTCAGTCAAGTCAGGTTCATATTTCCCTAGCAATCTATTTGCATAATGATCAGCTACATGCAATCATTAATGTCTTCCCGCCCTCAAATGTTCAAAGAAAATGAGTTATTTCTTTACAGGACCCTATCTCCAACATCTAAAGAGCCCTGGTGGCACAATGATCAAGCTCTTGGCCGTTAGCCAAAAGGTCAGTGGTTCAAACCCACCAGCCACTCCGCAGGAGAAAAGACCTGGCGATGTGTTCTTGTAAAGATTTCAGCCCACAAAACCCTATGAGGCAGTTCTACTCTGTCCTACAGGGTCTTTATGAGTTGGAATCTCGATGGTACACAACAACATCTCCAGTATTTAATCACTACAAATACAGAAGAGTTTCTCTTTCCTTAGAAGGAAGAAGGCAACTATGGTACACAGAACAGTGCCCTGGGAGTCTGTTTTCTAGACCCAGTTTTAAGACAAACCACTGCCTTAATTTCAGATCTATTAAAATGAGGAGTCTGTTCATTCTTCTCTGCCCTCCCACAGAAGATGTAATGGTGATGATACTACGGTCCAATGCCTATATCAAGTTCTACAACTTGCAAAGGACTTGTGAAATTGTGAGACTGCATTTACAACTGAAACAACATGCCCAGAAGTGAGCTCCCCAGCAGAAGGCTGTAGCTGATACTTTCCCCCACTTTTTTAGATCGTGGCTGTGCAGTCGAATCTGTGACAGCCATAAATAAAGGCTAACGGAGCCTGTCACAGACATTCTCTCCTGCCTCCTGTGGAGAACACAACTTAAACCAGTTTATCTGTCCAAAGTATGTTTTATCTTTATATGTCTGCTGATCAAAAAACTGCCTTCTAGCATTTGATTCCCAGACAGAAGGCTACGCTGATAATCTCTGTGCAGCCCAGGGAGGAAAGAAGAATCAGACATTCAGCTGAAGAGATGAAGTCTGCTTCCCTTTGCACTTAGCTAATTCTGACTGGGGCAGGAAATAATCATGGGACTATGATGGACTGAGACAAGTCTGCAATTTCAACATTCTTAATGAGTGTAGACAGCTCATTTTAGAGGCTGTGAGCACCGTCATTAGAGAACTCAGGAGGAAGCTTTCAACAGGCAGCCACATAGGAGCTCTGCCACAGACAGCAAAGCTGGGAAGTTCAAAGTCAGCTCAAAGAGAAGTTAAGCAGGAGAACAGCAGTATTTAACTACGGCGTGCAAATTAAGGAAATATGTAACAGTATGCATTTAAAAGAGTATATGGACTTTTTCCTTCAATTATTTTATAAGGAAAGGGAACTGTCTCTCAAGACATAACAGTAATTGTTAGTCATACAACCATTTGGATAACAAAGAATTGATTAGCATTAAATTCTCAAAACTCATATTTAAATGAACAAAAGCACCATCTAGTGGCAACATACTCAAACTGCAAGTACATGTCAATTCAGCATTCCTGCTGTGGGGCCTTGAGTCACCTCAGGATTGTCAATTCCTCTCACAAAATATCCATGGGTGTGGTGCCCAGCCTTGAACCTACAGCAGTGGTTCTCAATTTTTGCTGCATATTAGAATCACCTAGAGAACTTGTGAAAAAAAAAAACTTACTGGCACCAGAGATGAAGTTTAACACTCTTCTCAATGGAGACCAAACCAAAAACCAAACTCCCTGCCATCAAGTCAATTCCAACTCACAGCAACCCTACAGAACAAAGTAAAACTGCTCCATAAGGTTTCCAAGGCTGTAAATCTCTAGGGAAGCAGACTGCCACATCTTTTTCCCACGGAGCGGCTGGTGGGTTCGAACCGCCAACCTTTAGGTTAGCAGCCGAGTGCTTAACCACTGGACCACCAGGGCTCCTCTCCACAGAGGCAACCAGGCTCAATGAAGACTAAGTAGAAGTCAGTGCAAGAGTGCAAGATAACACATTAAGAGGTACATTTACAAAGGAAATAAATTCATTTTTATTTCTGCACTTACCTTGGGTTTTGCACAAAGACCAAAGTCAATCAGCTTTAAGTTATGATATTCATCAAACAACAAATTTTCCTGAGAAAACAAAGAGACATATATATATATATATATATATATTTTTAATTGTGCTTTAGGTGAAAGTTTACAGTTCAAGTTAGTTTCTCATACAAAAATTTATACACACATTGTTACGTGACCCCAGTTGCTGCCCCTATAATGTGACAGCACACTCCCCTTTTCCACCCCAGGTTTCCCACGTCCATTCAACCAGCTTCTATCTCTTTCTGGCTTCTCATCTCACCTCCAGACAGGAGATGCCCATTTAGTCTCCTGTATCTACCTGAACTAAGAAGCACACTCTTCATGAGTATCACTTTATGTCTTATAGTCCAGTCTACTCTTTGTCTGAAGAGTTGGCTTTGGGAATGTGAAGGCAAAGATATTTTGATAACCATACACTACTACCTTGTATCATATCCCCACCTCTAGTCATTTCTAAAAATTATTTAAGGTACTAAAAAGCCTGGGCTGAACAGAGTGAAAATCATTAAAATAAGAATGAATGATAAGAAGTACAGAAGAAGAGAGAGGAAGAATAATGATAACTACTACACAGCTTCTCCTCACAACACATTAGCATAAGCCATTTTCTCCTTGGTGCTTTGAGGTTCAACTACAGAAAAAGCAAGCACAATTTGTGCCAAAAGTAAATTTAAACCAAAAGAGCCAGCTCAAAATGAAAGGGCTGAATATAAACAGAGAGAAAAGAACAGTAACACTGCTATATCTTGTCAGACCCAATTCTAGGACCGTGACCTTGGTACCAAGTAACATTTAAATCCATGTTCACCATTACTCGTATTAGTCAGAACCTGCAGACTTAAGAGTATGTATATTTTTATTCTGTCCTTAAGTAGAGTCTGTCCATTCCACTGCTCTGGTCCTTTCTGAGGAATAATGGAATTAAAATTAAAGGAAGATAGGATTAGGAAAAGAATATTAAATGGAAAATACTCAATGACTCAATATTCTTTAAAAAAAAAAAAAAAAAACACTCAACATTCTTCTTTCCTGGAGGCAAAATCCTGAGGTTTATATTTCACAGTTGATTACAAAGACATTTATACGGTCACACGTGATTGACAGATAAATTGAATGCTTATAATAAGTTCATCCAAAAAGTCTACCGAAAGTCAAAAGTAAAGAAAGAAAACAGAAATGCGATACATTCAGAGTGGAACGAAGAAAAGAAGAAAGACTAAGATAAATTACTAAACAGAAAGAACGTTTAAAAACTTAAACATAACAGGTTTGAAGTTGAACTCTCAAGTGACCATCTAACCGTGACCCACTCACTCACTGGCTTGAGGTCCCTGTGAGCGTAGCCTTGGCTGTGCACGTAAGCGACTGCAGATACTATCTGACGAAAGACAACTCGGGTCTCCTCCTCCGACAGGCGATCCTGGGATATTATGTAATCAAACAGCTCCCCTCCAGGGCAGTACTTCGACAATAAGAGAGTCACATAGATATTATTACTCACGAAAATCACTTCAGAGGAATTTAAAATAAAACAATTACACTTAACTCAGAGATGTTATTAATTCAACTTTACAGGAAAAGGAACTGAGTGAGGCATATTCCAGAAATACTCTCAGCATCATTTGTTATGTACCAGTTCTAGACCATTCACTGCAGGACTGTTTGTAACAGCAGAAGACCGTAAGCAACCTTTGACTCATGGTGACCCCGTGTGTCAGAGCAGCACTATGCTCCATAGGGTTTTCTTTTTCCTTTCAGCAAACATTTATTGTTATTGCTGTTATTTTTCATAATTTTATTCAGCTTCAGGTGAAAAGTTTACAGCACAAGCTAGTTCCTCATTCAAAAAGTTGTACACAAATTGTTCTATGGCATTGGTTACAATCCCGGTAATGTGACAGCACTCTCCCCCTTTCCATCCTGGGTTCCCTGTGTCCATTCATCTAGTTTTCCTGTCCCTTCCTGCCTTCTCATCTTGCTTTTGGGCACGAGTTGCTTATCTGGTCTCATGTATTTGATAGAACTAAAAAGCACATGTGTTACTGTTTGTTTGATAGGCCTGTCTATGCCTGAAAAGTATAATTCGGGAGTGGCATTAGTTCTGAGTTAGCAGGGCATCCGGGGGCCAGTCTCAGGGGTTCCTACAGTTTCTGTCAGACCAGGAAGTTCGATCTTGTGTTATAAATTTGAATTTTGTTCCACATTTTTCTCCCACTCTTCCTGGGACTCTCTATTGTGATCCCTGTGAGAGCAGTCGGTGGTGATAGCCAAGTACCATCTAGTTCTTCTGGGCTCAAGCTGATGGAGGCTGTGGTTTATGTGGTCTTTTAGTCCCCTGAGCTATTATTTTCCTTGTGTCTTTGGTTTTCTTCATACTCCTTTGCTCCGGACAGGATGGGACCAACAGGCTTATCTTGATGGCCACTCTCACGCTTTTAAGGCCCCAGACACTACTCACCAAAGTCGGATGTAGAACATTTTCTTTATGTACTATATTATGTCAATTGACCTAGTTACTATGTCATAGTCCCCAAGACTATGGTCTCCAGTCCTCAGCCCCAGCAACTCAGTCCCTCAAGCTGTTTGGATGTGTCTAGGAAGCTTCTATGACTTTGCCTTGGACACACCGTGCTGACTTCCCCTTTACTGTGCGTTGTCTTACCCTTCACCAAAGGTAACACTTGTCTACTATTTCCATAGGGCTTTCAATGGCCGATTTTTTGGAACTCGCCGGGACTTTCTTCCAAGGCACCTTCTGGGTGGACCTGAACCTCTAACCTTTTGGTTAGCAGCCAAGCATGTCAACCATTTGCACCACCCAGGGATTCCGTTGCTTATAATTGTGTTACTATTATAATAATAACAGCCTAAATGTCCAAGCAAAGGCCTGATACACAATAAGTTTTTACTAAATATTTGAGAAGAAAGGACAGTAGGAGTTTGGTTGCGTATTTCTGACACATGATACACAATCTCAGGTCACCATTAAAAGTGTTGCTTTAAATGTGACAAAATGTTTTCAGCATATTGAAGTATTTTTATAGTTTTAAAAAAAAATGTGAGAGATATAGATAAAACAAGCTCAAAAGATTGATAATTCTTCATTTTGCGAGGTGAGTACATGAAGAGTCATTGTATTATTCTCTATTTTTGTGTATGTTTATTTCCATAAAGAAAAGCTTTTCCATAAAAAAGCTTTTTAGCTTTTAAAAAAAATTTTTTTTTTTTAAATATACTGTCAGGATGAAAAAAGTCAACAATTATTCCAGGAATGAGAATAATACCTCTCAGTCTCTAGCAGTCTTATTACCAGTAAGCAAAAGCAGAACCCAGGACCAGCGGTGATTTTTAAGTTCACTCGGAGTTTTATATTTTTATAGCAAAGTACTAAAACCCATTCTAATCTTAACACATTTAAATTTTGGTGTGGTTACCTGAAATAAAAGCCCAGCAGCAATTATTATTTCTCCATCCCATAGACCAGTGGTTTTGATCTGTACCAGAAGAAGCCCAGTTCTACAGAGATACCTCAGGGGCTGCAGGAGGAGGGTAGGTGCCAGGGAACAAAGCTCTAGGCTTTCCATGCCTTTTACCCCAGAGCAGCTCACTTTTCTAGAAACTGGGTTTCCATTTAAGATTTCACTTCATTTTATATTAAAATTATAAAGCACACAAAGTCTTTGACCTGGTAGTTCCATGTTTAGGAATTACTCCTATACATACGCTCTCCCATGTAATAAACTACGCCTTACAGATCATCCACTGCAGCACTGTTTGTAACAGCAGAAGACCGGAAGCAACCCAAATGCTCAAGCTATACAAACCATGGCATAGCTAGAAAATGGAACTCTATGCAGCCATTAACAAAAAAAAAAAAAAAAAGAGGAAATTCTTTATGGACTGTATGGAACAATCTCCAGTATTAAGTAGAAAAAGTTAAGGTATAAAAGCATACCTACTGACACAGATAAATCGCAAAAACAGAGCAAAAGAAGGTAGACACAAAAGAGTACAGGTTGTATGATTCTATTTATATCAAGTTCTAACACTAACCTAGGGCGCCAGAAATCAGATTAGTGGTTACTTGGAAGGGCAGTGGGCAGGTGAGGTTACAGACATTAACTTCAAAAGGGCAGGAGAAAACTTTCTGGAGTAACAGAAATGTTCTAACACCTTCACTGGGGTAGGGATTACATGATAGTACACATTTGTCAAACTATATATCTAATGTGTATATTTTATTATATGTAAAGTATACCTCAAGAGTCAATTTTTTGAATGCTATCCACATGAGATTTACATAAAGAAAACAGCCTGTTACGTATTTTCAAATAAATACAAAATAAAGAATAATACAAAATAGAAACAAAAAACATCTAAAATCTCTATGAATGACATAGATGGTTACCAAGTCAAATTGTTAAGTGGGAACAAAACTAAGGTACAGAATAATATTATAGTACATGACCATGCGTGACATAAATCTGTAAGCTATATACACACATGCATGTATCTCTAATTCATAGAATCTCTACAGGAGACACAAGAAACATAGCAGTGATTGACTCAGGGGAAGGGAACTAGGTAACTAGTATACAGGGAAGAAAGGATTTTATTTTTTAATACATACCCTTTTGTACCTTCTAAAAACTTCCTAGGTTCATGATTATTTCTTTTTTTTAATTAATTGTATTTAAGAATGTAATATGGACAAAGGAGCCAGCTAAAAATGAAAGGTTTTAAAATCACCACTATAGACCATGTGGGTGGGTCTACAGTATAGGAAAGAGAAAATGGCTCTAAGTTCAAAACCTTTAACATTACGAATTTTAAAATCTGCCCTAAAACAGTGCTAATCTGTGAAAATGATGCACAGTTACAAATCATTTGGCTGAGAATGAAGAAAATGAAATAAGGGATGGATGATGCAACTTCTAAAGACTTTACTTTTCAGGCCAAAAAAGCAGGTTAAGACCTGAAAGCATTTGGTTCACATTACGCACGCACTGGAGGCTACCTGTGTAAAACTGAAACCGATCCTTCCCTCTAGGAGCAACTTCTAACACACGTGATCCACTGAACCACACCACCTGATGAGGGGTGTATTAGAAAGTGTACGTTTACAATGAATCTACAGTTTATTATATATGTCTACCTTGGTGGAAACTGTTACAGGCAGCACTCAAAGAGATAAGCTGCTAACAGTTATTCTAATCTTTCATGTGACATGTACTCTTAGCTACTGATAAAGTGATCAAATGCTTTTAGGTCTCTGGAACAAACTACTAACCTCAAGAACCATGAATATTTTGTTGGCTGTCTCTAGCACATGATAAAGTTGACAAACATGCTGATGTCTCAGGCTCTTCAAGGCATCAATCTCCATTTTGATTCTGGGCAAATCATTCTGTGACAAAACATTAAGCCAAATGACCAATAAATCCATTTGAGAAGTGCTCCAAGCATCGATATCAACAACTGCATTCTTAAGTATCAAAAAGGTACTAAAAGCCCCCAAACAAATTGTTCAACAATACGGAAGAATGTCGGAACAAAACTTATTTGTATATTCGTAAGAAAGGACTCAGGGTGTTGTGAAAAACAAGTTCAACGTGGGTCAAAAGTATAATGTCCACAAAATTAAAACGATCACGGACTCTCCTAGATTAGCATTCCCAACAAGGGAAATGACAGAGACGCTCTTCTCAATTCCCAGGCCTGGACTACCACTTTCAGTTGCAAGTGGTAGTCTTTAAGAACCACGCCGAGATTTTCAGACACACGTGCTTTAGAAATTCAGACTCAATAAATGTTTTATGAATTAAAGAAAAAAAGTTATGCTGAGCTAAAGACCGGTGAATGTAGGTAAAGGGCATGTGGGTATTCACTTTCTTATTCTTCCAGCTTTTCTATGATCTTGGAAATTTTTCAAAATAAAAAGTTGGCTGAAGAAGAGGATAACCAAGTTGAAAAAAAATTTTAAGTCCAGATTAAAGACAACAATCTAGGAATCTATGATGTAACAGGCAAATCTTTATTATAAAAAGAGGCGCAGTCTAATGATCAGTGACTCAGGATTCAATTGCCAAGAACTATGTGACCAGAAGGAGCCCTGGTGATGGAGTGGTTAGAGTCCTGCTGCTAACCGAGAAAGGTTGGCAATTCGAACCTACCAGCTACTCCATGGAAGAAAGATATGGCAGTGTGCTTCAATAAAAACTACAGCCTTGGAAACCTTATGAGGCAGTTTTACTCCATCCCATAGGGTCACTATGAGTCTGAATTGACTCAATAGCAACAGGTTATTTAAAATAAACATTAAAGGAATAGAAATATAAAAGTCTAGAAATATGGATAAATGAATTAATATCAACATGTTGATGCTTTAGAATAACTTTTGAATATGAGAATGGTAATACATTTTGTAGTAACAATATACATTTTGTTTGCTATTTAAATGGCTGAAATGTTCAAGTGAATAAGTCATACTAAAGTTGTAACTGATGCTTAAATTTCTTAAGGGAATTTAATTAAATTTGCAATCAATGTTTAAATACTCAAGGAAAATTGGTTTCTAATGTTTTGCTTATTAGATAAATAAATATACTATTGAACACTGGGGAAAAAAATTGCAGGAGAGCCTGATGTGCCAGCTGACAGGTTATTAAAAATAATTTCTGACATGGGTCACTATGAAATTTTTGGCATTTCATTTGGAAGGAGTTCAAAGAATTGAGCAACACTGCTATAACGAAACTCCTTACACTCCCTTTGACTTATTTATGTATGTTTATCAGCACTAAAAGGAGCTCTAGTGGCGCAATGATTAAGTGCTCGGCCCCTAACCGAAAGGTCGGTGGTTGGAACTCATCACTCCACAGGTGGAAGACCTGGCGATCTGCTCCCATGAAGATCACAGCCTAGAAAATCCTATGGGGCAGTTCTGCTCTGTCACATGGGGTCACTATAAGCTGGAATTAACTCAACAACACCTAACAACAACATCAGCACCGACATCCTTAAAAAATAAAAGAATTGATGTTAAACCCTATCCCATGCCAGAAAAAAAAAAAGCCCAGTATATCTAATTAAAAAATGCATTTTCAGTAAAATGGGTTTTTTTATGTGTTATACTTACCAACATTTAAAAAATGTTTATATTATATACTATTAATAACTCTAAGACTAACTCAATCCTGAAGAAAAATAATATTTTAACACAGATTTTTTAAAACATTTTTTAAATTTATCTTCAAAAAAAAGATGCAGCCACCGACACATGCTAACAGACCAGTGAATTCTCAGCAGAAGACCAGAATAAGGAAAAGTCTAGAAACCAAATCATATGAGGGGATAGTATTAAGAATCAGAAAAAAAGAAGACACAGGATGACTCATAGCAACCCTACTGGAAAAAGTGGAATTGTTCCATATGGTTTCCAATGCTGCACATTTTTACAGAAGCAGACTCCCACATCTTTCTCCCAAAGAGCTGCTGGGGTGTTGGAACACCAACCATTCAGTTAGCAGCCGAGCTGTTGTGCATGAGGTCACTATGAGTCGGGACTGACTCGACAGCATCTAACAACAAGGACAACTTCAAACACTGGAAAGGGTATAAAAACCAAAAACCCATTGCCGTCAAGTCGATTCTGACTCATAGTGGCCCTGTGGGACAGAGTAGAACTGCCCCATAGTTTTCAAGGAGCACCTGGTGGACTCGAACTGCCGGCCTTTTTAGTTAGCAGCCATTGTATTCAACCACTACGCCACTAAAACTAGAAGGCCCAAAAAGACGGCCAAAGAGTATTTAAAAAAGTAACTTCAGGGACATTATAGCCAAGACCATATTGAACGGGCTGCTTTAGGAGGTAATGAACTGCTCAATCCTGGAAGCATTCATGTACAGGAAGAAGAGGCTGAACAAATCACTTAGAAGAGATTAACAGATTTGGAAAAGGGTTCATTAGATAACTTCTAAAACCACTTCAAACAAGAATCTAGGACACAAGATTAATCACTTTGTTTATCTATTATACCATAAAATAGATCAACATTTAGTATGGATATCACGAGAAGAGAAAGAAGGGAGATACTAATTCCCATAAACACTTAGAAGACTAAAAAACACTGCAGAAAAATGGATCCTACAGACTTCTGTAGTATCATTGTCCCACATTAAAATTTGAGGAATAAAGTAACCCCTTCCCCCAAATTACTTTTTAAACCATAGATCTAAGTACAAGACATTTGTGGGGGGAGAGGAGGAGTATGGAAATATTATTCTAGCAGTAACTAACACATTAGAGCAAATTTGGGTTTTAATTCACAAAACCAAACCCACTGCCATTGAGTCAACTCTGATTCATGGTGACCCCATGTGTTTAAGAGCAGAACTGCACTCCAAAGGGTTTTCAGTGACTGTTATCTTATAGAAGTAGATCACCAGGCTTTTCTTCCAGTGTCACTGGGTAGATTTTAACAGCCAACCTTTCGGTCAGTAGCTAAGCTCAAACCCAGGGACCTTTTAATTCATAAAATAGATCTATAAATAGAACATCTTGGCAAAAAAATAATTTTCACACTTACCCCAAGTGCACTTTTATCCATGATTTTTATAGCTACCATTTCTCCTGTGAGGATATGGCAGGCAAGTTTGACCTTTGCAAAGCCACCTAAGCATAGGAAAATGTATTATGAAGACAGAGACAAAACTAACCAAAATATCATCATAGAAACAAACTGAAGACTCAGGTACAAAGACCTTTTCATATACTTTTAAAAGGCTATTAATCCAAATTTTTCTGGAATTTTGTGGTTCTTTCTTCCTGTTACTTCCAAAATATTAGCTACAACCCTAACCTCTTCTAGTCAAACGTCTAGTTGAAGTTTTGCCTTTTGTTTTGTAACCATGACAGTATGACTCTGCAATACAGAATCTACTCTTTAGAAATCTGCTTTACAATTCACAATGCAATTAAATTTGCTTTATAATTAACCCTCTTGGAACACAACGTAAAATTTCTGAGACAGAAGACGAATAATATAAAACTTTCATTTGGTTTGAAAAATATGAAAATTAGCAATTATGCTTCAAAACTGGATCAAAATCTAAATAAATGTCTCCACTTAGGCATCTAAAAGAAATCTCCAACTTAAAAGAACTCCAAAAAGAAGCTCCTGGTTGTTGTTGTTATATGCCGTCGAGTCGCTTCTGACTCACAGCGACCCTACAGGACAGAACACAACTGTCCCACTGGGTTTCCAAGGAGCGGCTGGTGGATTCAAACTGCCAACTTTTTGGTTAGCAGCCAAGCTCTTAACCACTGTGCCACCAGAGTTCCCAAACCCTTTACAGTAATGGCAACTCCATTTTCCCACTTGACCAGGCCAAAAATTTCAGAGTCATACTTAGCCCTTCCCTTTCTCTCACATTCTATAACAAATCCTATTGGCTCTGTCTTCAAAATATATATTACCTTGAGTGGAAGGAGGCAGTTATTGACTGGGAAGGGACATAAGGCAATCTTCTAGAAATGTTGTATAAATATATGAATGTACACACATGTAAAACTCCGTCAGGATTAGTGCACTTTTTATATTTTACTGTATTTTATCTCGATAATTTTTTAAAACACATATGTATACACACATGCACACACACAATGTGTGCATGTGTGTATCCATAATCCCACCCCATTTGCTACCTCCGTGGGAATCACCCTGGTCCAAGTTATCATCATCTCCAGCATCACTCTCCTGAATTATCGCAACAACATCTTAACATCTCCCTGCTTCTAGCCCTTCCTCTCCCCACCTAGTCTTTTCACAACCAAGAAGCCAAAATGACTTTGTGAAAACAAAGATCAGGTCACACCTTGGCTCAAAACCCTCCAATGACTTCCCACCTTACTCACCATAAGTCAAAGTCCTTGCAATGACCTGCAAGGCCTCCCCCACTACTTTCTGCTCTTGCTCCACTTTTTCTTACTGAAGTAGGTAGAAGAATTTTAAAACTACATAGGTTATACTATAAAGCTCATGATTATCCAAACAGACTATACTCTCAACAGTTATCTAACCCCACCTCCAAGAAAAAAAATTTTTTACCTGTCCCAATAGTTTCATATAATTCATAGTATTTGAGAAGTTCACCATAATCCTTCATAGTCCTCCTGGAAGTTTACTCAAAAATGCAAAAAAAAAAAAAAAAAAACCTGTAAAACAGAAATACTACATGATCAAAAAAGAAAATATTACTAGATTGTCTTCTCTACTTTTATAACTGCAAATATAAATAAATCTTAGGCATATAAATGATTAGAATAATTTATTAGTCACACGAAAAATCATCTGTATTCCTATCTCACACTATATATAAAAATCAATTCTAGATATTAAATATGAAAGATAAAACCTTTGTTGTTGCTAGATACCATCGAGTCGATTTCGACTCACAGTGACCCCATATGGCAGAGTAGAACTGCCCCACGGGGTTTCCTAGTCTTCAGTCTTTACAGAAGCAGATTGCCACATCTTCCTCCTGAGGAGCGGCTGGTAGGTTCAAACTGCTGACCTTTCAGTAGGCCTTAACAGGAGTTGTTCATCAGCAAAGAATGAGAGGAAGAGCATTCCAGAAAGAGGGAACCCAAGTGTAAAGATCCCAAAGGAAGAAAAGGTTGACACATACTGAATCTAAACTGCTTTTAGAGGTACAGCTGGTAGCTCTAATCGAAAATGCAGATTTGGGGCTGGAACAATTGATTAGCCATGTGGAAAAAATGCATCTGTATCTCACACCGTACACAAAATCAAATAGTTGATGTAGTGAAAGATAAATCTTTAAGGTGTTTAAATGTTGACAGCTAAGGCCTTATCCATAACCAGACCTACAGCTATGAGTGGCAAGAGGAAGAGGCAGGGAGAGAACACCTAAAAAAGAATTAGAAGAATACCATTTCATGGGAGCCAAGAAGGAGGAAAAAACTAAAACTACTAAAAGAAAGTTTCTGGGAAGTAGATTTCTGAAAGTGCTCATACATGGGTCAAGTCCTAGGACTTGAGTTTAAGTGCTGCAAAGCAGAGCTCTCCATGTAGCTTGACAAGGGGTTAAAGCTCTCTGAATCTATACAGAAAGTTTCTCAAAGTACACTTCTTCCCAGAGGCTGGTATGAAGGACAAGACTTGGGGTGTCAACTTTGAGTGCCCCCATATCCCTTAGAAATCCAAGCAGGAATCAAAGGTTCCAGAAGAGAGGAGGTCACTGAGTCAGGCCCAACCCAGCATATCAGGGCCCTAGAGTTCACAAAGGGGGTTTCAGGCCAAGGCCCAGCTAGGAACAAAGTGCTCCTTTGCCTGGCCTGTCTGCTGTACAGAAATCTCCTGTACTGATCTAGCAGTGAACTAGCTATTATGGCACAGGATTCAGGATTCCAGGACCCTATTCCGTCATTACGTCAGGTAAAGTGAGTGCATGCACTGGCAACTAAACTTGGGAAGCAAAGTTCCGCCTGGAGAGGGCATCTTGATCTTCATTGCTGCTTCCCAGTTGCAGAGACCTGGTGCTGGTGCTCTTTTCTAGAACTAGACAGTCTTACTTCACCAACAGGCAGAGTTATTTAAGGCTCTGCGATTGATGGGGGACAGGCACTAGGTCTATTAACTTCAAGTTCTCTGCTCTTCATGCTGGTCTCATTCAGAGCTAAGTAACCAACATGTTACTAAGCCTTAATAATGGTCATGAATTTGAAAGACCTAGAGTGTGAATTCCACCTCAGAAGTTTATAAAGGAAAAAACAGTAATAGGATAGGCCCGTACTACAATAAAGGTATACCATCTTCTTGAATTGAGGAAGAGAAAAAAACTGAATAACATGATCAAAAGCCCAAGAGCCACAAAAAAAATTTTTTAAATATCTATGCACTGGGTGTTTTGTATATGCCTAAAACACTCTGATTCCATGAATCATTTTACTTCGAAAACAAGGTAAATTATTATCCACAACAGCCTTTAAAAAAAAAGAAAGTTTTAGGCAGAAGTTTTACGAGGAAAATATCAAAACTCAAGGAGAAAATGGAATTAGCTAAAAAAAAAAAAAAAAATTGGTCTCAACATCAAAGCAAAACTAGCGGGAAGGATAAAGATACTAAGTGAAAGGCATTCTGATCCACTAAACAGTATCAGCCATTTCCAAGGAAGAAATGGCAACTTAGTAAGCAAGTTGAAATTTTAATCTCACTGAAGCTGCCCTGGAAGAAGCAAACTTAGATGCTGGTGCTGAGGGAAAACTGGTGATACAGTGAAACATTTCTCCTTCCACTGGAGTGGCAAAATTTACTCAAAACATATTTATTCTCACTGGACACCTGAGGGGATAGGATTGGAAATGCCCTTATCAGCACCAGTAATTCAGAAATCTTTTAAAGGGCATTTGTCAGTGGAGTAAATGTAGGAATGAAGTGGAGCCCCACTCCCAAAGGACAGGAATCATAGGCTCAAGAAATTTCAAAACAAGCAATAAAACCAATAAAAGCACACACAAGGCTAAGAAATCTTTGGGACCTTATGAGAGAGAAGAAATAGAAAGAGCCAGAGACTGATAATGCGGGAATGTTGGGCTACAGATACATTGGAAAAGTTGCCTGTTGTAAAAGTAGGTTGCCAGGTTCATTAAAGAAAGGCCACAATTAAGGTAGTATTGGGGTACTCAGACTACCCCACTAAAGATGGACTGAAGAGGAAACACAAACCAATTTCAAAGTTTAAAAGCCATGAGATGGACAAAGGGTAAGAAGTAGGCTTCAGGAAATACAACAGTCCTAGTTGCCAGTAACACACGTCTAAAGTTCATACAAAGGACTAGGCTATTTCAAATCCCACCCACCCCCCCAGAAAGAGGAAGCAGTTTGATGTCAGACTTCACTTCCCTAAATGAGGGATATAGTGTCATAATGAACCTTTTGATAGATTTCTCCCAAATGAGCTCTAAACTTCCAGGTCATGGCCTCTGGTCAACTAGGAGAGACTGACTTGTACCAAGGTAAGGCTGCAACCATGCAGCTTCGTACTTCCTTTCTTCTATTTTCTCCATCTACCCCCTTCCCTCAAATTGTACCATGTCTTTGGATAAGTATACCAACGTGTGCCTAGATTATATCTGTCGAATCCAAGGAACATAATTTTTGCTACAGTATAAGAAAACTGGTGCTCAGATTGTAAGCTACTATATGGATAGCAGATTTCACTTAGTTTTTCAACTTTGTGGATGTAGAGCTGGTTAATAATCTTAAGGGCCCTATTTATCCTCTAGAGTTTGGAAATACATAACAGAGGAAAGATGTGATTGGAGTAACCTAACTTTGTAGCTGCTAAAGGAGATACATGATCAGTCAATGTGGAAGGCAGCCACTGAACTATGAATGATGGAGAAGGAAATCAGACCTCAATCAGACATCTAAGTAAGCCCTTCTGGCTGTGACTAAACAGCAGAAGAATTGGGGGCATATATAACTGGGATCCTGAACTTCTCTGAGAAAACAAGGAATTGGCTAGATAACGGAAGGAAGTTTATGGTTGAATTTTATAGTATAGCAACAAATTGGGAGCATTTTGTTCCTAACATAGTGTAATTTGGGCTACACTATCACCCGTGGAAACCCTAATTTTTTTTTTTTTTTTTATTACCCGTGGAAACCCTGGTGGCATAGTGGTTAAGAGCTATGGCTGCTAACCAAAAGGTCGGCAGTTTGAATCCACCAGGTGCTCCTTGGAAACTCTATGAGGCAGTTCTACTCTGTCCTATACGGTCGCTATGAGTCGAAATAGACTGGACCACAATGGGTTTTTTTGTTTTTTCGTTTTTTTTTAACCAGCTGTATAACACATTTACTTTGTCTAGTGAGCTTGGTAAGATATTGATGCTGAGGGTAATTTCAAATAAGAATTAGAATACAGAATGGCTCATAATGCAGCCTTGCGGTAAATTTAATTAACACCCTGTCCTGCTCTGCTACAGAGGCACCAACGAAAAAGCATTTATTCCTGAAAGCATTAAGGGACTTTAGATGGTCCATTAAGGGACTTTAGGTGGTTGGTCCAGATAGATGTCCAGGAAGAACAGATTCTCTGGCAAAACAAGCCCATGAAAGTGTAGTAAAAGATTTTTCTGATTTTTTCTGCTGATTTCTCCCAAACCCCCTGGAAAACAACCACCAAAACATGAGCAAAAAAGCTAGGAACTCTGGCTTCTAATGATACCCCTGCCTTATTCACTACCAAGGAGAAATACCACAGATGAAGTTCAAGAACAATTACTCATCCTAGGTGCTAGGGGCCTGACTGCTGTCTTGGGATATCCTCCTTTGGGAGTCCCCTTCCTTTTCCCACATGCTGTTCCACTGGAGGCATTTTATGCCACTACTTCGGGGAGCTGAGCAGACTTTGAAAAGGGGGCGATAACACATTTCCTTTTTACTGGACTACCCCAGTAAATTGATTTGAACGAACGGAAATAACTCGAAACCCTTTCTGAACTTCTTTCGCAGAGACAGAGCCAAGAAAACGCGGAACGGGCAGCCCAACTATGGCAGCCTCCTGAGTGGCAAACGCTTTGCCTGCATAGCTCATCGATAACCCTGTGAGGTAGATACTATCATCATCCCCGCTTACAGAGGGGAAAATCGAGGGTCAGGAAGACTAACTCAGCCAGGGGGCAGGGCTGGTAAGGTGGGGCAGCCTCCCGGAGCCAGGAGCAGGCGGCTCTCCCACGCCCGGCACGGCCCTGACTCCGGCCCTCACCTGCGGGGGCTGCAGGCGGGCGGGAGGCACTGACCTGAGGGGCCGAAGGCGGGTGGGACCGGGGCCAGCAGAGGCACGGAGGCGCCAGCCTGCGGTCCGGAGCGAGTCAGCAGGAGCGAGAAGACCCCAGGAACCTCTCCGACGGCCCGGTTCCGGCCGCTTCCGCCCGCCAAGGAATCAAACCTCCCGGGCAGGAAGGGGCGGGCGCGCGCAGGGCGGAAAGGGCTGGCCCGAGAGGAGAATGGCCGACGTCGGGCTGTGGCATTCGCTTTGGGGTGTGCAGCCCTAGCGAGGGACGCGAAGATTCTCCAGGTGGCGTGAGCATGCGGAGTTGCAAAAGATGGGCATACCTCTGCCCTCTTCTGAATCTTACTAAGATTCTGAATATTACTGAGGTGTGTTGCCACAAAGAATAAAAACCTCCAAGGGGCCAAACTAATTGTCCATTAGATAATTCAAGGCACCAGAAACACCAACCCATCAAAGTAGAAGTCTTTCTAATGCATATTAAGTGCTTGATTATTAATTATGTAATTTTGGTTGATCAAGTATAAAGGAAAACCTGGTTGCATAGCGGTTAAATGCTATGGCTGCTAACCAAAATGTCGGCAGTTTGAATCCACCAGGTGCTCCTTGGAAACTTCTATGGGGCAGTTCTACTCTGTCCTATAGGGTCTCTGTGAGTCAGAATCCACTCCATGGCAATGGGTTTTGGGTATCAATATAAGGAGGGCTGGTGGTGCAGTGGTTAAGTGCTTGGCTGCTAACTGAAAGATTCGTGGTTGGAACCCACCAGCCACTCCCAAGGAGAAAAATGTGGCAGTCAACTTCCATAAAGATTACAGCCTTGGAAACCCTCTGAGGCAGTTCTACTCTGTCCTATAGGGTAGCCATGAGTCTCAATCAACTCAGTGGCAATGGGTTGGGTAGCCAGTATAACTGTAATATCCTCTACCCAGGAACGAAACCAAAAAAACAGACTTGTTACTATGGAGTTGATTCCAGCTCATAACTTAGGGTTTCCAAGCAGCAGCCGGTGAATTCAAACTGCTGACCTTTTGGTTAGCAGCAGAACGCTTAACCACTGCACAAGAAAAAAAAAAAAAAAAAAATTATAGCCAGAGGAAAGAAAAAAATATTAACTTTAAATTTATATGAGTATTTTTATTTCAATGAAGTATGTATGATTCCAGTTGCCCTGGAATCTATTCATTGCAGTATGATAGGGTACTGGATAAAAGATTTTCAAGCATAAATATAAATCACGTTAAAACATCCTGTGCAGTGGAAATATGAGTCAAGGAGAAAAAAGGGGATGAAAATTGAACAAATCACAATGGTATTTCCAATCCGTTGGATGCATTTAAAGAAGGGATGTTACAACTTTATTTAAAATGCTTACAATAATCCAGTTTATTTTTTATTTTGGACAGCTACTGGAACCATCGTGTCCTATTTTTTTAATATGTTTTGATACTGTCTGCTGTATTTGGGACATTCAGTAGTTATTTTCTTCTTTTATTGATTGTAGAGTTGTTTGTTTTCATTCTGCTTTTTTGTTTTATTTGGTTATGTCTGAGCAGGCAGGCTGTGTGTTCTTTGTTGTTTGCTCATCTGTGGTCACAATGCTTTTCACCTCCTTGTCCAATAGGCAGGTCCAGTTGCTCAGCTATGGTGCAACAGGGCAGGTCCAGCTGAAGGGGAGGGGCTGGAATGGGTTGTTTGTGGCACATTCTACTAGGGCTGATGCGGGGGCGGGGAGCAGGAATCAGTACTGGGCAGGTTCTGGTAAGCCGTGCCTGTGCTGCTTCAGGGTGTGATATTCAGTGCACCTACAGTTCAGGTAGGCAGGAAGGAGTGGGGAGGTTGTGCTGTGTGGAGCTAATATGGGTATAGGAAGGAGGAGAAAGCAAAGAGAGAAACAGGAACCAAAAACAAACAAACAAAAAAAGAGTGCTAAGGGAGCTTGCCGTTGGAATGGAAGGATGAGAAACCAAGAAATGGAGAAAAACAAAAGGGAAAAAAAAAGAAAGGGGGGGGGAAGTAACTAGATAAAAATTTGAAACAGAAAAGCCCCCAGGGGTACTACCAATGCAGCTGCAAAGACTGAGTGACTCCCAGGCTACACAGGATAGTCTGGCTAGAGGGGGCATAGATGTCACACAGTGCCAGGTATTCAGGAGACAGGAAAAGAAGGTAAGTATAGAGACATGAGAACTGAGAAATGAAGAAAGACAGAAAGGAAAAAAAAAAATTCTCCAGGGATCCTACCAACTGGGGAAGTGGCTTCTACGCCATGCAGTTCACCCCGGTTAGAAGGGGATCCCAAGCCGCAAAAAGGAAAAGAACAAATAAAAACAGAACAGAATAAAGCAAAATGAAGGAAAAAAAAGCAAAAAAAAAACCTGGGGAATCCCACCAGTGTAGTGTCCCCAGCCGGGGGAGTGGTTCCCCAGTGGAGCAGTGCTTCACAGCCTTTTCAGAAGAAGCAAAGATAGCACACGGAGCCAGGTGTTGGAGAGAAAGGGAGGGGAGGTGGTGGGAGGCACGGAAGAAACCAAAAGGAACAGAAAAAAAGGGACGCCAGCAACTGACAAATGGCACTCAAGAGGGTGGCCAGTGTGAGTGGGGTGAATCCAAGCGGGCCAGTGTGGGTGGGGTGAATCCAAGCGGCCCAGAGCAGAAAGCAGGAAGCAGAGGAGGCAGAGGGTGGGGGAGAAGAAGGGTGAAGGTTAGGAAAGCATATATTGCTAGTTACCGGTGCTCTGTCTCCTGCTGGGAACTTCGTGAAGCTGCTTTCCCACGCTCCCTGTCCTCCAATCTCTGACAGGAGTCCAAGATGGCAGATTCATGCTGCATTAGCTGATAGGGAACCTCCACACGTACCTCTCCATGCTTTCTGCCTCTGTCAGTTTCTTATACCATTAGGTGCTTGGCTAAATGTTTGACACTTCGGGTTCCAGGAATGACACTTGTCTCTATTTTACTTAGTTTTTTGGGTCTTTGCTGTGGAGGGACGGCATGGTGCTTCTGTCTATGGCACCATATTGGCCAGAAGACCCAGTTTATTTTTAAATATTTGCAGTAATCCAGAAATTACATTCTTTGCAACTATTTAAAATTATGATAAAAAATTTAGATGTCCACTTAAAGTCTTTCAAAAATCATTTGAGTATATATTAAAAGAAGTTTGAATATCACAGAATTAGAGAATAATTATGCCACAAAAGAAAACTGGCCAGGGCAAGGAAACAGGAGCTCTGAGCTGTGGGACTTGAAGTGCCTGACGCTGACCTTCTGCGGGCCTGTTTACTCAGATGAACAATAAGGAGGTTTGGCTGTGATTCTGTTGCTCCCTATTTCATGGGTTGTTAACTGGTTGAGTCAGGCCATTTGGAGTGTAACATCTCTACCAATAATAACATAGCTAATAATAATAAAACCCACTACAGCTTTTTGAACCATTATTATGCACACACTTGCATTGTGTTTAAAACCAAACTCCTGCCCTGTTACACAGGGTAATCTATGCTATTCATTCTTTCATTAGTCACCAGTGTCTATCCTATGCCTGTGCAGGATGATGCCACAGAAAGAAAGAGAAGAAATGAGCTTTCTGCCTAAGTGAGGTCACAGACAGAAGAACCACACCTAATGACAACCAGCTCTAATAAAGGACCAGATGTTGTTGTTGTTGGGTGCTGTCAAGTCGGTTCAGACTCATAGCCATGCTACGTACAACAGAAGGAAACACTGCCCGGTCTTGTATCATTCTCATAATCATTGCTATATCTGAGCTCATTGTTGCAGCCACTGTGCCAATCATCTTGTTATGGGTCTTCCTCTTTTTCATTGACCCTTTACTTTACCAAGCATAATGTCCTTCTCCAGGGCCTGGTCCCTCCTAACAACATGTCCAAAGTACAACGTTATAAGACCAAGTCTCACCACCCTCACTTCTGAGGAGCGTTCTGGCTGTACTTCTTCCAAGACAGATTTGTTCATTCTTCTGGCAGTCCATGGTATATTCAATATTCTTCACCAATACAGTAATTCAAATGCATCAATTCTTCTGTCTTCCTTATTCACTGTCCAGTATTTGAATGCATATGAGGCCATTGAAAACACCATGGCTTGGGTCAGGTGCCAGATATCTTTTTGAGGGGTACACAAATGAATCCATAACACTGCTGTATGTATATACCATAGATTATTCAAATAGTTCCCAGTTAATGGACATGTGGTTTATTTTTAGACTTTTTCTATTATACAATTCAAAAGATTAGCTACCATCATATTTCATTTTGTATTTTTACCCACGTGTGTTTTGAATTGATTGCTAATAAAAGGCTTGCTGAATGGGAGAATAAATGCAAATAATATATTGCTAGCTACAGCTGTGTAAGTTTTGAATCTGTACATATCACATGGTAGAAGCTCAATGAACATATGTTAGAGAAAAACAGGCATAATTTAATGCAAAAACTTGCATGAAAAGTTACTTAGGGTGTATCACTTCTCTTTTGGGAGTGAGAATTCTGAAGTCACAACTGCTTTTGATCAATACAATCAGAGTTTAGAGTACAGTAAGTGAGATAGAAAATTTAGGGGTAGGGAGGATGGAGAGGAGATTGGTTTTCCATGGAGAGGAAAAAAAGCAAGGCCCCAGTAGGACTTGAACTCAGGATCTATTATTTACTAAGCCATAGTGCTTTTACAAACGCGAGGCTCTGATTAGACAAAATTTTCTTGCTACAAAATCTACACGATCCAGACCAGTTTACCGTGAGAATGTGGACAAAAAACAAGAAGTTTTACTTACAAGTGCTGTAGAACTAATAAAGCAGGAAGAGTTTCGAGCCGCTTGAGTGGCAGCGCCAAAAATTCAATTAGTCCAAGGATAACCCTCAGAAAATGTCAAGGCAGCCCAATCATTCCAAATGGGATATACGTTTTTAAAAGGTGACATTTTGCTTTTTAACACTTTAAAGAGGTCTTTTGCAGCAGATTTGCTTAATACAATATATAATTTGATTTCTTGATTGCTGCTTGTTGTGGATCCAAGTAAAACTAAATCCTTGACAACTTCAATATTTTCTCCATTTATCATGATGTTGCTTATTGGTTCATTGTGAGGATCTTTGTTTTCTTTATGTTAAGGTGTAATCCATATTGAAGGCTATAGTACTTGCTCTTCATCAGTAGGTGCTTCAAATCCTCTTCACTTTCAGAAAGCAAGATTGTGTCATCTGTGTACCGCAGGTTGTTAATGAGTCTTCCTCCAATCCTGATGCCCCATTCTTCTTCATATAGTCCAGCTTCTCAGATTATTTGCTCAGCATACCGATTGAATAAGTATGGTGAAACAATACAATCCTGATGCACACCTTTCCTGATTTTAAAACACGCAGTATCCTCTTGTTTGCTCAAATGACTGCCTCTTGGCCTATGTACAGGTTCCTCATGAGTACAATTAAGTGTTCTGGAATTCCCATTCTTCACACTGTTATCCATAATTTTTTATGGTCCACACAGTTGAAGCCCTTTGCATAGTCAGTAAAGCATAGTAAACATCTTTCTGGTATTCTTTGCTCTCAGCCAAGATCCATCTGATATCACCAGTAATATCCCTCATTGCACATCCTCTTCTGAATCCACCTTGAATTTCTGGCAGTACCATGTTGATGTACTGCTGCGACCATTTTTGAATTATCTTCAGCAAAATTTTACTTGCATGTGAAATTAATGATATTGTTTGATAACTTCTCCATTCAGTTGGATCACCTTTCTTTGGAACAGACACAAATGTGTATCTCTTCCAGTCAGTTGGCCAGGTAGCCGTCTTTCAAATTTCTTGGCATAGATGAGTGAGTACCTTCAGCGCTGCATCTGTTTATTAAAACATCTCAGTGGGTATTCCATCAGTTTCTGGAGCCTTATTTTTCACCAATGCCTTCAGTGCAGCTTGGACTTTTTTGGTTCTTGATCATATGCTACTTTCTGAATTGGTTGAATGTTGACCAATTCTTTTTGGCATAGTGACTCTGTGTATTCCTTCCATCTTCTTATGATGCTTCCTATGTCATTCATTATTTTGTCCATAGAATCCTTCAGTATTGCAACTCAAGGCTTGAATTTTTTCTTCAGTTCTTTCAACTTGAGAAATGCCAACTTCTGCAGTCTGAAATTGATCAAACATGCAGTCAAGATGCCTTGATAATTACTGGTGATTGGAGTGTGAAAATTGGAAACAAAGGAGAAGGATCGGTAGTTGGAAAATATGGTCTTGGTGATAGACATAACCCTGAAGATTGCATGGTAGAATTTTGCAAGACCAACAACTTATTCATTGCAAATACCTTTTTACAACAACATAGACAGTGTCTATACACTTGGACCTTGCTGGATGGAATACTCAGGAATCAAATCGACTACATCTATGGGAAGAGACAGGAGAAGGTCAATATCATCCAGAGGTGTAACAAGGGTAATGAGAGTCCTCCATCTGACTTGAGGCAAATGCCCTCCTCTAACACCCCATCAGTATGCCTCTGATATGATCAGTTAGTACAAGGCCAGGAGCAGACTATGGAACAGATCATCCATTGCTCATATGCAAGGTAAGTTGAAGCTGAAGAAAATAAAAACAACTCCATGAGAGCTAAAGTATGACCTTGTGTATATCCCACCTGAATTTACAGACCATCTCAAGAATAGATTTAATACATTGAACACTAATGACTGAAGACCAGTTGAATTGTGGAATGACATCAAGAACATCAAACATGAACAAAGCAAAAGGTCATTAAAAAGACAGGAAAGAAAGAAAAGACCAAAGTGGATGTCACAAGAGATTCTGAAAGTTGTTCTTGAATGTGGAGTAGCTAAAATGAAAGGAAGAAATAAGTAAAAGCTCTGAATGGAAGATTTCAGAGGGCAGCTCTAGAAGACAAAGTAAAGTATTATAAGAAAATGTGCAAAGACCTGGAGTTAGAAAGCCAAAAGAGAAGAACACACTCAGCATTTCTCAAGCTGAAAGAACTAAAGAAAAAGATCAGAGAGAAGTACTAAACATGAGTGCACACAACCATACTAGTTAGAACTCAAAAAGGCAGCAGTTAATTCTGACAAAGAGATTGAAGTACTTTGTACTGGAGCTAGACCTTTAATAAAAACAGAACATTTTGACAAGAGAAGAAGAGCATTCATAGGTTGGAAAAACTATACATGAAGAAGCACCTACCTAGAAACCAAAACCCACTGCCATCGAGTTGATTCTGACTCATGGTGACCCTATAGGACGGAGCAGAACCACACCATAGGGTTTCCAAGGCTGTAATCTTTACAGAAGCCAACTGCCACATCATTCCCCTGTGAATTGGCTGGTAGGTTCAAACCTTGGGGTTCCAACCACTGACACAGAGGCAAGAAAATACAAGCCTCCTCTGAGAAAGATTTGGTGGATGGAGCACAGGGTATAGGAGGTGTGGCAAGACAGGAAGAGTGGCTAGGCAGGGCTTTGACTGTGAAGAATCTTGTGTGCAGGGCTAGAGTTGGGAAGGGCATTGACCAGGAAAGGGAGATAAGTAGATTTACGTTTCCGAGAAAACCCAAGAAGCCACTCCCTCAGGTCAGTGCCTCCTCTCTGCCAGCATAGGAGTGTCTAGGAGTGTCTAGGGACTGGCAGGCTGGGTGATAGCTGTGCATCTCTGATGCAGAATGAAGCCATGGGTCTCAGCACCAGGTGTAGCTGAGTCATCAGTGGGAAACAAAGGCTGCAGTCCCACCTCTGAATGCCCCATTCAGAGCAATACTCTTTACCTTCCATGGTCACCCAGGTTAGATGACCTCAGGCTGCAAAGCATGCCCTTATTCTTATGCCCAATGCAAGAGAAAATGGTAAGCCATGCAAAATTGCTCAGTCATAGTCCTGCTAGAAAAGGAGATAACTCTAAAAAGCCTATCAAACGTACTTCAGGAATTTTTGTTAAATTTCCTGATATTGATAATTGGGCTGTGGTTAGGTCAGAGAATATCCTTATTCTAGGGAATACATTTTAAAAGTATTTAGGGGTAAAGAGGCATGAGATCTACAACCTACTCTCAAACGGTTCAAGAAAAAAATACATATATACACACACCGAGGGGGGTGAATGAGGCAAAATTATGAGGCAAAATGGAGTCATGGTGAATCTGGGTAAAGGGTATATGGGAGTTCCTTGTTCTATTCTTGTGACTTTTCATTGATGAAATGAAGGTGCTTCACTCATACCTTATCCAGGAGAACAGAAACTGGCCAAGTGAAAGGGTAAAAATTTTCAGAGTAATGATATCCCTACTTTTCTTGCTGACAAAAGTAGGGACAGAAAGGGTCTTGCATGAGCCCAAAGACAAGGTCAACATTTAAGGAATGGACAATGTGTCTCCAATCCCTATTGGTGGAGGACCTGAACTTGACACCAAAAAGGAGACTGAGCAAGACAATAGGAACAACTCTTCAAATCTGAGCCCTTTCAAAGCCTGAGGTAACTGTCCCACAGCAGCATCCTTGCACCCTCCGTCAATCTAAGCCTGCACTCTCTAAGCGACCTTCTGAGAGTTGAGGGTGGCCAGTCCCCAAAGGTCTGTCCCTCTGGTGTGAATTAATTCACAAGCTCTTGCTCCCCCTAGCAGTCTTCTGGAAGTATAGTTACTGCTGTAAGCCCCCAGATCTCAGGGTCTTCTGAATCTGGGAGACCTGAGCTGTAGTTCCAGGGAGAATGCGTCCTTCACCTCTCGTTGTACAGTCCTTTGCACACACTTCCACTAATCCACTTAGCACCAAGGCTCATTGTCAGTTGATTAAACGTTGCTCTCCTAGACCAGACTCTGTAACACTGGACACCAGAGACCATGTTTGTATGGCTGATCCTAGCCTGGCACACAGTAGGAGCTGAATAAACATTCTTTTTGAAATAAAACATTTTTGTGTGTGCGAAAATTCAGCTTCAGTTTGAGTTTGGGTTTCCATTCTGCCAAGGGAGCAGAAACTTACTCTCTGTCTTGGATTCCACTCTGCCATTTCTCTCCCACCCATTAAATTTAAGTTCGGGGAACTTACGTAGAGATGATGGAGGTGGTTGCCTGGCCATTGGTCATCAGCCCATACCAGTGACCACTACTATATCTCCCATTCCTGATAGCCAGAACCCTTCTAGCCTGTAGGCTCTCTTCCCCTCTGTGCCAAATTTAAGAGTTCAGGAATCATACTACTACTTTGTTGGGGCAAAGAAATCACCACAGTCTATCTTTGACTCTTGGGGCTCTGATCAGAATGCAGGGAACATCCCTTCATACCCACTTCCCACACTACCAAGGTCTCTAACTCCATCACTTCCCCTTTGTTTTCTCTTTCCTTCCAACCCCGGGAGAACCTCTTCTTTGTTTGAGGGTGAGGTTTTGGAAGCCCTACTTTCTTTTTATAGATATTTTTTATTTTTGGAATCTTCTCTGTTTATGGAAGGACATAAAATTTTTGGACACCTAAGCAGGAAAGCAGGAAAGGGAAACTCTGGTGGCATAGTGGTTAAGAGCTACACCTGCTAACCAAAGGGTCAGCAGGTCGAATCCACCAGGCGCTCCTTGGAAACTCTTAAGGGGCAGTTCTACTATGTCCTGTAGAGCTGCTATGAGTCAGAATCGAGTCAAGAGAAACAAGTTTGGCTTTTTTTTTTTTAAGCAGGAAAGACTTCTTTTTCTTTCGCCTCTAGCACAGCCTTTCTCTGGGAACATAAACAACACAAAAGCCCACACCCTGAATGGAGGGGAGTAACATGGGTAAACATAGTGATTTGTGGGGAGGGTGGTAAACTACATGGAGAAAGGAATATTGTTAAACATCTCAAAAATTACTATCCCACCACACATATGACTCAACACAGTTTTAATGACATATGAATGAAAAAGCATCTACATCTGCCAAGGAAAAAGCCATCTTGCATTGTCTCCCAACTCCAACTCAGTTGCAATACTGTGCATGGAATCTTTAAGCAGAGTGTTTTTCTCCTTTTAGTACTTTGACCTGCGGCTGTGGCATTTTGTTACCACCTGGTGGCAGCATACCCCAAACACAGATGCCATTGTTTGGAGACAAGTCTCCTTTTCAGAGACTATGGACAGAGAGACAACCACACATTATGTACCTACTGACAAAAGTACACAACACCACCTATGAAGTAGCCTTGCCAAAATATCAAACCTGAATTTGATTAAAGCTCTGGACCAATTTACAGGAAATACAGGAGAGAAAGGGATATGTTGAATGACATTGTGAGGATGTGACCAGCAAAATTCAGAATATGGAAAAAAAATTAGGACAAATACCTAATTTCTTTAAAAAAAAAAAAAAAAAAGCAAGAAAAAGGTGTTAAGGGAACCTACAGATTAGAAGATACCGAAGGGGAAAATTAACAAAGATTAAAAAAAAAAATTCATGGAAAAAATCAGGGAAATGTACATGCTGACTAGACATTAGATGATGTTAAGGAATTACTATTAATTTTTTGGAGGGGTGGTGATGATGGTATTCTGGTTATGATTTAAAAAGGATATACTTTAATTTTTAAAAGTAGATACATGTTGAAGCACTTACAGATGTAATGATATGATGTCTGGGATTTACTTCAAAATAATGATTTAGCCTACTGACTGTAGTTTACTGACCTAACCTAGATCATAATTTCTGCACAACCGTTTCCAAATTAGAAATCTGGCTTTTGGGGGGATGGAACTCTCATACACTGCTAGTGAGAGCATCAAATGGCAGAACCACATTAACTTAGGACAAGAAATAAAGATAATTCTTACATTCCATTTTAACTGTTGCATAATTTGTCTAGAACTATGGGGGCTACATCCCCACTTGTTTCAAAGATCATTGCATGATTATCATAGAAGAGACGAGGCCTTGAGAGAGTTACGAAAACTGGAAGGAAAAGTCATTGATCCTGGTTCAGATTCTACAGCTTGTTACTTAATACTGATAAAGAACTAAAAATCTCCAGCTTCTCTCAAAACGTACCTTTGTAGAAAAGGCACATAATATTCTGTATAAATTAGCTTGATGATTTAGCAAAGTAGCGTAGCAAATGCCCAGTATGGAGAGAATGTTTTTCCTTTTCAGAAAAAGATTCTCAACCTTGGCTGCATATTAGAATCTCTTGGAGAGCGTTTAAAAATCCAAATGGCCAGGCTACACCTCCATCAATTAAATCAGAATCTCTAGGGATGGAAACTCCTCGGGTGAGTCTAATGTGTATTTCAGGTTGAGAATTACTACTTCATTATACTATTCAGGACTTTTACTCTTTGGGTGTATTGTGTCATGTCCAATGCCAAAAGACACAATTCACAATATTTGCATAATCCTGTGTAGCACAGCTGCTAAGTAGACTCAGATCCTTTGGATAATAGACACCTCCCCTTTCTTCTCACCTTGAACCTGTGTGCCAGGGCTAGGTGGATTGCAGGTGGGCTTCTGAATTGCATGTTTGAAACCCTGGCAACAAAGAAGGCTGCAGGTACTTACCAATTAAAACATAGGCAAAGACTTCAACAGACACTTCACAAAAGTAGATAAATGAGTAAGCACACAAAAGGTTCTTAGCATCTTTAGTCATCAGGGAAATGCATACTAAAACCATAATTAGATACGATTTCATACCCACTGATGATACCAAAAGACTAATGATACCAAATGTTGGCAAGGGTAGAGCAACTGAAACTCCCATACACTGCTGGTCAGAGCATACAATGGCAAAACCACTTTGATAAACTGTTTTGCAGTTTCTTGTAAAAGTAAATATTCTCTTATCCAATGACCCAGCAATTCCTCTTCTAGAAAATAAAAATATTTGTCCACCAGAAATATTGCAGAATGTTCAGAGCAGCTTTATTCATAATAGTTCAAAACTGGAAACCACTCTGATGTCCGTCAATAGGGGAGAGACTGGATAAACAAATTGTGTTATGTTCAGGCAATGGAACACTGCTCAGCAATAAAAGGGAGTGAATGATTGACTTGTTGAGAACTGAGAGCTGTGTTGAAAACAACACAGCTGAAGCTCAAAAACAGTATGTTGAATGAAAGAAGCAAGATACAATCATCCTGTATGATTTTATTTCTATGACGTTCAAAGAGAGCCAAAGCTAATCTTTCATGACGGAAATCAGAGCGGTTTTTTTCTGGGAAATGGAGAGGGGAGGCACTTAAGAAATTATTGGAAAGGGGTAGTGGCACAAGGAAACTTTGTGGAATGATAGAAATATTTTACATCTTCATTGGATTGGTGGTTACCCAGGTGGATAGTCATCACAATGCATGTAACTGTACACTTAAGATTCGTACATTTTATTGTATGTAAACTATACCTGTCCATAAGTGATGCCAACAATTAACATGCTGGGCTGCTGATGGAAACAGTGGGGAGGTTACAGTCTGCCCAGAGGTGCCTTAGAAGAAAGGCCTGGCAATCTACTGCCAAAAAAATCAGCCATTGAAAACCAAGCATAGGGCCTGCACCCTTCTTCTCATATGACTTTTAAATCAAGGTACAATTTTTCTAGTTGCTGTTACAGCAGCCCTGACTCATGGTGACCACATGTATGTCTGCCTTGAACATTATGCTCTTTTAAGATCTATTCATATAGAATTATATTGTCAGTATCAACTCAAAACATTAGGTAAGACCCTTACAGTAAACTGGGGGAGAGAATCATCTTAAACCTCATTCATTTACACCTGGTGGTTGTTTGTGGCTGTCAGCTTGGAATGATGGCTAGAACACCTACACATGGTATCTTCAGGTCACTTGGGCTTCCTCACGATGTAGTGGCTAGGTTCTAAAGGCATGTGGAAAGAGAAAGAACCCGTACCTTTTCATGCCTTAGCCTCAGAGGTCATACTCCATTAGAGCAATCACAAGCTCCACCCAGATTCAAGGGCAGGGAACATAGTCCTCACCTTTCAGCGGCTGGAATATTAGTCACATGGCAAGAAGAGCATGTAGAGAATGGAATAAATATGTTGATGCTTCCATCTTTGAAAAAGACAATCTGCTACAGACACTTCCAGTTTCATGTTACAGAAAACCCAACCCTAAGTGGCTTAAACAAAAAGAGAATTTGTTGGCTCCCATATGTGAAGACTCCAGGAGTAGCACCTACTGCAAATAAGGTTTGATTGATCCCAAGCTGTCTCCAGAACCCAGTTTCTCTTTCTTCATCTTTGACTTCAGCTTCTTTGGCACTGGCTCGAGTCTCAGACAGATTCTCTCCCTATGTTGGCATGGCGCCACCCCAGTTTCATCTACCTGTCTTCTCTTGCTCAGTCCACTGTAGGGAAGAAAAAAAGTCTGCTTCTCTGACAGTTCACAGAAACTTTCTGGAAATTGAGTTTCTTTGGCTCTAATTGTTCTGACTTGGTTCTCGTGCTCATCCCTGAACCAAATCATTGTCATCAAGGGAATGTTCTATATTAATTGACTTAGGCCTGAATCACATGTCTACCTATGGAGCTAGGGATGAGATCGACATCACATTAAATACCTCTCTTCTGTAACAGATTAATTCAGCTACAAGGAGAGAAAACCTAATTTACATCAGGGTTTTATGTTTAAGCACTGAACTAGTAACCAAAAGGTTAATGGTTCGAACACATCCAGAGGCACCTCACAAGAAAGGCCCTGCTATCTGCTTCCAAAATGGCCACAGCCAAAATGGTCACTCTGCAACACACAGAGTGCACACACTTTTTTTTTCCTCACTCACATCACAAAGTCCAGAGTCAGACAGCTACTAGTGTTGATCCAGTGGTTCAATGGCTCGGGACTGGTATAGCTCTGATTCTCTTGATCTTATCCTTTTTCTCACAAGATGCCCCAGCTCTACTCATCACATCTGCATTTAAGGCAGGAAGAAGTACAGAAGATGTGGCACAAGCTGCATCTGTCTCTTTTATCAGGAAAGCAAGAGCTTTCCCAGAAACTTTGTAACAGACTTCTACTAACTTCTCTTTTGTGCACACATCACAAGGCCACTGCTTGCTGCAAAATATGGGAATGGGCAGCAGATTATCAGACCCACAGTTTGCACATCACCCCCTGGGCATGGAAGTGCGTCAACTTCACCCAAACCATGTGGCTTAAATTAAAAATCATGTATTTTTCATACCAAATTGGAAAGAGTACGCTTCCCACAGATTATTATTTGCTTGGAAGGCTAAAGAGAGGGTTAATGGAAAATATAAGTAATGACCACTACCTCAATGTCCTTTTAATTTTGCAAGAGTCCTTTCTTCTGTGCGATGCTCAGAAGAAACCCTATTTTCATTGTTGTTGTTAGGTGCCACTGAGTCGGTTCTAACTCATAGCGACCCTTTGTATAACAGAACTGCGGTGCAATGGATCACTTTTACATGGCCTTTCTCGCCATGGTCTTGTGACTCGTACAAAATGATTGGATGTAAATAAGGTGCTCCTGACCCACCAAGGGAATTGGACAGCTTGCTAATAATGCAAATAAGGTGCATGGCACCATTCTGAGGGTATGATCATGCAAATAAGGTAAATGGAACCCTAACGAGGGGATTGGTCAGTTTTGCCATTATGCTAGGCTTAAAATGAGCCTTCCCAGAGGCAAAAGAAGGGACCTCACTACCACCAAGAAAGAAGAGCTGGGAGTGAAACAAGTCCTTTGGACCCAGGATCACTGCACTGAGAACCTCCTAGAACCAGGAGACAGAGAGGGAGAGCTGTTACACCAGAGAGGAGACAGCACAAGACAACAAGAAGCAGTTGAAGAGAAATGGCAGCAGCAGAACTAGGAGACTGGTGTGATACAGCATGGGAGCCAACTCACAGAGCAAAAGAATTGGCTGCCTTCTGGCAGATGGCTTTCTGGTGGAGTGGGGTGCCTATCAGCACTCGATGGAGCTAGGCTTGCTGACCCATGGAGCTAGAGAGTTGAGCACCTTCTGGCCGAGGCTTACTACCAGAGTAGGGTGCATTGGGGCATTTGTCAGTGGAGCTGAAGAGCTTTGTAACACTTTCCCAAGCAGGGCAGAGGCCAGGCTAGCCCAAGGAGCCTGAGGAGACGAGGGGCTGAGGGGTTGAGAACCAGGGAGAGTCCTGCCTGTGAACACGGCTGAGAAACAGTCCTGACCAAAGAATTCCTGAGTAATTCCTGATCCTAAATTGTAACCTGTTACTTCTCTAATAAACCCCATAATTGTGAGGATGGTCTGTGAGTTCTATGTGGCCATTGGAATGAATTATCAAACCCAGCAGAGAAGTAGAGAATGCCATGGGAGGGCTGGTGTCAGAATTGCTACAAAGTTGCAGGGCAGAGGTATGTTTGATTTCTACCACATACGAATCAGCCTTCAACTGATGTTGATGGTGATTCTTTCTCTCCCTCATGAAATTAGAGGAAGTCAAATGATCCTGTGCCACCTTTATTACAAGAATGAAACGCTGCCCAGTTCTGCTCCATCCTCATAATCATCGCTATGTTTGAGCCCATTCTTGCAGCCACTGTGTCGATCGATCTTATTGAAGGTCTTTCTCTTTTTCACTGAACGCTACTTTACCAAGCATGATATCCTTCTCTAGGGACTGGCCCCTCCTGATGACGTCCAGAGTAAGTGAGACAAAGCCTCACCAACCTCACTTCTGAAAAAGGGCGTTCTAGCTGTACTTCTTCCAAGACAGATTTGTGCATTCTACTGGCAGTCTATGGTATATTCAATATTCTTCACGAACACCATAATTCAAAGGCGTTGATTCTTCTTTGGTCTTCCTTATTCATTGTCCAGCTTTCATATGCATATGAGGTAAATGAAAATTCCATGGCTTGGGTAAGGTGCAGCTTAGTCTTCAAAGCAACATCTTTGCTTTTTAACACTTTAAAGAGGTCTTTTGCAGCAGATTTTCCCAATACATCGTTAGATTTCTTGACTTCTGCTACTGTCATCGATTGACTTATGTCCCCCAAAAACTCGTGTATTAACTTGATTAGGCCATGATTCCCAGTATCCTGTGGTCGTCCTCCAGTTTGTGATTGTAATTTTATGTTAAAGAGGATTAGGGTGGGATTGTGACACCCTTACCAGGTCACACCCCTGATCCAATATAAAGGAAGTTTCCCTGGGGTGTGGCCTGCATCACCTTTTATCTCTCAAGAGATAAAAAGGAAAGGGAAGCAAGCAGAAAGTTGGGGACCTCACACCAAGAAAGCAGTGCTGGGAGCAGAGCTGGTTCTTCGGACCTGAGGTTCCTGCGTTGAGATGCTCCCAAACCCAGGGAAGACTGACGTATCACAAGGACCTTCCTTCAAAGCCGATAGAGAGAGAAAGCCTTCCCCTGGAGCTGGCGCTGTGAATTCGAACTTCTAGCTTACTGCACTGTGAGAGAATAAACTTCTCTTTGTTAAAGCCATCTACTTGTGTTATTTCTATTGTAGCAGCACTAGATGACTAAGACAATGACCATGGGCATTGATAGTGGATCCAAGGTAAATGAAACCCTTGACATCTTTAATATTTTCTCTGTTTATCATGATGTTGCTTATTGGTCTAGTTGTGAGGATTATTGTTTTCTTTATGCTGAGGTGTAATTCATAGTGAAGGCTGTAGTCTTTGCTCTTCATCAGTGCTTCAAGTCCTCTTCACTTTCAGCAAGCAAGGTTGTGTCATCTGAATACCACAGATTATTAATTTATGAGTCTTCAACCAATCCTGATGCTCATGTAATCCAGCTTCTTGGATCATTTGCTCAGCATACAGATTGAATAAGTATGGTGAAAGGATATGACCCTAACACACACGTTTTCTGATTTTAAACCACGCAGTTTCCCCTTGATCTGCTTGAACGCTTGCCTCTTGGTCTATGTACAAGATCCGCATGAGCACAATTAAGTGTTCTGGAATTCCCATTCTTTGCAATGCTATCCATAATTTGTTATGATCCACACAAACACTTTTGTGTAGTCAATAAAACACAAATAAACATCTTTCTGGTATTCTACCACTTGTCTGTCCGTTTGTAGTACTGTGGTGGCTTGCATGTTGCTGTCAAGCTGGAAGCTATGCAACTGGTATTCAAATAGCAACAGGGCCATCAATGGTGGCCAGGTTTCAGTGGAGCTTCCCGACTAAGACATACTAGGAAGAAGAACCTGGTGATCTACTCCTGAAAAATAATCAGCCAGTGAAAACCTTATGGATAGCAGTGGAAGAAACCCTAGTGACCTCTTACTGGTAATTGTCAAATTCTATAGAATTTACCTTACTGATTTTCTCTTTTGCGTTTGGCAGTGTTGATTATTTTCTCCTTTCTGCAATGACTGCTGGTTCATTAAAACTCTATTTCCCTTGCTCCTGTGACAATGAGCTCTCTTGGTGTCCTTACACCTCTTTGACCGTGTCATTTCTGTGTGTGAGAGGCCCTTCTTTGTCTCCCTATCCCACACCTATGGGTTTGACCCCAGCCAGACATCCTTCTCATTCTGGCTGTTACTTGCTTTTTGTCTTCTTAAATTTACTGTTTTTCAGGTATTTTTATTCTTATTCCTATAATAAGAAAATTTAAGTTTGCTAATCTTCTAGTGACTGCAACAATAGGCTCAAACATAGCAATGATTCTGAGGATGGCTCAGGACCAAGCAGCGTTTCATTCTGTTATACATAGGGTCACTATGAGTTGGAACCAACTTGATGGCACCTAACAATAACAATCTTCTTGGAAGCAGAGATTTGGCCCAATCCCATGAGCCTTTTATGTGGGACTTTCCCTTTGTTAAATATCTAAATAGATTTCGCTTTCCTTGAACTTACTTTATAATACGAATAATTCATACTCTGCTTTCTTCGTGTTTGCACTTGCCTGTTGTCTTTTCCTAAAGGTTATGTTTAATGTTTCTGCTCATTCGTATGTTGTACACACTTGACTTAAGTAAATACACCTGACTTCAATCTAATACACATATGGAACCTCTTGACTCACCGTGTTATTAGTTTAAATGCCAGTGGCTACACACCCAGGGATTTCTGAATTTGTGACCCCTTACTGAAAGCTCTTTTGACATCCTTGATATACTTCATGGAGAGAAATTGAGGGGTTAAACTATGGTGACGGCATCAGGCAGAGTTCTTTGGTTGTAAGCAACAGAAACCAACTGTGGTTAACCCAAGAAAAAAGGAAGAGCTGAAGAACTCCCTATCACCCACAAGAGAAGTTTTGAATTCATTAAACATAGTGTTATGGATTGAATTGTGTTCATAAAAATGTGTGTTGTAAATGCTAACTTCTATAAAAAAAAAAAAAAAACACTTCTATACCTGTGGTTATATCCCATTTGGGAATGGGTTGTCCTTTTTATGTTAATGAGACAGGATTAGTGTAGGGTGTATCTTGAGTCGATCTCTTTTGAGATATAAAAGAGATTAAAAGCAAGGTAGCAAGTAAAGATGGGGAAGAGAGATGCCAAGCCACATGAAGATCACCCAGGAGTAGAAGTTCAGAAGAGACAAAGACCTTCCTCCAGAGCTGACACAGAGGGAAAGCCCTCTCCTGAGCAAGCACCCTGAATTCAGATGTCTAGCCTCGTAAAGTGTGAGAAAAGAAATTTTTGCTTGTTAAAGCCGCCCACTTGTGGTATTTCTGTTATGGCAGCTCTAGATAACTAAGACAGAATTTGTTACCGGAAGAGTGGGGTGCTGTTCTGACAGATACCTAAAATGTGGGAGTGGTTTTGAAATTGGGTAATTGGTAGAGTCTGGAAAACTTTGGAAGTTCTTTTTTTTTTTTTTTTTTAAGTAAGCACTGAGTTGTGTTTACTTTTTAAGTATTGAAGACCACAAAATGCAGAAATCACTTAGTCATGCACAATAATTATTACATTCCATTGTCTTTGATGTATTACCAACTTTCAGTCATATAAAACCATAACTTCACACATCTAAGAAAAATTATCATTATGAAGATATATTTGCTGAAGTAGGAATATAGAACATATTTTATTGAATTGCTTTGTTAGCTTGGTTTATAATTTTATTTTCATTGTGCTTTAAGTGAAAGTTTACAAATCAAGTCAGTCTCTAACACAAAAATTTATATATACCTTGCTTTATATATTCCTTGGAAACCCTGGTGGCATAGTGCCTAAGCGCAACAGCTGCTAACCAAAGGGTCGACAGTTCGAATCTGCCAGGCGCTCCTTGGAAACTCTATGGAGCAGTTCTACTCTGTCCAATAGGGTCGCTATGAGTCGGAATCTACTCGACGGCACTGGGCACTGGGTACTGGGTACATATTCCTAGTTGCTCTCCCCCCAAGGAGACAGCACACTCCTTCTCTTCACTCTCTGTTTTCATGTCCATTCAGCCAGCTTCTGACCCCCTCTGCCCTCTCATCTCCCCTCCAGACAGGAGCTGACTACATAGTCTCATGTGTCTACTTGATCCAAGAAGCTTCCTCTTCACCAGTCATTGTCTATCCCATAGTCCAGTCCAATCCCTGTCTGAAGAGTTGGCTTTGGGCATGGTTCCTGTTTTGGACTAACAGAAGGTCTGGGGACCAAGACCTCCGGTGTCCTTCTAGTCTCAGTCAGGCCATTAAGTCTAGTGTTTTTATGAAAATTTGAGGTCTGCATCCCACTGCTCTCCTGCTCCTTCAAGGGTTCTCTGTTGTGTTCCCTGTCAGGGTAGTCATCAGTTGTAGCCAGACTAGTTCTTCTGGTCTCAGACTGATGTAGTCTCTGGCTTATGTGGCCCTTTCTGTCTCTTGGGCTCATAATTACCTTGTATCTTTGGTGTTCTTCATTCTCCTTTGGTCCAGGTGGGTTGAGATCAACTGATGCATCTTAGATGGCTGCTTGCTAGTATTTAAGACCCCAGATGCCACTCTCCAAAGTGGGATGCAGAATGTTTTCTTAATAGATTTTATTATGCCAATTGACCTAGGTGTCCCCTGAGACCATGGTCTCCAAATCCCCACCCCTGCTGCGCTGGCCTTCAAAGCTTTTAGTTTATTCAGGAAACTTCTTTGCTTTTGGTTTAGTCCAGTTGAGCTGACTTCTCCTGTATTGTGTGTTGTCCTTTACTTCACCTAAAACAGTTCTTGTCTACTATCTAATTATTGAATACCCCCTCCCTCCCTCCTTCCTCACTCTCATAAGCATCAAAGAATACTTTTTTCTCTGTTTAAAGTATTTCTTGAGTTCTTATAACAGCAGTCTCATACAATATTTGTCCTTTTGCAACTGACTAATTTCACTCAGCATAATGCCTTCCAGATTCCTCCATGTTATGGAATGTTTCATGGATTCATCATTGTTCTTTATCGATGTGTAGTATTCCATTTTGTGAATATACCATAATTTATCCATTCATCCCTTGAGAGGCGCCTTGGTTGCTTCCATCTTTTTGCTATTGTAAACAGTGCTGCAATAAATATGGGTGTGCATATATCTGTTTGTGTAAAGGCTCTTATTTCTCTAGGATGTATTCCAAGGAGGGGGATTGCTGGAGCGTATGGTAGTTCTATTTCTAGCTTTCTAAGGAAGCATCAAATCGATTTCCAAAGTGGTTGTACCATTTGACATTGCCACCAGCAGTGTATAAGTGTTCCAATCTCTCCACAACCTCTCCAACATTTATTATTTTGTGTTTTTTGGATTAATGCCAGCTTTGTTGGAGCGAGATGGAATCTCATTGTGGTTTTGATTTGCATTTCTCTAATGGCTAATGATCGTGAGCATTTCCTCATATATCTGTTAGCTACGTGAATGTCTTCTTTCATGAAGTGCCTATTCATATTCTTTGCCCATTTCTTAATTGGGTTATTTGTCTTTTTGTAGTTGAGTTTTTGCAGTATCATGTAGATTTTAGAGATCAGGTGCTGATCAGAAGTGTCATAGCTAAAAACTTTTTCCCAGTCTGTAGGTAATCTTTTTATTCTTTTGGTGAAGTCTTTGGATGAGCATAGGTGTTTGACTTTTAGGGGCTCCCAGTTGTCTAGCTTCTCTTCTGGTGCTTGTGCATTGTTGGCAATGTTTCGTATACTGTTTATGCCTTGTATTAGGGCTCCTTATGTTGTCCCTATTTTTTCTTCCATAATCTTTATCATTCTAGATTTTATATTTAAGTCTTTGATCCATTTTGAGTTTGCTTTTGTGCATGGTGTGAGGTATGGGTCTTATTTCATTTTTTTGCAGATGGCTATCCAGTTATGCTTCTTCAGTTCTTTCAGCTTAAGAAACATCGAGTATGTTCTTCCCTTTTGGTTTTCTATCTCCAGCTCTTTGCACCTGTCATTATAATACTTTACTTTGTCTTCTCGAGAGGCCCTTTGAAATCTGTTCAGTTCTTTTACTTCATCAATTCTTCCTTTTGCTTTAGCTGCTCGACACTCCAGAGCAAGTTTCAGAGTCTCCTCTGACATCCATCTTGGTCTTTTCTTTCTTTCCTGTCTTTTCAGTGACCTCTTGCTTTCTTCATGGATGATGTCCTTGATGTCATTCCACAACTTGTCTGGTCTTCGGTCACTAGTGTTCAGTGCATCAAATGTGTTCTTGAGATGGTCTCTAAATTCAGGTAGGATATACTCAAGGTCATATTTTGGCTCTCGTGGACTTGTTCTGATTTTCTTCAGTTTCAGCTTGAACTTGCATATGAGCAATTGATGGTCTGTTCCACAGTCGGCCCCGGCCTTGTTCTGACCGATGATATCGAGCTTTTCCATCGTCTCTTTCCACAGATGTAGTCAATTTGATTTCTGTGCGTTCCACCTGGCGAGGTCCATGTGTATAGTCGCTGTTTATGTTGGTGAAAGAAGGTATTTGCAGTGAAGAAGTTGTTGGTCTTGTGAAATTCTATCATTTGATCTCCAGCATTGTTTCTATCACCAAGGCCATATTGTGCATAGGGTCGCTATGAGTCGGAACCAACTCGACAGCACCTAACAACAAGAACATCCAGTTATGCCAGCAACATTTGTTGAAGAGACTGTCTTTTCCCCATTTAACTGACACTGGGACTTTCTCAAATATCAGCTGCTCATATGTAGATGGATTTATGTCTGGATTCTCAATTCTGTTCCATTGGTCCATGTATCTGTTGTTGTACCGGTACCAGGATGTTTTGACTACTGTGACAGTATAAAAAAAATAGGCTCTAAAATCAGGTAGAGTAAGGCCTCCCACTTTGGACTTCTTTTTCAGTAATGCTTTACGTATCTGGGGTCTCTTTCCCTTCCATATGAAGTAGGTGATTTGTTTCTCCATCTCATTAAAAAATGTGTTTGGAATTTGGATCGGAATTGCATTGTATCTATAGATCGCTTTTGGCAGAATAGACATTTTTACAATGTTAAGTCTTCCTGTCCACGAACAAGGTATGTTTTTCCACTTATGTAGGTCTCTTTTGGTTCCTTGCAGCAGTGTCTTGTAGTTTTCTTTGTATAGGTCTTTTACATCTCTGGTAAGATTTATTCCTAAGTATTTTATCCTCTTGGGGGCTACTGTAAATGGCATTGATTTGGTGATTTCCTCTTCGATGTTCTTTTTGTTGGTGTAGAGGAATCCAACTGATTTTTGTATGTTTATCTTGTATCCTGATACTTTGCTGAACTCTAATTTCAGTAGTTTTCCGGAGGATTCCTTAGGGTTTTCTGTGTATAAGATCATGTCATCTGCAAATAGAGATACTTTGACTTCTTCCTTGCCAATCTGGATGCCCTTTATTTATCTAGCCTAGTTGCTCTGGCTAGGACCTCCAGCACAATGTTGAATAAGAGTGGTGATAAAAAAAAAAAAAAAAAAAAGAAGGCACCCTTATTTGGTTCCCAGTCTCAAGGAGAGTGCTTTCAGACTCTCTCCATTTAGGATGATGTTGGCTGTTGGCTTTGTATAAATGCCCTTTATTATGTTGAGGAATTTTCCTTCTATTCCTATTTTGCTGAGAGTTTTTATCATGAATGGATGTTGAACTTTATCAAATGCCTTTTCTGCATCAATTGATAAGATCATGTGTTTCTCATCTTTTGTTTTATTTGTATGACGGATTGCATTAATTGTTTTTCTAACATTGGACCATCCCTGCATACTTGGTATGAATCCCACTTGGTCATGTTGAATTATCTTTTTGATATGTTGTTGAATTCTATTTTCTAGAATTTTGTTGAGGATTTTTGCATCTAAGTTCATGAGGGATATAGGTCTGTAATTTTCTTTTTTTGTGGTGTCTTTACCTGGTTTTGGTATCAGTGTTATGCTGGCTTCATAGAATGAGTTTGGGAATATTCCATCATTCTCTATGCTCTGAAATACCTTTAGTAGTAGTGGTGTTAACTCTTCTCTGAATGTTTGGTAGAACTCTCCAGTGAAGCCATTTGGGCCAGGGCTTTTTTGTTGTTGTTGTTGTTGGCAGTTTTTTAATTACCTTTTCAACCTCTACTTTTGTTATGGGTTTATTTAGTTGTTCTACAAGTTTTAAGGTTCTTCTTAGTAAAAGTCTAGATTGCTTCAAAGAGAATATTGGTGGAATTATAGACATCAAAGCCAATTCTGGTGAGGGTCCAAAAGGGAGAGAGAAAAGCTATAGAGAAAGTCTCTATCATGTTAGAGAATATATATGGAGCCAGAAACTGACTGTTGCAAGAAATGTGGATGTTAAATGTGTTTCTAGTGAGGCTTTAAAAGAAAATGATGAACATGCCATTGGACAGTGAAGGAAGGGTAATGCATTTTATGCAGTGGCAAAGAACTTGTCTGAATTACGTTCAAATGTTTGTTGGAAGGTAGAACTTGTAAGTGATGAACTTGGATATGTGGCTGATGAGATTTGTAAGCAAGATCTTAAAGGGGTCACATGGTTTCTCCTTGCCGCTTATAGTAAAATGCAAGAGGAGAGATGGACTTAAAAAAGAACAGTTGAAGAATGAAAACAAAACTTAAAGATTTGGAAAATTCTGTTGTGTAAACTAAGGACGCATGTTCTAGAATTTTCACAAAGGACGTGGCTACACAATCTTTTGTTAAGGAGAATAAGCCTGTGCCTGATGGATCTAACCAACTGCCACAGCAGAAAACCCATCAGCTTAGACTGAAGATTACAGAGAAAGAGTGAAAGGAAAGAATGCTGAGTGTCTGTTGGAATTCTACAGGCAGAAAATAGGCCAAAGGAGTTACATCTGTTGTCCCCCAAGAAAAGAAAAGAACCACCCCTGGAGAAGCTCAGAAAGCAACAGAACTGTTGGAAGGAGCACAGGAAGCAGGGCTGCCTCAATTTCAAAGGGTGGAACCATGGCCTGTTGGGTTTCAAATGGTGGGGCCACGCCATGGCCTCCTGGGTTTCAAAAAGACTGATATTCACAAGTTCAGTTCCAGAGTGTAGGGCTGCCCTTCACAAGTGCCAGGTGGATGGGGCCACTGCCCAAAGCTGAGGGTACAGGGCTGCCATGCCCAAGGGGCAGAAGAATGGGGACTGTGGGGCTGAAGGAATAGGGTCACCACTCAGATGGACTAAGAAACTGGGGCTGCTCAAAGCTGAGGGTGTAGAGTTGTCATCCCACTGGGCCTGGAAGGCAGAGCTGAAGCCTCGGTCTAAGGAGTCTTCACCCAGAATCCAGAAGGCATGGCCAACACCCAGAGTCTGGAGCACAGAGCCATTGCCCAGACGGTCTCAGAGAACAGAGGATTATTTTCAAGCTTTGAGAGCTAATGTAAATTGTTCTGCTGGGTTTTGGACTTGCTTGCTGCCTGTTATCCCTTCTTTCCCTCCAGTTTCTTCCATTTGTAATGGGAATGTCTACCTTGTGCCTGTTCCACCAGTGTACTTTGGAAGCAGATAATTAGTATTCTAGATTTCACAGGCTCACAGAAGAAGAAAAATTTTGTCACAGGATGGAATATGCCTAACATCTCACTGGTATTTGATTTAGATGATTCAGAAGATGAGATTTTGGACTTGGAGTTGATTTATGTGATGGGGTGAATGTGTTTTACATGTGGCAAGGACATAAATCTTGGGAGGTCAAAGGGTAAAATGTTATGGATTGAATTGTATCCCTCCATAATATGCATTTTATATCCTAACCTCTGTGCCTGTGGTTATAACCCCATTTGGGAATGGGTTGTCCTCGTTATGTTAATGAAATAAGATTAATATAGGGTATATCTTGAGTCAATCTCTTTTGAGATATAAGAGAGATTAAAAACAAGCTAGCAAGCAGAGATGGGGGGAAGAGAAATGTCAAACCACATGAAGATTGCCAGGAGCAGAAGCTCAGAAGATACAAGGATCTTCCTCCAGAGTTGGCAGAAATAGAAAACCTTCCCCTAGAGCCAGCACCCTGAATTCAGACATCTAGCCTCCTAAACTATGATAAAATAAATTTCTGTTTGTTACAGCCATCCACTTGTGGTATTTCTGTTATAGCAGCACTAGATAACTAAGACACATAGCATTAAATGTCCTTCATTCCTTTCCCTGATCCTGTGTGTAATAAATAATTTGCCTGGCCTTTGCTTCTAGTTGCTGAAAGGTAAAGTCCAAATCCTTGGAATTTCCCAAGTTATAGGAAAGTCTTTATTTTTCCTGGTGGACCCCTTAGTTTAAACCTGATAGTTTATTCAAGATGAGGGCTGGCCACACCAAAAAGACCGACCATGCAATTAAAAGGTTGGGACTTTGTCTAACTGCAGACATAAAAGACCTATACAAAGAAAACTATAAGACGCTGCTGCAAGAAACCAAAAGAGACCTACATAAGTGGAAAAATGTACCTTGCTCACGGATAGGAAGACTCAACATTGTGAAAGTGTCTATTCTACCCAAAACGATCTACAGATACAACGCAATCGTGATCCAAATTCCAATGACTTTTTTTTTAATAATTTTTATTGAGCTTTAAGCGAACGTTTACAAATCAAGTCAGTCTGTCACATATAAGCTTATATACACCTTACTCCATACTCCCACGTACACTCCCCCTAGTGAGTCAGCCCTTCCAGACTCTCCTTTCGTGACAATTTTGCCAGTTTCTAACCCTCTCTACCCTCCTATCTCCCCTCCAGACAGGAGATGCGAACACAGTCTCAAGTGTCCACCTGATACAAGTAGCTCACTCTTCATCAGCATTTCTTTCCTACCCATTGTCCAGTCCCTTCCATGTCTGATGAGTTGTCTTCGGGAATGGTTCCTGTCCTGGGCCAACAGAAGGTTTGGGGACCATGACCGCCGGGATTCTTCTAATCTCAGTCAGACCATTAAGTCTGGTCTTTTTATGAGAATTTGGGGTCTGCATCCCACTGATCTTCTGCTCCCTCAGGGGTTCTCTGTTGTGCTCCCTGTCAGGGCAGTCATTGGTTGTGGCCGGGCACCATCTAGTTCTTCTGGTCTCAGGATGATGTAAGTCTCTGGTTCATGTGGCCCTTTCTGCCAATGACATTTTTTAATGAGAAGGAGAAACAAATCACCAACTTTATATGGAAAGGGAAAAGACCCCAGATAAGTAAAGCATTACTGAAGAAGAAGAACAAAGTGGGAGACCTCACACTACCTGATTTTAGAACCTATTATACCACGATAGTAGTCAGAACAGCCTGGTACTGTTACAACAACAGATACATAGACCAATGGAACAGAATTGAGAACCCAGACATAAATCCATCCACCTATGAGCAGCTGATATTTGACAAAAGCCTAAAGTCCATTAAATAGAGAAAAGACAGTCTCTTTAACAATGGCACTGGCATAACTGGATATCCATCTGCAAAAAAAAAAAAAATAAAACAAGACCCATACCTCACACCATGCACAAAAACTAACTCAAAATGGATCAAAAACTCTGAAAAAGAAAACAAACCTCTGGACACTGAAGTTTGGATAAGCTTCCCCAGTTAGACTGTGCCCTTAACCTTTGGTTTGGCTAACTCCAGGTAAATAGACACTCTTCTAGACAATAGAAATCAGCGGGGACCATGATAGAGACATGGTCCCTGTTTCGAGACATGTACATCTAGCCTTGAGACCCAGGCCTTTCTCAACAACCCCTTTTACTGACACTTTCCAACTTGCACCCTAAATACTTCAACCATGCGGTTTCCTAGTGTACCAGGTTCTTCAATGTTTCTATAATTCGGCATATGCCCTCTCCCTCATCTTTACTTGGTAACTTTCTACTTAGTTTTTAAAACTCGACCAAAATGTCACCACTACTAATAGGTCAATAAAGGACCCCCCACCTGCCCTTTTCCCTCCTGAGTTCAGAATTATTTGATATGTAGACAGAATTATTTGAGATGTGGAGCTGGCTGATTGAGATAAAATGTTATTTTTATTATTAATAAGGCCTAGGATGAAGAACATGGCTTATGTCTGAGGCCAAGTGACCTTGTTAATATCTGGTCCCAGAATTATTGTTGTTGTTGTGGGCTGTTGAGTTGATTCTGACTCATAGTGACCCTATAGGACAGAGTAGAACTGCCCCATAGGGTTTCCTAGGCTGCAGTCTTTACGAAAGCAGATCACCAGGTCTTTTCTCCCATAAAGCGGCTGGTGGATTCAAACCTCCAAAATTTCTGTTAGCAGCTGAGCCCTTAAGTATTATGCCACAAGGACTCCTTGGTCCTAGAATTAGGCAGACTTGTTTTTTTTTAATATTTAAAATTTTATTTTAGCTATTAAAATGATTTTAAGTGATTTTAATCTTATTTTATCTAACAAGAGCAAAAAATTTTTTTACCTATGATAATATTGTAGTGAGTACAATATGAAATGTATTTCATTATCTTTAAATAATTTTTAATAATTCTTGGTTGATAATTTGTGATACAGAAATTTGAAGATCTGTTCTCATTTTAGTTTTTTTGGATGCTTGGTTTTAAGGCTGTCATTGCTAAAAAAGATGCTTCACAGCGATATATAGATCCAAGAATAAATCTGAACCTTTAAATTATGTACTTCCATTGTGTACAGCTTTTTGTTGAAATTCAACTATCAATTTTCCATCTTTATATCAATCAATGCTTCTTGCAAACTACCTGGAGGATGTAGCATTTCAATACTTTTAACAAATGAGCTAAAACACCCATTGACACTCTTCATCTGGAAGATTTTAAAACTTGTAACATTTTTTTTTCCATTTTGTGTGTGCATATATATATAAATTTTACAGATGACTTACATTCTTTTTTTCTTACAATAAAATCATGTAATGGTAGAAAATTTCTAAAATGCCTTTTCACAATTCTCTCTGCAGTTACTTGTTTGTTTTTGTCCCCCCCAAGTTTGTTGAGGTGTAATTGACATACAATAAACTGTACTTTTTTTTTTTTTTTACTTATAGTGCACAATTTGATGAGTTTTGACATTCCTATATACCTGTGAAACCATCAACACAATGAAAATAATGAGTATATCTGTCACCCCTGGAAGTATCCCATACCTTTTGTAATACACTCTCTTCTCTTCTCCTTCAGCCCCAGACAACCATTGATCTCTTAATGCTTCAGGTATGAAGGAACAGATCAGAATATGTATGTGCCAAATCTATGTAGGCTCAGCCCAAAGAAAAAGAGAGATTCATAAAAAGACTAAACTTAAAGGTCTGACTGAGACTAGAATGACCCCGGAAGTCATCGTCCGTAGACCTTCTGTTAGCCCAAGATAGGAACCATTCCCAAAGCCAACTCTTCAGACAGGGATTGGACTGGACTATGGGGTAGACAGTGATACTGGTGAAGAAAGAGCTTTCTGGATCAAGTAGACACATAAGACTATGTTGGTACCCCCTGTCTGAAGAGGAGATGAGAGGGTAGAGGGGCTCAGAACCTGGCAGAATGGGCATGAAAAGAGAGAGTGGAGGGAAGGAGGAGTGTGCTGTCTCATTAGGGGGAGAGCAATTAGGAGTATGTAGCAAGGTGTTCATAAATTTTTGTATGAGAGTCTCACTTGATTTGTAAACTTTCACTTAAAGCACAATAAAAAAAAAAGAGATTTGCAAAGGTTAAAAAAAGAGAGAGAGAGAGAGAGAAATGCTAAACCCTGTATATGCTGTTTCTTCTTCCAAACTCACAATCACATAAAGTGCTATTCCTCCCCTAAAGGAGGCCCCTCCCTGTGAACACAGGTACCCTGGGGAAAGGATGCGCCTTCCTCAACAACAATCTCTGTGATGCCTTTCTCTCATCCTCATGCAGTGTCAGTACCTCCTCTGTGCTCCCACCTTATAAACACCTCTGTAGTGAGATGAGGAACGCATTATTCCAGTAGAATTCCTGGAGGACTAGGGAAGGATATACTGAGACTGCTCTCCATCAGAGAATTAGCTGGGAGTAGGATGAGGGAATGTCAGGAAAGTGGGCTTTTGGAAGGTGGTAGAATATCAGAGACAGAGCCAGAGACAGCTAAGTGTTGCATTTTGTGAGACACCATTCCACTTCCATTTACTCTATGATAATAAATGTGATTGGAATTTTTTGTATGTGTGAAAGTGGTGACAGTCCAGAGATCCAAGATCAAATTTGCTGAGGGGGTACGGGTGTTAAGAGAGCTTCTGTGAAAGACCAAGAGAACCCATAATTTTACCCTTATTGCTGTTCAGTTAGCACAGTAGTTTTCTTATTCTGAGAGATATTCAAAGGTTTTTACAAAATGCTTTTTCGTAACCAGCCTTCAAGTTGGCCACCAATGATTCTTCTTTCCTGGCTTTTACTTCTTTGTAGAGTCTCCTGTCACAATGAAAAGAGATGACCTATAGGATATTATGGTAATGATGAAGCATGACTTCTTAGGCTAGGTCATAGAAGACAATGAAGCTTCTCCCTTGTTCTCTCAGATCACTTGAACCAGGGGAAGCCAACTGCTACATTGTGAGGACACTCAAGTAGCCCTAGGGAGAGGTTCATACGATTAGAAACTAAAGCTTCCTGATAGCAGCCATGTGAATGAGTCATCTTGGAAGTGGATCCTCCAGCCCCAGGCCAATATCTTGATTATAAACTCATGAGAACTCTGAACTAGAACCATCCAGTTAAGCATCTCCACAATTTCTGACCCATTGAAACTGTGAAATAATGCTTATTGTTATTTTAAGTCACTACGATTTGGGGTCATTTGTTTCACAGCAATAGATAACCAATACAGGCTCACAGGATATTTATAAAGGAATAAATTTCCAGATCTTCAATTTCTATATGTATTCCTTCCTAAAGCTGATTACCATGAGAACAAATCTGAGGTCTGTTGGTCCCTTTTCTCACTTCCCTTTCACAATTGCCCTTCTCTCACTTTACAAAAGAAAACTTCTCCTCCATCTGATTCTTACACTGGTGTTTAACTTGGGTTATAAAAGGCTACCTGATATAAAAAGGATTTCAGAAAGCAGAGCTTATGGGTAGAAAGTCCTTCAGAACACAGCAAAAAAAGCTTCAGTATACAAAACTGAAGGGGACTAATGCCTTTTTCATCCAGGAAATAAAATCAATCTTTCTCTGTGTACCTTTCTTTGAATTCAGAAGTGAGATAGTTGTCACAAGTACACATATTCAACATATTTATTTGAACTGAAAAATGAAGTAAGACTTTTTCTGACAGACCTTTTGGTTAATAATGTCAACTGCTTTGTTGTTGAAGTTCTACAGCAGGCCTTTTCTGTAAATTGAAAGAATAAGCAAAAGGGGGAAGACGGACAAGCATACTGATACAGCCATGTCTGTCCAAGTCCAAAAAATATTACAGAATAAGCAAGAATGGGAAAACGGACAAGAACGCTGCCACAGCCATGTCTGCCCAAGTCCAAAGAACATTACAGAGTTATCAGTATATATTAACATTACAAAATGGGCAAAACCATTGAAAGCTTCACCTTTTCACAGATTGGCTAGAAACTGTGATCCAACGTCTTAAATTGTCTTTCTTAACAATCATTGGTATGGGTTTCAGTAACTACCGTCAGGAGAGTCTTATTGGTCAACAAATTTTCTACTCACTAGATGATAATAGAAAGGGATAAGAGTGGAAAGTCTTTTGTGTTCTGTTTGATTGGCTTATGTGAAAACTTTCCTAAAAGATATTTTTATTCCCTAAAAGATAATTTCCAAGATTATCCTATCTATTGTCTTTAATCTCAGGGCCCAGTTGATGTGTCCTTGTGATTCCAGTATTACACCAATATTATTTCCTAAATTGGGGGTGGGGCACAAAGCAGTCTTCAAGTATCACCCCAAAAGAGATGTCACCCTGGGCAACTGTGAGTGGCAAAACAGGATTAGGACAAGTATTAGAGACAACTCCCTCATGAGTGCCTCATTTTATAGCTTGTTTTCCAACAGTTTTGTGAGGCCGTCTCTATGGAGTCCCAAAACGCAATTTTGCTTTAGAACTTATATATGATTCTTACAAGGTTAGAAGTGTCTTCCTAGCCCTCAGATGGTATGGCCGGATGAGTTATTCATTACAAGATAATTACAAGAGACTCTTCATCAGACTAAAGAGATACATGCCAGACATCTCCTTATCAGGCTAAAGATATACATGCCAGACATCTGGGCTCAAATCATCCTTTGGGGGACTGTGAGCCACAGGTGACTGGACAGAACAAAACAAAGTCATTAACAAAGGCATGCAGAAAGGAGAAGGCAGGCAAAAAAAAATTATAGATTCATCATGGCATTACTTAGCATATTTTAGCATATTCAATCAAGTATTGGCTGAAGGCAGAGTTACACACTCTCGGTTATCTATAAAATAAAAAGTTTCCATTGAGGTGATTCCAACTCATAGCACCATTATAGGACAGAGTAGAACTGCCCCATAGGGTTTCCAAGGAGCACCTGGTGGATTCGAACTGCCAGCCTTTTGGTTAGCAGCCGTGGCTCTTAACCACTGCACCACCAGGGTTTTCCCGTTATCTATAGTGCCTAATATTCATTGCCATCATACATTTAGGTCTGTTTTATAACACTAGGTAGGAGAAATATTCAATATCCGTAGTACATTCAGAAAAACACATAACCCTTTTAAAGGACATTCCAGTTTCATCCTCTCTTCTCCACACCTTGATTCATTCATATACATATGGCCTTGGGCCTCTGGTGGGGGGAATCAGAAGACCCTGGGCTGCTGTCAATCATCCTGTTTGACTGGCCTGACTTTTGCCCCAAGCCACTCCGGATATGGCTTTTGTCCCCTCAGCTGCAGCATAACATCTCTTACTTTCCTTTCAGCCATTACAGGTAACAGCAAACAAAGTAGACATCTCTTGAGCCTAGGAGGTTCTCAGTGCAGGGATCCCAGGTCCAAGGATGCACTCCTAGCCCTTCTTTCTTGGTGATAGTGAGGTCACCACTCTGCTCTGGGATTTGCTCTCTTTTAAGCCTAGCAGATGGCAAAACTGAACAATCCCCTCGTTAGGGTTCTGTACAACTTATTTCCACGGTCCCATCCCCATTAGAGTGCCATGCACCTTATTTGTATGGCATTTATTTCCTTTCCAATCCCCTTGGTGGGCCACAAGTACCTTATTTACATAGCCCCACCCAATCATTTGGCAAGGCTTACAAGACCATGGCTAGAAAGGCCATATAAAAGTGATACATCATACCACAGAAGTATTAGGATTTTATTTCTTTTTATAGCTGATTAGTATTCCTTTGTATGGATATACCACATTTTACTTATCCATTCATCTGCTGATGGACACTTGGGTTGTTCCCACCTTTTGTGAATAATGCTGTAGTTAACATTGGTGTACAGGTACCTGTCTGAGTCCCCGCTTTCATGTATTTTGGGTATATACCTCGGAGGGGAATTGCTGGGCCATATGGTAATTCTATGTTTAATTTTTTGAGAAACTGCCAAACTGTTTTCCTCAGCCTATTTTCTTTATTTGGGCATTTTTCTTTATGGTTTCACTGCATCATGCTCATCCAATATCCGATTTCTTTTAGGCAAACTCAGCAGCCGATTTAGGGAAATATAGACTTATAAGTGTGCAAACTGGGTGATAAAGAAACCAGGTTCCTAGGAAAATCTTGCAACAAACCCTGTCCTCATATTGGTCTTTTTTTCCTCAGGAGCCAAATTGTTTAAGCTTTTCTTATTGAGTTACATTAACCTCTTTCTTTCTTTTTTTAAATAAAAAGACTGCAAACTAGCCACCCTAAAGATATATTTTTTAAAATTTTCAAGGAGAAGCCCAATTCTTAAAATTAGGAATATTTAAAAAGCTATTTCTGACTTATCTTGGAAAAATTACAAGATTCTTGGGGCAAAAATTGGCTGAAACTGGGTAGTAGCTATCATCTGGGACATAGATTTTTCAGTTTGCTCGTCTTTATTACTCCCTTATATCACTGACCCCCATCCCACTGCCTTGGAGTCAATTCTGACTCATACTGACCCTATAGGAGAGAGTAGAACTGCCCTATGGGATTCTCAAGGCTGTGGCACAGTGATTAAGAGCTTGGCTGCTAACCAAAAGGTTGTCAGTTCAAGTCCACCAACTGCTCCTTGGAAATCCCATGGGGCAGTTCTACTCTGTCCTATAGAGTAGAGCTATGAGTTTGGAATTGACTTGACATCAGTGGGTTTGATTTTTTTGTGTTGTTCAATCTTTACAGAAGCAGACTGCCACATATTTCCCTTGCACAGCGTCTGGTGAGTTCAAACCGTTGACCTTTTGGTCAGCAGCCAAACACTTCTCTACTGCACCTCCAGGCTCTTCCTGACCCCCATGGCCATTATCAGTTTTATACTGTTAAGCCAAGCCCACTTTACTGCAGCCTGATCCTTTGTAGGCAAATAAATTTATGACTTCAGGAACAGATTGAAACTGCAATTGCCCATGAATCAACAATCATTGAAAATCATTGGCAGTCAATTAGTAAAATTTTAAACTCAATTAATGAGATTACAAGTGTCCAGACCTGGGATATTATAGGCACTCAATAAACGGTAGCTGCTGGTAGCAAAGAAGTCCCTGGGTGGTGCAAACGATTAATGTGCTCAGAGGCTGCTAAGCGAGAGGTTGTAGGTTTGAACCCATCCAGAGGCACAGCAGAATAAAAAGAAAGAAAGAGATTAATGTAATTAAATAAGAAAAGCTTAAACAATTTGGCTCCTGAGAAAAAAAAAGACCAATATGAGGACAGGGTTTGTTGCAAGATTTTCCTAGGAACCTGGTTTCTTTATCACCCAGTTTGCACACTTATAAGTCTATATTTCCCTAAATCGGCTGCTGAGTTTGCCTAAAAGAAATCGGATATTGGATGAGCATGATGCAGTGAAACCATAAAGAAAAATGCCCAAATAAAGAAAATAGGCTGAGGAAAACAGTTTGGCAGTTTCTCAAAAAATTAAACATAGAATTACCATATGGCCCAGCAATTCCCCTCCGAGGTATATACCCAAAATACATGAAAGCGGGGACTCAGACAGGTACCTGTACACCAGTGTTAACTACAGCATTATTCACAAAAGGTGGGAACAACCCAAGTGTCCATCAGCAGATGAATGGATAAGTAAAATGTGGTATATCCATACAAAGGAATACTAATCAGCTATAAAAAGAAATAAAATCCTAATACTTCTGTGGTATGATGTATCACTTTTATATGGCCTTTCTAGCCATGGTCTTGTAAGCCTTGCCAAATGATTGGGTGGGGCTATGCAAATAAGGTACTTGTGGCCCACCAAGGGGATTGGAAAGGAAATAAATGCCATACAAATAAGGTGCATGGCACTCTAATGGGGATGGGACCGTGGAAATAAGTTGTACAGAACCCTAACGAGGGGATTGTTCAGTTTTGCCATCTGCTAGGCTTAAAAGAGAGCAAATCCCAGAGCAGAGTGGTGACCTCACTATCACCAAGAAAGAAGGGCTAGGAGTGCATCCTTGGACCTGGGATCCCTGCACTGAGAACCTCCTAGGCTCAAGAGATGTCTACTTTGTTTGCTGTTACCTGTAATGGCTGAAAGGAAAGTAAGAGATGTTATGCTGCAGCTGAGGGGACAAAAGCCATATCCGGAGTGGCTTGGGGCAAAAGTCAGGCCAGTCAAACAGGATGATTGACAGCAGCCCAGGGTCTTCTGATTCCCCCCACCAGAGGCCCAAGGCCATATGTATATGAATGAATCAAGGTGTGGAGAAGAGAGGATGAAACTGGAATGTCCTTTAAAAGGGTTATGTGTTTTTCTGAATGTACTACGGATATTGAATATTTCTCCTACCTAGTGTTATAAAACAGACCTAAATGTATGATGGCAATGAATATTAGGCACTATAGATAACGGGAAAACCCTGGTGGTGCAGTGGTTAAGAGCCACGGCTGCTAACCAAAAGGCTGGCAGTTCGAATCCACCAGGTGCTCCTTGGAAACCCTATGGGGCAGTTCTACTCTGTCCTATAATGGTGCTATGAGTTGGAATCACCTCAATGGAAACTTTTTATTTTATAGATAACCGAGAGTGTGTAACTCTGCCTTCAGCCAATACTTGATTGAATATGGTAAAAGGGGAACTAGGATTTGCCCGAAAGAAACACAGGTTCTTTGTTTCAATCCAGTAGCCCTGTGTATAGAGTACTGAGAGCTTAGGTCAAAAACCCAAGCCCAGCCCAGACTCTTTCCGAATTTGCACATTTGGAAAGACATGTAGACCCACCTAGAACTGCTGAGAGCAGGAAATTGGTATTTGAAGAAAGAACCTGCAGAGAAAAAAAAAAATTACTGGTTTGCTTTTTGAATTTTCAGCAAGTGGTTTGCCATTGGATACATCAAGGCAGGAAAAGTCAGTGTCCATCAGAAAAATTAAGCCACTATATTATACACTTTAAAACTATTAAAACTTTATTTAATGAGAAATCTACCCAGTTAAAATAGTATAAGCTATAAAGTATAAAGTGAGCTGGAAAAATACTACAACAAAACCAAAGAAATACCATCTCATTTGAGGGGCAGAGAGGGACTGGTTCTGGAGCCAATGATCCCTGGCTGTGGATGAGGAGCTGCTGTGGAGGAGGTGCTACAACTGGCTTGGCTTCTGGTGCCTGGGCCAGAGCTGGAGATGGAGAGACTTATGCTCTATCAAGCAGGATTGATATCTGCAGGTGGTCCAGGAGCCAGTTCCTGAGATGGCCCAGAGTAAGAATCTGACCCTCAGCCGACTTTTTGTCTCGTGCCAGCAAGGAAGCTGGTGATGGAACAGCTAGTGCTCTAATGAACTCCAGTGTTGGCACAGGAGCAGGATCAACATTGGCAGGTGTCCAAGTATCAGTTCTCGAGGTAGCCCAGGAAAAGAATCTAACCCTCTTGCACCCTCTCCATCTGGTGCCAGGGCTGGAGCTGGTGATGGAATAGATGGCACTCTAAGGAACTCCAGTGTTGGTACAGAAGCAGGATCAACCTCACCAGGTGATATAGGAGCCAGTTCTTGGGGTGGCCCAGGAAGAGAATCTGACTCTCCAGCAGGTTCTCCAACTAGTGCCAGTGCTGGAGCTAGTGATGGAGGAGCTGGTGCTCTATGGAGCTCCAGTGTTGGTGCAGGACCAGGATCAACATGTGCAGGTTGTTCTCGATTTGCTTTTGGAAGTGGCCGAGGAACAGAATCCAGCCCTCCAATAGGCTCTCTGTCTGGTGCTGGTGATGGAGCTGGTGAAGGAACAGGTGGTGTTCTATTCGGCTCCAGTGTTGGTTCATAAGCAGGATCTACCTCAGCAGGTAGTTCTAGATTTGCTTCTGGAAGTGGCCCAGGAACAGAATCCAGCCCTCCGGCAGGCTCCCTGTCTGGTGCCGGTGATGGAGCTGGTAATCTATCGAGCTTCAGTGTTAGCGCTGGAGCAGACTCTGCCTCGTTAAGTAGTCTTGGAGTTGCTTCTGGAGGTGGCACTAGATTGTGAGCTGCTTCTAGACCTGATGTCAGCCCTGATGTTGGAGGTGCAAGAGGAGAAACATTCACCAATATGACTGACTTTTCGATGATGGAAAACATCCCACTGCTGTGAAGGGAAGCCTAAGCCCAATATTTCCATCCCAGGAAATCTTCCCAGACTGCAGTCTACCAGAGAAGGGTCTGAGGTTACTCTGAGTTCTGGTTCAACCCCAGCCTCTGGGGGTCCTCCTTGTGGGCCCTGCCCCACGTCCCCCTCACAAGCTCACATGCAGACATGTCCAGTCCTCCTCACCCTTTGGCTGTGCCTCATTGGGCTCAGGTGATCCAACTGGACAAGGAGAAGTTGGGCATGGCGCTACAGGTACAAGTAGGGCAATTCACCTGCACATACTCCACCAGGAGCATGAGGCAGGGGAAGTCCGAGGCCTGATGAAAATCCTTCAAGCATTCATCCAGCGGGGTGCCCAGAATGAAGGAGATGGTGCTAAGGTTGGGTGGTGAAGAGCAGGGTCAGAGGCCTGGCGTTTCCCAATATACTGCCCTCCGAGGGCACCCCTCCAAAAGATTGGATCTGTCTGTCTGCCCTAGCCCTTCCAGAGGCCTGTCCCACGCCCACTCCCTCTGGCTGTCATGGCAGTGGTAGGCTTGGTCACTGAGCAGGGGGCTAGCACAGAACCCTCCATCCTGGAGAGCTCCCCATCAATGGTCTGACCAACTCTCCCCCCTCAGGAAGCCTGACTTAAGTCCCTGTCCGTTCTCCAGCCCCTCCCCACTACAGCATAACCCTCCACACACACTTGGCAGGGAGGGATGTGTCTGCATGTTCCCCTTACAGCCTCGCATGCAGGAGTGCTCCATGAACATCTGACACTGAGAAACCGTCCCTTGCCCCAGCCTGCACAGGCCCTCAGGCCCCTCAACCTGGAGCTTGTTCTCCAGTGTGCTGCCTGATTCTCTGCGTGCACATGAGGGTCTTTTCTCCCATGGACACTGTTCCACCAAAGGACAAGGTCCCCACGTGCAGCTGAGCCTTCCCCTGCCCCCACCACTGGAGTTCAGGATTCAGTAGCAGTTTTCTCCCCATCTAGTCCCAGATCAGGGAGGGTACAGTCAGAGCTGGGAGGGGACTGTGAGGGGGAAGAACTCCAACAGGGACTCCTTGGAGCTCCCAGCCTTCACTCTGTGCCCCAGGATGCCCAGACTCCACCCCCAGCTCTCTGTGACTATTTTCCTCCTGCAGAGGGACCCCTGAACTCATTCCCCTAGTGGAATGTGTGGGACTCAGGGTCTGCCCAGCCTCAATCCAGACACAGGCCCCCAACAATCCCCACACTTCTGCCTAGACAGGAGCCCCTCCTTCTCCACTCAAAGTCCACTCACTCTTTCAGTTGGTCCTGGGGTCTGCCTTCCCCAGCACAATGGGGGCAGTTGCATTCACACCCAGAGGAGGCATGAGGGCGTTACACCTAACGCATGTAGATACTACCTGCTTTCTATGGCTGGTGTTCCTGTCTGACTCCCTGACTAGAATGGACATCCAGGAGGCCAGGGTTTCCTTTCTGCTTTGTTCACTGAATGATGTTAAGTACCTAGAACAGTGTCTACAATAGCAGGAGCTTCATAGATAACTGTCGAATGAATGAACTCAACCAGCACAGTCCTCAATATCTGAGGGGACCTGAGGCCTCCCTGTGAGCCCCCAGGGGTTCCTCTTCTGGCTACACCAAGGACAAAGATCCACTAGATGGAATCTCAACCCCCTTTACAAATGGAAAATAGCTTTGCTCAAGGGCATGTGGTCAGTGAGGGGTGAGGCAGACAACTTCTTCATGGGGGAGAGGAAAATAATAAATGAGAACATGCTAGTGCCTCCGCAGCCTTATCCACAGAGCAGGACTTCGGTTACACACTATCCATGGCTTGTCCCATGTGGTTCTGACAGTAATTCTAGCAGATTGGCCCTCTTACCTTCCCACTTCTAAGAGGGGTAAACTGAGGCTGAGTGGTGAAGTACATTCCCAATACTCACAGCTGGTAGGTGGCAGAGTCCCTACTGTGCTGTGAAGGGTGGGGTGCTTACTTTTGGAATAGCAGGTCTAGGACCTTTGGGGTGGTGGCATAGGTTATATATGTGCCCAGAAAGATGTCAATGTAGGACAGGTCACCCTCCAGGAAGGCAGACACCAGGTGCTCCACCAGCTTCTCCAGTGAGCCTGCCTTGATGGTTGACAGCACTCAGTTCTCATCCAACCGACAGACACACCGGGGTGTTACAGAGGAGGTACATACCATCAGAGGCAGCCCCACGAGCCACGAGGTGGGTCAGGGTTCCAGGCCTCAATGACCTGTGGCAGGAGGTGGGACATGAGTGTCTCCAGCAGAAAATGGGGCTCGGCATTCAAAGTAGTATTTGAGGTGGGGGATGATGAAAAGTATTAGGAACCTCAAGTCATTTTGTTAATAATATTGTTTCCCTGTATTAACAGCAGTATTCCAGTGAGTCCTCACAAAAACACCCCATTCCAGAGGTGAGAAAACAGAGGCTTAGTGATGTCCAGTGCCTGCTCAAAGTCACAGGGTCAGAGCCCGGAACTGTCGGACCCTAGGGCTCTGTAACGTTCCCTCTGTGCTATATGAGACCTGGTCTACTTCTGTCTCAGAAGAGAAGGCCTGGCGCAAGCCCATTCCCTCCCCAGCCAGAGACAATGCACAGAGCAGACACACCCCATGAGATCCCCTTTGATGGAAAAGAAAGGCACAGATTTTTCTTTCTGTACATTAAAGAGGGTTTTGAGAACCTGAAGCTAGAGTGGTCTCAGATCCAGCCAAGGATGAATGCCTAGAGATTCTGGGGGAGAGGGGCAGGGGGAGAGAAAGACCCCCATAGGACCAAGGATCTGAAAAGACAACTCAGGGAGGACAAATCCAAATGGCTGGTAAAGGACTGAGAGATATCTCATCTTCTCAGAGGCAACAGCACCTCAAAGCCACCCTGCAGTTTCATTGGCCACCCTGACAGCAGATTGGCAAAAATGAAAAAGAACCATAACACCCAGAGGAGACTTGGTGCAGGGACACAGCCGCCATCATAGGCTGCTAGGGTCATGTGACTGCTACAACTGTTTTGGGAAGGAGTCTGGCTCTAGTGATCCTCGCTTGAAATGTGTACATCCTTCGCCCCTGCATGCCACTCCTGGGAGTCTGTCCTGGGCGGGTCAATGTATGAGGATAGACGGAACTGTTCCCCGAAGCCCTGCGGAAAAGGCAGCAGAAAGGAATCACATCCAAGACCAGCAGCAGTGAAAGGCTCAGTCGCTGTGGGAACCAGCCTTCCTTCTGGAATGTTCTGCAGCCAGACCAGGACTTAGCTCCTGACCTAGAAGGATCATGGTGATGTGTTCCCCAAGTTCGCAGTTTGCCTAAAAAGTATATCATAGCCTGAGCCCTGCGATTATGGGTAAAAAAGAGTCTACTAAGCATGAGGATGTGTAAGGCTGTGCATAGGCCTGTACATAGGGTGGCTATAAGTCAGAACCAACTCGATGGCACCTAAGAACAAACATGAAGATGTTGAGAATGAGAAAAAGTGTAGAAGAACAGTCCAGGGGACTGCCGTCCTGGGCCCTGGGGTTGAGATAAACATTGAAACAGGAACAACACGCAAAAAGATGCGTGGGCTGATATGAAGTGAAAACAGTGTAAAAGACTAGTTTCTATTATTCATGCAAGTATGGGAAAAATGACTTTGCACCTGGCCAGGGCAAGGAAGGCAGTGAGGTGGGGAGGAGGGAAGGGTGCTGGCCGATTCCTTTGGGAATGGGCAGGGAACCCTTCAGAAGGAAAGCCCTGGGAGGGAGCTGGGGGGTCTCCAAGGCGGTGTCTAGTCCCTGGGCCTCTTCTGGCCATCTTGGGTACCTGGATGGGGACTCTGTCCCCTGCACTCACCTAATGCCTGTGCCAGCCCTTTCTGGGCCCTTTTTTGGGGTAGACTGAATAGATGATACAGTCCTCCTTCTCCTTGCCAATCTCTTTGCTGGAGTCTCTGTAGGGATAGTGCCTGGCAGTGTCCCGGGAGGCATCAAGGGCTCCACTGAGCTGCCTCCTTCCCTTTCTGCCCCTTCAGGCCCTATGTCCCCTGGGCCTCAGAGGAGCTCCCAGTTCCCCCTTCTATACCATGTGCTGGGTGGACTGGCATGGGGACTGCACCATGCAGCCCCAGCCAAGTCTGCTGACCATGGATAGAAATAGCAAGCTCTGAGTGTTGTAGCGGGATCTGAGGGGAGCTGGGCTGGCACAGGGTGAGCAGTGGCCCAGGTAATGCCAGCAGCTAGGACTGCAGAGTAACTGCCCCACTGAGTTGCATTCCAACTCAGACCGAGCTCCATGAACCCAATGATAATGAGGGCCATGGGAATGGAGCCTGGGGGAGCCTGATTCCCACCCACCTATCCTTTCCTGATTCCCATCCACCTATCTTCCAAATGGACCCTGCCTCATCCAACAATTTCTGACTCATCAGTTCTGTCCTCATTTCCTCCCTGCCCCTGTTACTGGGGACCCCACGTGGACAAGGGCTGACATGGCCTTGGAGCTGGTATGACCTGGGAGAGGTGATGTGGGGCTGCCCAGGGGGATCACAGTGGTGGTCTGGCCTTGATTGGCCTGCCCTGTGCTACCTTGTGTTACCTTTGGGTTCTTTTTGGTAAATGGCCAAAGTCTTTGAGGGTAGGGGTTGAGGCCATGTCTCAACCTTCATAAAAGGGTAGGACTCCTGGATTTCTCAAGATTCGACACAAGGGAAGACAAGAGATGACAACAAGAAAACATGTTCCTAACTGGAGTGTTTCCACTCAGATTAGCTGGGTTAGGGGCTGTCTTTAGGATGTGGGTGCCTGGTTACCAGGTATCTTAAGTATCTAGTGCTGCTATAACAGAAATACCACAACTGGATGGCCTCAACAAACAGAAGATTATTCTCTCACAGTCTAGGAGGCTAGAAGTCCAAATTCAGGGCATCAGTTCCAGGGAAAGGCTTTCTCTGTTGGCTCTGGAGGAAAATCTTTGTAATCAATCTTCCCCTGGACTAGGAGCTTCTCAGTGTAGGGACCGGGGGTCTCTGCTCCTGGCACTACTTTCTTGGTGATAAGAGGTCCCCCTGTCTCTCTGCTCACTTCTGTCTTTTATATCTCAAAAGAGATTTACTCGAGATACAGTCTAATCTTGTAGATTGAGTCCTCCCTTATTAACATAACCACCTCTAATTCTGCCTTCAAGTTGATTCTGACTCATAGCAATCCTATAGGACAGAGTAGAACTGCCCTGTGGTGTTTCCAAGGAGCGACTAGGGGGACTCCAATGGTCAACCTTTTGGTTGGCAGCCACGTTCTTAACCTTTGCACCACCAGGACTTCCATTAACATCATAGAGATATGATTTACAACAGATAGGAAAATCATATCAGATGACAAAATGGTGGACAATCACACAATACTAGGAATCATGGCCTAGCCAAGTTGACACACATTTTTGGGGAACACAATTCAATCCATAACACCGGGATTCCAAGTTCTATGTGCTCTATTGCCAAGAAAGTGAGGTCATATCCTGGGTCCCTTCACCTGAGCCCCATCTCAGATAAGACCTCCCCAGAAGCCCCTCTGGGTTGCTGAATTCTCACCTCTCCCCTCCATCTCCATAATTGTACACAGCGACGCCAACATAGCTCCCCACAGAACCCGGGGAAGACCTCGGTGCCACCAGGGTCCCAGCTTTGAGCAGACAGAGCTGGGTTCAGACATAGCTCATCTTTCTTAACCAGTTTGTGACCCTGGACAAGTCTTTGTGCTTCTCAGAGCCTCCCCAGTATCCCCACCCACACAATGGGGATCAATCTAGCATCTACTTCTGTTTAAAAAATTAAAAAAAAAGACCTCTCTCTCTAGCCCTCGACCCCTTGGCCCAGCCTCTCTCCTGCTTGGACAAGTGTTATAAATCTTTTTAGCTCTGCCAATAAGTGCCCGGGGTGCCCTACTTTGCCAGTAAGCCCCAGCCTGAAGGTACTCAGCTCTCTCTGTGGGTCGGCAAGCCCAGGTCTCTGACAAGTGCCCAGAGGCACCCAACTCTACCAGGAAGCCTCCTGCCCAAAGGTACTCAGGTCTCTTGCTCTGTGGGTTGGTACACCCACTGTAGCTCATCTTGCTCTGTGGGCTAGGAAGTCCACTGTGCAATCTTACACCAGTGTCCTGGCTCTGCTGCCACCAGTTCTCTGCCATGTTTGCCACCTCTTCTTGACATCTTGCGCCATCTCCAGTGTTATAACTCCCTGTCTCCTGGATCTTGGAGGTGCTCAGCACAGGGATTTTGGGTCCAAAGGACACACTCCACTCCTAGCTCTTCTTGGTAGTAGTGAGGTCCCCCCTCTGCTCACTTCTCTCTCCTTTTATCTCTTGTAAGATAAAAGGTATGACTCAAGTAAGTGTGTAACTTGAATCAGGGTGGTAAGGGTGGTGACTCGGGTAAGGGTGGTGACTGGGGTAAGGATGATGACTTGAGTCACACCCTCTAGCAAGGCAGTGACTCAAGATACACCCCACCCCAATCCTGCCTAATTAACATAACAGACAACTCACTCCCGAATGGGACCATAACCACAAGCATAGAGGCTAGGATTCACAGACATTATTACAAATGGAGGATGATCATATCAGATCACAAAATGGAGGCTGACTGCATCATTACATAACTGCCAAATTACATCATTACGTAACTGCCAAACCACTGAAAATCATGGCCACATGACTTTAACCATCACAGGTTCCATAAGCTTTATTTGCATAGTCCCACCCAATCACTGTGTATGAGTCACAAAGGCTATGGCTAGAAGGGCCATAGTAAGCAATTCACTGCACCAGCAAATCCTGTTTTTCTGATGGGTCTACAGAAGAGAGGGTGGGGGAAGATGCTAATAGGATTATATGGTTCAGTTGTGAGTGTTTATTGTTAACAGGGTTAATTGTGATTGTAAAACCGTAATTGTAGAAGCAGTAACTGTGAAAGACTGGACAAAAGGGGGCTGGACTGGAGTACAGTGGCCAAACCTAAAGCTCCTTAAAGGTTTTGCTATGCTGATACCTCGTAAGGCTCAGAGCAAGGGAATAATTTTCTCTCAGTTAAATTTTATCAGGCATCAGGAAGTGTGAAGCTGAGATGACTTTTGGAAGTGTGATGCTGAGATGACTTTTGGAGAACCTGATCAGATCAGATGGATACCTGCAGTAGACCCAAACGGCTAGTATCTGAGTAACCTCACCCTGATGACTCTTTGCCCTACTGAGGGACTAATTGTTTTGGATTGTTTTTGACTGGTAAAATGATTGGGAGAGGGAAGTTACCTTCCAAGTATAAAAGAATCATGGCTAGAAAAGCCATGGGGTGGCCTGCTGTGTGACAGATCGCTTTTTAAGGTCTTTTCTTAATATCGCTTTTATATGGTCTTGTAATTCCCACCAAATGATTGAGTGGGGCTACGCAAATAAGGTACTTATGGCCCACCAAGGGGATTGGACAGCTTGCTAATAATACAAATAAGGCAATGGCACCCTTGAGGTGGTGGGACCATGCAAATAAGCAGGGGTGGATTGTCCAATAGGCAAGGTAAGCACAGTGCTTACTTTGCTTACGAGATCATCTATAGTGAACAAATTGTTCACTACAGATTAGTTAGTAAGCACAAGTATTCCCATGTTTCCTTGCTTACTGAATCATCTGCACTTGTCAGGGATGGTAAATTTGAAAAGAAGATTTGATTCTGTAGGAAGGTGCTGTGAAGTTGGGAGAGAGACAGATTCTAGCCATACCTAGAAGCAGAATCTTTCATGTGGAGAAAAAATGTGAAATTGTTAACTACAGATGATCTGGTAAGCAAGATAAGCACCATGCTTACCTTGCATATTGGATAGTCTGCGCCTGCAAATAAGGTGTATGAAACTCTTATGAGGGGATTCATCAGCTTTGCTATCTGCTAGGCTTAAAACAGAGCCAATCCCAAAGCAGAGGGGGTACTCACTACCACCAAGAAACAAGAGCTAGAGTGGAACGTGTCTTTGGAGTCAGGATCCCTGCACCGAGAACCTTCTAGATCCAAGAAACAGAGAGCTGTAACAGTGAAGATGGCCCACGGAGGGAGAAAGTGATTCTCTCTCCCACTTGTGAACTTATAGGAGGTCAGACACCTCTGCCATGCCATTTTTACAATTTCTTACTACATGGATGAACCTTAAAAACACTAAGCTGAGTGAAAGAAGCCAATCACAAGAGGACAAATATCGTATGACTCCACTTATATGAGATATCTAGAATAGAAAAATTCATAGAGACAGAAAGTAGATTAGAGGTTACCAGGGGTACAGAGTTGCTGTTCGGGTTGACGGAAAAGTTTAGGTAAGTAGTGGTGATGGTTGCACAACGCCATGAATGCTGTTAGTGCCAATGAATTGTACACTTAAGAATGATTAAAATGGAAAATTTTCTGTTATATATATTTTAATGTAATAAAATTAAAAAGAAGCAGCAGAAGATAGGCTGAACTCCAGCTAAGAGTAGCAACCAGATCTTTTCTGGGCTTCCCTGCATGTTTTTCCATCTATAGCCATTTCTGGGACTGGTTCCTACTTAGAGTCCTGAACAGAAATCCATTTCCTAAAATCCTCCCACCTGCATGATACATGTTTGCTGCAGTTCTAAGACCAGAGAGGAAGAGGCAAGGGGGATGATGGAGGCAAGAAATAGAGGGTGGAAGTTGTTGGAATAGAGAGAGGTTTAGATTCTCAAGCTCAAATAATGTCAGAGCAGGGAGGGGGCTTTGATAGCATTCTAGTCCAATTTTAAAAAATACTTATTTATATTATAAAATGAAGACATACTTGTGGTAATGGATTGTTAGGAATAAAAAGTCAAAGTTCTTTCCTCTCCTGCCTTCATTTACAGATGGAGAAACAAGCTCATAGAGGGAAGTAACTACACAACGCCATCTAGCAAATGAGTACACGGGAAGTCTTCAAAGAAGCAGACACTGGAATTGAACAGGACTGCTTCCCATAGAAAGGGAAGAGGCAGGGATGTTGAGAAGAGGGTCTGTTTAACTATGTTTTTGTATCTGGGAAGAAATTGGGAGGGAAAAAAAGACTAGAGCCATCTGTTTAAAAATATATTAAGTGCTTATTATGGTACTGTGCTAAGAGCTTTATGTGAATTTCTATTTAAGTGTTACTTTTTTTTTTTTACCTGCCCTGGGAGAGAGGTATAGTTATTCTCATATTAGAAATGAGGAAACTGGGGCTCAGAGGGCTAATCAACTTGCGTGAAATCACACTGCTAGAAAAGTGGAGTAACTAGAACTCAGGTCTCTTTGGCTCCCAACCCTCAATCCCAGTGGCACCCATATGTAAATTAAGCATAGGTGTCTGTGTCTCTGGGCACTTGAAGCCCCTCACCAGAGCTCATGGACATGGGGAGTGCATTCTGCTGTGCATGGGCTGTGCATTCTTCTCTAAGCCCATAGTTTTGAACCATTATAATCAGAAGAATTATAGTATTTTCATTATGAGAAGTCTGTACTAATTCTGCAAAGTCTCTCAATTTTTATTTTGAAGTGAGAGAATGGGGAATAGAGATACAAGACCTGCTGAGATACTGTAAAGGGAAGATACACTGGTACAAGGAAATGGAAGAGAGTTGTATTGCTCAGACACCAGGGCACCATATCTTGGCCAGCAATGGAAACAGCCTTGTAGATCTGGGTAGTAGGGCTATCTCCCTATATTGGTTTTCTTGTCTGTAGAGTGGTACAAAGAAGAGTTTGGATTAAATGACTTCTCAGGGTTCTCCAGCTATGAAGTCTGTGGTTCCAAGAATGGTTAGAGCTTCCCCGTAGGGAAATGCTTTAAAATTAACCAGTAACATAAGAAGAGAAAAGACACACAGGAATAGAAGAGAGGCAGACTACAGAGATCATCTAATCTGTTGTCTGAAACACTGAAAAGGAGTAACATATTTTTACACAAATAACATGCACGTAATGTGTTTTTTGTTTTTGCCAATTGTGCAACCTTCTCACACATTATTTTCCTAGGCGTGCTATTTGTGCTATATCCATGGGAGCATTATTTGCGTGGGCACATTATTTGTGAAGAATACAGCATCTAGTCTTGCTTCATGCCCCCTTTAGATAAGCCATGGCATTGCTGGCCAGTTCTGATGGTTAGAATTCCTTATAGACAGTCAAGACTTGCTTTCCTATTGATTGAACCTCTTAGTCCTAGCTATGATCCAGTGGAATCACAGAGCACATTTCAAAGATACTTACCTGGGCCTCCACTCATGACTCAGAGGATGGCTTCAAGTCCCTTTGCCCCAGCCTCATTCATTCAACAAACATTTACCAAGCGTATCATATGTGCCAGGTTCTGTGAGAGGAATTGGGAATAAAGAAGATGAATAAGACATAGTTCTGGCACCAAAAGGGTTTAGTATCTGTCTTAGTCATCTAGGGCTGCTATAACAGAAATACCACATGTAGATGGCTTTAACAAAGAGAAATGTATCCTCAGACAGTCTGGGAGGCTGGGAGTCCAAATTCAGAGTGCCAGCTCTCAGGGAAGGCTTTCTTTCTGTCAGTTCTGAAGGAAGGTCCTTGTCATCAATCTTCCCTTGGTCTAGGAGCTTCTCTGTACAGGAACCTCAGGTCCAAAGGACGTGATCTGCTCTTGGCACTGCTTTCTTGGTGGTATGAGGTCCCCATGTCTCTCTGCTCGCATCTCTTTGTTTTAATGTCAAAAGACGTTGGCTTAAGACACAATCTAATCTTGCAGATCTCATCAATATAACTGCCACTAACCCATCTCATTAACATCATAGTGATAGGATTTACAACACATGGAAAATCACTTTAGATGACAAAATGGTGGACAATCACGCAATACTGGGAATCATGACCCAGCCAAATTCATATACATATTTTTGGGGGATACAATTCAATCCATGACAGTGTAAAAAGGGCATGACAGGCTAAACGAATGATTTTTTTTCATAACGATCAGCACAAAGTCGGTTCCTATGAGGCAGAGGTTAAAGATGTCCCAAATGTCTAACTTTTCAAACTGCTATACCGTGCTAACACCAACTACTCCCCTTCCCCTCGGTAGTCTCCCTCCGGTCTTCAGGTTTGGTAATTCACTGCAATGGCTCACAGAACTCATGAACTGTACTTACAGATAAGTGGCTTATTAAGGAAGTAAGAGGGTACAACTTGGGATCAAGAACAACTCAGAAGTAACAGGAACAACTCAGGATACAGTTCTTGATCAGGACAGCTTTTTCTAACCCTCTACCATTGGACCCTGCTCGGGGCCATCTTAGGCAAGTGTTACAGCTCTTAGGTCCATGAGCTGGCAAGCCCCGCTGCAGCCGTGTCACACTAATCTCCTGGTTAGTGCCATCTCGCACCGCTATCGTTTTTGCTACTGCTGTGCTGCTCTCTCTCACCGTCTTCAGTGTTACAGCTCCCTCTGTCTGTCTCTTGGGTGCAGGAGGTTCTCAGCACAGGCACCCTGGGTCTAAAGGACATGTTCCACTCCTGGCTGTTCTCTCTTGATGGTAGTAAGGTCCACTTTTCCTGCCTTTTATGCCTAGCAGGATGGCAAAATTGACCAACCCCCTTGTTAGGATTCCATGTACCTTATTTGCATGGTCCCACCTTCACAAGGGTGCCATGTACCTTATTTGCATTATTAGCAAGCTGTTCAATCCCCTTGGTGGGCCACAATCGCCTTATTTGCATAGTCCCACCCAATCGCTGTGTGGGAGTTACAAGACCGTGCATGGTTAAAAGGGCCATATTAAGTAATTCACTGCATCGCATAGACAGAAAAGCTCCTACAATGTTGCACCAGCCCTAGCAGGAGTGTGTGGAAGTATGGTGGGGGTCCAAGTAAGGGACAGTCAGTTCCATGCAGGGGGTCAGGAAAAGCCTCAGAGAGGAGATGAAACTTCTGCCTCTCTATGTCCAGGTATAAATGGCTTTACCTTCCTCTTCATTCAAGGACTTTCCTTCCTTCTGTCTTCTTTTCTTGGCATTTCTCTAACACATCCTGTTAGGGTGTTATGTTTCAGGAAAATTTTTTAAAAATATATTCATCTGCCACCTTAGAAATGTTTTCATAAGAAGAAAATCTAGCAGCTTGTGACAAGAATGACTATTTCAGCACATAGAATCTGAAATAATTCTGCCAGCTCCCATTCTTCTTACAGTCTCTCCTACCTGGTTTCCTCTCTTTCATCATTCTTCCCTTTTTGTTCCTTTCTTTCTCAGTCCTTTTCTCATCCTCTCTTTCAAGACATTTTGACATTTTCATAGTAATTTCTCACAATACAGCCATTTTACAAATTCAGAGGGGTTAAGTGACTTGGCAGAGGGGACAAGCTAGGAAGTGGCATAAGCAGGATTTGAGCCCAGCTCTTCTGATAAATATTTACATTCAATTACCGGAAAAGAGGTTATGGGGTTTGCACCTGATCCTTTGCTAACTCATGAGTGAATTTTTTTTTTAAATAAAAAAAATTTCCGTGATATGCCAATAACTCTCCCACCCAATTGCCCTCTCTCCCTCCAGGATAAAATACTACCTCTTAATGGATTTTAGCCCATTTCTGCTAAGTGTGCAAATATCTAATGACTCAATCATCACTTTCACATTAAAAAGTTGTTCTCTCCCAATACTCTCAGCAGGTAAATTTGTCTAAATTACTAATCTTATCTTGGAGGGAAGTAGCATGATATAATAAATACAGTGTTTCCTAAAATTCACTCGTTTGCATATCTCTTTGAGGATTTTTACCACATCTTTGTACTAGCACACTAATCTTTTTAAAATATTTTTTATTTTAACTGATTCACTTTTTTTTGTTGTTTATTGATTCACTTTTAACTTAAAATTTTTTAAAGGAAACTTTAGATCACCATATAATTACAATATCTCTGTAAAACCTAAAACTTGTTGCCATCGAGTTGATTCTGACTGATAGCAACCCTGTAGGACAGAGTAGAGCTGCCCCCATAGGGTTTCCAAGGAGCAGATGGTAGATTCAAACCACAAGCCTTTTGGTTAGCAGTGCTAGCTCTTAACCACTGTGCCACCAGGGCTCCAAAATATCTGTATACTGAGAGAGACAGAGAATATCTTTATACTGCACACAAATAAAAAATTTGATGTGCTTTTTTTTTTTCCTAATGTACATTATCACCACTCGCCTGTCAGTTGTACTGCTGTGGCTCGCGTTGCTGTGATGCTAGAAGATATACCACCAGTACTTCAAGTATGAGCAGTGTCATTCCTGGTAGACAGGTTTCAGTTGAGCTTCCAGATAAAGGCAGACTAGAAAGAAGGACCTACTTTTTAGATCTAATTCTGAAAAAATTGGCCAGTGAAAACCTTGTAGATAGCAGCATAACATTGTCTGATATAGTGCTGGAAGATGGGCTCTTCAGGTTGGAAGGCACTCAAAATATGGTTGGGGAAGTGTTGCCTTCTCAAAGTAGACTCAACCTTAATAACATGGATAGAGTAAATCTTTCAGGACTTTCATTTGCTGTTGGGGCACAACTCAAAATTAGAAGACACAGCTGCAAACAGCCATTACTAATCAGAACATGGAATGTACAAAATATTAATCTAGAAAAATTGGAAGTTGTCAAATATGAAATGGAATGCTTGAAGATCAATGTCCTAGGAATTAGTGAACTAAAATGGATTTGTATTGGCCACTTTGAATCTGACAATTGTATGTCTACTATACCGGGCTTGACAAATTGAAGAGGAATGGCATTGCATTCATTGTCAAAAAGAACATTTCAAGATCTGTCCTGAAATACAATGCTGTCAGGAATAGGATAATATCCATACTCCTACAAGGAAGAGTAATTAAAACAATTATTATTTGAATTTACACACAAAACACTAAGGCCAAAGATGAAGAAATTAAAGAACTTTACCAACTTCTGTAGTCTGAAATCCATCAAATATGCAACCAAGATCCATTCATAATTACTAGCAATTGGAATGTGAAAACTGGAAACAAAGAAGACAGATCAGTAGTTGGAAAATATGGCGCTGTTGACAGAAATGTTGTGGGATACTGTATGATAGAATTTTGCAAGACCAGTGACTTACTCATTGGAAATACCTTTTTTCAACAACAGAAATGGTAACTATACATGTGGACCTCACCTGGTGGAATACACAGGAATCAAATTGACTACATCTGTGAAAAAAGATGCTAGAGAATATGAATATCATCAGTCAGAATGAGGCCAGGGGCCAACTATGGGACAGGCCATCAATTGCTCACATGCAAGTCCAAGTTGAGGCTGAAGAAAATTAAAATAAGTTCACAAGAGTCAAAATACAACCTTGAGTATATCCCACCTGACTTTGGAGGCCATCTCAAGAATAGATTTGACGCACAGAATACTGATAACCGAAGACCAGACGAGTTGTGGGCTGACATCAAGAACATCATACATGAAGAAATCAAGAGGTCATTAAAAAGACAGGAAAAAAAGAAAAGACCAAAACGGATGTCAGAAGAGACTCTGAAACTTGCTCTTGAGCATAGAGTAACTAAATTGAAAGGAAGAAATGATGAAGTAAAAGAGCTGAATAGAGATTACATTCTGTTGTACATAGCATTGCTGTAAGTTGAGATAATCTCAAAGGTACCTAACAACAACAGCAATGTATATTAAAATAAATGCATAATTACTAATATCATTAAAGGTTGAGCTGTACTAAAAATACTCTCAGGAGCACAGGACAGAAACCCTACTGCAGCACGCAGAACTCCAGGGGGCGCCATTTGCATCATGGTCGTGGTGTGCAGGGCCCGACAGTCCTGAATAAATCTTGGGAACTTTTAAGAATTACTGGAGAATAGAAAGTACACTTTGTAGGAGTCTGTAAAACTATCCTAGCCCTGGTACCACCACTGATTTGCAGAGCCTTCCATCTTTCTGGACCCCAACTTCCAGATTTGGAGAATGAGGGAATTGGGCTGGAAGATCTATATGGCCCCTTTCAATTAGTTGTTATAACCCTTCTTCTGAGTAGCTCTATTAGTTTTGAACATCACTCTGAAGCTTTCCCTAGCCTTCAATCCCAAAAGAAAGCCCACGATGTTATTATAGTTCATCCAGATGCACTGGGTACTTACAGATGGAGGAAAAGAATTCTCTTTGTTCCTGTGCCCAGGAGACAAGGTCAGACAAGCCTTTCAAGATGGCGGTCCATATTGGGCAAGAGGCTGAGCACAAAATTGTGGGTTTGATGTTACCGTAGAAAGTCAGATGTTATCACTGTGTTATATTGTTATTAGTACATTTTTTTCCCTCTTGTCTAGAAAGTAAAGTTTTTAAAGACAGAAACTGAAACCATCACAGTGCATTAATGCAGTAAATGCTTGAAAATGGGGACAGAAGGGAAAGGAGATGAGGGAGAATGAAGAGAAGGGAGAAGAAGGAAAGAGGGGAAGGAGAAGCAGGGGAGAGCTTACTTTTATTCCTTAGAATAAGCTAAATCATTTTAGTTTATCACAAGAGTGGCACCAAGATGTGAAGGGGTATTAGCCCAGGCTATATGTTTCACTATTTCTGCTCCCCGTTTAAAATTTCAAGACTGTATTATTTCATACAGTAGAAACAGCATGTAGAGTCTGTTTTTTTCCCCATCTTTTCACCACCATTAAGACTACTGTGAGATTTCCCTTATGTATCTTTCATCTATTATGCATAAATTCATCCTATTTAAATGATGCAAATATAATGCTAATTATATTTTCATTATTTAATTAATTTATTCCAAAAATACTTTGAGCTCCTACTATGTATCAGGAGCCATGCTAGGTATTGTTGAGAATATAATGATGAATAAGATATGGTTCTTGACTTCAAAGTCTTTATAGGTTATTTTGAGAGACAGACAGGTAAATTAGAATAGACCCTTGACATTTGTGAATTACTATTCATTGTTTCAGCTACTCACAAACAGTCTCAAAGATCCATGGCATGAATTTAATCATAATGAATACTGTAATGAATTTAATTGTAGTTATACTGGTATTATGGGACTGTTGAGAGGATTAACTGAGATAATGCATTTTTAAACACCTGGCATGAATTTGAATCAAGAGCACTGTAAAAATCTTGTGCAGGAGGGAATCGCTTGACTAGCCAAACAAAACACAGGGTGAGCAACTGGGATGGGCTGCAGGGAGGAGGAAAATATAGGTATAACACAACCTTTTCCAAACTTGGGGTAGAGAAAAACATTTCTTATAACCAGTAAAAACATGGTAGAACCATTTTTTAAATGCATGAAATCAGCTATATGAATTGTAAAACATAAGTCACAGTTCCATTTATTTTGTGACATTGTAAAAAAAAAAATCACAAAGTACTCCTTAGAATCAAAAAGGAAAAGCATGAGCACACTGGTGTAAATCCAGTAAAGAAAACTCTTCTTGCCATCTCTACCTGGCTTGCATTATGCTTCCCTGTCTGCAGAAATATAGTTGTTCATATCAATACTTGCACAGCTTTGCATCACTTAGAACACAAATTTATGACTCACCTTCAGCTGCCAATCTTTGTTAACTATGTGACATTATTTGAAAATTCCACACACACAAAATTTTTTTTTCTCCCTGGCCACCTCTCAGTAGCTATGTGCTGTCTCTTTTTGTTTCTCTCTCTCTTTTGGCTCTCATTGTTCTCCCCACCATTGGCTCTTTTTTTGCCTAATCAGATTTGCTTGGTGAGGTTGGCCCGGTGTAATTAGTGACTCAAAGGTGAGAAAATAGCTGTGCCCTTGTGTGCTTTGAGGGTTCAGGACCTTGGACAGCAACGTGTGAGCCCTTGTTTAAACATTCTCATCGTGATATGCCTATGCAGCCAATAATGAAGAGTAACCAGATATGCACATGTCAGGGACCTGCCACAATTTGATAAGTGTTGCCCTAGCATAATAATGATAATAATAAAGTGTTGCAGGAGCATTGAGGAGGGAGAGATTGAGTCTTCCTAAAGAATCTGAGAACATTTCATATAGAAGGTGGCTTCATATTGGGACCTTGGAGAATAATAGCCATAAGTGTTCAACTATTTGAGCTATAAGGGATCTCAGTTGTCATTTTGTACTACTTTAGTTTGAAAAAAATCTTGCTTTGTGTTTTAGGATTAGGATCAACTGCATATGATAGAAAACCTTAATAAATAACTTGAAAACAAGGTAGAAGTTTGTTTCTCTCAAGTAAAAGAAGTCCATAGACAGTCAGCCTAGAGCTTATATGGAGACTCCGCAGTCATTAGTAACTTAAGATCCTTTTGTCTTTCTCTTCCACTATCCTCAGTGGCTTTAATTCTGGAAAGCAATTCACGGTTCAAGATGGCAGTTGAAACTTTAGCCATCACATCTGTATTCGAGGCAGAAAGGAGGGCAATAAATATAGCTCTATTATCTAAGTCAGTATCTGTTAAGGAGGTGTCCTAGAAATCTTACCCTATAACTTCCACTCATACCCCATCAGTCATTTCTAGCTGCAAGAGAAGTTGGGAAATATAATATTTTAGCTGGGTGCATTACAGCTGATTACAAAATCAGAATTCTGTTAGTAAGGAAGAAGAGGAGAATAAACATTAGATAGAGAACTGGCAGTCACTGCCACACTTAGTAAACTTTGTGAGTGACCATGTGGCTCGTGCTATCTTCTGTATCCCGGAGACTAGCACAGAGAATAAATGCATACATGAATAAATTGCATTTTAGGAAAATCATCAGGTCTGATTTCTTATGAAGGGCTCATCTCATTGCGCTCTTTTTCCTGGCATTTCCACTCACTGGTTGTTGTTACTCTCTGAAGTCACCCTGAGAAAGCTACCTTTTTCTAATATGTCAAACCTTCAAATATCTGGAGACACTTTTCATATCCTGTTCCGTTTCCCTAGATCTTTCCTTCTCCAGGGCAATGACCTCCATTCCTTCAGCCATTTTTCATAAAACATGACTTATAGTTCTTGACTTTTGGACTTTCCCTTTCAATTTAGTCTTATTGCAGAAGTTTTGGCCCAGCCTGAACTCAGGAATGAATTAATCCAGTTCAGTCTTGCCTAGTTACTGTCTGGGCTCCAAAATGACTAAAACAAAGGCTTATAAATCATTCCACTAAATCGTCCTGCAATTAAATCCCTTACAAAAAAGATGAAAAAGAAAGTGACATAAAGAATAAAACACCAATACAAAGGCCATCTCTTGATATTCACAAAATAGTACCTCCCTTGGGTCCTATGTTAATAGCCCCTGGCAGGGTGGAGGTTTGCTCTTTGGTTGCAGCCCAGGCTCTACTTCCCTGCTTCCCCTGGAAGTTGAATACCCAGGTCCTGTGCTCCTATTTCTCCTCTCTCCAAAGGCTTAGATCTCTCTGAAAAATTATTCACACTATTCACCATCTTACCCTGCAGGGCCAGTGGGAGGTTTTCCAAAAGATGCAGCCTCCAGCCCAAGGCCTAAATTTGCCTGGTCTCCAGATTAAACACCTCTCTCACCATTGGGCTCAGCTTTCTGCTTCTGGATTCCTTGAGTAAGGCTGCCTCCACATATTTTATGAATAAATACATGTAGCTACCACATGGATCAAGATATAGAATATTTATAGCTTCCTAGAAGGCTCCCATGTGCCCCCTTTCAACATCCACAGCTCAATAATAGCCAAAATTCTGGTTAAGTTTTGTCTGCTCTCAAAATTCATTGAAATTAAATCATCCAGTTTGTGCTCGGCTTCTTTTCTGCACCATTATGTCTGACAGATTCATCTACATTGTTGTCTGTAGCCGTATTTTGCTCTTTTTCATTGCTGCGTAGTAGCCCATTGTGGCAAGTGATTCCAATGTGTAGCTTAGATTGAGAACCATGACTCTGGAGTCAGATATAACAAGGTTTGAATCCTATCTTCAAAACTACTCAATCAGTATCTTATTTTAGTCAAGTCTAAATTTCTCTAAGCCCCTGCTGCCTCTTTTGCAAAATGGGGATAAAATAGTTCTCACTTCATCGGGATTGTTGTAAGTACTAGAGAGAATGTATATAAAGATATTACAAAAGTCTACCCTTAAATTGTATTATTGTAGATGGATAGGTGAGGTCTAGAGAGAAAAAGGGACTTGCTTCTGGTCACATATGGTAGCAGGACCATCCAGGTCTCCTGACTCCCGGCCTGGTGTCCTTTCTACAATACCGTGTGGCCACCCTCATACAAGTTGTCTTTCCCTGTTAATGTTTAGAAAATCAGAATTCTCAAACTAATGAGAACTTTTGTCCAGGACAGAAAACTTTTATGAAGGTCGACTTTGCACTGTGAACTCCTCATCCATCCAGTCCAGCCCATTCAAGTGCACTTCGCCTGGTGTAAGGATGAAATCAAGATTTCTCTTGAGGGCATGAGAAAATGTGAGAATTATATTCTCAGCTTGCTGCTGATTAACAGATGAAGAGCAAACAGAACATGTAAGCATTAATTCTTGAAGGGTCTGTTTCCTTTAATATGATCAGAATGTAAGGAAGAACAAATCTCACTGGGAGTCAAATACCATTGTTAAAAAAAAAAAAAAGAAGAAAGAAAAAAAGACACCATGGGCAGAAGCCCAAAAATCAGAGGCTTCCCCCAGAGTTCTTTGAAACCATTTTTCAAGCTGTTAAAAACACCCTTAAAATAAACCTGCCATCTTGCGAGGACAGGAAGAAGGTTACCCATCTTTCCACCGCCATCTGCAGGACTAGCTCAGCTTTAAGCTTCCTTGAGCCATACTCCCCCATCCCAGCCTGTTCTTTATAACATGTCTGGATGGGGTTGATTGTAGTCTGTTTCCTAACTTGGCTAATAGACAACATAGTTCAATTCACAATGAATTTTATTCCTGTAATCTTTGTATTTATCAGTCTGGACTTGAACCAGGTCAGTTTGTGACCAGGGTGAGGGCATAGCCAATATCTAGGACTAGAGCTCAGCCTGTTGCTGAGGTCATGGGCTTAGACCGTGTTCGGGATCAGGGTTCACCCTGTAGCCTTGATTAGGGCTGAGCCTATGGGGGGAGGGATAGGACTCTATTCCTGGAAAGAAGAGGCAGAAAACATTGGTCAGGAATCCAAAGAGTCCAATGAGGGACTGTCAGATAAGAGGACTGAACAGATAGGCAACCAGAGAACCAAGAGGGTGTCAAAACAGAGTGGGCTATCCTCACCAAAATGGCTAAAATTAAAAGGGCTGACAAGACCAAGCGTAGGTGAGGATGTGGAGCAAGTGGAACTTCCTCGTATTGCTGGTGGGAGTATAAATTGTACAGCTACGCTGGAAAACTCTTCAGCAGTATCTATAAAACTAAGTATATGTATACTCTAAGACCTGGCGCTACTACTCCTGGAACGAACAAATACCTGCTATACACAATGACATGGGTAAGTCTTAAGAAATAATGTTAAGCAAAAGAAACCAGACACCAGAGTAGATACTGCATGATTCCATTTATATCAAGTTCAAAAATGGGCAAAATTAATCTATGATAATAAGAGTCATAAAAATGATTACATTTAGCAAGTAGTATGGATTGGAAAAGGAGCCCTGGTGGTGCAACAGTTAAGCTCTTGGCTGCTAACCAAAAGGTTGCCAGTTCAAGCCTACCAGCTGCTCCTCGGGAGAAAAGAACTGGTGATCTGATCCGGTAAAGATTTCAGCCTAGGTGGTTCTACTCTCTCCTGTAGGGTTGCCATGAGTGGGAGTCAACTCGACAGCAGACGACAACAACAACATAAACTAGAGAGGGCACGAGTGAACTTCCTGGAGAGATGGGATGTTCTATATTTTCATCTGGGTGGTAGGTACACAGGTGTATACATATGAAAATTCACTGAGCTGAACACTTAGGGTTTGTACACTTAGTAGTATATAAGTTATACATCAATGGAAAAAAAAACAACAGTTAATGAACGAACCAATATAGAAGTGTGGTTACTAAAGTCTGGTTGGGAAGTTAATCCCTCAGGCATTAATTTGTGCCATGGCAATTGTGACATTACTGCATTAGCTTGTTGAATTTGGGAGCTGGGGCTGAGGGGGTGTTGGGATAGGAGGGTGCAGCCCTTGAGGAAGCCACACTGGGCAGCAATGTACTGTAGTATGAAAAGCCATGGATTTGGAGTCACAAGGCCTGAATTTGAATCATAGCACTCTGCTTAGTATTTAATCCAGTGGGAAGCACTGGTGTGTTGTGATCAGTCATGAGGTGAGTTACAAATTGTTCGTTGATAATTATAAACCACTGAGGCTTTTAATAATTTTCTTTTAATTTATCTGAATTTATAATACATACCTTTGGTTAAAATCAAATTAAATTTTATAAAACAGTGTACAGTGAAAAGTCCATTTCCCTCCAAACACTGACTTCAAACCCATTTCCCAGTCCTCCTCTCCAGAGGCAACCACTGTCATCAGCTTCTTGAATATCCTTCCAGAGATAGTCTATGCATATTCATGGATAATTTCCTTGAAGAAAATCAGAGCAGATTAAAGGTATGTCTATAATAATGTTGCTTGCATACTAAATACTTTATTTTATTTTCAAAATAGAATGAAGCTTTCATTATAAAAATAATACATGCTTATTTTTAAATTGTATAAAGTAAAAGTGAAAGCTCCCTTGACTCACTTCACCATCTCCCACCCCTCAATTCCAGAATTAACCACTGTTAACAGCTTCCTATATGGTTTTTGACAACTTTATGCATGTGTTAATATATATAGAATATTACTTAGTTGTTGTTAGGTGCTGTTGAGTGGGCCCCTGACTCAGGGCAGCCTCATGCACAAAAGAACCAAATGCTGCCCAGTCCTGCATTGTCCCCATGGTTGGTTGCAGCTTGGACTATTGCAATTCATAAGGCTTTCATTCACTGATTTTTGGAAGTAGATCGTCAGACCTTTCTTCCAGAATGTGACTATAATTAGTAAATTTGTAATCTGGTTTTTTCATCACCAATATATTAGAACTGTCTTTTCACATCAATACATATAACTCTATTTGCTCTTCTTTAGTAAAAGGTACAATGTGAAGAGAAACCAGAGTATCTCCTTGCCCTCGTTAATGGGTGCATAGCATCAAATGCTTTCCAGTGGGAAAGAAAGGGGTGGAGATATGGCAAAAATTACATATGGGAGTATGTCCACCTGCTTTACTTATCTAGTGCTGCTGTAACAGAAATACCACAAGTAGATGGCTTTAATAAACAGAAATTTATTCTCCCACACTCTAGGAGGTTAGAAGTCTGAATTCAGGGCACCAGCTCCAGGGGAAGGCTTTCTCTCTCTGTTGGCTCTGAGGGAAGGTCCTTGTCATCAATCTTCCCCTGGGTCTAGGAGTTTCTCAGCACAGGGACCCTGGGCCCAAAGGATGCACTCCACTCCTGACTCTTCTTTCTTGGTGGTAGGGGGTCCCTCTCTTTTCTGCTAGCTTCTCTCTTTTATGTTTTAAAAGGGGTAGACTCAAGATGCAACCTAATCCTATAGATTGTATCCTGCCTCATTTTTAACCCTGCCTCATTAACATCATAGAGGTTAGGATTTACAACACATAGGATAATTATATCAGATCACAAAAGGGAGGACAACCACACAATACTAGGAATCATGGACTAACCAAGTTGACACACATGTTTTGGGACACAGTTCAATCCATAACACCTTCTATAAACATAATCTGTCATATGTTTACAAAAGAAAAAATGTTGAGAGTGGCTGATATAACCTATCTGGAGACATTACTGACAGCTGAGACTATCTCACAAAATTGTTGTAAGGGTTACATAGATACAGAGAAAGAGACAATGGATGACAGGGAGATCGTTATTCTTGGAGGGCAGTGCTCCTAGGATCTAAAGTCTAACAACCAGCACTAATAATAATTGCTTCTTCTGCCCTCCTTAGCCAAAACACTGTTCAGGTTTGCCTAATAATTGCCAACCTTTGCTGAGTTCTTACTTTGCCAGGCCTTCTTCTAAGCATTGTGTGGGTGTGTACCTAATCTTCCCAACTCTGTGAGATAGGTACTCTTATTATCCTCATTTGACTGATGCGGCAACTCAGGCTGACACAGCTGAAGAATGGCTGACAATCTTACTCCCGAACTGCACTCAGCATTATGCTACTCATTTTGGAGGTTTTTGCCATCCTTTGATGATCTGGTTGGGCTGTAACTTAAAAGGCAGCTAGAGAGTGTGGAGTGGAAAAAGAAATGGCTCATTCCACTGGTACTAAAAAAGAAAAAGCAACAATGACAGAAGTCCTAGGTCTCCTGAGTACTCACAATGCTGCCAGCTCTAAGACCCCTCACGGTTCCCCACTGTCTACTAAATAAAAGCCAAGCTCCTCAGCCTGGTGTTTCAGGACTTTCTTCGTCCGGTCAAACCGCCCTTCCAGGGCTTTGTCTTATACTACCAGGGCTTCTCCTAACCGTATTCCACAGCATTTCATACCCGTCTGGGAGCCTCAGCTATTAAACCCCAGGGTCACAGATCTGAACCCAAGATGCGTGGGAGGGCCTTCTTTCTCCTGTCCTATTCCTGTTCTCTCAGCTAGCAGTGGCATCCTCAGCTGTTTGCTTGCACAGCACTCAGAAAATCACACCCATGGCACTCCCCCTGATTCTCATGGCAGCCAGCACACCAGTAGTCTGTTTACTTCCCGACAGGCCCTGCGCAAGGCCAATCAGGCCCCCCTGCCCCTGGTCTCTTCCTGGCTCAGGGCCAGATCAGCCCCTCTGGGGAGATGGTAGATTGAAGCCCCCTTCTGGGTTGCCTAGGAAACAGTGCCGTCTGAGTGCCCCGGAGCCAGGCAGCTGTGGCTGCAGGGAAGGGAGGGGCCAAGTGAAGGGGGCAGTGGAGACTAGGGAAAAGACCCAAGGAGAGTCCTTAAAAGTCTAGGATAGAGGGTGAGATGAAAACCGCAGGCTCACCATCACCAGCGTTATAAAGCAACATGCAAGACTGGAGATTGAGAGGGAAAGGCTTCAGGGGATTCTATACGGAGCTCACGACTGTGGGTCTTTGAGTGCAAACCCCATTCATATCTATGCTTTGAGGTTTTTTTGATAGCATGAGGGATCAAAAGATGACAAAATTCAGGCAAATGTGTACTGGCATTTGCACACCAAGAGCAAGTATTTTATAAACTGCATTAAGGTGCACAGTGAGTGGAGAAAGATGCTTGCAATTTTTAGTTCACGATAAGCAATGTGTGGTGTGTTCAGGAAAACATGCTGAGTGCTGTGTATGCGGATTGGAGATACAGAGAGGAATATGATGTTATGCGTGCCCTCAAACAGCACATGTTGTTGTTAGTTGCCGTCGAGTTGGCTCCGATTCATGGAGAACTTACGTATAAGAGAATGAAACGTTGCCTGGTCCTGCACTCTTGGGTCAAACACATCTTAGTTATCAAAGTAACACATGTTATATTGTTGTTGTTAGGTGCCGTTGAGTTGGTTCCGATTCGTAGTGACCCTATGTACAGCAGGACGAAACAGTGCCTGGTGCCATCCTCACAATTGTTGCTATATTTGAGTCTATTGTTGTAGCCATTGTGTCTATAAATCTTCTTCAGAGCCTTTCTCTTTTTCGCTGACCCTCTACTTTACCACGCATGACACCCTTCTCCAGGGACGCATAATACTTCCTTAACTTCAATCATTACCTCAAGAATGAACTTCTTTAGCAGCATCTTCACACTCTCCAAGGCAATTCTTCTCAGTCCGTGTGGTTAGGTTATGGCTTGGCGGGGGGCGGGGGGGGGGCGGTGCGGCGGTGGCGCGTGAGACTCACTCAGCCCAGAGTCAATCAGGTCATCACATTGTCCTGGCCACTGATTGAGACGGGGTTGGGCACATACCCAATCTCAGCCAATGAAGTTGTAGTAAGACTTTTGCTAGGATTGTTGGGGGGATACACATTCTGTCTTCTGTACCAGGAGCTGCCATTGCCATCTTGCTACTCCATGCAGTCTAGTATAAAGCCAACATAGAGGGTGGGCACAGTTCAGAGTTGGAGAAAGATTAGGGATTGGTGACATCATTTGAGCCCCTGATTTAAACTCTGCCAGAGTCATCCCAGACTATGGGTTAAATGAGCCAATAAAGTCTATGTTTTTTAAAGTGGCTATATTACTTCCAATTCAAAACAAAACCAAACCCTTTGCCATCGAGTCCAACTCATAGTGACCCTATAGGACAAAGTAGAACTGCCTCATAGGGTTTTCAAAGCTGTAATCTTTACAGGAGCAGACTGTCGCATCTTTCTCCTGTGGAGCCACTGATGGGTTCAAACTGCTGACCTTTCAGTTAGTAGCCAAGAATTTGATCACTGTGCCACCAGGGCTCCTTCTAATTCAAATGGTTATGTAAGAGATACATTAGAAACTCTTCTAACTGATTCACCAGATTAACAAATGCTCTTCATTTCCTATGTAAAATATACTAACATATTCATGTACTTTGGATACTTACAGCCAGTAGACTACTTTCTAGCACTTATTGAGCCTATCAGTTGTAAGGTTTGTTTCTAAACCTATTTATGTGAGTTGTATTTATCATTGTAATTATGCTGTTAATTAAATATTAAGTAAAATGTGGAAACACAAATGCAAGAGCAAAGATATTTTCTGGTCCTAAGAAAACTAAGTTAAATACTTTTGAAAGATTCGAAAGGTATTTCAAAATTGCTTTTGGATTAAAAATAAAACAATAAAAACACAGATGGGTTGTATACTTAGCTTTGGAAAGACCATTAGATTCTTTCCCCCTCTATAGAAACCAATGCTAGAAGTAGAGAAAGAGACCATTAATTGTACCCCAATATTCATTATTTTCTTCTTTCTCATAATAATAAGAACTCCTGATTTTTAACTGGGAACAAAGCTACCCAGAATAAAGACTACACTTTCCAGCCTTCCTTGCAGGCTGGTATGGCCGTGAACTAAGTTTGGGTCCGTGAGCTGCGAGTCGACTTGACTTGGCAACTTTTAGGTCCTGTCTTAAGAGGAAGGGCCATGCCTTCCCTTTCACCCTTTCCTCCTTCTCAGAATGCAGACTTGGTGGTAATTTCCAAGGTTGTCAGGGCAAGGGAAGAGAAAGAGAATGTGAAGTAGCTCAGTTGCTCTTAAAGGTTATAAACTGGAAACAACACATCTCTTCTACCCACATTGCCATTAGTCAAAAGTTAGTCATATGGTCCCAATCTAACTTCAAGGCAGGCTGAGAAAAGTAGGCTTCTGGGACCCCAGGAAGAGGAACTGGTGTGCCGAATGTAGCATTATCCATGTCACATCACCCCAATTTGAGTCCATATAGACCTTGTCAGTCACTTATATCAATGTAATTAAGATGATATTTGTGGTTTTGGACTTGCTTTGCATTGTTTTTTATATTGGATTTACAGACAATATCTACCTTAGTCTCTAAATATGGCCTTCCAATGAACCATGACTTCTGGTGTTCATGCTCTTGTGTCTAACCCTAACCCTTCCCCTTGAGTCTGGACTAGCTCTGTGACTAGGGTTTTGATCAATAGAAGGTAGTGGTTGTGATACTATATGCTTTCCAAGACCAAGTCATAAGAAATCTTGCAGCTTCTACCTGGGACTCTTGCTCTGGGGGAAGCCAGGCACTATATAAGAAGTCTATCTACCCTGAGACCACCAGGCTGTTTAGAAGCCAAAGCTAACTGTGTGGTGAGAGAGATGCCCTGCCAGCCTCTAACTGTTTCAACCAACCCAAATGAGGTGCCAGACATGTGATAAAGAGGTCATCTTGGGAGTCTAACTCAGCCGAGCTTTCAGATAATTCCAGCCTTAGCTACCTTCCGAATGCAATCTCCTAAAAGACTCCAAGTGAGACCCACTCAACTGAGCCCAGTTAACCGACAAAACCATGAGAAATATAATAAATTGTTATTTTTAGTCACTAAATATTAGGGTGACATGCTACACAATTGTTGTTATAAAACAGATAACCAGTCTTTCGTAGATGAAAGTAGAGAGTTAAAAGAAACGAGAAGTGGTCTCTAATGTCAAATGCCATAAAGAGACCATGAAGGAAGAGAACTGAGAAAGGGCCATTGTATTTAGCAATTGAGAAGTCACCATTGTCCTTCAGCATGCAATTTCAAGAAAATGGGAGCAGAAAGCAAATTGCAAGTGTTTGCAGAGCAAATGAGTGGTGGGAAATAGATACAATGGTAGATTGGACTTTTTTTCTTCCTCTTTTAATGGTTTAACATTCACTGATGATCCTTGCCTGAATCAATTATCTCATTGGAGATTGTGAAATGGTAATTTTTCTAATTCTATCAATCCTTCTACATTTAGTAGCTGACATTCTTCTGTAAAGAAGAGTTTTCCCTCATCAACTGGGGATGAACCTAATTTCTTCCTAAAAAGGCAGGTTAAATGCTTCATTCTTTCTCTTTAATTACCAGTTTCCTGAGAAAGGAGTTGGTGTAATAGTACTTCTAATGATGGCAAATGAAGTTTTTTTTTTTTCCTTTTTCTTTCTTTTTGAGTATTATTACGGATTTATGTGTGGACACATGTATCACATTTATTCAATGTATTACAATCAATTACAGACTTAATTAGTCTTCGAAAAAGCAATGAAGGGCTAAGAATATGACCGGAAAATTACATAGAAAATTACAGTGGTTAAAAACACACATACACATGTGAATATATACATACAAAAATCAAACCCATTGCCATTGAGTTGATTCTGACTCATAGCGACCCTACAGGACAGAGTAGAACTGGCCCACAGGGTTTTCAAGGGGCCACTGGTAGATCTGAACTGCTGACCTTTTGGTCAGCAGTGGAGCTCATAACTGCTACACCACCTGGGCTCCATAAATATACACATATATGTGTGCATAAATATATATATATATGTATGTATGTCAGTTTGTTGTACTGTGGGGGCTTGGGTATTGCTGTGATGTTGGAAGCTATGCCATCGGTATTCAGATACCAGCAGGGTAACCCATGGTGGACAGGTTTCAGCTGAACTTCCAGACTAAGACAGACTAGGAAGAAGGACCCAGTGGTCTGCTTCTAAAAAGATTTAGCCAGTGAAAACTGTATGAATAGCAGCAGAATATTGTCTGATATAGTGCCGGAAGATGAGCCCTCAGGTTGGAAAGTGCTTATAATACGACTGGGGAAGAGCTACCTCCTCAAAGTAGAGTTGACCTGAATGACAAGGATGGAATCGAGTTTGTAGGACCTTCATTTGGCATGACTCAAAATGAGAAGAAAGAGCTGCAAACGTCCATTAATAATCAGAACGTGGAATACACTAAGTATAAACCTAAGAAAACTGGAAGTCATCAATAAGGAAATAGAACACATAAACGTTGATATCCTAGGCATTTAGTGGGCTGAAATGGACTGGTATTGGTCATTTTGAATCAGACAATCATATAGTCTACTATGTGAGAACAACAACTTGAATAGGAATGGTGTTGCATTCATCGTCAAAAAGAACATTTCAAGATCTATCCTGAAGTACAATGCTGTCAGTGATAGGATAACATCCATACGCCTACAAGGAAGACCAGTTATATACAAATATTATCCAAATTTACACACCAACCACTAAGGCCAAAGATTAAGGAATTGAAGATTTTTACCAACTGCCGCAGTCTGAAATTGATCAAATATGCAATCAGGATGCACTGATAATTACTGGAGATTGGAAAGCAAAAGTTGGAAACAAAAAATTGGTAGTTGGAAAATATGGCCTTGGTGATAGAAACGATGATAGAATTTTGTAAGACCAATAACTTCTTCATTGCAAATACCTTTTTTTCACCAACATAAACAGCATCTATGCAGATGGACCTCGCTAGATGGAATACACAGGAAGCAAATCAACTACATCTGTACAAAGAGACGATGGAAAAGCTCAATATTACCTGTCAGAATAAGGCCAGGGGCCAACTGCAGAACAGACCATCAATTGCTCCTATGCAAGTTCAAGCTGAAACTGAAGAAAATTAGAAAAAGTCGATGAAAGCCAACATATGACCTTGAGTATATTGCACCTGAATTTAGAGACCATCTCAAGAATAGATTTGATGGGCTGAACAGTAATGATCGAAGACCAGATGAGTTGTGGAATGACATCAAGGACATCATACACAAAGAAATCAAGAGGTCGTTGAAAAGACAGGAAAGAAGAAAAAGGCCAAAAAAGAGGTCAGAAGAGACTCTGCAACTTGCTCTTGAACATCAAGTAGCTAAAGCAAAAGGAAGAAATGATGAAGTAAAAATGTTTAACAGAAAATTTCAAAGGACATCTCGAGAAGACAAAATATTATGATGACATGTGCAAAGACCTGGAGATGGAAAACCAAAAGGGAAGAACACGCTCTGCATTTCTCAAAGTAAAAGAACTGGAGAAAAAATTGACGCCTCAAATTGCAATATTGAAGGATTCTGTGGCAAAAATATTAAACGACTCCGGAAGCATCATAGAAAGATAGAAGGAATACACAGAGTGACTATACCAAAAAGAACTGGTAGACATTCAACCATTTCAGGAGGTAACATATGATCAGGAACCAATGGTCCTGAAGGAAGAAGTCCAAGCTGCACTGAGGAAGGCATTGGTGAAAAACAGGTCTTCAGGAATTGACGGAATACCAATTGAGATGTTTCAATGAATGAACGCAGCGCTGGAAGTGCTCGGTCGTCTATGCCAAGAAATTTGGAAGACCGCTACCTGGCAAACCAATTGGAAGAGATTCACATTTATGCCTATTCCCAAGAAAGGTGATTGCACCTAATACAAAAATTATTTTATAATGTCATTAATATCACACACAAGTAAAATTTTGTTGAAGATCATTCAAAAGCTGCTGTAGCAGTACATCGACAGGAAACTGCCAGAAATTCAAGCTGGATTCAGAAAAGGATGCAGAACCACAGATATCATTGCTGATGTCAGATGGATCCTGGCTGAAAGCAGAGAATACCAGAAGGATGTTTACCTGTGTTTTATTGACTATCCAAAGGCATTTGACTGTATGGATCATAACAAATTATGAATAACATTGCGAAGAATGGGAATTCCAGGACACTTAGTTGTGCTCATGAGGAACCTGTAAACAGATCAAGGGATAGTTTTTTGAACAGAACAAGGGGATATTGCGTGGTTTAAAGTCAGGAAAGGTGTCGTCAAGGTGGTATCCTTTCACCATACCTATTCAGTCTTTATGTTGAAAAAATAATCTGTGAAGCTGGACAATATGAAGAAGAATGGGGCTTCAGGATTGGAGGAAGACTCAATAACAACCTGCATATGCAGATGGCACAACCTTACCTGCTGAAAGGAAAGATAACTTGAAGCACTTATTGATGAAGATCAAAGACCACAGCCTTCCGTATGGATCACACCTCAACATAAAGAAGACAAAAATCCTTACAACTCGACCAATAAGCAACATTATGAAAAATGAGGAAAAGATTAAAGTTGTCAAGGATTTCGTTTTACTTGGATCCACAATCAACACCTATGGAAGCAGCAGTCAAGAAATCAAAAGACGCATTGCATTGGGCAAATCGGCTGCAAAAGACCTCTTTAAAGTGTTGAAAAGCAAAGATATCACCTTGAAGACTGAGGTGCACTTGACCCAAGCCATGGTGTTTTCAATCGTGTCATATGTGCGTAAAAGCTGGGCAATGAATAAGGAAGAGTAAAGAAGAATTGACGCCTTTGGATTGTGGTATTGGCGAAGAATATTGAATATACCATGCACTGCCAAAAAATGAACAAATCTGTCTTGGAAGAAGTACAACCAGGATGCTCCTTAGAAGCAAGGATGGCGAGACTATGTCTCACATACTTTGGACATGTTGTCAGGAGGGATCAGTCCCTGGAGAAGGACATTACGCTTAGTAGAGGGTCAGTGAAAAAGAGGAAGACCCTCAATGAGATGGATTGACACAGTGGTGCAACAATGGGTTTAGGCATAACAATGATTGTGAGGATGGCGCTGGACTGGGCAGTGTTTCATTCTGTTGTACGTAGGGTCAGTATGAGTCGGAACTGACTCAATGGCATCTAAGAACAACTACATATATATGAAATAAAAAAATGAAAACTATATAAAAGAAAAACAACTATAAAATATCCAATTCTATTACTGAATATATAACCCAAAGAAATTCTCATAAGGGTCCTGTATGAAGGTATTTATGGCACCTTTGGTTTTGGTTGTGGGCAGTTGGAGGCAATCTGAGTGTTCTTAACTACAAGAAGTCCTTAGGCAAAACGTGTTGGATGGAGTACCATACAGCAGTTAGTAACAGACCAGATTATTTTATATGATTATCGTTATATATATATAACATATGTACATATATATGTACCACAACATTTGCTAATTTAACATTTTTCTTGTGTACTATTTAGTGACATCAATTATGTTAATCGTGTTGTGCAATCATCACCAATATTCACTGCCAAATTTTCTATCACCATGAAGAGAAACTCAATGCTTCTTAAACAATTACTCCCCATTTCTCCCTCCCTCCAGCCCCTACCTCTTGCTGTAGAGTCAATTCTGATTCATAGCGGCCCTATAGGACAGAATACAACTGCCCCATAGAGTTTCCAAGGAGCCCCTGGTGGATTCAAACTGTCAACCTTTTGGTTAGCAGCTATAACTCTTAACTACTGTGCCACCAAGGTTTCCCTCCCACCCCTGGTAACCACTAATAAACTTTGATCTGTATATATTTGCCTATTCTAGATATTTCATAAGAGTGAGATCTTACAATATTTCTCTTTTTGTGATTGACTTCCTTCACTCAATATAATGTTTTCAAGGTTGATCCATGATGTGGCATGTATCAGAACTTTGTTGTTGTTGTTAGGTGCCATCAGGTCAGTTCTGATTTATAGTGACCCCATGTACGACAGAACAAAACACTGCCCGGTCCTGTGCCACCCTCACAATCTTTGCTATACGTGAGTCTATTTTCACAGCCACTGTGTCAATCCATCTCTTTGAAGTTCTTCCTCTTTTTTGATGACTCTCCACTTTACCAGGCATGATGCCCTTCTCCAGAGACTGGTCCCTCCCGATAATGTACAAAGCTACACGAGATGAAGTCTTACCATTCTTGTTTCTAAGGAGCATCCTGGCTGTACTTCTTCCAAGACAGATTTGTTTGTTTTTCTGGCAGTCCATGGTATATTCAATATTCTTGCCAACACCATAATTAAAATGCATCAATTCTTCTCCAGTCTTTCTTATACATTTTCTAGCTTTTGCATGCATATGAGGCGATTGAAAATACCATGGCTTGGGTCAGATGCACCTTAGTCTTCAAGGTGACATCTTTGTTCTACAACACTTTGAGGAGGTCCTTTGCAGCAGATTTACCCAGTGCAACGCGTCTTTTGATTTCTTGACTGCTGCTTCTATGGCTGTTGATTGTGGATCCCAGTAAAATGAAATCCTTAACAACTTCAATCTTTTCCTCATTTTTCATGATGTTGCTTATTGGTCCAGTTGTGATGATTTTTGTTTCCTTTATGTTGAGGTGTAATCCATACTGAAGGCTGCAGTCTTTGATCTTCATCAGTAACTGCTTGAAGTCCTCCTCACTTTCAGCCAGGAGGTGTGTCGTTTGCATAAGGCAGGTTGTTAATGTGTCTTTCTCCAATCCTGATTATTTGTTTAGCATACAGATTGAATAGGTATGGTGAAAGGATACAACCCTGATGCACACCTTTCCTGACTTTAAACCACACAATATCCCCTTGTTCTGTTGGAGTGACTGCCTCCTGGTCTATGTGCAGGTTCCTCAAGAGCACAATTAGGTGTTCTGGCATTCCCATTCTTCGCAGTGTCATCCATAATTTGTTATGACCCACACAGTCAAACAGCTTTGTGTAGTCAAAGTCAGCCCTTTATTAGTACTTTAATAGTGAGAGAAATGGTCAAGTGTTCTTTGACCCTCACCCACATCCTGCAACATGCATCCGTGTTTCAGGAAAACCTCAGAGATGTCTCACGTGTTGACAACGTGCTTGTGAACAAGTATGGTTATATGGTATTGGTGGATTAGTTCATTCTCTCCTGCTCCAGTCCTCCCATTTGGTGTTGCTATTTTCACTGCCTTCTTTAGGCAGTTATTTTCATTGGGTTTCACTTTGTATGACAGGTGCTTTGGCCTTTCCACTGGTGATGCACTGGAGTCGTTCAGTTGCTAAGGCTGCACAGTGTTATCCTGCGATGTAGCTGTCTTGCTGCCCTTTTGAGTTTACATACCATTAGAAGTTAATCACTGTCTGACAGTTTTTCATGAAATAGCTCTTTCAGTATTTTCTTATATTCTCCTCCCCTACTCCCCCAAATGTGCCAGCCAAAATAGGAGATAAATACAAGTAGCAGACATTATACTGAGCTTAAAAATGAAATGGGCAATTTGGCTATCTTATTTTTCCTTTGCAGATCTTTGGAACTCAGTTTTTGAAGGACATTAGCAATTGTATATTGGTGATTCTGACTTCCTGCCTTCTGTGGAGGAGAGTGAGGGCCCAGAAAGAAACCAACTTAACCAGGGTCATAGTTCTTTGCTCCTTCCCTTGTGATCCCTCTCTTCAGGAATGGCACCACCATCAGCTGGTTGCCCAAACCAAATATCCAGGAAATCCTGAGTCCTTTGGTCTTAATATGATCTTAATGTCTTCCCAATCCACTTTTCCCCAACCTGCTGCTCATCCTTTAGTTCTTAACTAGTTAAGAGCTCAGGCCACTCAACCAGGTCGGCAGTTCAAATCCACCAGCCACTCCTGGAAACCCTATAGGGCAATTCTACTCTGTTGTATGGGGTTGCTTTGAGTCGGAGTAGACTTGGTGGCAATGGGTTTTAGGAATGTATCAGTGTCCTCTAAGGAGACTGTAAACGCTGTGAAGTCCTGAACTATATCTTTGTCTTCGTCCCCCCACTGTTTAGCATTGCTGATGACTGTTAATGAACCATCATGTTAGTAAGTGGCTGGGTGGGATTTGAAATGTCTGTTTTCAAAGATTCACCTATGCATCTATTTCATAGGGCCCAGCACTGTGCCTTCTCAACTTGTGTGCGTGTGCATGAAAGATGTACTCAGTCCCCAGTTGGTGGCTGCATGTGGGGAAAGGCTGAGGACAGCAGTTTATCGAAATAGTCTACCTAGCTGCACCCCAACCGACATGTCTGTACTTACAGGCAGCCATAGCAATTGCCTGCGTTTATTTTGATCCTCTGCTGCTTTTATATGAGAATCAGAGAAAAATGAGGAAAGGAAGTGGTTTCGGTGATCAACATCACATCCAAGGAGAGGAGAGTGGTCACGGGTTCATCAATCCGCAGAATTCTTCCCTCATAGGAAAACTGTCAGCACAGCTCAAAAGCCTTTCCTCATTTCACAGCCTCGCCCTCTTCTGAGATTAGGCCCAGCTGGGTTGTATGGTTTCCTGTAAGTCTTATAACAAGCGTATTTACAAGTGGGAAAGAAAAACGAAAAACCAGGAAAAGGGGAGACAGGCCGAGCTGGTCCCCGTTCATTATGGGTCTTTAGGACTCAAGGCAGTAGCTCTCTCTCGTTTCTGCCTCTCCGGATGCGCGAGGACTGATTTGTCACTGAAACACGGCCTGTGAAGGGAAGGCAAGAGTTTCTTTCATAAGTAGCTAAAAGGGAAAAACTTTGAGGAAACAGCCAAGAGAGGGAGAGAAGGTTGCGGCCATAGAGTGGGGAGAGAAGCAGGGAGGACGAGGCAGCAAAACCGATGGAAAGGGAGATAGGCAGGCGGGCGGGCGGGCGGGCGTGCCGGCGAGCAGGAGGCACCCGGGAAGGGCCCACGGTAAAGTCGCGGGTGCAAACACCGGCGCCGGAGGCGGCCGCGCAGCGGAGTCCCAGGCAGAGCCCTGGCCTGCGCCGCGCGAGGCCTGGCCCGGGAGGCCCTCGCCGCGCCCCAGGGGCGGGCCGGGGGCGGGGCGGCCCTGGAGCCAGGCTCTCCCCGCGGGCGGCCCGCCCGCGTTCTCCCTGCCTGGGCGAGCGGCCGCAGCCGAGGATGCCCCACGGCGCCGCCCGCCCAGCCCGGCAGCCGCGGCTGAGGAGCCCGCCACCCATTGGCGGCTGCGGCGCGGAGTCCCCGCCCCCTTCGCGTCCCCGCCCCCTCCGCCGCCGCCGCCGCTTCCCGGCTCCGCCTCCTCCCCCTCCGGGAGCCGCCTCCGTCGCCGTCGCTGCCGCCACCGGCCGGGGCCCAGCCAGCGCCCGCCGCGCCGGAGTCGAGTCGCAGCCGGAGCCGCTGCCCGCGGCCCCGCCATGAGCGGAAGCGCTGCCGCCGCGGTCGCCGCCGCCGCCGCCTCAGCAGCTGCCGCCGCCGCGCACTTCCAGCCCCAGTCGTCGTCTCCCAGGCCGGGCCCCGCCGAGCTCGGGCCCCCGCGCCGCCCGCGCCCCCCACCGCCGCCGCCTCGACTCGAGCCCGCCGCTGCCGGCCGCCTCAGCCCTCCGGGACACGGGCCTCTTCGGGCGGCCGCCCAGGGTGGCGGCGCCTGCGGCCGAGCGCCGGGAGCAGGTACGGGGTCCGGGAGCGGGCCAGGCGGGGAGGGGCGTGGGCTGGCCTCCGGGGTGGGGAACCCGCGGGCGTGTGGTCCCGGCGCCCAGCCCCGCGGAGGGGGTGGAGCGTTGTCCAGGTCAGCTTTGTCCGGCCCCGGAGCCCCCGTGAGCCCTGCGTCTCTGCCGCGGCCGGCGGCTCACAAAGCGCTTACCACCCTCTGGGCAGCCCCCTCCCCCAGGGTGGGCAGGGCAGGACTTCTCTAGGTCTCCGCTAGGCGGAGGAGGAAACTGAGGCTTAGAGGGGGAAGTGACTTGCCCAAGGTCACTAGACGGTGAGAGTTGGAGCCTGGCTGAGACCCAGGGCCATCCCAAGCAGAGGAGTCTGGGAGGATGCAGATCCCCCAGGCTCCGAGAACCGAGAGAGATTGATCCGGGAAGAAGGGGAGCTAGGCCCTGCCTGGTCCCAGGCACACCCACCCAAGCCTTTTTGGGATTGCGGGGTGGGAGGGAGGAGCCGGGGGCCGTTTGGGGAGCTTGGTGGTGCCTTGGGGAGCCGAGTTGGAGAGCTGCAGAGGGAGAGACCCCGGAAAGGGGTGTGCTTTCGTGGAGAGGGAGAGCTTGAGTGAGTGGGGCAGAGCTTCGGAAACTTCTTGTCGTGGAGACCGTTTGGTCTCCGCCAGGCCCGCCTTCCCCACCGCCGCGCGGACTAAACCAATTCCTCTGGAATTAATGGGAGAGAGGCCTGCCTGCTTTTGTGGAGAGGCCAGTAATGTGTCCTTTTCACATAATGGCCCGAATTTTGTCCATGCCAAAAGTACACATGGCTCTCCTAAAGGCATTTATGTCACAGAAGCCCGTATGAGGCTTTTCCAGGTGGTCTGGACCTACCACACTTATAGAACCCCCAGAGAAAGAACAGTTTTCCCAGGCGTGAAGGGGAAGGAAGCTAGCTAGGAGGATTGGGGCAAGTCACCCGCCTGCTTGGCATGTAATGCATGGGATTTCCGTTTCTATTTGGGGTGGGTGATTAGGTGGCTTTTTACTGTGGATGCATTTTGGAAGGGGAAGGAGCAGAGGACTTACAGTTCTAGAGCAACGTGTAATAGGCAATGAAGACGGTTGTGTGGGGCTGGAAGATACAAACTGTAGAATGTGGAAAAAGGAGAGGGTATTCAGTCATTGTGGGGGGAGGGAGATGAAAGGAGTGCTGAAGGGAGGGGACAATGTCTAGTCTAGAGAAAAAGATTGGGATGTTTCAGTGAAGGAGGGAGCCAGCCGTTGTGATGCCTTTGAAAGGAGTCTGTTAAAGGTGGATGTGTCTTACAAGTTGAGTAATCTGGATTGGTGTGAAGTCACTTCAATTTGAGTAAGGGCAGTTGTCATACTTTTATAGAAACGTTCTGGCTTTAACACCCCTCCTCTTCATTCTCTCCTGTTTTGAGACTATAGGCCCAAAGTGTCTAGTATTGTCTTGGAAGTAAAGCTTGACAAAAGAGGGAAGGGAAAGACTAATTAGCAAATGCATTAATTAGGGCCCTTTGTCCAAGATAATTCATTGTTTAAATCAGGTGTTTTCTTGCTGCCCTCTTGCACCTCAGCTTTCCAGCTGTGGTGACTGCTGGCCCAATGCTTTGGGAAGATCTGCCCTGTTACAGACAAAATGGGTTAGATTTTTCTAAAAAACTGTAAGAAACATTTCTCTCTTGTGCACACACAACACACATGAAAGAAAATGTACTTGCCAAGGACTTATAATCAAGGAAATGCAAATTGGAACAACAGTGAGATACCATTTCATAACCATCAGATTGACAGAAATTAAATGCTGTGATAACCCCGTGTTAGTAAGGTCATGGGAAAATAAACTTTTATATACCGTTGCTGGGGATGTAAATTGAGACAACGGCTTTGGAGAGTAGCGTAGTGATGTCTAGTTGAAGGTGGGTAAACATATTCATCCTTCCCTCCCTGTTTTTGAGTATATACCCTAAGAAATCTTTGCACACTCATCCAAGAAAATAAGTAGAAGAAAGTTCATTGATGCTTAGATGTCCACCAACAGGGCAATGGATACATAAATTGTAAGATAGTCACACAATTAAATGTTATAGCATTGTGAAAAAATGAACAAACTATGGCTTATAGCTGCAAGCATCAAAATGTATGAATCTCACAAACAAAACATGATATGGGGAGGGGGAAGCAAGTCCCGGGAGAATTCATAAAAAATGTTTCCGTTTGTATAAAGTGTGAAAACGTGCAAAATAGTATTGTTTGTGGCTATATACATGTGCAGTAATAGTATAAAAACATGCATAAAAACAACTAACACCAAATACAGAGTAGTGATTATCTCTGGGAAGAGATGGGGAGAAATGGATTGGACAGGGGTACACTGAGGGCTTCCATCATACCTGTAATAATCTATTACTTAAAAAATCTGAGTCAGATACAGTAATTGCAAGTAAGATTTGCTAATGTCAGGTACAGAGATATTCCTTATGTTATTCTAATTTTTTTTTTAATGTTTTAAATATATCTCACATAAAAAAAAATTTCTTTTTTATAGAGCACAGGGTTTTTGTCTCATAATAATGAAACTACAGCTACAGGCCCCAGCCCAACACAGCCTGGCAGGCACGCAGACTAGTGATCCTTTTCTCACCCTTTCTGACCTGCTAAGCCTAGTTTGCTATGGATGACTTTTTTTTTTTTTAGTTGTGGTGAGAATATACATAACAAAATACACACCAGCAATGAATGACTTTTATTTTGAAACTGCTAATAGGCATGGAGGATTTCTCAGTCTTTCTAAACTTTCTAATGGACCTAGGTCAGCAGTTTTGAGCTTTGTCAAAGATAGGTGTTCTAGGACATTCTGATTTGTCAGGTCTAGGGAGGCACTGGGTTCTGGGTAGGGAGGCACCCAGCAATCTGATTCTGAAAAAGCTCTCTACTTGATTCTGATGCCTACTCAAGTTTGAACTCCACTGCCTTAGGCCCCTTCTGACTTGGGGTTTGCAGCTCTGCGCCAGCCTAGTCCTCAGGCCCTACCTTAGGCTGCCCTCTGCTGCTCCACCTGGGTGACTGGGAGTGGTGGGGACTCATGTGATACTCGGCGCTTTTGTGAAGCATAAAAGAATGATAGGGTTAGACCTCATTGAGTGTTAAGCTAGCCATTCTTAATCTGAGTTGTCAATTTGTCTTAGTTTCATGCTGGTTACCAAGGGTCCCACCACCCACCAGGAGTATTTATCAGGTTTTACAGACTTTAACCACATGTGTCACTATATGTGGTTTTATAGTTAGGCCTGGAGTTAAAAGGGTCTAGCAGAGAAGCAGAAGAGCAAATTTGGAAAAAGTAAACCACTGTAAAAATGGTGGTGCAGGGGTCTTACCTCCTCTAACTTCACAAAGGGGAAGGAGAATCAAGATCACCTGTCCAAGGCTGATTCCTATGAGGCAAAGGTCAGACATACCACTTCTCTCCAGTCTTTTTACCAATTCTGACACCAGCCATCCCTCCCACGGCAGGCTTCCTCTACTTCTCTGCTGGGTTCAATAATTTGTTTCAGTAGGCACCCACAGACCATACTCAAAGTTGTGGGGTTTGTTAGGGAAGTAATAGGTTACAGTTCGGAATCAGGAACAACTCAAGATAGAGTTCTTCAATCAGCACAACTTCTTCTCGGCCATGCCTGCAGGCGGTCTTCTCTTTGGCCATGGGCCTCTTGGCCCCTGAGCCCAGCCTCTACTGTTCTGCCAGGAAGCCTCCTGCCCAGAAGCACTCAGCTCTCTTGCTCTGTGGATTGGCACACCCACTGTAATCACCTTGCCCAGAGGGCTGAGTAGCTCACGGTACCAGCGGCTGGTCTCCTGGATCTGCTGCCCCATTTCTCTGCTGTTGCTTCTTGCCATCTTGCACCATCTCCGGTGTTAACAGTGCTCTCTCTCTGTCTCCTGTGCCTAGGAAGTTCAGTGCAGGACTCGGTCCAAAAAATACACTCCGCTCCCGTCTCTTCTTAGTGGTAGTGAGGCCCCTCCTTTCTGTCTCTGGGATGGCTCATTTTAAGTCTAGCAGGATGGAAAAATTGACCAATCCCCTTTTTAGGATTCCATATACCTTATTTGCATGGTCCCACCCCCCAAGGGTGCCATGCACCTTATTTGCATTGTTAGCAAGCTGTCCAGTCCTCTTGGTGGGCCACAAGCACGTTATTTGCATAGGCCCACCCAGTCATTTGGTGGGAGTTACAAGACCATAATAAGGAAGGCCAATATAAAAGCGATCCATGGCACCCCAGCCAACAAAAAAAAGTAAATGGATATGGCCATGTGTTGCTTAACAGAAAGGTGTTTTATCCCTCTGCAGATGACAGTGATTCTGTTGTAGTGTTCTTTAGCTTATGACATGCATTTGAATTTCAGTTATTTGAACCTGTGATCAAAGCTTAGGGACTTCAGTAAACAACAAGATGGAGGAGTGTAGTTTCTCCCAAATTTGCTAGTCTTCCTTCTCTGCTAGACCCTTTTTGTTCTTATTCTAAGGTGTTTAGAAATGAATTTATATCAACAAGCATGAGGCTTTCTGGTAATGAAATTTGTGAAATGCCTGTTTGTCTTTGGTGTGATTCTTTCTGGAAACCGCTGTGGCTGTGCAGTGTTGCCCCAGGTATACATTTGCAGGTCTGCTGTGTAGGGTTGTACAGATTAGGCCCAGCACAAAGATGCCTGTTTCAGATGGCAAGTAGGGGTGGAATCCATTCTGTATTCCACTCACCAAGATGAGCACCTGGTGTGAAGCTGTGTCCTCTCAGAGAGGGCACTTCTGATTCTCACTAAGGTGCTGCATGAACTAGCCCTGACCTTGCACCTTTGGAACTGTTGTCCCAGCTGTAACTGTGCCATCCATACTCATCGATGACTTGGTGCTGGGGCCTGGGGCTCTGAATAGTGTTCTCCATGTGAACTTCCTATCATGCTCAGCTGAACCAAAGAGCAGCAGCTTAAAAATGCAAAATTGGTTGTGGGATTGGAGAAGTAAATACAGAATAAACTCTCTAGAGAAAACCATTATTTATGGAAAGAATGAGAGAGAAATCATTAAAAAGACAAGCATCTGGTAAGTGAAGGAGAGAAAGTAGCTCGGTGCCACGTTTGCTCTTGTATTCTTACAGTGCTTACTTTGCGGGGGGGATGCAGTGTTACTTTTCTCTTCCTATTCCCCCTACACTAGCATTAGTGAGTTTCTTAAAACCTGAGGCTTTTTAGCCAATTTTGAAAATATTTACCGATTTATATTTTACATTAAGTGGTTGTTTATGCTTCCTGCTGTTTCATTTTTCCCTTGGAGAGAGAGGAGTGGAGTGCCCAACCAAGGACAAGACTGGACTTCTTTTGCAAATTATTTGCTTTTGCAAATAATGGCTGTGTGTTTTTCAGAACAGTTGTCATGGAAGAGTGCTATTCTGCAGGCTCAAGGGAGAGGTACATTTGAAGTGGCTTCTGTTGTCATCTTTATTATTATTTTTAAGCATGATTGAGGGTGATGGATAGAATTCCATTGTGCTTTTGCCTGAAGGAATTTTCCTTTGAAGAAAATGCATGCAAATAAAACTAGAAATGTTTAACAAGAATGATCTTATGTCCGCACAAAAAGAATCAGCAGTTCTCACTGATAGCCCTTACCTGGACCAGTTTCAGCTTCTGTCCTGCTCTGCTTAAATGGATATTAATGTCATTATGGGACTGCTTAGAACAGTTACCTTGAGTGGTGTTGGGCGGTGGAGGAGGTGAATGACGAAATTATACTAGGGTTTATCAGTAGTTCCCTCAGATCATGATATAGACTGTATTTTCTGCTTTAGTGATAAAATATGTGTGGAAAGAAGGGAATGAAGATTGTGAGTTTTGATATATATGATCATTTGACTTTGTTGAAAGAAAAACAGGGAAGAAGTGGTTAGAGGAAGAAATATATACACAGAAGAGAGAGTAGCAAGCAGTTAAGCAGTTGGACTTTTTGTAGTGCTTTTGGGATGTTCCTTGAGTCAGAGAAAAGTTACCTGTCTCTATCTGTTCTGCTTCAGCACCTTTGATTTCAGTGTCTACAGATGGTGCTTGCTGATACCCAGCTGAAGGCTGCTTTATTGTCACAGAGCTAGAAAGTAAGCAGTTTTGAAGACTAAACTGAAGTAGGGTGGGCTTAAAGTAAGACGAGTTTTCCTTTCATAATCATTTTTGCAGATGGAGAAGAGTTGGGACTCTCATAATTAACAAAAAAGTATTTTTCATTTTGTGTTTAGGCTCTATTTTTAAAAATCTTTTTTATGAATTTGGCTTCCTTTGTAGATTTTTATTTGCTCCCCAATACATGGAGTCCCTGGGTGGCACAAACGGTTAAGTGCCGGACTACTAGCCAAAAGGCTGGCAGTTTGAACCGACCCAGAGGCACCTTGGAAGGAAGACAGGCCTGTTGATCTGCTTTTGAAAGGTCACAGCCTTGAAAACCCTATGGAGCAGTTCTACTCCACACCTAAGGGGTCACCGTGAGTCGGAATTGACTTAATGGCAACTGATATAAGCAGTCTCAGTACGTATGGGAGCATCTACCCTTCCTTGTCAGAAACTTCATTCTTTGAGGTGTGGAGAACAGCACAGGACAGTTACTGCTTTCTTTCCATTTTTTCTTGCTTCCTTTTGCTCCCTGTCTTCTGGGCTTGTTGGTAACTGTGCACATCTCTATGACAGGCTTCGCCTCTTCCGTCCCCCCACCCCTGCATGGGATGGGGTGCAGGCTGTGCAGAACTCTGACTGGGTACCCACAAGTAAAACCTCACAGACAGTGTTGAGCCAGAACTGAAGACCACCTTAGCAGTTCGGTTCCTCTTCATCTATAGCTGCCTCTGTTGCCACTGCTCTTTGCCATGGAGCCTGGAAGGAGCCTCTCCCTGCCATCATACAAAGAGGCTTTGTGCTCTGAGGATGTTCTAAAGGCGGGATCACTGTAATTATAATTCCCTGAACACAACCAAGTAATGGGGGCAGGCAGGGTAAAGATGGTATCCAAGTACTTGTTGGTAGGGAAAAGTCAGGCGGGAATTAAAAATCATCTGGAGACAGTACCAAAAGTGGATAATGGAGCGTTATTGGTAACGCTGACAGGAAAGTGTTTAGATGAGTACTTTTTCAAAGTTTTCAATTCTAATACTGAGCCTGGAACTCTTCTTTTCTTTTCTCCTTTTTTAAGTCTGAAATTGTAGCTGAAAAGTACTTTAGAAGAAAGTATATAGAAATCTGGGTCTACTTTGCTTTATGTTTCTGTTACCAGAATGATTGATTACCCAAGAAAGCCAAATAATTTACTACCTGGGGGCTGCTCCTCCTAATCTGTGTTTTAAAATTTTTTTACTTGTTTAACATCTCTAAAATTAAGCACTAACATTTTTTGGAAGCTGATTGCTCTCTCACTGCCACTCCCGAAAAAAAAAAAAAAAAACCATTTGTGGATATGTGCTTAAGCTCTGTTGGCAATCTGAGTAAAAGCTTAGTAATAACACAGTTAACCATTACTGTATTACTCCTAACAGTATCCCAAACAAACTATGGTTTTTTTTTTGCTTAATTTTAAGAAACGAACCAAACCATCGATTGAGAAGATCACTATCCTTTAGGCTTTAGGATAGTGAACTCCAGTAGTCCTTACTCTGGGTGAGGGGAAAGGGCCCTTTTTGTTGCTGTAATTAACACTGACATCTGTGGTGAGTGAAGCAGCCAGGAAGATAGTGTGTAGATAGTGTGTAATCCAGGGAAACCTCCAGCTTCTGTAAGCTAGTCCTTCCTTTAATTATTTGTTGGAGTCAAGTCAGGAGCTGGACCTTTATTCTTACTGCCTAACCTGATTTTGTCCTGGTTTGAGAAAATCTGCCTTAAATCTTTTTCCACATAAGACTGATGGGTTGTCCATTAAAATGATAATACCCAAATAATCCTTTGAAATCCTTTGTACTAATATGGCAGTTAATGTCTATGAGGTTTAAAAATACACAAGGATCCATTTTATCTGCTTTTAATGAAAAATGAAGTTGAATTTTCCCAGTGTTTTAGTTAAGTATGTTGATCAGCAGTGACTTATATTTTAGCTTAAAAGTAAAATATTATTGGGCTGCTTTACTGGCTTCATTACAATGCAGCGAAACCTGTGAGAGCCAGAACTCAATGGGACTGCCTGGTTTTTCGAAGTCTCACAAGTTTTCCGCCTTTGACAGGTGCAGTCTTACCACTTTTCTATTGCTTGTTTTAGTGGAAAATGTTTGAGTTTTCCTTCTCTAACAGATTTTTACCTTCAGAGGTTCCAGCTTTCTCAGGTTTTACTGTATGTATTTCCTTTAGGGATTAACCCCTGACTGTGTCTATCTTAGGGAGCCCTGGTGGTGCAGTGGTTATAGCACTTAGCTGCTGACCAGAAGGTTGGTGGTTCGAACCTGCTAGCGCCTCCACAGGAGAGAGATGTGGCAGTCTGCTTCTGTGAAGATTTAGGCCTTGGAAACCCTTTGGGGCAGTTTTACTCTGTCCTATGGAGTCACTATGATTTGGAATCAACTTCATGGCAGTGGGTCGGTTTGGTTTGACGTCTATCTCACTGCTCTCTGGTGTCCATGCGGTGTCTAAAATAATGATTTGGTAAACATTTATTAACTGTCTATTATCTGTCCCAAGTTCTGATGGCACAGTGGTTAAGCACTTGGCTGCTGACTGAAAGGCTAATGGTTAGAATCCACCAGCAGCTCCATGGGAGAAGAGACTTGGTAATCTGCTCCGGTGAAAATTACACCCTCTTCTACTCTGTCGTATGGGGTTCCGGTAGATTCAGCAGCTACAACCACAGCATGTACCAGGCACAGTGAGGAGTTCAGAGAAAAGTCAGGTATGCAGCAGCTCAGCAGTAGATTCTGACAGTATGTTAACAGAACAAATAAATTTTTGGGGATTGCAAACTCTTAGTAAGAGGACAGAGAATATCAAAATTGTATTAATAGTAACAGTATATCACCTTGTTAATTTACCTTGGTGAAGCATGGATCTAATCAGATAAAAAGTCTTAAGTGGCTAGTTTCTAAGTAAAAGCCGTATTTTTTGATTTGTTACTCAAGGCCAGCATAATTAGGTCTTCATTATTCCAATTTCTGTTATTCTTCTTCATGAATATTATTCTCCAGGGAAACAGAACACTCAGTTGCCCATATGTGTACCACTTTTCACCTCTGTTCTTTCCCTTAGATCTTACTTTGGTTTGGAATGCCTGTCCTCCTTCAGTTGCTTTTTGAAATCCTACTTATTCTTCAAGATCTAGACAATAGTGGTCACTTACTGTGTGCTTATTTTGTGCCAGGCGCTGTACTAAGTGCTTTACATGGATTAACTCGTTTAATTCTCACTATAATTCTCTAAGGTAGATGTGATTATTGTCTTTGTTATTGTGCAGATGAAGAAACTGGAGCACAAAGAGGTTAAATAATTTGATGAAGATGCCACAGCCTGTGTTAGTTGGGATATGAACCCAGGCAGTACAGTTCCAGAGTCTGTGTTTTTAACCGTCACGTTATACTGCATCTCACTTTATAGATAGCCTGAACAAACTCAGCACTTAGTTTGGTAAGCAAAAACTAAATATGGAATTAATTTGTAGGAGGAAAACATTCATTCTCTACAGGCAGGATAAAAAGTTTGACTAATCCAGGTAGTAACTGAGGAATTTCCACCCATTTACTAGTTTAAGAACCTTAGCCTCAGAATATATCTAGAGTTATATTTGGGGGTAGATATGGAAGACATTATTGTTTGCTGTCTTTGCTGTATAGTAAAAATGAGTTATGACCTCTTGTGACCTAATGAATTATCCAACTTTTCTATTGAAGATATGTGTATATATTGTTGAAAACAGTTAGAAATTATTATTCAATGATGATCTATTTGAGCTTCAACTTTAAATAAAAACTACTATTATGTCCTTAAAAAGACCCCCCAAAATTATCAAGGGCAACAAGTCAAAGATTTGACGTCTTAAAATGAATTTATGTACAACTCATGAAGTTATTAATTTCCGTGTTGGGATCAAAAGTAAAGTTAGAATTTGACTCTAGAATGTTTTTTTTTTTTTTTTTAAAAAAACCGAACCCAGTGCCGTTGATTCCGACTCATAGCGACCCTATAGGACAGAGTTGAACTGACCCATAGAGTTCCCAAGGAGCGCCTGGCAGATTTGAACTGCTGACCCTTTGGTTAACAGCAGTAGCACTTAACCACTACACCACCAGGGTTTCCCTAGAATGTTTGGATAATACATATTTTGAGACTAACTTGTGGGGAACAACATTTAAAAAAAAAATGAGTTCTGTCTCATTTGATGGAAGTAGTGATTTTAAATATAAATAATTGATTCTGGAGCTATGTTGGAGAAATTTTAAAAGGGGGCAGGGGAAGAAGTCAAATTAGTTTTACCATACCAAAATCTTTTTGTAGTACATATAAGATGTTAACATGCTTCCTTTTGAGGTAAAATTGTTTGATAAAATAGTTCTATTAATTTTTCTGATGCTATAGAATTAACAACTTAAGGCCCACATTTATTTTAAGGCTTGATTAAAAAAAACCCTTGTTTCTATGGAAGAAAAAGTTACCATACTGAAGGGAGGCTTTAGAAATTGTAATTCCATGACTGTTTCAGAATGGAGAGACAAGTCAAATTGGGTATGGGCCCCACTGAACCGACCATACTACTTCCTGGATGAGGGAAGCTGAGAGAGTGGGGCTGTGTTGCACTGGGGCGGGCGGAAGCCTGGTAGAAGCCAGAAATGAAACTGGAAGTGCCTGAAAAAAGGCAGATCGTTGTGTTAGGCTGGATTGAGCACTGAGGCTGTGTGATTCTCAGGCATGAATGTGTACGCAGCTCACCTGGCATATTTCCTGAGAGAATCAATGTGTTTGCGCTAGGACAGACCTGGCACTCACTGGAGGAAAAAGAGGGACTCCAAGGGGGAGGCAGAGGCAGGGCCTTAGGGTGCAGGTTTTGAAATAAAATCTCGGAGCCTTGGAGGGAGGCTGCAGGAAGTCCCTCTCCCCCAGCTCTGTGGAGGTGGGGGCAGCGGCACAGAGGTGGAAGAATAGATACCCTTATAGTTGTCGGCAGAGTGTCCTTGTTAGAACAGAGAAGGTATATATGCCGAGGTTTGTTTTAAAATATTGGATTCCCGCTACAATATTAGCGATACAGACAAAGGTTAGCTAACCTTGTGTAATTTTGTTATGCCTGGGGTTAAAATTGAAGTTTACTTATGTTAAAGGAAAAATGATAACTTTATGATATAGCAGTGACACCTATGAGAAATAAATTTCCAGGGTGGTTTAACAGTAGTTATGCGCTGTCTGTCATGCATAAAGATAACACTGCTGACATCTCTCACTGGGGTGTGCAATGCTGATGTTTTTCCCACAAGAGTGATAGATTCAAATTCGAAGAGATAAAAAACCACTTCGCTTTCTCCTGGCCTCCCCCCTTGCCATCCCCAGAAGCCATTCACAGACACTATGCGGGGCAATATTGGATTGGGGTTATGGTCTATGGCTCTGAGGTAGACCAGCAGTGCTCATGCTTTAATTTACGTATGCATCACCTGGGGATCTTGTTAAAATGCAGATTTCTAGCAAGGGCTCACGTGATGCTGGAGCATGTTTTGCGTGGCCAAGAAGTACAGTAGTGGTTCTCAACCTTGAGCATGCATGAGAATCATGTGGGGGGCTGTTAAAACAGATTGCTGGGTCTCATCTCCTGAGCTTCTGCTTCAGTAGGTCTATGGTGGGGCCTGAGAATTTGCATTTTTAACAAATTCCAAAGTGATGCTAATGCACCTAGTTGGGGGAACCACAGAGGTAAAGTATAATTGACCCTGTGGAGGAACAAACTACCATCTTGGCGTCTTGAGCATTATTTTCTAACTGAACTGAAAATGGTTAAAAAAAAAAAAGGTTGCAGAAAGTTATAAAGTAATAATACTATGCGTGTTAAACAAAACAAATAGAACCTCACAAAATAATCCTATTTATATTATTGTGGTATGTATGGAAACCCTGGTGGTGTAGTGGTTAAGTGCTACGGCTGCAAGGGTTGGCAGTTTGAATCCGCCAGGCACTCCTTGGAAACTCTGTGGGGCAGTTCTACTCTGTCCTATAGGGTCACTATGAGTGGGAATCCACTCGACAGCACTGTGTTTGGTTTTTTGGTTTATGTGTCCCTATCGAGAAAAAAGTCAGCAATAAACACCGCCAAATGGATGATAAAGATGATTACTTTTGAAGAGAAGAAGGATCCATGATTACGCAGGGTGGTGTAGTGGTTAAGCGCTTGGCTACTAATTGAAAGGTTGGCAGTTTGAACCCACCAGCGTGCTCCATGGGAGAAAGATGTGGTAGTCTGCTTCGGTAAAGGTTTAAGGCCTTGGTCGCTATGAGTCGGAATCGACTTGATGGCAGTGGGTTTTTATATAAGGTTTTAATTTTAAATGAGGAAGTTGTATTTTTACTTTGTAATTAATCTTATAAAAAGTTAAAAGAACCCTGGGCCAGAGATCTTCCATTTACCTCTCCAGATCCATCCTCCACCCTTTTCTTCCCTGCTCTCTGCCTCGTAAAGAGCTGCAAGACCCTCTGACTTCCTGTGGGGTTCACCTTTTAGAGGAGATTGAAGCACATTGTTTATCTCCTCAGCTCTCAGGGTGGCCTGCAGCACTTGACAGTCTGCTGGGTTCTGGTTCTCTGTCTCCTGCCATCCTTTGAAGCCTATGAATGATAATAGTTCTGTTGCTGGTCCTGGTTCCTTGTTCTGTCCCCTGGTTAGATTTCTGTTGGGCCTCCTCCCCCTTTGTAATTAGTCTTTTTATAAATAAATCCTCCTGAGATTATCCTAATTTGAGTTTGCTGTCTCTTTACTGGTGGGACCCTGTGTGATAGACTATTCTTATTCCTCTCTTCACTATAATCCTATAGCCCAATGGTAGTGATGGGTACCATTTTGGTGTGTGTCTCCTTAGAGACATTTTCTATACATAGCATGACTGTCAAATGTGTATATATATATATATATATACACACACACATATATATAATTTAACAATAAGGGATGATATTGTGTTCCCATTCTGTAACTCTTCTTACTTTATACTATATTGTGCCCTTTCTACATTAGTATAAATAATCTACCTTATTCTTCTTAATTGTTAGTTGCCTCCGACTCATGGAGACCTCATGTTACAGCGTAGAACTTCAGCATAGGATTTCCTTGAGGATAAGTGCTTGGCTGCTAACCAGAAGGTTGGTAGTTTGAACCAACCCTGTGGTTCCTCAGGAGAAGGACCTGGTGATCTGCTTCTGTAAAGATTATGGCCAAGAAAACCGTGTGGGGAGTTCTACTCTGTTACATGGCAACACTATGAGTCAGAAAAACAACAACAACAATCGTCTTTATGGAAGCAAATCTTCAGGTCTTTCTTCCACAGAGATGCTGGGAGGGTCTGACCTGCTGACCTGTCAGTTAGCAGCCAATTGCAGACTGCTTGCTCTACCCAGGGTCTCTCGTTCTTCTTAATAGCTATACCATATTCCAGTGTATTTGATATTGATGTCCCATAGTTAATTTAACGGGTTCCTTATACATTTAGCATGACACTTTCAATCATATACTGAATTCCCAATAATACACTTATCTGTTCCTGGACCCTGTGTTCTGTCTCTTGTCCTGCACCAGTGTTAGACATTTTACTTATTGTAGTTTTATAGTTGTAGTTATTTTGAAAAAGACTTTAGGCTTTCATCATGCGGTTTTCCTTCCAGATGCAGTTTTTAAAAAAGTTTGTTTCAGAATTCCTGCAAAAATCTCATTGATAGGTGGATTGGAAATACATTAAATTTATTAAGTTGGAAATAATTGATTTATTTGCAGTATTGAGTCTTTTCATCTGTTAACATGATTTCTTCCCACTTGTTGATTTTTTTTGCGTATGGCATTTTATAATCTGCCTATTTTTTGTGCTTTTTGTTTTTAATAATTTTTCATTGATTTTTGTTAGGTTTTCCAGTTGGACAACTTCATCATTGGCTAATTTAGGTATTGCTAATTTAGACACCTTTTTAATGTTTTCCTGTTATTTTTCTTTCTTAATGCATTAGGTACATTATAACAGCCAGAAAAATGTATACCTGACGTGAGTCTAAATGAGGCTGCCTCAGGTGCTTTACTGTTAGTTGTGGGGTTGACTGTGGGACTGAAACCAAACAAGAGAATACTCTTACTTATTAATAGCTTTTCTCAGAACAGACAAGTGTTTTTGTCAGATGCGGTTCAATCCAAGTATCTACTTTTATTGTTAAGTTTTTTTTGAGTCTGCTCCAACACATTTCTACATGTATTGTGTATACTTTTTGTTAGCCCCTTCTCTTCCCCCCCAATTTGTGCCCTTGTCTCTTTTCTGTATTTTCCTTCTGTATTATATCTGTCATTTGTTCCTAAGGATTTAAATATCATTTATCTGCTGACAGTTCCCAAATTTATGTTTTACAGGGAGCTCATAATTTATATGTCCAAAACTGAAACTATTATCCAGCCAAGCTTTTTTTTTTTTTTTTGAGCAAAAGATGGCACCCTGATGCCCAAATAAGGAAACATAGGAGTCGTTTTGGCACCTTTGTTTTTCTCACCTCTGCTTTCACACACACACCCTTCACCAGGTCTTTTCCAGTGCACCTCTAAAATGTATCTTGTATCTTTCCACATCTTTGCATTGAAGCCATACTGTCCCTGCCTCTGAACTACCACAACAGCCTTTCAGCTGGTCTTTGTACTTCTTCTCTGGCCTTTCCCCTGTCTTCTCTCTGCATACCAGCACAGAGCTTTTAAAAGAATGGGTCACATGCCTACTTAAAACCATTCAGTGTCTTTCTTTTGCACTTGAACTTAGCCAGCTTTTCATTTCAGGGGCCTTCTTACAGGCTTTTTTCTCTGCTTAGAGTGCACACTCTGCTCTTTGAGTGCTCAGCTCTCACTTATCCATGAGCTCTCAGTTAAATGTCCCTTCCTTTGGGGCCTTCCTTGACTATCCAATCTAAAGGAGGTTCTATCTCTTTGCTGTCTCATTGCACCCAGTTTTTTCCTCCATAGCCCTTACCACAATTTGCAGTTACTCGTGTGTGGGTTTACATATGTGACCCAGACATTTCCCTGTCTAGGTCTGGAAGGACAGGTGAGCCTGTCCATTAGCAGAATAGTTTGGTTTTGATTGTAACTGACCACAGAGAAAGGGGGGGGAGGATTCAGAAGTGGGTACAAATAATTCGTCATTTGCAGTAGGTGAGGTTGCCTTGGATGAGTTCCCAGAAGCTCATTCTCCTTTGGTCTTACTTCACTTTTCTATACCCCTTCCCTTTCTATCCTGATAACCTTCCTTTTGCCCAAGGCTTAGGAAGACCCTTGACAACTTGTGTTCAAGTCTGGGGTGTATCTGTTCCCGGCTTCATCTAGTAAGGTGTTTTTGGATCATCATATTGTTAAAAATTGAACAGCCACAGGACAGACGGACATCTCTTATTTTGGCCACCTCTCCTAATAAAACTTTGAGATGTTGTTATCCTAAAGTACTTCCTTCTGAGAGGGAGGGGTCTGGATTGAGAACAAAAGACGTGAAAGGGTATGGAGCCCCTGTCCTGCTTTATTTTTCCCCACTTCTTTTGTAAACACTTGTTTTCTCCACTAGACTGCAAGCAGCATGAGGAGATGCCCTGTCTTTTGTTTTCACCATCATGTACCTAGCACCTAGTATAGTGCCTGGTGTGTTCTAGCTACTCAGTACGTAGGCATAGAATGGTATTGGAGCAAAAGCAGGTGGCTTGTCTTATGAGAATATCATCTGAGTAATGGGGAGGCTTGATGAAAAATCTGTTCGTTTTAGCAGTGAACGCCTCCAGTATTCAGAATGTTTGTGCCCGCCATTCCCTGTCTGTTTTCTGGACAGAGCTGTTTCATGATGGAAGTTTGTGTCTCAGAGCCTGTTTCTCTTTGCTGGTTGCCACCTTCAGCTGCCCCTTTGTTTCTTTTATGTGCTAATACCACTGATAAAGCTGGTTGCTGCTTCCAGTTCAGTTAAGTATTCCTGGCCTAGGAAAAGCCTGTTTCCTATCGCTGTGCTTTGATTACTTCACTCTCAGAATCAACCTTGTTTCTCTGTTCTTGGGGTGGGGGTTGGAGCAGGTACTTGCGCGCATGCACATACACACGCACATGGACGCGTTTGAACAAACACGCACACACTTTGTTATCACTGTTACTTACTCCAGTATGCATGTGTATAATAGCTTGACTTAGTATAGATAAAAGCTCGTTTTATTCCAGCCTCTGAATTTCCTGTTTGGCTGCTTAAACTTTGGATCAGGGTGGTCTCTGCTTTCCCGTAGTCATTTACTGTAGGAAAGTAAACCTTCAGTTTTGCAAACTGGTAACACTGTGTTAAAAAAAAAATACATTGACTCCCCCCCACCCCAAGTATTTTTAATAATCCCTACTGTCTTTGTTTGCTAGTCATAAAGAAGGCATTTGGGTAATTAACTCTGCGTGCTTACATTAAGCAATTGTTCTGTGCCAGTAAATGAGAGAGTTGGAACTTAGAGTGTATTTATTGGTCATGACTGTTTTTAGTACTGGACATCATCTTATAGGCACTGATCATGATCTTAAGAAAACATAAGAAAAAGTGTTTTTCTGTTTCATTTGAATCTCTAATTGGAAGCATGGGTTTTGGCCATGAGTATGGTTTTCATGTTTCGGCAAATAGATTTAATTTTCTTTTTGCCTTTCAAGTTAAAAAAAACTTTTGTTTTTGCTTTTAAGTTAAAATTTTCCCCTAAAGTGGTGATAGCAGTAACCTAAAAACGCATAAGTGTAAAAGAGAGCATTTGTGCTGATGTTCCTAATCACTATGGAGAGTCTTGTGTTCACAGATTTCCTGACTAAATAATTATAATATAGTCTTTTCTCCATTTTCTTTTGGAAACTCTAAAATCAGTTGAAACTGTTGGAGGTTTATAGCATTGTACATGGTAACAGAAGATGAAAATGAAATTTTCTAAAATCCACAAGCCTCTAAAGAAAACAATAGTATTTGGTGGTGGTGGAAGAAAAGAAGGACTTTTTGGTAAGCATTATAATAATTATAGTTAATGTTTTATATGGTCTCTGTGTGCTGGAGTGTACACATACACACACACACACACACACCCCACACACGCTTCTAATGTGTTAAATATAAAGGAATTCTTCAGCCCTGGAAAAGACTAAGGATTTGTGATCAAAGTTTATAAAACCATTCTCAAAATACCAAAATGAGGTCATTCCCCCATCCCTGGTGCTTGACAGAGAGTTTTCTTTTTAGACAAATAAAAGGAGTTAATACCTTAAGAGAGATTTGTAAACTTAAACTGCCATAAGAGGCAGTGGTACTAGTTGAGATACATAGTAATTGCAGAGAGGGTTTTTGCTAGTTCACAGATGCTGAAAGGCCCTTGTTATGGATTGAATCATATCCCCCCCAAAATATGTGTTGTAAATCCTAATTTCTATGCCTGTGGTTAATAATCCCATTTGGGGATGGGTTGTCTTCTTATGTTAACGAGGCAGGATTAGTGTAGGGTGTATCTTGAGTCAGTCTCTTTTGAGATATAAAAGAGATTAAACAAGTGAGCAGAGGAGGAGGGGGTAAGATAGGTGCCTAGACGCGTGGAGATCTCCAAGGAACCAGGAAGCAGAAGCTGAAGAGGCAAAGACCTTCCTCCAGAACTGACAGAGCCTTCCCTTAGAGCTAGCGCCCTGAATTTGGACTTGTAGCTTCCTAAACTATGAGAAATTAAATTTCTGTTTGTTAAAGCCATCCACTTTTGGTATTTCTGTTATAGAAGCACTAGGTAACTATGATAGCCCTGTACCTTAGGGATGCCCCATCATGTCTTCTTCTCCTCTTTTCAGTTTCTGGCTGTGGAGTGTGTCTTAGTTAATCTAGTGCTGCCGTAACAGAAATACTACAAGTGGATGGCTCTAACAAACAGATTTATTCTCTCACAGTCTAGGAAGCTAGAAGTCCAAATTCAGGGTGCCAGCTCCAGGGAAAGTCTTTCTCTTTTGGCTCTGGGAGAAGGTCATTGTCATCAATCCTTCCGTAATCCAGGAGCTTCTCAGTGCAGGGACCCCAGGACCAAAGGACACGTTCACCCTGGCTCTTGTTTCTTGGTGGTATGAGGTCCCCATCCCAAGTTTCAGGATCCCATTTCTTCCCAATTAACGCCCTCACTTTAACTTCAGAAACCACTCGAGGTTGGGAATTGAGTTGGTGTTGTAATTTGGCCACTCTTACATTAAGACTCTGGGTTTGGTTTTTGGTAGTATCAGCTCTGTTACTACAAGAAATAAGGCTTTCCATCAAGACACAGGTGGAAACTTTGAGGTCGTTTATGAGACACTTGAGCTTTGACTCTGAAGCCCAGAGCTCACCTTTCTTTCTTTTCATCATTTTGTTTAGCAAAAGTAGGACCAGCCAGCCAGCTTCTTTATACTTCTCATTAGGACAAAATTATAGAAAGGTATCAAACATGCAGTCATTCAGAGCCTTGCCTTTCACCAATACCTGATCTATTGGTAGTGATATTTTGTGTATTTCTATTGCCACCTCATGCCATGGTTTAGCAGTGTTCTCTTTACTACTGGAAGCAGAGTCATCAACATCTTTAACAAGACTTAAGAACCAATTTAGAAAACTCATCCTTACAATTTTGATTCTCTAGAACCACTCTCTATATCAAATGTTTTAGGCTGGGTTTTCTAGAGAAACAAAAACAGTAAAGTATATAAACACCTACATTGTTTGTTAGGTGCTGTCAAGTTGGTTCCGGCTCATAGTGACCCTATGTACAACAAAATGAAACACTGCCCGGTTGTGTGCCATCCTCACAATTGTTGTTATGCTTGAGCCCATTGTTGCAGCCGTCGTGTCAATCCATCTCATTGAGGGTTTTCCTTTTCTTCGCTGACGTCTACTTTACCAAGCATAATATCCTTCTCCAGGGACTGATCCCTTCTGATAATGTGTCCAATGCATGTGAGACGTAGCCTCACCATCCTTGCTTCTAAGGAGTATTCTGGTTGTACTTCTTCCAAGACAGATTTGTTCGTTCCTTTGGCAGTCCGTGGTATATTCAATATTCTTTGCCAACACGACAATTCAAAGGTGTCAGTTCTTCTTCTGTCTTCCTTATTCTCCAGATTTTACATGCATATGATGCGATTGAAAATACCATGGCTTGGGTCAGGTGCACCCTAATCTTCAAGGTGACATCTCTGATTTTCAACACTTTGAAGAGGTCTTTTCTAGCAGATTTGCCCAATGCAATGTGTCTTTTGATTTTTATCTCATTTTTTAAAATTTTTATGGTGCTTTAAATGAAAGTTTACATATCAAGCCATTCTCTCACACAAAAACTTATATACACCTTGCTACATAGTCCCAATTCCTTTCCCCCTGATGAGACAGCCCGCTCCCTCCCTCCACTCTCGCTTTTTGTATCCATTTTGTCAGCTTCTAACCCCCTCTACCCTCTGGTCTCTCCTCCAGGCAGGAGATACAAACATAGTCTCAAGTGTCCACCTAATCCAAGAAGCTCATTCCTCACCAGCATCCCTCTCAAACCCATTGTCCAGTCCAATTCATGTCTGAAGAGTTGGCTTTGAGAATGGTTCCTGTCCTGGGCCAACAGAAGGTCTGGGAGCCATGACCACTGGGGTCCTTCTCATCTTAGTCAGACCCTAAAGTCTGGTCTTTTTACAAGAATTTGGAGTCTGCATACCACTGCTTTCCTCTTCTGTCAGGGGTTCTCTGTTGTGTTCCCTGTCAGGGCAGTCATCGGTTATAGCCAGGCACCATATAGTTCTTCTGGTCTCAGGCTGATACAGTCTCTGGTTTATGTGGCTCTTTCTGTCTCTTGGGATTGTATTTACCTTGTGTCCTTAGTGTTCTTCATTCTCATTTGATCCAGGTGGGTTGAGACCAATTGATGCATCTTAGATGGCCACTTGCTAGCGTTTAAGACCCCAGACGCCACTCTCCACAGTGGGATGCAGAATGTTTTCTTAATAAATTTTATTACGCCAGTTGACCTAGATGACCCCTGAAACCATGGTCCCAAAACCTCTGTCCCTGCTATGCTGGCCTTTGAAGCATTCAGTTTATTCAGGAAACTTCTTCGTTTTTGGTTTAGTCCAGTTGTGCTGACCTCGCCTGTATTGTTTGTTGTCTTTCCTGTCCCCTAAAGTAGTTCTTACCTACTATCTGATTAGTGAATACCCCTCTCCCACTCGCCTCCCTCCCCCTGTCTTAACCATCAAAGAATATTTTTTTCTCTGCTTAAACTATTTCTCCAGTACTTATAATAGTGGTCTTATACAATATTTGTCCTTTTGCTACTGACTAATTTCACTCAGCATAATGCCTTCCAGATTCCCACGTTATGAAATGTTTCACAGATTCATCACTGTTCTTTATCGATGTGTAGTATTCCACTGTGTGGATATACCATAGTTTATTTATCCATTCATCCAATGATGGGCACCTTGGTTGTTTCCATCTTTTTCCTATTGTAAACAGAACTGCAGTAAACATGGGTGTGCATATCTTTGTTCCTGTAAAGGCTCTTATTTCTCTAGGATATATTCCAAGGAGTGGGATTGCTGGATTGTATAGTAGTTCTATTTCTAGCTTTTTAAGGAAGTGCCAAATTGATTGCCAAAGTGGTTTTACCATTTTACATTCCCACCAGCAGTGTAGAAGTGTTCCAATCTCTCCACAGCCTCTTCAACATTTATTATTTTGCATTTTTTGGATTAATGCCAGCCTTATTGGAGTGAGATGAAATCTCATTGTGCTTTTGATTTCCATTTCTCTGATGGCTAATGATCGTGAGCATTTCCTCATGTATCTGTTAGCAACCTGAATGTTTTCTTTAGTTAAGTGTCTGTTCATATCTTTGGCCCATTTTTTAATTGGGTTATTTGTCTTTTTGCGGTTGAGTTTTTGCAGTATCATTAGATTTTAGAGATCAGGCGCTGATCAGAAATGTCATAGCTAAAAACTTTTTCCCAGTCTGTAGGTAGTCTTTTTACTCTTTTGGTGACGTCTTTGGATGAGCATAGGTGTTTGATTTTTAGGAGCTCCCAGTTATCTGGTTTTTCTTCTACGTTCTTTATAATGTTTTCTATACTGTTTATGCCATGTATTAGGGCTCCTAATGTTGTCCCTATTTTTTCTTCCATGATCTTTATCGTTTTAGATTTTATATTTAGGTCTTTGATCCATTTTGAGTTAGTTTTTGTGCATGGAGTGAGGTATGGGTCTTATTTCATTTTTTTGCAGATGGATATCCAGGTATGCCATCACCATTTGTTAAAAAGACTATCTTTTCCCCATTTAACTGTTTCATTGGGGACTTTGTCAAATATCAACTGCTTATATGTGGATGGATTTATGTCTGGATTCTCAATTCTGTTCCATTGGTCCATGTATCTGTTGTCCTGGTACCAGGCTGTTTTGACTACTGTGGCGGTATAATAGGTTCTAAAATCAGGTAAAGTAAGGCCTCCCACTTTGTTCTTCTTTTTCAGTAATGCCTTATTTATCTGGGACCTCTTTCCCTTCCATATGAATTTGGTGATTTGTTTCTCCATCTCATTAAGGAATGTCATTGAGATTTGGATTGGAATTGCATTAAATGTATAGATGGCTTTTGGTAGAATAGACATTTTTATAATGTTAAGTCTTCCTATTCACGAACAAGGTATGTTCTTCCACTTATGTCTCTTTTGGTTTCTTGCAGAAGTGTACTGTAGTTTTCTTTGTATGTCTTTTACATCTCTGGTAAGATTTATTCCTAAGTATTTTATCTTCTTGGGGGCTACTGTAAATGGCATTGATTTGGTGATTTCCTCTTCGATGTTCTTTTTGTTGGCGTAGAGAGATCCAGCTGACTTTTGTATGTTTATCTTGTATCCCGATACTCTGCTGAACTCTTCTATTAGTTTTAGTAGTTTTCTGGAGGATTCCTTAGGGTTTTCTGTGTATAAGATCATGTCATCTGCAAATAGAGATACTTTGACTTCTTCCTTGCCAATCTGGATGCCCTTTATTTCTTCATGTAGCCTAATTGCTCTGGCTAGGACTTCCAGCACAATGTGGAATAAGAGTGGTGATAAAGGGCATCCTTGTCTGGTTCCCAATCTCAATGGGAATGTTTTCAGGCTCTCTCCATTTAGGGTGATGTTGGCTGTTGGCTTTGTATAAATGGCCTTTATTATGTTGAGGAATTTTCCTTCTATTCCTGTTTTGCTGAGAGTTTTTATCATGAATGAGTGTTGAACTTTGTCAAATGCCTTTTCTGCATGAATTGATAAAATCATGTGATTGTTGTCTTTTGTTTTATTTATGTGGTGGATTACGTTAAGTGTTTTTCTAATGTTGAACCATCCCTGCATATCTGGTATGAATCCCACTTGGTCATGGTGAATTATTTTTTTGATAGGTTGTTGAATTCTATTGGCTAGAATTTTGTTGAGGATTTTTGCATCTACATTCACAAGGGATATAGGTCTATAATTTTCTTTTCTTGTGGTGTCTTTACCTGGTTTAGGTATCAGGGATATGGTGTCTTCATAGAATGAGTTTGGTAGTATTCCGTCGTTTTCTATGCTCTGAAATACGCTTAGTAGTAGTGGTGTTAACTCTTCTCTGAATGTTTGGTAGAACTCTGCAGTGAAGCCATCCAGACCAGGGCTTTTTTTTTGTTGGGTGTTTTTTGATTAGCTTTTCAAACTCTTTTGTTATGGATCTATTTAGTTGTTCTACCTGTTTGTGTTAGTTTAGGTAGGTAGTGTGTTTCTAGGAATTCATCCATTTCTTCTAGGGTTTCGAATTTTTTGAGTATAGTCTTTCATAGTAATCTGATATGATTCTTTTAATTTCAGTTGGGTCTGTTGTAATATCGCCCCTCTCATTTCTTATTCGGGTTATCTGCTTCCTCTCCTCTTTTTCTTTTGTCAGTTTGGCCAGTGGTTTATCACTATTGTTGATTTTTTCAAAGAACCAGCTTTTGGTCTTGTTAATTCTTTCAGTTGTTTTTCTGTTTCATTTAGTTCAGCTCTAATTTTTATTACTTGTTTTCTTCTGATGCCTATAGGTTTCTTTTGTTGCTGTCTTTCTATTTGTTCAGGTTGTAGGGATAAGTCTTTGATTTTGGCCCCTCTTTTTGGATGTGTGCATTTATTGATATAAATTGGCCTCTGAGCACCATTTCTGCTGTGTCCCAAAGGTTCTGATAGAAAGTGTTTTCATTCTCATTGGATTCTCTGAATTTCTTCATTCCATTGTTAATGTCTTCTATAATCCAGTCTTTTTTGAGCAGGGTATTGTTCAGTTTCCAAGTGTTTGATTTCTTTTCCCTGCTTTTCCTGTTATTGATTTCCACTTTTATGGCCAGAGAAAATGCTTTGTAATATTTCAATGTTTTGGATTCTGCTAAGACTTGCTTTAAGACCTAATATGTAGTCTATTCTAGAATATGTTCCATGTGCACTAGAAAAGAAAGTACAGTTGGTTGCTGTTGGGTGGAGTGTTCTGTATATGTCTACGAGGTCAAGCTGGTTGATTGTGGCACTTAGGTCTTCTGTGTCTTTATTGAGTTTCTTTCTGGATGTCCTGTCTTTCACCGAAAGTGGTATGTTGAAGTCTCCTACTATTATTGTGGAGCTGTCTATCTCACTTTTCAATGCTGATGGAGTTTGTTTTATATATCTTGCAATCCTGTCATTGGGTGCATAAACATTTAATATGGTTATATGTTCTTGGTGTATTTTCCCTTTAATCATTCTGTGGTGTCCTTCCTTATCCTTTATGATGGATTTAACTTTAAAGTCTATTTTGTCAGAAATTAATATTGCCACTCCTGCTCTTTTTTGATCGTTGTTTGCTTGATACATTTTTTTCCATCCTTTGAGTTTTAGTTTGTGTCTCTAAGTCTAAGGTGTGTCTCTTGTAGGCAGCATATAGACGGATCGTGTTTTAATCCATTCTGCCACTCTCTGTTTCTTTATTGGTGCATTGAGTCCATTTACATTCAGGGTAATTATGGATCGGTATGAATTCAGTGCTATCATTTTGATGTCTTTTTTTGTGTGTTGACAGTTTCTTTTTCCCACTTGATTTTGTGTGCTGAGTAGATTTTTTTATATATTGTCCTTTCCTCATATTTGTTGTAGTTGATTTTGTTTCTGCTGAGTCTGTATTTTTCCCTTGTATTTTATTTTGATGAGTAGGATAGTTTGTCTCCTTTGCGGTTACCTTATTATTTACTCCTATTTTTATGAATTTATAACTAAATCTTATTTCTTTGTATCGCCATATCTTCCTCTCCATATGGAAGATGTATATTTCTTAGTCTCTCTTTATTACTTTAATGTTGTCTTCTTTTATATAATAACATCGCTGTTACCCTGTTTTGGGCTTCTTCTTTTATTATTATTATTTTTAAATAATGTTGCTTTGTTTTTTTGGATTTCCCTGTCTGGGTTGACACCTGGTTGCTCTGCCCAGTGTTCTAGTCTTGTGTTGATACCTGGTATTATTGATTTTCTAACAAAAGAACCCCCTTTAGTATTTCTTGTAGTTTGGTTTGATTTTTACGAATTCCCTAAATTTGTGTTTACCTGGAAATGTCTTAATTTCACCTTCATATTTAAGAGACAGTTTTGCTGGATATATGATTCTTGGTAGGCAGTTTTTTTCCTTCAATTTTTTAAATGTGTCATTCCATTGCCTTCTTGCCTGCATGGTTTCTGCTGAATAGTCCGAGCTTATTCTTATTGGCTCTTCTTTTAGGTGATTTTTGTTGTATGCCTCGCTGCTCTTACAATTCTCTCTTTATCTTTGGTTTTGGCAAGTTTGATTATAATATATCTTGGTGACTTTCTTTTAAGATCTACCTTATGTGGAGTTTGATGAGCATCTTGGATAGATATCTTCTCATCTTTCACAATATCAGGGAAGTTTTCTGCCAACAAACCCTCAACAATCTTCTCTGTATTTTCTGTTATCCCTCCCTGTTCCGGTACTTCAATCACTTGTAGGTTATTTCTCTTGATAGAGTCCCACATGATTCTTAAGGTTTCTTCATTTTTTTTAATTCTTTTATCTGATTTTTCTTTAAATATATTAGTGCCAAGTGATTTATCTTTGAGTTCAGAAATTCTAGCTTCTACTTCCTCAGTTCTGCTCCTCTGACTTTCTGTTGAGTTGTCTACTTCTGTAATTTTATTGTCCATCTTCTGAATTTCTGATTGCTGTCTGTCTCTGGATTTTTCCAGCTTATTAAAATTTTCATCATGTTCCTGAATAATCTTTCTAATTTCTTCAGTTGCTTTATCTGTGTGTTCCTTGGCTTTTTCTGTGTATTGCCTCATTTCTTTCCTGATGTCTTGAAGGGTTCTGTGTATTAAACTTTTGTATTCTGGCTCTGGTAATTCCAGGAATGCACTTCAATCTCGAAGATCCCTGGATTCTTTGTTTTGAGAGCCTGTTGAGGTGATCATGGTCTGTTTCTTTATGTGACTTGATATTGACTCTTGTCTCTGAGTGTTCTATAAGTTATTGTATTAGTTTATGCTTGCTTACTGTGTCATAGCTGCTTGCTTTGTTATAGCCCTATATATTGCTTGAGTGAGCTAGCTTGATTATTTTTACCTTTGGAGCTCTGGTGTCCTGTCCCCAGCTAGCTAGAGCTGTTATCAGATATATCAATCTCGGAGTCCATTCAGTTTTTTGTATGAATTCAGCTCAGGTGTCCAGTTAGCTGATCATCAAGTGTGTGGCACAGGCTCTGTCCTACAGTCTTAGAGGGGCAGGGGTGATTGGCGTATATACTGGTATCTGATTGCAGCAGGGGGTCATACTCTGAACAAGGCAGGGGACTGAGAACCGACCCCCATGTGTCTCTGAAGAAAACGTGTCTGTGTTCCCTGGAGCGTGCTGGTGGATGGGTTCTGCAGAGGGACCATGGGCACCCAAAGTTTTTGGTTGTAAGGACTGGGAGGTACCAGTTATCTTTGGACTCCTGTCACAGGTGGCTAGGTGACCTGAGTGGAGCTACCAGTCCTTAGGTCACTGATGTGGGTAGGTGAGGACCTTGTTTAATAGGCAAAGCAATGTCAAAGGTCAAACACCCACCTCTCCACCGCACAGTTCAAATGGTTGGAGTTTGCCAACAAGGGCCTATTCTCCCGAAATAGGCCCACACAGGTCCATGCAGAAGGGAAAGGTGCTCAAGGTCCACAGACAGTTTATGCCTGGACAGGAGCCGCTTCGGTCCTGAGCTCCCCGGTTAATGGAGCTAGCGAATGATCTTTTCCCCCTAGTTGCAAATTTTTTCCTTCCCCAAGGCCAGGAGGATGGCTCTAGGTGCTCACCAGTGTTTATCTCAGGCCCAGGGATTCAGCTGCTGAATACGGCTTGGGAGTGGGGGGTCGCGGTAAAATATACTCAAGTACTTAGCTTTTGCCAAGAGCACCGTTCTCCTCAGGTTCCGGAGGTGTGATTGGGTGTGTGGCTGGCTGCTTCTCCCTCAGGAAACTGCGGCCGAATGCTAGGACCAGCCCGCCGCTGCCGCCGCTCTGGGAATGGTGCCTGTGGCTCCCTGCAATTCAGGTCCGGTAACTCCTTTCCACTTCTGAATGGCTTCTTCCTCCCCCTGCCCCTCAGTTCGTTGTCTCACCTTGCCTTTGATGCTCAGGGCTCCCAGCTTGTTACAAGTATACTCGTTTCATTTGTTTTTTTCGGGTCTTTGTTGTAAATGGGCTCGCTGTAAGCGTCTGTCTATTCCGCCATCTTGGCTCCACCTCCTCTTTTGTCCATTTTTTTAATTGGGTTACTTGTCTTTTTGTAGTTGAGTTTTTGCAGTATCATGTAGATTTTAGAGATCAGGTGCTGGTCAGAAATGTCGTGGCGAAAAACTTTTTCCCAGTCTGTAGGTAATCTTTTTACTCTTTTGGTGAAGTCTTTGGACGAGCATAGGTGTTTGATTTTTAAGAGCCCCCAGTTATCTAGTTGTTCTTCAGCGTTGTTAATAATGTTTTATATACTGTTTATGCCATGTTTTAGGGCTCCTAACGTTGTCCCTATTTTTTCTTCCATGACCTTTATTTTTTTTTGAATTTTTATTGTGCTTTAAGTGAAAGTTTACAAATCAAGTCAGTCTCTCACATAAAAACTTCCATACACCTTGGTACACACTCCCAATTATGCTTTCCGTAATGAGACAGCCTGTGCTCTCCCTCCACTCTCTCTTTTCGTGTCCATTTCGCCAGCTTCTAGCCCCTTCTACTCTCTCATTATTCTTCCATGATCTTTATCACTTTATATTTTATATTTAGGTCTTTGATCCATTTCGAGCTCGTTTTTGTGCATGGAATGAGGTATGGGTCTTGTTTCATTTTTTTGCAGATGGATATCCAGTTATGCCAGCACCATTTGTTAAAAAAACTGTCTTTTCCCCATTTAACCGTTTTGATGCCTTTGTCCAATATCAGCTGCTCATATGTGGATGGAGTTATGTCTGTATTCTCAATTGTGTTCCATTGGTCTGTGTATCTGTTGTACCAATACCAGGCTGTTTGGACTACTGTGGTGGTATAATAGGTTCTAAAATCAGGTAGAATAAGGCCTCCCACTTTGTTGTTCTCTTTCAGTAATGCTTTAATTATCTGGGTCCTCTTTCCCTTTTATACGAAGTTGGTGATTTGTTTCTCCATCTCATTAAAAAATGTCATTGGAATTTGGATCGGATTTGCATTAAATGTATAGATGGCTTTGGTAGAATAGACATTTTTATAATGTTAAGTCTTCCTTTCCACGAGCAAGGTATTTTTTCCACTTATGTAGGTCTCTTTTGGTTTCTTGCAGAAGGGTTGTGTAGTTTTCTTTGTATGTCTTTTACATCTCTGGTAAGAGTTATTCCTAAGTATTTTATCTTCTTGGGGGCTGCTGTAAATGGTATTGATTTGGTGATTTCCTCTTCGATGTTCTTTTTGTTGGTGTGGAGGAATCCAACTGATTTTTGTATATTTATCGTGCATCCCAATACTCTGCTGAACCCTTCTATTAGTTTTAGTAGTTTTCTGGAGGATTCCTTAGTGTTTTCTGTGTATAAGATCATGTCATCTACACTTAGAGATACTTTTACTTCTTCCTTACCAATCCAGATGCCCTTTATTTCTTTATGTAGCCTAATTGCTCTGGCTAGGACTTCCAGCACAATGTGGAATAAGAATGGTGATAAAGGGCATCCTTGTCTGGTTCCTGATCTCAATGGGAATGTTTTCAGGCTCTCTCCATTTAGGACTATGTTGGCTATTGGCTTTGTATAAATGCCGTTTAGTATGTTGAGGAATTTTCCTTCTATTCCTATTTTGCTGAGTTTTTATCATGAGTGGGTGTTGAACTTTGTCAAAGGCCTGTTCTGCCTCAGCTGATAAGATCATGTGATTCTTTTGTTTTATTTATATGATGGATTACATTAATTATTTTTCTAATGTTGAACCATCCCTGCATACCTGGTATGAATCCCAATTGGTCATGGTGAATTTTTTTTTTGATATATTGTTGAGTTCTATTGGCTAGAATTTTGTTGAGGATTTTTGCATCTGTGTTCACGGGGCATATAGGTCTATAATTTTCTTTTTTGTGGTGTCTTTACCTGGTTTTGGTATCAGGGATATGGTGGCTTCATAGAATGAGTTTGGTAGTATTCCGTCCTTTTCTATGCTCTGAAATACCTTTAGTAGTAGTGGGTTAAGCCTTCTCTGAAAGTTTGATAGAACTGCAATGAAGCCGTCCGGGGCAGGGCTTTTTTTTGTTGCGACTTTTTTGATTACCTTTTCATTCTCCTCTTTTTTTATGGGTCTATTTAGTTGTTCTACCTCTGCTTGTGTTAGTTCAGGTAGGTAGTGTGTTTCTAGGAATTCATCTGTTTCTTCTAGGTTTTCAAATTTCTTAGAGTACAATTTTTCTTAGTAATTGGATGTGATTGTTTTAATTTCACTTGGGTCTGTTGTAATATTGCCCATCTCATTTCCTATTCGGGTTATTTGCTTCCTCTCCTGCTTTTTTTTTTTGTCAGTTTGGCCAATGGTTTATTAATTTTGTTGATTTTTTTTTTTTCAGAGAACCAGCTTTTGATCTTGTTAGTTCTTTCAATTATTTTTCTGTTTTCTGTCTCATTTAGTTCTGCTCTAATTTTTGTTATTTGTTTTCTTCTCGTGCGCATAGGTTTCTTTTGTTCTCTTTTTGTTCAAGTTGTAGGGATAATTCTTTGATTTTGGCCCTTTCTTTTTGGATGTGTGCATTTATTGACATAAATTGACCTCTGAGCACCGCTTTTGCTGTGTCCCAAAGGTTCTGATAGGAAGTGTTTTCATTCTCATTGGATTCTCTGAATTTCTTTATTCCATCGTTAATGTCTTCTATAATCCAGTCTTTTTTGAGCAGGGTATTGTTCAGTTTCCAAGTGTTTGATTTCTTTTCCCTGCTTTTCCTGTTATTGATTTCTACTTTTATGGCTTTATGGTCAGGGAAGATGCTTTGTAATATTTCACTGTTTTGGATTCTGCTAAGGCTTGCTTTATGACCTAATATGTGGCCTATTCTAGAGAATGTTCCATGTGCACTAGAAAAGAAAGTGTAGTTGGTTGCTGTTGGGTGGAGTGTTCTGTATATGTCTACGAGGTCAAGTTGGTTGATTGTGGCATTTAGATCTTCTGTGTCTTTATTGAGCTTCTTTCTGGATGTCCTGTCCTTCACCGAAAGTGGTGTGTTGAAGTCTCCTACTATTATTGTGGAGCTGTCTATCTCACTTTTCAATGCTGATAGAGTTTGTGTATCTTGCAGCCCTGTCATTGGGTGCATAAATATTTAATATGGTTATATGTTCTTGGTGTATTGTCCCTTTAATCATTCTATGGTGTCCTTCCTTATCCTTTGTGATGGATTTATCTTTAAAGTTTATTTTGTCAGAAATTAATATTGCCACTCCTGCTCTTTTTTGATTGTTTGCTTGATATATTTTTTCCATCCTTCGAGTTTTAGTTTGTTTGTGTCTCTAAGTCTAAGGTGTATCTCTTGTAGGCAACGTATGGATGGATCTTGTTTCTTAATCCATTCTTCCACTCTGTCTCTTTATTGGTGCATTAAGTCCATTCACATTCAGGGTGATTATGGATAGGTAGGAATTTAGTGCTGTCATTTTGATGTCTTTTTTTGTGTGTTGACAGCTTCTTTTTCCCACCTGATTTTATGTGCTGAGTAGATTTTTTTTTATATATTGTCCTTTCCTCATATTTGTTGTAGTTGATTTTGTTTCTGCTGAGTCTGTATTTTTCCCTTGTATTTTATTTTGATGAGTAGGATAGTTTGTCTGCTTTCTTATTATTTACCCTTATTTTTCTAAATTTATAACTATTATTTCTTTGTATCACTGTATTTTCCTCTCCATATGGAAGGTGTATGATTACATTTCTTAGTCCCTCTTTATTATTTTAATGTTGTCTTCTTTTATATAATAACATCGCCGTTACCCTGTGTTGGGCTGTTTTTCTTTTCAGTCTTGCTTTTTTTTTTGGATTTCCCTGTCTGGGTTGACTTCTGGTTGCTCTGCCCAGTGTTCTAGTCTTGGGTCAATACCTGATATTATTGATTTTCTAACCAAAGCACCCCCTTTAGTATTTCTTGTAGTTTTGGTTTGGTTTTTACGATTTCCCTCAACTTGTGTTTTGCTGGAAATATCTTAATTTCACCTTCATATTTAAGAGACAGTTTTGCTGGATATATGATTCTTGGCAGGCAGTTTTTTTCCCTCAGTTTTTTAAATATGTCATCCCATTGCCTTCTTGCCTGCATGATTTCTTCCGAGTAGCCTGAGTTTATTCTTATTGGCTCTCCCTTGTAGGTGACTTTTCTTTTATCCCTCCCTGCTCTTATCCCTCTTTGTCTCCTTATCTTTGGTTTTGGCAAGCTTGATTATAATATGTCTTGGTGGCTTTCTTTTAAGGTCTACCTTATGTGGAGTTTGATGAGTATCTTGGATAGATATCTTCTCATCTTTCACAATATCAGGGAAGTTTTCTGCCAACAAACCCTCAACAATTTTCTCTGTATTTTCTGTTATCCCTCCCTGTTCTGGTACTGCAATCACTCGTACGTTATTTCTCTTGATAGAGTCCCACATGATTCTTAAGGTTTCTTCATTTTTTTAAACCCTTTTATCAGATTTTTCTTCAAGTATATCAGTGCCAAGTGATTTACCTTCGAGTTCAGAAATTCTAGCTTCTACTTCCTCAATTCTGCTCCTCTGACTTTTCTAGTGAGTCATCTACTTCTGTAATTTTATTGTTGATCTTCTGAATTTCTGATTGCTGTCTGTCTATGGATTTTCCAGCTTCTTATACTTTTCATCATGCTCCTGAATAATCTTTCTGAGTTCTTCAGTTGCTTTATCTGTGTGTTCCTTGGCTTGTTCTGCGTATTGCCTCATTTCCTTCCTGGTGTCTTGAAGGGTTCTGTGTATTAAACTTTTGTATTCTGGCTCTGGTAATTCCAGGAATGCACTTTCATTTAAAAGATCTCCCTGGATTGTTTGTTTTGAGAGCCTGTTGAGGTGATCGTGGCCTGTTCCTTTATGTGATTTGATATTGACTGTTGTCTCCGAGCCATCTATAAGTTAGTTTATGCTTGCTTACTGTGTCATAGCTGCTTGCTTTGTTTTGTTTTGGTATACCCCTGTGGGTTGCTTGAGTGAGCTAGCTTGATTATTTTTGCCTTTTGAGTTCTGGTGTCCTGTCCGCAGCTGGCTAGAGCTGTTATCAGGTATATCAGTCTAGGAGTCCATTCAGTTTTCTTGTATGACTTCAGCTCAGGTTTCCAGGTCGCTGATATCAAGTGTGTGGTATAGGCTCTTTCCTACAGTCTTAGAGGGGCAGGGGTGATTGGCATATATGCCAGTATCTGATTGCAGCAGGGGGTCACACTCTGAACAAGGCAGGGGTCTGAGAACCGACCCCCAAGTGTCTCTGAGGAAAACGTGTCTCTGTTCCCTAGAGTGTGCTGGTGGGTGGGCTCTGCAGAGGGACCATGGGCACCCAAAGATTTTGTTGTAAGGACTGGGAGGTACCAGTTTTCCCTGGTCCCCTGTCGCGGGTGGCTTGGCGACCCAAGTGGAGCCACCCCTCCTTAGGTCCTGTTGTGGGTAGGTGAGGACCTTGTTTAATAGGCAAAGCAATGCCAAACGTCAAACACCCACTTCTCTACAGCACAGCTGAAATGGTTGGAGTTTGCCAATAGGGGCCTATTCCCCTGAAATAGGCCCACACAAGTCCATGCAGGGGGGAAAGGTGCTCAAGGCTCATGGATGGTTTATGCCTGGACAGGAGCCGCTTCTGTCCTGAGCTCCCCTGGTTAATGGAGATAGCAGATTATCTTTTCCCCGCAGTTGCAAATTTTTTCTTCCCCAAGGCGGGGGGGACGCCTCCAGATGCTCACTGGGGTCTCTCTCAGGCCTAGGGATTCAGGCACTGAACCTGGGTTGGGGGTGTGGGGGGCGTGGTAAAATATATGCAAGCGCTTAGCTTTTGCTGAGAGCGCCCTTCTGCTCAGGTTCCAGAGGTGTGAGTGGGCTGTGTGGCTGGCTGCTTCTCCCTGAGGAAACTGCAGCCAAACGCTAGGACCAGCCCGGTGCCGCTGCCGCAGCTGCTCTGGAAATGGTGCCTGAGGGCTCTCCGCGATTCAGGTCCGGCACTTCCTCTACGTTTCTGAACGGTCCTCTTTCCCCTGCCCCTCAGTTCCTTGTCTAACCTTGCCTTTGATGCTCAGGGCTCCCAGCTTGTCACAGATACACTGGTTTCACTTGTTTTTTTCGGGTCTTTGCTGTAAAGAGGGCTCGACGGAAGCGTCTTTCTGTTCCGCCATCTTGGCTCCTCATATCTTATAATTTTAAAACACATCCGCCTTTAAACTACCAATGAATTAGGTCAATCAGTGGTAAGCCCAGCCCATTCCGTTGATTTCCACACCTGGCGTAATGCAGGGTATAGCAATTCTGAAACCAGGGAGGGTTTGGGATCTGAGCAGGCCAGGAATGGAGAAGCAGTAGGCATTTGTTAGATTCATTGAGTCTGGTAGGCTGAGGCTGAGTTGCAGGAAGCGGCCAAGAAAAATCTTCAGCCCAGTAGGAGAGATACTGTTGCATTTCTGTTGATCTGGCTTCCTTTCCCCTCCTTCCTGCATCATCGTTGGTTTTGGATAACTGTTGACCGTTTGGTTTCATATAGTTAATTGTAAAAGGGAGCACGTTACTCATGGGTGGTATTGTTTACTTTATAAGCCAATCTATTATTTGACTAAGAGGTGATCTGCAGGAATATCTTCACATTCCAAATTCAAAGGATATCTTAGGGTGGTAGTCTCAGGGGTTTCTCTGTCCTTGATTGGTCCAGTAGGTCTGGCCTTTTTTAGGAATTTCAGTTTTGTTCTACATTTTTCTTCTGTCCTATCCGATACCTTCTATTATAACCCAGGTCAAAATTGTTGGCCATGGTACGTGGGCACCATCTAGTTCTCCTGGTCTCAGGTTTGAAGAGGTTGTGGTTCATGTGGGCAGTAGTCCCGTGGACAAGTTTCTTCTTTGAGCCTTTGTTTTCCTTCATTTTCTACGTCTTTGCTTTCAACCCTTTAAAGAGGTCTTTTGGAGCAGATTTGCCCAATGCAATACGTTGTTTGATTTCTTGACTGCTGCTTCCATGGATGTTGATTGTGGGTCCAAGTAAAATGAAATCCTTGAGAACTTCAGTCTTTTCTCCGTTTATCATAATGTTGAATGGAAGGTGAGAATTCTGCCACTGAACCACCCATGATCCCTCTAGAAGTACATATTGTATTTTGGAATAATTTCCGTAAAGATAGTTGAAATAAAAAAAAAAATTGTGTCATTTATTATCGAGAAAATTCAAGTGGAGTTTCCCTACTGAAGTTAGAAAGATTAAAAATTGCTGAGATAACATTTCTGTGATTTGGTCAAATGGCAATTAGTGATAGAAAAAAATGAATTAAGGAAAATGAACATACTTTTAAACTGTTTTGACTTATTTGCTCCTTACTTTCCATCTACTGGAAATAATTCAGAGTTGATTCCTTGTTTAGCTGTACATACTAGTAAAGAAACAAAATCTTCTTAGCTGAGAGAAAGTATACCGCATTTGCAGTTACCCTAAGTTTATTTCTTTATACATTTGGGAATTAAATACTGATAAATTTGATTTTTTACATTTGTAGCTAATGAGATTTAGTTGGATACAGCAGAGTTTTACATGAATATGTAACCTTGAATATCAGCTCTCTGGCTATAAAACTTAAAATTAATATATAATTGATACTTTATTAGGCATAAGATATTTTCTCAGGTTTAAAAAATATCTGAAGTAATACAATATTTGTGCAGTATTGATGTATGAAATAACATTTAACAGGTATTATTTTACGAAGTAAAAGGGGATCCTGCATGGTTTAAAGTCAAGAAAGGAGTGAGTCAGGGTTGTATCCTTTCACCGTACTTACTGAATCTGTATGCTGAGCAAAGAATCCGAGAAACTGGACTGTGTAAAAGAAGAATGTGGAATCAGGATTGGAGGAAGACATATAAGTAACCTGCGATATGCAGATGACAGAACCATGCTTGCTGAAAGCGAAGAGGACTTGAAGCACTTACTGATGAAGATCAAAGACTACAGCCTTCAGTATGGATTGCACCTCAACATAAAGAAAGCAAAAATCCTCACAACTGGGCCAGTAACCAACATCATGATAAACGGAGAAAAGATTGAAGTCGTCAAGGATTTCATTTTACTTGGATCCATAATCAACGTCCATGGAAGCAGAAGTCAGGAAATCAAAGGACGTGTCGCATTGGGTAGATTTGCTGCGAAAGACCTCTTTAAAGTATTAAAAAGCAAAGATGTCAGTTTTTTAAAAAAATTGTGCCTTAATTGAAAGTTTACAAATCAAGTCAGTCTCTCATACAAAAATTTATATACACCTTGCTATACACTTCTAGTTGCTCACCTCCTAATGAGACAGCACACGCCTTCTCGCCACCGTCTGTTTTCATGGCCATTCAGCCAGCCTCTGACCCCCTCTGCCTTCTCATCACCTCTCCAGACAGAAGCTGCCCACATAGTCTTATGTGTCTTCTTGATCCAAGAAGCTCACTCCTCACCAGTATCATTTTCTGTCCTGTAGTCCAGTCTAATCCCTGTCTGAAAAGTTGGCTTTGAGAATGGTTCCTGTCTTGGGCTAACAGGAGGTCTGGGGACCATGACCTCTGGGGTCGTTCTAGTCTCAGACCATTAAGTCTGGTCTTTTTACAAGAATTTGAGGTCTGCATCCCACTGCTCTCCTTTTCTCTCAGGGGTTCTCTGTTGTGTTACCTGTCGGGGCAGTCATCAATTGTAGCTGGCCACCATCTAGTTCTTCGGGTCTCAGGCTGATGTAGTCCTTGGTTTATGTGGCCCTTTCTGTTTCTTGGGCTCATAATTACCTTGTGTCTTTGGTGTTCTTCATTCTCCTTTGGTCCAGGTGTGTTGAGACCAGTTGATGCATCTTAGATGGCCGCTTGCTAGTGTTTAAGACCCCAGGTGCCAGTCTCCAAAGTGGGATGCAGAATATTTTTTTAATAAATTATATTATGCCAATTGACCTAGATGTCCCCAACCATGGTCCCCAAACCCCTGCCCTTGCTGCTCTGGCCTTCAAAGCATTCAGTTTATTCAGGAAACTTCTTTGCTTTTGGTTTAGCCTAGTTGTGCTGACCACTCCTGTATTGTGTGTTGTCTTTCCCTTCACCTAAATTAGTTCTTGTCTGCTAGCAAAGATGTCACTTTGAGGACTGAGGCATGGTGTCTTCAGTTGCCTTATATGCATGTGAAAGCTGGATGATGAATAAGGAAGACCAAAGAAGAACTGACACCTTTGAATTATGGTGTTGGTGAAGAATATTGAATATAACATGGACTACCAGAAGAATGAACAAGTCTGTCTTGGAAGAAGTACAGCCAGAATGTTCTGTAGAAGCGAGGATGGGAGACTTTGTCTCACATACTTTGGACATGTTATCAGGAGGGTCCGGTCCTTGGAGAAGGACATCATGCTTGGTAAAGTGGAGGGTCAGTGAAAAAAAGGAAGACCGTCAATGGGATGGATTGACATAGTGGCTGCAACAATAGGCTCAAGCATAGCAAAAATTGTGAGGATGACACAAGACCAGGCAGTGTTTTGTTCTGTTGTACCGCCTCAGTCCAGGTTTTCTAGACAAGCAAAACCAGTAAAGCATATTAATATCTATATACAGAGAGAGATTTATGTAAAGGAAATGGCTCACACGGTTGTAGAGGCTGGTATATCCCAAGTCCGTGGGTCAGGATAGAGGCTTCTTCTGATTCATGTAGCTGCAGGGGCTGGCGAACCCAAGATCGACAGGTCAGAGAGCAGGGCTGTTGCTCACAGGCTGTGAAGATTGACGAATCCCAAGGCTGGTAGGCAAGACCACGCATAAGCTGCAAGCTCAAGTCGCAAGAACTGGAGGTCAGACGAATTGGAGCCAGCTGCAGCATCCAGAGTGAGCAAAAGCCCCCAAACCTTGCCAGAATGTCTGCTTATATTGGGATGCAGGCCACATGCTCATAGCAGATCACATCATGGGGGTGATCACATATCAGATCTCAACAGGGAAATGATCACAACGTTATATGACTTCCAATGCACTGAGAATCATGGCCCAGCCAAGTTAACACAATCTTAATAATCACATGTATGTAGGGTCTGTATGAGTCAGAACCCACTCAGTATCACCTAACAATAACAACAATACCTAACAATAATAACAACAGCATTTTATGAAATAAATCTATATGTGTGTACTTTACATATATACTTTTAATATTTATATTAAAAATTTCAAATATATACAGGATTACCTAAATTTCAAATATATACAGAGACTGGTAAAATGAACCCCTATTATTCAGCTCCAGCCATTATATTATTTCATCTATACTTTTCACCTACTTCCCTATTCCTACCTTTGATTATTTTGAAACAGTTCCAGACATACCATTTATCTAGAAATATTTCAGTATGTCTCTCTAAAAGTATATGCAATTGCTATACCATTGTCACATTTAAAAAATTAATACTTTCACTTCAAATCCACAAAAAAACCAAGAAACGAAATCCATTGCTGTCGAGTTGATTCCGACTCTTAGTGACCCTGTAGGACAGAGTAGCATTGCCCCATAGGGTTTCCAAGGAGCACCTGGTGAATTCAAACTGCTGACCTTTTGGTTAGCAGTTATAATTCTCAACTATTATGTCACCAGGGTTTTTTCTGGGTATGCCACCAGGGTTTCCATCACACCTAGTAGGATGGGTGTAATAAGAAAGATGGGCAATAACAAGCGTTGGCAAGAATGTAGAGAAATTGAAACTCCGTGCATTGCTGTTGGGAATGTAAAATGGTGCAGCCACTTTGGAAATCAGTTTGGCAGTTCCTCTAAATGCTAAAAATAGAGTTACTATAAAACTCAACAGCTTTACTTTTAGGTGTGTGCCTAAGAGAATTGAAAACACTTGTCCACGCAAAAACCTGTATACAAATGTTCATAGCGGCATTATTCATAATACCAGAAACAACCCAAATGCCTATCAACTGATGAATGGATAAATAAAATTGGTATATCTGTACAGTGGAATATTATTTAGCCATGAGGTTCTGATATATGCTACAACATGGATAAACTTTTGCAAACATTATGCTATAAAAGAAGCCAGATACAAAAGCCCACATATCGTATGATTCCATTTCTGTGAAATGTCCAGAGTGGGCAAATCCATGGAGACAGGAAGTAGATTAGTGGTTGCCTAGGCCTGTAGGGTTGCTATGAGTCAGAATTGACTCAGTGGCAATGGGTAGGGCTGGGGGAAGTCCCTAGGTGATGCTAACTGAAAGGTTGGAGGTTTGAGTCAACCCAGGGGCACCTTGAAAGAAAGGCCTGCAGATCTACTTCTGAGAAAAATCAGCCATTGGAAACCCTATGGAGCAGAGTTGTACTTTGACACACGTGGGGTTGCTATGATTTGGAGCCAACTGGAGGGCGGTTGGTTTTGGCTAGGGCTGGGGGTGTGAGGAATGGGGGGTGACTGCTTCTAGTTACCAGATTTCATCTTGAGGTGATAAAAATGTTCTGGAATTAGATAGTGTTAAGTGATGTGCACCTCCGTGACGTCCAAAAACAACCCAAACCCGTTACTGTGGAGTTGATTCTGACTTACACAGATCCTATAGGACAGAGTAGAACTGCCCTGTAGGATTTCAAAGGCTGTAATCTTTTTTTTTTTTTTAGTCTTTACCTATAGGACAGAGTAGAACTGCCCTGTAGGATTTCAAAGGCTGTAATCTTTATGGGAGCAAAACACCAGGTCTTTTCTCCTGTGGATTCACAGTGGCTGCGGGGTTTCAACTGCTGACCTTTCAGTTAGCACCCAGGTGCTTAATTAACCCCTGTGCCACCAGGGCTCCATGCACAACTCTGTGAGTATAGTAAAAATCATTTTAAAAGAGTAAATTTTATGGTATGTGAATTATATCAATAAAATTGTTATTAAAAAAATTAATACTTATATTAAATATCAGTGTTTATTTTTTCTTATCATCTCAAAGAGGTTTTCTTTAAAAAGTTGTTTGAATCAGAATCCAGGTGAGGTTCATATTTTGCATGTGGTTGACAGTGCTTCTCAAGTCTCACTTGAATAAATATAGGTTTTTCTCTTTGTATTTAAAATTTTTTTTTTTTGCAGAGCGTTGAAGAAGATCACTTGTTTGTCTTGTGGTTTCCCACAGTTTGAATTTTGCCAGTTGCATTCTTGAGGTGTCTGTTGCCACGTTCATCTGTCCTCTGTTCTGCGTTGGTAGTTAGAACTAAAGGCTTGATCACTTTCAGCCATGCATTTTTTTTGGAGAGGGGAAAAGTATATCGTATGAGTGTTGTGTTCTTTCATCAGAAGACCTACGATGGCCCATTTTCTTGTTTTTGTGTGTGTGTGTGTGTGAGATTAGAAACCATTGATTATTGCCTAGAGCTACTAGTTTATTGGTGATTACTAAGTGTGGTATTCTAATACTTTCCTTTTTTCTGGAATTAAGAGTTTTTTTTAAGAAGAGATTTTAAAGATACATTCTTGGAAAAATTTTTATGGGACTGATAGAGCTAGACCGTTAAAGAATTTTCTTGCTAAGGAAATAATTAGTTTGGGATTTTATTATAAATTGCCAGAGATAGCTTTGGTGCTAAATTAAAAATTGAGGTTGATTTTGAAACTGGAACAGTTACAGTGATGATTATGATTTAGGAGGAAATACTAAGTTTTACATCTTGAGTTTTATTTGGTTTTAAAATTTTGCCCTGAAGTTCTTTATTTAATTGAAATTTGCATAAGTTTAGTTATTGTATATATTTTTGAAGAGAATTAAAATGTGTAGAAATTTATGGTTTTATATATGTAGTTGGTTCTGGTGGGTGAAGTTGCCTTTCTAGTTCTTAGGGAAACTGCCGGGGGTAGTCCCCACCCTCCATTCCCAATCTTGGGCAGCTATGACAAGCTTTTACCACTTGGTGGCAGCATACCAAAGTTTTAAAAGTTATTAAGCTCCGAAAATATAATTATAAAAAATAAACAACAGCCTCATGACAGTATATGAAAGCATGTGAATAAATAATGGAATGGGTTCTTTTGAAAAGAACTAGTATGTGTTTGCCATACTCTTTCCTTTCTGGGGAGAAATTCCTAGACCATTCTTTAATAAATCAATGAGCTTCCAAAATTACTTTGAGCAACAAAATCATGATAAATAAAACCTTGGAACTCCTCTTGTATTTTGGTAATTTTAGAAACCATTTGCTATCTAGCTGAGCAACATCCCCCTTCACTTTCATTGTAGGACCCCTAAATGTTTTAAACCATGCTGAGTCTTTGAGCAGTTCCTTCATAAATGGTGTTTTAGAAAAAATATTTCTTCTAAAAAGCCATTATTAAAAAGAGTATCATTAATAGACAGGTATTTTCAGAGGAGATCTGGGCATCATGGGGTGTTTAACTAATTTATCTTTTAGCTCAGTTTCAACCTGAGGTAATCATATACTCAGAACTTCTATTTTGATGGGGGTGGGGGGGTGGGCATAGGGTAGACTGCTAGGTACTTTCTGGAGAATATTGCAAGTTTGAAGAAAACATCCCTAGTTTTCTAAATGCTCTGACTTTCGGAGCTGGAGGGGACCTTAGACATTATCTAGTTCAACCTCTTAATTTTAAGGATGTAAAAACCAAGTTCCAAAGAGACTGACTTGAGTAATGCCACACAGCTAGTCAGTCAGGGCTAGGGCTGGACTGTTTGTATTATACCACTGCTACTTTATCCTAAAGATTTAGGCAAAAATGAAAAAGCTGTCTGCATATGCCTTGGAACAAAACTAGTTTTTGTTCTGCCTTTTCCCTTTTCTCATTTCGTTTTTTCCTGATGATAACTGTGAGGTTCAGTTATCAAAACCAACCTCTGGTGAACAGAAAATTAAATCAACTAGAATATGCAGATCTGTTGAGACGTTTGGTTAAGGTTTTGCTATATTTGATCATTTCAATTTGGATTTGCAATCACGTAGTACTGTGGTATAGTTTATCGCAATGGAAACAAATTCAGTAGTTGCAGGGAGATGATTTAGAGTAGTAACTCACTGGCCTGGGCTCTAATACCTTGTTCTGGTTTTTCTTTGCCTTTAACTTCCTGTGGGTCCTGAGCAAGTCACTTCCCCTCTCTGGACCTTAGTTTGGGGTTTAGTATAAAATGATAGAGGTAGATTTGATGAACTTGATGTTTCCTTTCAGCGCTGACATCCAGAGCTGTTGAGTTGCTTTAGTTTGGCATAGTTGTGGTGCAGTGAATCACTTAATATGGCCCTTCTAGCCACAGTCTTTGTAACTCCCACCAAGTGACACTTGGAAATGAGATGTATGGAACCCTAATGAAGGGATTTATCAGTTTTGCCATCTTGCTAGACTTTAAAGGGAGACACTGAGAGAGTAGGAGCTATAAAACCAGAGATGGAGAGAAGCGGCAGCAGAGAAACATGCGCAGCAGAACCGGGAGACCAGCAGAGACAGCTCGGTGGGCTTTCTGGGCCATGGGGTAAAAAAACTGAGCACCTTCGGGCAAGAGGTTTACTGGTGGAGTAGGGCCCCTCCAGACACTTGGTAGAATTAGCTTTGCCCACCCATGGATATCGAGCCAAGCACCTTTGGGTGAGGCTTACTGGCAGAGTAGGGTGCCTCTGGGCACTTACTGGCGGAGCTAAAGAGCTTTGTAACACTTGCCGGAACAGGGCGGAGGACAGGCTGAGGGGCCAAGGGTCAGGGAGAGACCTGCCTGTGGGCATGGCTGAGAAGAGGCTGTCCTGATCGAAGAACTGTATTCTGGGTGTTTCTGAACCTGAATTGCAAATTGTTACTTCCCTAATAAACTTTGTAATTTGAGTATTGTCTGTGAGTTCTGTGTGGCTACTGCAACGAATTATTGAACCCAGCAGAGAAGTAGAGTGCCTCACGGGAGGGACAGACAATGTCTGAATTGGTAAAAAGGGTTGGCGAGGGGAGGTGTGTCTGACCTCCTCATAGGAATCAGTCTTGGGGTGTTGATCTTGATTCTCCTTCCTCCTTGTAAAGTTAGAGGAGGCCAGATGCCCCTGCGACATCATTTTTAAAATACTACTTGTAAGCTTCAGTATTTCAGTGAAGAATCACTCTCTTCCATGTTTCTTGTTAATGAGAACTCACGGGATAGAAGCTGCTGCTCTTGGTTGCCTGTCGTGGATTGAATTGTGTTGCCCAAAAATATCTGTCAACTTGGCTAGGCCATGATTCCCAGTATTGTGTGATTGTCCACCATTTTGTCATCTGATGTGATTTTCCTCTTTGTTATAAATCCTGTCGCTGATGTTGACTGAGATGGGATTAGTGGCAGTTCTGTTAATGACGCAGAACTCAATCTACAAGATTAGGTTGTGTTTTAAGTCAATCCCTTTTGAGATATAAAAGAAAGAAGCCAGCAAAGAGACAGGGGAACCTCATACCACCAAGAAAGTCATGCCAGGAGAATAGCATGTCCTTTGGACCTGGGGTCTCTGCGCTGAGAAGCTCCTAGTCCATGGTAAGATCAAGGACCTTCCTCCAGAGCTGGTGGGGAGAGAAAGCCTTCCCCTGGAGCTGGTGCCCTGAATCTGGACTTTCAGCCTACTAGATTGTGAGAGAATAAACTTCTGTTTGTTGAAGCCGTCTGCTTGTGGTATTTCTATTACAGCAACACTAGATAACTAAGACATTGCCCGTGACATAGTTACGCACATAGCTAAAACAAAACCCAGTTATGAAGGTAAGTTGAGTGAATTTTTATTTAGGTCTCTTAATACAGTTAGGAAACCCTGATGGTGTAGTGGTTAAGAGCTGTGGATGCTGGCCAAAACATGGGCAGTTCGAATCCACCAAGCGCTCCTTGGAAACCGTATGGGGCAGTCCTGCTCTGTCCTATATGGTCGCTATGAGTCGGGATCAACTCAGTGGCAGGGGGTTTGATTTTTGGTAATACAGTTAATATATTTTTTAAGTGTTGAAATCTAAAGCTTCCTCTTGGCCCGAGTCGTAAGGTCATTGAATTTGAAAAGAAAATAGAAATCAAACATTAGCTGGCAAGACCATTTCCTTTCTGTGTTTATGTTTTTGCTACTTATGTGGTAGCGATTTTGAATACTGAGTATGCTAAGAGGGTTCAAGAGTTAAGAATATGCAAAAAAAAAGTATTTTCATTAAGCTTTTTTGGGGGCTTAATCCTTTAGTACCTATTTTAGCACGCTGTTCGTTACTGAACTTTTACTAGCATCACGTATTACCAGATGCCCACATAATTAGGGCTTGAGGTGTATAGCTGTTTCCTGCTAATTTGGAATCCTTCGGAGATAGCAGTCTTTTAGTTAGAAATTTGCCTCCTGAATAATGAATGAGCGAGTATCATGGCTTTGCATTCAGAAGTTCTTATTTAATACCTCCTACATGGCTTGCCCTGGTGGCTTAGTGGTTAAGAGCTCAAGAGTTCAGCTGTTAACCAAAAGGTTGGCGGTTCGAATCCACCAGGTGCTCCTTGGGAACCCAATGGAGCAGCTCTGCTCTGTCCTGTAGGGTCGCTATGAGTTGAAATCGACTTGACAGCAGCGGTTTTTTGTATGCCTTGCACTGTGCTGGGCGTGCCATCAAGGCATTTAAGTCATGGCTTCTGTTTTCAAGCAATTCTTGGTCTGGAAGGAGAAATAAAGCAGTGTGACTGACAGATGTACACAGAAGTCTGTGGAAACACAGAGGAGTAGTGGCTCGAGCTCTTTGGTCACTGTGATGAGACTGGTGTCAAAATTTCTAGCCACACTTAACCAGGAAAGTTTAATCGGTCTAACTTGATGTGTATTTAAACTTAATAAAGGAAGTTTTTAGGTTTAATTTTTGTTTTAACTCCAAGAATTCTGAACCATTCCCTTGTCTCAAATTTTCTTTCCAAGAAGCACAGGGAGAAAAAAGTATTTCGTATGAGCTGTTGTACTGAATTCATATTGTTCTCAACTCTTAGAGATTGTTAGATTGTTGGGTGAATCCTAACTGTTTAGATGAGCCCTGTGTGTTAACTCCTTCCCCTCAAACTCCAGGAACAGAAAATAATCCTCTGTGTGATCCAGGTCAGTGTCTGTACTTGAAAGGCCAGAGGTCTTGCCTGGAAGTTGTTAGTATGGTCAGGACTTTGGCAGGACTGACCCATGAGAAACTCCTGACAGGAGTGAGGTTCAGTTGTTCGTGTGGACCACACAAGAATAGCATGAGAGTTCTTAGCACATTACAGAGCTTGGTAAGCTTTCCTGTGCAACAGCCAAAAATTTGTTTGGAGGGAGGGAAAGAAAAGGAAGACAAGGGCTAGATTAAAGCAGAATAAGTGTGGGAGAACCAGAAAATTCAAGTTGCTAATTGATGCGCCATGTGGAATGGCTCTCACGTTCCAGCCCGGGGTCAAGAGTCTTGAGCACAGATGATAATTGAAAGGGAGAAGAATTTCAACACATCTTTTCATAGACTATCATTTCAGGTGACATGTTGGTTGTGAGTTGTTTTCATAAAGATAAGTGTTTACTGTGGGTATTTTTTTGTTTTGTGACACTCCTTGATATCAGCTGACAATCTGAAGTACTAAATTGAAAAACTGGATTAAGGAGTCAGGCTTTTGGAGAGTGTGTGCCTCTTTGCTTTTGGAGTCTCTCACCAGCTGGTTCTTTGTCTCCTTCATCAATCCCAGGTCTTTCTGCTCTGTGGCTTGATTCTCCTGTCTTAGCGTGGATTCTCTGCTTAACTGCCTCTCATCCCGATTTGTAATTTATTTGTAAGCATGTCTTCTAGTGTATGTGCCGTTATCTTTAAACATACAATGACCAATTATCCAACCTCAAATTGTGTTGTTAGGTCTAAGACATTTCTTGTAAAATTTTACTGTGGAAAAGAATGGAACAAATGAAAATGAGTCGCATTTAATTTATGCAGTTAACGAATGACCATTAATTAAAAAGAAAAAAATTACGTGAAATTATATTGCCTCAAGATTAGGGACACATGGCTATGAAATCTGTGTTGTATGTCTGTTGTTCGTATCCCTAGTCTTCATTAGTTTTCTACCATGTTCAGATTTTCTCAGAAAGCATTTCATGTTCTACTTCACCCCACCTGGATTTTTTATGTACTTTCCTTCAGTAGTCACTGTTCATTGCTCATAAGTTGCCTTTAAGGGTTCTAAGTCACTTCATGTGTGCATATCCCCTCTGTCATTCTAGGATGGAAGATTCATGCCATAACATCATGTCCCATGGTAAGAAAGAGTGAAGTGGTCAACCCCTGTGGGTATGGGACCTTAGTGGGGCACCATGTTCTGCTGCTCTTGAGCATAGGGGATTTGAGGCTGAGATTTGCTCAGGCCAGGGCGACAATACATTAATTAACCAGAACAAATCAGCAGTGACCTCCAGAGATGGCTGTGAAGAGAAAGGAGTACAGTTCTTAAAGCTGCAGTATGAAATTATGTTAAGTTTTCAGGTTAGTAAACAACACTAACAACATTTTTTTTCCTTTTGGTATTCCCTTCGTTATTCAGGTTTTACTCTTTTTTTTTTTTTCCTGAAAAACTGAACTATAGCAGTAGTCAGGGTCTGCTTGGTTTCAACCAGGGATATATAGGTAATTTTGTTAATTAATTTACCAAGATTTTCTGAACTATAAGTTGTTTGAGTTCTCAAAAAATAGCAGTTTGCTAAGTATTTTGTTACAAAGTAGCTGTCTGCTTAATGTCTCTTTTAGGGTTTTATTCCATGAATGAATTTCTAATATCAAATCCTTTGGACACTTTTCAGTCTTGATATATTTTTTTTTTAGTTGAACTTCCTGTTTATCACTGTGTTCTTCTTGAAACCTTTCTCCCTTCACGTCAATGAACTGTTTTATCCTAATCATTCACCATCCCATTTTTTTCAGGTGCTTTTGTTGTTTTTTCTTTATCTGTTCATGTCTTAAATCAGTAATGCTCAAAGCAAACCTTTTTGAAGGAGACGTACAAATTTGTTTTTTTAATTGAAGAATGTGTATATGAATATTAACCTTTTGTACTATCTGGTGAAATGAGATGAGAAAAATAGTTTTGAAATCCATTCTAGGTGATGTAATTCAATAGTAAAAAGATTTAGCAGAATAATTTAGTAACCTTGAGCAGGTAAAAAGCCTGCAAAATGAAATTACCTGAATTTTATCTTCTTACCAGTTGACATTCATGAAGAGGTTGGTTTTGTTGCATATGGATAGTTGAGGTCATAGTAGGTGTTTATCAACATGAGCAAAGATCATTTTGTAACCTCAGCAGCACATTACAAAATAGAGATGTGTGTCTTCCTTCCATTGAGCCTTTGCTTTCACATCATTTCTTCTACCACCCTTTTTACTACTTATACCAGTACTTCACTTCTCCACCCCCCAGCCGGTATTGCCAGGCCTGTCTCTGAGATACCTCTGGGTGGGTTTGAACCACCAGCCATAAAGGAGTTATGCTCGGCTTTGCCTTGGTTGTGTTGGATTGGCTGGCCAAGAACCAAAAATAGTCTGTTCATGGGGTTTTAAAGACTGTCAGACCATGAGCTACTTTAGAGAAAAAAAAAAAAATTGTTTTGGGTAGGAAGGTTCAATCGGTATCTGAGGTTGTATAAGTACTTTGTATGAGTAGTATTCATTTTAATTACACAAGTAATACTATTTTCTTTTTTTATTATCAGTCTTTAATTACACAACTGGTTGCTGTTGAGTCACGTTTGACTTATGGCAACCTTATGTATAACAGAACAAAACGTTGCTTGGTCTTGTGCCATCTTCATGATCGTTGGTATGTTTGAGTCCATTGTTGTGACTGTTGTGTGAGTCCATCTCATTGAGGGTTACCCTCATTTGCTGGCCCTCTACTTCACCAAACGTGATGTCCTTTTATAGCGATTGGTCTTTCCTGATGACATGTCCAAAGTAAGCGAGCCAGAGTCTCACCATTCTCATTTCTAAGGAGCTTTCTGGTTGTATTTCTTCTAGGACTGATTTGTTCATTCTTCTGGCAGTCCATGGTATATTCAGTATTCTTCGCCTGCACCGCAGTTCAAATGCATCAATTCTTCTTTTGTCTTCCTTTTTCATTGTCCAGCTTTTTCAGTATTCTTCGCCTGCACCGCAGTTCAAATGCATCAATTCTTCTTTTGTCTTCCTTTTTCATTGTCCAGCTTTTGCATGCGTATGAGGTGATTGAAAAGACCATGGCTTGAGTCAGATGCACCTTAGTCTTTAAAATACGTCTTTGCTTTTTAAAACTTGGAAGAGGTCTTTTGTAGCAGATTTCCCCAATGCAATACGTTATTTGATTTCTTGACTGCTGCTTCTGTGGATGTTGATTGTTGATCCAAGTAGAATGAAATCATTGACAACTTCTTTTGCACTTAGAGTCCAAAGTAGACCGTTTGACAAGTTACTTTAGAGTTGTTCCCTGATGTTTAGTTTTTTTTGCTTTCCTAGGTTGAAAGCTACCTCAAGATAGGGACTATGTTTTGCTGCTTTTGTCCTTCCCCCAGCGTCTAGCTCAACCTGTCAGCTAGAAGCAGTCTGAATGGCTTACCCACTTATCAGTTAACCCCTTTCTCTCTTATTTTTTAGTGTTGCCCTTAGAAAGCTTTGAGCTCAGATGAAAAGTATGAGTTCCCCAGATGGAGGATAAATAGTTTACAACCAAGAATGTGTGAGTAATTTTAGGCAAGATACCAACCTTCACACAGTTACCAACCTAGCTAGGTAGATTTTTCCTTGAGTAGATTCACTCACTTGTACTTATAGTAGGCTCACTTGCATAATGATAGGTAACTGAAAGTTGATAAGATATTTTAGTTGTAAAATTCATTGAAACACACATACACACACACAGAGTACATAACCCATCTGATGCTGGATGGGGAGTGGCACTTTGATAGTAAGATTGAGACACGTGAATTCTTTTGCTGTTTCTGCCATTTTTATCAGTAAGATTGACACACGTGAATTCTTTTGCTATTCCTGCCTTGCTCAGCTACAGTGCCAGAAGATGGAGAGAAAGGTTAGCCTTCTGCCACTGGAGCTTCAGTGGCCTTGTTAAGCAGCCACTCCTATTCGCTTCCTCAGATGTTTATCTGTGTAGGGGCAGTGGAGAGAGAAAAAGGAAGGACCTGACTGCAATGGTTCAGTGCTTAGCTGCTAACCAAAAAGTCTGCAGCTGGAACTCACTAGCTGCTTCGTGGGAGAGAAAACCTGATGATCTGCTCATAGAGGACAGCCTAGGAAACCCTGTGAGACAGCTCTACTCTGCCCTATAGGGTTGCTGTAAGTTGGAATAGACTCATTGGCACACGACAGCAACAACAACGGTGATAGAAAGGAGTCCCTGTGTGGTGCAAATAGTTAAGCCTGTGGCTATTAGCCAAAAGGTTGGTGGTTCAAACCCACCCTGAGGTACCTTGAAAGGCAGGCCTGGCAATCAGCTTCTGAAAAGTCAGTCTTGTAAACCCTGTGAGCAGTTCTACATTGTACACATGGGGTGACCATGAGTCAGAATCAACTCAATAACAACTAACATTAGTGGTAGAAAACTGCTTTCTTCAGAACTAGTGAGCCAGAAAACAGATGTCAAAGTTTATTGGCCCAAGTTGCAAAACTAAAAGATGGATGATATCCATTTTGTATTATCTATGCTTATGTTTGCCTTTTTTATTATTAATCAGATTGTGACTGTTTCCTGCTATTGATCTTTTCTCTACATTAGAATGTTTTCCATACGTAATAAGAAAAATGGATGCAAATGGATCTGATATAATATTTTAATAACAGGCAGTCATCTTTCAGAAAAGCAGCTGAATGGTTTAGCTCTTTCCAAACTGAATTGCGATATCCTCTCATTGGGATTATTGCTGTTTAATGTCAGCTTTCCCATTGAGACCGTTGACTTGCCTACATCCTTCATTTTATCATACACTTCCCTGACATTTTACTTTTCTACCCCGCTCTTCACATTCTTGGACCTCCCTCATTATAACAAAACAAAACAAAACATTCTGCTACCACTTGACGGTGATAAAAGTCTAAGTGAACAACTAACCTATAAAACTCGATTATGCAACTATGAACGTACATACAGAGGCTGTCCTTAGTATTAAGAGCTGACAGCATTATGTGGGAAGCTTAACATTTAAATGAATTCTTTTGCCATTCTGAAACAATTGATATTTTGTAGAGAATGAAAATCTACAAATCCTGGTAGTTAAGAAAACACAGAGTTGCAAAGAACTGGATTACATTTGTTGGCTTTGGACATCTAAGAACCAGAACTGGGCATGACTACTGTTTGCTTTTCAAATTCACTTCTCCCATCTGAATGATGGTCTGTTATCCAAGCTTTAACTCTGTAGGCTTCACAGAATAATATATATTAAATTCATTCCACCTACTTTTAACTTTTGTTTTAGAATGCAAAAAGTATTTAGGTACAAGTCACACCTCATTTTAAAATTGTGACTCTGATGGTTGCCTGACATTTTCAGCGTGCTAACCTGAAGTGTGTTTAAGAATCTGCCCAATTTCATAACCAGTGTAATTTAGAGTAGGACTGATCTCTTTTCTAAAATTGAATGTATTCACATGGATCAAAATTCAAAAGATACCAGAAAGGATACAGTAAACAGACTTTTTGATCCCTGTCCTCCAGCCTCCTAGTTCTCCTTGGACCTAGAGTCCCAGTCAGGGTGATTATTTTCTATTCATCTGTACCTTTCCCAGCCCCACGGTTTTACAGCACGGTAGCCCACGGTGCCATTCCACACGTTGCGTTTTCCTTAACGGTCTGTAGCAAAGCTGATTCCCCATTAATACATAAAGAGCCTCTTCTGTGTCTTTTTTTTTTTTCTTCCTAACGGTTGGAGAGTGTGCACTTATTATAGACATTTAGGATTTAAATATCTTTGCTTTTACTCATTCAATTGAACACATTATTGAGCACCTGCTGTGTTCCTGACACTGTTCTTTGTGCTTAGGAAACAATGTGTAAAGCAGGGGAATTTCCTGTCCTCAGGGAGTCAGTTCTAATCTAGGGAGACCTGGAATAAACTGATGTATAATTTGTACATTAATCATTTTGCCAGGGTACCACTGTATCTGTAAAATAAACTCTTAGAATTGGAATTTCTGGTTTAAACGGTGTGTTTATTTTTCATTTAGGTAGTTGCTGCCAAATTTTTCTTCACAGAAGATGTACTAGTTTGGATGTGCTAGTTTACTGTTAGCAATATTTGAGTGCCTGTTCTTTTTTCATTGTTTTCTAACACAAGGTGTTATCAAACTTTTGAGAAAGGTATCTCAGTGTAATTTTTCAGTTTTCCCTTGAGAGAAACTTACCATGTGTGTATACTGAAAAGCCTTTTATATTTTGAAACTGTTCATATCCTTTGCTTGCTTTTTTTGTTTGGTTTTTGATTTCTTATTTGTAGGACTTCTTTATAAGTTACTCCTCTTTAATACATGTTTTTGGTTTGTGTGTGTGTGTGTTTGACCCTGAAAATGTGAGATTTTTTTTTTTTATCAAGTCTTTTCATATTGTTCAGTAAAAGGTTATATGTAGTGTCTATACTAGAAATTATAGCAGTAATTTACCTTCTTATCTCATTTGTCACTTAGGGAGAATGTTAGAGATGACCCAAAGATTTGACTTCCTATAAGAACTAACCTGTAAAATAAATGTGTTATATTGCCAGTATGCTTGGTTGTTGTAAATAGTTGTTAGATGATCACCCATGCTATATGTGTACCTGGCATTTTCTACTGATTGGCTGAAGGTAATTTTTGTAGAATTTTATATTTTTTCCTTATACAATGAGGGGTAATGACTGGATTAAAAAAAAAGATCAATACTATATTAATTTTAAGCTGTGGGAGAACACCTAGAAACCACCAGTTAGATTACTTATTTCACAACTCAAGAAGCAGAACACATCAAGACCAATTTTTGTTTGGATTCAGAACTTCTGTGTTTTTTTTATCTTCCTTCGAAAAGAATGAGAAGGTGCTTGGAATTGGCTCTTCTTTTTCCCTGTCTGAAGTCTTCATATTTCCACTCAAATTAAAAAAAAAAAAAAAAAAAGGAACCGTTTCCTTTGCAGTTAGCCTCTTGTTAATACTTAAGAAAATACTTGAGTCAGGTACTTTCTTCCTTTTTGCTCTTCCCATAGCCCCAAACATACTGCCTTGTCTTTATTTTCCCCTACTCCTTTTCCATCTCATTTATTAACTCCCTACCCCCATACATTTTCTTATTCAGAAAATTTAAATCTTGGCCCTCTGTTTTTCTTTGGCAAGAACTTCTCCTTCAATTTTATGTGTTCCAAAATTTCAGTGACCATCATCTTGATACAAACACAAAATGTGACATAATTATGTTGGAGGAATGGATGAGAGGGAAAGTAAGGTAGAATGAATGGAAAAGTTCAGTTCTCTGATAGTAGTATGGCAGAAATTCAAGAAATAACTCATAAAATTGATCAGCAAGAAATAGCCATACATGCATATTACTTAGAAGGATTGAGGTCAGTACTGGAGGAGCTGGCAAGAATTGAGATTACTTACCTCTGGGAACGGAAACTGGTTCAGTAGGGAGCAGTGGGACTCTTTTTTTCATCATAAGCCATTTAATTCTTTTTATTTTTAAAACTATGTAGATGTGTTACTATTATAAAATTTAATTTAAAAATTACACCATACTGGTATTTCATGGAACCCTGGTGATGCATTGGTTGAGAGCTTGGCTGCTAACCAAAAGGTTGGCAGTTCAAATCCACCAGCTGCTCCTTGGAAACCTTGTGGGGCAGTGCTACTCTGTCCTCTAGGGTTGCTATGAGTTGAAATCGACTTAACAGCAATAGGTTTGCTTTTTTTTTTTTTGGTATTTCATAGAATTTTTCACTGGGTAATGCATCTTTATAGACTTGGTTAAAATATAAGCTTCATGAAGGCAGGGACCTTCCCTTATTTAATCCCATGACTCCATTGCTTAGAATAGATCTGACACATGGTGGTGATTTGATAAATATTTACTGAACAAATGAAACAATTATAGAGACAAAGTTTCTGGAATGGGAATGAGATTAGAACTTTCAGGATAGCAGGCAAATATTGGACTGTAAGCTCCTTAGAGCTAGGGACCTTGTCTTGCTTTTTGCTGTGTCTCTTGCACGGGTAGTTGATACAGAATAGATACTCAGTATATGCTTAGGGCTGTCTATAGAATTGGAACATCCAAGAATTATATCCGTGAGTATTAGAAGAGAACACCCCCGCCCCCCACACACACTTGTGTCTTTTTGCATCTTTCCAGTTGTAAGATAATTCTTGCCCCACTTGGTTAATTCCTTTGTTAGGTATAAAGTCAGAGTAACTCAGTTGCTCAAAGTCTTTATTCAGTCAACTTTTTACTAGGGTCTTCCAGGAACAAAGCTTGGCACTAGGCACTACAGATGTTATAAAGATGAGTAAGGCTCAGTCTCAGACTCCAAAAAATATGTGGTCTAGCAGGTGAAATTGAATTTTTGTATTTATAATTATCATATACAAGACACAGCACGAGGCATAAACAGCTTGTGTTGAAGAGAGGAGGAAGCTGTAACTAAATCTCATGTGAGGGTGAGAGGGTGGCAGAGCTGATGGAAGTATATTGACTAGAGAGGGGGAATAATCAGGAAGACTTCCTTTTCTGTCTTTCCCCTTCTCCTTTTTCCCCTTTTCCTCTTTCCTATCTGCTCTCCTTTGTTTCTGCATTTACTTAGTGTCTGATATGAGCCAGGATATGTATTTCATGCTGGAAGATGAAAAGTTAAATTAAGGAGCTCATTATCTGTTTTAGAGAGACAAACAGGTAGCCAGAAAATTACATTATGATGGGTGCAATGAAAGTTAAGATTTCCAGCAAAAATTGAGGGACTTAGGCAGTGTCTCACAGGCAAATCAGCAGCCTTGATTTGAATAAAAGTGTTCGTTATCATACCATTTCTTCAACTGCACTGTGCTAGACACTGCTGAGCATTTCATACACTTAATGTTAACAATAACCCTTAAAACAACTCTGTGAAATAGATATAGGTAGATATCATCATTCCCGTCTTACAGATGAGGAAGGCACATGATGGTGCATGACATGCCTAAGGTCACATAGCTAGTAAATGGCTAAAATGAACCCAAGTCTAACTCTTCAAGGTTTATTCTACTCAAAAAACAATCCAATGAATCCTTATATGTTGTTGGTGGGAATGTAGAATGGTGCAGCCACTTTGGAAAACAGTTTGGTGGTTCTGCAAAAGGTAAACATAGAGTTCATCATATGATCCAGCAATTCCAGTCCTAGGTATGTACCCAAGAGAAATGAAAACATACATCTACACCAAAACTTGTACACGAGTGTTCATAGCAGCATTATTCACAATAGTCCAGAAGTGGAAACAACCTAAATGTCTATCAGGTGATGAATGGATAAACAAAATGTGATGTATCCATATTAAACAAACCAACAAACAGACCTGTTGCTATCGAGTGATTCTGATTCACAACGACCCTATATGACAGAGTAGAACTGTCCCATGGGGTTTCCAAGGAGCAGCTGGTGGATTTGAACTGCTGACCTTTTGGTTAACAACCAAGCTCTTAACCACTGCACCAGCAGGGCTCCTGTATCCATATAGTGGAATATTACTCGGCCATAAAAAGGAATGAAGCACTGATCCACGCCGTAACATGGATGAACCTTGAAAACGTAATGCTGGATGAAAGAAGCCAATTACAAAGATCATATATTTTAGGATCCCGTTTATATGAAATGTCCAGAATGGGCAAATGTACAGGCAGTAGATTAGGGTATTCAGGGACTTAGAAGAGGTGGGAATGAGGTAATGGGTATGGGGTTTCTTTCTGGGGTGATGAAAATGTTCTAAAATTGGTTGTGATGATGGTTGTGCAACTCTGTGAATATACTAAAAACCATTAACTTGTATACTTCATATGAGTGAATTTTATGGTATGTGAATTCTATCTCAATAAAACTATTAAAAAAAAAAAAAAAAAGGCAACCCAAGACCCTGAAATTGAGTTTTCTGTTCTACCTAGCTAGAAGATCTTATTGTAATAATACATAAGCAGAAACTACTGTAAAGATGATCCTCCCAGAGCAAGATCGGCTTTTACCTCACAAGTTACTTATTAACAACTACTTAACATATAAATAATGTCTTAAACAGTATATTATCTAATAGAGTCAGTAGTTTGTCCTGTAAATTTTAGGTAAGATTTTTAAAAACAGTGAATCAATCTCTTATGTTGTGAGTTCGTTTGGAGAAGGCTTAAAATATTGAGACTAGATGAGTAAATAAAGTTGGGTTTCACCAATTGGAGCTTATCTGAAATCTTTGGAGCAGAAATCTGGAAATTGTTAGTTGGTTGCTAAGACTTGGAACCCTCTTAGCAAATTTCTCTGCAGCCATGCCATAAATCCCAGTAGCAGTCATGAAGGCAGCCAGTTTGCAAGTGAGGTGGTTAAAACCTAGAGAGATATATTCCAGAATTTAGCAGCCTTCAGTCCAAGAATTGGATAAGGCTCAACATGTTTTCATGCCCTGCTATAAAATCAGGCACTTAAAATAATTCTTTCTGCTAATGTGAAAGGAAAAGAGCCCTGAAAGAACAGTAAATGGGAGCAGAACCAAAAAAAAATTAGACTTGAGTGCTGAGTCTCTTTTTTGGACCGAAATTGCAGTGACAGTTACTTAAAAAGTAGAGGCAAGGTTCCTGGGGTTAAATTAAAAAAAAAAAATCATAATCTACCTTGGGCCCTTAGTGCAGAATGAACAAAAATGTAGCTTGTTAGTTTTTTTTTTTTTTATTAGTATGAGTTTAAATGATTTTAGCATCTATATATGAATAATTTGGAGTATCGTGGCTGATAAGGTAATTAAGTTTTCAGAAGACTGATTTGGGAATGGTTGTTACTATAACACTTCAGAAAACAGGACCAGATTTCAGAGCAGTCAAACAGACACATATAGAATACCCATTATATACAAGGGCTTGTACCAGTGTTGTAAAGGATCTAAAAGCAGTGTAAGACTTATTTCTTTTATCTAAATCTTACAGTCCAGCTGGAGGATCTTATAAATCCATGTGCTAAAACAGTGTATGATTGAATTCCACTTTGATAGCCTATCTTTGGATTGGTCAAGGAGACCTTGTCTGAGACTTGATATCTCGGCCCACGTGTGACCCCAAGTGAACTACTTCGCCTCCTTGGGATGCATTGACAGTAGTTTGTCCGAGCCTTGATCATCAGCTTATGTACTTCAGTGGCATGCAGGAAGTCCTGGCCTGATCACTGAGGCTTGAGGTTTAGTCCTTATCCTCCTGGTGCCCTCCTAGACAGAGCCTGTCTAGGCCAGCAATTCTTATCTAAACTCATTGTGTGTTTGGGGAGAATGAGGTGGAGAGGAGAGAGTCTCGTTAGGCAAGTGCTCACAGGCTGGTCTCAGCTGCCTTTAGGGATTTTTGTTTATTAAACAGAACTCTGCCTACGCTTACGCTCCCCGTTGCATCCTAGCAGAGCGCTAGTTGCCACCAGGATCATTTTGTGGCAATGGTCTCCAGGGAGAGAGGGTGACGGACAATTCACCTCAAGGGTCCTATGCATCATCATTGGGGTACTTTTAGAGACTTCTGTCTTTCTTCCTGAGGCTGGTTGTCCCATCTGGTTCAGTATCCCTGGAAATATCAGCCTGGGATCAATGCCCTGTTTTTCATCAGCACCATGGAAATCATAAAGTACCAATAAGAAGAAATAACAAAATAAAAACATTTCCTGTCATCAGACAGGGATTACCATGGTTAGTATCTTAGTGTATATTCTTCTAAATGTTTCCTACATATGTGTATACATACATGTATGTATTTTTAAACCAACGTGAAATCATGCTATCCATACTCTTTTGTACCCTGCTTTTCTATGATAACATTTCATTTCAGTAAAGTGTTATCTCATCTGATTTTACTATATTGAAATTTCTTTAATTCTTTCCTGGATATCTTTTTCAGTTGGTTTATTCAAACCTGATATACAATCCAGTACTACACATTGCGTCTAGCATTTCCTTAAGTCTCTTAATCTAGCACGGTTCCTCATCTTTTTTATTTTAAATAATAAGAGCACTGACTTATTGAGAACCTGGGCTAGTTGTTCCGTAGAATGTCCCATCTTTTGGATGAGTCTGATTGTTTCCTCGTTAATTTTTTTTTTTTAATTTATCTCTTGTATTTCCTGTAAACTGGAATTCATATCCAGTAGCTTGATGGATTCAAATAAAATATTTTTTGACTTGAAAACCAAACAGGTATGTTCTGTATTTCACACTATCAACATCAGAAGACATATCTGGTTGGCCCACCGTTAGTGATGCTAAAATTGACCATTGGATTCAGATAGTGAGAACTGACCTCTTTATTGTATAGTTGGATCCCTGGTGGCGCAGTGGTTAAGAACTCAGCTGCTAACCAAGAGGTCAGCAGTTCAGATCTACCAGCCACTCCTTGGAAGCCCTGTGGGACAGTTCTACTCTGCCCTATAGGGTCATTATGAGTTGGAATTGACTCGAAGGCAATGAGTTGTTGTGTAGCTAGTTTCCCTCTGCAGCTAAAAGTAATCAGCGTGATGTTACTTTAGAAATTTCTATCAACCATTTACCTAATGATTTTAACTTGATTGGTAATCTTTACTTGAATCAATAATTTTGTAGAGTTTGCAAAATGTTTTTTAATTCTGAAATTCCTTCCACATTTATTAGCTGGCATTCTTGGAAAATAGGATTTGCCCTCACCAACTAGGGCTATTTGGTTACCCTGAAAGGTAGAATAAATATATGATTTTTTTGTTTTACCATTTTTCAAATTAAGGAGCTATTTTAGTAGACACCTCAACAAGTGACAGTTGAAGTTTTGATTTTGTTTTTTTGAGTACTGTAAGAGATTCATGAATTTTCATTGACGTGATGTGTTTCAGTCAGCCACAGTCCTTTTTTTTTTAGTGTTTAAGTTGTTAAAACTGGCTAGTGTGGGAGCCCCTTAATTTGTAGTGCTTAGATTGGTACTGTTACCCTGCCCATTGTCCAATTTCATAGCAGAAACCTTCACTTTAAACCCTTAAATCCTTGTTTCTGAGGTGATAGACAGCTAGCTATTGAGTCTAGGAAATGCTTAAGAGGGGCTACTTCATATTTCTAGATTACCACATTATTATTATATTACAAAGCCTCATCTCAGTTGTGCACATTGAGAATGATTCTGCCAGCGTTCAAAACGCCACACTCTTAAGGCTCTCTGTCTTTAAAGATGTACAATGAGAAGTCTGGTTTCATGGTTTAATGCCTCTTTTTTTTTTATGCCAAGATTTCAAGGAATATACATATGTCTCAACAATGTTTTTCTGCCTATGTTTATGTAAGATTGGATGTTTATGTTTGACAAACTCAGTACAACATTTCTTACAAAGCAGCGTACTATCCTAGGAGAGTGTGTCATTTTTGAAAAGCACGCTGCGTGTCAACAAACGGGAATGTGAGTTTTGGATGGGCCTGGCAATAAGAGAGGCCATATTATTGCATACAGAAAGCTGTTAATGGTATGGTTTGGTGATGTTTTAAGTATGTTGCATAATAGCATGATAGTTTGAAATGAATGTGTTTACTGTGTTTTAGTTTCCTTTCAGGAAAGGAGAAGCGACAGGAGATATGAGCAGAAGGGTATAGAGTAGCCAGACTTGTAGATCAAGGTAAGGACTTTGAGTTTTATTTAGAGTGAGAGAAGGAACCATGAGAAGTTTTTCAGAGGAGGAGCGACGTTCTTGCTACTGTGTGGAGAGTAGACTGGGGTGGAGATGAGGGTTCACAAGGAGAGAATGGAACTAAGACCAGTTAGGAAACAGTTGCATTAGTCCAGGCTTTGACTTGGGTGGTAACAGTGGAGATGGTGAGAAGTAGTTATATTCTGGACATATTTTGAAAGTGGAGTCAACAGGATTCACTAATTGAGTAAATGTGGAATGTGAGCAAAAGAGAGGAGTTGAGAATGATGCCATGAGTTTTGGCCAGAGCAGATGGTGAATGGTCTGCCACTTACTGAAACTGGGGGAGGAGCATGTTTGGAGGAGAAGATTAAGAACTCAGTTTTGGACATGTTATGTTTCAGATGCCAGTTGGCTTTAAGTGGAGATAATGAGTAGATGGTTAGATGAATAAGTCTGGATTTCAAGAGGAGATCAGGGCTTGGAGATAAAAATGTTGGAGTCATCAACTATAAACTAGTTGGGATCACCAAAGGAGTGAATAGAGATAGAACAGAGAAGCCTGAGGATTGATCCTTGGGACATTCCAACCTTTAGAAATTGGAGAGATGAGGAGAATCCAACAAGTGAGACTGAGAAGTTGCTGCCCGTTATATAGGAATTTTTCCCTAAGGCCAAGTGAAGAAAATGATTTCAAGAAATGCGGGATCAACTGGGTCCAATTTCCCTTCCTTTCCCTGCACGCCCTTTGATGTGAAACTGTTAGCCTGTGTTTACTCTGCTGGTTAAATGTCCCGTTGTCTCCATTACAAGGCAGAACATGTGCTGCAGCCTATTTGAATGCCATGTGTTTCTCCATTTCACGAAATAAAATTATTCCTTTAATATAAATGTTGTTTTAATTTCTATTGGAGTATTGGTCTAGTGTTTACACGAAGTTATGGGCCCAGTATCCTCTACTAGTTAAAGTAAAAAAAAAAAAAAAGGTAGTAGCGTTTTTAACCTAAGAACTGGCAATCTGGTGAAGCTTCCTTTTTTCAGAATGTTTTCAGTTGAGTGAAATAAAATACGGCAGTAGCCCTCACAGGGAGAGAAGGATTCAAACAAGGGCTTTATTCCTTGGGTACCAAGCCAAAACCAAACTTGCTGCTGTCAAGTCAATTCTGACTCATAACGACCCTACAGGAAAGAGTAGAACTGCTCCATAGGGTTTCCATTGAGCAGCTCATGGATTCGAACTGCCTGCCTTTTGGTTGGCAGCCGAGCTCTTAAACACTGCACCACCAGGACTCTAGTCCTGGGGTAGTAGAGTGCTATTGTTGCTTCCTGAACATGAATATAACTTGATAAAATCTATTTGGGGGAAAAAAAAATCAGGACACCGATGTGTGATAAACAGTACTGTTTAATGTAGTATGTTTAGTTTGTTCTCTGTTTCTTTCAAGTTTCAAGAATTGCCCCCTTATTATAGTACAGATGGTTTCTTCTTTTGCTGATTAACTTATCCAGAGCTGCCTAAGACCTATATTTTACTGTTTATGAGTTCAGTTTGAGCGATCTGTCAGCATCTTGTGTCTTAGAGGGCAGGAACAGCTGGGGAGGGAACAGGGTGCTTGTGTGCCTTCGTTTGATTCTTAGGATGATTCTCCAATGTATTCCAGCAAAGGACCCGACCCTTGGAGCTGGGGAGTGAATTCTGATCCTTAGGGCATAGAGCAAAAGGCCAAGAGAAACTCTGCTAAAATGGGACATTTCTTTGTAGGTTCAGAATTTATCTTGAACATTCACACAGCTTTTATAGTTTACTCCATCATATGTTCTTATTTCTTTTAATAGAAAAAAAAGTCTTAAAATACTTAGCAGTTAAAATGTTTTGTGTTTCTCTGTGCCTATCCTGGTATTGCATTGTACAGGGCTGCAACCTGTTGTTGAGAAGCTCGAACCTGCTGCAGGTCATGTTGATGCTAAGGTAGAGATTTGAATAAGGCACAGTTCTTGCAGCCAGGGAGCTCCAGTTTGTCAGGAGACAGACGTGTAAACAAATAACTGCAGTGCAGCAGGATTTGTGCCTTGATGAGGTATGATTATGTCCTTAAAGATGGAAGAGCTGGACAATTTATGAAGTAAAAATTACTATTTTGGGGGGGGTTATGTTTGTTGCTCTTTGATTTAGTTTTTGGGAATGCATTTGACAGACTTAAGACTTTCTTTGGTACCAGGATTTTTCCTTACTAGTCTATGGTCTCTACCGCCATCAAAATTACTTTTAGAAGATATAAATCCTATCCTGTTATTGCCCAGCTTAAAGTCATCTGGCTGTCTCTGACTTCTCTAGCCTTATTACTTGTCATCCCCAGCCCCCAAACTGAATGACTTGCTTATATACTTATTTCCCTTTCTTGCTTCCTTGCCTTGACTCCTTGGTTTGTCTGGCTAACTGACACTCATCCTTACTCAGCTGAGAGGTGAGTAACTGGGTAACACCCTTCCTGATCTCACTTCTCCTTTCCCCTCGTATCTCTTCTTTCTATTGAGTAGAGATACCCCTCCAAAGAGTCCTTAAATAGGGGCCTGTCACCAGTCCTCCCTTAGTTTCCTGTTCATGCCTTTATTAGAGCAAGCAATGGTTAAGAGCTTGTCTGCTAACCGAAAAGGTTGGCAGTTCAAGTCCTTGGAAACCTTATGGGATAGTTCTACTCTGTCCTGTATGGTTGCTATAAGTTGGTGTTTTTTGTTTTTGTTTTTGCATTTGTCTGTGTTTAGCTGTTGGTTTGCTTATGTGTTTGCTTCACCAGGCCTGGCTTCATTAGGCCAGGGAGTGGGCAGGTTTACAGTTGTTTGCTTGTTTATTTGTTTGAAATGAAAATATTTAATTTATAATCAAACTCTATGAAACCTCAATATATTATGATTATTGATGTGTGTGTTTATGTGAATGTGTGTGAAGAATGGGAGGGAGGGTAGAGTTGCCAAAAAAGGTACAATTATAGATAAGAATGATATAAACCGTAGCATTCCCTCTGGTAAAGATATCAGTTAATAATCATTTAGCATATTCCAAATCCATGTTTAGGAAGAACGAATATACAGTAGTGTTTCAAACATTAAAATCTTCTGGGGTAGTGGAATGACAAATCAAATGACAAAGCAGCGACAGGTACTGTAACATAGTTTGTATGTTTTAATCAAGTTAACAGGTGAAGTTCTCGTACATAAGGAGAAGGGGTTTTGTTTACCTTTGATCCACAGCCATGTGTGTTGACTTTTCATTATGGCTTCTTGTTTCAGTGTCTTCTTTTGAAAGCTTTTTTTTTTTTTTCCCAACTCCACCTGTTTTGATTTCAAAATCCTGGATTATTTTTTAAACATGCCATTCTAATATTATTTATTTTTGCGTGCATTAGGTGAAGGTTTACAGAGCAAATTAGTTTTCCATTCAATCATTTATACACAGATTATTCCGGACATTGGTTGCAATCCCTGCAATGTGTCGGCACTCTATCCGTTACCACCCTGAGTTCCCTGTTTCCATTCATCTGGTTTTCCTGTCTTTTCATCTTTGCTTTTGGGCAGATGTTACCCTTTTGGTCTAATACAAATGAATGTTCCAAGGACCACTTTCCTCGTGGGTGTTATTGTTTATTTTACAGGCCTGTCTGTTATTTGGCTGAAAGGTTATCTCCTGGAATGGCTTCAGCTCCAAGTTAGAGGATGTCAAAGGGCCATAATCTCAGGGTTCTTCTAGTCTCTCTTGGACCAGTAAATCTTTTTTTTTTTTTTTTTAAATAAATTTGAATTTTGTTCTACATTTTTCCTCCCACTCTAACCAGGACCTTCTGTTGTGATCCTAGTCAGAGTGGTTAGTAGTGGTAGCCAGACGTCATCTAGTTCTTCTGATCTGAGGCTAGTGGTGACTGTGGTTCCTGTGGTTCATTAGTCCTGTGGACTAATTGTTTCCTTGAGTCTTTTTTTTTTTCTTCACTCTCCTTTGCTCCGGATGGAAAGAGACTAGTAGTTATATCTTAGGTGACTACTCGAAAGCTTTTAAGACCCAGATGCTATTCATCAAAGTAGGATGTTGTCATGGATTGAATTGTGTCCCCCCAAAATATCTGTCAACTTGGCTAGGTCCTGATTCCCAGTATTGTATGATTGTCTACCATTGTATCATCTGATATGATTTCCATATGTGTTGTAAATCCTATCACTATGATGTAATGAGATGGATTAGTGGTAGTTATATTGATAAGATCTACAAGATTAGATGGGGTCTTATGCCAGTCTCTTTTGAGATATAAAAGAGAGAAGCAAGCAGAGAGACATGAGGGCCTCATACCACAAAGAAAGCAATCTGGGAGTAGAGGGTATCCTTTGGACCTGAGGTTCCTGCTTGGAGAATCTCCTAGACTAAGGGAAAATTGATGACATGGACCTTCCTCCAGAGCCAACAGAGAAAGCATTCCCCTGGAGCTGACCCTCTGAATTTGGACTTGTAGCCTACTAGACTTAAGAGAGTAAATTTATCTTTGTTAAAGCCACCCACTTGTGAAATTTCTGTTACAGTAGCACTAGATGACTAAGACAGATGTAGAACGTTGTCTTTACAGACCGTGTTTTGCCAATTGATCGAGATGTCCCCCAAGACTATAGTCCTTAGCCTTCAAGCCCAGTAACTCAGTTCCACAAGGTGTTTGGTTATATCTAGGATGTTTCTGTGATTGTGCACCTCGTGTGCTCTGTTATATATATGCATATATACATGCAGCACATACAAATATGTATGTAGAAATATCCACAGCCAAACCTGTATATGCACGTGGGTATACTCCCATAGGCCCTCCAGCACCTACTCAGCATACGTATCTGTGTATCCACTCATAAATTATTGTTTACTATTACTGTTATTGCAGGATTGCCATATGTTGTAGTATTTACTGTCATTGCCTTTTATTCTTACGTACCTCTCAGTATCTTCCCTTGCCTTGATCATGTTTTGCTGACTTTCCGCATATTGTGTACTACCTTTCCCTTCACCAAAGTTAACATGTGTCTACTCTCTAGTTAGTGATTCTCCCTCTCTCCCATCCTTGGTAACCGTCAAAAATGTTTCTGCATGTAAACCTTTTCTTGACTATTTATGATAGTTGTCTCATACAATATTTGTCCTTTTGTGACTGACTTATTTCACTCATCATAATGTCCTCCAGATTCGTCCATGTTGTGAGATGTTTTGCAAACTCATCATTATTCTTTATCTTTGTATAATACTCCATTGTGTGTATGTACCACAGTTTGTCCATTTATCCGTTGTTGAGCACTTAGGTTGTTTCCATTCTTTTGCTATTGTGAATAATATTGCAGTGAACATGGGTGTGCATTTGTCTGTTCTTGTCATGGCTCTTATTTCTTTAGAATATATACCTAGGGGAGGAATTGCTGGATCATTTTAGTATTTCCATTTCTAGCTTTTTGAGGAAGCACTATTTGGTTTTCCATAGTGACTGTACCCTTTTACATTCCCACCAGTAGTGTATAATAGTTCCAGTCACCCCACAACCTCGCCAGTATTTGTTGTTTTCTGTTTTTTTTTCCGATCAGTGCCATTATTGCTGGGGTGAGATGGTATCTCACTGTAGTTTTAATTTGCATCTTTCTAATGGCTAATGATACAACTAATGGCTAATGGTACAACTGTTACTCAAATTTGTGCTTCAATCACTAATGCCAAGGATGAAGAAATTAAGGATTTTTGCCAGCTTTTGTAGTCCAAAATTGATCAAACACGCAATCAAGATGCATTGAAAATTACTGGTGATTGGAATGCAAAAGTTGGAAACAAAGAAGGATTGGCACTTGGAAAACATGGTCTTGGTGATAAAAAATGATGCCAGAGATCGCATTTAATAGAATTAAAAAAAGAAAATATTTTATTGTGTTTTTGGTGAAAGTTAACACAGGAAATTAGGTTCTTATTTAAAAAATTTCTATACAATTGTTCAGCGACATTGGTTACATTCTTTACATTCAGTCAGCATCCTCATTATTTCCATTTTGGTTGTTTTCATTAATCTAGCTCCCCCCCTGCCCCGCCTTCTCATCTTTGGTCTAGGGTAAATATCAACCTTTGGTTTCATCTAGACAATTATTTTGAGGAGCACAGTACTCACAGTGATATTATTTATTTTATGGACCCAATCTGTCATTTGCCTAAAAGGTGACTGCTGGAAGTGGTTGGAGTTTGGGGTTTAAAGAGTATTTCAGGGCGATAGTCTCGGGGGTTCATCTAGTCTCTACCGGTCGGGTAAGTCTGTCTTTTTTTTATCCAGGACCATTTATTGAGTCCCTGGTTGGAATGCTTGGTAGCACATGATAGAATTTTGTTAAGACAACAAACTTATTCATTGCAGATACCTTTTCTCAACAACATAAATGGCAGCTATACAAATGGACCTTGCCAGATGGAATACACAGGAATCAAATTGACTATATCTTTGGAAAGAGATGGTGGAGAAGCTCCATATTATCAGTCTGAACAAAGCTAGGGCCACAGACCATCAATTGCTCATGTACAAGTTCAAGATGAAGCTGAAGAAAATTAAAACAAGCCCAGGAGAGCCAAATACAACCTTGAGTATATTCCATCTGAATTTAGAGACCATGCCAAGAATAGATTTGACGCGTTGAACACTAATGACTGAAGACCAGACAACTTGTCAAAGACATCATAATGAAGAAAACAAAAGGTCATTAAAAAGAAAGGAAACACCAAAATGGATGTCAGAAGAGACTCTGAAACTTGCTCTTGAGTGTAAAGTAGCTAAAGTGAGTGGAAGAAATGATGAAATAAAAGTGCTGAACAGAAGATTTCAGAGGGCGGCCTGAGAAGGCAAAGTAAAGTATCATAAGGAAACATGCAAAGACCTGGATTTAGAAAACCAAAAGGGAAGAATACTCCCTGCATTTCTTCAGCTCAAAGAAAAAATTCAAGCCTTGGGTTGCAAATTGAAGGATTCTATGGTCAAAATATTGAATGATGCAGGAAGCTTCAAAAGACGATGGAAGGAATTCACTGTACCAAAAGGAATTGATTGACATTCAGCAATTTCAGGAGATAGCAAATGATCCAGAACTGATGGTACCGAAGGAAGAGCTTCAAGATGCACTGAAGGCATTGCCAAAAACAAGGCTTCAGGAATTGACAGATTACCAATTGAGATGTTTCAACAAACAGATGAAGCACTGGAGGTGTTCACTCATCAATGCCAAGAAATTTGGAAGACAGCTACCTGTTCAACCAACTGGAAGAAATCCATATTTGTACCCATTCCAAAGAAAGATGATCTGATAGAATATGGAAATTATCTAACAATATCATTAATATCACACGCAAGCAAAATTTTACTGAAGGTAATTCAAAAATGGTTGCAGCATTACATCGACAGGGAACTGCCAAAAATTCAAGCCAGATTCAGGAGAAGATGTGGAACAAGGGTTATCATTGGTGATGTCAGAGGGATGTTGGCTGAAAGCAGAGAATACCAGAAAGATGTTTACCTTTGTTTTATTGAGTATGCAAAGGCATTCAACCATGTGGGTCATAAAAAATTATGGATAACATTGCGAAGAATGGGAATTCCAGAACACTTAATTGTGCTCATGAAGGACCTGTACATACACCAAGAGGCAGTTGTTTGAACAGAACAAGGGGATACTGCGTGGTTTAAAATCAGGAAAGGTGTGTGTCAGGGCTGTGTGCTTTCACCATACTTATTCAATCTGTACACTGAGCAAATAACTTGAGAAGCTGGACTATATGAAGAAGAAAGCAGCATCAGGATTAGAAGAAGGCTTGTTAACAACCTGTGATATGCAGATGACACAGCCTTATTTGGTGAAAGCAAAGAGGACTTGAAGCACTTACTGATGAAGATCAAAGACTGTAGCCTTCAATATGGATTACACCTCAACATAAAGAAAACAGAAATCCTCACAACTAGACCAATAAGTAACATCATGATACATGGAGAAAAGATGGTAGTTGTCAGGGATTTCATTTTACTTGGATCCACAATCATTATCCATGGAAGCAGCAGTCTAGAAATCAAACGACATATTGCATTGGGCAAATCTGCTGCAAAGCGTTCGAAATGTTAAAAAGCAAAGATGTCTCTTTGAGAATTAAGGAGCGCGCGACACGAGCCATGGTATTTTCAGTTGCCTCATACGCGTGTGAAAGCTGTACAATGAATAAGGAAGACTGATGAATATCTGATGCCTTTGAATTATGGTGTTGGCGAAGAATATTGAATATTACCATGGAGTGCCAGAAGAACGAACAAATCTGTCTTGAAAGAAGTACAGCCAGAATGTCCTTAGAAGTAAGGATGGCGAGACTTCATCTCATATAACTTTGGACATGTTATCAGGAAGGACCAGTCCCTGGAGAAAGATACCATGTTTGGTAAAGTAGAGGGTCAAGGAAAGAGAGGAAGACCTTCAACGAGATGAATTGACACAGTGGCTGCAACAGTGGGCTCAAGCATAATGATGATTGTGAGGATAGCCCAGGACCAGACAGTGTTTCATTCTGTGGTACATCGGTTTGCTGTGAGTTGCAGCTGACTTGATGGCACCTAACAACAATAATGGCTTATGATCTCGAGCATCTTTTCATGTGGTTTTTAGCTTTCTGAATGTCTTCTTTGGTGAAGTGTCCATTCATGTCCTTTTCCCATTTTTTAATTAGGTTATTTGTCTTTTTGTTGTTCAGGTATTGATGTTTTATATAAATTTTAGAGATTAGACCCTTGTTGGATATGTCATAGCTGAAAATTTTTCCCGGTCTGTAGGTTGTCTTTTTACTCTTTTGGTGAAGCCTTTTGATGACCGTTAAGTGTTTAATATTTAGGAGATCCTGGTTATCTAGTTTATTTTTTGTTGTTTTGCATTTTTGGTTATGTTTGGTGTTCTATTTATGCCATATACTACGGTCCTTATCTTTGTCCCTATTTTTTTTCTTCCATGATCTTTATAATTTTAGGTTTTACATTTAGGACTTTGATCCATTTTGAATTAGATTTTGTGTAGGTGTGAGGTATGGATATTGTTTCATTTTTCTGTAAATGGGTATCCAGTTTTGCTAGTACCATTTGTTAAGGAGACTTTCTCTTCCCCATTTAATAACTTCAACCTTTTGTCTAAGATCAGTTGTTCACAGGTGGATGGATTTACTCCTGGTTCTCAATTCTGTTCTGTTGGGCTATGTGTCTGTAGTTGTACCAGTACCAGGCTGTTTTGACCATCACAGCTGTGTAGTATGTTCTTAGTTTGAGGAGTTTGCGGCCTCTTACTTTGTTCCTTTTCTTTCATAATGCTTTGCTTATCCAGGTCTCTTTCATTTCCATATAAAGTTGGTGATTATTTTTTCCATCTCATTAGAGAATGTTGTTGCAATTTGGGTTGGGATTGCATTATATTTGTAGCTCTTTTTGGGCAGTATTGACATTTTCGCAACGTTAAGTCTTGCTATCCATGAGCGTGGTGTGTTTTTCCACTTATGTAGGTCTCTTGGTTTCTTGAAGTAGTATTCTGTAGTTTTCTTTGCATAAGTCTTTCACATCTCTAGTCAGATTCATTCTAAGTGTTTTATGTTTTCGAAGGCTATTATAAATGGTACTGTTTTTCTGATTTCTTTTTTGGAGTTCTATTTGTTGGTGTAGAGGAATCCAACTGATTTTTGTAATGTGATCTTGTACACTGCCACTTTGCTGAATTCTTCTAGTATTTCCAGTAGCTTCTTATGCAGTCACTGGGATGTTCTGTGTATATGGTCATATCCTTTGCAAAAAGGGATAGTTTTACTTCCTCCTTATTAATTTGTATGCCCTTTGATTTCCCTTTCTTGCCTTATTGTTCTAGCTAGGACTTCTACTGCAGTACTGAATAGGAAGGTGATTGAAAGCTTTTTCTTATCCCAGCATTATAGAAAATTCTCATACATTTTCTTCTAAAACTGTAGGTTTATCTTCTACATTTACAAAGATAATTGAGCTACTATCTTGTGTATGGTGTGAGGTATAGGAATCAAAATTTTTTTCTCAAATGTCTAATGAGTTGTTCCCATTATTTATTGAATAATCATTGTTTTTCTCTTGGTTCAAAATACAGTATTTTCATAGAGCAGTGATTATTAGGAGATAGTTCTTCAAATTAACAAGTGATTGGGTATATTAAAAATGTGTACTTTTAGATTGTGTTATTTACATGCCGAGAATTTATAGGGTCAGTTTTTTTTTTTCCTCAAAGAAAGTGTTGCATAGTCTGAAAAAGAGTGTAATTTTCTTCTTCATAAATCAGAGTTTGCCATATTGAAGGTTGTTGTGCTTATTTGGGTGGCCTGACGTTGAAAGCAGCTTACTCAATACAGTAGAAAGTGGTAAATTAGGATTTGAAAAACTTAAGTTCTAGTTTCAGACCACATCTCTGTTCTGTGTTTTCTGGTTTAAAATACATGAATAATTATCTCTACCATGCCTACTTCAGTGCATTATGAGGACTAAATGAGATAATGGATGTAATAGCACTTTGAATCGGTAAAATAGTTTAAATATAAGGAATTACTGCATCTTAACTTTTCCTCCCTTTCTCTTGTAGGTAGTGTTGGTGCTTCTTTTCAGTGCCAGTCCATCCATCACGACCACATTTGTCATGATGACAGTGACAAGGTGAGGTCTGTGTTGATGTCTACCATGGTGAAAATGCATGCCACCCATATATTGCTGGAGTCACTTATATAACTTCTGGACCCAGGGCCAGGAGAGCCTGCCTTGAGGGGCTTAATGTTGAGCTGCAGGGGGCCTTGCTGGTTTGTATGTCAGATTATTAGACTGCTGCAGAGAACCTGAGGATAATTCCCAGGAGGTGGGCTGGACTCTTGATGGGTCCTGCATTTCCTTATACTGTGCCCATTCCTTTCCCATACTTAGAGCTTCTTCTCCTGCACAGTCTGGACGGACTGTCTTAATACTGTACGTGAACACATGCTTGCAGAGCTGATAGCTAACTCAGAAACATCTTGGATTCCAATATGAAATATCTTAGACATTGTAATTTTCATTTTTGGAGTCGATAATTCCACTTAATTATGTTTTCTTCTCAAACTTTACCTTTTTTGGACTCCATTTCCAAATTCTACTTTAAATGTTGAGAATTGAGAATATAAGTTACCTGATTCATGCAAAAGAAGCCTGCTTTAGTCTTTTCTTTTTGGTTAATATAGTCTCAAACTTGCGGTGGTTTTGTTTCATTTTGTTTTTTTGCTTCCGTTCTTTTTATCTCTAAGGAAACTTGATCTGTGGAGACTTTCCAATACCCATCAGAACCCTTGATGTCCCAGGCTTTGCAGTAGATATTTCTGTGGGCTCGAAGTTTGGAACATCTGGCTGCTGGTGTTGGACAGCTTAAATTTAGTCTTTTCTACCATCAGTTCCAGCGGCTTCCCCTCCCGTTTCCTGTGTCTCGTATGCAGGAATGTATCCCTTGGTAGTTTGCAATGCAGACCAATCCAAGCAATCATTTTCTCTGCTGTTTTGATCTTGAGCCTCCTCCCTCATCCTGTTGGAACTAGATCAAGAAGTTGGTTGGTCATTGGAATTTTTCCAGATGGCTTTCTTTGTTCTGTTTGTTGGTCTGTCTGTCTTTGTGAGCTTTGCTCAGACAGATTTCAGTCTGTTTACAGAGAGAGTGTTACTGCTCCTGACATTCCAGAGTCTCTTACTATTACAGCAATCCAGAGACATAAGTTTTACTTTTAACTTCTTTCAGAGTGCAAGCCACTACAAGAGACTTTTAGACCATATAGTTGATTCCTTGAAATTTAGTATTCCACAGATTTTAGAAATGAACTTTTGAAAATAAGAGGGAGAAGACAAAACCACTTTAGGTCAGTAGTATTACAAATAAATGTGCTTTATGTTTCTGAAGATGCTTTTGAGCTGAATTTTCTTTTCACTGCTACATATAATATGCTTCTGACCATTTGTTCACTTATGGAAAAGCTGAACTGTGTTCTGTGCTGTCTCCAGATCTTCAGTCTGAAGATGAGATTTCCGTCCACCTCTGCCTGGTACCTTCCATTTCCCTAAATTGCTTTACCTCCTACTTTTGGTTCTTTGTATAACTCATTTTGTGCTTTGGGAGATTTTTCCAGAGATACATAGGGGACAAAAAGAGAAATTTAAGGGTATTGCCACTTGGTCAGCAGAAAGTACCCTCCTTTCTCTCTTGTCTAACATGTGTATAACTGTGTTTCCTAGAGGGAAATGGAGAGACTGGATTAGGGCCTCTAACTGTGGATTCATACTTTATTCAGCTAATTCAGTTAGCAAATATTTATTGATTGGCAGCTGTGTGTCTAGGCCCTTGGGGAATAGAACACTTCAGGATACAAAACAGATAAAGATGCCTTTTATCATGAGTTTACAACCTAACAGGAGGAGGCAGACAATAAAAATAAACAAAATAAATAAATTATATAGTATGTTACAGTAAGTGCAGTGAAAAAAAGAAAACGTAGAGCAGGCTAAGTGGGATGATGAGAACCAAGAGTGACTAGTGCAGATTGCAACTTTATGATCATTGGGCATCTTGCTGGAGAGGGGAGTGAGTGATGGATTGTGTGTTTAAAAATCAGATCTCTGTTTCTGTAGTAAATAGATATTGGATTCACAAAAGCAAAACCAAAAATAAACCTGTTGTTCCTGCTTACCACTTGAATGTGCGCATGTGAACTCTCTCTCTAAAAAGCTGAAGTGATTGTACAGCACATCTAATGTACATTCCCCCCTTTTAAAATAAACTTACAAGCTGTGACTTCGGTAGGAGGGTCAGTCACCCTACAGAGCTGGGACTAGACCAGATCTTCTGCCCCCAGAGTAAGTCATGTAAAATATTTGCTTAGCAATTCTGAGCATGTTGTCCCATGAATGTCGATGCTTTGCTTATTATTTTCACTTCACAGTCTGGTCAGCAGAAGAGTGATACTCCTCCCAGGCATGGTCCATTTCTCAAATTAGGGAACCCCCCCAAAAAAGTTTTTTTTCTTAAAAATTGCCTAATTTTTAACTAATCCTTGTGAGACTGGGGGTGGAACCAGGGGTCAGCCAAGGAGAGGGGCAGTTCATTTAGACCTCCCCTTCACAGCCTTGAAATTGGTGGCAAGTACCCAAATCTCTTGGCTTGGCCTGTCTCCAAGTTAAATAGTGTCTCAGCTGATGTGCATCGGCTTGTAGTCTGTTTCTCGAGGGGGCTGATTCCAGCTCTGAGGTTAACTAGTAAATACTGTGAGTTGCAGACTCACATATTATCAGTTTATATTGGGTAGAGCAATTCACACAAGTCTGCCAGCAATATTTTTATATTCATTCATAAAGTTATACTCTGCAGTTTCCACGTAGTGAACATTCATTTATTCATTGAATTTTTGAGTACAGTGCTAGGTTTTGGGAGGGTACATTGAACAAAACACACAGAAGTCCTTGCCCTTAAAGAGCTTGCTTTATGTGGGTGGGGTGAGGAGATGGTGAGACAGTAAATAATTTAAATATTGTTAATTGGTCACTTGTGCTATAAAAAAACATAAAGCAGAGAAGAGATATCAGGAATATTGGGAGAAAGTTGGTCTTCTAAAACAGGGTAGTTACAACACCCTGTGAAATTGGGATTGTTTTATCCCCATTTAGTAGGTGGCAAATCTGAGACACAGATTAACTAATTTGCCCAAGGTTACATAGTAAGCCGTACAACTAATTCAAACTCCAGCAGTCTAGCTCCAGAGTCTGCATTCTACTATCCGAAGTCCATTTCTAGTTTTACCCACTCAACTTATGACATGTTCAGAGAAAAGTATATCTGCAAGTGGATAAGGTTCTGGAGAATCATGGTGAAACCAAGCCAGTTGGCAGGCAGTCTTGCCAGTTAGTTTTTTCTTGGCCAGGTTCTTTGGCCTCCATTTTGATTCATGACTGTGTTATTCCAGGCTCCTTTTCCATGGCAGCCCTGCTCTGCTTCATGCTCAGAATCTGTGCTTCTTTATAAGAAACCTCACTGTGCATTGATAGTGGCACTGATCAAATGTGGTGGTCATGTAGAAACACTCTTAAAAGTACAAAGTAAAACACAAAACTGTGATGGTGATAGCATCTTTATGTTTCCCCTAGATATTGAAATTAATCTAACTCAGCTAAAGTCAACTTGGGAATAAATAGTGACATTTTCACATTGAGAATAAACTTGGCATGGGGAAATAGGTATGACCTGAGGGTGAGATAAAATATTGAGCAGTCCTCAGATAGGGATTGGACTGGACAATAAAAGATAGAAAATGATACTGGTGAGGAGTGAGCTTCTTGGATCAAGTAGACACATGAGACTTTGTGGGCAGCTCCTGTCTGGAGGGGAGATGAGAAAGCAGAGGGTAACAGAAGCTGGCTGAATGGACACAGGGATTACAGGGTGGAGAGGATTGTGCTGTCTCATTAAGGGGAAAGCAACTAGGAGTACATCCAACCCAGTTCATAGTGACCCTATAGGTGTATATAAGTTTTTGTATGAGAGACTGGCTTGATTTGTAAACTTAAAGCACACACACACACAAAAAAACAGTTTGATAAAAGGAGACTATTCCCTAGGTGAGGTGTATTAATTTGTAGCCTCAGCGGTCTACTTTTTCAGAGTGTCTTGGTGAATTTGGTACACTTGGTACAGGAAGACCAAGCCATTTGAAAGAGGGAAACGGGAGAGTTCTTTCTAAACTGCTTGTATGTGAGTGGCTACCCAGAGCAGAAGTCTTTTCTGGACATAACTTCCTTGTGCTAGGCTTAAGTCCATTTATCACAAAAGAAGGCACCAATCCAGCTTGAAGACTGCCTTTGAGGAAGGCGGGAAACATGCTACTGGGTTTTTTTTTTTCCATAACCCATATACCTTTTATCTTGATCTTTTTAAATTTTTAGGTTTTTCTTTTTTAATTACATATTGGGTTTTTAAATTTTTTTTTTTTTAATGCAGCGTTACCTTCAATCCTTCTCTTCAGAGGTTTATTGTTACAGTAATTGAAATTTGAGTATTAACAGAATTTTTGTAATTATCACATTTCTATGAAATATTTCTTAACTTGGCAAACAATGTTTTGTGAACCCACGTTTATGTACAAAACAGATGTACTCTGAAAGAGATATAAACATTTGACTTTAAATTCCCTAAAATGGATAACTTACACCTTGGTAGATATGAGATCATGTTAAAGAGAGAAAATCGATAAGAAAGCATGCCTTAATCAAACACCCATTATGCCATGAAGTGTCCTCGGGTAGCATCATGGTAAGACTATGTGCTTTGGCGCAGCTCTGCCGCTTATTTAAGCTATATGATTGTAGGCCAGTTTTCACCTGTAAAATAGGAATAATAGCTGTATCATGTCATGGTTGTAAGAAATCAGCAATAATGATACAGCCAATATTATTGAGCTCTTACTATGTTCCAGGTAAGAACATATCTTTGCAGGAAATCCTCCCACCACCTTATGAAGTAGATACCACTAATGTCCACATTTTATAAATGAGAAAGAAACTGATCAACCAATTAAGTAATTTGCTCAAGGTCACATAATCAGCAAGTGGTGGTGCTGAGATTTGGACTCAGGCAGTTTGACTCCATAGTCCCCGCTCTTGTGTCTCATGATAGGGCCCGGCCATTCATGGTGCTTAATAAATGGCAGTGGTTATTAGTGATGAAATTTTTAGTTAAAAAAGTTAGAGAGTTTATTAAGAATAAAATGCCTGATGACTCACTTAACACAATTTTCAGGTTTACATATTTCATCATTTGGTAACCAGGTATCTTCATTTTTTCATTTTGTTATGTTTATTGATTGAGTTCCTTTACTCCGTCTTCGCTATGTTCTGGGTTTTGTTACTCTTACCATTTTTAAAAACTAGTACTTGTCGAACATGCTAGGAAGCAAGGTTTGTGCAGTCAAATGTGACTTCTGGTATAATGTTTGGGGGCTGTTTGGCAAAAGCCAGAGGTTTTTTTGGTCCTGGTAATTCTCTCTTGCTTTTTGAGTGGGAGTAGAGAGGCTGGTAGAGCAGAACCAGGATAATAGATTTGTAGCATGGGAGTTCCAGCTTTCCCTCCCAACTTGTACTGGTGCAGATACCACTGACTGATCGCTACATTCTTTCCTGCCAACCTGACAGCCTCCAAACCCTTCTTAACATGGCTTTCACTGTAGTCATGACGAGTAGACTGTGTCACATGTGAGAAAACAGTCCATTTGTTACCTTTGAATAGTTGGTCTCTAAAGTTCATTCCAGATCAGCCATTTTACAATTATAGGTTGAGGGGGAGAGTAAACTTCTAATGGTAATTAGACTCTGAAGCTGCTAACAGTCCAGAAGGCTGTTGGTGAAGGATCAAAAACACAAAGTTAAGACAAAAAATTTTTTCCAGGCAGTTTCTTAGGAACACGTATGTGCTCTGAAGTCCCTTGATCATACCTTGACAGAAAAGGAGGTAGAGAGAGATCCTCTAGCTTAAGATAGGAATTTGATTTCTGAAAACTGAGCAATGTTTGTTTTAAAAATGGTAGGAGTGGGAATAATTCATAGAATTGTTTTACTCTTCATATTGATGAGGAATAGAGTTCAAATATTAAAAAAGTAAAGCTCAGTAATAGTGGAATACCACTAAGACATATACTTTTAAACATAAAAAGGAAAAATAAAGAGGAACAGTAAAAAAAGTATAACCCGAAGTTCCTATTTCACTGCCTTTTGAGGTCATGTTTTTCTTTAATGTTCAATTCTTAATGATTTGAGCCCTTGTTCCTCTGAACTGCAACTGGCTTCTTTTGCCTGGCTTTCCTCCCTAGGCGTTCCTGGAACTATGGGTGTCTGTTCTGTGGTTGCTTGCCTCCTGGCCAGCCCTGTAACCCAGGCCTGTTGATCACCAGCTTTCCTAAGCTGCTTTCTGCCTGGTATCACTTTGGCTCAAGTTTGGGCCTAGTTCCTAGGCTATTGCCTTTAATGAGATCATAGTAAAGGCTCGGGGATTTAACAGAAGGGGATTATAACAGAGAGAACTTAAAGCTGGATATTAAATATGGCTGCTCTCAGAGTTCACTGGCTCAAGCTTCATCTTCAGGGCTTCTCTCTCCATAGTGTTTGGCCTTTTGCTGTCCTTGATAAAGTCAGCATATCTGCCCTGAGAGTGCCCTTAAAGACTTCAGTTTCCCACTCCAGAGTCAGCTCCCAACTACTTTCATTTACTGTTGGGGAGAGGAAAAACTTGATGCAGCCTTTTTTGGAGGCAATTTTGTGACATTTCTCAAAACTTAAAAAAAAAAAAAAAAATGCACATACCCTTTGAAGCAGCAGTTTCACTATTAGTAATTTATATGGATGTATTGTCAAATGCATGCCAAACTGTATGTATGTACAAGAATTATTGATATCTTTGTAATAGCAAAAGACTGAAAACAAACTAAATGTAATATAGAATTTTAAAAATGAGATGGTATTCTTAATAACAAATTATAAGCTTCCTTGAAAAGAATAACGTAGGTCTTTCTGATTAGTTCTTTTCTGTGCCTGTGGCTCTCCAGCAGATTTGGTAAGATCATAGTATCAGAATATGGTTTCCCCTGAGATTAGGGTGCTGGAGTAATATCAGATTGAGAGTCATACAACTTGATTTGCACCCAAGAGATGTGCTCTGTTCACCAGAGCAGAATGAGTAAGGTGCCTATAAGATCAGAGAGGACTGACCTGGGATCTTTAGGGCTCTGTTTCAAAGGGTATACCTTCCGGCAGGCCACCCTGCCAAGGCAGTGCCTGCCTCAGTCAGCTCCTGCCCAGTTATCCTGCTCTAGAGGCTGAATGTGCTGTGATGTTGCAGTGTGCTTTATTTGTACACCTTGGACTTGTGGTTTGGTGTGGGGGTCTATTTTCTGTTCTGACTTGGCTTATCCTAGGCACTCAGGTTTATTCACTCTTCTTGAACTGCTCCCTGACTGATGGCTTTTCATCCAGGGGTCTGCTTTAGTGTCATCCCACCTTTACTGCCACAAGAGCATTCATTCCTTCCATCGTCCCCACTGCCACTGCCATGTTCAGTCCCTGTCATCTCTCACCTGTACTGTGGAAACAGCCGTTAGACCACAACCTTCACCCCATGGTCACAATAATCTAAAACCGTCTGTGGCTCACTGGTTACTATGAAATATTGTCTAACTTCTTCAATACTGAGTTTCTGTTTTCTTTAACGGGGAATTCTCTTAAGGCTGAGTGCCAAATTCCAAAGCCAGTAACTGGCTTATAGATTTTCATTTCAGATTTTAATTTGGGTGGGCCTTTGCTGCCCCCTTCTGGTCCTTAGCAGTTACAGCTGTGGCAGCTGCTGGTAATTAATCCTTCCCACTAAAAAAAAAAAAAAGGGACCAAAAAACTAAGCGGAAAGTGATTCCAAATCATAGCAACCCTATACCAAAACCAAACCCGTTGCTGTGGAGTTGATTCCGACTCATAGCGACCGTATAGGACAGAGTTGAACTCCCCCATAGTTTCCAAGGAGTGCCTGGTGGATTTGAACTGCCAGCCTTTTGGTTAGCAGCTGTAGCATTTAACCACTATGCCACCAGGTATTAATCCTTCCGGGTGAAACTGCTTATGCCAATTGTTTTGTAGTAGATCAAGTCATCATACTTGATAATACTGCACAGCTTGAGCAATGCTTGGCCAATATACCTGTCCCCTTAGTGCAGCTTCATCTTATTCGGTCCTTTTAGCTGGTTTTGGGGGCAGGAGAGAAACTTTTAGGGAGGAGAAGGAGAGCTAGCTTTAGGAAAAATTTGAAATTTAATTTTTGCCTTTTTTTTTCTTCTATCCACTTTATTCTGTTTTTGTGCCCCATATCTCCCTGGGAATTTACCTTTTGAGAAAAACATTGAAATTACCACTGGCATGGAATATTTACATATATTTATTGAAATATGTGTTGAGCGTATGACATGTGCTAGACCCTTGCCAGATTCTGTGAAACTTAGTTCTTGGCTTCAAAGAGCTCAGTCTCTAGTGGGTGAAAGAGTTGAGCATATACGTAATTGCAAGGCAGAGCAGATTAATACTGTTAGAGCACAGCCATTGGAAACCGTATGGAGCCCAGTTCTACTCTGAAACACTTGGGGGTCGCCATGAGTTAAAATCAACTTGATGGCAACTGGTTTCGTTTGCTTTAGTTAGAGTACAGAAGAGAGGCTACTAACAGCATTAGTGTTTGGGGTTGTAGTGAGAGTGCAGTCAGGAGACTTGGCAGTGGGCATGATGGCAGAATGGCCCTCTTCCTGACGGTTTTAACCAGTGGGAACTGCCTCCTCACTAGAAGAGATCGAGGATATTCAGCAGATAGGCCATTCTCTACTCAGCGCCATATTTGGCAGGGCCCCAAGCTGTCTAGTAACATTGTTTCATATGGTAAGTTTTCCTATGACATTTTCCTTCCATGTGAATGACTCTTCAGCATTCAGGCAATTGATTGTTTTTCTGCAGCTCTTCAATCATGCCTTTCAACATTTTAAAATAGAAGATGCCCCTCCTTCCATTTTTGTGCATTTTCTCCTAGCCAACATTTGCCCAGTATTAACTGAGGACTTGCTATGTGCCCAGTGCTCTTCTGGGTATCAGTGATGTACAAAGTAGAAACGGGACCTGTCCTCAAGGAGCTTACAGTTTAATAGGGGGAGGGGAAACAGACATTTAATAAATGATGTAAGGTGTTGTGATAGAAGTATACAGAAAGACAAAAAAAAATAGTCACCCTTTGTAAAAAAGGTCCTTCAGATAAGAATTATTTAGGTATCCCTTGATTTTTTTTTTGATGTCTAGAAATGCAAAATTGATCACAAATGCAAATTTTATATTTATTATTCGGCAACCTATTACCTAACATTTATGTAAGATTTATGATTATTGTGTATACAATATACTTAAAATATATTTCCAGCAGTAGTACCCTTCAAATTTGCAGATTGGGGATGGTTTTCAGAATGAGATCTTTCTTATATATGTCCTAAGATTATAGCTGTTTTTCCTTAGGTAGAAATAAGAAAAAGAAGGAATTTGGGAGACCTTTTGCTTGTAGAGGAGCCCTGGTGGTGCAATGGTTAAATGCCTGGCTGCTAACCAAAAGGTTAGAGGTTCAAACCCACCAGACGCTCCGTTGAGGGAAAGATATGGCAGTCTGCTTCTGTAAAGATTTACAGCCTTGAAAACCATATGGGGCAATTCTACTCTGCCTATAGGGTTGCTGTGAGTTGGAATCAACTCGACAGCAGTATGGGCTTAGTGTTTTGCTTGTAGACAATACTAAAATAATATTTTTAGCACTCTTCTAATAAACTCATCAAGTTTTATTTTCTAGAAGACTTGTCCCCAAATGACTGCAACATCAGTGGATGTTCTTTTTTGTATTAAATAGCTTTTTGTTAGAGCTTAATGTGTTTTGTTGTTGATCTGAATCATTGAAAATGAGCAGTTTGTGGCAATTTGATTAGGGAGCCCTGGTGGCACAGTAGTTAAGAGCCCTGCTGCTAACCAGAAGGTTGGTAGTTCAAATCCACCAGCCGCTCCTTGAAAACCCTGTGGGGCAGCTCTGCTCTCTCCTGTAGGGTCGATATGAGTCAGAATTGACTCAACAGCAATGGGTTTGGTTTGGTTTTGGTTTTGATTAACTAGAATACCCCTTCGCTGCTTGCATCACAATTGAAAATCAGAAATGCATACGAACACTTCTTCCATTCTTAAGTGGAATGTGTTTGGGCAATTGAGGATCCAGACTGATTTTTGCTTTGATTGTTATTTGGCCTTAGAGCATTAGAATTATTATATTATGACACAGTTTAGTTATCTGAAAATTCTTCATTCTAACATTTAAGGCAAAATGTATTCAAAGATGTCTGTTCTTATCGTGTCTGTTTAACACTGTATTGGAGATTCTAGCCAGTGCAGAAAGATAATGTATGTTGGAAAGAAAATAATGGAATACTTGTTATTTTCTGCCAACAGGATTCTGTGCCTAGAAAATTCAAAGGAATTTAGATGAACTATCAAAATTAATAATTGAATTGTTATTTAAAAAAAAAAAAAAAACTTAGAATAAACCTAAGAAGAAAAATGTGTAAAACTTCTTTAGAAAACTGTGAAACATTATTGAAAAAAATTAAAGACTAAGTGAATAGAAAGATAATCTTGTTCATAGATTGGAATTCAATATTGTGAAGATAACAGTTCGGGGAATGGGGGCAGATCTCGTTGCCGTTGAGTTGATTCCGACCCATAGTGGCCCTATAGGGCAGAGTGGAACTGCCCCACAGGGGTTTCCAAAACTGTAAATCTTTTGTGTGTGTGTGTGCTGATTTTTTTTAAAAATTGTGCTTTAAGTGAGTCTTTACGGTTCAAGCTAGTTTCTCATGCAAAAATTTATGCACACATTGTTATATGATCCTAGTTGCTCTCCCTATAATGTGACGACAGCACACGCCTCTTTTCTACCCCAGATTTCCTGTGTCCATTCAACCAGCTCCTGTCCCTTTCTGCCTTCTCATCTCACCTCCAGACGGGAGCTGCGCATCTAGTCTCATGTATCTACTTGAGCTAAGAAGCACACTCTTCATGATATCATTTTATGTCTTATAGTCCAGTCTAATATTTGTTTCAAGAGTTGGCTTTGGAAGTGGTTTTAGTTTTGGGCTGAGTTCAGGGGCCATGTCTTCCGGGGTCCTTTCCAGACTGTAAATCTTTAAGGGAGCAGACTGCCACGTCTTTCACAGAGCAGCTGGTGGGTTCAAACCACCAACCTTTTGGTTAGCAGCTGAGCGCTTAACTACTGCACCACCAGGTCTCAAAACCACCCCTAATTAAACTCTAGATCCAGTGCGGCCCCAATTAAAATTCCAGCAGATTTTTGGTTATGGTGGCAATAGAGAATCTGATTCTAAAATTCCTATGGAAACTCAAAATGTTAAAGAAAGTCTAGATACTTTTGAAGAAAAAGCAGAGCACTTTACTAAATAAAATAAGGTATCAGCACAAGGATAGATAGAGACCAGTGAAACAGATACTGAACCCAGAAACAAATCCGTGCATATGTCGACATTTGGTTTTAACAAAGGAGCATTGGGGAAATAGTCTTTTTTGATATATGATGCTGTGTCAATTGGATGTCCGTATGAAAAAAAATGAAACTTCATTCCTACTTCGCCAAAAACAAAAATCATTTCTAGGTGATTTGTAGATCTATATGTGAAAGAGAAAATAATAAAAACTCTAATAATATAGGAGAAGATCTTTATGACCCAAGTATAGGGAAAGATTTCTTAAACAGAAAAAAAAAAAAAAAAACCCAGCAACTATAGGAAAAGATTTAAAAGTGGGAGAAATTAATGGTGTGTTTGTATGTTCAGTTAGGAATGATCTAGAGAAAGAGAGAGAGAAATAGCTCTCCTCACTTCCGAGTCTTCACCAGAATTGTCCTTGATGTCCATAATCCCACTAATAGTCTCTTAAAGGCAATCTAGGCTTGCACTGTAAAACTCCAGTCTCTACATTCACAGTTTCACTTTTAGGTGTCTGTTACAGCAGCACCCCGGTCTCAGTACCAAATTCTGTTAAGTCCGTGGATGACAGTTTTGGCAGAAGCATTGTGTGCAGGGCAGGCAAATCCATATTCAGAGTAAGCATCTATTCCAGTAAAAACAAAATGCTGCCCTTTCCATGATGGAAGTGGTTCAGTGTAATCAACTTGCCCTCCCCTCAAGGGATGGTGCCATACTGGGGACTCAGTGTTGGTCTGTGCTGCTGGCACATTGGGCACTCAGCAGTGGCTGGAGCCAAGTCAGCCTTGGTGAATGGAAATCCATGTTGTCGATCCCATGCCTCATTTCCATCCCTACCATGGTGGCCACATTGTTCATGAGCCCATTGAGCAATGGCAGGAGTGGCTGAGGAAAGAGGACGGCTAGTTTCCATAGAACATGTCATCCTATCCACTAGATTGTTAAAATCCTTCTCTGCAGAGGTCACCCTTTGGTGAGCATTCACATGGAACACAAGTATCTTCACTTCCTTGGCCCATTCACAGAGAGAGAGACTATGAGAAGGGGATGAAGTTTAAAATGCAAAAATAGGCTAAATTTGTCAACTTCATGATGTTTCATAAGTTCTAAAATTCTGTGCGGTTTTTGTACATAAGGGGATGCCTAGACATGGTTATTATTTTCATGTATTAGGATGGTAGGACTTCAGGGTAAACAAATCTCAGTGAATAACTACTAGACACATTTTGAAGAAACTGTCGCTTTCCTGTTAATAAACAATGTATTGATAATATTTTTATTTTAGAAGTGAGGGGAATTAAATGACTAGTGTATGCCAGGAAGGGCAGTTTTTAGTATTCTTTGACGGTTTTCACTCTTGTCTGAAAACCAGTTTTAGAGGGTAGTTGTGGAGTCAAAACTCTTGGAAAGCTCTTGCTAGTTATTTTTTTCACAAGTGCTTTGCTGTCTACTTGCTTGCTACGTGTGGTTATTTAAATTGATTCTGGTCAGTATTAGTCGCACTAGGCACATTTCAAGCGCTCAGTAGCCACAGGTAGCTGGTGGCAGATGGTGCAGATGTAGACCATTTCCATCATTGGAGAACGTTCTGTTGGACAGTCCTCCAACAAGGTTTCCTACCTACCAGATAAAATGGTAGCTGGACTGGGGCTCTGTAACTCCTACCATTAGATCGTCATGAGTGGCTCACCTTCCAGTCTATCCACTCATCAGGTGTTTACGAACAAGATACCAGATTTTCCTGTTAAGGAAATTAGGGAAAAACCTGCAGCAAAGATTTTCAGACTTTCAAACCTAGAGATTGTGGCAGCATTGTTTACACCTAGATGGACTTCCTGGGGTAAGCCTTGAGAGCCTAGTTAGCTGATATCTTGACCAGTTGAGAAGGGTTCTCAAGGAGTTTGCCCCACAAAGTGTTGGCTGAAACCTAGGGGGATTCGTGTAAGTTTGTGGGTAACTGTGAAGGGCTGTAATAAGTTTTTGCTCCTGAGATCCAGCACCTGAGGAACCTTGACTCTTACGATCAGACAACTCCAAAACAGTGATTTCCCCTCCCATTTCTCAATTTTCTTCTCCCTGCATCGCATAACTCATATCTGAGCACACAGAGAAAGCTATTTTCAGGGTGTTTCCATCATGTAAGGGAGCTTGTTTATAACTGGTGTTCTGATGGAAGATCTGTAGTGCTATGTGAAGTCACAGTAGAAGAATAAGAATAAGAATTGTGAGGGATCTAGAGGCTAGAAATGTATTACATTTGATGCACCTAAAGGTGTGGTTGGGACTTTGACTCTGCTTCATGAAATGAAAGTGAATTAAAATTTGGCTGTAATTATCTCCAGACTGGCTACCTTGGAAGACTGGCTACCTTGGAAGACTGGCAGAGGACTTGGGGTGAGAGGCAACCAGATAATTGGGCTACATAGTGGAGGTATGGGGTTTGAGGACGTGACGTGTTCACAGGGGGCTGGTAGCTCATTCCAGCTCCCCTTTGTCCAGACATCATAACAGCCTGTGATGTTATTGCTGGAACTTTGATTCAGCAGTTGCTAAGCACCTGCTGCTGTGTTTCAGGCACTAGGCTTGGGCCTTGGGGTTACAGTCAAAACTGAGTCCAGATGCTCAGTCTGATGTGGGAGACAAATGTACGTAAATAATTACCATATAGTGTTATTCACACATAGGACGTATAAGGTTTAGAAAGTTTGGAAACACTATTTTAATGTCTTGATTCCTTCTTTTTCCACCTGATGCAGCTGAGGCCCGGAGAGGGAAGGAGATTGGCTTAAGTGATGCAAAGAGAACTAGAATGTGTTTTTTCCTGCTGATTGGCCCTTAATATTTTTGGTTCACCACACTACCGAGGTGTAAAATATGATCATCGTTCTTGTAGACATCATCTGTTTCCTAACTGTTTAAAAGAAGCCCATCTCTTCCATTATGCTCCCTCTCCTTTCCTCCACCACCACTTGTATCTTTGTCTTGTATTTATTGTGCTATTATGGAAGGTATCTCTTAATCTTGAACGCGATCGAGATAGGCGCCAAGGCAGCTTCAGTCTTCGTCTCTCTCACTTTGCATCCCCCGCAAGCGCTCAGTAACCCTCAGGCGTACTTAAGCCTTGGAGTAGGACAGCTTGGGTTCGAACCTGCTTGCTCCATTGTGAGAGATCTTTGACTAATCATCTCTACATCAAAAATTCCTACCTCTCGGGCCACATGAATACATATTGTGAGAATTAAGTGAGGTTGGTTACTGTTTAATTACTGAGTTTTGGAGGTGGGCGGCACGAGGCAGCTGTAACAATTTAGGGAGACAGTACTGTACAAATTAGGAATCAAGGCCCCCGGCCACGGCGAAGCGCTGGCCTTTCTGGGCGCCGGGGACGGTGCGGGGCGGGTCTGCGCGGTGGCGCTGCGCGACAGGCTGTGTTGCCGGAACTAGTCCGAGTCGCGCGCCTGGACGCGCGCAGCCCAGCCCCGCCCCGCCCCGCCGCCTCCCCCGCGGGGTGGAAACAAAGGGGGTTTAGCGCGCGGAGCCGAGCCAGGGGAAAGGGGCGGAGCGCTCTGACGGTCTCGCGCTCTCGGCTTGCTAGGTTTGTGCCCGCGAGGAGGCGGGGCGGGGAGGGAAGACGACCCGGAACCGAGAAGTGGGAGGGCCGTGTGCTCGCGCGTTTTGCGGCCTAGCGGCGAGGGGCGCCGCCTGCGCGCGCAGCGGACGGTATTGCGCCGGCGCGCGGCGAGGCCGGGTCTTCGAGCTTGGGTTCGGGGGTGCGGTGGGGCGGGGCCCCTCGTGCAGCGGTGCGGGACAGTGTGCAGGCCGGGGCAGTTGAGGCGCGGGGTCGGAGAGGATGGGGCCCCGAGGCGTTAGCCGACTCTGTTAGGCCTGGGTGTGCAGCAGCCTTCGCTTCCTGGCGCTGCCCGTGTAATGGTTCCGGGAGGAAGGAAGCGCCGTGACAGCGCCTCAGTCGCAGCCGGTGTTCCGGGGGTGAGAAGGCCCGGGGACAGCGGATCTGGCGAGCTGGCGGCTGGCGGCTGGCTGGGCGAGCGGTCACAATAGGAGGCGGGGGCCCAGCACGGAGCCGCGAGAGCAGCCCCGCAGGGCGGAGCCTTCCCTCGCAGGTACTGGCCTCTGCGGCTGTTGGTTCCCGTGCGAGGGCGGGACGGCCCGCGGGCCGTTGGGAGCCTGCGAAGCCGCGCCCGGCGACCGGACGGAGGTTTGGTTGCTGGGTGCTAGGTGGGGCGCGGCCCGGGCGCCTGGCTCTCTTTGTTCCGGGGCGGCCGGCGGTGAGGAGGTGCGGCCGCCGCCAGCAGGAGCCACCGGCCCGCCGTCGCCTGGCAGATGGCCTCGTTCTCTCGCTCCCTCCCATTTTTCCGAGGCGCAGGTGAAATGATGTCACCCATGAGAACGCGGAACCCGATCAGAAGGGTCCTCTTTCTCGCCCTTCTGCCGTCGCGGGTTTCTGGGCCGACTGCGTTTTGTTCTTAGGGAATGAAACTTCTTCCTTTCAGGGCTGGAGAATGAGAGAGGTTGGTTTTTGAACTGCGAGTCTTTCGAATTAATAATGGCCAAAGAGAATAAAGTTTTTGTCGCCCTGTGTAGGGCTTGTAAGGGACATCTTTTTTTTTTTTTTTTTAAACTGGAAGCATGTATGCAATTATTCAGTAAAAGTCGGGTATTCTAATTGTTCTGCCTTAAACTAAAACGAATCTTGCCTGTTCGTTTCTGATTCTTAAGCGATTGACCTAACGTATGGAAGTTTAAGTCTCAGATAGTCCCGGACTTACCGTTACGGAGTTCAGGTCCAACGACTGTAAATTGGTTCTGACATAAGTCAGATACCTTTTTTTTGGTGTTTTCTTCATCGTTGCCTTTTTAGTGTCTTTATAATTCCTATTTTTGAACACCCGTGAGTGAACATCTGAGAATATCAGCAAATTATGCGCTGCGATATTGTATTATTACATGTTACGAGCTATAAGATGTACCAAAACAGGTGGTAAGTATGGGTTGTCAGTGCGTGTTGTAACTCCAATACGTGGTAAGACAGTGATTACCTGTATTCAAGTTTTCACTCACAGCCTTTGGTTATCTCAGAATTGCAAACCTACCTGATGATTGCAGGTGTTGTTGTAAACATATTTACCATAAAATTTCCTTAAATAGCAAGCAGCTATTGTAACTTAGCTTGTACTTAAAAATAATAATTTGTTCACACGGTTTTTTTTACAAAATCAAAACTTACTAAGGATCTGGGGCAGTTGAAATTAAAGTAAAATTGTTTCTGTCTTTGGGGAACACAGTCGCATTGAAGCAGCAGGACTTCTGGGCACGTGAGTAACGATACAAGACCAAATATAGGTGCCAGATCAATTTTGTGAAGCTGGAACACACTTGAAATCAAAAGATTAAATTATTATCTAGGTTTTCAACTGGAAATTATACCACTTCGGGTACCGCCTTTCTCCATTTCCTATTGGTATAGTTTTTGAAAATCTACTAAGCCTTAAATTTGTTCATTATAGGGATTCAATTTTAAGTTAATTTCTATGATTTTCTGTAGGATTTATTTCTAAGCTGATTGGCGTCTTAGGTGATAGCTGTAACTAAGCTCTTTTTCCACAAGCTAGCAGTGAGGCTTCCAGCTCCTTTTTTGTAAAACATGAGCTGGATCTCTGTGGTCCTTCCACATCTGATACCTTCTTTGATTCTAAAAGGTAGTTTCTGTACCTCAAAGTTTATAAACTGTTGTCTTTGTAGACAAATTAAATGGGCAAGTATTAATATAGTTAAGTGTAGAAATTTTTCTAGAGCAGCATAATTTTTGGGGAAGACTGGTCAGAGGATGGCATAGTCAGACATAGCTGCATCTATGTTACCATCATAATGTAGACTGTAGATGTGTTTTCTCTCTGCCAATAGCATCGGATGAGGTGTTTAACCCATGTTACATAGCCGGACTCTAATTTTGAATATTTTTTTTCTGTTTGTGCTCATTTATACTTGATCAGTATGGAAAGATTGTTTCATTGTCTATCTTCATTTTCTTTTAAGCACAAAGAATGTCACATTCTTTGTCTTCTACTTCTGGCGTGTTCTGTTTACTTTTCTCTGTTTTTGATGCTCCTAGTTTGGTATAGGTCACCACCATTTTGCAATTCACCTTTCTGGAAAGATATATATATATTTTAAATATGGTATGGCTCTACTGCAGTTGGTTTAACCAGTCACTGGCTGTAGAACATTTTGGTTGTTTCCAGTTTTAGACTATTACAAATAAAGCTTCTATGAATAATTGTGTGCACATTTCAAATGCAAATGTTAGGTCTTTTAATTAAAGTCCCAGAGGCCATTTTCTCTCAGTTGTTCAGATTGGGTAATCTCTATCTTCAAGTTCACCAACTCTTCCCTCTGTCTACTCTATTTACTATTGCATCCAGCCATTGTGTTTTTTTCCCAATTTGTGTTATGGAAAGATAATTCTTGATTGGTCAAATGACTGTTGACATATAGTCTACTGGTTGTTTTAGACTATATGCCAACAGTCATTTGACCAATTAAGTACATAGGTCGTACATCAGTTTTCATTTCTGTTGCACTCTGATTAACTCATCTTGCTTTCTTTTTCTTTGGAGAGTGAACAGATTGTAAACACACACTTCGAGCCTGTAGTTGAGTCAGCAAATATTTATTAAACACGCACTAGTGCATTGTTTATTTGGAAGAGATCAAGCTAATGCTTACTTTCTTTCCACTTCTAACTAGGTAGGGGTAGTTGTCATCAGGTCGATTCCCACTCATGGTGATCCCATGGGTGCAGAGTAAAGAACTGCTCTCATTGTCCTCAGTGTGTCTCTTTTTCTATGATTAAAAAAAAAATTTTTTTTTTGAGTTTTTGGTGGAAGTTTACACAGCAAGTTAGGTTCCCATTTGACAGCTTACACACAAATTGCTCAGTCACATTAGTTCCATTTATCAGAGTATGTCAGCATTCTTTTTTTTTTTTTTAAGAGTTTCTATATGTACAATTTTTTTTTTTTAATGTACAATTTAGTAACATTGACTACACTTTTTGGGTTGTGCCACCATTCCTCACCCTCCTTTTCTGAGTTGTTCCTCCCTCATTAACATAAATTCACCGCCTCCTAAGGTTCTCATCTAATCTTTAGAGTTGTCATCAGTTTGATCCCATATAAAAAAGAAAAACAAACCTACTGCTGTTAAGTTGATTCTGACTCATAGCCATCCTATAGGACGGAGTAGAACTACCCCATAGGGTTTCCAGGGAGCAGCTGGTAGATTCAAACCGTTGATCTTTATGGTTAGCAGCCAAGCTCTTAACTACTGTGCCACCAGGGCTCCTGATGCCAGATAGTTCTTAAAGAACATAATGCCCAAGGCAAACTTTTTTTTTTTTTTTTAACTAATTAAGCTAAACTATTGTTTGGTTTTAAGAGTTCAGGGATATTTTTCATCTAAGGTTAAAGATTATCTCAGGACAATAGTTTCAGGGGTTCACCCACCCTCTGAGGGCTCCAGGAAGTCTAGAGTCAATGAGAATTTGAAATTCTGTTCTGCATGTTCCCACTTTTCATCAGGATTCTTCTATAGAATCTCTGATCAAAATGTTCCATAATGGTAGCTGGGCACCATCTAATTCTGGTCTCATGGCAAAGGAATCAATTCTTCATGGAGGCAGTTAGACACACATTCCATATTCTTCTATTCCTGATTTTCCTTCCTCTGTTGACCCAGGTGAATAGAGACCAATTGTTGTGCCTTGGATGGCTGCTTACAAGTTTTTAAGACCCCAGGCACTACAGAATGAACTAGGAGGTAGAACAGAAGCACTAAGCATGCATTAGGCCAATTAATTGGAATGTCCCATCTAACCGTGACCCTAAACCTCCAAACCAAAAAACCGAATCCCATGACATTTTTGGTTGTACTTAAACAGCTTCAGCCTCTACTTTTTTTTTTTTTGGTCTTTTTTGTAAATATATCAGTCACAACTTTTTTTTTTTGTGCACTGAGTTTTTAGTTTAAGTGAAAGTTTACGATTCAAGTCAGTTTCTCGTACAGAATATTATATACACATTGTTACGTGACCCTAGTTACTCTTCCTACAGTGTGACAAGACACTCCTTCTCTCCACACTGTATTTCTTGTGTCTATTCAGCCAGCTCCTTTACCCCTCTGCATTCTCATCTTGCGTCCAGATGGGAGCTGCCCACATAGTCTCATGTGTCTACTTGAGCTAAGAAGCACACTCCTTACCAGTATCATTTTATGTCTTATAGTCTAATCTAATTTTTGAAGAGTTGGCTTTGGGCGTGGTTTTAGTTTTGGGCTAACAGAGTCCGGGGTCTGTGACCTCTGGGGTTCCTCCAGTCTCAATCAGACCATTAATTCTGGTCTTTTTACTAGAATTTGAGGTCTGCACCCTGCTTTTCTCCTGCTCCATCAGGGATTCTCTGATGTGTTCCCTGTCAGAGCAGTCATTGGTGGTAGGCGGACACCATCTAGTTCTTCTGGTCTCAGGCTGATGGCATCTCAGGTTTATGTGGCCCTTTCTGTCCCTTGGGTTCGTATTTTCCTTGTGTCTTTGGTGTTTTTCATTCTCCTTTGCTCCAGGTAGGTTGGGACCAATTGATGCATCTTAGATGGCTGCTTGCTAGCTTTTAAGATCCTAGACAACACTCACCAAAGTGGGGTGCAGAACGTTTTTTTAACACACTGTTACACCAGTTGACCTAGATGCTCCTGGAATCCATGGTCCCCAGACCCCCGCCCTGCTACTCTTTCCGTCAAAGTGTTTGGTTGCATTTAGGAAACTTCTTAGTGTTTGGTTTAGTCTAGTTCAGTCACAACTTTTGCCAGTTCAACTTTTTACAGGTGTACAACTTACTGACAGCAGTTACAGTAATTGGCTGTGTAACCCTACCCTTAATTAGTGCGATTTTTTCCATCACCGTTAACCCCCTTTTCTTCCTCCCTCCAACTCCTGGCAACCACTAATAAACAACTTTAGTCTCTATGCATTTGACTTTTCTTGTTTTTTTATATAAGCAATGTCATACAATATTTGTCCTTTGGTAATTGGCTTGTTTGGCTCTACATAATGTCTAAAGGCTTTATCCATACTTCAGCATGTATCAAGGCTTCATTTCTCCTACTGGCTGAGTAGTATTCCATTGTATCTATGTACCACATTTTGTTTATCCATTTATCTGTCAATTGACATTTAGGTTGTTTCCACCTTTTGGCTATTGTGAATAATGGCTGCAATGAACAGTGGTGTACAAGCCTCTTTCTGAGTCTTCACTTTCAAGAATTTTGAGTAGTGTATATATACCTAGAAGTGGAATTGCTGGGTCATATGGTAGTTCCATTTTTAGCTTTTGGGGGAACTGCTATGCTGTTTTCCACAATGGCTGTACCATTTTGCATTCCAGCCAGCAGTGGATAAGGGTGCCCGTTTGCCCACATCCTTCCCAACATTTATTATTTTCAGTTCTTTTTTTTTTTTTAATTTCAGCCATCCTAGTGGGAGTGAAAGGGTATCTCATTGTGGTTTTGATTTGTATCTCTCTGATGGCTAATGACAAGTGAGCATCTTTTCATATGTTTAGTGGCCATTTGAATGTCTTCTTCAGTGAAATGTCCATTCAAGTCCTTATCCCATTTTTTGATTGGCTTATTTGTCTTTGTTGTTAAGTTGTCAGCTTTATCTATATTTTAGTTATTAGATTCTTGTTGGGTATATGATTTCCACAGATACTCTCCCAGTCAGTAGCTTGTCTTTTCACTTTTTTGGTAAAGTCCTTTCCTTTGATGAACAAGTTTTAAATTTTCATAAAGCCGTATTTATTTTGTCTTCTGTTATTCGTGGTTTAGTTACCGTATTAGACAATCCATTGTTGAAAGCCAGGCCTGACAGTGTTGCTCTTGCTTGTTCTCCTAAGAACATTATGGTTTTAGTTTGCACGTTAGGTCCTTAATCCATTTTGAATTTGTTCTTGTGTATTTGGTGCCTCTTTAATTGTACGTCGCTAGACTGAATGTCTTTCTCCCATTGTCTCCACAGCATCTAGTACATGGTAGACATGCAATAAATATTTGAATCAGCAAGAAGTTATTTAATAAGTAAAGAAAATCATGAAGAGCTCAGTCACAACTCATCTTTTTCACAATTGTGAAACCCACAATTTTGTTCATATACACCCACAGTCTCATTTTTGTATTGATTTGAATTGTTTATTGTCTAGATATTGTTAAAATCCATATGATTCTTAGAGATCAAATCTTAAAGAGGTACTTAAGAGCTAGCTGTCTGTTGAGAAGTTACCTGCCTAAGTAAAATGAAAAGATTAGGCAGACTTCTTTGAGGGAGAAGAATCTTCGTGTGACAAATCAGGATTGTGGAAGGTAAGGAAAGAAAAATTTATAAAAACACATGGCTCTTATTTTTCCTAACTTTTGTTCCCACCTTCTCACTTCCCTAGGAATTTATGGGATTGGGGCTGGGCGGTGTCAGAGTGATTATCAACCTTGATTCTACTCTATTCCCAGAAGGTCATGGGCCTAGGCTATTTATGCCGTAAATCAAGAATGGGAATGCTGCTAAAGTGCTTAAATGAAAATGTCTTAGTTTGTATCTTTCATAATCAAATCAATGCATCTAAAATTCTGGAGAAGAAACTTGAGGTATAATATTTTTTTTTCTATTTTTCTGTAACACACTACCACAAATTTAGTAGCTTAAAACACCCAAATTTATTGTCTCACAGTTTCAGGAGGCCTGGTACAGGTTAACTGTTGGGTCCTCTGCTCAGGGTCTTACCTAGGTGAAGCTGTGATTTCATCTGAGGCTCAGAACTCTCTTCCAGGCTCATCGGTTGTTGGCAGAATATCATTCTTGAGGTTGTAGGACTGAGATCCCCATTTTCTGCTAGCTGTTGACTAGCAATTACTGTCAGGTCCCTGCCACCTGGCCCCTTCTACATGCCTTCTGACAACATAATAGTTTACATCTTCATGGTTGACAGGAGGATCTCTTCAGGAAGGACTCAGTCCTTCTTTTAAGAACTTTCTCTGATTAAGTCAGGCCTACCCAGGATATCATCTCCCATTTTGATTAACTTAGCATCAGCTGATTTGGAATCGTAATTACATCTGAAAATCCTTTCACCTTTGTCATAATTTAACCTAAACATGAGGATGAAATCCCACCCATACTGCAGGGGTGGCAATTACAAGGGGGCTTGGGACTCTTGGAGGCTGCTTAGAATTCTGCCTACCACACACATACACACAAAATATCACGTGATTTTGTGTGTGATTTTTATCTTATCCAGGGGTTTTGATCAAGCCCTGATCTATCATTTTGTCCCAGACCTATATTAACTGTCAGGTTTAAATATAGTTTTTCCCCACAGTTCGAGCTCTCTTTTTGTAGCCAAATAGAGCTTCTGACCAAAGGGAATTGTGGGTAGGAGAGGGTAGGCTTGAACATTATTTACCTGTGGCCATAGGGGCCAGGGTTGCCAGTTTACTTATATATGGCAGAATTATATTTTCAAAAGAATGAAGAACAAAGGAAGGGAAATCTGCCCCTTGACTTTTTTTTTCCCCAGCCAGCTACTTTTACTCAGTGATTTTTAAGTGTGCTGCTCAAGTAGTCTGCTTTAAGTATAGTAGTTGAAAGCAGATGGCCTTATTAAAAGACTGCAGAAGTACTTACTGTGCAAACTAAAAGCGTAAAGGGATTGCAAAAAAGAGTATTAAGCCTACGTAGAGAACAGAGCATTTGGAGGGAGGAAAGGATTGCTTTCAAATGGTGAAAGGAACAAGTGAGGAGTCAGGAATGTGAAATACACCTCTTCCTATGAAATCTTTTCTTACTCCTAAACTCTCAGATAAACTCAAGGCTTCTATCTCTGTTCTAATTTTTGTCTGTATTGCATTCAAAACATCCTATTGTTGGCCGCTTGTGTCCCTGAGGACATCAACCATGTTTTATCTTCTTTCCTAACTTAATTCTTGGCTCGTAGGAGGAAATGAGTAAATATTTCTTGATTCAGCAATGCATATTTCACTGTGGTAAAGACCGTTAACACATTCATGTTTGTAGTACAGAGAAAAACTGGTTCATGTCCAAGACATTTTGTGTAGCAAACGAATAAATGCTAAAGTACCTGCCCTCAGGTGTGTTGCTTTTACTCTTAAAGAGAGGTCCTTGGAAGTATTTTTACTCCTACCAGGAAGCATGCTTAATCTGTTTACAAGGCTCATAGCAAATCAGAAACAAAAAATTATAAAGGGCTAAGGGAGATTAGCATAGTAACATAATTAGCACTCCAAGATCTGGTCTCTTGTCTACCTCTGGCTACTTCCTTACTGTCCAGCCATACAGAACATTTTGCAGTTTCCTGACACTACTGTTTCTTGCCAGTTACCTCTCCATGGTACCCAGCATCTATTTTTACCTTGTAATGCATTGATTTACTTTTTGTTTTTTGTAGTATATACTTGAAGGTAGGAGACCGTCTGTCTTTTCCCTTTAGAGCCTGTTACGGAATAGACAGATGTGTGCCTAAGTGAATGAATGAGGCGTTGACATTGTAAAAGGAGACAACCTTAAGAGCATGGTTTGGAGTCTTCAGTGTAGGGACAAGCAAGCCTACAAACCTTAACCCCAGATGACAACTCACTGCCACAACACAGTGGAATGGATGATGTTCATGATGTTAATTAAGTCATTAAAAATCCTACAGGTTTGAATCCCTGCTGAGAATTTGCATTCCAGCTATGCTGAGTCAGAATCTACAGTTTAACAAGACCCCCAGTGATTCTTACGTATAGTAAATTTTGAGAACCACTGCTGTACTAGTGGTTCTTAGAATTGGTCCCTACGCAGCAATATTAGTGTCACCTGGGACCTTGTTAAAAATGTAAATTCCTAGCAGGGGTTCCAACCAGATATGGGTCCTTATAAGGAGATTTACCCACAATCAAGTCAAGTATTAACAACATGCAGTCATTTACTTTGGGGCTTATGATCTTGTCCTTTATTCTTTAGGAAAATTGCTGGGTTTGTTTGAACAGAGCTGAGATCTCCACTGTCAAACTTTTGTTTTTCATACCTATGGTTATTATAGAAGCTGCCACAAGTGTTCTCAAATCTGTCATCTTTCTTTGCATGATTATTTGGAAAGTTAATTAAAAAATAGAATGAGAAAAAATATTAATCTTAGTCCAGGCAGACACTAATCTTTCTGTACTTAAAATATATGATTTTATTTTGGATTTTCTTAACATGATGTCTCTTCTTTAGGATTTCAGAGTTAACACCACCAACAAAAAAAATATCGATAGGTATTACCTGGGAAACAGGAAGCTCTTATGTTCTTGAGCAGTGCTGCTTTGCCTTAAAAAAAAGTTTTTGTAAGAGTGATCCATTGCCAGAGGCAACCCTTGTCACCCTTTGTTTATGTGTTTTAAATTAATTTTTAATTTTCAGTCTCTGCTAACAGAATCATCAGATAACTAGAAAACCCAGACTATCTTTCATAGCCATGATTCTCCACATTGGTGCGGCTAGCCATGAACTATCCTTTTCTTCTCCCTCTTTTTCCCAGATTTCTCCCGGGGCCAATTCAGCACCTCTACCTGGCCATCCTAACAAGGTGATTTGTGAAAGGGTGAGACTTCAGAGCCTGTTCCCTCTCCTCCCAAGTGATCAGAACACTACCGTACAAGAGGATGCTCACTTCAAAGCTTTCTTCCAGGTTCTTATATATTTACCCTTTCCCTACGTAGGGTTGAAGGTCACAGATACATTCTAGGTTGTTTCTAGGAAGGCTTGAAAAAAATTCTTATCTTCTTACTTCTTATTTTCTACTGTATATGGGAATAAGTATTCTTCTTAGAAGACTTCTTTAATATAACTTGTATTTTCAGCCAGCTGTTCAGAAGAATATTTGTCTTCTCTTGAGTTACTGTTTATTATTTGACTACCTGCTGTCCACATTTTTTCATCTTTTGGTCTTAATTATTTTAGTAGGCCAAGTTCTGTAGAATAGCAGAAGATATTATAGAATATGTGAAATTATGTAGGAAAGGAAAAAAGGAAGCATATGATACATTTTTAAAGCAATCAATACTTATTTGCTTAGTACCTGGACTTTGGTAGTAATGTATATTTCAGAGAGAAAACTTGGTTACTTGCCTTCTGGGACTTGATAACTGGGTAAAATGTGATTAAATTTAAAATGAAAACAAGAAATGGTGTGAATGGATTGAAACTGTCATTGAGGCTAGGAATTTTGGATAGAGCCAGCTCATTTTCTGTTTTGTGGGAGTGGCAGGTTGCCTGGAACCAGTTCTGAAAGACGTATGCTGTGACACATTAAGCTGGAGATGTGGAATTTCTGGGGATAGTCGTATAGGTGACTCAGGGCTCTTCTATCTGATATTCCTTGTTGGAATTTATTCCAGGTTCTATGCTTGGTGCTTTGCACGTATTATATCCTTTTGTTTTTAACACTCAAATTCATCATGGGTGGTTTTCTAGATGACGAAATAGGCTCAGGAAAAACTCACTACGATGCCCGATCACATGCATAGTTACTGGCAGAGCAAGACTCAAATCCAACTTTTTTTCTTGTCTATTATACCATGTTGCCTTTAGATATCAATAAGTATTTCTGTAAACACAATGCAATATGTATTAAACCAAACCAAACTCACTGCCGTTGAGTCGATTCCGACTCATAGTGACCCTATAGGACAGACTAGAACACTGCCCGATAGAGTTTCCAAGGAGCTCCTGGCGGATTCGAACTGCCGACCTCTTGGTTAGCAGCCGTAGCACTTAACCACTATGCCACCAGGGTTTCCGCAGAATGTTTTAAGAGACCAGTATAGTTACCTTTATTGAGTGACATTGACTACTGTCTTTTGTACAGCTTTGGTCTACAGTAGTTTGAGGTTTAGAAGATCAATAGCTAAGGAAGAAATTGACATAGTACCTTCACTACTGCCACCACTAAACAGTTACTTGATTCTTTCTATGTGTCCTGGGGTGGCATAAATGGTTTGCACGTGACTGCTAAAAGTTAGTGGTTCAGACCCACGCACTCTGCTTCTGTAAAGATTACAGCCAAGAAAACCCTATGGAGGAGCAGGGTTGCCATGAGTCAGAATCCACTAGATAGCAACGGTGTTTAGGTTTTTTGTCTATGTGTGTTCTCTGTACTTCCTTTGAATCTTCAGGCATTAACTCAACATAATGTTAAGCTCAGAAAGTAGCTGCCAAATGCAAATCAACTTAGATGTTTATTTTGAAAATGAAAGTTTGAGTCAGTTCCAGTTGAGCGTTACAGAAAGGTGAAAGGTATTGTTAAATTTTTATTTATATAAAGCCAAAAACCAAACCCATTGCCGTCAAATTGCTTCCGACTCATGGCGACCCTATAGGACAGAGTAGAACTGCACCATGGGGTTTCCAAGGAGCGCCTGGTGGTTTCAGGCTGCTAACCAAAAAGTCGGCAGTTCGGATCCACCAGCTGCTCCTTGGAAACCTTATGGGGCAGTTCCACTCTGTCCTATAGGGTTGCTATGAGTTGAAATCAACTCAATGGAAATAGGTTAATTTAATTTAAAATCTTACTTTTCTCTGACTTTAGAGCAAGGCCTTCATAGACTTTGCCCCCAGGGTAGACTGCAGGTTTTCCTTACCCAGTTTGTCCCTTTCTACTCACAACCTCTTTAAGATACTGATGATACCTTCAACTAACCCTGATACCAAAATTGGATGTAATTTGTTAGTTGCAGTTACACATCTCATTGCTATAAAACTTGTTATCACATGAAAAGGAGAACCTACCCAGCCATCTCCTGTCCTCACGAAGTTATTCCCTACTGTGTTATGCTTTTTAGCTCTTGACTTTTCCCAGTATTGGCCAGTACCTTCTCTCTCAGCTCTCTACTTTTCCTTTTCTTTGGAATACTCTCTTTAAACAGACTCACCTACCACTTCCACTTTTTTCTTGATGTACCCTCTTTAAAAAAAAAAAAAAAAAATTTTTTTTTTTTTACTTCCCCTTATTTAACTTGTCTTTTTTCTGAGAATATACTTCCCCTGCAACCTTCTCTAAAGAAATTGTCGATTGTTCTACTCCACGCATGGGATTGGGGTGTGTGGCAAGTAAGTGGAGTGGTCATAAAGGGGAAGGAAAGTATTGGTATTCTCCTGGATCCTTACTGTTGTTTCCAACCAGTCCCCTTCCTGTAACAAAAAGCTTACCTTCTTTTTTTTTTTCTTTTTTTGCCATTCAGATCCGTTATTGATCAGTTTAATCAGTGTCTTTATTTATCGATGACTTTTACACTTTGATCTTTTTTTTTTTTAATTTTTATTGTACTTTAAGTGAAAGTTTACAAATCAAGTCAGTTCCCTACAAAAATTTATATGCACCTTGCTATACACTCCTAATCGCTCTCCCCTTAATGAGACAGCATACTCCTTCCCTCCACTCTGCCTCCTCCTGTCTATTCGGCCAGCTTCTCACCCCCTCTGCCGTCTCATCTCCCCTCCAGACGGGAGATACCAACATAGCCTCATGTGTCTGCTTGATCCAAGAAGCTCGTTCTTCATCAGTATCATTTTCCATCCCATAGTCCAGTCCAATACCTGTCTGAAGAGTTGGCTTTGGGAATGGTCCCTGTCTTGGGCTAACAGAAGGTCTGGGGACCATGACCACTGGGGTTCTTCTAGTCTCAGTCTGACCATTAAGTCTGGTCTTTTTACAAGAATTTGGGGTCTGTATCCCACTGCTCTCCTGCTCCCTCAGGAGTTCTCTGTTGTATTCCCCATCAGGGCAGTCATCGGTTATAGCTGGGCACCATCTAGTTCCTCTCGTCTCAGGCTGATGTAGTCTCTGGTTTATGTGGTCCTTTTTGTCTCTCGGGCTCATAATTACCTTGTGTCCTTGGTGTTCTTCATTCTTCTTTGATCCGTGTGGGTTGAGACCAATTGATGCATCTTAGTTGGTCGCTTGCTAGCGTTTAAGACCCCAGATGCCTCTCTCCAAGGTGGGGCGCAGAATGTTTTCCTAATAGATTTTATTATGCCATTTGACTAAGATGTCCCCTGAAACCATGGTCCCCAAACCCCCACCCCTGCTACGCTGGCCTTCTAAGCATTCAGTTTGTTCAGGAAACTTCTTTACTTTTGGTTTAGTCCAGTTGTGTTGACCCCTTCTATATTGCGTGTTGTCTTTCCCTTCACCTAAAATAAAACTTACCTTCTATCTAATTAGTGAAAACCCCTCTCCCTCCCTCCCCCCATAACCATCAAAGAATATTTTCTTGTCTGTTTAAACTATTTCTTGAATTCTTATAATAGTAATCTTACACAATATTTTGTTCTTTTGCAACCAGTTTCATTCAGCATAATGTCTTCCAGATTCCTCCATGTTATGAAATGTTTCATGGATTCGTCATTGTTCTTTATTGATATGTAGTATTCCATTGTATGAATATACTATAATTTATTTATACACTTTGATCTTTTTTATTTGCTTGCTTTATATTGTATTTTGCCTAGTCAAGATTTCTTTTTAGTTGCAAAAAACTATGATTCAAATTTGCATGTTTTCTAAGTTTTAAAATTATGAAATGCCTCATATATGCAAGTTATAAAGGATAAATCAGACACTTGTGTAATAATAAAATCTACCACCCAGCTTAGAAATCAACCACTAGCAATACCTTTGAAGCCCCCCTGTGATCCTCCTATTATACCCACCTGCTTTCCCACACCTGTGCTTCAGGTAAACTGATACGCTGAATTGTGTGTTTAGTAACCTTTTGCTTTTTTTTTTTTTTAATGGTTTTAGCATATATAATATCACTATATTGTTTAATTTTGCTTGTTTCTAAACTTAACATGTAAGTGGTATCATACTTTGGTATATTTTTGTCATCATTTTGAGATTCATCAATTATACTGCTTTTAGTATGCTGTTTTTTGAATATACAGTGGTTTATCCCTTCTCTTTTGATGGACATTTGCATAGTTGACAGTTTAGTACTATTTTGAGCAAATGCTGCCATGACTATTCTTGGATGTGTTTCCTGGTGCACATTTAATTGGCATTTTAATGTTTCTGTAAAAGTAATGGTTTTGTGTATTTATTGCTCTGGGTTTTCTCATTGAAGAGGCAGAATACTTACTTAGTTGTGTTTATGAAGAACCTGTGCATAGATCAAGAGGCAGTCGTTCAAACAGAACAAGGGGATACTGAGTGGTTTAAAGTCAGGAAAAATGTGCATCAGGGTGGTATCCTTTCACCATACTTGTTCAGTCTGTATGCTGAGCAAATAATCCGAGAAGCTGAACTATATGAAGAACAAGATATCAGGATTGGAGGAAGACTCATTAACAACCTGCATTATCCAGGTGACACAACCTTGCTTACTGAAAGTGAAGAGTTGAAGCACTTACTGAGGAAGATCAAAGACTACAGCCTTCAGTATGGATTATACCTCCACATAAAGAAAACAGAAATCCTCACAACCAGACCAATAAGCAACATCATGATAAATGGAGAAATGATTGAGGTTGTCAAGGATTTCATTTTACTTGGATCCGTAATCAACACCCATGGAAGCAGCAGTAAGAAATCAAAAGATGCACTGCCTTGGACAAATCTGCTGCAAAAGAGCTTTTTCAAGTGTTGAAAAGCAAAGATGATCCGAGCCATGGTGTTTTGATGTATTTTGTGTGTGTGTTACTGATAGTTTCTTTGTTGCACTTAATTTTCTGTGCTGACTCTTTTTTTCTTATGTATTTTCTTTTCATCTTTTTCATTGTTGTTAATTTTGTATTTGCTGAGTCTTTAAAATGTTTTTCTTGTTTTTTATTTTGTTGTGTTGGATTGTTAGTTTCTTTTGTGGTTACCTTAATATTTACTTCAGTTTTTCCAAGTTTAAGCCAATCCTTTATTTCTTGATATCGCCTTGACGACTTCTCGATATGAAAGTTCTTTGACTACATTATTTAGTCCCTTTATTTTGTTTTAATGTTGTCATCTTTTACATATTGACATCTCCGTATTTTCAGTGTTTTAGCTTTGATTTAGTTTTGTGACTTCCCTATCTGGGTTGATATTTAGTTCTTCTGTCCTGTGTTCTAGTCTTGTTATCTGGTATTGATTTTCTAACTGAAGGAGTATTTCTTGTAATTTTGGTTTGGTTTTTACAAATTTTCTTAACTTCTGTTTATCTGGAAATGCCCTAATTTCACCGGCATATTTGAGAGACAGTTTTGCTGGATGTATGATTCTTGACTGGCAGTTTTTTTCCTTCAAGGCTTTGTAAATGTCACCCCATTGCCTTCTTGTCTGCATGGTTTCTGCTGAGTAGTTAGAGCTTAGTCTTACTGACTGTCCTTTGTAGATGACTTTTTGTTTAACCCTAGTCACTCTTAAAATTCTTTATCTTTGGTTTTGGCAAGTTTGATTATAATGTGTCTTGGTGACTTTCTTTTGGGATCTACCCCGTGTAGGGTTCAATGAGCTTCTTGGATTGATATCTTCTCATCTTTCACGATATCAGGGACATTTTCTGCCAATAAGTCTTTGACAATTCTCTCTGTATTTTCTGTTATCCCCTCTGTTCTGGTATTCCAGTCGCTTGTAGGTTATTCCTCTTGATAGAGTCCCACATAATTCTTAAGGGTTTCTTCATTTTTAAAAATGCTTCTTTTCTGATTTTTCCTCAAATAAATTGGTGTCAAGTGCTTTAACTTCAGTCTCATTAATTCCAACTTCCATTGCCTCAGTTCTCCTATGACTTCCTGTTGAGTTGTTTTATTGTTAATCTTTTGGATTTCTGTTTGCTGACTCTGTAGATTCTTGCAGCCTGTTAAATTTGTCATTATGCTCTTGTGTAACCTTCTTAAGTTCCTCAGTTGCTTTGTCTGTGTGTTCCTTGGCTTGGTCTGCATTTCACCTGATCTCCTTCCTGATCTCTTGATGAGCTCTGTATATTAATCTTTTGAATTCTACCTCTGGTAGTTCCAACACCTTCTCTTCTTTGGGGAGGTTTTTTGGTTATTTATTTTGGTTGCGTGCTGAAGCTGTGATGGTCTGCCTCTTTACATGATTTGGCATTTGACTGTTGTCTCTGAGCCATTGATAAGTTACTATATTTATGTTTGCTTACTGTGTCCTAGCTTCTTGTTTTGATATGCCCAAATAGACTGGTTGTGTGAGCTACTTTGGTTATTGGTGTATTTGAAACTCTCACATCCTGTCACAATGGTTAGCACTGTTACTAGGTATGTGAAACCAGGAGTCCATTTACTTTTCTTGTGTGAATTCAGCTCAGGTGTCCAGGTTGCTGGTCACCAAGTGTGTGGAAGAGGCTCTCATCTACAGCCCTGAATGGGCAGGGGTACGTAGGGCTGATTGGAGTAGGCACAGGTATCGGGCTGCAGTGTAGGGGGTTATGTGCTGAGCAAGGTAGGGGGCTGACAGCTGCCCCTGAGTGCCTGGGTGGAAGGCATGTCCCTGTGATCTAGAGCATATAGGTGGGTGGGTTTTGAAGCTGGACTTTGGGAACCCAATACTGTTGGCTGTAAGGACTGGGAGGTACCACTTATTCTCTTTTAGGTGGAGTGAGTGGAGCCACCATTCCTCAGGCCCCTGATGTGGGTAGGTGAGGACCTTGCTTAACAGGCAGGGCAATGTCAAATGTCACAAATCTGCCACTCACCCTTAGCTCTTGCAGTTGAAAATAGGCTTCAGGTATATACCCTGTTGTACTGAGCTAATGAGGGCTTATGTTGTTGAAATGGGTCCATCCATATAGGTCTAGGCAGGGGTGAAAGGCATTCACAGTCTGTGGACCCCTTATGCCTATGCCTAGGCAAAGGGGCTGTGCCTGCCCAGAGTTCCTGGCTTAGGGGAGCCTGCAGATTATTTTTTCCTGTTAATTTGTTCCCTCTCCAAAGCCAGAAGAAAGGCTTGGGCTGTGTGACAGGTCCCATTTCCGGCCCAGGGGGCATGGCAGTTGCTGAAGCTGGACTGGAACTGGAGCAGCAGAGTGGGAAGGGGGTGGGTAAATGGGAGAAAGTTACTTCCCAGAGAGGGGAAGGATTTTTTTTTGATCCCACGGGGTAGGTTAGACGCTTATACTTTTGCAGAATCTGCTCCACTTCTCCCTGGTGCTGGAGGCTTGAGCAGACTCTCTGCTGCTCGTTTTCTTCCAGTGTGGAAAACAAATCCTGAACTCCACTATTTGCCTCAGCCTGCGTGCACTGGCCAATACGGCCTGCAGGGTGCCAGCCAGGTCAGGCCTGGCAAATCATTGCTGCTTCTGAACTGTCTCTCCCGCCCCTTGCCGCTCAGTCTGACTCAACTTTGTCTTTGATGTTCGGGGCTCCTAGATTGTTGTATATAATCAATTCACTTGTTTTTTTGGGTCTTTGCTGTAAGAGGATCACAGGAAGTGTCTGACTACTCAGCCATCTTGGCCCCACCTCAGCCATGGTGTTTTGAATAGCGTCAGTGACTAAGGAAGACCAAAGAAGAATTGACCCTTTGAATCGTAGTGTTGGTGAAGAATATTGAATATACCACGGGCTACCAGAAGAACGATGAAATCCGTCTTGGAAGAAGTACAACCAGAGTGCTCCTTGAAGCAAAAATGGCGAGACTACGTCTCACGTACTTCGGACTTATTTTCAGGAGGGATCATATGTCATGCTTTGGTAAAGCAGAGGATCAGCAAAAAAGGATGACTCTCAAAGAGATGAATTGACACAGTGGCTGCAACGGTGGACTCAAGCATAACAACAATTGTGAGGATGGCACAGGACCAGGCAGTGTTTCGTTCTGTTATACATGGGGTCATTATGAGTCAGAACCAACTCGACAGCACCTAACAACAACAACAAAAGTATATTTGCATCTCTCTGAAAATAAACTCATATTTAAAATTGTAATCAAATTGCCTTCTACAATTTTTAAAATTAAAAAAAGAAAAACAAACGAATTAATGTCTCATTAACATACAGTAAAATTTACGCTTCTAGTGTACGTGTCTGTATCAATAAATACAAACAGATGTGGGACTACCATCACAATCAAGATACAGAACAGTTTTATCATCCTACAGAATTCCCTCATGTTTTTAATATTTTTGTGTCTTTCAGTTTTTAAATTAGCAGTAACCTTACTATCAGTTAATTCACTGCAGTTAAAGATACTATGATGTCATAAAGTAGTCAAGTACATTGTGGGGAACTTGAATTTTATGTCTGGTACAGCCCTTGAGTTCAGGGGTTGTGTGTGTATTTTATCTTAATTACACCCATGTGATAACTTTATTTGATAAACTGCCAAATTTATTTGGGCGATTGTAATGAAGATTTATATGCATCAAGAACTATGCTTATTTTCTGAAAGACAAGCCTATTGTAAATAACTTATACTTCAGCAAATTTTTGCACTTAATAAAATTCTAGTTAAAATGGCAGTTTTTTCTTTTTAGAATTATGTAGATATCCTTAAATTCATAGGAAGATTATTTTTAAAAAAGGGAGAAGTTTTTTTTAATTGTTATGAGGGGAGATATTCCATAGTAGATACTAAGTCATATTATAAAGAAATGAATAGCCCTTTCTCAGTGACCTTAATGTTGGTAAATCCATTGTGCATCTTCAGCGCTCATCTTACATGATCCCTCAGTTGAAATTTTTTTTTTTATAATTTTTATTGTGCTTTAAGTGAAAGTTTACAAATAAAGTCAGTCTCACACAAAAACCCATGTACACCTTGCTACACACTCCCAATTATTCTCCCCCTGATGAGACAGCCCACTCTCTCCCTCCACTCTCTCTTTTCGTGTCCGTTTCGCCAGCTTCTAAACCCCTCCACCCTCTCAACTCCCCTCCAGGCAGGAGACGCCAACATAGTCTCAAGTGTCCACCTGATACAAGAAGCTCACTCCTCACCAGCATCCCTCTCCAACCCATGGTCCAGTCCAATCCACGTCTGAAGAGTTGGCTTCGGGAATGGTTCCTGTCCCGGGCCAACAGAAGGTCTGGGAGCCATGACCACTGGGGTCCTTCCAGTCTCAGACCATTAAGTCTGGTCTTATGAGAATTTGGGGTCTGCATCCCACTGTTCTTCTGCTTCCTCAGGGGTTCTCTGTTGTGTTGCCTGTCAGGGCAGTCATCGGTTGTAGCCAGGCACCATCTAGTTCTTCTGGTCTCAGGCTGATATAGTCTCTGGTTTATGTGGCCCTTTCTGTCTCTTGGGCTCGTAATTACCTTGTGTCCTTGGTGTTCTTCATTCTCCTTTGATCCAGGTGGGTTGAGACCAATTAATGCATATTAGATGGCTGCTTGCTAACGTTTAAGACCCTAGACGCCACTGTCCAAAGTGGGATGCAGAATGTTTTCTTAATAAATTTTATTATGCCGGTTGACCTAGATGTCCCCTGAAACCATGGTCCCAAAACCCCTGCCCCTGCTACGCTGGCCTTTGAAGCATTCAGTTTATTCAGGAAACTTCTTTGCTTTTGGTTTAGTCCAGTTGTGCTGACCTCGCCTGTATTGTGTGTCGTCTTTCCTGTCGCCTAAGTACTTCTTATCTACTATTTGATTAGTGAATACCCCTCTCCCACCCTCCCTCCCTTCCCCCCTCGTAACCATCAAAGAATTTTTTCTTCTCTGTTTAAGCTATTTTTTGAGTGCTTATAATAGTGGTCTTATACAACATTTGTCCTTTTGCAGCTGACTAATTTCACTCAGCATAATGCCTTCCAGGTTCCTCCATGTTATGAAATGTTTCACAGATTCGTCACTGTTCTTTATCGACGCATAGTATTTCATTGTGTGAATATACCATAATTTATCCATTCATCTGTTGAGGGGCACCTTGGTTGCTTCCATCTTTTTGCTTTTGTAAACAGTGCTGCAGTAAACATGGGTGTGCATATATCTGTTCGTGTAAAGGGTCTTATTTCTCTAGGATATATTCCGAAGAGTGGGATTGCTGGATCGTGTGGTAGTTCTATTTCTAGCTTTTGAAGGAAGCTCCAAATCGATTTCCAAAGTGATTGTACCATTTTACATTCCCACCAGCAGTGTAGAAGTGTTCTAATCTCTCCACATCCTCTCCAACATTTATTATTTTGTGTTTTTTGGATTAATGCCAGCCTTGTTGGAGTGAGATGAAATCTCATTGTAGTTTTGATCTGCGTTTCTCTAATAGCGAATGATCGTGAACATTTCCTCATATATCTGTTAGCTACTTGAATGTCTTCTTTAATGAACTGTCTATTCATATCTTTTGCCCATTTTTTTCTAATAATTGTTTACATTTATTTTAGTTATACTAAAACTGTTACAGAAATGCATCAAAAAATTGTTTAAATTTTAATTCGTATGGGTGAAAATGTACATTAAACTGTCTATTACATGTCATCATCAAGTTTTTAGTAGTGTGTAATACTTTAGTTTAAAGTCAGATTTATTTATTTATTTTTTTAATTAACTTTTATTGAGGTTCAAGTGAACGTTTACAAATCAAGTCAGACTGTCACATATAAGTTTATATACACCTTACTCCGTACCCCCACTTGCTCTCCCCCTAATGAGTCAGCCCTTCCAGTCTCTCCTTTCGTGACAATTATGCCAGCTTCCAACTCTCTGTATCCTCCCATCCCCCCTCCAGACAGGAGATGCCAACACAGTCTCAAGTGTCCACCTGATATAATTAGCTCACTCTTTATCAGCATCTCTCTCCTACCCACTGTCCAGTCCCTTTCATGTCTGACGAGTACCATGACCGCCGGGATTCCTCTAGTCTCAGTCAGACCACTAAGTCTGGTCTTTTTATGAGAATTTGGGGTCCGCATCCCATTGATCTCCTGCTCCCTCAGGGGTTCTCTGTTGTGCTCCCTGTCAGGGCAGTCATCGGTTGTGGCCGGGCACCAACTAGTTCTTCTGGTCTCAGGATGATGTCGGTCTCTGGTTCATGTGGCCCTTTCTGTCTCTTCAGCTCTTAGTTATCGTGTGACCTTGGTGTTCTTCATTCTCCTTTGCTCCAGGTGGGTTGAGACCAATTGATGCATCTTAGATGGCTGCTTGTTAGCATTTAAGACCCCAGATGCCACGTTTCAAAGTGGGATGCAGAATGTTTTCATAATAGAATTATTTTGCCATTTGACTTTGAAGTCCCCTTAAACCATGGTCCCCAAACCTCCGCCCTTGCTCCACTGACCTTTGAAGCATTCAGTTTATCCTGGAAACTTATTTGCTTTTGGTCCAGTCCAGTTGAGCTGACCTTCCATGTATTGAGTGTTGTCCTTCCCTTCACCTAAAGCAGTTCTTATCTACTAATTAATCAGGAAAAAAACCTCTCCCACCCTCCCTCCCTCCCCTCCCTCATAACTACAAAAGTATGTGTTCTTCTCAGTTTATACTATTTATTAAGATCTTATAATAGTGGTCTTATACAATATTTGTCCTTTTGCCTCTGACTAATTTCGCTCAGCATAATGCCTTCCAGGTTCCTCCATGTTATGAAATGTTTCACAGATTCGTCACTGTTCTTTATCGATGCGGAGTATTCCATTGTGTGAATATACCACAATTTATTTAACCATTCATCCGTTGATGGACACCTTGGTTGCTTCCAGCTTTTTGCTATTGTAAACAGAGCTGCAATAAACAGGGGTGTGCATATATCTGTTTGTGTGAAGGCTCTTATTTCTCTGGGGTATATTCCGAGGAGTGGGATTTCTGGGTTGTATGGTAGTTCTATTTCTAGCTGTTTAAGATAACGCCAGATAGATTTCCAAAGTGGTTGTACCATTTTACATTCCCACCAGCAGTGTATAAGAGTTCCAATCTCTCCGCAGCCTCTCCAACATTTATTATTTTGTGTTTTTTGGATTAATGCCAGCCTCGTTGGAGTGAGATGGAATCTCATCGTAGTTTTAATTTGCATTTGTCTGATGGCTAATGATCGAGAGCATTTTCTCATGTATCTGTTAGCTGCCTGAATATCTTCTTCAGTGAGGTGTGTGTTCATATCCTTTGCCCACTTCTTGATTGGGTTGTTTGTCTTTTTGTGGTTGAGTTTTGACAGAATCATATAGATTTTAGAGATCAGGCGCTGGTCGGAGATGTCATAGCTGAAAATTCTTTCCCAGTCTGTAGGTGGTCTTTTTACTCTTTTGGTGAAGTCTTTAGATGAGCATAGGTGTTTGGTTTTTAGGAGCTCCCCGTTATCTGGTTTCTCTTCGTCATTTTTGGTAATGTTTTGTATTCTGTTTATGCCTTGTGTTAGGGCTCCTAAGGTTGTTCCTGTTTTTTCTTCCATGATCTTTATCGTTTTAGTCTTTATGTTTAGGTCTTTGATCCACTTGGAGTTAGTTTTTGTGCATGGTGTGAGGTATGGGTCCTGTTTCATTTTTTTCTTTTGGCCATTTTTTCATTGGGTTATTTGTCTTTTTGCAGTTGAGTTTCTGCAGTATCATGTAGGTTTGAGAGATCAGGTGCTGATTAGAAATGTCATAGCTAAAAACTTTTTCGCACTCTGTAGGCAGTCTTTTTACTCCTTTGGTGAAGTCTCTGGATGAGCATAGGTGTTTGATTTTTAGGAGCTCCAAGTTATCTAGTTTTTCTTCTACATTCTTTATAATGTTTTGTATACTGTTTATGCCATATATTAGGGCTCCTAACGTTGTCCCTATTTTTTCTTGCGTCATCTTTTATCGTTTTAGTTTTTATATTTAGGTCTTTGATCCATTTTGAGCTCGTTTTTGTACATGGAGTGAGGTATGTGTCTTGTTTCATTTTTTTGCAGATGGATATCCAGTATGCCAGCACCGTGTGTTGAAAAGACTGTCTTTTCTCCATTTAACTGTTTTGGGGCCCTTGTCAAAAATCAGCTGCTCATATGTGGATGGATTTATGTCTGGATTCTCAATTCTGTTCCATTGGTCCATGTATCTGTTGTTGTACCAGTACCGGGCTCTTTTGACTACTGTGGCAGTATAATAGTTTCTAAAATCAGATAAAGTAAGGCCTCCCACTTTATTCTTCTTTTTCAGTAATGCCTTATTTATCCGGGCCTCTTTCCCTTCCATATGAAGTTGGTGATTTGTTTCTCCATCTCATTAAAGAATGTCGTTGGGATAGATCACTTTTGGTAGAATAGACATTTTTATAATGTTGAGTCTTCCCGTCCATGATCAAGGTACGTTCTTCCACTTATGTAAGTCTCTTTTGGTTTCTTGCAGAAGTGTACTGTAGTTTTCTTTGTGTAAGTCTTTTACATCCCTGGTAAGATTTATTCCTAAGTATTTTATCTTCTTGGGGGCTACTATAAATGGCATTGATTTGGTGATTTCCTCTTGCATGTTCTTTTTGTTGCTATAAAGGAATCCAACTGATTTGTGTATGTTCATCTTGTGTCCCGATACTCTGCTGAACTCTTCTATTAGTTTCAGTAGTTTTCTGGAGGATTCCTTAGGGTTTTCTGTGACTAAGATCATGTCATCTGCAAATAGAGATACTTTGACTTCTTCCTTGCCAATCTGGATGCCCCTTATTTCTTTATCTAGCCTAATTTCTCTGGTTAGGACTTTCAGCACAATGTGGAATAAGAGTGGTGATAAAGGGCATCCTTGTCTGGTTCCTGATCTCAATGGGAATGTTTTCAGGCTCTCTCCATTTAGGGTGATGTTGGCTGTTGGCTTTGTATAAATACCCTTTATTAAGTTGATTAATTTCCCTTCTATTCCTATTTTGCTGAGAGTTTTTGTCATGAATGTGTGTTGAACTTTGTCAAATGCCTTTTCTGCATGAATTGATAAAATCATGTGATTCTTGTCTTTTGTTTTATTTATGTGGTGGACTACATTAATTGTTTTTCTAACATTGAACCATCCCTGCATATCTTGGTATGACTCCCACTTGATCATGGTGAATTATTTTTTTGATATGTTGTTGAATTCTATTGGCTAGAATTGTGTTGAGGATTTTTGCCTCTACATTCATGAGGGATATAGGTCTATAGTTTTCTTTTCTTGTGGTGTCTTTACCTGGTTTTGGTATCAGGGATATGGTGGCTTCATACAATGAGTTTGGTAGTATTCCATCTTTTTCAATGCTCTGAAATACCTTTAGTAGTAGTGGTGTTAACTCTTCTCTGAATGTTTGGTAGAACTCTGCAGTGAAGCCCTGGGGACGAGGGCTTTTTTTTTGTTGGGAGTTTCTTGATTACCTTTTCAACCTCTTCTTTTGTTATTGGTCTATTTGGTTGTTCTACCTCTGTTTGTGTTAGTTTAGGTAGATAGCGTGTTTCTAGGAATTCATCCATTTCTTCTAGGTTCTCAAATTTGAGTGTAGTTTTTCATAGTAATCTGATACGATTCGTTTACTTTCAGTTGGGTCTGTTGTAATATCGCCCCTCTCATTTATTATTTGTGTTATTTGCTTCCTCTCCTGTTTTTCTTTTGTCATTTTGGACAGTGGCTTATTAATTTTGTTGATTTTTTTTTTTTTTTTCAAAAAACCAGCTTTTGGTCTTGTTAATTCTTTCAATTGTTTTTCTGCTTTCTATTTTATTTAGTTCTGCTCTAATTTTTATTACTTGTTTTCTTCTGGTGCCCGTGCATTTCTTCTGTTGCTCCCTTTCTGTTTGTTCTAGTTGCAGGGATAATTCTTTGATTTTGGCCCTTTCTTGTTTTTGGATGTGTGCATTTATTGATATAAATGTGCCTCTGAGCACCGCTTTTGCTGTGTCCCAAAGGTTCTGATAGGAAGTGTTTTCATTCTCATTGGATTCTCTGAATTTCTTCATTCCTTCGTTAATGTCTTCTATAATCCAGTCTTTTTTGAGCAGGGTATTGTTCAGTTTCCAAGAGTTTGATTTCTTTTCTTGTTATTGATTTCTACTTTTATGGCCTTATGGTCAGAGAACATGCTTTGTAATATTTCAGTGTTTTGGATTTTGCTGAGGCTTGCTTTATGACCTAATATGCGGTCTATTCTAGAGAATGTTCCATGTGCACTAAAAAAAGTGTAGTTGGTTGCTGTTGGGTGGAGTGTTCTGTATATGTCTACGAGGTCAAGTTGGTTGATTGTGGCACTTAGGTCTTCCGTGTCTTTATTGAGCTTCTTTCTGGATGTCCTGTCCTTCATTGAAAGTGGTGTGTTGAAGTCTCCTACTATTATTGTGGAGCTGTCTATCTCACTTTTCAGTGCTGATAGAGTTTGTTTCATGTATCTTGCAGCCCTGTCATTGGTGCGTAAGTATTTAATATGGTTATATCTTCTTAGCGTATTGTCCCTTTAATTATCCTATAGTGTCCTTCCTTATCCTTTCTGATGGATTTAACTTTAAAGTCTATTTTGTCAGAAATTAATATTGCCACTGCTGCTCTTTTTTGATTGTTTGCTTGATATATTTTTTTTCATCCTTTGAGTTTTAGTTTGTGTCTCTATGTCTAAGGTGTGTCTCTCATAGGCAGCATATAGATGGATCTTGTTTCTTAATCCATTCTGCCACTCTCTGTCTCTTTATTGATGCATTTAGTCCATTTACATTCAGTGTGATTATAGACAGGTATGAATTTAGTGGTATCATTTTAATGTCTTTTTTTCTGTGTTTACAGTTTCTTTTTCCCACATGATTTTGTGTGCTGAGTAGATTTTCTTTATATATTGTCCTTTCCTCATATATGTTGTTGATTTTGTTTCTGCTGAATCTCTATTTTTCTCTTGTATTTTATTTTGATGAGTAGGATTGTTTGTCTCCATATTATTTACCCCTATTTTTCTAAATTTAAAGCTAACTTTTATTTCTTTGTATCGCTGTATCTTCTTCTCCATATGGAAGGTGTATGATTACACTCTTAGTCCCTCTTTATTATTTTAATGTTGTATTTTATATAATAACATCGCCATTACCCTGTGTTGTGCTTTTTTTTTTTTTTTTTTTTAATCTTGCTTTGTTTTTTGGATTTCCCTGTCTGGTTTGACTTCTGGTTGCTCTGCCCAGTGTTCTAGTCTTGGGCTGATACCTGATATTATTGATTTTCTAACCAAAGAACTCCCTTTAGCATTTCTTATAGTTTTGGTTTGGTTTTTACGATTGCCCTCAACTTATGTTTATCTGGAAATGTCTTAATTTCACCTTCATATTTAAGAGACAGTTTTGATGGATATATGATCCTTGGCAGGCAATTTTTTTCCTTCATGTTTTTAAATATATCATCCCATTGTCTTCTTGCCTGCATGGTTTCTGCCGAGTAGTCTGAGCTTATTCTTATTGGCTCTCCCTTGTAGGTGACTTTTCTTTTATCCCTCTCTGCTCTTACAATTGCCTCCTTATCTTTGGTTTTGGCACATTGGGTTATAATATGTCTTGGTGACTTTCTTTTAAGATCTGCCTTATGTGGAGTTCAATGAGCATCATGGATAGGTATCTTCTCTTCTTTGACAATATCATGGAAGTTTTCTGCCAACAAATCCTCAGCAATTTTCTCTGTATTTTCTGTTATCCCTCCCTGTTCCGGCACTCCAGTCACTCGTAGGTCATTTCTCTTGGTAGAGTCCCACATGATTCTTAAGGTTTCTTCATTTTTTTTTAATTCTTTTATCTGATTTTTCTTCAAATGTATTAGTGCCAAGTGATTTACCTTCGAGTTCAGAAATTCTAGCTTCTACTTGCTCAATTCTGCTCCTCTGACTTTGTATTGAGTTATCTACTTCTGTAATTTTATTGTTCATCTTCTGAATTTCTGAATGCTGTCTGTCTCTGGATTTTTTCCAGCTTATTAAACTTTTCATTGTGTTCCTGAATATTGTAAGTTCTTCCGTTGCTTTATCTGTGTGTTCCTTGGCTTGTTCTGCATATGGCCTGATTTCCTTCCTGATGTCTTGAAGGGTTCTGTATATTAAACTTTTGTATTCTGCATCTGGTAATTCCAGGAATGCACATGAAAGTGCATCTAGAAGATCCCTGGATTCTTTGTTTTGAGAGCCTGTTGAGGTGATCATGGCCTGTTTCTTTATGTGACTTGATATTGACTGTTGTCTCTGAGCCATCTATAAGTTATTGTATTAGTTTATGCTTGCTTACTGTGTCATATCTGCTTGCTTTATTTTGTTTTGGTATACCCCTGTGGGTTGCTTGAGTGAGCTAGCTTGATTATTTTTGCCTTTTGAGTTCTGGTGTCCTGTCCCCAGCTGGCTAGAGCTGTTATCAGGTGTATCTGTCTAGGAGTCCATTCAGTTTGCTTGTATAAATTCAACTCAGGTTTCCAGGTAGCTGATATCCAGTGTGTGGTATAGGCTCTTTCCTACAGTCTTAGAGGGGCGGGGTGATTGGCGTATATACTGGTATCTGATTGTATCGGGGTCACGCTCTGAACAAGGCAGGGGTCTGAGAACCGACCCCCAAGTGTCTCTGAGGAAAACGTGTCTCTGTTCCCTAGAGCATGCTGGTGGGTGGGTTCTGCAGAGGGACCATGGGCACCCAAAGTTTTTGGTTGTAAGGACTGGGAGGTACCAGTAATCTTTGCACCCCTGTCACGGGTGGCTGGGTGACCTGAGTGGAGCTACCAGTCCTTAGGTCCCTGATGTGGGTAGGTGAGGACCTTGTTTAATAGGCAAAGCAATGTCAAACACCCACCTCTCCACAGCACAGCTGAAATGGTTGGAGTTTGCCAACAAGGGCCTATTCTCCTGAAATAGGCCCACACAGGTGCATGCAGAAGGGAAAGGTGCTCAAGGTCCTTGGACGGTTTATTCCTGCACAGGAGCCACTTCTGTCCTGAGCTCCCCAGATTAATGGAGGCAGCAAATTATCTTTTACCCCCAGTTGCAAATTTTTCCCTTCCCCAAGTCCAGGAGAATGGCTCTAGGTGCTCACCAGGGTCTATCTCAGGCCCAGGGATTCAGCCACTGAAGCCGGCTTGGGCGGGGAGGGCACGGTAACATATACACAGGTACTTAGCTTTTGCCGAGGGTATCGTTCTCCTCAGATTCAAGAGGTGTGAGTGGGCTGTGTGGCTGGCTGCTTCTCCCTGAGGAAACTGCGGCAGAACGCTAGTACCAGCCAGCAGCCGCTGCCACTGCTGCTCCAGGAATGGTGCCTGAGGGCTCCCCACGATTCAGGTCTGGTAACTCCTCTCCACTTCTGAATGGCCTTCTTCCTCCCCCTGCCCCTAAGTTCATTGTCTAAGCTTGGTTTGATGCTCAGGGCTCCCAGCTTGTCACAGATATACTCGTTTCACTTGTTTTTTTGGGTCTTTGTTGTAAAGAGGGCTTGACGGAAGCGTCTGTCTTCTGCCATCTTGGCTCCGCCTCCCTGAATTGAATTCTTCACACTCCTTCCATTGGCTTCCACCACAGTATAGTCCCCTTGTTGTCCTCTTTCTACTGACTTTGCACTGTCATAATCAACTATCTTGGCATTCGTTAGGGTCCATTATTGGGCCTTCTTTTCACTGTATAAACTCTTCTGGCCATTTTTTCTGTGCCTCCAACTTCAGTAACTTACCATCTACGTATATACCAAAAACCAAACAAAACCCTTTGCCATTTAGTTGATTCTGACTCATAGCGACCCTGTAGGACAGAGTAGAACTGTCCCTTAGGATTTCCAAGGAGTGGCTGGTGGATTCGAACTGCTGACCTTTTGGTTAGCAGCCAAGCTCCTGACCACTACGCCACCTGGGCTCCACGTATATACCAAAGACTCCTAAGTTTACATTCCTAACCTCCAGCCTTCAGCTTTCTACAAAACAACTGCTGCATGTGAGCCTCTCAAAGATATCCCTTGATTTCACGTTTTGAATATATTTTTTGTTTTCACTGCCAGTGCTTCAAATTTTCTATTGTAATCATTGATCCATGTTTCCAGCTTAAAGTTATAGTTACAAGTAAATGATGTACTTTGGTGGAACTAAATTCAGTGTTTGAAGGGAAAAAAAAAGATCTGTCTTGGCAGTTATTCTTAATACTAATAAGTTGCTTTATGTTTAGAATGTTTTAGTTTCATAAGTGATCAGATTCTGGACATATTTTCAAGTTAAGCTGATGAAACTTGTTGATAGGTTGAAAGTGCAGTGAGGTGGAAACTTGAGTCACTTGAGTTTTGAACATGATCTCAAATGAGCAATTAGATATGAGTCAGGTGTTCAGCAAAGTAGTCTGGGCTGGAAAGGGGATTGGATGAAATAACCTGGTAAATCAGTTTAAAGAATACTCTGTAGATGAATGCTGGGGTGTTCCAACATCTAGGAGATGAGAAACCAGCAAAGGCAACTGAGAAGAAGTAGCCAGTAATAATAAGGAAAATGAGGAGAGGGTGGTGTCCCTGGAATGTAGTGAAGAAAAAGTTTCAAGGAGATGGAGTAAGCTTGCATGTGTGTGTAGTGGAATTTAGTGTTTGGGGTGCCTATTAAACTTCTAGTCCCTGGGTGGCATAAACCAGGGGTGGATTACCTGATAAGCAAGGTAAACATGGGCTTACTTGTGCTTGCTTAGTTAAGTAGTAAACAGCTTAGTAAGTAAGCATGAGTAAGTAAGATTAGTACGTAAGCACGATAAGCTTGTGCTTACCTTCCTTTTTGGGTTTACCTTCCTTTTTACCTTCCCTTGTCAGGGAAACGCTGGTGGTATAGTGGTTAAGTGCTACGGCTGCCAACCAACAGGTCGGCAGTTCAAATCTGCCAGGCGCTCCTTAGAAACTCTATGGGGCAGTTCTACGCTGTCCTGTAGGGTCGCTGTGAGTCAGAATCGGCTCGATAGCAGTGGGTTTGGTTTTGGTTTTGGCCCTTGTCAGGGATCGTAAATTTGAAAAGTGGCTTTGATTCTGTCAGAATGTGCTGTAGGCTTAGGAGAGAGATAGTTGCCAGCTATACCTAGAAGCACATTCTTTGATGTGGTGGAAAAAAACGTGAAATTGTTCACTACAGATGATCTGGTAAGCAAGGAAAGCACTGTGTTTATCTTGTTTATTGGATAATCCGCCCCTGGTACAAACAGTCAGTGCCTTTGGCTCCTAGCCAAAGGTTGGAGGTTCAAGTCCACACAGAGGTGCTTCAGAAGAAAGGCCTACTTCGAAAAAATCAGCCATCGAAAACCCTGTGGAGCACATTTTGACTCTGACACATGGGTTTGCCATGAGTCAGAGTCGACTTAACTGTTTTTTTCGTTAGACATCCAACTGGAGAGGTCAGGTAATTCAGCATGTAAGCCTGGAGGTCAAGGGTGATTCCTGGCTGGAGATAGAAGTTGGGAAGTCGTTGTCAGCATCTGGTACTTTGAAAAGTCAGCCCAGTAGCACAGAATCAACAAGGAGAGGAGGGATAGAACTTTTTCCCCTGAGAATTCAAAATATAATTTAAAAATTTTTTATTACTGTAGGTTCAGTCTTAGGGACTGTTCCTAACAGAGTCCGTTATGGCCTAGTGTTTTGTTTCTCAAAGTCTGGTCCTAGAGCAGCAGCATCTGATTTTTACCTTCTGATCTTCTTTCATATTTCTTACGACAAAAGAGCCACGTGCTTACATTTTCTAAGACCTTCCAAGTTTATAATTATACAGTTTTTTAGATATTTTACTGTGTTTTTGGTGAAAGTTTACATAGCAAATTAGGTTCCCATTTAACAATGTATATACATATTTTTCAGTGATGTTGGTTACATTTTCCACATTGTCAACATTCTCATTTCTGTTCGAATTATTCCATTTACATTAATCTTTGCGCCCCCCCCCCCCCCGCCCATCTTCTCATCTTTGCATTAGGGTAAATGTTATCCATTTGTCTCATGTAAATGTGTTTGTTTGTTTTTTTAAGGAGCACAGTGCTGTACTCATGGATGATATTCTTTATTTTATGAGCCAATCTGTTATTTAGCTGAAAGGTGACCTCAAGGAGTGGTTTTAGTTCAGCGTTTAAAGAATATCTCAGGGCGATAGCCTCAGGGGTTCCTCTAGTCTCTATCAATCCAGTCAGTCTTGTCATTTTTAAGAATTTGGGTTTTTTTCTACACTTTTCTCCCATTCTCTTTGGGACCATTTATTGGAGTCTTGGTGGTGCAGTGGTTAAGAGCTATGGCTGCTAACCAAAAGGTCGGTAGTTTGAATCTACCAGCCACTCCTTGGAAGCCCTGTGGGGCAGTTCTCCTCTGTCCTGTAGGGTCGCTGTGAGTTGGAATCAACTTCATGGCAATGGGATTGGTTTTTGGTATTGTGTCCCTGGTCAAAACAATCGGTAGTGGTAGCTGGGCACCACGTAGTTCTTCTGATCCCAGAATAGATGAGGCTGTGGTTTGCATAGGCAGTCCTGTAGAGTAGTTTCTTCTCTGAGTCTTTGGTTTCCTTCTTTCTCTTTTGCTTCAGATGAGCAGAGACCAATAGTTGTATATTAGGTGGCTGGCTGCTCTGTCATACATTTCTGACAAGAAGCCCTCTGACTTCTTGTCCATGTCTATAGCCTTAAATCCAAGTTTTATTCTGTTTCTGAATATGGCCTAAATTGTGAGCTCCTCAAGTATAGCATCTATCAGTTTACCCTTTTCCACAGTAAATGTAAATAGAAACTTTATATCTTTCACTTTTATCATACTTGCATTCTTGAGTTCTTCAAAAATTCCAGTTTCTTTACCATGCCTCACCACTTACTAGTCCTTGATAGTTGGAATCAACTCAACAGCATCAGGTTTGGTTTTTTTTTTTTCACTCTGCTTGTATCCATGGCCATTTACTTGATCACTCACACTATCTTCAGCTCCCTTACTATGTTTTTATTGTTAGCTGCTGTTGAGTCAGCCCCTGACTTGTGGTGACCCCATGCACAATCGAATGAAATGATGCTTGGTCCTACGCCATCCCATGGTTAGTTGCTGATCGAACCATTGTGATTCATAGGGTTTTTATTGGCTGATTTTGGAGGTAGATCGCCAAGCCTTATCTTCCTAGTCTGTCTTAGTCTGTGAGCTCCACTGAGACCTGTTCAGGCTCATAGCAACATATAAGCCATCGCTGACAGACAGGTAGTGGCAACACATGAGGTGCATTGGTCACGAATCAAGCTCGAGTTTCCCACATGGAAGGCAAAAATTTTACCATGGAACCATCAGTACCTTCCCCACACTTACACCTGTCCAATAAACTTTCAGTCTGAATCAGCACAGTTCCCTCCTCCATCCCAAAACCTGGGGGACTGAGCTCAGATGGAGAAGTGGAGGGAAAAATGGTTTCCATTCTCAGAGGAGGCCATGTGGCTGAGTGATTAAGGCTTAGGACTCAGATGCTTCTGTTCTAACCTGGGCTCTGCACTTTACTAGTTGTGTGACCCTGGGCCATGTTAACCTCTTTAAGACTCAGTTTTTCAAACTTACTTTTTCATCTTTCGTGCAGGTGTGAGGATTAAATAAGTTATTGCCTGTCAGGCACCTAACCAGCCAGAGAAAGCAGTCTTTAAATATTAGCTGCTCTAATCATTTGGGTTTCAGTGTAGTTTTGCCTTGTTCTTAGTTTTGTCCTTTTCTAGTTAGCAGCAGTTCCAAAAGTGCCTCCTTGTAGAAGCCATACCTTAAAGTGATAACAGTTACATATTTTTAAAATTATATTTATAATGTATCTTCATATATGCAGTCTTATAAACAGGAGTTCATTGGAATCATCAGTGAGGTATCTCTTGTTTTTTATGAACTTACTTTCAAATTTGTTGGCATTGAGTTCTTTGCTAGTAGAGTGAAAATACCATTTAGTCCCTGGTATTTTTTTTTTATTATTATTTAAATGGCAGGAATTTATATTGTAGAGAGAAAGACCATAAAGTATACTTTGTAGGTAGTTTGTAAATAGGCTATAACAGCAAAATTTCCAAACTTGACAACCACTATATATGAAATTGTATATTTTTACTTCACCTTGTTACAATTGAATTATAGTAGCAGAATGGAAGTCTGCCACTGTGAAGGAGAATATGAGTTTTAAGTGTTTTTAATGTTTGTAAATACTATCTTTTCCCCAACCTAAGTGCAAAGCTGCACAGACTCTGCTTCTCTACTATGTTTGGGAGGACCATCACAGCATAATTGTTTATATCTAAATTAAGGTCATTATAGCCTTCTTGCTAGTTGAGTGGGTTGACTGCTAGCTCCATAGTACATTAATTGACACATGCCATTTCTGAACAAGGCCAGTTAGTTATAATGTACACAGAGTAATAAAATAATTTGTATTAGAGATGTTATAAGACTTTTTACAAAATTTACTGAGATTGCCATACCATTTAGAATACCATACACCTTCCAGAAATTTTGTATTTGCCTTGCTTTTCAGACCTGTATAGATACTCAACTTAATTGTGGAACTTGCACACAGTTACAGGATTAGGAAAAATGAAGACATGGCTAACCTTTCTCTGCTGTGGAAGGAGAAAAAGATACATGATGACAGTTCTTTGTACATAGTCATTCTAGCTTTCCATTTGTCTTTTGAGGACATTGAGAGAGTTCAAAGGATTTTGACTATGATTATACAGGCTCCCATTGTTCTAAAACTTCTAATTTATCAGCCTAGATTGCTGTCCATACAATTGTGAATTCCAGATACGGATTGTTGTGAAAGTTGTGATAGTCTAAAACTTTTAAGTAAGCCGTACTACATTTTATGCTTTATTTGCTGAACTTAACAGATTATAGTCTAATGAAATAAATGTCAAAAAGTTCAATATGTAGATTGAGTATAACTATTAATAGGTGACTCAAGTAAAATATGACTGAACATCTTATTTGGGAATATGAACTCCACCCCCACCTTACTTTACTAATTAAAGAAAGTTACCAGATTCCCTGTCCTCTGCTGCTTCCTTACATTAAAGCACAAATGCTGTACGTGGTTATTTTTTAAACTACTTTTTAAAAATAAACTTTTATTTTGGAATAATCTTAGATTTACAGAAAAAGTTAATGCTACAGAGAATTTCTGTACGCATTACTCAGTTTCCCCTAATGTTAACATCTTACCTAACTGTGGTAAAAAAAAAAAAACAAAAACAACTGTGGTACATGTGTTAAAACCCAGAAACCAACACTGATACGTTTACAATTAACTAAACTCTTAGACACCTGGTTTTCCACTAATATCCAATGCCAGAAACCATGTTGAACACAGTTAACTAATTTTTAATAATTCCCTGTCTTCAAATAGCCACTGTGGTTTCCTATTAGATTGAGTAAAAAAGCATGACTAGTTAGGATAAAAAAAAAAAAAAAGTTAGGATAGTACCAGTTAATAGCTCACCTCCCTTCACTTCCTATTCTTTGTTTCTTCTTTTTCACCAGTGCGAATCTATTATAGAGCAAAGAAAAAGAGATGTGGAACTTCCTCAGTCACCTTTTCATATCTTCACTCTTAAAACCAGTACATTATAAAATATGAACATTGTTCACTCGCAAATGAACATCACTGAAAATATATAAAGGTGTATAGCCTAAGTGTTTTCTCAGGTCATTTGACCTTTTTCATGCCGATTTGTTACATTTTCCTTCTTTGTTTTAGGCAGTGAACTTCTAGAATTGAGTTTGACTCCGCATCATAGCTCATGTTAGGCTTTGAGTGTAGGATATACACATGAAGGATAATGATCGTGATTGGTTACTAGTATTTTATACGTAAAAAAAAAGTATTAGTCATATTTATTTTACCAACTGTGGAGATAGCGTATTTCTGGTGCTTATGTATAGTATTCATACATGTCAGTTGAGTATGGTCATTCTGCCTCCCCAGCTCCCTCCTCTTTTTTAAATCAAACTATCTGAATTATGCTTATTTTCTGTTTTTAGGATTATCAGAACATGAGAACTAATTTTCTTATTAAATTGAAGGGGTAAAACCAAGTATACTATGTTGTTGTTGTTAGGTGCTGTCGAATCGCATCGAACTCATAGCGACCCTCTGTACCACAGAACGAAACACTGCCCGGTCCTACACCATTCTCACAATCGTTGTTAAGCTTGAGCCCATTGTTGCAGCCACTGCACCAGTCCACCTCATTGAGAGTCTTCTCTTTTCTGCTGACTCTGTACTTTACCAAGCATGATGTCCTTCTCCAGGGACCGATCCCTCCTGACAATGTGTCCAAAGTATGTAAGACATAGTCTTGCCATCTTCTAAGGAGCACTTTGCTTGTACTTCTCCTAGGACAGACTTACTTGTTCATTCTTTTGGCAGTACCATCGTATATTCGATATTCTTCACCAACGCCGCAATTCAAAGTTGTCAGTTCTTCCTCAGTCTTCCTTATTCATTGTCCAGCTTTCGCGTGCATATGATGCGATTGAAAATACCATGACTTGGGTCAGGCACACCTTACTCTTCAAGGTGACATCTTTGCTTTTCAATACCATAAAGAGATCTTTTGCAGCCTGTTTGCCTGATGCAGTGCATCTTCTGATTTCTTGACTGCTGTTACCATGGGTGTTGATTGTGGATCCAAGTAAAATGAAATCTTTGACAACTTCGATATTTTCTCCATTTATCATGATGTTGCTTATTGGTCCAGTTGTGAGGATTTTTGTTTTCTTTTATGTTGAGGTGTAATCTGTACTGAAGGCAAGTAGTCTTTGATCTTCATCAGTAAGTGCTTCAAGTCCTTTTCACTTTCAGCAAGCAAGGTTGCGTCATCTGCATGACACAGGTTGTTAATGATTCATCCTCCAACCCCGATGCCCCATTCTTCATGTAGTCCAGCTTCTCCGATTATTTGCTCAGCGTACAGATTGAACAGGTATGGTGAAAGGATACAACCCTGACGCACACCTTTCCTGACTTCAAACCACTCACTATCCCGTTCTGTCTGAACGACTGCCTCTTGACCTATGTACTGGTTCCTCATGAGCACAGTTAAGTGTGCTGAAATTCCCTTTCTTCGCAACGTTATCCGTAATTTCTTATGATCCACACAGTCACGTGCCTTCGCGTAGTCAATAAAACACAGGTAAACATCCTTCTGGTATTCTTTGCTTTCATCCAGGATCCATCTGACATCAGCAGTGATATCCCTGGTTCCACGTCCTCTTCTGAATCCGGCCTGAATTTCTGGCAGTTCCCGTCAATATACTGCTCCAGCCACTTTTGAATGATCTTCAGCAACATTTTGCATGCATTTGATATTAATGATATTGTTTGATAATTTCTGCATTCGGTTGGATCACCTTTCTTGGGAATAGGCATAAATATGAATCTCTTCCAGTCAGTTGGCCAGGTAGCTGTCTTCCCAATTTTTTCGCATAGATGAGTGAGCACCTCCAGCACTGCATCTGTTTGTTGAAATAGCTCAGTTGATACTCCGTCTATTCCTTGAGGCTTGTTTTTCACCAGTGCCTTCAGTGCTTCTTGGACTTCTTTCTTCAGTGCCATCGGTTCCTGATCATATGCTACCTCTTGAAGTGGTTGAACACTGACCAGTTCTTTGGGGTACGATGACTGTGTATTCCTTCCATCTTCAAGTATAATATAGTACTATTAAGTCAAGGAAGAAAATAAGGTTAGTGTGGTAGTTGGGAGTGTTATAGAAACATGGTTCTGTTATATATGGTTCTGAAAACTATTTTCTATTTTTATTATAATGGCAAACTTTAATTGTAATATTTCTTAAATATAGAAGGAAAATGAGATGGCTTTAGAATACCTCTGCTAAATCATTTTGGAATGATCAAATGCAGCCATTTAGCAATTTGTTTCATTCCTGTCAGTTTAAATAATCAATTCTGTTTTATAGGCTTAGCTCTTAAAATTTCAGGTTGTGGTATGTAACTCCATATATGCTCTAGGTAATATTTTAAGATGATTCTTGTGCTAGCAGCAAGTACCAATTATTTTGTAACCAAAGGTGCTGTAACGCCCAAGTAATTAGAACTTGGAGTAGTAGATTGGAGATAGGAGAGGTTCTGTTAGAAAATACTTAGCCCTTAATCAGTTTTTCAAGTAATTGTAATTTTGGTGAGGTTTAGTTGGAAAATTGAGTTGGGTGGACGATCCTGGAAAGTTAATAATGCAAGTAAGCAATCTGTGTCAGTTTTATAGCTAGTAAGCAATGTTATGACCCTTGAAAACTTGAGAGTATGCCTCAAGATAACAGGTACAGGTTTTGAGTTAGCTACCGTTCCTGTGTTCTACCCGAAATGCCACATCTTTCTTAAAAGGACTCCCAAAGTTTTGTGACATCCTAGTTGAGACATGATGATCTAGATCAGTTGAATACTCTTTTATCTGTTTTATATAAATCTTATTTTATCCAGGTAACCCTCATTACGGAAAATAACTAACGGCCTAAGCAACAGAAGTAAGGTAGTAGGGAAAGTAGTAAGGTATAGGGGGGTGTGATTTAGAATCAAGTTACTTTCTTCTCAAGTTGTGTTCCCTTCTCAACTGGACTGTCAGCTGAGAATTGCTGCCTCTAAATGAGTAAGTTAACTGATAGGAGAGTATAGTGAAATTTCTCAGGTGAATTGAAAGGTCAAGTACTACATAAATGCTTATTGCACTTTTATATACCCTGTATCTTGTTACCTGATGAATTTTGTGATAATCTCTTAAAAATAGATTTCATGTTTCATTTGATATTGTTTACTGTGCATCCTCTCCCCCATTCCAGCATTTTTTTTTTTTTAAGATATTTAATTTGGGTTGGTCACATATACATATTTTTTTCTCCTTTATGTTTTAGGGTAAATATGTAAACACCTGTGCTTATGCAGTAATGTGAAATCCTTATTCAGTTGATTGATTTCGTTGCATTGGCAGAGTGAAGATAGTCCAAGTCCCAAGAGACAGCGCCTCTCTCATTCAGTCTTTGATTATACATCAGCATCACCAGCTCCCTCACCACCAATGCGACCATGGGAGATGACATCAAATAGGCAGCCCCCTTCAGTTCGACCAAGCCAACATCACTTCTCAGGGGAACGATGCAACACACCTGCACGCAACAGAAGAAGGTTAGTTGATTACTACCAAAATTTCCTTCCATTGGTAGGCTTGCGAGCTTTTTTTTTTAGCATCAGAATACATTTTTTATAGGTGTTTCATACCCACTCAGTACATGTACGTGTACAATCACACAAAAAAAGTAACATTACAAGTTGTTTAGGCTCTCACACTAGATCATAAAGGTTAATTTAGCTTGTAATTGGCAGGTGAAGAAATTGAAGGAGGCTAAAATGATTTACCCAAAGTCAATCCATGCCATTATATAGAAATTCAACTACATTGTGGTTTAAGACTTTTTGTGAGCTAGTCTGCAATCCTGATTACTGGAAAAAGCATCCTGCAGTTCACAACTTTAAGGAAATATGAGATCCTAAAAATGAGCTACCTTTTCTCTACTCCGTTCTTATTCCTTCCGTATCCTCTAAGGCATTTGAGAGCTTGCTTAGGTTTCCTGCAAAACTGTGGAGCCTGAAGTGTGAAAAAAATGACTGAGGTTTAGTTCAGCCTTTAGCCCTCTCTTCCTTGGGACTTGGCCCTTGCCTTTCTTCCCTAAAGGAATACATTTCTTCGTGAGCTTCTTGACTTTTATCATTGCCTGAAGTTGTACATTCCTTATTCACGGGAAAGAGTGCATCCTTGGGATGAGACAACTGTTTGCATCTCTGAGATGTTGGTAGTCTAAGGGATATTTACAATCTTTTCATTTTAGAGTTAGGAAGGAATCATAAAACCACCATTCTTTGTTCCAAATGAGGCAGATAAACCTGTTTCTGAACTATATTCTGTTGAGACACTGAGAGTTTTATATTACCCTGTACCTTAATTCCTCAGTTATATGGAAATATTTAAGTAAAATAATGTATATCTGCCGAGTAAAATATTTTATAGCTGTTAAATACAATAAACATAAGGAAATACGGTTGTTTGGTTCAAGGTTACAGCCTAAGTGCCTGCCGTAGCCTTTCTGTTGCTTTGTAGTAAAACATGTCATATGTTCAGAGGAACATTTAAAACAAAATGTACGGTTAAAATAATAACAGAGCAAATGTGTACCCAACACCTAGGTAAAGACAGAACATTGTTACTACCTAAACAGTCCCCCGGTGCTCCTGTCTGATCGCCATTTTCCCTCCTCCTTGCTAAACGGTAAACCCTGTTCCAGGATTTGTTACCATTCCCTTGTTCATTACGATTTTAATATCTATGGTTGTATTTTATGTATCACTGAAACATGTTAAAAACAATTAAAAAATCAAAGAATACATTTAAATGAAAATAACACAAACAAAAATAAAAAAAATATATTATTTTAAGAGTACAACCATCCAGAAAAAAAACAAGCCCACTGTCGTTGAGTCAATTCTGACTTATAGGGTCGCTGTGAGTTGAAACCAACTCAATGGCAATGGATTTTGGTTTTTTGTTTAGAGAGCCTAGAAGCAGTGACACCCTACTAGCAGTGAGCACTCTTAGCACCCACATCTTTGTTTCTAAATATCATTCTGCAATAAAAGCAACCAGGGCTTTTTGGAGAACTGCTTAATTCCTGAGCTGGAGCAGGGAATTTAACAAGATGAGGCTGGAGCATATGGTGCCAGGTATTAAAGAAATGCTCAAAAGGATGAGGACATATTGAAATGACAGAGAAACCAAACATAAGGAGCCAAAGCTGGAATAATTCTAACAACAAAATAAAATGCTAGTATGGATTATAACCCAAAGGATAAAATTAATATTCTCATTCTTAACGATTATAAATAAATGATTAAATAAATGGGGGTGAGGGAAGAGAAAGTGATAGTTGATCATCTTTACAGAAGCATTTCAGTTAATAAATTTGGGAGAAATGAGAGAAATAGAAAATCACTATTAGAACATCACAGTAGTGCTTGCTGCAGATCTACCCATGGATGCTAAAATTAATGGGTGAAACTTTAAACAGAAAGAGGATGTTTGCATGGTTTCAAAGTCTCTCCCCCCAAATATTTGGTAATCACAAAGGGAAGAATGGTGGCTTTGTAGTGGAGGGACCTGGCAGATGGCCCCTTAACCAAGTGATCAGTGATAATATCACCAGTGATGTGTATCAATGGTATGTGCCCTTTGATAATATTGCACTGAGAATGGCACATCACCTTTGTGGTATCCTTTTCTAATAATGCATGACCTGAGTCAGATCATGAGAAAACACCAGAAAAATCCAGGTTGAGGAACATTCGGCAGAATGAATAACTAGTGTCTTCAGAGGTGTCAATGTTATGAATGACAAGACTCAGGAACTGTCACAGATTGGAGAAGATTAAGGAAACATGCCCCCACGTGTCTGTCAGTTTGTCGTACTGTGAGGGCTTGTGTGTTGCTGCGATGCAGGAAGCTATGCCACTGGTATTCAGATACCAGCAGGGTCACCCATGGAGGACAGGTTTCAGCTGAGCTTCCAGACTAAGACAGACTGGGAAGAAGGACCCAGCAGTCTACTGCTGAAAAGCATTAGCGAGTGAAAACCTTATGAATAGCAGCGGAACATTGTCTGATATGGTGCTGGAAGATGAGCCCCCCAGGTTGGAAGGCACTCAAAAGATGACTGTAGAAGAGCTGCCTCCTCAAAGTAGAGTTGACCTTAATGACGTGGATGGGGAGTATAGCTTTGGGGACCTTCATTTCCTTATGTGGCATGACTCAAAATAAGAAGAAACAGTTGCAAACATCCATTAATAATCGGAAGCTGGAATGTACGAAGTATGAATCTAGGAAAATTGGAAATCGTCAAAAATGAAATGGAACACATAAACGTTGATACCCTAAGCATTAGTGAGCTGAAATGGACCAGTATTGGCCGTTTTGAATCAGACAATCATATAGTCTACTCTGCTGGGAATGACAGCTCGAAGAGGAGTGGTGTTGCATTCATCGTCAAAAGAACGTTTCAAGATCTATCCTGAAGTACAACACTGCCAGTGATAGGATAATATCCATACACCTACAAGGAAGACCAGTTAATACAACTATTATTCAAATTTACGCACCAACCACTAGGGCCAAAGATGAAGAAACAAGATTTTTATCAGCTGCTGCAGTCTGAAATTGATCAAACATGCAATCAAGATGCATTGATAATTCCTGGCGATTGGAATGCGAAAGTTGGAAACAAAGAAGAAGGATCAGTAGTTGGAAAATATGGCCTCGGTGATAGAAACAATGCCAGAGATTGAATGATAGAATTTTGCAAGACCAACAACTTCTTCATTGCAAATACCTCCTTTCACCAGCATAAACAGTGACTGTACACATGGACCTCACCAGATGGAACACACAGAAAACAAATTGACTACATCTGTGGAAAGAGAAGTTGGAAAAGCTCAATATCATCAGTCAGAACAAGGCCAGGGGCCGACTGTGGAACAGACCATCAATTGCTCATATGCAAGTTCAAGCTGAAACTGAAGTAAATCAGTGCAAGTCCATGAGAGCCAAAATATGACCTTGGGCATATCCCACCTGAACTTAGAGACCATCTGAAGAATAGATTTGATGCATTGAACACTAGTGACCGAAGACCAGATGATTTGTGTAATGACATCAAGGACATCATCCATGGAGAAAGCAAGAGGTCACTGAAAAGACAGGAAGGGAAGAAAAGACCAAGGTGGATGTCAGAGGAGACTCTGAAACTTGCTCTTGAATGTCGAGCAGCTAAAGTAAAAGGAAGAATTGATGAAGTAAAAGAACTGAACAGAAGATTTCAAAGGGCCTCTCGAGAAGACAAAGTAAAGTATTATGACGACACGTGCAAAGAGCTGGAGATAGAAAACCAAAAGGGAAGAACACACTCAGCGTTTCTCAAGCTGAAAGAACTGAAGAAAAAATTCAGGCCTCGAGTTGGAATAGTGAAGGATTCCATGGGGAAAATATTAAATGATGCAGGAAGCATCAAAAGAAGATGGAAGGAATACACAGAGTCATTATACCAAAAAGAACTAGCCGATATTCAACCATTTCAAGAGGTGGCATATGATCAGGAACCGATGGTACTGAAGGAAGAAGTCCAAGCTGCTCTGAAGGCATTGGCGAAAAACAAGGTTCCAGGAATTGATGGAATATCAGTTGAGATGTTTCAACAAACAGATGCAGTGCTGGAAGTGCTCACTCCAAGAAATACGGAAGACAGCTACCTGGCCAACTGACTGGAAGAGATCCATATTTATGCCTATTCCCAAGAAAGGTGATTCAACCGAATGTGGAAATTATAGAACAATATCATTAATATCACACGCAAGCAAAATTCTGCTGAAGATCATTCAAAAATGGCTGCAGTAGTATATCAACAGGGAGCTGCCAGAAATTAAGGCCGGTTTCAGAAGAGGACGTGGAACCAGGGATATCATTGCTGAAATCAGATGGATTCTTGCTGAAAGCAGAGAATACCAGAAGGATGTTTACCTTTGTTTTATTGATTATGCAAAGGCATTTGACTGTTCGGATCATAACAAACTATGGATAACGCTGCGAAGACTGGGAATTCCAGAACACTTAATTGTGCTCATGAGGAACCTTTACATAGATCAGGAGACAGTTGTTTGGACAGAACAAGGGGATACTGATTGGTTTCAAGTCAGGAAAGGTGTGTGTCAGGGTTGTATTCTTTCACCATACCTATTTAATCTGTATGCTGAACAAATAATCCGAGAAGCTGGAGTATATGAAGAAGAACAGGGCGTCAAGATTGGAGGAAGACTCATTAACAGCCTGCATTATGCAGATGATACAACCTTGTTTGCTGAAAGTGGAGAGGACTTGAAGCACTTACTAATGAAGATCAAAGACCACAGCCTTCGGTATGGATTACACCTCAACATAAAGAAAACAAAAATCCTCACAGCTGGACCAATGAGCAACATCATGATAAACGGAGAAAAGATTGAAGTTGTCAAGGCTTTCATTTTACTTGGATCCACAATCAACAGCCATGGAAACAGCAGTCAGGAAATCAAAAGACGCATTGCATTGGGCTAATCTGCTGCAAAGGACCTCTTCAATGTGTTGAAGAGCAAAGATGTCACCTTGAAGACTAGGGTGTGCCTGACCCAAGCCATGGTATTTTCGATCACATCATATGCATGTGAAAGCTGGACAATGAATAAGGAAGACCGAAGAAGGGTTGACACCTTTGAATTGTGGTGTTGGCAAAGAATATTGAATATACCATGGACTGCCAAAAGAACGAACGAATCTGTCTTAGAAGAAGTACAACCAGAATGCTCCTTAGAAGCAAGGATGGCGAGACTGCGTCTTACATACTTTGGACATGTTGTCAGGAGGGATCAGTCTATGGAGAAGGACATCATGCTCGGCAGAGTACAGGGTCAGCGGAAAAGAGGAAGACGCTCAACGAGGTGGGTTGACACAGTGGCTGCAACAATGAGCTCAAGCATAACGACGATTTTAAGGATGGCGCAGGACTGGGCAGTGTTTCGTTCTGTTGTGTATAGGGTCGCTATGAGTCGGAACCAACTCGATGGCACCTAACTACAAGAACAGCAACAAGGAAGCATGACAACTAACTGCAGTGTGGGATCCTGGGTTGTATCCTGAAATACAAAGAGAGGACATTGGTGGAAAAATTGGTAAAGTCCGAAGAAATTCTGTAGTTTAGTTAGTAATATATATCAAGGTTATTTCTTAATTTTGATAATTGTTCTATGGTTATGGAAGATATTAAAATGAGGGGAAGCTAGGTGAGGGGTATATAGAAACTCTTTTACTAAAATTATCTCAAAATGAAAAGTTAAAAACCAAAAAAAAAAAGAAAAAGCGAGATCCGAGTTAGACAGCATTTTAAATTCAGTGAAATACAGTATGTAGATTTTGAAGGGAAAAGGAAAAAAACATTAAAAATAAAGGTTTAGGAAGCAGTTAATAGAGCAAGAACCTGGGGCCACAGTATTGAGAGCACTGTTGAGAAGTTAATCTTGTAAAAGAGTGTCCTCTTATGAATTGGAGCTCTAGGAATGAGAAGAAACAGGTTTAGAGGTATACAGAGTGGGAAGGTTAGGGAGAGGTGACCTGATCTCAATAAAAAGAAGTTGCTGAGGTAGTTTTGTGCTGCTGTGCCTGGAAGGGAGGTATTTGGCCCATTTTGCCTAATGTAGAGTACGTTTGAAGGGGGACTTTTACTTCTTAGAGGAGTCCTGGTGGGCGCAGTGGTTAAAGCACTCGGCTGCTAACCGAAAGGTCGGCAGTTCAAACTCAACCAGCCACTCCACGGGAGAAAGATATGGCAGTCTGCTTCCATAAAAATTACAGCTATGGCGCAGTTCTCCTTTGTACTATAGGGTCGCTATGAGTCAGAATCAGCTCAATGACAGTGGGTTTGTTTGGCGTTTGGTTCTTAATTTTTAGAATTGCGTTCGTGCTGAGCTGGTGAAAAAAGCAATTGAGGTGGAAGTGTAGAGAAGTAGAAAATAATGCGCAGTCACAATAGCAATTTTCTACAAATTTTGCTAAAGTAAAAAGATGGTTAGTACATGGGGAGTAAAAATGGTTTGCTTTAGTAACCAAATCCTAATGGAAAATTCTCTATTCTTAGAACATTTATGTTGACACCATCTCTCAGTCATTTCCATTCTCAGCATTTACTCATTTCCTATATTTGTAGTTGTCAACAAGTTATTTGGTATATGTTCTCCAGTTACTTCATGTATTTTCTATTCTCATTTTCCAGTGTCATTTTGGACACACAGGTACCACATCTTTATGTTTTAGCCAGAAGGACAAATGCAAGGGGCCCATTAGGTGTATGATGAATACTGACAATAAATGCAGATAAAAAGCTTTCATTGTAGTAGTAATAAAATAAGGGGAGCAAAGTATTAGGTTGAACCATATGAAATTGCTGATGTTTGACCTTTTTTTACGTACTAAATGGCAATTTAATACGATTCAACTCCTTCCCACCCCCCACCCCCAAAAAGACAGTGACTGGCTATTGATTTGTAAATACTTTCAGAGCTGAATACCAGTTTGTTTGTTTTGTTTTGTTTTTTAAACATATACCCTGTGTTTAAATTTTTAAGTTTTTAAAACTGATGGGGACCACAGTAGTCATTTACTACTCAAGCTGACATTAGGATATATGGTTAGCAAAGAGAGAGACAATACAGAATCCTGATGATCACAACAGTAAATATTCTATCGACCTTCTCTTTGACATCTACTATATTGCAGTCCTCCTGTCAGGCGCCAGAGAGGAAGAAGGGATCGTCTGTCTCGACATAATTCCGTTAGCCAAGATGAAAACTATCACCATCTCCCATATGCACAGCAGCAAGCAATAGAGGAACCTCGAGCCTTCCACCCTCCGAATGTATCCCCTCGTCTGTTACATCCCGCTGCTCATCCACCACAGCAGAATGCAGTAATGGTTGACATACACGATCAGGTAAAGTAACAGAATGTCCTGGAAACACCAGTGCTAAAAGTTGGTTGTAGTTTATTGAAACTGTTTGGGGGTTTTGTTGCAGGTTTCTTAACTACTTTCTTTTCTTTTTTAAAATTTCTTGGTAGTAAAATATATATAATAAAATTTTTGCTATTGTAACCATTTTTAACTGTACAATTCAGTGACATTATTTCAGCATGTTGTACAACCATTACCACCACCCATTTCTAAAAGTCCTTCATCATTCCAAACAGAAACTCAAGCAATGACTCCCCACTCCTTCTCACTTTCCTTAGTCCCTTCATTTTTCTTTCTGGCTAAATAATACTTAATTGGATTGTTGCAAATTTCTTTTAATTTTACCCAGAAGGAAGCAGTTTTACCTAACATGAAGCTATTTTATTTTTATTTATTTATTTTTATTGTGCTTTAGATGAAGGTTTACAGGACAAACTAGTTTCTCATCAGTACATACATTGTTCTGTGACATTGGTTAACCACCCCTCGACATGTCAACACTCTCCCTTCTCAACCTTGGGTTCCCTATTACCAGCTTTCCGGTTCCCACCTGCCTTCCAGTCCCTGCCCCAGGGCTGGTGCGCCCCTTTAGTCTTATTTTGTTCCATGGGCCTGTTCAGTCTTTGGCTGAATGGTGAACCTCAGGCGTGACCTCATTACTGAGCTGAAAAGGTGTCCAGGGGCCATACTCTCAGAGTTTCTCAAATCTTTGTCAGGCCAGCAAGTCTGGTCTTTCTTTTTGAGTTAGAATTTTGTTCTACATTTTTCTCCAGCTCTGTCCAGGACCCTCTATTGTGATCCCTGTCAGAGCAGTCAGTGGTGGTAGCTGGGCACCATCTTGTTCTACTAGACTTAGTCTGGTAGAGGCCATGGTAGATGTGGTCCATTAGTCCTTGGGACTAATCTTTCCCTTGTATCTTTAGTTTTCTTCATTCTCCTTGATCCGGAAGGGGTGAGACCAGTGGAGTAACCTACGTGGCCGCTCACAGGCTTTTAAGACTCCAGGTGCTACCCACCACAGTACAATGTAAATCATATTCTTTATAAACTATGTTATGCCAGTTGAGCTAGATGTTCCCTGAGACCATGGTCCCCTTAGCGCAGCAGTTTGGTCCCTCAGGGAGTTTGGATGTGTCTGTGGTGCTACCATGACCTTGCCTTGTACAGGTTGTGCTGGCATTCCCAGTACTTTGTATACTGTCTTACCCTTCACCAGAATTTTTACTTATCTATTGTCTATTAAGTGTTTTCCCATCCTTATCCCTCCCTTCCCTCGTAACCATCAAAGGTTGTTTCTTTTTTGTATGTAAATCTTTTCAAGAGTTTTTACAGTACTGGTCTCATATAATATTTGTCCTTTTGTGATTGACTTATTTCATTCAGAATAATGTCCTCCAGATTCATCCATGTTATGGGATCCTTCACAGATTCATCGTTGTTCTGTGTCGTTGTTAAAATCCATAGTGTGTATGTACCACAGTTTGTTTATCCATTCATCTGTTGATGGGCATCTAGGTTGTTTCCATCCTTTTGCTATTGTGAACAATGCTGCAGTGAACATAGGTGTGCATATGTCCATTCATGTGACAACTCATTTCTCTAGAATATATTTCTGGGAGTGGGATTGCTGGATCATATGGTACTTCTATTTCTAGCTTTCTAAGGAAGCGCCTTATCATTTTCCAAAATGGTTGTATCATTTTGCATTCCCACCAGCAGTGCATAAAGAGTTCCAGTCTCCCTGCAGTCTCTCCAACATTTGTTATTTTTTGTTGTATTGATTGGTGCCAGTCATGCTGGGGTGGGATGGTATTTTACTGTGGTTTTGATTTGCATTTCTCTTAATGGCCAGAGATGGTGAGCATTTCCTTATGTGTCTGTTGGCTGCTTGACTGTCTTCTTCAGTGATGTGTATGTATGTTCATTTCCTTTGCCCATTTTTTAATTGGATTGTTTGTCTTTTTGTTGTAGAGGTGTTGGATTTTCTTGTAGATTTTAGAGATTAACCTTTGTCTGATTTGTAACAGCCAAAAATTTTTTCTCAGTCTGTAGGTTCTCTTTTTACTCTTTTGGTGAAGTCTTTTGATGAGCATAAGTGTTTAATTTTTAGAAGATCCCAGTTATCCAGCTTGTCCTCTAAAGCTTGCGTGTTGTTGGTTGTGGTTTGTGTCCTGTTAATTATGTGTATTAGAGCCTCTAGTGTTATCCTGTTTTTCTTCTATGGACTTCATAGTTTTTGGCTTTATATTTAGGTCTTTGATCCATTTTGAGTTAGTTTTTTATGTGGTGAGAGGTATGGGTCCTGTTTCATAAAATGAAACTATTTTAGTTGACTTCCTTCTTCATAAAGATCGGAATTCGAATTCTACATATCTTCCTTAGACAAAGTTGATCAAGGTTGTAACAGCTCAGAATGACTTCATGTAAGAGTTGGTTGGAAATTGCTGATTTTCGATTACTAGGAAGTACTAGACAGGTTATGGTTTGAATACGTATCCCTGTTTCCCTCTCCCTTCCAGTTTCTTCTGGAATAATTCAGTAGACAATTCTTGCGGGCATATCTCTGCTTACAGGTTTTCCATAGGCCTCCAAGAGAAGACAAGTACATGGCTTCATTTCTCTTTGCTCCTGCCAAGAACTGATGAACTAGCTCAGGGCACGGCTGAGGGTAAAGACCAAAATTGTATGGTTTTCTGTGGGGGTCCTAAGGCCAAAAAGACACAAATCTAGATGTATCTTTATAAAGTTCCTGAATTTAAGGATGAAGAAAAAAATCTTGAAAGTTCATAGACAGAAAAAATTACAAACAAAAGAGAATCAAACTAGCATCCCATTTTTCATTTACTGCACTGGGTGATAGAAAACAAGGAATAAGATATAGTGACAGTTGGGAGATATAATGACCTTGGCCAGATGCCATTGTTCTGTCAGACATTTTCTTCCTTTATGCTCATGAAACATTTAAAAAATTGATCACATAATAATAAATTCTAAAAGAGAGGTCTTTCCAGGCCACATTCTTTGTGGTTATAACCTGATAAAATTATAAATCATAAGTGAAAAATTAAAAAAAAAAAAGTAATGCTTAAATGTTTGAAATTTCTGAGGCAAGATTATAATTAAAAGAAGAAATCTTATTAAAATCTATGGAACATACCTAATGCTGTTCTCTGAGAAAAATGTGTAACGTTTATTGTTTATTTTTAAAGTTGAAAATAAATGAACAAATAGCTGAGTAAGCTGAAAGAAATTAAAATAAGTAAATTACCAGGAAAAGCAATTAAAATTAATCATAAGGAAATCTAGTTTTTAAAAAAAGAGCACAAAGAACATCCAGTCCTGTTTGAAAAATCAGTAAAAGTGACACACCTCTTGTGAGCTTGATAAGGGGAAAAAAGCAATTATCACTAAGATTAGGAATGATAAAAAACACATGCACACATATGGGGGAGACATTCAAAGAATTTTCTTCAGTTGTAAAATGGGACAGTCAGTTACCTAGTGCTGCTGTAACAAAAAAAAAAAAAAAATTTTTTTTTTTTTTTTTAAACAAAGATACCACAAATGGTGGCTTTAACAAACAAATTTATTTCTCATAATACAGGAGCCTGAAGTCCAAATTCAGAGCACCAGGTCCAGGAAAAGGCTTTTTTTCTCTCTCTTTCGGTGCTGGGGAAAGGTCCTTGTCTCTTCACCTTCCCTGGTGCCTTGGAGATCTCCGTGTGTCTTGGCATCTATCTTACCCCATCTCTGCTTTCATTTTACGAAGCCAGTATAATTTTAATGCCAAAAGCTAATAAAGGTAGTAATCCTCAAAAACACTGTAGGAAAGAAATCTCTCAAATATGTACAATTATATGTGTGAATAAACACTTAGAAAACAAAGTTTTTGAAAAAATAATACCCTATGTATGACCAAATAAGATTTATTCCAAAGAAGAGAGGGGGATGTAATATGAAAACATTCCTATTACATCAGCAAATGAAAGAAGAAAAACCATATATCAATAGATGTTGAAAGACAGTTGTTCAAATTTCATAAAAACTATAAATTTAAGATGAGAAGGAAAATACTTAAATATAATGAATAAAACTAACCACAAATACCGTAACTGATGAGTCAGAAATCAGCAACTAGAGAGAGGCTTGCTCTATCCATTTTTATTTAATACTGTCTTACAAGTTTTAGCAAATGAAATAAGGTAATGTAGTAATGGATATAAAACATTTTCAAGAGGACATAGTTGTATCTTTTTTTTTTTTGTAATGATATATTTGAAGAAAACCCAGTTGAATTTTTTTTTTATAATTGATATTTTATTGGTTGCTTTGAGAATCAGTACAGAGACATGAACAATTTTTGTACACGATTCTTAGCATATATACCAAAAATCTAAAAAGCTGTGTAGTTATAATTCTTTTCTAAATTCCAGTGGCTTTCCAATTTTAAATGTGGCAAATTTTCCTTAAGAGCATATCAAGTACCAGTTATCTTCAGTTGTTGATAAGCTGTTATGTCATGTGTTTTTTGGATTAATGCCAGCCTTGTTGGAATGAGATGGAATCTTATTGTAGTTTTGACTTGCATTTCTCTGATGGCTAATGATCCTGAGCATTTCTTCAGGTATCTGTTAGCTACCTGAATGTCACCTTTAGTAAAGTATCTATTCATATCCTTTGTCCATTTTTTAATTAGGTTATTTGTCTTTTTTTGATGTTGAGTTTTTGCAGTATCATGTAGATTTTAGAGATCAGACGCTGATCAGAAGTGTCATAGCTAAAAACTTCTTTCCAGTCCGTAGGTAATCTTTTTGCTCTTTTGGTTGAGCATAGGTGATTGACTTTTAGGAGCTCCCAGTTGTCTAGCTTCTCTTCCGGTGTTTGTGCATTGTTAGTAATGTTTTGTATACTGTTTATGCCATGTATTAGGGCTCCTAGTGTTGTCCCTATTTTTTCTTCCATGATCTTCATCATTTTAGATTTTATATTTAGGCCTTTGATCCATTTTGAGTTAGGTTTTGTGTATGGTATGAGGGATGGGTATTGTTTCATTTTTTTGCAGATGGATATTCAGTTATGCCAGCGCCATTTGTTAAAGAGAGACTGTCTTTTCCCCATTAAACTGACTTTAGGCTGTTGTCAAATACCAGCTGCTCATATGCAGATGGATTTATGTGTGGATTCTCAATTCTGTTCCATTGATCTGTGTATCTGTTGTTGTACCAATACCAGGCTGTTTTGATACTGTGGCAGTATAATAGGTTCTAAAATCAGGTAGAGTAAGGCCTCCCACTTAGTTGTTCTTTTTCAGTAATGCTTTACTTATCCCAGGCCTCTTTCTCTTCCATATGAAGTAGGTGATTTGTTTCTCCATCTCATTAAAAAATGTCTTTGAAATTTGGATCAGAATTGCATTGTATCTATAGATGGCTTTTGGTAGAATAGACCTTTTTTTTTTTTATTGTGCTTTAAGTGAAAGTTTACAAAACAAGTCAGTCTCTCACATAAAAACTTATATACACCTTGCTGCATACTCCCAGTTGCTCTCCCCCTGATGAGACAGCCCGTTCTTTCCCTCGACTCTCTGTTTCCATGTCCATTACGCCAGCTTCTAACACCCTCTACCCTCTCATCTCCCCTCCAGGGAGGAGATGCCAACATAGTCTCAAGTGTCCACCTGATCCAAGAAGCTCACTCCTCACCAGCATTCTTCTCCAACCCACTGTCCAGTCCAATCCATGTCTGAAGAGTTGGGTTTGGGAATGGTTCCTCTCCTGGGCCAACAGAAGTTCTGGGGGCCATGACTGCTGGGATCCTTCTAGTCTTAGTCAGACCATTAAGCCTGGTCTTTTTACGAGAATTTGGGGTCTGCATCCCACTGTTCTCCTGCTCCCTCAGGGGTTCTCTGTTGTGTTCCCTGTCAGGACAGTCATCGGTTGTAGCTGGGCAGCATGTATCTCTTCTGGTCGCAGGCTGATGTAGTCTCTGGTTTATGTGGCCCTTTCTGTCTCTTGGACTGGTAATTACCTTGTGTCCTTGGTGTTCTTCATTCTCCTTTGATCCAGGTGGGTTGAGACCAGTTGATGCATCTTACTTAGATGGTCGCTTGCTAGCATTTAAGACCCCAGATGCCTCTCTGCAAAGTGGGATGCAGAATGTTCTCTTAATAGATTTTATTATACCAGTCGACTTAGATGTCCCCTGAAACTCTGGTCCCCAAACCCCCGCCTCTGCTACGCTGGCCTTCAAAGCATTCAGTTTATTCAGAAAACTTCTTTGCTTTTGGTTTAGTCCAGTTGTGTTGACCTTGCCTGTATCGTGTTGTTTTTTCCATCACCTAAAGTAGTTCTTACCTACTATCTAATTAGTGAATACCCCTCTCTCACCCTCCCTCCCCCTTCTCATAACCATTGAAGAATATTTTCTTCTCTGTTTAAACTATTTCTTGAGTTCTTACAATAGTGGTCTTAGACAATATTTGTCCTTTTGCACTGAATTTCACTCAGCATAATGCCTTCCAGATTCCTCCATGTTATGAAATGTTTCACAAATTCATCACTGTTCTTTACCGATGTGTAGTATTCCGTTGTGTGAATATACCATAATTAATTTATCCATTCATCCTTTGATGTGCACCTTGGTTGCTTCCATCTTTTTGCTATTGTAAACAGTGCTGCAGTGAACATGGGTGTAAAGGCTCTTATTTCTCTAGGATATATTCCAGAGAGTGGGATTACTGGGTCGCATGGTAGTTCTATTTCTAGCTTTTTAAAGAAGCACCAAATCGATTTCCAAAGTGATTGTACCACTTTATATTCCTACCAGCAGTGTATAAGTGTTCCAGTCTCTCCACAGCCTCTCCAACATTTATTATTTTGTGTTTTTTGGATTAATGCCAGCCTCATTGGAGTGAGATGGAATCTCATTGTAGGTTTGCCTTTCTCTAATAACTAATGATCATGAGCATTTCCTCATGTAGCTATTAGCTACCTGAATGTCTTCTTTAGTAAAGTGCCTATTCATATCTTTTGCCCATTTTTTAATTGGGTTGTCTTTTGCAGTATCATGTAGATTTTAGAGATCAGGTGCTGATCGGAAATGTCATAGCTAAAAACTTTTTCCCAGTCTGTAGGTAGTCTTTTTACTCTTTTGGTGTGAAGTCTTTGAATGAGCATAGGTGTTTGATTTTTAGGAGCTCTTCCAGTTACCTAGTTTTTCTTCTGCATTGTTGGTAATGTTTTGTATACAGTTTATGCCATGTATCAGGGCTCCTAACGTTGTCCCTGTTTTTTCTTCCCTGATCTTTTATCGTTTTAGTTTTTATATTTAGGTCTTTGATCCATTTTGAGCTCACTTTTGTGCATGGAGTGAGGTATGGGTCTTGTTTCAATTTTTTGCAGATGGATATCCAGTATGCCAGCACCATTTGTTAAAAAGACTGTCTTTTCTCCATTTAACTGTTTTGGGGCCTTTGTCAAATATCAACTGCTCATAGGTGGATGGATTTATGTCTGGATTCTCAATTCTGTTCCACTGGCCTATGTATCTGTTGTTGTACCAGTACCAGGCTGTTTTGACTACTGTGGGGGTATAATAGGGTCTAAAATCAGGTAGAGTAAGGGCTCCCACTTTGTTCTTCTTTTCAGTAATGCTTTACTTTTCCAGGGCCTTTTTCCCTTCCGTATGAAGTTGGTGATTTGTTTTCCCATCTCATTAAAGAATGTTGTTGGAATTTGGATCAGAATTTCATTAAATATATAGATCACTTTTGGTAGCATAGACATTTGTACAATGTTAAGCCTTCCTATCCATGAGCAAGGTGTGTTTTTCCACTTATGTAGGTCTTTTTTGGTTTCTTGCAGAAGTGTTTTGTAGTTTTCTTTGTGTAAGTCTTTTACATCTCTGGTAAGATTTGTTCCTAAGTATTTTATCTTCTTGGGGGCTACTGTAAATGGTATTGATTTGGTGATTTCCTCTTTGACGTTCTTTTTGTTCATGTGGTGGGATCCAGCTGGTTTTTGTATGTTTATTTTGTGTCTTGTTACTAAACTTATTTTTTAAAAACCTAAGAAATCTAGAAGACTACATTTAAAAGCGTTGTGGGAGTAGAGATCTTACCTTAACCAAGACTGGACATCCAGAAGCTTTATTTAAAAGACAAGTAGAAAAGTATTAGACTACATTAAAACACACACACATAGATACAACTTTTGTTAGGGAAAGATATAACCTAAAAAAATAGATCTGAAAAACAAATGAGTGCTGATAGCGAAAGGTTGATATTATACAAAATGCTCTCATAAATTGAGAAAGACAATACAATGGAAAAATGGCTGAAATATATGAACAGGCAATTCCCACAAGAGGTTGTCAACAGATACTTGAAAAGGTTTTCCAGTTGTCAAGGAGATGCAAATTAAAGTAACAGTGAGTTATAGTGATACCCACCGTACTTACCAGAAAAATTCAGATAACCTATTCTATTGTGGGCAAGGATGTAGGGATTAGGATACCCTTATGCACTGATGGTGTTAATACCCATTTTGTAAGGCCGTTTGGAATTGTCTAATTAAACTTAAAGTACGGTAGATATGACTCTTAAATCCAGCAATCTCATTCCCAAAAATACCTCAGAAATAAAAGCGCTGGAATATAATAAAAACAAAAAAAACCGAACCCGTCGCCATCGAGTCGATTCTGACTCATAGCGACCCTAAAGGACAGAATCAAACTGCCCCATAGAGTTGCTAAGGAGCGCCTGGTAGATTCGAACTGCCAACCTTTTGGTTACCACCTGTAGCTTTTAACCATTACGCCACCAGGGTTTCTACTGTAGTATAAGGTATGTATAAAAGGTTGTTTATTGTAGCATAGCTCGAGGTGGCAAAAAACAGGGAGCAGTGATTGCTTGTCATTAGTAGAATAAATTATGATACATTTTTACCATGAAGTGTAGTCATTATGAGCCCTGGTGGTGCAGTGGTTGTGGGTTTTGGCTGCTAACCAGAGGGTTGGCAGTTCAAATCCACCAGCCACTCCTTGGAAACCCTATGGGGCAGTTCTGCTCTGTCCTATAGGGTTGCTGTGAGTCAGAATCGATGGCAGCGGGTCTGGTTTTTGGATTTTGTAGTCATTGTAAAGAATTAATTAGAATTATGTTAGGAATGTGAGGGATTTCTGCAGGATGTTGTTGCACAAGAAAAGCAAAATTCAGAAAAGTGTTTATAATGTCCTGTTTTGTAAGGCATAATGACTAAATATGTATGTGCACATAGGATTATATGAGCATGAAGAAATGTATACTAGGCTCGGAGGGAGGGTGAATGCTAAGGTGAAGGGAGCGGGTAGTTAGAGGTGGAGCCAAAGAAAGAAAAAGGCTGCATTTCAGAAAAGATGGGACCTGATTTTTGTAACATTACATGTTGGGTGTACATATTGGGAAATGAAGATTGCATATGTAAATGTCAGAAAAAACCAAGAAGTAGAAAACCAGTAACTATAGCAGAAATTGAAAGCATAATCCAAAATTTCTCTTTAGAAATTCATTTTGAATTCTGTCTAACCTTTAAAGAACTGATAATTCCAATTTAAACTATTCCAGACTATAGAAATAGCTTCCCAAGTATATTTTAATGAAGCTAGCATAACCGTAATAATGAAACCTTATAAATAGTACAGCAAAACTATCAACTGGATTCCCTTTTGAATACAGTGAAGGTAGTTTAAATAATAAGTCAGAGCTAGCTATGTATTAAAGAATCTATTAGAATTAAAAATATATATTACTGTAGTTTATTCTAGCAGTGCGGGATAGGCTCATCTTTCAAGGTGTAATTGGTTTCATTAAGAATATAAAGAGAAAATGTTTGATTTTATTTTAATAGACGCAAAAAGATAAAATGTAGCTGTCACTTCTAATGAAAGCTTTTAAAGTAGAGACAGGATTTTCATTTCCCAGAAGTGGTAGGCAAGGTTAATCAGAACATTCTAACAGTATCCTAAAAGCATCAAAAGAGCTAAAAGATTGGAAATAATGGCCAGGCCAAAATATAAAGGAAACCAGGGATGCCAATTCTGTCCTGGAGGCAATTTGGCAAACTCGAACTTCAATTTTAAGTCTATCAAGGGGATAAGGACAGAAATCAAAGGCCACTTAAATTTAGGGAGCTTAATAGGAGACCCTTCCTACATACTGTAGTACCTTAAAAGGGCAGTAGCCTCAGGATGAGAATGATCAGAAGAAAACATAATTTGCAACCCAAAGTCATACCAGTCTGCCATGTTAGCTTAAGGTTATTAGGACTGCAAGGGCCTAGAAAACAGACGCAAACCCTCCCTAGAGGAAGGAACCGTCATTCTAGTTCTCAAAGAATTCCCCAAAATAATTTTTCTCAGTAAGCAGTAAGCATTCAAAATTAACTGAGTACACAAAGAAAAAAAAGACTACGTGAGAACCGATAGAAACAGACCTACAATAGTTTTAGATAACGTACTTCAAACATCATACTTAATGGTGAAAAGAGAAGAGATGCAGAGGAAAACTATAAATTAAAAGACATCAGTCAATTGTAATAGGTAAACCTTTTTTGGATCCCGAATGAAAAAAAGGGAATAACCTGTTTAAAATTTTAAAGAATTATGTATGATATTGATGAGACTTGAAATTTTGACTGACTACATATTTGATTTTTTAGAAAACTTTTAAAGGTATGTTAATACTATTGTGGTTGTTTTTTAAAGTGTTCTTACATTTAGAAATAAATCCTGAAATATTTATTGACTAAATGTTGGGTTCTTGGGATTTGCTTTAACAAAATACAGAAAGGGGTGAAGTAGATGGTTTGATAGTTCCTGGAGCTGAGTGATGGAATTAGGGCTTCATACTACTATTCTTCATAATAAAAAGTGTAAAGAAAAAACTACCATTGAAAAATTTAAAAAATAAGAAAGCAGGGCTTCCAGCCGGTTCTACCCACTTCAGCCATGGCTGAGGGAAGCATCATGGTAACAGACCAGAATTTTTTTTTTTAACATTTCTTTTTTTTTTTTTCAGATTTGGTTTTCTTTTTTATTCTGCTTTAGATGAAGGTTTACAGAGCAAATTAATTTCTCATTAAATAATATACATACCATTTTGTGACATTGGTTGCCAACCCTCGACAACATGTCAGCAATCTCCCCTTCTGGACCTTGGGTTCCCTTTGCCAGCTTTTCTGTTCTCTCCTGCCTTTTTGCCTTGCCCCCCTGGGTTGGTGTGGACATTTGGTCTCATTTTGTTTTATGGGCCTGTATAATCTTTGGCTGAAGGGTGAACTTAAGGAGTGACTTTAGTACTGAGTTAAAAGGGTGTCTGTGAGCCATACTCTGAGGGTTTTTCCAGTCTCTGTCAGACCAGTAAGCCTGGTCTTTTTTTGTGAGTTAGAATTTTGTTCTAAATTTTCTCCAGCTGTGTCCAGGACCCTCTATTGTGACCCCAGTCACAGCGATCGGTGGTGGTAGCTAGGCACCATCTAGTTATGCTGGACTCAGTCTGGTGGAGGCTTTGGTAGTTGTGGTCCGTTAGTCCTTTGGACTAATCTTTCCTTTGTGTCTTTGGTTTTCTTCATTCTCCTTTGCTCCAGACAAGGTGGGAACAGTTGAGTATCCTAGGTGGCCACTCACAAGCTTTTAAGACCTCAGACACTACTCACCAAAGTAGGATGTTGAACACTTTCTTTATAAACTATGTTATGCCAATTGAGCTAGATATCACCCGAGGCCATGTTTCCCAGCCCTCACCCCAGTAATTCAGTCCCTCAGGAAGTTTGGATGTGTCTATGAAGCTTCCATGATCTTGCCCTGGTCAAGTTTTGCTGACTTCCCCGTTATTGTATACTGTCTTACCTTTCATCAAAGTTACCACTTACCTGTTATCTAGTTAGTGTTTTTCCCTCGCTCGTAACCGTCAAAGATTGTTTCTATTTGTGTGTAAACCTTTTCATGAGTTTTTATAATAGTGGTCTCATACAGTATTTGTCATTTTGTAATTGACTTATTTCACTAAGCATAATGCCCTCGAGATTCGTCCATGTTGTGAGATGTTTCACAGGTGTTTTGCAGATTCATCATTGTTCTGTATCTGTGTATAGTATTCCATTTTGTGTATGTATCATAGTTTATCCATTCGTCTGTTGATGGACACGTAGATTGTTTCTATCTTTTTGCTATTGTGAATAATGCTGCAGTGAGCATGGATGTGCACATATCTATTCTAGTGAGGGCTCTTATTTCTCTAGGATATATTTGCTGGATCGTATGGTATTTCTATTTCTAGCATTTAAGGAAGCACCATATCATTTTAAAATTGGTTGTACCATTTTGCATTCCCACCAGGAGTACATAAGAGTTCAAATCTCTTCACAGCCTCTCCAACATTTGTTATTTTCTGTTTTGTTCATTTGTGCCAGTAATGTCAGGGTGAGATGATATGTCATTGTAGTTTTGATTTACATTTTTCTGATGGCTATGATCGCAAGCATTTCCTCATGCGTCTGTTAGCCTCCTGAATGTCTTCTTTGGTGAAGTGTATGTTCATTTCTTTTGCCCATTTTTTAGTTGGATTGTTTGTCTTTTTGTTGTAGAGGTGTTGAATTTTCCTGTAGATTTTAGAGATTAGACCTTTGTTGGATTTGCAATAGCCAAAGATTTTTTCCCAGTCTGCAGGTTCTCTTTTTACAGACATGAATTTTTAAAGTTATAGTGAACTAGAAAGATAGCCAGAACAGGAAAAATTACAGGCTGAAGCCCTGCTAGAAACTCAATCATTGTCTTAGAGAATAAGGACAACGTAAGCGTTGCGTAGCAAGCAAATCTCTCACCCTCGGATTTTGAGCATAGTCTGAAGCAGCGCTGTCCTACTCAAAGATGGCAATGCCCCACTCAGAGCTGGTGGCCAACTGTGCTGCTCTGAACATGTGTCGCTCTCCTATAGTTCTGCCAATAATCCAGTCTCACGCATCGGGCTCCTGAAAAGGCTCAGTATACTTCTTCTGAGCCTCCCGTTCCAGGACTTCGACCCGTAATTTTTCCCATTACAGGCACCATGTTGCATCTTCAGAATTGTAAAACTTTGAATCTATTCCTGTTTTGCTTCATCGCCCATGACTGAACCACTTCAGACTGATTCAGAGCCCTGTATGAAAGAAGAATCAACCTTAACCAAAGATGTCTGACCTTTATGTAAAGAATTATAAAACTTCTAGGAATTTAAAGACAACCTATTTAAATACAGAGACTTGAATTGAAAGATTTAATTTTATGAAAGTTAGTCCTTAAAACTGACATACAGAATCAGTATAATCCCAGGTAAATTTCCAGTAGGTTTTGATATAACTTGAGAAAACTGATGCTGCAATTTCTTTGGCATATAAAGGATCTGGAATAGTCTAGAGCAGGAGAAAGCAAACTACCACTGCCTGTTTTTGTAAATAAAAACTTATTGGTACAGAGCCACTCCTGTTTGTTTACATATTGTCTGGCTGCTTTATAGAGGCCAGGATGGCCTACAAGCCTGAAGTATTCACTTCGTGGCTCTTTAAGAAACAGTTTGCTGACTCCTTGTTCTAGAGCCTAGACCAAGTGGTTCTCAGGACGTGGTCTGGGATCTGTGGCAGCAGCCTAGACAGTTACTAGAAATGCATATTCTGGGACTATATGGTTGATCTACTGAATTGGGCCCAGCAGTCTGTTTTAGCAAATCCTCCAGGTGGTTCTGATACATGCTACAATTAGAAAACCAAAACCAGCCCAAAACCAAACCCATTGCCATCGAGTAGAGCTGCCTCGTAGGGTTTCTAACACTAAATCTTTTTGAAGAAGACTGCCACGTTTTCTCCCATGGAACATCTAGTAGGTTCAAACCACCAACCTTTCCATTAGCATTTGAGCGCTTAACCACTTTGCTACAAGGGTTCCTTTATTAGAAAACCGCTAGTGTATAATCCTGAAGAAGAACAAGGTGAGCAGATTCAATCTTACAGTTGGCACGGTGGTTAAAAGTGACATCAAGAACATCATATGTGAAGAAAGCAAGAGGTCATTAAAAAGGCAAGAAAGAAAAGACCAGAATGGAAGTCAGAGCAGACTCTGAAACTTGCTCTTGAACGTTGAGTAGCTAAAGCAAATGGAAGAAAGGATGAAGTAAAAGAGCTGAACAGAAGATTTCAAAGGCATCTCGAAAAGACAAATATAATGACTTGTGCACAGGCCTGGAGATAGAAAACCAAAAGGGAAGAACACGCTCGGCATTTCTCAAGCTGAAAAAACTAAAGAAAAAAGTTCAAGCCTCCAGTTGCAATATTGAAGGATTCTATGGGGAAAATTTTAAATGACACAGAAAGCATCAAAAGAAAATAGAAAGAATACACAGAGTCACTATAGCAAGAAGAATTGGTCTACGTTCAACCATTTCAGGAGGTGGCATATGATCAGGAACCTATGTTACTGAAGGAAGAAGTCCAAACTGCACTGAAGGCATTGGCGAAAAACAGGCTCCAGGAATTGACAGAATACCAACCAAGATGTTTCAACAAATGGATGCCGCACTGGATGTGCTCACTTGTCTATGCCAGGAAATTTGGAAGACAGCTACGTAGCCAACCAACTAGAAAAAACACCAGAATTTATGCCTATTTCCAAAAAAGATGATCCAGCAGAATGTGGAAGTTACTATACAGTGTCATTAATACCACATGCAAATAAAATTTTGCTGAAGATAATTTAAAAGCAGTTGCTGCACTACATCGACAGGAAACTTCCAGAACTTCAAGCCAGTTTCAGAAGAGGATGTAGAACCAGGGGTATCATTGCCGATGTCAGATGGATCCTGGCTGAAAGCAGAGAATACCAGAAAGATATTTACCTATGTTTTATTGGCTCTGCAAAGGCACTTGACTGTGTGAATTATAACAAATTACAGGTAACATTGTGAAGAATGGGAGTTACATGAGGAACCTGTACATAGATCAAGAGGCAGTTGTTTGAACAGAACAAGGGGATACTGCATGGTTTAAAGTCAGGAAAGGTGTACGTCAGAGTCTTAGTCATCTAGTGCAGGTATAACAGAAATACCACAAGTGGATGGCTTTTAACAAAGAAAATTTTATTCTCTCACAGTCTAGTAGGCTAGAAGTCTGAATTCAGGACACCAGCTCGAGAGAAAGGCTTTCTGTCTGTCGACTCTGAAGGAAGGTCCTTGTCTTCAGTCTTCCCTTGGTCTTGGAGCTTCTCCACACAGGAACCCCGGATTCAAAGGATATGCTCTGCTTCTGGTGCTGCTTTCTTGGTGGTATGAGGTCCCCATGTCTCTCTGCTTGCTTCTCTCTTTTATATCTCGAAAGAGATTGGCTCAAGAAACAGTCCAGTCTTGTAGATTGAGTCCTACCTCATTGACATAACTGTACTGATCCCATCTCATCAATTTCATAGAGATAGGATTTAACAACACATAGGAGAATCACATCAGATAACAAAATGGTGGACAGTCACACAGTATAGGGAATCAAGACCTAGCCAAATTGATACACATATTTTTGGGGGATAGAATTCAATCCATGATAATCAGGGTTGTGTCCTTTCACCGTACCTATTCAATCAGTATGCTGAGCAAATAATCCGAAAACCTAGACTTAGAAGAAGAACGGGGCATCTGGATTGAAAGAAGACTCATTAACAACCTGTGTTATGCAGATGAAACAACCCTGCTTGCTGAAAGTGAAGAGGACTTGAAGCACTTACTGATGAAGATCAAAGACTACACCTCAACATGAAACAAAAATCCTCACAACTGAATCAGTAAGCAACATCATGATGAATGGAGAGAAGATTGAAGTTGTCCAGGATTTTATTTTACTTGGATCCATAATCAACAGCCATGGAAGCAGCAGTCAAGAAATCAAACGAACCAGTGCATGGGGTAAGTCTGCTGCAAAAGACCTCTTTAAAGTGTTAAGAAGCAAAGATGTCACCTTGAAGACTAAGGTGTGTCTGACTCACGCCATGGTGTTTTCAATCGTCTCATGCATGCAAAAGCTGGATGATGAATAGGGAGGACCAAAGGAGGATTGATGCCTTTGAATTGTGGTGTTGGTGAAGAATATTGACTATACCGTGGACTGCCAAAAGAACAAAGAATTCTGCCTCAGAAGAAGTACAGCCACAATGCTCCCTAGAAGCAAGGATGGTGAGACAGTGTCTCACATACTTTGGACGTGTTATCATGAAGGATCAGTCCCTGGAGAAGGACATCATGCTTTGTAAAGTAGAGGGTCAGCGAAAAAAGAGGAAGACCCTCAGTGAGATGAATTGTCATAGTGGCTGCAACAGTGAGCTCAAGCATAACAGCTGTGAAGATGGCCCAGGATCAGGCAATGTTTTGCTCTGTTGTCCATAGGGTAGCTATGAGCCAGAACCTACTTGACAGCACCTAACAGCAACAACAACACTATAGTAATGATGTCACTTATGCCAGAGCAGTCAAGAATGCTAATGAAATAGAATACAAAGCCCAGAAATAAACTAACACATTTATGAATACTTGCTATATGACAAAGGGACCACTGTAGATGAGTATGGAGAAGGGAGAATTTTTAATAAATGGTGCTGAGAAAAGTGGATAAAAGATTTAAATGTTAAAGGCAAAACTACAAGGCTTTAAAGTAATGTAGGAGTAGCTTTGTAACCTTCAGTAGGGAAGACTTAAATAAGACAAAAGAAAGGCACTAGATCAAAACTATTGGTAAATTAAACTTAATTAGATAAAGAACTTGTATTCATTGTGAGAAATAGACACAAATCTATATTGGCCACTCAGTTTTTAAGTGAGGCGCTAAAGCAACTGAAAGGGCGGGGGTGGGAGGAGGGGAAATGAAGGTATTTTTCAGTAAATGGTTGTAGGAACAGCAGGACATCCATTTGGATAGATTTGAACTTCGGCCTCTACTTCATATTGTACACAAATATTAATTGAAGTTAGGTCCTAGATCTAAATGTGAAAGAGAAAACAGTTAACAAAAGAAATTGTCTTCATATGGTAAGCAAAGATTTGTTAAACAGGATATATAAAGCACTAATTTAGAAAAAAAGCACTGGTGCATTGGATTTCATTAAAATTAAAATTTTCTGCTCATCCAGAGTCAGTATTTAAGAAGTGAAAAAACAAGCCACAACCTAGAAGAAAATATTTGCAATACCATATCTGACGGATGACTAGGATCTAAAAAAAAAATAAAAAAGAAGTCTCATATAAATTTAAAAAAAAAAATTCAATTTTTAAAATGGGCACAAGTCCTAAACAGGCATTTCACACACACAAAAATATACAAATCATTTCTCATCAGGGAAATGTACGTTAAAACCACAAAGAGAGAATTATACATCCACTGCAGAGGATAAAATTAAAAAGACCAAGAATTTCAGTTACATTACTGGTAGAAGTGTAAAATGATACAGTCACTTTAGAAAACTGTTAAGCCGTTTCCAGTATACCTCCCATGTGCTTCAGCAGTTCTAGGTACACTCACACACGCAAGATTGTTTATAGCTGCTTTGTTTGTAATAGCCAAAAATTGGGACAACGTAGATGCCCATCCACAGGTAAATGGATAAACAAATTGTTACATAATCAAGCAGTGGAATACTACTCAGCAATGAAAGGACAAACTACTGACACATGGAGCAACATTGATGAATTCCAAAAAAAAAAAAATGTAAAATCAAAAGAAAGAAGCCAGACACGAAAGAGTATGTACTGTATGGTTTTATTCACATGAAGTTTAAGAACAGACAACTTAATCTATGGTGATTTAAGTCAGATCCTTGAGGGAAGAGTTCAGTATTAACTGGGAGGAGGAATGAGGAGACTTTCTCAGATGATCATTCATTGTCTTGATTGGTCAGTGGTAATACAAATACATTTACAGAGTTAAGTGTTTATTGAATGTACATGAGTTGGAATCCACTTGAAGGCAGTGGGTTTGGGGTTTTACACCCATTTTATTGTATGAAAATTTTAGATCAATTAAAAAAAAAAAACACCTAATGTTCGTCAAAAATTACCATAAAGACAGTGAAAAAACATTTCCCCAATAAAGGACAATCATATTTGCGTACCTTCTGTTTGTTTGCCAGCCACTCCCTCCCCCTCTTGAAGTATTTTCATAACCGTGCTGTGCTAATTTTCTTCACAGCAAGGTATAAAAAAAATTGGCGGAGTAGAGACAGGCAGGGGAGGGAGGCCGCCAGTGGTCAGCAAACAAATGTAGTGGGTGCTGTTCATTGGTGTATAAATACATAGTTTGGCACAGCCATAAAGAAAAAGAGGAAATTGTTATCACAAAAATCAGGATAATGGTTTGTTTAGCAGTGGGGTTTGGAGAGTGTTTATGAATTCATTTTGACCATGAAGGAGTCCACGGGGATTTCTTGGGGGTTTTGGCAATGTTCTTTTTATTGACCTGGGTGATGGTTATATGAGCATTCACAAAATTTTTTGTTGCATTGATGGTCATGTTTATGTACTTTGCTATACGTGTATTTCACAATAAAAATTAAAAAAATCAGAAACTACCATATTGATTCCAAAATGTACATTGTTCATATTTGAACATCTCTAAAATTGGTGGCATCTTAACCGTGGTGTCAGCCAGACAGCAGTTGTAACACAGTTGTCATTGCTTATACATGTACCAATATCAAACCTCTGGTGCTCAGATGATGAGGAAAAAAATCTTGGAGACACTCTTTTAACCCACAAGAATTAAATAATTGACGGTTGAGGGTATAGGAGAGGTTAAGTTAACTTCATTCTCACAGTAAGAGTCAAAAGTATAGTCCTAGTGCCCAGTCCTATATAATTACAAACCTGGCTTAAGGTTGTAGGACAAATGGCCTTTGGTTCTTTTAACGGATTGTTTTAAGAAAAGCTGCATCACCGACCCTCATGATGGAACTAAACCTCTTGCATGGAAAAACACAGACAATGACACTGAGTTGAAAAGTGATTTAGCGTTCTGAAAGTTGAAGAAGTATTAGGACTGCCTTAACCACTTTATTTCAGTTACATTTTCATTTTTATGAATGCTCTGGTGCTATGTGATCTCAACTAAAGTGTCTTCAATAAATATATAAATTCAGAATTTCTAAACGACAACATTTTTCTTAATACAGGAAACAATGGTGTATCTTAGATTCAATAAAATGTACTTAAATATGAAGAAAGTATTTATCAGAAATCAGTAGTTCTTACTGGTCAAATTCAGTACACATTTCCATTAAAATTGGTTATGATAGATACCTATGAACATTTTTTTAAATTTATTTTTGTTGCTGAGAATATACACAGCAAAATATTTAACACCAGTTCAGCAATTTCTACATGTACAATTCATTGACATTGATTACATTCTTTGAGTTGTGCAACCATTCTCATTTTCCTTTTTCCAGTTGTTCCTCCCCCATTAGCATAAACTCACTGCCCCCTAAGTTTCCCATCTAATCTTTAAAGAGTTGCCGTTGTCAGTTTGATCCCATGTTAGATAGTTCGTTCTTAAAAGAGAGCACAATGCTCAAGGCAAACACTCTTTGCAAGTTAAGCTAAACTGTTGTTTGGGTTTAAGAAGACTTAACGGCAAGATTACAGCTATGTAAAAACCTAACATAGCAATAACTCAAGGAAGATAAAGCAGTCACAAAACAGGGGCACCTGATTGTGATGTATCTGTATTTCAGAAATGCACATAGTCCCTGACTTAAAATGTATTCAGGTTAACAATGGACTTCTGCGTTTATGACCATGCTTTTTTTTCTTTCTGTACATCTTATCACATAATTTGCAATGTTATCATTCTCGGATGTAATGTTTCCAACCCCCAAAGACAAAGTTTTGATTTATAAAGATACTTTACAAAAGGCAATAATAATGAAAACTAAAAAAACAATATGAGGTATTAAGCTTATATCAGAACCGATTAGTGAAGGAGTAGTTGTCAGAACAAAACCCCGTTCTAAGTCAGGGACTCCAAGCAATTGAAAGTACAGGTAGTCTGCAACTTAGGACATATTTGAGTTATGACAAACTGCACTTACGACTGTCTTTTTTTTTTTTTGGTACATCTTATCGTTAGTAGTATGTGCTACATACAGTGTTGTAGCTTGTAATTTTCTGATCTTATCATTCCCAGATGTTCACTCGCAGATGTTTAATTTTATGATTTACTATTCAAAACACTGCTGTATAGATTTAGTTTTCTAAACTAAATTAGGGGCTTCAGTCGCTTGAAAACACAGACACAAAATGCCAACAGCTTTGCTAAAGTCGATAGGCAGATTTGGGAAGCAGTGAGATGTTACCACAAGACATATGAAGAAAAAAGGACCATACAGACAACTCTCACCAATGTTCTGACTAGAAATGCCATCCCCATTACCAGGAATAGTCCAGATTATCCAGAACCTTCCACAAGTGGACTTATTACCACAACTGACAAGTCATTGTCTTCCAGCTCTTCATTGTCAGAGTAAATTTTTATATTTTTATGTATGTATTAAAACATATCTGTAAGTTTATGTGTAATATTTCTAGCCCCCAAAGACAAATAAGGATCGAATTTGTAAAGATACCAATAATAAAAGTCAATAATAATGAAAACTTAAAAAAAAAAGAGGTATTTGACTTAGGTCAGCACCAAATTAAGATGAAGTCATTGGAACAGAGCCCTGTTGTAAGCTGGGGGACTACTTGTATAATGTAACTGCACTGATTTGTGATTCACAGAATACAGGTTACATAATTTGACTCCCTCAAATTATACGCGATAATTTAATTCCATTTGTTCACCAAACCAAAAAAAAAACAAACCTGTTGCTGTTGAATCGATTCCAACTCATAGCGACCTTATAGGACAGAGTAGAACTGCGCCATAGAGTTTCCAAGGAGCGCCTGGTGGATTTGAACTGCCGACTTTTTGGTTAGCAGCCATCGCACTTAACCACTATGCCACCAGGGTTTCCCATTTGTTCACAAGTAATGAAAATTAAAATTTCCAAATAAAGTCTTTGAAAGAAAAAAAAGACTTCAGGGGATATGTTTGTGTTAAGGTTTAAAGATTATCTTATGGCAGTAGTTCCAGGGGTTCATTCAGCCTCAGTGACATGGAAATAGAGAAAAACAGCATATTGACAGTACAGGTAGTCCCCAATTTAGGACTTAAGTGAGTTACAATGAATTACACTTACGACCATCTGTTTTTTTTTTGTGTGTGTGTGTGTGTTCTTCTTGTTGGTAGTATGTACTCCATAACAATGTTGCAGCACGTAATTTGCTAATGTTACCATTTGCAGATGTTCACTGCAGACATTCAAAGGTTGGATTTATAAAGATACAATAAAAGGCAATAATAATGAAAACTAAAAACAGGTATTTGACTTACGTCAGAACCAACTTATGACAGGGTTCTGTTCTGATGACTGTCGTAAGTTGGGGACTACCTGTATAATAAAAAGAGAAGGCTTAATATAAAATTGAGTCCTTTGTAAAGTAACATAAAAATTTAATAAAATTACAATCAGAATAACAATGAGTTTTGGAACTGGATAAAATTATTTTAATTAACACATAAACAAGAATTTGTGGTTCTAGATATTAACTTTTCTGGTAAGATACTGTGATTAAAACAGCACAAATTGATACAGATGTAAATAAATAGATCCAAGAATATGTGGGAACTTAATGGAGAAAAGATGGAATTTCCATTTCAGGAAAAAGGCTGGTTTAATAACTAGGATAGATATAATTATCCATCCACCTGCAAGAAAAACGAGAGCTCTGCTTTACCTTATAAACAAAACAAATTTTAATTGGAGTGTAAGTTAAATGTAAAAAATAAATGTATTAACAAAAAGACCGTACTTAATGGTCTGACTGTGACTAGGGGAATCTCAGCGGGCATGGTCCCCAAACCTTCTGTTGGCCCAGGACAGGAACCATTCCCGAAGACAACTCATCAGACATGAAAGGGACTGGACAGTGGGTAGGAGAGAGATGCTGAAGAAGAGTGAGCTAATTATATCAGGTGGACACTTGAGACTGTGTTGGCATCTCCTGTCTGGAGGGGGGATGGGAGGATAGAGTTGGAAGCTGGCAAAATTGTCACAAAAGGAGAGACTGGAAGGGCTGACTCATTAGGGGGAGAGCAAGTGGGAGTAAGGAGTAAGATGTATATAAACTTATATGTGACAGACTGACTTGATTTGTAAACGTTCACTTGAAGCTCAATAAAAGTTAAATAAATAAATAAATGTATTAGAAAGTTGGGGAGTGTGATTCAGGACTTTGAACCAGTTCTGAGCAGTTTAGCCATAGCCACGGGAGACAAGGGTAACAGATGCATGGCATAGCAACCAAAGCAGTGGTGCCCCATTCAGAGATGGCGGCCACCTGTGCCACTTTGAGTGGATATCACTCTCCACAGTCCTACCAATAATCTAGTCTCCTACATCAGGCTCCTGAAAGTTTTCTGATGTGGAAGATTGGGTTGTTGGCAGGACTGTGGAGGATGACACACATACAAAGCAGTGTGGTAAGCCATCTTTGCTGCCTATTTCCTACTCTGGTCAAAAGGTGACGTGCAAGACATATGGTTACTATGCAACATGTGTGTGACAAACGTTTAGGTCCAGTTCAAAGCCCATGATTGTATAACCTCATCAATAAAGGAAACTTAAAAGATACAATTTTACAACATTAAAAAAACAGCCTATCATGAATAACAAGTTTGTGATTACTAGGTAATCTGTATGAAATAAAACTAATATCTAAAGGGATATGTTCAATGGTATTTTTTACACTTGTGTTGGTGTTGGCAAAAGAGTGAAAACGACTTGAATGTCCATTATTACATGAATAACAGGGACGGTAATTAAGCAAGTGTGCTTGGATTACCTGGCTAGTATCAAAAAGAATGAGTTGCCTTTAATTCCGTTTTTACTCACATAGAAGAGATGTCTATAGAATGTTGCCAGGTGATATCCTCTCACTTCTGTTAAACAAACATGATAATTAAAGTATAATTGTTCTTGTATACGTGTGCTCATGGAAAAAGATGTGGAAGGATACATTATTGACATCTTTTGCCTCAGGGTAGGTAGGATGGAAGTAAGACTAGACAGGAGCGAGGAAGGTGATTAATTTTTTAATACTGTTCTCCTCTCCTAGTGGGAACCACCACAGCCTTTTGCAAAGCCCTGGGCTTTTCAGTTCTCTGATGGAAGAGTTTAGTACTAGTTCTTGGGCAGTCATAGCCTACTATTAGAGTCCCTGGGTGGTGTGAACGGTTAGGGGTTTGACTGCTAACTGAAAGGCTGCATGTTCAAATCCATCCAGAGGTGCCTTAGAAGAAAAGCTTGATGATCTACTTCCAAAACTTCACAGCCATTGAAAACCATAATCTGTGGAGCACAGTTCTACTCAGACATACGTGGGGTCTCCATGAGCTGAAATTGATTTGATGGGAACTAGTTTGGTTTATTTTTTTTTTTTTTAGTTTGGTTTATTATGGTAAAATATGTATGACAAAATTTGCCATGTTAATCATTTTTAGTGTACAATTCAGTGACATTGATTACATTCACCATATTGTGCAGTAATCACTACTATTTCCAAAAGTTTTCATCGCCCCAAACAGAAACTTCGTAGCCATTGAGCAGTAAATCCTAAACTCCTCCCCCTCATTGGTAACCACTAATCTATTTTCTGTCTCTATGAGTTTTCCTCTTCTGGATATTTCATGTAAGTGGGATCATACAATATTTGACCTTATGTGTCTGGCTTATTTCACTTAGCATAATGTTTTCAGGTTCACCTATGCTGCAGCATATATCAAAACTTCATTCCTTTTTAAGGCTAAATATTCTGTGTGTGTACCGTATTTTATTTATCCATTCATCTGTTCATGAACATGTGGGTTGTTTGCACATTTTAGCTATTGTGAATAACACTCCTGTAAACATCGGTGTAAGTCTAAATGTTGATTTTTTATATTAATATTTTATCAAAACAGCTACAATTCTGTTCTTCTTTCCTAATAGCTCCATCAGGGCACAGTTCCTGTTTCTTACACAGTAACAACAGTGGCACCACATGGGATCCCACTCTGCACAGGCCAGCACATCCCTGCCTGCAGTGCACAACAAGTCCCCGGATGCTCTGTGGTTTTCAGTGGACAGCACCTCCCTGTCTGTAGTGTGCCTCCTCCAGTAAGTCTGTGCTTTTGTTCTCGTGTTACTGTTAAGCACACCAACCTGGATTGGTTTGTAATTTAAATCTCAAATCCCTGTTTAGAACAGCTAAGTGTCTTATTTAAGGAAATAACGTTTTTTAAGAGACTGCTTTTGTAGCTTCATTTCCAAGTTTAAAAAATAAAAGATAGTCCCACTGCAAAAGCAATCTCAGTAGCATCTGTATAGTAACCATTTTAAAAAGTTAAGGAGTCCCCAGGTCGTGCCAGTAGTGAACACACTTAGCTCTGAATCTAAACGTTGGCATTCTGAGTCCACCTAGAGATGCCTGGAAAGAAAGGCCTCGGAGTCTGCTTCTGAAAAATCGTTCATCAAAAACCGTATGTAGCACACTTCTGCTCTGACACGCTTGGAGTCACCGTGAGCTGGAGTTGCCAGCAGCTGGTTTTCTGTATAACTTTACATTAATTAAATTAAACATATTTGAATATCTTGAAAATCAAACAATGGTCCCTCATATATTGACCCCGTTTATTAATAAAGCATGGTAAAGAGTGGCCTTGGGGTATTGATGTCGGATGTTGGACTAGTTAGTAATAAAGTCTGCAGGGACCTTAGTGATCGATAGTAACATTGTCAGCATGAATAGGTCTTAATGGGCACTTTTAGTGCTTGGTCTGATTTATACCTTACTATAATTTTTTTTATACGTGAGCCCTAGTGCTCAGTGGTTAAGAGCCCAGTTACTAACCAAAAAGTCATCAGTTCGAATCCAAGCTGTTCCTTGGAAACCCTATGAGGTAGTTCTACCTTGTCCTATAGGGTTGGTGTGAGTCAAAATCAACTCGATGGCAAAGGGTTTGGTTTTTTTAAATAGGAAACCTGTGATGAAAATGATAACATCCTCATTTTCTCAATGATAAAACTGAAAAGTGGCATGATTTGCCCAAGATTTTAGAGATAATTACTATGGAAGAGCAGAGATTCTCTCACACTTTCTTCTGGCTCTGAAGTTCATACTTTATCTCCCTTGGGAGCTCATGCTTTGTCCTTTAATTGGCCAACCCCCAGTCCAGCTCTGTGATTTCATAAATGAGGGCACTGAAATCCATAGGATTTAAATGACATGTCTAAAATCAATAATGTCTTTAAAACATTTGGCTAAACCTAAATTAAAAAATAAAGATAACCCTAATATTCTGCTCTGGAGGTGAGATTAAAACAAGACACACACATAAAAGTACCAATACCAGTTTAATGGATTAATTTACCCAAGCTTGGTTTCTCAGTAATAGATTATAGAGCCAATGTGCTGAAGTTTCCAACTAAAAATAGAGAGGTCATAATGCACTTGTGAGTTGGGCTTCTACAAATATAAAGATCCTAGAAATAAAAAATTTATAATTGAAAAGGACACTTTCTTGGAGTAACTACAGTATCTGCTACATCTTAAAGCGACTAAAGAGAGATTTCTTTACCATCCACCACTTTTCCCCTATCTCATGGGTGTTAAAAAGGCTAAAGTAAAAGTTACGTATTTTGACGGATAAGAACTGTATAAAATGCAGAATAATTACTTTTGTTGTTGTTGTCAGCTGCTCTCAAGTTGACTGACTCGTGGCGACCTTAAGTACAACAGAATGAAATGTAGCCTGGTCCTGCATCATCCTCCCAATCACTGGCATGTTTGACTCCATCATGGCGGCTATTGTGCCAATCCACTTGACTGAGGATCTCCCACACCCTCGTTGACCCTTTACTTCACCAAATATGATGTCCTTCTGTAGCAGTTGGTCCTTCCTGATGACATGGCCAGAGTAGGCGAGCCGGACAATGTTCCGTTTCATTGGCTAATTTTCAGAAGTAGATCACTGGGCCTTTTTTTGTAGTCTGTCTTTGTTTGGAATCGCTGCTGAAACCTGTCCACCATGGGTGACCCTGCTGGTATTTGCAATACTGGTAGCACAGCTTCCAGCATCATAGCAACACACAAGCCACCACAGTATGACAAACTGAAAGATGGGTGTTGGAATAACTAGTTTCCAATATATTAATTACAGATTTTAAAATATACTAGTATTTCATTGTTAATACAGGTTATTAAAAACATTTTGGTATTGTTTTTGAGGGGCGTGGCAATGATAGATTTCAGTCTGACTGTGTCATTTTTTAATTAATTATACTGATAATTTTAACAAAAAATATTTTTCTCTTACAGATGCTTCAGGCATGTTCAGTTCAGCACTTACCGGTACCATATGCTGCGTTTCCACCCCTTATTTCTAGTGATCCGTTTCTTTTACATCCTCCTCACCTTTCTCCACACCATCCTCCTCATTTGCCACCACCAGGCCAGTTTGTCCCTTTCCAAACACAGCAGTCACGATCGGTAGGTATCTTTATTCTTATGTCTTTAATCTTCTCAGAATGTTTAGACCTAAAAGGCAGGTTAATTGAGCAAAAGTACATTGTTTCCATTTAAACACTATAACTTTTGGTTCTTAAAAGAATTAAAGGAATTCACAGACATACAAATTAGTATAGACATACTTAGAATTTTTTTAGATTTTTGAATTTTTCCACTTATTTTATGTGCCCATCATGTACTTTAAATTTGTCCTGCTTCATATTTGCAATCCTGGAAAAGGAAGTAAATCTGAAGAAAAATTTAATTTAGTTGTACTGATTTTTGCTTTTATCTGTTTCTAAATTGGAAAGTGGAAATATTATAAAATTGTTAATATTCATTAAAATATTTGTATTCATTTATTAATCCTCCCCCCCCAACCTATGAACTGGGTATCAGAATTTTATCCTTAGATCTTCTAATTATTTCCATAACCTTGAGCCTCATTTGTCATTTCTGAAAGATGAGACTAGGCTTCTTTTTCTGCAGTGTTCTTGTGAAAAACAAGTGATAGTGTATTAACATAATTCTATTCTGGGGCCAGAATACAACTAAGGCATGTTACCGTAGGGTGGGGTGGGGTGGTAAGTACTGTATAAGTCCAAGAAGCAGCACAGGAAGAAGGTCCATTGTTTTTTGGACAGGCCGAGTTCAGCGTCTGAGCTATTGGGCCTTAAGAGGGGACAGAAGAGAGAACTTCCAAATTGTTAGTGGAGGATTCCACTCCTTCCGCTCCCTAGAAAAGGGACATCAGAGCCTGTCTGCCCTTTACTGAGGATTTGCATACCAGGTGGGGCACCAGAGAGAGTAAGCTTACCTGAGGGAGGAAGTCAGAATAACATTGAAGAACACATGTTCTCAAGAGAATTCAAAACATGGCCACACAAAAATGTGTATGCAGATGTTCACAGTGGCATTATTCATAATAGGCAAAAGTGGAAACAATACAATTGTCCAGCAGCTGGTAATGGATAAACAAAATGTAGCTATCCGTACAAAGGAATGTTGTTCAGCCATAAAAAGGAGTGAAGTACTGATAGAAGCTACAGTGTGGATGAACTTGAAACATCCTGAGTGAAAGAAGTTAGTCACAAAAGGCCACATATTGTATGATTCCATTTATATGAAATGTTCAATTAGACAAATCCATAGAAACAAAAGTAGATTAGTGATTATCTAGGGCTGTGGAGGGAATTGGAGGGAAATGGGAAAATGACTGCTAATGGACATGGGGTTTCTTTTTGGGGTGATGAAAATGTTCTGAAATTAGTGGTGATGGTTGCACAATTCTGTGAATATATTAAAACCCATTTCCTAGTATGTGAATTATATCTGTTATTAAAAGAACACACATTGTATGCTTTGCACAGCACTGTGTGTATTCCGTGTACGTTGTCTCAGTGTTCACAGCATGTTTTTTTTAAGTAGACTGTGAACATGCTGATTGGTTTTATAGATGCCATGGTATTGAAGCTCAGATTCATTAATTTATCTAAAAGTTACATGGGCAGTGAGTGACAGCACTGGGATTCTCATACCGAAGCCCATATTCTTCCTCCTGCAGTATGGTGCCTTCCGTGTCTTACCCTATTTAGCCCTGGTTCTGATCTGTATATACAGCTCATGCTCTGTTTCACCTGATGAAAGTTACGTGTCTGACAATCCTGTGACTAGGTCAGGGCATCGTGAAGAAAAAGTAATTGTAATGTGCATATAATTGGTTTACTAGTTGACTTTCTGTCTTCTTAGGTTTGTCTCTCAAAATGAGAGAAAGTTCAAATAGTAAATGTATAATATCTTTTACTGAATAGTGAGAATGTTTAATAACATGTTTTGGAAACTTTTTTATTGAAATTTAAAAGTGGGAAGATTTTACTGTAGTCTGTATGTCCACCTATATGATTTTAGATTGAATTGAATGTCAGGAGATACATGGCCTTAAAGATACTTTTTGGAGTTTTTTATTTTTTGTTTATTAAAAAATAACAGTCTACTGAATGTTAGAAGTATGTCCACTTGCTTTTTTTCCCTTCAGCCTCTGCAAAGGATAGAAAATGAGGTAGAGCTCTTAGGAGAACATCTTCCAGTAGGAGGTTTTACTTACCCTCCATCAGCCCACCCGCCAACATTACCTCCATCAGCTCCTTTGCAGTTCTTAACACATGATCCTTTGCATCAGGAGGTGTCCTTTGGAGTAGTAAGTTTTTTGTGCTTCATTAATTACTTCGATTAACTTGCTTATTTTGTGTAGTGTTTCAGTATAACTCTTAGCATGTTTAGAATTTTAGATATTTTGTTGAAATTATTCAGTTGTAAAATTGTATCTAGAAATACACTTTAGTGTGTGCTTAACCTTGGCAGCTCAGTGGTTAAGAGCTTGGCTGCTAACCAAAAGGTCAGCAGTTTGAAACCACCAGGCGCTCCTTGGAAACCCTGTGGGGCAGTTCTACTCCGTCCTGTAGGGTCGCTATGAGTCAGGATAAACTCGATGGCAACAGGTAGTAGTAGTAGTAGTATGTTTAAGCTGGTTGTCACGTCTATACTGTTAACAAAAAATACTAAGTTCCACTTAACCAGTAAACAACTTTCTAGGTTTTTAAAAAACAAGAGAGTTTACTGGAGAGGTTAATTAGTGGTAAAGGTAGAATGATCTTAAATCATTTGAACCTTTTTTTTCCCCTATAGCCTTATCCTCCATTTATGCCTCGGAGGCTCACAGGACGTAGTAGATACAGATCCCAGCAGCCAATACCACCCCCCCCTTATCATCCCAGCCTACTACCATATGTGCTGTAAGTCTGTTGTTATTATAATGGGTTCTGATTTTTGACACCTGTGAGATTGCCTTTCCTTTGTGAATGTCTTCTCTGTAGTGTATAACTTAGGGTGTTTTAGATATTTATGTTTTGTTTTTACTTATGCTAAGGGGTTAGAGTGGGGGAGCCAGTTAAGGGTTAAAGAAAGGGAAGAACAAAGACATAGGAGACATCAGGAAGGAAGAAATTCGGGAACCGAAAAACAGGTTCAACAAATCAGGGGGTGGAAAGATGATGGTTAAGATTTTTGCTGCCTTTACAATTGGTATCACTTGATACCTCCTTTGGTTACCCAGCTTTGAGACTGTTGCTTCTGGGGCCGGGGGGGTGAGGTGGGGAGGAGTTATTTCTGTGTCTTAGAACTATCCTGTTAGAATTAAGTTTGTCTGCAACGGAGACACCCATCAGTTAAACATGACAGTTTTTTACTACTCTCTTATGTAAAGTATTCCAGAAGCAGGCAATCCAAGGGAGGGTTTATTAGCCCTGTGACTATAAGGAATGTTGTTCTGCCAACCTCAGATCTTATGGCTTCCACCACATGGTCTAAGGTAGCTCCTCAGACTCCAGCCATGGGGTCCACATCCCAGCTGACAAAAATGGATTCCTCTGCCTATCTGCCTCCCTCCAAGGATACTTCCTAGAAGTTGCACATATCATTCCTGCTTCCATCCCATTGGCCACAACTTTAGTCACACTACTTGCTAGGAAGGCTGGGAAATGTAGTTCTTATATCAAAGGGCCATATACCTGTATTACACTGTTTTGAGAATTGTAGTTTTATTGTAAGTCTTAAAATCAAATAGTATAAGTCCTCCAACTTTTTTATTAAAATGTCCTATTGATTGAAGGAATGTAGTAAAGTATCAATGCTAGTGTTGGTTGTTTTCACTGCAGATCAATGCTTCCAGTGCCACCTGCAGTGGGCCCAACTTTTAGCTTTGAATTGGATGTGGAAGATGGAGAAGTAGAAAATTACGAGGTTAGTAGATAAACTGTGAATTTCTTTTGTGAGTATTGTGTGCATAGAAAATATTGTCCTACTCAGCTCATTCATCTAATTAAACATTTATTAGGCAAACGTTGTGCATTTTAAGATACAGATATGTCATTAAAGTATTCAGCATTCTTAAGGATAGTTAGACGTGTACCAAGCAGTCATAACAACAAGGTAGACTTTGTTTCTCTACTAGAGGTATGTACAAGTCCTGCGAGAGAATGCAGGTGAGAAAAAGGTGAATTATAAAGATTTGGTGGAAGCAGACATGTTCGAACTGGACCTTGGTTGGGGAATATTTTTCATGCCTAACATTAAGTCACGGAAGTACTGAACGTTCTTGAAGGACAGTGCGTGGTCTTTGGCTAAAAGTGAAAGGGAGAAAATGGAGACTTGATTGAAAAGCTCGATGGGTTTTCCCATCATTTTGAATGTTGTGGGAAAGGAAGGAGCCACTAGATCGTTTTGTGCCAGTCGCACCAGATCTCTGCTTTAAGTCATAAAACTCTGCTAATAGTTTGAAGGAATAGATGGGAGTGGAGAGGAGCTGGTAGCAGAGAAACCTATTTAGATGTCTTAATAGGCCAGGCAGTAAAACTATGCAAGTTCTAAACTGGAACTGCAAAGAGAAAAGAAAGTACAGCTTTGAAAGACATTTTAACGGTAGCATCAGTAGGATTTGGTCACCAAATGGTTTATGGTGGTTTCAGGGTGAGGGTGGGAGGATTGCAAAAGAAGATGTTCTGCAAAAGAAGACTGCGGTAACCCGTGGAGGAAGGCAGAAGCAAAATTAACAGGAGGGCTCTAGTTTAGCAGATGTTGACATTACAATATTAATTGGGGTTAGGAACCTAGGAGGTGCAGTTCGGGGGTTGGAAAGGAAAATTTGGATTTGGATTTGTTGAATGTGATTGACTATGACTTCAATTTGCTACTACCAGCCATCCTTCTCACTTCAGCCTCATTCAGTCTCTCTTTTCACAGTATGAATATTTTTAACAGTATACAGTAGTATTTTAGGTGAATTAAACCTGGGGGTTGGGCAGGGGGAGACATGCACACATACGTAATATCTTAAATCACCTTTGGGTTTTTTTATGCTTGTGGAAGAGAGCTAGCCAAATGCTATATTCTTCTTCTGTATCTATTAGGAATGCTGGTATGTCACTTTCTTTCTACATACATAATCACACTGCAGTGTTCTTTGGATTTCAATTCCAGATTTCTTGGGAGAAAGGGGCTATAATAATTTCCTTTTTTTTTTTTTTTTTTCTGCACTGTATAAATTAGTCTTATACAGGTCAGTAAGAACAGGAGCTGTCTAATGCTTTAGGCATTCTGTACTAAAATTAGTCTATCATAAGTCATGCCGAGAGGACGAGCTCTTCATTAAGTAGACTAGAACATCTCTAAAGCTGGCGTTGATTTACAAGAAACTTTCCAGTTGTGGAAGTAATGGGTAAGGTATAAGTGTAATTTATTTCTAATACACATATCAATGAAAAAGCCATTACCGTATAAGAAAAATATTTTGTATTTGATGTTGGAATCCCTTTCTAAACTGAAATTTTGGGTTGAGAATTTTGATAGTCTACAAAGTCATACTTTAAACCAATCAGAAAATTTTTTGTTTTTGTTTTTTGCTTTTCTATTTTTATTTCCTAGAGGATACCCCTATAATACTCCTAGGCCTGGCTCGCTCCAGAATACTTTCCGTTTTTTGAGTCTACTCTATACATTCTTGGTGCCTTTACTCATCTTTCCTCCTTCTGTTTACAAACTCTTTCCCCTTCCTCCACACTTTGAAAACATAGCTGTCTTTCAAGAGTCAAAGGCATTTCTAGTCCATCTCCCAGATTTAAAAGAGCCTCTTCCTCTTTTTTGTTCTTATAGTACTTTATGCTTTCAGTTCTCTTGCCTGCTAGGTCATATAAATTTGTTGATGGTCTGATCATCATTGATACTCTTCATCCAATAAGGGCTTAATGTGCATATTCAATTGAATAAAATTGCCCTAAATTGTATTAGTTGGGCTTAAGTTTCCTTAATGTAAATGTGTTAATAAGAGGAGGTATAAAAATTTGACCTAAAATTTATATGCTAATTGTTATCACCATCAATTACATTTAACAGGTTATCTTCTAACATTTCAAAGGTCTATGGAGTATGGTGAAGGGGGAGCAGTTTATTTAGATGACCCAGTTCTGTAAATAAAGCTGTCCCCAAAGCAAAATTGTGACTGTCTCATTAAAGCACACATACAGCTATCACAGCACTCATTGTTGAGATTGTGAGAGGTTAATTCTGCCCCTCTCCTCGTTTGTCACCTTTTCTTTATTCCCTGTTTCCTTAATGCTGTGGCAGCCTGAGGAAAGGGAAAATGCAGCCCATAAAAGGCAGCCTAATTGTGGGATAAAGCAAATGGGTAATTAAAGTCATTGAAAAGTGGGAGAAAAGAGGTTCTGGTATAAGAGCAGTAAGTGTAATAACTGCAGTATATAGCAACACATCAAATAGGTTAAAATCTCTGCGTTCATAGTGATACTTCAAAAAAGAAAGGAAAAAAGCTTCACTGCTTGTATAACCTGTACTAAGGAGTAAAGTTTGTTATAGAGCAGTTGCTTAGTACAGAAGTATTTCAGCTAATAAATGAAAGACATAATTAAAATATTACCATTTTACCATCCTTAATGAACTAGTGGATCTAGGCAGTGTCATGCTAACATGACAAATAGCCAACTACACATGATGGACTTTATGATGGAAGTAGCCAAACCTCTAGATCTGACTACCAATTTATAGGAAATACAGAGGACAAGGAACATGTTAAACCACATACTGGTCAGGAGTAGTGGATTCAGTTAGCAAAATTTAGACTGCAGGAAATTCTACACCTCATTGACCTGGTTTCTTTAACAAATATAAGCAGGAAGAAAAAAAAAAAGACCTGAGACATATCAAGCAGTGTTACTGTATGGGGATTTATTTGGATCCTGATTTGAATAAACTGTTTTTAGAAGTATTCTTAAAATGTTTGAAACAATTAGTAACATTTGAATACTGATGGAATATTTGATGTTTAAGAAATCATTGTTAATTTTTTAGGTGCAACAGTATCATTGTGGTTATGGTTTTTTTTTTTTAGAACAGTGGTTCTCAACCAGAGGGCAATAGATTCCCCCCCGCCCGAGAAAATACTTGGTAGTGTTTGGAGACGTTTTTGTTTGTTACAGGGGGAGTGCCACTGGCATCTAGTGGGCAGGGGCTGGGGATCTTGCTAAACATCCTAACATGTTTAGGGCTGCCCCCCCACAGCAAAGAATGACCCAGCCCAGATGTCAAGAGGTTTGCAAACTGTTTCAGAGACATACTCAACTATTTTACCAATGAAATAAATACCATGTTTTTGTTTTATTTCAAAATAATCTGGATTTACAGGTGGACAGTAATAAATAAGATTAGCCATGAATGGGTTCGTTACATATTTCTCTAATGTATATCTTTCTTTGTATTTTAAATTTTCCCTAATAAAGAGTTTTTTGTTTTTTTAATTAGAAGATTTTTTTAAAGATTAAAATGTTGCATTTTTCCTCTGCAGGCCCTGCTAAACCTGGCAGAGCGACTAGGAGAGGCTAAGCCTCGAGGACTTACTAAAGCAGATATTGAACAGCTTCCTTCTTATCGGTTCAATCCTAACAACCACCAGTCAGAACAGACTTTGTAAGTGTGTGTGTGTGTGTGTGTGTATTTTGGCATCATGCTATGTTAAACATCCTTTTGTACCTTTATGAAATAAAAGCTTGAGAGTCAAAAATAACTGGATAAAAATAAGTTACCTCCATTTCAAACTCTATAGACTATGCTGTCCAATAAGGTAGACAGTAACCACAAATGGCTATTTAAATTGAAATTAAATTAAAAATTAAGTTTCTTAGTCACAGTAATTGCTACCATATCGGAAGGTATAGATGTAGAACATTTCTGTCATTTCAGAAAGTTCTATCTGATAGCCCTGTTCTGGATGTTTAGGTTGCTTAGATATTTTATGATTTCTGATTTAAATTTTAGACTGTTTTAATATAAGGTTGAAAAACCTCAGAACATAAAATTTGATGTTTTTACCTGAAGATTTTGCTTATTAATCATATATTTTTTTAAATAACAAGTTTAAAGTCCAGTGGTTTTTAGGAGTAAACCCTGGTGGCATAGTGGTTAAGTGCTACAGCTGCTAACCAAAAGGTCAGCAGTTCGAATCCGCCAGGCGCTCCTTGGAAACCCTGTGGGGAAGCTCTACTCTGTCCTGTAGGGTTGCTGAGTCAGGATTGACTCGACGGCAGTGGGTTTTTTTTGGTTTTTAGTATACTCATGGAGCTGTGTAGCCATCGTCATGATCAAATTTAAAACATTTTCATTAATACAAAAAAGAAACCCTATAGCCATTAGCCATCACTCTCCATTTCTCCCAACCCCTACACCCACCCCCAAGCCCTAGGCAACTACTAATCTACTTCTAGTCTCTATTGATTTGCTCATTCTGAATATTTTGTATAAGTGAATTATATTCTTTTGTGAATGACTTCTTTCAGTTAGCATAATGTCATAGCATGTATCAGTACTTAATTTCTTTCATTACCAAATAATATATCGTTATATGGGTATACCACATTTTATGTATCCATTCATCAGTTGATGAACGTATGGGTTGTTTCTGCCTTTTGGCTGTTGTGAATAGTGCTGCTGTAAAAATGCATGTACAAGTTTGTGTTTGAATGCCTGTTTTTAGTTCTTTTGGATATGTACCCAGGAGTGGAATTATGAGGTCATATGGTAATTCTATGTTTTAATTTACTGAGGAACTGCCAAAATATTTTCCACAGACACAGCACCATTATACATTCTCACCAGCACTGTATGAGACTTCCAGTTTTGCCACATCCTCACCAACATTGTTGTTTTCTTTTCTTTTTTTTTTTTTTAATTAAAGCTATCCTAGTGGGTGTGAGGAGTCTTGGTAGCACAGTGGTTAAGAGCTCTCACCAACCTTGTTGTTTTCCTTTTTTTTTTTTAAATTAAAGCCTTTTTTAGTGGATGTGAGGAGCCCTGGTAGCGCAGTGGTTAAGAGCTCAGCTGCTAACCAAAAGGTCAACAGTTATCCACCAGCCGCTTCTTGGAAACCCTCTGGGGCAGTTCTGTTCTATCCTATAGGATGGCTATGAGTCAGAATCGACTCTATGGCAGCGGGTTTGGGTTTTTTGTTTTTTTGGTAGCGGGTATGAAGTGGCACTGTGGTTTTGATTTACATTTTGATCATTATTTTGATCAGCTTTCATGTGCTTGTCGGTCATTTGTATATCTTTGGAGAAATGTCCTTAGATTATTGTCCCATTTTTAATATGATTATTTGTCTTTTTATTATTGAGTTGTGATAGTTCTTTATATATTCTAGATATAAGTCCCCTATCAGAGATAGTTTTCAAAAATCTCTCCCTTGTGTTGGTTGTCTTTTCAGTTTCTTAATGGTGTCCTTTGAAGCACATAGGTTTTTAATTTTATTGAAGCCCAATTTACATTTTCTTTTGTTGCTTGTGCCTTTAGTTTTATACCTAAGAAACAATTGCCTAATTCAAGGTCATGAAGTTTTATGTCTTTGTTTTTTTAAAGAATTTATTAGTTTAGCTCTTAACATTTCAGCCTTCGATCCATTTTGAGTTAATTTTTTATATGGTGTGAGGGAAGGGTTCAACTTTATTCTTTTGCATGGATATCCAGTTGTTCCACCACCATTTGTTGAATATTTTAGTGTATTCTGTATCATGACTGATGTGGATATTAAACCAGAATTTTTTAAATAATCTTTCAATGAAGCAAAGCATCATTGCAGTTACTAAATGCCTTATAATTACCACCATGATGGTTTTTAGGTCATTTTTGTCTAAAAATTTAAGTGGTGTATTGTAGTAAGTGCAATGGTAAGTGATTTTGTAGGCTTTAGTTGTTGTAACAAAATAGAAAACCAACCAGGTTTATGGTTAAATGATCTTTTTGCTTTTTTTAGGTGTGTAGTATGCATGTGTGATTTTGAGTCAAGGCAGCTACTTAGAGTCTTACCCTGTAACCACGAGTTCCATGCCAAGTGTGTCGACAAATGGCTTAAGGTAAAGTGGTGGCATCTGTGAAGGAAATAACATTGTAACATTGTTTGTTTTGTTTTTCCCCTTTTTACTGACCATAGGTTCATGTAGAGTAAGTTTGCCTTAACATCTATCATTTGGTAGAGGGTGGGTATTGAAAGGAAAAGGCCAGTAAAAATTGACCAGAATTAGCAACACAGGAGTTACTGTACAAAACCTGAAAATACATTATCTGTGCTTGACAGTTAATAATATGTCATGACTTTCTCATGGGATATAGGGACAAGGGCTGAGCTTGTTAGGCCACAGTTTCCTTAAGCATTTAGGAGGAGACTTCATTGGAACTCCTTGGTTAGAGGCTCCTTGGTTAGAGGTTTGCATGGTGAGCAAACCTCTGATGCTTTTATTTAATTCTGTAATATCGTACATCATCAGTTTATATATATGAAAAAAGGCCAAAGGGCACAAATTATAATAGTGATTATGCCAGGGTAAAATTATTAGAGGAGCATCTTTTTTTTTTTTAACTGTTGATACTTTCATAGTCTTAAATTATGATAGTAAAATAAAAATGTGATGCAGTCAGAATTTAAATACTAGTCAAGTTCTTTTTTACAAGAGGATATTTAGGTCACTTTTATTTCATGTGATGCATTAAAGCAATCCACATTAGCACAAAAGCTACATTTTTTCAGACTAATGGAATAAGAACTAAAATAGGATTTTGCAAGAGAATGGAATTCTCTATTGTGTTTCCTGTGAATTTTCAGCCACAAACATAGTATACCTGTTGGACATTGTCACCATCCCTCTCACACTCTCAGGTCTTAAATTAGAGTCATATCATTTCTGGTTTCCTGCCTTATGTCATCATGATAATCAGTATCTTTTAGAGCCCTTGAGATCTACACCTTTTTAGCTTTTTTTTTTTTAAATATTGTGTTTTTGGTGAACACTTGTTTACAAAGCAAATTAGGTTCCCATTCAACAATTTCTATACAGATCATTCAGTGACATTGGTTACATTCTTCACAATGTGTCAGCATTCTCATTATTTCTGTTCAGGTTGTTCGGTTTCTAGCAATCTAGTTTCCCTGCCCCCTTACCATCTCATCTTTGCTTTAAAGTAATTGTTGGCCATTTGGTCTTATAGATGATTTTTTAAAGGAGCACAGTACTCATGGTAATATTCTTTATTTTGTGAGCTAATCTATTATTTAGCTAAAAGGTGACCTCAGGAAATAGCTTTAGTTCAAGATTTGAAGAGTATCTCAGGGGCACCTTCTGGTCTTAACTGAATCAGTAAATCTGGACTTTTTAAGAATTTGAGTTCTGTTCCATATTTTGCTCTCATTCTATCAAACTTTTTTCTTCTGATTTGGAGATGATAATACTGGGTTATATTAATTCCACAGTTTGATGAGGAAGACAGATAAGAGTTAAAGTATAATCAGTCCTTTGAGTGATCATAAGTAAAGGTACCCAACTTTGCCTACTGAATCCTAAAATCTTAACTTTTAAGCAAAAGAAAGCAATTACATGTGCAAAGCCCTGATGCCTGAGAACAAAGGATAGTCAGAAAGTCACAGGTTCCATGTAGCTGATAGCTGGAGAACGAAGGAGAGTGGAGTGGCAAGAGAAGAGGCATCCAGAGATACAACCAGTAGACGAGCTCATTGAGGACTGTAGTGGCAAGGAGTTTGGACTTGATCCTGAAAACAATGGAGAATGATATGACTCAGGTTGTGTTTTAGAAAGATCAATAGCCACTGTAGAATGTAATAGAAGAGGTAATTTCTGAGATAGGGAGATGAAATAAGGACTGTTTGGGCCAGAGGGGGAATGGATAGTGGCAATTTAAAAGAAAAGGACTGATTTGAAAGTTACCATAATGTAGAAAAATGAGAATATTTGGTGATAAATGGGTTGTAGGAAGCCCGAAAGAACAGCTGATGCTTGTGTTTTTCTGGCTTCAGCAAGTGGTGGTGCCATTTGTTGACATAGAGAAAGAACAGGTTTAGGAGCCATGGAAGGGTTGAGTAAGAGCCACGAGTATAGACTTGTGATCGTCTGCTATTTTATAGCCAGGATTTCTTAACTGCCACTAGATGTTTTCTATGGCTTCATTAAGAGTAGTTGAGGCTTTACTTTTAAGTCAGTTATTAAATTTATCTGAACTGGCAGTGGGTAATCTTGTCTGTGTTGGAACAAGCCTGTTTAAAAATCAGTCATAGGCTATTAATTGAGGTTGGTGGTTTTTTCCGACGCAGTGAGTTTTTTTTAGTGGTTTTTTTAAAGACAAATGATTGTACCTCTTGAAAGCTACAAAGAACATAAAAACTATATGGGAAGTAAAAAACAGTTGCATTGCTTTTAATGTGTTGCATTGTTTAAGTGACAATTGAGACAAGTTTTCTTTTGTGTTTTACAGGCAAATCGAACTTGCCCAATTTGCCGAGCTGATGCTTCAGAAGTGCATCGGGATTCAGAATGACCAACCTAAGAGCACAAATTTAGTTTGGGTGTTCCTTATCACATGTATATACGGACTAGCCATTGAACTTAATCTGTGTGGCTTCCAGCCCTCCCTTTACCAAAAGGGTCAATGGACCTTTCTTTGCACTGTGTGACTTAATCAACTATAAAAGCTTACAATTAGTCTTCACAATTATGGGATTGTTATACTAACCGTGTGATTGGAACTCCAAAGACTTTCTTTAGCTTAATTTTGTGTGTGCACTAACATTCCCTGGTTTTTGTGTGATCATTCCGAGTGTTGCTGCAAGATTACAGTGGACGTGATCTTTTAGCATGTGCTTTTATAAAAAGTGGTAGCTCCAGATGATATAGCAATCTACCTTATATAGAGCCTTCAGAAACTGTGAGTGGAAATGAATGCAGTGTATGCCTGTTGGCGATAAATGTCTCTGTGTGAGAGAGAGAGAAGGTGTGTGCACCTACTTGTATGAGGGCATGGTAGCTAATGTGTGTATGAGATCCTATATACCAGCATGTACCAAGAATGTGTGTGTAGTTTTAATTATGCTGCAATGTATAATCTGGTGTGTTATTTAAACAGCACTAGTACTGTACACTGGTTTTTTCCCCTTGTGTTTGCTGTTGCACACTGATTGCTAAGGGTGCATCCATTATAAGCATTGAATACTCCATCCTCTCCTGCCCCCCAGTGAATGGAATGAGAAAAGCCTTCTTCCTTTGCTTTAGGCAGCTGTCACCTTCTCTTCGTTGGTGGTCCTGAGTGGGTCACTTAAGAAAAAAAGTGTAACAGATTCTCACTCCATGAACCTGATTTTTTTATTCTGTTGTGAAAAAATTTTTTAAATCTCCAACTTGCTGTTTCCAAAAAGAAGGTGCAATATCATACGTCATCAGTTAGCAATATTAGCATTTCAGTCAATGATTTGAATGTTGATACTTGTTTTTCCTTTACATTTCCAGTAAGCTTGTTACAGAAAGTACCTGTGATTTTTGTTCGTTTGTTTAGATTTGTAGTCTATTTTGAAGATATTTGAGTAATATATTTCTAAGAACACCACTGGTCCCCTGAAGTCTCCCCTCTTGGACTTCTAGAACAGCATCTGTTCACTAACTCAGCTTGACTCCTGAGATGTGATCTTTGTTCACGCTCCCATAGACAACTCAATTGATTTAAGAAAACTGTATTTCTTTTTCTATTAATTCACCTGCCAAGCTCCAATTGTGAAAGTCATCTAGTTCTTCTTCCCTCAGCAAATGTGCTTCTCGTCGAAACCCTGGTCTCCAGGATGGATCAAGTGCTGTGACGGCTCATGTTCCTTAGACCTGATTTGCTTTGACATTTTACTGTTTTTCATTTAAATTTTTGTTTGAGAAAAGTTTAATACAACAGGTGTCCAGAATACTTGCAGTATAAATGAAGATTTGATTTTTGTATAAAAAAGAAATAATGCTGTAAAACAGGAATTGACCTTCATTTAGTTGATCTGACATATTACATAGCTGTGTGTGTTTTTTTTAATAGGTTCATTGAGTATAATTCAGATTGCTTAAAGTCATTTTTCACCAGCAGTTAGACTGTTCTCACTCTGTTGGTGTGTTCAGCATCGTCTGCTTCTGCGTGATGCCATTGCTTTGTTTGCAGTAGCACAAGCTGTGTAATTCCAGGCGGGACTGTGATGACTTGCTGCCAGCCTCACTCTGCTTTCAGTTGGCTCTGTGTCAGTTTTCTCTCCAGACAGTGTTAACTACTCGTTACTGCCATGCTGCTTGCCCTCCCTTGGAGCCTGTATAAGCTCATCGCAGCCTAGAGTTCAGTAAAGTCAATTCACACGGAAGCACAATTTTGCCCTTTTCCAGACACTGTTGCCTCTGCCTAGTTACACAAATAGGCTTTTGCGTGCTTTGTGTTTGCCCATAGATTTGTCAGTGTATCAGAAGTACATCTTAACGGTGGTGAAATGCACATGCTATTTTTAAATCAGTAGGATAGCCCCACCTGCTCCTGATGAATAAAAACTGTGTTAAAGACCAAAATTATTGGCATAATAATCAGCTACATACAAATCACGTATAGTTTTAATCTTTATTTTTTTTAATTAAAAAATCATGTTTAAAATGGCAAAGGCCCATCTTTACATAGAATTTTATATAGCTTCAAAAAATTTCTATCTGTACAGATCTAACATAACACTACTACACTCAGTATTCATTTTATTGAAGCATGCAAGTAAAGCACTTTTTCTAATTTATATAGAGATACCTACTTACCAAGGCACATTGTACTAATGACTAGGAAAAGTAGCTTTTTCTTCCCTCCCTCCAATTGAATTCTTGTCCTAGTGTTCCTTTTCCAGTAAATTTTCGAGAGGCAGTTGGCAATTTAGGAGGCAGCAGGATCTGTTTTGGTAAAATCCTAAGTTTAATTGTTGCACTCCTGTGACTGATATCTCTTTGGGAAGGTCTTTTCTTTGCATGGGACTCTTAGAGACATGTGCAGCCTTAGGAAGTGGTTAGTGCGTAGTAGGAGCACACATGCATGTGTTCTGAACCAGCTCAGACTAGCCACGGAGAGCATAGCCACAGTGAGCAACTTCGTGGCTAGCAAAAGAGGAAGAATAATTGATTCATGCCTGACTGCCTTCACGTAGGTGCCGCACCAGATAGCAGGCAGATGTTGGTTTGCTGCCTTCCTCCTCTTTTCTTGTAAAACAATATTGGCTTTACCATCTTAACTCTGCTGTGGGTTTTTTTGGTTTTGTTTTTTTGTGTATGAATTGTCAACTTTGATTTTTTTTTTTAATCCCACCACCCTCCCCCCCACCCCCCCACCCCCCCCAAAAAAGGTCAAGGCCTCCAGGTATTAAGATCTCATATTAGGATTTTCTGTCCTGAATTTTTTTTTTTTTTTAAAGCAAATTCTGGAAAATGTGAATGCTTATTTAGATTTTATACACTCTGAAATATGATTTATTAAGATTTTTAAATTTGGGCCTCTTGTAATATTTTGAATGAGATCTACCAGCTCACAAGAATATTTTTCACAGATATCTTTAGGCCTTCATTAGGAAACCATTTTCCCCCCGTTGGTACATTTGGTTACCTCATTTTGCTGTTTGTTTCAGATTACGAAAGCTTACAGAGGTGTTTTTGAAATGATTTGCTGAGTCATTGTCTCAAATCATATTCCATTGTATCAGTTAACATATAGGTTTAAATGTACGTATTATAAATATCTGTAACCAAATCATTTGAAGGCTTGGTAAATTTTTAACAAAGTTTGTACATTTTTTATGAAAGTTACTAGTAATGCTTTACTAAGTAGTGCAATGAATTTTTATTTTTAATTCCTGTGCCCAATTTTGGAGTTGAGAGGGTTGTTGGTAATAAATGTATGATGTACACTTAAAACATTTGTTGTCTTTCCTGTTACTGCTGTGTTAGGGAAGGGCAGGGGTCGTGTGTGCACGTGAGGGGTGAGGATTCCAGCAGGAAAATAGAGCTGTTGAGCTACTAGCTGCCAGGTTCATTTTTAGAGTATATTTGAGATTTTGTTTCTGCATTTGTGTAAACAACTTAGAAACACTAAAGCAACTAACATTATAAAATATAGTACATATTTATATATTTTAAAAGGCAGAGAAGATAGCCAAAAGTGTAGCCACATACACGGTGTATGCATATTAAACAGAGGTACATACCTGGGTAGATAACTAGATTTCTTTCTATATATGTTAACCATATGATGCAGGACACAGATTACAACAGATAACTGAGCAAATTTGTCCACATTAGCCACAGTTTATGTCAAACTTACTGTCGATGTACATTATTTGAAAAGGGGAGTCTCTGCTTGTCATCTTTCATACATGTTTGTATAACTGCTTTCCTTTGACTTCAAAAGGAAGAAAACAAAAACCTAACACATATGCTGACTGTGTTACTTGAGAAGGAAAGTAGAAACAAAATACAAAGAAATAATAGATGCCAATTCTCTTCCCTCATTTGGGAAAGTCATTCTTTGGCTTAAGGGAAAGTGATGCACTCTATTTGGCTCCAGTACTCAATTGACAAGAGCTCTGAGGCAGTCAGTAAATTGACCAAGTCCTGATTTTTTCCCCTAATTTTTCTAGCCTACTTAAATGAATACTTGTATTAGACTTCGAATGTCTCAGTTGGACCATTACACCTTATACGAAAGAACTCAAAATGCATCAAAGACCTAAATGTTAAGAGTTAAAAATATAAATAGAAGAAAACAGGAGTAAATCTATTTGTCCTTGGATTAGGCAATAGTTTCTTAACTATGACATCAGAAGCACAAACAGAAGCAAAATAGACATCATCAAAACTAAAAATGTGCTTTCAAAGGACACCACGAGAAACTACAAATTCAACCCACAGAATGTGAGAATGTTTTTGTAAGTCATGGCATATTTGATAAGGGATTTGTACCTAGAATATATATAAAACTATTACAACTCAATAAACAGACAAATAAAAATGGGACAAAGGAGCCGAATAGGTATTTCTCCAAAGAAGATAACACAAATGGCCAATGAGCACATGAAAAGTTGCTCAAAATTGTTTGCCATCGGGGAAATGCAAATCAAAACCACAAAGAGATACCAATTTACACCATGGTCTGGCAGTGGTTAAGCACTTAGCCGCTAACTGAAAGGTCACCAGCTATTCCACGGTGAAAAGATGTGGCAGTCTGCTTCCAGAAAGATAAGCTTGGAAACTGGGCCAGCTCTACCCTGCCCTATAGAGTTGCTATGAGTCAGTATCAAAGTGTGGGTGAGGATGTGGAGAAATTAGAACGCTTCTACACTGCTGATCCAAAAAAAAAAAAAATAACCAAACCTATTTCTGTCGAGGCAATTCCAACTCAGTAGAATTGCCCCATAGAGTTTTCAAGGAGCAACTGGTGGATTCAAACTGCCGACCTTTTGGTTAGCAGCGGAAAGCAACCACTGTGCTACCAGGGCTCCCACACCGCTGATAAGAACGTAAAATGGCGCAGCCCCTTTGGCAAACGGGCAGTTTGTCAAAATGTTAAATATAGTGTTACAGTATGACTCAGCAATTCACTCCTAGGTATACACCCAAGAAAAATGAAAATGTGTGTCCACACAAAAACTCGTGAAGGAATGTTTAGTGCAGCATTATGCATAATAGCCAAAAGTGGAAACAACTCAAAATGTCCAGCTGATGAATGGATAAACCAAATGCAGTATATCCATACAATGGGATATTCAGCAATAAAAGGGAATAAAGTACTGATACATGCTAAAATATGGATAAACTTTAAAAACATGCTAAATGAAAGAAGCCAGTCACAAAGGACCACATAGTGAATGATTCCATTTATATGAAAGGTCCATAATAGGGAATCCTTGCGGCACAGTGGTTAAGAGTTTGGCTGCTAACCACAAGGTCAGTTGCTCAAATCCACCAGCCACTCCTTGGAAACCCTATGGAACAGTTCTACTTTGTCCTGGGGGGTTGCTGTGAGTCGGAATTGACTCAGCAACAGGTTTGGTTTGGTTTTGGTCCATAAACGGACAACTATAGAGACAAAGATGGGTGGTTGTCTAGGAGACCCTTGTGGTATAATGGTTAAGAGCTAGAGCTGTTGACCAGAAGGTCAGCTGTTAACCAGAAGGTCGGCCGTTCAAATCCTCCAGGCGCTCCTTGGAAAATATGGGGCAGTTCTCTGTCCAATGGAGTCGAGTCAGAATAGACTTGACAGCAATGGGTTTCGTTTTTGGATTTTTTTTTTCTTCTTTTAGGTAAGGCTGTGGGAGATAGGTGAATTTGGGGGTGATGGCTAAGAAATGTGAGGTTTTTTCAGAGGTAATGAAAATGTTCTAAAATTGTAGCAATGGATGTACTTTAAATGGGTGAATTTTATGGTATGTGGATTACATTTCATTGTGTTAAAAGCACAATGGCATATACCTAGAATATCTACAATTAAAAAGATTAACCGTGCCACACTGGTGAAGATGTGAAGCAACTGGAACCCTCCTACACTGCTGGTAGGAATGTAAATTGATATATCCACTCTGGAAAACTGTTTGACATCATCTACTAAAGCTGAGAATACCGTGTAACTCAGCAATTCCTCTTCTAGGTACATATCCAAAGAAATGCATGTGTGTGTACACCAAAGGGCATATACAAGAATGCTCATAGACTATAATTGCCCCAAACTGGAAACCACCCAAATTTTCGTCAGCTGTAGAATGGATAAATTTTTTGTGGTTGTTTCACAAAGGTATTTTTACAGCAAAGAGTGAATGAACTACAATTACACAGAACAACATAGATTAATCTCACAAATATAGTGAACAAATCTTAGAAAGTCCAGAAGCAAGTATATGATATGAGAGGCCATGATAATGATTCCCCTCGGCAGGGGTAGTAGCGACTGAAAGAAGGCAGAGGGCACAGGGGTGTTGGTAATGTTCTGTTCCTTGATCTGTGCTTGGGTGCACAACTGGTTCAAACTGAGAAATTCATTGTTCTCTATTCATAGGACTAGTGAATATGTATATATAATTTTATAAACTTTATTTAAAAAACAAGTGGTAGCCCGGCCACAACCGATGACTGCCCTGACAGGGAACAAAACAGAGAACCCCTGAGGGAGCAGGAGAACAGTGGGATGCAGACCCCAAATTCTCATAAAAAGACCAGACTTAATGGTCTGACTGAGACTAGAAGGACCCTGGTGGTCATGGCCCCCAGACCTTCTGTTGGTCCACTACAGGAACCATCCCCGAAGCCAGCTGGTCAGAGATGGATTGGACTGGACAATGGGTTGGAGAGGGATGCTGGTGAGGAGTGAGCTACTTGGTTTGGGTGGACACTTGAGACAGTGTTGGCATCTCCTGCCTGGAGGGGAGATGCAAGAGGGGCTTAAAAGCTGGCAAAATGGTCACGAAAAGAGAGAGTAGAAGGAGGGAGCAGGCTGTCTCATGGGGGGAAAGTAATTGGGAGTATGTAGCAAGTTGTGTATGGGTTTTTTTGTGAGCTACTGACTTGATTTGTAAACTTTCACTTAAAGCACAATAAAAATTATTTTAAAAAAAAGTGGTAGGCCTCATTATCTGACTAACAGTAGAAGCCACAGCTATACGATGTATGAGGGCAAATGAACTTTCATCATCTTAAATGAGGATGGCAACAATTGCAAGGATGGCACAGCACCTGGCAGTATTTCGTTCTGTTGTATGTAAGGTCGCTGTGAGTCAGAACTGACTCAATGGCACCTAACAGCAACAACAGGTACACTGCTATGCCCAATGCCCAGTGCTGCATGCCGTAGAACTAAACAAGCCCCCTAAATAAAACACTCCCCTGTCCCAAAACATCTATGTTTTGCAATTGCCTTTTAGTTAAACAAAAAATATCAGAGCAGAGGAGGCAGAGCCAAGATGGCGGAACAGATGCTTCCGGCAAACCCTCTTACAACAAAGACCCGAGAAAACAAGTGAAACAAGTATATTCATGATAAGCTAGGAGCCCTGAACATCAAAGGCAAGCTTAGAAAACAAACTGAGGGGCAAGGGGAAGAAGAGACAGTTCAGCAGCAGAGAGGAGTTACTGGACCTGAATCGCGGGGCGCCCTCAGGCACCATTCCCGGGAGCGGCAGCAGCAGGCTGGTACTAGCGTTTGACTGCAGTTTCCTCAGGAAGAAGCAGCCAGCCACACAACCTACTCACACCTCCGGAACCAGAAAAGAATGGCATCCTTGGCAAAAGCTAAGTACTTGCGTATATTTTACCGGGCCTATAAAAAAAAAAAAAAAAAAAAAAATTTTTTTTTTTAGTTTTACCCCCTACTCCATCCCAAGCAGGTTGAGCAGCTGATTTCTCTGGGCCTGAAATAAGCCCTGTTGAGTGCCTAGAGCCATCCTTCTGGCCTTTGAGAAGGAATAAATTTGCAGTTGGGGGAAAAGATAATTTGCTAGCTCTACTAACCAGGGGAGCTCAGGACAGAAGCAGCTCCAGTCCAGGCAGAAACTGGCCATGGACTTTGAGTACCTTTCCCCTCTGCATGGATCTGTGTGGGCCTATTCAGGAGAATAGGACGTTGTTGGCAGACTCCGTTTCAGCTGTGCAGCGGAGAGGTGGGTGTTTGATGTTTGACATTGTCTTGCCTATTAAATAGGGTCCTCACCTACCCGCATCAGGGGCCTAAGGACTGGTGGCTCCACTCAGGTCACCCAGCCACCCGTGATGGGGGTCCAAGGATAACTGGTACCTCTCAGTCCTTACAACCAAAAACATTGGTGGCCATGGTCCATCTGCAGAACCCACCCACCTGTACGCTCTCGGGAATAGAGGAACTTTCCTCAGAGACACATGGGGGATGATTCTCAGCCCCCTGCCTTGTTCAGAGTTTGACCCCCTGCAACAACCAGATACCAGTACCTACACCAATCACCCCTGCCCCTCTAAGACTGTAGGACAGAGCCTGTACCACACACTTGATGATCAGCTGGACACCTGAGCTGAATTCATACAAGAAAAGTTAATTACGCCTATACTGATATACCTGATAACAGCTCCAGCCATCTGGGGACAGGACGTCAGAGCTCCAAGGGTGAAAATAATCAAGCTAGCTCACTCAAACAACCCATTTGGGCATATCAAAACAAAACAAAGCAAGAAGCTACAACACAGTAAGCAAACATAAAATAAACTAATACAATAACTTATAGATGGCTCAGGGACAACAGTCAATATCAAGTCACATAAAGAAACACCATGATCACCTCAACAAGCTCTCAAAACAAAGAATCAAGGGATCTTCTAGATGAAAGTGCATTCCTGGAATTACCAGAGGCAGAATACAAAAGATTAATATACAGAACCCTTCAAGTCATCAAGAAGGAAATGAGGCAATATGCAGAACAAGCCAAGGAACACACAGATAAAACAATTGAAGAAATTAAAAAGATTATTCAGGAACATAATGAAAAGTTTAATAAGCTGAAAAAATCCATAGACAACAATCAGAAATTCAGAAGATTAACAATAAAATTACAGATTTAGACACCTCAGTAGAAAGTAAGAGGAGCAGAACTGAGCAAGTGGAAGGTAGAATTGGAGAGCTTGAAGACTTGGAACCAATATATTTGAAGAAAAATCATATAAAAGAATTTTTAAAAATGAAGAAAGCTTAAGAAACGTGGGACTCTATCAAGAGAAATAACCTACGAGGGTTTGGAGTACCAGAACAGAGAGGGATAACAGAAAATACAGAGAGAATTGTCAAAGATTTGTTGGCAGAAAACTTCCCTGATATTGTGAAAGATGAGAAGATATCCATCCAAGACGCTCATCGAACTCCACATAAGGTAGATGTTAAAATAAAGTCAACAAGACATAATGAAACTTGCCAAAACCAAAGATAAAGAGAGAATTTTAAGAGCAGCTAGGAATAAACAAAAAGTCACCTACAAAGGAGAGTCAATAAGATTAAGCTTGGATTACTTGGCGGAAAACATGCAGGCAAGAAGGCAATGGGATGACTTAACTAAAAAATTGAAGGAAAAAAATTGTCAGCCAAGAATCATATATCCAGCAAAACTGTCTCTCAAATATGAAGGTGAAATTAGGCATTTCCAGATAAACAGAAGTTTAGGGAATTCGTAAAAACAAAACCAAAACCACAAGAAATACTAAAGGAAGTTCTTTGGTTAGAAAATCAATAATATCAGGTATTAACCCAAGACTAGAACATGGGCAGAGCAATCAGAAGTCAACCCAGACAGGGAAATCAAAAAAATAAATGAAGATAAAAAAAAAAAGAGGGAGGGGGCTAAGATGGCTGACTAGGTAGATGCTACCTCGGATCCCTCTTGCAACAAAGACTCGGAAAAACAAGTGAATCGATCACATACATGACAATCTACGAACCCTGACCAACAAACACAGATTTAAAGAGTTGACCTGAGTGACAGAGACCGAGAACAACTACTGGGAAGCAGCAACTGTTTTCAGAGCCTGGAGCCAGTGTCCCAGTCAGGAAACCTTGGCGCCGGGCTTTGGACTGGGTGCAGGGGAGCTGAGCACGGCATCTGGTGACGGCGCAAACACGGGGCGCAGCCCTACCCCCTGAACTGACCTCGGGAGGGGGCCCAGCCGGTCCGCGTGGGTGGCGTGGCGGCACAGCTGGTGAGAGGAGAAGTCGCCAGGAGGCAGCAACTGGTTTTGGAGCCGGGAGTGCAGCATCCCAGCCGGGGAACCTTGGCACGGGGCTTTGGACTGGGCAAGCAGGGGAGCTGAGCATGACATCCTGTGATGGTGCAAACATGGGGCACAGCCCCAGCCCCCTGAACTGACCTCGGGGGAAAACCAGCCAGTGCACACAGGCAGCGCAGCAACGTGGCTAACAGGAGGAGAAGTCACCGGGAGGCAGCGACTGTTTTTGGAGCCGGGAGTGCAGCGTGCCAGCCGGGGAACCTTGATGCTGGGCTTTGGACTGGGAGCGGAGGAGCTAACCGTGGCTTCTGAGACAGCGCAAGCACGGGACGTGGGCCTGACCCTCGGGGGCAATGTCTACCCAGCCAGCGAACACAGGGGACTCGCCCCTCGGGAATCTCAGATAAAACAGTCATCCCAAGCAATATAAGTAACTTTGTCTATATTCCAGGGTGCTACTCTCTCCTGTTTTTCTGAACTCTCCCCTCCCCTTCCCAGGCGGCTTCATTAACATTGGAATTTCCTGAGCCAGAGGCAGAACTGCTCCGTGGTTTTTCTTTTCCTTTTTTTTGGTCTTTTCCTAACCCATTCTTCTGGCCTGAGAGAAGCAACCACAAAAAATGCAGGGACCAAAAATCCTTCCCTAATTGGACTAAAAACACAGAACCAGCTCCAGCCAAGCATATGTGATCCACAGTCCTGGGCTTTCATCCCTACAGGGAACAAGGTGGCTATTATAATGCAAAGGCATTTCTGATAGGGATCTGACTGCATTTGTTTTAGCGGATTTACTGGAAAGAAAAGTTTCCCAGGTCTGATATCTCTGCATATTCAACAGAGCCCTCACTGACCCACAACAGGGAACTGAGGGCTTAAGCTCCCCCCAGACCACCTAGCCTCCTGCCTTAGGGGTCTAAGGAGGGTGACACCTACCAATCTGTAGAGGTACTTGCACTGGGGGCCTAAGGTACAGCTGCAGAACCCACCCACCAAGGTGCTTTAGGAATAGAGACACACCTACCTCACTGACACTTGGGGGAAGCCTGTCAGCATCCTGCCCCCCCCCCCCGGAGTGTGAACCCCAGCTGCTACTAGAATCTGGTGCACACAACTATCACCACTACTTCTCAAGGTGGATAGGTGACAGTCTGCATCACACACTTGATGACCCAAAATCAGATTCTACTCAAGAATAGTGAATGAACTCAGGCATATATATCTGGTAAGAGCCCAAACCAGCTGGTAATAGGTCATAAGTGAGTCAAGGGCTACAACAATCAAGACAGTGCAATCTAGTAACCCATCCACGTATATCGAAAGAAAACAAAAGAAGATAAGACTCAGTGAGAAAATATAGAATAAATCACTACAATATCTTAGCGATGGCTCGGAGACAGCAGTCAATATCAAACCACGTAAAGAAGCAGACAATGACTACTTCTACAACCCCCCAAACTAAAGAATCAAAATCTTTCCCAAATGAAGATACAATGCCGGATTTACCAGATACAGAATATAAAAAACTAATTTACAGAATGCTTCAAGACATCAGGGATGACCTCAGAAATGAAATAAGGCAAGCTACAGAAAAAGCCAAGGAACACACTGATAAAGCAGTTGAAGAACTCAAAAAGATTATTCAAGAACAGAGTGGAAAAATTAATAAGTTGCGAGAATCCATAGAGAGACAGCATTCAGAAATCCAAAAGATTAACAATAAAATTACAGAATTAGTCAACGCAATAGGAAGTCAGAGGAGCAGACTCGAGCAATTAGAATGCAGAGTGGGAAATCTAGAGGACGAGGGAATTAACACCAATATAGCTGAAAAAAAATCAGATAAAAGAATTTAAAAAAATGAAGAAACCCTAAGAATCATGTGGGACTCTATCAAGAAGGATAACTTGCGTGTGATTGGAGTCCCAGAACAGGGAGGGATAACAGAAAACACAAGAGAGAATAGTTGAAGACCTGTTGGCAGAAAACTTCCCCGACATCATGAAAGACGAAAGGATATTTATCCAAGATGCTCATCGAACCCCATTTAAGATTGATCCAAAAAGAAAAATACCAAGACATATTATCATCAAACTTGCCAAAACCAAAGATAAAGAGAAAATTTTAAAAGCAGCCAGGGATAAAACAAAGGTCTCCTACAAGGGAGAATCAATAAGGATAAGTTCAGACTACTCAGCAGAAACCATGCAGGCAAGAAGGCAATGGGATGACATATACAGAGCACTGAAGGAGAAAAACTGCCAGCCAAGGATCATATATCCAGCAAAACTCTCTCTGAAATATGAAGGCAAAATTGAGATATTTACAGATAAACACAAGCTTAGAGAATTTGTAAAAACCAAACCAAAGCTACAAGAAATACTAAAGGAAATTGTTTGGTCAGAAAACCAATAATATCAGATACCAGCACAACACAAGGTCACAGAACAGAACATCCTGATATCAACTCAAATATGGAAATCACAAAAACAAATTAAGATTAATTAAAAAAAAAAAACGCTCAAAACAGGGAATCATTGAAGTCAATATGTAAAAGATCACAATAATCAAAAAGAGGGACTAAATACAGGTGGCGTAGAACTGCCATATGGAGAGGGATACAAGGCGATACAGGACAATACAAGTTAGGTTTTTGCTTAGAAAAATAGGGGTAAATATTAAGGTAACCACAAAGAGGTATAATAACTCCATAACTCAAAATAAAAACCAAGAAAAACATAACGACTCAGCAAACATAAAGTCAAATACTATGAAAATGAGGAACACACAATTTACAAAGAAAAACGTCTCAGCACAAAAAAGTAAGTGGAAAAATGAAATTGTCAACAACACACATAAAAAGGCATCAAAATGACAACACTAAACACATACTTATCTATAATTACGCTGAATGTAAATAGACTAAATGCACCAATAAAGAGACAGAGAGTCTCAGACTGGATAAAGAAACATGATCCGTCTATATGCTGCCTACAAGAGACACACCTTAGACTTAGAGACACAAACAAACTAAAACTCAAAGGATGGAAAAAATATATCAAGCAAACAATAAGCAAAAAAGAGCAGGAGTAGCAATATTAATTTCTGACAAAATAGACTTTAAAGTTAAATCCACCACAAAGGATAAAGAAGGACACTACATAATGATAAAACGGACAATTGACCAGGAAGATATAACCATATTAAATATTTATGCACCCAATGACAGGGCTACAAGATACATAAAATAAATTTTAACAGAATTGAAAAGTGAGATAGACACCTCCACAATTATAGTAGGAGACTTCAACACACCACTTTCGGAGAAGGACAGGACACCCAGTAAGAAGCTTGATAGAGACACGGAAGATCTAATTACTACAATCAACCAACTTGACCACATTGACTTATACAGAACTCTCCACCCAACTGCTGCAAAGTATACTTTTTTTTCTAGCACACATGGAACATTCTCTAGAATAGACCACATATTAGGTCATAAAACAAACCTTTGCAGAATCCAAAGCATCTTCTCACACCACAAGGCCATAAAACTGGAAATCAATAACAGAAAAATTAGGGAAAAGAAATCAAATACTTGGAAACTGAACAATACTCTGCTGAAAAAAGACTGGGTTATAGCAGACATTAAGGAGGGAATAAAGAAATTCATAGAATGCAACGAGAATGAAAATACTTCCTATCAAAACCTCTGGGACACAGCAAAAGCAGTGCTCAGAGGCCAATTTACATCGATAAATGCACACGTACAAAAAGAAGGAAGAGCCAAAATCAGAGAACTGTCCCTACAACTTGAACAAATAGAAACTGAGCAACAAAAGAATCCATCAGGCACCAGAAGAAAACAAATAATAAAAATTAGAGCTGAACTAAATGAATTAGAGAACAGAAAAACAATTGAAAGAATTAATGAAGCCAAAAGCTGGTTCTTTGAAAATTGATAAACCATTGGCCAGACGACTAAAGAAATACAGGAAAGGAAACAAATAACCCGAATAAGAAACGAGAAGGGCCACATCACAACAGACCCAACTGAAATTAAAAGAATCATATCAGATTATTACGAAAAATTGTACTCTAACAAATTTGCAAACCTAGAAGAAATGGATGAGTTCCTGGAAAAACACTACCTACCTAAACTAACACATTCAGAAGTAGAACAACTAAATAGACCCATAACAAAAAAAGAGATTGAAATGGTAATCAAAAAACTCCCAACAAAAAAAAGCCCTGGCCTGGACGGCTTCACTGCAGAGTTCTACCAAACTTTCAGAGAAGCATTAACACCACTACTACTAACGGTATTTCAAAGCATAGAAAATGACAGAATACTACCTAACTCATTCTATGAAGCCACCATTTCCCTGATACCAAAACCAGGTAAAGACATGGCAAAAAAAAGAAAATTACAGACCTATATCCCTCATGAACATAGATGCAAAAATCCTCAACAAAATTCTAGCCAATAGAATTCAACAACATATCAAAAAAATAATCCACCACGACCAAGTGGGATTTATACCAGGTATGCAAGGCTGGTTCAATATTCGAAAAACCATTAATGTAATCCACCATATAAATAAAACAAAAGACAAAAACCATATGATCTTATCAATTGATGCAGAAAAGGCATTTGACAAAGTCCAACACCCATTCATGATAAAAACTCTCAGCAAAATAGGAATTGAAGGAAAATTCCTCAACATAATAAAGGGCATCTATACAAAGCCAACAGCCAACATCACCCTAAATGGAGAGAGCCTGAAAGCATTTCCCTTTAGAACGGGAACCAGACAAGGATGCCCTTTATCACCGCTCTTATTCAACATTGTACTAGAGGTCCTAGCCAGAGCAATTAGGCTAGAGAAAAAAATAAAGGGCATCCGGATTGGCAAGGAGGAAGTAAAATTATCTCTATTTGCAGATGACACGATCTTATACACAGAAAACCCTAAGGAATCCTCCAGAAAACTACTGAAACTAATAGAAGAGTTTGGCAGAGTCTCGGGTTACAAGATAAACATACAAAAATCACTTGGATTCCTCTACATCAACAAAAAGAACATTGAAGAGGAAATCACCAAATCAATACCATTTACAGTAGCCCCCAAGAAGATGAAATACTTAGGAATAAATCTTACCAAAGGTGTAAAAGACCTATACAAAGAAAACTACAAAGTACTACTACAAGAAACTAAAAAGGGCCTACTTAAGTGGAAAAACATACCTTGCTCACGGATAGGAAGACTTAACATAGTAAAAATGTCTATTCTAGCAAAAGCCATCTATACATACAATGCACTTCCGATCCAAATTCCAATGTCATTTTTTAATGTGATGGGGAAACAAATCATCAACTTCATATGGAAGGGAAAGAAGCCTCGGATAAGTAAAGCATTACTGAAAAAGAAGAAGAAAGTGGGAGGCCTCACTCTACCTGATTTCAGAACCTATTATATAGCCACAGTAGTCAAAACAGCCTGGTACTGGTACAACAACAGGCACATAGACCAATGGAACAGAATTGAGAACCCAGATATAAGTCCATCCACATATGAGCAGCTGATATTTGACAAAGGCCCAGTATCAGTTAATTTGGGAAAAGATAGTCTTTTTAACAAATGGTGCTGGCATAACTGGATATCCATTTGCAAAAAATGAAACAGGACCCATACCTCACACCGTGCACAAAAACTAACTCCAAGTGGATCAAAGACCTAAACATAAAGACTAAAACGATAAAGATCATGGAAGAAAAAATAGGGACAATGTTAGGAGCCCTAATACAAGGCATAAACAGAATACAAAACATTACCAAAAATGACGAAGAGAAACCAGATAACTGGGAGTTCCTAAAAATCAAACACCTATGCTCATCTAAAGACTTCACCAAAAGAGTAAAAAGACCACCTACAGACTGGGAAAGAATTTTCAGCTATGACATCTCTGACCAGCGCCTGATCTCTAAAATCTATATGACTCTGTCAAAACTCAACCACAAAAAGACAAATAACCCAATCAAAAAGTGGGCAAAGGATATGAACACACACTTCAGTAAAGAAGATATTCAGGCAGCTAGCAGATACATCAGAAAATGCTCTCGATCATTAGCCATTAGAGAAATGCAAATTAAAACTACGATGAGATTCCATCTCACTCCAACAAGGCTGGCATTAATCCAAAAAACACAAAATAATAAATGTTGGAGAGGCTGCGGAGAGATTAGAACTCTTATACATTGCTGGTGGGAATGGTACAACCACTTTGGAAATCTATCTGGCATTATCTTAAACAGTTAGAAATAGAACTACCATACAACCCAGAAATCCCACTCCTCGGAATATACCCTAGAGAAATAAGAGCCTTCACACAAACAGATATATGCACACCCATGTTTATTGCAGCTCTGTTTACAATAGCAAAAAGCTGGAAGCAACCAAGGTGCCCCTCAACAGATGAATGGTTAAATAAATTGTGGTATATTCACACAATGGAATACTCCGCATCGATAAAGAACAGTGATGAATCTGTGAAACATTTCATAACATGGAGGAACCTGGAAGGCATTATGCTGAGCGAAATGAGTCAGAGGCAAAAGGACAAATATTGTATAAGACCACTATTATAAGATCTTGAGAAATAGTATAAACTGAGAAGAACACATACTTTTGTGGTTATGAGGGGGGAAGGGAGGGAGGGTGGGAGAGGGTTTTTTAGTGATTAGTTAGTAAGATAAGAACTACTTTAGGTGAAGGGAAGGACAATACTCAATACATGGAAGGTCAGCTCAACTGGACTGGACCAAAAGCAAAGAAGTTTCCGGGATAAACTGAATGCTTCAAAGGTCAGCAGAGCAAGGGCAGGGGTTTGGGTACCATGGTTTAAGGGGACTTCTAAGTCAATTGGCAAAATAATTCTATTATGAAAACATTCTGCATCCCACTTTGAAATGTGGCGTCTGGGGTCTTAAATGCTAACAAGCGGCCATCTAAGATGCATCAATTGGTCTCAACCCACCTGGAGCAAAGGAGAACGAAGAACACCAAGGTCACACAATAACTATGAGCCCAAGAGACAGAAAGGGCCACATGAACCAGAGACTTACATCATCCTGAGACCAGAAGAACTAGTTGGTGCCTGGCCACAACCGATGACTGCCCTGACAGGGAGCAGAACAGAGAACCCCTGAGGGAGCAGGAGATCAGTGGGATACAGACCCCAAATTCTCACAAAAAGACCAGACTTAATGGTCTGACTGAGACTAGAGGAATCCCAGCGGTCATGGTCCCCAAACCTTCTGTTGGCCCAGGACAGGAACCATTCCTGAAGACAACTCATCAGACATAGAAGGGACTGGACAGTGGGTAGGAGAAAGATGCTGATGAAGAGTGAGCTATTTGTATCAGGTGGACACTTGAGACTGTGTTGGCATCTCCCGTCTGGAGGGGAGGTGGGAGGTTAGAGAGAGTTGGAAGCTGGCAAAATTGTCACGAAAGGAGAGACTGGAAGGGCTGACTCATTAGGGGGAGAGCAAGTGGGAGTATGGAGTAAGGTGTATATAAACTGATATGTGACAGACTGACTTGATTTGTAAACGTTCACTTGACGCCCAATTAAAAAAAAAAAAGATAAAAAAACCACACACACACACACAACAGGGTAACAGCAACGTTGTTATGTAAGACAACATTAAAACAATAAAGAGGGACTAAGAAATGTAGTCATAGATCTTCCATATGGAGAGGAAGATAAGGTCATATAAAGAAATTAAAGCGAGGTTTAAATTTAGAAAAATAGGGGTAAATAACAAGGTAATGACAAAAGAGTCAAACTATCCTACTCATCAAAATAAAATACAAGAAAAAAATAGAGACTCAGCAGAAACAAAATCAAGAACAACAAATACGAGGAAAGGACAATATATAAAGATAATCTACTCAGCACATAAAATTAAGTGGGAAAAGGAAACCGTCAACAACACACAAAAAAAGACATCAAAATGATAGCACTAAATTCATACCTATCCATAATTATGCTGAATGTAAGTGGACTAAATACACCAATAAAGAGACAGACAGTGGCAGAATGGATTAAAAAACAAGATCCGTCTATATGTTGCCTACAAGAGACACACCTTAGACTTAGAGACACAAACAAACTAACTCAAAGGAGGAAAAAAATATATCAAGCAAACAACAATCAAAAAAGAGCAGGAGTGGCAATATTTCTGACAAAATAGACTTCAAAGTTAAATCTATACTAAAGGGTAAGGAAGGACACTATATAGTAATTAAAGGGACAATATACCAAGAAGATATAACCAGATTAAATATTTATGCACCCAACGACAGGGCTGCAAGATACATAAAACAAACTCTATCAGCATTGAAAAGTGAGATAGACAGCTCCACTATAATAGTAGGAGACTTCAACACACCACTTTCGGTGAAGGACAGGACATCCAGAAAGAAGCTCAATAAAGACACAGGAGATCTAAATGCCACAATCAACCAACTCACTTTTCAATGCTGAGTTGCAATAGTGAAGCATTCCAGGGGGAAAATACTAAATGACATAGAAAGCAGCAAAAGAAGATGGAAGGAATACACAGAGTCATTGTACCAAAAAGAATTAGTTGATGTTCAGCCATTTCAAGAGGTGGCATATGATCAGGAACCAATGCTACCGAAGGAAGAAGTCCAAGCTGCTCTGAAGGCATTGCCAAAAAAATAAAAAAGGCTCCAGGGATTTATGGAATATCAACTGAGATATTTCAACAAACAGATGGAGTGCTGGAGGTGCTCACTTGTCTATGCCAAGAAATATGGAAGACAGCTTCTTGGCCAACTTACTGGAAGAGATCCATATTTATGCCTATTCGCGAGAAAGCTGATCCAACCGAATTTTGCTGAAGATCATTCAAAAACGGCTGCAGCAGTATATTGACAGGGAACTGCCAGAAATTCAGGTTGGATTCAGAAGAGGATGTGGAACCAGGGATATCACTGCTGATGTTAGATGGATCCTGGCTGCAAGCAGAGAATACCAGAAGGATATTCACCTGTGTTTTATTGACTGTGCAAAGGCATTTTACTGTGTGGATCATAGCAAACTAGGGATAACATTGCGAAGAATGGGCGTTCCAGAACACTTAATTGTGCTCATGAGGAACCTGTACATATATCAAGAGGCAGTTGTTTGGACAGAATAAGGGGATGCTGATTGGTTTAAAGTCAGAAAAGGTGTGCGTCAGGGTTGTATCCTTTCACCATACCTATTCAATCAGTATGCTGAGCAAATAATCCAAGAAGCTGGAATATATGAAGAGAACGGGGCATCTGGATTGGAGGAACACTCATTAGCAACCTGCGTTATGCAGATGACACAACCTTGTTCACGAAAGTGAAGAGGACTTGAAACACTAATGAAGATCAGAGACCACAGCCTTCAACATAAAGAAAACATAAATCCTCACAAACGGACCAATGAGCAACATCATGATAAACAGAGAAACGATTGAAGTTGTCAAGGATTTCATTTTACTTGGATCCACAATCAACAGCCACGGAAGCAGCAGTCAAGAAATCAAAAGACGCATTGCATTGGGTAAATCTGCTGCAAAGGACCTCTGTAAAGTGTTGAAGAGCAAAGACATCACCTCGAAGACTAAGGTGCTCCTGACCCAAGCCATGGTATTTTCAATCACATCATATGCATGTGAAAGCTGGACAATGAATAAGGAATACTGAAGAAGAATTGATGCCTTTGAATTGTGGTGCTGGCAAAGAGTATTGAATATACCATGGACTGCCAAAAGAACGAACAAATCTGTCTTGGAAGAAGTACAACCAGAATACTTCTTAGAAGCAAGGATGGCGAGACTACATCTTACATACTTTGGACATGTTGTCAGGAGGGATCAGTCTCTGGAGAAGGACATCATGCTTGGCAGAGTACAGAGTCAGCGGAAAAGAGGACTACCCTCAAAGAGGTGGATTGACACAGTGGCTGCAGCAATGAGCTCAAGCATAACTATGATTGTAAGGATGGCTCAGGACCGGGAAGTTTTTCGTTCTGTTGTACATAGGGTCACTGTGAGTTGGAACCGACTTGACGGCACCTAACAACAACAACATGCAGGGATGGTTCAACATTAGAAAAACAATTAATGCAGTCATTCACATATATACAACAAAAGACAAGAGTCACAAGATTTTATCAACTGATGCAGAAAAAGCATTTCACAAAGTTCAACACCCGTTCATGGTAACAACTCTCAGCAAAATAGGAATAGAAGGAAAATGCCTCAACATAATAAAGGGCATTTATACAATGCCAACAGCCAACATCATCCTAAATGGAGAGAGCCTGAAAGCATTCCCTTTGAGATCGGGAACAGACAAGGATGCCCTTTATCACTGCTCTTATTCAACATTATGCTGGGAGTCCTAGCCAGAGAAATTAGGCTAGATAAAGAAATAAAGAGCATCCAGATTGGCAAGGAAGAAGTAAAAGTATCTCTATGCGCAGATGACATGATCTTCAAAACCAAAACCAAACCCAGAGCCATCGAATTGATTTCGACTCATAGCGACGTGATCTTATACACAGAAAACCCTGAAGAATCCTCAAGAAACCTACTGAAACTAAGAGAAGAGTTCAGCAGAGTATCGGGATACAAGATAAACATACAAAAATCAGTCGTATTCCTCTACACCAACAAAAAAGAACATCGAAGAGGAAATCACCAAATCAATACCATTTACAGTAGACCCCAAGAAGATAAAATACTTAGGAATAAATCTTACCAGTGATGTAAAAAACTTATACAAAGAAAACTACAAAACACTTCTGCAAGAACCCAAAAGAGATCTACATAAGTGGAAAAATATACCTTGCTCATGGATAGGAAGACTTAACATTATAAAAATGTCTATTCTACCAAAAGCCATCTATAGATACAATGCAATTCTGATCCAAATTCCAATGACATTTTTTAATGAGATGGAGAAACAAATCACCAACTTCATATGGAAGGGAAAGAGGCCCCGGGTAAGTAAAGCATTACTGAAAAAGAAGAACGAAGTGGGAGGCCGTACTCTACCTGATTTTAGAATCTATTATACCACCACAGTAGTCAAAACAGCCTGGTACTGGTACGACAACAGTTACACAGACCAATGGAACAGAATTGAGAATCCAGACACAAATCCATCCACACATAAGCAGCTGAAATCCCAAAGTCAGTTAAATGTCTTTTTAACAAATGGTGCTGGCATAACTGGATATCCATCTGCAAAAAAATGAAACAAGACCCATACCTCACTCCATGCACAAAAACGAGCTCAAAATGGATCAAAGACCTAAATATAAAATCTAAAATGATAAAGATCATGGGAGAAAAAATAGGGACAACGTTTGGAGCCCTAATACATGGCATAAACAATATACAAAACATTACTAACAATGCAGAAGAAAAACTAGGTAACTGGGAGCTCCTAAAAATCAAACACCTATGCTCATTCAAAAAAAAAAAAAAACTTTTTTTTTTTCATCCAAAGACTTCACCAGAAGAGTAAAAAGATTACCTACAGACTGGGAAAAATTTTTTAGCTATGACACTTCTGATCAGTGCCTGATCTCTAAAATCTACATGATACTGCAAAAACTCAACTACAAAAAGACAAATAACCCAATTTAAAAATGGGCAAAAGATATGAACAGACAGTTCACTAAAGAAGACATTCAGGTGGTGAACAGATACATGAGGAAATGCCTACGATTATTAGCCATTAGAGAAATGCAGATCAAAACTACAATGAGATTCCATCTCACTCCAACAAGGCTGGCATTAATCCAAAAAACACAAAACAATAAATGTTGGAGAGGCTGTGGAGAGACTGGAACACTTCTACACTGCTGGTGGGAATGTCAAATGGTACAACCACTTTGGAAAGTGATTTGCTGCTTCCTTAAAAAGCTGGAAAAAGAACTACCCTACGATCCAGTAATCCCACTCCTTGGAATATATCCTAGAGAAATAGGAGCCTTTACATGAACAGATATACGCACACCCATGTTTATTGCAGCACTGTTTACAATAGCAAAAAGATGGATGCAACCAAAGTGCCCATCAACGGATGAATGGATAAACAAATTATGGTATATTCACACAATGGAAAGAACAGTGACGAATCTGTGAAACATTTCATAACATGGAGGAATCTGGAAGGCATTATGCTTAATGAAATTAGTCAGTTGCAAAAGGACAAATATTGTATAAGACCACTATTATAAGAACTCTAGAAACAGTTTAAACAGAGAAGAAAATATTCTTTGATGGTTATGAGAGTGGGGAGGGAGGGAAGGCGGGAGAGGAGTATTCACTAATTAGATAGTAGATAAAAACTACTTTATGTGACAGGAAAGACAACAGACAATACAGGCGAGGTCAGCACAACTGGACTAAACCAAAAACAAAGAAGTTTCCTGAATAAACTGAATGCTTCGAAGGCCAGCGTAGCAGGGGCAGGAGTTTGGGAACCATGGTTTCAGGGGACAACTAAGTCAACTGGCATAATAAAATCTATTAAGAAAACATTCTGCGTCCGAGTTTGGAGAGTGGCGTCTAGGGTCTTAAAAACTAGCAAGCGGCCATCTAAGATGCAACAATTGGTCTCACCCACCTGGACCAAAGGAGAATGAAGAACACAAAGGACACAAGGTAATTACGAGCCCAAGAGACAGAAAGGGCCACATAAACCAGAGACTACATCAGCCTGAGACCAGAAGAACTAGATGGTGTCCAGCTACAACCAATGACTGCTCTGACAGGGAACACAACAGAGAACTCCTGAGGGAGCAGGAGAGCAGTGGGAGGCAAACCCCAAATTCTTGTAAAAAGACCAGACTTAATGGTCTGACTGAGACTAGAAGCACCCTGGTGCTCATGGTCCCCAGGCCTTCTGTTAGCCCAAGACTGAAACCATTCCCAAAGCCAACTACTCTTCAGACAGGGATTGAACTGGACAATGGGATAGAAAATGATACTGGTGAAGAGTGAGCTTCTTGGATCAAATAGACTCATGAGACTATGTGGGCATCTCCTGTCTGGACGGGGTCAGAAGCTGGCCGAATGGACTAGAATAGAGAGAGTGGAGGGAGAGAGTGGGCTGTCTCATCAGGGGGAGAGTAATTGGGAGTGTGTAGCAAGGTGTGTATGGGTTTTTGTGTGAGAGACTGACTTGATTTGTAAACTTTCACTTAAAGCACAATACAAAATTAAAAAAAAAATATCAGAGCAGCAATAATATTTCTAGAATATTGCCACCGAGCTGAAAGATAAATATTTATGCATGACATCTACGCCAGGGGGGCGCTGTTGTACAAAACGAATTCTCAAAAGCCTATTAATGCACAGGTCATAACTGATGTGATTATAAATGTCCAAAATGTGCTTTAATATTGCTTTTGTTCCCGAAAGTATACATTAGAAACCTCTTCCCCATCCCATCCCTAAACAGCTCAGAGACCCATTCTGTCCTAAGAATGTAGATCTTATTCCATAGAACGGGCCTTCTAAACATTTACATGGTTTTTGAATGTGTAACTTAAAAGTATTATTTTTTTTAGTTTTATTTTAAAATGAAACTTTTTTTTAGGAACTGAATTCCTATGCTCCTCCCACATACACATAGGTGTCACTGAGATTAGGGGTACTTTCTGCCCAAACCTGTCCCTACAAATTGAAGTTTACCAATGGCTTCTTAAATGTCAAGTCTAATAAACCCTTTCCATCCTTTGTCTTACTGGACTTCTCTGTAGTGTATGACACTGCTCATTTCTCCTACCTGAAAACTGTATCCCTTTGGCTTTCACGATACTCTTCTTACTCTCTTTTCTTTGTATCTTTCTGAGCTGCTTCTCTCCCTCTCGTCTGCGTTTCTTTCTTTGCCCCATCCTAATATTAAGATATTAGGGCTCCCTAGAGAAAAAAAATATATATATATATATATTTTTTTTTTAGGACAGGTTCCTAGGGAACTAGGGACAGAGTGGGAGTGCTGCCTACTTTCCCTGGAGTACCTTCGTCCTCTTCTACGGATTCAACTGTTTTCTCAGTTCTATCAGTTCTCGTGACTCACAAATTCATATCTCCAGTCCCAGCCTCTCCCCAGAGCTTTGTCTGTGTCTCCTGTCCTAAGCTTCCCCTCCTGAACATCCCATATAGCCAAATATGAACTTAACGAATTTCCCCAAAACTTGTTTTTCCTCCTGCATTCTCTATTTCCACCACTGGCCCTATCATCCACCCAAACACACCAGCCAGAAACAAGGAAGTCATCTTCGGCTCATTCATCTTTGTCCCCTCTACACCTAGTCAACCATTCCTTTGTCTTTTCTTCCTCCATAGCTTTAGTTCAGGTCCCATCATCTCCTGCCTTTTCATGATCTTGCTTCCAGCCTTGTCCTTCCCTCATATTTCAATCTCAATATTGAGATTGCTCCCCTCAATCTGCTCCTGGTTAGGCTCCAGCCTCAACTCTCAAGACTCATTTGCCTTGCATTTTACACTCCAGCAGGATCAACCTGCTTATAGTTCTCCAGACACACTGTTCTTTTTTCCCCTCCATTTTCTCATGCTGACCCCTTTGCCTGGAAGGCCTCTTCCTCCCCTCCTCTCTTGCCTTTCATGATTCAACTCGGGTATCATCTCTTCCAGGAAATCTTTCCTGACCTCTCCAAGTCGGGTCAGAAGCCCCACCCCTCCTTCTGTGCTAAGCTTTCCCTTCTGAGATGTGTTATCTTCACTTGCTCTTTTGTCTTTCTCCCCAAGCCTTTGAGCATCCTGAGCCTGTACTCTAATCACCCAGGGTCTGGCACATGGTAGGTGTATAATAACCGTTTCTTGAGTGAAGGACAGCAGAATGACTCCCCAGTTTGGATGATTAGATGGTTGGTGGGGACAACTGCAAAGGAGTGACTATTGAAGAGGAGCTCTTTGAAAAGAGGATAGGACAGGGCTGTGCATGCGAAAGATGGGGACTTGGGCTTTGACAGCTTGTGGGTGCCTGGGGGGACATGCGAGGGCAGATGTCCAATAGGCAATCAGATGATCGGGTCTGGGGCTTTGGAGAAGCTGGGGCTATACCATGTTAGAAGCATTTAATTGTGGCAGCTAGGACAAGGCTGAATTCAGGAAGCCTCAGGAGGAAGCCTCCTTACGAGGAAAGCACTACCACTCCTTTCCCTGCTAGAAGACTCATCCCTTCCAAATCTTACCCAGGGTCAAAGACTTCATTGGATAGGGCCTCAGGGGCTGCAGATGCCTCCAGACAGTATGAGGACCGACTCTACCATCTCAGGGGCCGTGGAGGGCCTTCAGCCAGCTCCATCTCCTTCCACTGACATTCCAGGAACTGGAGCATGTCCGTCTGGGCAAGGTTCCACATGGCTCTGAGGGCCTGAGCACAGATGCCTGACAGAGAATAAACAGACACTCCTTTGCTGAGATGTGTCAAAAAGAGGTTGCAACAGCTGCCTGTGGCTCCACCAATTCTGAGTGAACTGCCTGCACTTCCTGGATTTGTGTATCAAGTAAATTAAGATTCAGGCCACTATAAACCCAGGCAGGGTGAAAGCCACATCCCACATACTCTCGACACTCAGAGAGGAAGAGAGGTCACAAACAGAAACAAAAGCCATAAACATCTTTGGCTGCCCGGGGTCCAGCAGAGTCAATTGTCCAGAGAGGGCCTAGCCTGTCCCACGAGGACTGGCACTTTGTTCCTCTGCCTAGGAATCCTCCATGCTAGATGAAATGCCCCAGAATTTCATCACACAAAGACGTGGAGGAAAACGCTAGGCAAACATTTCATTAAAGTTCTCAATACACATTGTGTATTGCACAATAAACAGCTGCAGGGGCCGCTTGGACAAAATGCTCATGGATAGAGAAAGAGTGGGTGACCAGCAAATGGGTAGGCTCAAAGCTTCTTCCATGGCAACCCACCTGCAGACAGTTTGCTGGTCTGCAAAGAAAATGTTGCTGTGGTTACTGCTCAGCTCATAATGGTTTTATTTGACTGACACCCACCCAGAGTGGGGTGAGGGCAGCAGCCATTTTGTTTAGTGTGACTCAACCCCTGCGCTAATTGGTGTACTTTCCCATGATTTAGGGACTGAGGAAGAAAGAAAAGGACAGTGCCTTCAGTGGTCACTTTTTCTACCACAAGGCCTGGAGATGCAGAGAAAGCTTGTATGCTATATGACAGAAGAATGAAATAGAAACAGAGAGAGGAACAGAGATGAAAGGAGAGAACCTTGACAGCTCTCCAGCCCCTGGTTCTTGTCCCGCCTGCATCTTAGCCCTCAAGTTTCATGAGACACTTTTGAGTCCTTGTGATAAATTTCCTGTGTTTTAACTGAGCTTATCAACTCCAATTCATTGAGAATTGTAATTAATACAGGAATGTGCCAGTAATTAGCTACATGCCCATGGATAATTTCCTTAACCTCTTTGAGCATCACTTTCCTCATCTATCAACTGGGGATAATGAGATTCTTCACAAGATCAAAGAGACTAATGAAATAATTTGGTGAAAGTAAAATGCTAACTGTACCGTTCACATGGCAGCCTCTTAACTAATGTCTTTCCCCTAGGAGACCAAAAAACCAAAACACCCCCTAAGGTTGTGGATAGATAAGTCTGGATTCATTTACTTATTGATGATAGATGGTTGAAATCCAAGGACTGAATGAAAAAAAAATTTTTCGCCCCCACAAAAGAGGATTGAAGCATTCAGTGTCTTTTAAAACTGGTGATACAACATTTTTCTCTGGAATAGGTTCTTGGTTTACAGATCTAGATAGTTTGTCTAATAAAAATTGTCTTTTGTCTACTGGTATCCATTCCTCCATCCCCCCATTCCCTCTACCTAAAACTCCCTAACTGCCTTTCCTCCAGGCACCACATGTTCTGAGGAAATTGACTTCACTACTAGCTCCAGCCCCAGATGGTTTAAGCCCATGAGCACTTTTATTCCCCTGAATATATCATGGGTTTGAGGAGGGTATGGAACCTAAGTAGTGTAAATTAAGATGAAATTCAGCATCATACTTGGGATGTTGGCTCAGAAATGCTCTGTCCCCCTGGAAGTGAACATGGAAGTATGCAATCCTGATGCCTACTGACAGCCATCCTACCTACAGTCGCAAGGGAAACTAGTCTCAGTGAGCCCATGAAGGGCAAAGGAGAATTGGAAAGAAGTGGGCCTCTGATGACGTTGTTGGATGGCTGCATTAAGCAATCCCAAAGTCCACAATCTGTCTGACTCTGGCTGTGTGAACCAGCAAAGCCTCTTCATAGTTTACCTCTGTTCAATTTGGCTTTTCTGTAACCTTCGAAATGAAGTGTCAAAACTGATAAAGCCACACACATCTTCTGGGGTTCATGATTTCATAAATATAGCCATTTGTTTAAACAGAAACAGCACTAGTATTTAAGATGAAAGATGATTTATTCAAATCCTCCCCTAAACATTGGGGTTCTTAAACAAAGTCCTTACCCCAAGGCAACCCCTCCACTCCTCTGGTTTTCACTGTCACCCATATGTCAATAATTACTGAATTTGCCACTCTCCTGAGCCTCAGACTGAATGTCCTCCAGGCACCTCAGAATTGAACACGTCCTGAACTGCACTCACCCTCCTCCCTAAACTTCTGGGCTCCCTGTGTTCTCTGACTTGGTCAATGGCACCATCCTCATCCAAGCCACCCAAGCTGACCAAGTCAAACAAGTTTCCCCAGGTGCCTCTCTCTTCCTCACCTATACCTCCCATTAGTCACCAAGTCTAGTGATTTTTGCCTCCTAAACATTTCTCTGTTCTGCCCCTTTCTCTAGGTCCTTTTAATCATTGCCCTAGTTTAGGCCCTCTTCATTTCTCTCCAGAATTACTAATCTATTAAATTGTTGATTGCTTTTTTTGATGGACATCTTTTACATAAAATTGGAATCTTGCTGTATATCCCGCATGTTAAATGAAAAGAGGGGATGTCTTAGGCTGGGTTCTCTAAAGAAGCAAAACCCAGTAAAGCATATATGTATATAGAGAGATTTATATCAAGGAAATGGAACATCCCAAGACTGTGGGTCAGGATAGAGGCTTCTACTGATTCATGTAGCTGCAGGGGCTGGTAAATCCTAGATCAGCAGGTAAGACAACAGGGTTCTTGCTCAAAGGCTGCCATGATTGGCAAATCCCAATATCAGCAAGTAAGACGGCAGGTAAACTGCTAGCTCAAGTCCCAAGAATTGGAGGTCATATGAACAGGAGCCAGCTGCGGGATCCAGAGCAAGCAAAAGCCCACAAGTCTTGCCAAAAAGCCCATTCATATATTTGACGCAGGCCACACACCAAGGAAACTCCCTTTCAACTGACTGGCTACTAATAGCAGATACCATCATGGAGGTGATCGCATTATGTCAAATCTCATCACAGAAGTGATCACAACATCATATGACTGCCAAACCACTGAGAATAATGGCCTAGCTAAGTTGACACATAACTTTAACAATCACAGTCCACCGCTTGTCAACTTGGCACCTGTAAACATCTCCTTAAACCACACACAATCTCTGAATAAAGACAATTATAAAGTCATACCTGTGCCTAACATGATACAATGAAGACACATATGACTGAATATGAAAAAGCCCTGTTTACATCTTATACAAAGAAGAAAACAAAAATATTTAATGCACACATACAAAGAAGAAATAAAACAATTACAGTCCTTGTTTCTGCAACTGGTCATAACTCTTATTAAAGTACCTTCTTCTACCACCCATTCCGTATTCCCTTTGTCCTCAGCAAGCACCTCAGCTGGTCGTGGTTCTTTGCCTGGTGGGGTGACCCACGCCTCATTCCTGAAGGGTCTGGGCCGTTACTGGTAATGTCGGAATTGGGTTGCTGTACTTTTCCGTTGACTTTAAACACAGGGCATGGTAGTACTAGGAGACACCCTAAGGGATCTCCTGCATTCCAGGCACACTCTTTACCTCCATTACATGATATCAATCTGATTTCCTCTTGGTCATCAGGATCAATCATACCAGCCAGTATGGTAACTCCCTTCTTTGCTTATTGATCCAGAGTCAAAAGGAGCCCAAAGTGGCCAGGTGACATTCTTAGCTTTCAGTTCAATGGAATCAGTGATGTGTCTCCGGGTGGGAACATTCCTCCCTTTGGAATTAAGACCTCTAGACCTGTACAGCATAAGTTCTCAGGGACAAGAAGCAAAAATTTTAAGAATGGGTCACTAGGGGTAGTAGTGGTGGTACCACTCCCATTTCCACCCCTTGATGCCTGGACTCATGCCTGCCTATAGGAGAACCAGCACCATATGTTAGATGCATATATAGCCACCAGGAGAACATTACCCCAATGCTGGAAGGTATTGTCACCTAGCTGGCATCATAATTATGTCTTTAGAAGGCTGTTCCATTGTTCTATCAAGCCAGCTGCTTCAGAATGATGGGGAACATGGTAAAACCAGAGAATTCCATGAGCATCTACCCATTGCTGTACTTCATTTGTTGTGAAGTGGATCCCTTGATCTGAAGTTATGCTGTGTGGGATACCATGATGGTGGATAAGGCATTCTGTAAGTCCACCGATAGTAGTTTTGGCAGAAACATCACTTGCAGGAAAGGCAAATCCATATCCAGAGTGTCTGCTCCAGTAAGAACAAAACACTCCCCATTCCATGATGGAAGTGGTCTGATGTAATCAACTTGCCACCAGGTTGCTGGCTGATCATCTAGAGGAATGGTGCCATATCAGGGACTCAGTGTTGGTCTCTGCTGCTGGCAGGTTGGCACTCAGCAGTGGCTGTAGCTAAGTCAGCCTTGGTGAGTGGAAGTCCATGTTGCTGAGCCCAGGCATAACCTTCATCCCTGCCACCACAGCCACTTTGTTCATGAGCTCATTGAGCAATGACAGGAGTGGCCGAGGAAAGAGGATGACTGGTTTCCACAGAATGCGTCATCTTATCCACTTGATCATTAAAATCCTCCTCTGCTGAAGTTACCCTTTGGTGAGCATTCACATGGGACCCAAATATCCTCACTTCTTTGGCCTATTCAGAGAGGTCTATCCACATACCTCTTCCCCATACTTCCTTGTCTCCAATTTTCCAATCATGTTCCTTCCAACTTGCTGACCATCCAGCCAAACCATTGGCCACAGCCCATAAATCAGTATATAGTTGCACATTTAGCCATTTCTCCTCCCAAGAAAAACAAACAACCAGGTGCACTGCTCAAAGTTCTGCCCACTGGGAGGATTTCCCTTCACCACTGTCCTTCAGGGAGCTCCCAGAAGGGGGATGTAGTGCTGAGGCTGTCCACTTTTGAGTGGTGCCTGCATATCGCGCAGGACCATCTGTAAACCAGGCACAATTTTTCTCTCCCTCGGTCAGTTGATCATAAGGAACTCCACATAAGGCCATAGATACAGACTGGGAGATGAAAGGCAATGTGAAAGGAGTAAAGACCATGGGCATTTGGGCCACTTCCTTCAGGTCCTTCTTGGGTCCAATCATGTATATACCACTTCCATTTAATGATGGAGTGCTGCCGTGCATGTCCAACTTTTATGGTTCTGTGGGTCAGACAACACCCAATTCACGATGGGCAGTGCAGGCTGCGTGGTGACTTGGTGTTCCGTGGTTAAGTGTTTAGTCTCAGCTAAGGCCCAGTAACAAGCCAAAAGCTGTTTCCCAAAAGGAGAGTAGTTATCTGCAGAGGATGGCAGGGCTTTGCTCCAAAATCCTAAGGGTCTGCACTGTGATTCACCAACAGCGGCCTGCCAAAGACTCCAAACAGTATCTCTATCCACCACTGATACTTCAAGCACCATTGCACAGCAGCTTGACCCTGTTACAGTGCTGTGGTGGATTAATTGTGTGTGGCCTTTCTAGCCATAGTCTTGTAACTCCCACCTAGGTGATTGCACAGGACTGTGTGATAGGGTAATTGTGGCCCAGCAAGGGGATTGGTCAGTTTTGCCTTAAAAGAAAGCGAATTCCAGAGCAGAGTAGAGGGTCCTATCACCACCATGGAAGAACAGCTAGGAGCAGAGAGTGAGTCCCTTTGGACCCAGGATCCCTGCGCTGAGAAGCTCCTGGAAGCAGGAGACTGAAAGAGAAAGAGTAAGCTGTAACTCTGAAGACAGTAAGAAGTGGTGGCAGTAGAGTCCCTGGAGCAGAGACCAGGCAGCAGGAGACAGCACAGTGGGCCTCCCAGCCCATTGAGAGAGAAAGCTGAGTGCCTTTGGGAAGAGGCCTAAGGTCAGCAAGAGGTGTCCCTGCAAACATGATTGGGAATAGGCTACTATGATCGAAGAACTGTATCCTAAGTGTTCCAGAGCCTGAATTGTAACTTACTTCCCTAATAAACCCCATAATCCTGAGTATGGTCTGTGAGTTCTGTGTGGCCACTGCAATGAACGTGTCTGTCAGTTTGTTGTACTGTGAGGGCTTGCATGTTGCTGTGATACTGGAAGCTATGCCACCAGTATTCAGATACCAGCAGGGTCACCCATGGAGGATAGGTTTCAGCTGAGCTTCCAGACTAAGACAGACTGGAAGAAGGACCCAACGGTCTACATCTGAAAAGAATTAGCCAGTGAAAACCTTATAAATAGCAGCGGAACATTGTCTGATACAGCACTGGAAGATAAGCCCCCAGGTTAGAAGTCACTCAAAAGATGACTGTGGAAGAGCTGCCTCCTCAAAGTAGAGTCGGCCTTAATGACATGGATGGTATAAAGCTTTCGGGACCTTCATTTGCTGATGTGGCATAACTCAAAATGAGAAGAAACAGCTGCAAACATCTATTACTAATTGGAACCTGGAATGTACAAAGTATGAATCTAGGGAAATTGGAAATCATCAACAATGAAATGGAATGCATAAACATCGATATTCTAGGCATTATGAGCTGAGATGGACTGGTACTGGCCATTTTGAATCAAGCAATCATATAGTCTACTATGCCAGGAATGACAACTTGAAGAGGAATGGTGTTGGATTCATCGTCAAAAAGAACATTTCAAGTTCTATCCTGAAGTACAATGCTGTCAGCGATAGGATAATATCTACACAGCTACAAGGAAGACCAGTTAATATGTCTATTATTCAAATTTACGCACCAACCACTAAGGCCAAAGATGAAAAAATTGAAGGTTTTTATCCACATCTGCAGTCTGAAATTGACCAAGCATGCAACCAGGATGCATTGATAATTCAGGTGATTGGAATGTGAAAGTTGGAAACAAAGAAGGATTTTGGTAGTTGGAAAATATGGTCTTGGTAATAGAAACAATGCCGGAGATCAAATGATAGAATTTTTCAAGACCAATGACTTCTTCATTGCAAATACCTTTTTCCACCAAAATAAACGGTGACTCTACACATGGACCTCACCAGAAGGAATACACAGGAATCAAATCGACTACATCTGTGGAAAGAAAAGGTGGGAAAGCTCAATATCATCAGTCAGAACAAGGCCAGGGGACGACTGTGGGACAGACCATCAATTGCTCATATGTGAGTTCAAGCTGAAACTGAAGAAAATCAGAGGAAGCCCACAAGAGCCAAAATATGACCTTGAGTATATCCCACCTGAATTTAGAGACCATCTCCAGAATAGATTTGACACAATGAAAACTAATGACCGAAGACAGACGAATTGTGGAGTGACATCAAGGACATCATACATGAAAAAGCAAGAGGTCATTGACAAGATGGGAAAGAAAAGACCAAGATGGATGTCAGAGGAGACTCTGAAACTTGCTCTCAAACATCGAGCAACTAAAGCAAAAGGAAGAAATGATGAAGTAAAAGAACTGGACAGAAGATTTCAAAGGGTGGCTCAAGAAGATAAAGTATTATAATGACATGTGCAAAGAGCTGGAGATAGAAAACCAAAGGGGAAGAACACGCTCTGCATTTCTCAAGCTGAAAGGACTGAAGAAAAAATTCAAGACTCAAGTTGCAATATTGAAGGATTCCAGAGGGAAAATATTAAACGACATAGAAAGCAGCAAAAGAAGATGGAAGGAATACACAGAGTCATTATACCAAAAAGAATTAGTTGACGTTCAACCATTTCAGGAGGTAGCATATGATCAGGAACTGATGGTACTGAAGGAAGAAGTCCAAGCTGCACTGAAGGCACTGGTGAAAAACAAGACTCCAGGAATTGACGGAATACCAACTGAGATATTTCAACAAACAGATGCAGCGCTGAAGTGCTCACTCATCTATGCCAACAAATATGGAAGACAGCTTTCTGGCCAGCTGTCTGGAAGAGATCCATATTTATGCCTATTCACCAGAAAAATGATCCAACCAAATGCATAAATTATCAAACAATATCATCAATATTACATGCAAGCAAAATTTTGCTGAAGATCATTCAAAAGCGGCTGCAGCAGTATATTGACAGGGAACTACCAGAAATTCAGGCTGGATTCAGAAGAGGACACAGAACCAGGGATATCATTGCTGATGTCAATAGATCCTGGCTGAAAGCAGAGAACACCAGAAGGATGTTTACCTGTGTTTTATTGACTATGCAAAAGCATGTGACTGTGTGGATCATAACAAATTATGGACAACATTGCGAAAAATGGGAATTCCAGAACACTTGATTGTGCTCATGAGGAACCTGTACATAGATCAAGAGGCAGTTGTTCGGATTGAACAAGGGGATACTGAGTGGTTTAAAGCCTGGATAGGTGTGCATCAGGGTTGTATCCTTTTACCATACCTATTCAATCTGTACGCTGAGCAAATAATACAAGAAGCTGGACTATATGAAGAAGAACGGGGCATCAGGATTGGAGGAAGACTCATTAACAACCTGCGTTATGCAGATGACACAACCTTGCTTGCTGAAAGTGAAGAGGACTTGAAGCACTAGTGAAGATCAAAGACCACAGTCTTCAGTATGGATTACACCTCAACATAAAGAAAACAAAAATCCTCACAACTGGACCAATAAGCAACATCTTGATAAATGGAGAAAAGATTGAAGTTGTCAAGGATTTTGTTTTACTTGGATCCACAATCAACAACCATGGAAGCAGCAGCCGAGAAATCAAAAGACACATCGCATTGTGCAATCTGCTGCAAAGGACCTCTTTAAAGTGTTGAAACGCAAAAATGTCACCTTGAAGACTAAGGTACACCTGATCCAAGCCATGGTATTTTTCAATCACATCATATGCATGTGAAAGCTGGAGAATGAACAAGGAAGACTGAAGAAGAATTGACGCCTTTGAATTGTGATATTGGCAAAGAATATTGAATATACTATAGACCGCCAAAAGAATGAACAAATCTGTCTCAGAAGAAGTACAACCAGAATGCTCCTCAGAAGCAAGGATGGTGAGACTGTATCTTACATACTTTGGACATATTGTCAGGAGGGATCAGTCCCTGGAGAAGGACATCATGCGTGGTAAAATACAGGGTCAGTGGAAAAGAGGAAGACCCTCAACGAGGTGGATTGACACAGTGGCTGCAACAATGAGCTCAAGCATAATAACGATTGTAAGGATGGCGCAGGACTGGGCAGAGTTTCATTCTGTTGTGTATAGAGTCGCTGAGTTGGAACTGACTCAACAGCACCTAACAACAACAACTGCAATGAATTATCGAACCCAGAAGAGAAGTAGAGAGTGCTGTCCAAGGGACAGTTGGTATGAGAATTAGTAAAGATGGCAGAGAGAGGAGGCATGTCTGACCCATGCCTCACAGGAATCAGCTTTGGGCTTTTAGTCTTGGTTCTCCTTCCCTCTTATGAGGTTAGAGGTCAGACATTGCCTCCACGCCGTTTTTACAAGAGCCTTCTCTTGTTATGGGCCCCATTCAAAACTAGCATTTTTCCGAGTCAGTTGATAAATAGGCAAGAGTAGCACACCCAAATGAGGAATATGCTGCCTCCAAAATCCGAAAAGGCCTGCTGGGCCTTGTGCGTCCTTTTTAGTTGTGGGAGAGACCAGATCCAATAACTTATCCTTCACTTTAGAAGGAATATTTTGACATGCCCAACACCACTGGACCCCTAGAAATTTCACCAAGGTAGAAGGTGCCTGAGTTTTGTGGAACTGATTTCCCACCCCCTAGCACGCAAATGTCTTACCAATAAGTCCAGAGTCATTGACACTTCTCCCTTACTAGGTCCAGTCAACATAATATCATCAATGTAATGGACCAGTGTTGACGTCTTGTGGAAGGGAAAGGTGATCAAGGTCCCTGGGGACTAAATTATGACATAGGGCTAGAGAGTTGACATAGCCGTGATGTAGACAGCTGAAGGTGTATTACTGGCCTTGCCTGCCGAAGGCAAACTGTTTCTGGTAGTCCTTCAAAATAGGTATGGAGAAAAAAGCATTGGCCAGATCAATAGGTTCATACCAGGTACCAGGAGATTTATTAATTTGCTTAAGCAATGAAATTACATCTGAAACAGCAGCTGCAATTGGAGTTACCACCTGGTTAAGTTTACAATAATCTACTGTTATTCTCCAAGATCCATCTGTTTTTTGCACAGACCAAACAGGCAAGTTGAATGGGGATGTGTTGGAACTCACCACACCTGCATCCTTCAAGTTCTTAATGGTGACAGTAATCTCAGCAATCCCTCCAGTAATGCGATATTGCCTTTGGTTTACTATTTTCCCAGGTAGAGGCGGTTCTACTGGCTTCCATTTGGCTTTTCCTACCATAATAGCCCTTACTCCATTTGTCAGGAATCCAATGTGGGGGTTCTCCCAATTGCCGAGTATATCTATTCCAATTATGCGTTATGGAGCTGGGGAAATCACTACAGGATGGGTTCAGGGACCCACCAGACCTACTGTGAGACAGACATGGGCTAAGACTCCATTAATAACCTGACCTCCATATGCTGCCACTCTGACTGGTAAATCACAGTGATGTTTTGGGTCTCCTGGAATTAGTGTTATTTCAGAGCCAGTGTCCAGTAATCACTGAAAATTCTGATTATTTCCTTTTCCCCAGTGAATGCTCACTCTCGTAAAAGGCTGTAGATTCCTTTGGGGAAGGCTAGGAGAAAGATTAACAGTATAAGTTTCGGGAAGTGTGTTGGAGTCCTTCCTCAAGGGGACCTGGCCTCCCTTTATTCAAGGGGCTGTGGGTCTCTAAACACGCTCAAGTCTGGAATTGATTGAGGGGCCATGACTCTGTGTTCTGGTGATTTGAGTTAGACTGCTGTTCACTTGACCTAGAATTCTTCTGCTTGTACAGATTAAGTAAATATTTAGTAGGTTTCCTATCTATTTTTCTCCTAGGGACACCATGACTAAGTAGCCAATGCCATAAGTCCATATAAGTCAGACTATTCTGATTAGTGCTTTAACTCCAGTGTCCATTATGGTAACCATACCCACCCTTGTCTTTGTCAGTTCAGTACTGCCACTTGGCCCCTACTACCACAGGGTCCAATCAGCCCCATTGTAGTTATCTGTCTTAATTCAGTTAGGACAGTTGCCACTGTCAAATCTGACTTACATAAAATAGTAATCACAGCAGTCTTCAAGGATTTTAGGGCTCCCTTCAAGAATTTGGTCCTCACCGTTGTGGTTAAAGGTATGCCCTCTGGGCAGTCCATATGTGGGTCTGTGGGTCTAACCTGATAGATCCACTTTATCATGCTAATTTCCCTAAGCCTTTGGATACCTTCTTCTACAGTATACCAAGGCAGTTCTGGTGATTAAACTTGACTTAGCGTAGGTCACCGTGTAACCCATGCTTCAGCCACCCAACCAAATAAACTATTAGATCCTTTCCTAACTTCTCAAGCTGAAACGTTGAATGAAAAATCTATGCTTAGTGGGCCCATATCAATAAATTTAGACCAATCCATCTTTATGTTCCTTGCAACATTATTCCACACCCTTAAATGCCATTCCCACACATATTCCCCAGGTTTCTGTTCGTACATATTAGAAAAGTCAAGCAGTTCTTTTGGACTGTAGCATATCTCCTACTGTGTCACACTTTGTACTTTACCTTTTGGGGCTTGCTGGGACTTAAGTTCTAGTTATAGGTCTAGACGCCAAAATGGGTGGTGGGGAAGTGTTTTAAAAACATTCAGTCTTGTAAAACATCTGCCTCAGGTGATGACCCAGGCAATGATTCAGACAAAGTCTCTTTAGACACAGCTGTGTTAATCTCATTAGATGAGGGTGGAAGGGCTAATGGTTTTACTGGGGAGGGTGTCTTAGCAGACAAACATGGATTAATCTCTGCAGATGGAAATGAGAGGGCTGGCTCTGTTGGCAAGAGTGATTCAATGGAATTTAGGGGCTCTGTGTCTCCAGCTTCCTGATTATCTGCCCATATGTCCCCATTCCAAGTTTCAGGATCCCATTTGTCCCCATCAATGCCCTCATTTTAACTTCAGACACCTCTCAAGGTTGGCAATTGAGTTGGCATTGTAATTCAGCCACTCTTACAATAAGACTCTGGCTTTGGTTTTTGGCAGTATCAGCTCTGTTACTACAATAAGGATTTCTTTCAAGGAACAAGTGGAAACTTTGAGGTCATTTATATGACACTTGAGCTTTGACTCTGAAGCCCTGAACTCCTCTCTTTCTTTCATCAGTTTGTCTAGTGAAAGTGGGACCAACCAACCAACTTCCTTATACTTCTCATTCTGACAAAATTGCAGAGAGGTATCATACATGCAATCACCCAGAGCCTCACCTTTCATCAATACCTGATCTATTGGTGGTGATATTTTACATATTTGTATTGCCACCTCACACCATGGCTTAGCAGTGCCTTCTTTACTACTAGAAGCAGAGTCATCAGCATCCCTAACTAACCAGACTTGAGAACCAATTTAGAAAACTCATCTTTCCAATTTTTTTTTTTTTAAAACCACTCTTGGTACCAAATATCTTAGGCTGGGTTCTCTAGTGAAGCAAAACCAGTAAAGTGTATTAAAAAAAAAAAATCCATTACCATCACATTGATTCTGACTCATAGTGACCCTATAGGACAGAGTAGAATTTCCCCACAGAGTTTCCAAAGAGTGGCTGGTGGATTCATACTGCTGACCCCTTGGTTAACAGTCAAGCTCTTGACCACTGCACCACCAGGGCTCCATAAATATACATATATATAGAGAGATTTATATCAAGGAAATGGTTCACCTAGTTGTAGAGGCTGAAACGTCCCAAGTCCATGGGTCAGGATAGAGGCTTCTCTTGATTCACATAGCTGCAGGTCAGACAGCAGGGCTCTTGTTCACAGGCTGTGAAGATCGGCGAATCCCAAGATCAGCAAGCAAGATGGCAGGTAAACTGCTAGCTCAAGTCCCAAGAACCAGAGGTCAGGTGAACAGGACCCAACTACAGGATCCACAGCAAGCAAAAGCCCACGATTCTTGCCAAAAAGTCCATTCATATATTTGATGCAGGCCACGCCCCAAGGAAACTCTCTTTCAACTGATTGGCTACTCACAGCAGATCCCATCATGGAGTTGATCACATGATACCAAATCTCATCATGGAAGTGATCACTTCATCATATAACTGCCAAACTACATCATAACTGCCAAACCACTGAGAATCATGGCCCAGCCAAGTTGACACATAACCTTCAGGATCACAGGGGACAAAAATGATTATACAACTTAAGCATTCTCACTCATTTTTAAATAGTCTTTGCACAAGTGTCTTTCAATAGTGGCGTAACAATCTATTGTATGAGCAATCATAATTTATTGAACCATTTCCCTACTGTTGAACATTGAGATTGTTCCCAGTGTGGGCTATGAGAATCCTTGACAATCCAAATATTTCTCTGTTTAATCCACCCTGCATATAGCAAATCTTGCCATGTTACTCCTTTGCTTAAGCCTCAGACATGGCTCCCCATCACCTACAGGATGGAGTTCAAGCTCCTGAACATGGTACCCAGGACCCCTCTGGACCTCCTCACTTTATTTCTAGCCTATTTTTGACAGTCTCAATTTTTCATGTTCCACTCTAGAAATGGAAACTATTTGTAGTTCCCCTCCACCCACTCCATGCTGCCTTCATGGTCCAAGTTTTTTTCCTCATACATTCCCCTCTTCCTGTCCCACCACTCTTTGCCTGGAAAACATCTATGTATCCTCTGAGGTGCAGCCTAGGGGTCATTTCCCCAAGGAAGCCATCCTTGACCTCTGTGAACCCTCCATCTGCAACATACTTTGTGCATAATAATGCTATTGTCTCAAATTATGTTTTCTCAAACACTGATTATAAGTTAGTTCCTTGATGTAAAGGACGATATCTTAATTTATCTTCGAATCTCCAGTACCCAGCATATAAAACCCAGTTCCTTTGAGTCGATTCCGACTCTTAGCAACCCTATAGGACAGAGTAGAACTGCCCCACAGAGTTTCCAAGGAGCGCCTGGCGTCTGGGGTCTAAAACACTAGCAAGCGGCCATCTAAGATGCAACGACTGGTCTCAACCCACCTGGACCAAAGGAGAATGAAGAACACCAAGGACACAAGGTAATTACCAGCCCAAGAGACAGAAAGGGCCACATAAACCAGACTACATCAGCCTGAGACCTGAAGAACTAGATGAACTGATGACTGCCCTGACAGGGAACACAACAAAGAACCCGCGAAGGAGCAGGAAAGCAGTGGGATGGAGACCCCACATTCTTGTAAAAAGACCAGATTTAATGGTCTGACTGAGACTAGAAGCACCCTGGTGCTCATGGTCCCCAGACCTTCTGTTAGCCCAAGACAGGAACCATTCCCAAAGTCAACTACTCTTTAGACAGAGATTGAACTGGACAATGGGATAGAAAATGATACTGGTGAAGAGTGAGCTTCTTGGATCAAGTAGACACATGAGACTATGTTGGTATCTCCTATCTGGAGGGGAGATGGGTGGGCGGAGGGGGTCAGAAGCTGGCCGAATGAACTAGAAAAGAGAGAGTAGAGGGAAGGAGTGTACTGCCTCATTATGGGGGGAGCAATTAGGAGTATATAGCAAGGTGTGTATAAATTTTTACATGAGAGACTGACTTGATTTGTAAACTTTCACTTGAAGTACAATAAAAATAATTAAAAAAAAAAGCTTCATAGTACCTACCTTATAGCATTGTTGTGGAGGATCTTATGAAGCAATACTATGTAGCAGGTGCCTAATAAACAGTAGCCATATTTCTATTAAAGCCTGTTCCTCCCTGCCATTCAGGAGCTATTTTGGGGGTATTCTTGTGGGTGGTGGGGAGAAAGGAGATGTTCTGTCTTTTTTTTTTTAAGTTTCACTTTTTGCTATTGTGGTAAATATATAGATAACACAACATCTGCCATTTCAACCATCACCACTAACCATTCTTGAATTTTCCATTACTCTTAACAGAAACTCAGTGTCGCCTAAGCATTGTGTCTTCCTTTCCCACCCCTCTCCCCGACTGCCCTGGTTGCCTGTAGTAAACTTTAATCTCTAGGCACTTGAAGGCGGCATTCTCTTATTCCTTGACAGTTTCTTTCCCTAGCCCTTCCCCAACCTGCCACACATCTATTTGCTCTTTAGCAAATAAGTGGATTTGGCTTTTATTTTATTTTTAACAGCATTAGATTCCTAGGAAAAATTAAGAATACAGTCTTTACTTACCATGTCCCTATATAAACCTCAGCTTTTCCAGATGTTATAGGAAGCCTTGAGACTCTGTTGATACTGCAATTTTCTTCCTAGAATTCCCATTTCTCCTTAATCTACAAATTAGCTGGGGGTTGCTTAGGGAAATATTTCTGGTTCAGTAAATTTAATGAAGTAGCCCTACAACCCACAGCTTTGTCCTTCCATACAAGCCAGTCCCAGGGGAATCAGCGCCACACCAGCCACTCTCCTCTGTCTGTGCCCCTTCCTGTTGGCTCCAGCCACAGCCTTCCTCCATCCCCCACAGACCGACTTGGAGAAATGTGATTGCCCCAAGAGTCTACGTGTCCTTGACTCATGGCCAAACTCTACAATAGCCCTTTTTCAATGAACTAGGGAAACTGCAAAGTTCAAGTGGTGTTGAGAATACTGAGATTCGGCTCCTACATTCACTCATCAAATACCAGTAGAGCAATCAAATAAAGGCCCATAGAGTTTATCTCTACCTTCTTGCACAAAAGTTGTTTGGGGTCTGAGAGTTCTTCAGTTAGGCTGTGCAGCTCTCTGCAGGTGTTAGAAGCAGGCTGGGTTTGAGGCCTGACAGCTGTAGAGGCTGTAAGGAGCTAGCTTGATGCTGGCAGAATGAGAGGTAGGTAAGGGGCCAGGGTCTTCCAGCCTCTGCTGGTTCAGCGTTAACACCCACCCCCGAAAGCTCTAGTGCATGTACTTAGATTCAGTGGGTATCTGTGTGCTCAGGGAGGGTGTTAGTGGTGAAAGCGTCAGTTGTGACCTTCCTTTTCTTTGTCTCCCTGGCCCTCTGCCCACTCTTCTCCTACGTCTCCATCCTGTTCTCTAAATTGGCCCTTGATCAACTTTAAAGGGCAACAGACACCAACAACAAAGGGCTTTGTGTCTTCTGAAAATGATGTAGAAACGGACTTAACTATCTTGTGTTTTCAGAACCTCTCCTTTGTGGGCTGCCTTTTGGGTTCTTAACCTTTCTGTGTGTCGTCAACTCACTCCTCTGGAAGTATGGGGAAGCCAATGGGACGCTTTTCAGAATCAGGTTTTAATGTACTAGGGACTATTAATATTTCAAAATTGAAATATAGTTATCAAAACAAATTGTGATATAGAATATAAATGCTACCTTATTAATGTATTACATGATAAGACCTAGGTCTAATTACAACTGTGATTTTGAAAATGGGATGAATGGAAGTGACATTTCTAGGTATCTGCAACAAATATCATGAGTATGAAAGTATCTGTGATTCTACTGGTGATAGTCACAGGTGCCTTTAATACTACTATGGTTCATTACCTACATTCTTAACTGAAGGGAAAGCTAATTTTCAGTTAGAGGTTAACAAAAATAAGGGCGTAATTTTTTCCAACTAAGTTTACAGACCGTCTCATTTGTATCTGTGGACTCCAGACTACAAGACCTCCCCTACCTTCCTCCTGTCAAGGATCCTGCCTGCAACATTCTCTTTGCATGGAAAATATGACTTGCCAGCTGGTAATGCTGGCCTAGGAGTCCCTGGGTCATGAACACCCTGAGGGGGTTAACATGCTTGGCTACTAACCAAAAGGTTGGAGGTTCGAGTCCACCCAGAGGTGCCTTGGGAGAAAAACCTGAACGATCTACCTCTGAAAAATCAACCATTGAAAACGCTGTGGAGCTACTCTGACACACATGGGGCTGCCGTGAGTCGAGGTTGACTCAACAGCAACTAGTTTGGTTTTAATGCTGGCCTGGGCTTTGCAGCCAGGCTCCCCCACCTTTTTTCTCTCACCTTCTACTCTCCTCGCCTCCTTTAGTCTCTCCTAGGTGCCATTCTGGAAACCCTAGTGGCATAGTGGTTAAGTGCTATGGCTGTTAACCAAGAGGTTGGCAGTTCGAATCCACCAAGCACTCCTTGGATACTCTATGGGGCAGTTCTACTCTGTCCTACAGGGTCGCTATGAGTTGGAATCAACTCGATGGCAGTGGGTTTGGTTTGGTTTAGGTGCCATTCCCTCAGGGCTGAGAGTTAAATATTTTTGGGTTTAAATTGACTCTGAGAGATGGAGGACTGTGTATAACTCCCCCAAGGATCCCACTGGTAGACTAGGGTGTCAGGCTTCAAACCAAAGTTTGTCAGTCTCCAAAACAGTGTTTTCCACAGGCCTGGGGCTGTCCTAGCCACTGATGTGAATTTTCCCTCAGAACAGCAGCAACTGTCCCTGCCTCCCTCTAGCTCCAAAAATGGTTCATCTAAAGAAGGAGCAGACAGTTGGGTCCATTATAGAGAAAATTTTGAATGCTGCCAGGTACACCATTTGACACCAGAGTACTCACTCGGCCTTAGCTGTGCATCCTTCGTGGGACTCTGTCCTCATACATCCCAACGTGACTGGGTTTCAAAATGTCATTTGGCAAAGATTTAATAATGCCTTTTCCCTGTCACAGGCCCTACTAAAACTGGAGAAAAAAATCCAACCCAAAACCTCTCCCTGTGGAGGCCAGACATTGTTTATGCTTATTTTCTCTTTGTCCTGTAAACATTAATCAAAAAGCCTCCTTGACCAGACACAAGGAAAATAAAAGTTACCTTATCACCTGCACACAGAGCTCTGAGGTTGAACAAAGACTTACCCCGAAAATCAGATGTCGGTTCCTACTTTCTTTCCTGTTGACTTTAAAACCTGCTCATCAGACAGATCTCTTTCTGGATGGTTCATCTATCCTCTCACCCCAAATCCTTGTCACCCTGCTCCAGCTCACTGAAGGAACCAAGACCACCTCAGGTATTTCATTCATTCATTTATTCATCCGTTCATCAAATGCTTGTTGAATGTCTAGGTATGTGTGACCATGAGCTACGTGGTTAAAACCAAGCTCAGCTCACAGTCATCAGATCAAATTCTCCTTTAAAATGGTCTTAAAGCCATGTTTCTGCAATACTTTTTGTTTTTTTTTTCTAGAAACACTTTTAAAAGCATTTTTATATCAGAAAACAATTTGTATATACCCACCAAAAACCAAACTCAGTTACATCAAGTCAATTCCAACTCATAGTGACACTATAGGACAGAGTAGAACTGTCATATAGAGTTTACAAGGCTGCAAATCTTTATGGAAAAAGGCTGCCACATCTTTTTCCCATGAAGCAGCTGGTGGGTTTGAACTGCTGACCTTTCAGTTCGCAACTGAGTGCTTTAACCACTGTGCCACCAGGGCTCAATATGTATATAAGCCTTTGGATTATAGCTGGTTGTTAGAAATATAGAAGAAAGACAGAGATATATAGTTCTGATCTGAAAGACTAAGGGACGGATTGTGGTAAGATCATCTCAGAAATCTTTCCTCCCTCCCCTGGTATCCAGGGCCCTCTGGACAGTCACAGGGGAAGGTCTCAACCTATTTTCTTATTACTGTCCTATGTAAACCCTTGGTTCCAGGAGTCGTAGTCTGCCCTAGTCTTACACGAGTGGTTTACAGTCTTTGTCTAGTAAATCCAAAGTCTGGGCTTCCTCAGGGATGATTTCTGTCAGTTAATTTTTTTCCTGTATATGGGCCAAACTTTCTTGCCTCTTTGTATGTCTTTTTTTGTTGTTGTTGTTATTGCTGAAAATTGGTTATTTTAAATAATTTAATGCAGTAACTCTGGAAATCAGATTCTCCCACCTCCCCAGGGTTTGCTGTTGTTGCTGCTTGTTGTAGTAGTTGTTGTTTATTTATTTAGTGACTTTTCTGAACTAATTTTGTAAAGTCTGTATTCTTTGTTGTGTGAGGCCATTAAAGTCTCTGCTTCCTTAGTTTAGTGGTCAGCTAATGATTGGACATAGATTTCCCTAAACATCTGGAGCTAACAAATCTCTCAGTCTTTGCCAAAGTTCTCTGTGTGTGTTAGGACATGCCTTCAACACTCAGCCAGCCAGTTGAAAATCTGCCTTAGCCTTCACTTCCTGCTTGTACAGACCCTCAGAGATAATAGCTTATGGTCTTCTCAGGTCTTTCTGGAATATGTGCACATCCCTATGCATGCTTGTGGCCTTCTAGATTACCAGGATTATGTCATAACTTTTTGAAGCCCCAGCTTTTCCTTTTAAGCTTTTTGGTTAGTCTGTCATGTGTCTCAATTGTTATTCATCATCTCTGACAGCTGTGAAGTGAAAATACTTGCCTGAAATTGTTTTTGACAAATACCCTCTGAGAAGGCTTTTCACACTGGGTGAGCCCCAAGTCAAGTCACATGTAGAAGCTTTATAAGTGGAGTCTTCCAGGGCACCATTAGACAGGTCAAACAATGATCATTCTTTGGGAATGAAGCTTTGAAGGAGCTCCAGCTCCATTCTGTTCCCTCTAGTGACTGGCAGGATGCACCAGAATTGCTGGCTGTTATTTTTCATGGCTACTGTGGAGTTGGAGAACAGGGGATGGGACTAAGGCGAATTAAAAAATGCCACAAAACTTGCTCTTCAGTCATCTTTCTGAACTAAGTCTCCCTGGTTGCTGTAAGCCTTTTTTTAATTTATGGAGTTCTGAAGAAGTTGACTCTGATACTTTCTGCCAAATTTTTTATTGCTTTTATGAAGGGCCAAATTTTTGAACATCTTCACTTTGCCGTTTTCATTGACATCGCTCTTTCCCAAACTTTCAATAATTGCCTTAGAGCTGTGGTTCTTAGCCCTTCCTTGGCAGCATGGGCTGTGTTGAGGATCAGATGGTAGCTAAAAACCTTCTTCCCAGAAAAATGGCTCTGTATGCACACACACATTCACAATTTTGCATATGATTTCATGTAGACCAATGTGAAGAACCTTTGCCCTAAGGTAATGGCTTCCAAACTGAGCATGCCCCCAATATATGTAAATGAATTGATTTTTAAATTATATATAAATAAAAAATATGTAAGTATATTTATATGTAATAGTGTATAAAAAATAGTGTATACATTATAAAATATACACAAAATCTAAAAAGTAACAGGTAGAGATGATGAAATAAACAATATTTTAAAGTATTTTTCTAATTGTGATCCTAAATTAATATCTGAAGTCAGTATACGCTTAGGGCAAGTTCACCATTAATGACAGTGGATGTAAATCCAATTTCAGATAAACTTCTTGATAATTTCAAACCTTTTTGGTTGTTAGACTTGAGAGATTGTCTTTGGATTCACAGATGCCATATGAGGATTGCCAAGGAACAAAGGATGCCTGGGGCTACTGACAAGGAAGGAATCAACAAGGTCAAGACCTTGTAGACTTTCAGCCTCCCCAGAACCATGAGAAAATAAATTCCTGGTCTTTAAAGCCACCCAGCTAGAGTATTTGTGTTACAGCAGCGCTAGATAACTAAGACAACATCCCATGAGGATATGGAAGTATGTGTTTACCCAAGTGGCCAGCAGATCTGACCAAGACAGCTTTAAACTGAAGGGGAAAGGAAAATTGCCTAATAAACAAGTGAAATTTTATGCCATGGGAAAACAGAAGAAAAGTGCAAAACTTGCCTGCAATTCACATGGAAAAACGACTGTGAAAGGGGGCTTGCTATATTAAAGTCACAAAATATGGTCAATAAAGAGAATTTAAACTTACAGTTGACTTTGTAAGAGGGGCTCTAGATTAGGTAGGGTGACAAGCAGATATGGTTAATTTTAAAAAGAAGCAGACCTTTTAGGAGGGCAAGAGTAACACCAATATGTTATCACCCATGTGGACAGTCATGAGCCTGAGGATGGTAGTGTTTGGAAGCCACTGAGTGAGCAAAAAAGGGAGAGCAGAAGTGGTACTCTATTAGCGTATGTTAGAGGACAACCTGGGAAACCCTGGTGGTGTAGTGGTTAAGAGCTATGTCTGCTAACCAAAGGTTGGCAGTTTGAATCTACCAGGTACTCCTTGGAAACTCTATGAGACAATTCTACTCTGTTCTATAGGGTCACCGTGAGTCGGGATTGACTCAACGACAACAGAGGACACCTGAGCAGATGGTGGAAACAGACGGTGTGTTTTTGGTGCAGCCTGCAAATGTTGATAGGTTAAAAACAGAGCAAATGTCAAGCTTTCACTTGCCATCAATTTCATCACCCAGAGAATAGAGGAAGTGACCTGGGAAATGACTGTATTCACCCCAATTCTGACCCACAAGAATTTGTTGATGACCTGAAACTAACAGGAACCTTGGGTGAAAGCAACCACGTCCTCTTAGAGTTATTACAGCTTTGAAGGGAAAAGATGGCAACTAGATGTGCGTCCAAGGTTTCAAAACATTCACAGAGGTGGAGTCAGCTGGCTGTGCACTTTCACACACTGCTACTGGTGGTATAAATTGGCATGACCTTTTTCGAAAGCAATGTGACAACACAAATAGATAGCCTTTAAAAAGTGTGTTGCTTTAACCCATTAATTTCATTTTGGATCCTAAGAAAGAACTCAGATAGATAAACAAAGATTTATGTACAAAGATGTTCATTTCAGTATTGTTTAGGATGCTTAAAAAGCTAGAAACAACTTAAATTATCTGCAATAGCAGTTAAATTATGTATAGCTACAAGATGGAATATTATTCAATAATCAAAAATGATGTTTATGAAGAGGTTTTGATGACATGGAGTAATGCTCATGAAATGAAATATAAAAAATTAGTATATAAAACTGTGCATACATTGTAATGTCGATTAGGTAAAAGTATAGAAATAAATGCAAAGAAAATAACTGGAAGGAAATAAATTGTTCCTGAAGATTTTCTAGGGAGTAACATTACAGGTGATTTAAATTTTCTTTTTTTTTTTTTGTCCCCCAAACTTTTTACTATGAATATGTGTTACTATTTTTGAGACATTTCTACTTTTTAAAAAATGTATTACTTTTGATAGAGAGAGTTGGAAGCTGGCAAAATTGTCACGAAAGGAGAGACTGGAAGGGCTGACACATTAGGGGGAGAGCAAGTGGAAGAAAGGAGTAAGGTGTATATAAACTTATATGTGACAGTCTGACTTGATTTGTAAACGTTCACTTGAAGCTCAATAAAAGTTAATTTAAAAAAAGTATTATTTTTATGGTCACACGTATACATAAAACCCCCAACATGATTATTTTAAAGTTCAGAGAGATTATAGGGATGATCCATGAGATTCTGGATGGGAAGATAACTGGCAAGCTCTCAAAAATTCAAATCTATATAAGCAAAAGTAATCTTAAAAGGGTAAAAAAGGAGAAGAAAAGGAAGAAACTAAAATACTTTCACAGGGTGTTTGCCAAGAGCTCAGTCTCTTAAATAACATTTGCAAATGATCGCCTTTTAATCAAGGAGAAATGGAAAAGATAACATAGATCTGCAAGAATAGAGCCAACATAGACAGCAAAATGAGCTATAAAAACACAGGACCAAAGAAGTTTTTGAGGTGATGTTTATAGCATTTGCCCTTAAACAAAGGGCAAAGTTCAACATTTTGGACCAATGGAAATATGTTGCTATAGAAAGGAACTGTGTTCGTTCTGTTCTGTCTGTGAAACCAAACCAAACCCAACCTGTTGCCATTGAGTCAATTCTGACTCGCAGCAACCCTATAGGACAGAGTAGAACTGCCCCATTGGGTTTCCAAGGAGCGGCTGGTGGATTCAAACTGCCCACCTTTTGGTAAGCAGCTCAGTTCTTAACCACTGCACTGCCAGGGCTCCCTTCTCTCTGTGAAGGAAAATGTTTTCAAAGGAAAAGTATAAAACAAACATTGATAAGGGGAAACTACAGCCTTAGATGATGAAATTGTAAGATGACTCATGTATCCTCCAAATAATTTTCCCTCTCGTAAGACATATAACATAAGGACATAACATATGTCCTGGGTGGCATAAACAGTTAAGCACTCAACTACTAGCTGAAATGTTGGCAGTTAGAACCCACCCAGAGGAACTTCACAAGATAGGCCTGGAGATCTGCTTTCGAAAGGTCACAGCCTTGAAAACCCTTGGAGTGCAGCTCTACTCTGCACACATGGGTTCTCCATGGGTAGAAATCCTGACCTGAAGGCAACAACAACAAGACACAATATAGGGGCAGTGGTGGTTCAGTGACATAATTCTCACCTTCCTTGCAGGCAACCCAAGATCGATTCCTAGCCAACGCACCTCACGCACAGCCACCACCCATCTGTCAGTGGAGGTTTGCACGTTATAATGTTGTTGAATAGGTTTAGTGGAGTTTCCAGACTAAGACAAACTAGAAAGAAAGGAAGTGTCCCTGGTGGTGCAGCAGTTAGGCGCTTGGCTGCTAACTGGAAAGTTGATGGTTTGAACCTATCAGCCGCTCCACAGAAAAAAGATGCAGCAGTCTGCTTCCATATAGGTTACAGCCTTGGAAACCCTATGGGGCAGTTCAACTCTGTCCTACAGGGTCACTATGAATCAGAATCAACTAGATGGCAATGGCTATTAGGAAGAAAGACCTGGTGATCTGCATCTGAAAATCAGCCAGTGAAAATCCTATGGATCAAAATGGCCTGATCCATAACCGGACTGGGCAGGTAGTATTTTGTTCTGTTGTGATGGGGTTCCCATGAGTCAGTGGATGAATCTATCTATGGCAGCTAACAACAAGAAGACACAGTACATCCCAGATGATTTGGGGGAATTTGCAAATTAGTTAATTGAACCACAGAATCATTACTCCACAGATATTATTTATGTGCCAAGCACTGTTCTAGGTATTTGAATACATCAGTGAACGAAATGGGCAAAGATCTCTGCTGCCCTGGAGCTTTTCTTCTGGCAAAGATAGGCGTTGGTGATTTTTGAGAAACAGAAAGTATGTAAAAGGAGTAGGAGACCAGAATAAGGCAAAGCTCACTTAGGTTTGTTTTTTTTTTTTTTAAGGGATGAAGGTAAATTCCATAAATTATAGACTAGCAAATTGGATGCCACTCATGAGATAGAGTCAGGTGGTTCTCTGGCAGTCAATTCATCCTGGACTCACTTTCTTTTGGCTTGAAGAGGGGTAGGATCACTATATTAAGTCATCATGGTTGAGGACAAAGTCACAAACAGTAAATACGGTCATGGTGAATTTCAGTCTGGGGGAATTTTTTAAATTAAAAAAAAACCTATATATGATTAGAGATATTCATCTATTCAACAAATATTTATTGAACGCCTACTATATACCAGACACTGGACAAAGGATCTGGATATATATTTCTCCAAAGAAGATATGGAAATGGCCAATAAGCATATGAAAAGATGTTTGACACGTCAAGTCGATTCCAACTCATAGCAACCCTATAAGAAAGAGTAGAACTGCCCCATAGGTTACCAAGGAGCAGCTGGTGGATTTGAACTGCTGACCTTTTAGTTAGCAGCTGTAGCTCTTCATCTCTGTGCCACCAGGGTTTCCAAATTATTTGTTAGGTAAATGCAAATCAAAACCACAATGAAATATCACTTTACACCCACTAGAATGACTGTAATTAAAAAAAAAGAAAAAGACAAGTTTTGGTGAGGATGGGATAAATTGGTACTCTCATACATTGCTGGTGGGACTGTAAAATTAGTACAGCCACATTGGAAAACAGTCTGGCAGTTCCTCAAAGGGTTAAACATAGAGTTACTGTATGACCCAGCAATTCTACTCCTAGATACATACTCAAGAGAAAGGAAAACATACGTCTACACAAAAACTTGTACGTGAACGTTCATTGCAGCATTATTCTCAATAGCCAAAAAGTAGAAATACCCCACTTTTCCACCAACTAATGAATGGATAAATAAAATGTGGTCTAGCCATACAATGGAGTCTCATTTGCCATAAGAAGAAATGCAGAACTTGCTAGGGGTAAATGGATTTAACCTGGATCCTCTGCCTTCCAACACAGGGCTTTCATTGGGCAAAAATTAACCATCTGCATGAATTTTAGAAGACGAACTGACTATCAAGTTACTACTGTGACTTACGCCCAGAAAACAAACATGCTCCAAATGGTTTATGTAGTAAAGATCCTGGTGTTGTAGGAGGTGCTAGGGCTATCTAAACATTAAACTTCAGATTAAACAGATGTCTGAAATTGCAAAATAAAAGCTACTTTCTTAGGTTGGTGGTTTAAAGAAAAAAATCCCACATATGAATAAAAAATCTGATTTTTTAATTAGGTTTTGTTTACTGAGAGGTAGGACACCAGTTACCCATTCACCCATCCTTTAATTTGTTCATTCGTTCAGCAAAAGTTCCCTGAATACCCTTTAAGGAGGTTACTTCAGTGATGGAGACAGAAGTGTAAGCAAGTAAAATACATATAAGGCAGAAGCCACTAAGTACAAGAACTTTGAAAGGGCCATCAGTAAAGAATTATGAGAGCATCCAAAAGGAATAATAACTATTTCAGGGCACTTTTTATGTTCCAGGCATCTTCTAAGTGCTTTACATGTATTCATTTATTTAATCCTTACAAAAACCCTACGGAGTGAATAGTAGTACTCTCCCCAAATTTACATTAGAAAACTCTGGCACAGAATGCTTTAGTAACTTGCCAAAAGATCACAAAGCTAAAGTAAATTCAGGCAAAGCCTGTGCCCTTCATCATTTCACTAGAGTTGTTTAGAGGACGATGCAAGCGATGTGGTAACATCTTCTAACTAGAGGAATCATGGAAGGCTTCATGGAAGAAATGGCATTTGAGTTGAACCCTGAAAATGAAGGAAAAGAGCATTCCAGTTTGGGAGAGTAGACACAGAAAGACAAAAAGGATGTTGTATTGGGGTAAGCTTCTGATTTGGCAAGAGTGGTGGACAATATTGAGAGGGACCTTGAGCTCTCTGATAAACTGCTTGCTCTTTATTCTGAAGGCACTGGGAAGTCAAAGACTTTCTGAACAGGGAAAGATTTTATTCTAACATCCTCTGTCTAGCCCTTCAATCAACATATATGTATTTAACACCTAAGATTGGGGAGAGACACAGTTTCTGCTATCAAAGAACTACAAGTTAATTGAAGACACAAGAACTAAGAAGGTTTTTTAAAATTTAAAATTAATTTAAAAATATAATTCAAAAAATGTTCCAAGTAGTACGTGACTAATCATTTAACAAATCATACAGTTCTGCAAATGTAAGGGTATATTCGTTATTTCTTTGGCTTGGGTTGAGGGTTTGCAAGAGCAAAGCAGGAGAGTAGTCTGGAGGGCCTGTGGGAAGCTTATGGAGGGAGACCTTAAATAATAGTGCTACTGATACAGCTAGTCCCTGGGCTACCAAATACAGGGACAAAACAGTTAATACTGGAACTGGCTCCCTCTCCTTCTCCCCCATCCTACCCCAAAGAGAAGAGAATCTCAGGCCAAGTAAGCAGTGACTGGGAGTAAGGAGCTAATTGGTTGTGATAGGAGCTTCAGTACCCAGATCTAGGTTGCCCCAGGCTGACTTTGTAGGCCCACAGTTCAGGTAAGAAAGTTCCAAGGCCTTCCTTTTAGACCACATTCTAAAGGTATAGGTATTGTCAGGGAAAATTGTCCAAGATTTAGATCCGGACAAAAGAGACCACTGGGTTTCCTTTCAGTGGAATGCTTGTCATTGCCTAGTAGACTCATTTTACAACCCTGTAAGGGTTGAAACTAACTCGTAGAAAGTTGGTAGTAATCTCCGTAATGTGCTAATGAATTTTTTCTAGTAAAGATACATTTAATTTCTCCTCTGCATAAAAGAAAACCCCAAACATTACATTTTATTGTACTTAGATATTAACCAGTCTTGCATCTATTAGCAAAACCATTTTAGCAAAACCTGATTGCATATATATCTCTCTTTTTTCAAATTCTCCTTTGAAACAGTCTTAACATTTCACTGGTGCCCTCATTAATTAATGGGTTGAATAAAATTTTTGATACAGGTTCATTTTATATTTGTGTGAAAGTTAAGGTTTCACATTTTTGAAAAATTAAACCTTAATAGTGCTAAACTCCTGCAGGCTTTCGAGCGTCTAGGATAACTGGAAGAAAGCAAATCCCATAATTTCCATAAGTCAGCCAAAAGTAGCTTCCAGAAACTCTAACTGCAACACTTTGAAAATTCTATAGTCTTAAATGGATACTTTATGAGAAATTAGAAAGAAGAAAAACATTTATTATGAATATTGTCATTCACTGAGCTATGTGATTTACGTGTATAATCTTAGTGCTCAGAAAACCTTTGTGATAGGTATTATTGTCCTAGTTTTTGCAGGTGAATAAGCAGAAAATATCTGAGTAAGTATGGTAAACACCCATGTGCAGATCAAGTCATATAAGTAGGAAATTACAAAAACGGTTCATGAACCCAGTAGTTAAAAGGGCACACAGTAAATAAAGGTGTAAAATTCAATAAAGATGGGAGTGAAAGAACAACCAGCAAGACTTAAGTCATAAACAAGAAAAACTAGTACCAACACTTGGGCAGGTGCTCTTAATTACGCAGATACAGCTTGGAAAAAAAAAAAAAAAAACTAGCTTGAAGGCTTCTGTAAATATCCTGTTTTTTTAGACCTCAGTTAACGACAGACCTTCCCACACACACCCACCCTCCATTGTTTTTGCCTCCCTTCCTGCGTAAAAGAGGGGGAATTGAGAATCCATTTCCGTGTGTGCTTTTCTGCATCAAGATCTGAGTACAATGACTCTTAAAGAGATTTGCTCTCCCCTGCCAGAGGCAGCCCCACTGAGCAGAAGCCGATGCAAGCTAAGTAGCCTCTCAGAAAGAGTAGATTTCTCCACTCTCTCTGTGATTTTTACTTTCTGAACTACAAGATCTGATGTAAATAGAGTATAACACAAACATTTAAAAACTGGGTTGTTTGTTATATTTTTCTTTATTCTTGTCTCTATACTTGAAATCTGCTCCATGGGAGAAAAACCTGGCGATCTGCTCCTGTAAAGATTACAGCCAAGAAAACCCTATGGGGCGGTTATACTCTGTTACACGGGGTTGCTTTGAGTTGGAAGTCAACGTAATGGCACCCAACAACAACAAAATACTTGAAATATTTCATAAAAATAAATTTATTTTTAAGAGGAAATCTGGAGAAGGAAATGTTTATTTATTTTTATTTTGTTTCACTCTTTAACAGCAGAGAGAAGAAGGGAGAGGGGAAAGCAGGAATGGCACCAAGCATTCTCAATATCCCCTTTCCCTCCTCCCCCTATCTTGTTTCTCCCAGATCATGGGCTTCTCCTATCAATCTCTGGCCTTCCAGGTCAACACTTCTTTTTGTCTTCCATTTGATATGTACCCCCTTGTCTTGGACACTAGCTCTTGGAAAATTCAGAACAGATCATGTAAACCCTACAGATAAAAGATCTAATGATTCAAAACACCAAAGTCTCTTCAGGCTTCATCTCCTCCCCCAGCTCCCCAGCCCTGACTTCAGCTCTCACTCCGTCGTATGGCAGTGTGTGTGCTTTCCTCCTCTTTGTGTTTACATGTTTTATTTTACATTGTCATAAATGTAACCCCATCACCACACATATACACACACACATTCTGCCTAGACCAGTACTGTTATGGATTGAATTGTGTCCCCCAAAAATGTATGTCAACTTGGCTAGTCCATGATTGCCAGTATTGTGTGATTGTCCACCATTTTGTCATCTGATGTGATTTTCCTATGTGTTGTAAATCTTACCTCTATGATGTTAATGCGGAAGGATTAGAGGCAATGATGTTAATGAGGCAGGACCCAATCTACAAGATTAGATTGAGTTTTCCATCAATTTCTTCTGAAACATAAAACAGGGAAGCAACCAGAGAGGCAGCAGGACCTTAAACCACCAAGAAAGCAGCGTCGGAAGCAGAGTTCGTCCTTTGGACCTGGGGTTCCTGAGGCTGAGAAACTCTGAGGCCAGGGAAGATTGATGACAAGGACCTTCTCCCAGACCCAACAGAGATAGAAAGCCTTCCTCTGTAGCTGGTACCCTGAATTTGGACTTCTAGCCTACCAGACTGTGAGAGAATAAACTTCTCTTTGTTAAAGCCATCCACTTGTGGTATCTATTGTTATAGCAGCACTAGATGACCAAGACAGGATTTGGTGCTGAGAATGGGGCTGCTCTAACAGATATCTAAAATGTGGAAGCAATTTTGAAACCTTGAATGGATAGAGGCTGGAAGAGTTTTAAAGTGCCTAATAATAAAGCCTAGATTGCCTTGAAGAGAGTGTTGGTGGAATTATGGACATCAAAGATAATTCTAGTGAGGACTGAGAAGGAAGTGAGCAGAGCTGTTGCACTGAAGATGGCAAAGACAGCAAGAAGCAGCAGCAGAGAACCAGCAGCAGTAGAGAAACAGCAGCAGCAGAATAAGGGGACCAGCAAGAGACGGTGCTGGAGCCAACCTGGGGAGCAAAAGAGCTGAGTGTCTTTGGGCAGGAGGCTTCCTGGTGGAGTGGGGTGCCCTCAGGCACTTATCAGTGGAGCTAAAAAGCTTTGAAACACTTCCCAAACAAGGCAGACTTGGAGGTGAGACGCAGGGGGCCAAGAGGCCAAGGAACCAGGAATCAGAAGCTGAAGAGACAAGGAACACAGGAAGGGGAGCTGCCTCAGTGTCAAAGCTAAGGCCATGATCTCTCGGGCCTCAAAGTGTGGAGTTGCCACTCAGACGGACTAGGATAATGGGGCTGCCCAAAGCCGGGGGAGCAGAGTTGCCATTCCAGTTGGCCTGGAAGGCAGAGCTGAATCCCAGGGCCAAGGATCCTCCATTCAGAATCCAGAGTATGTGGCCAATACCTAGAGTCTGAAGGGCAGGGTCATTGTGTAAATGGTCTCAGAGAACAGAGGATTATTTTCAAGCTTTGAGGGTTAATATAATGTGTTCTGCTAACTTGCTTGGTTCCTATTATCCTTTCTTTCCCCCCAATTTCTCCCACTTGTAATGGAAATGACTATCTTGTGCCAGTTCTACCACTGTACTTTGGAAGCAGATAACTTGTATTCTAGATTTCATAGATGAAGAGGAATTTTTAGATTTTGAACTTGGAGTTGATTTAAGACTTTTGCTATGATATGATTGGATGAATGTGTATTACATGTAGCAAGGACATGAATTTTGGGGGGCCAAAGGGTGGAATGTTATGGATTGAATTGTGTCCCCCAAAAATGTGTGTCAACTTGGCTAGTGCATGATTGCCAGTATTTTGTCCACCATTTTGTCATCTGATGTGGTTTTCCTATATGTCGCAAATCTTACCTTTATGATGTTAATGAGAAAGGATTACAGGCCATGATGTTAATGAGCCAGGACTCAATCTACAAGATTAGGTTGTGTCTTAGGTCAATCTCTTTTGAGATATAAAAAAGAGGAGCAAGCACAGAGACATGGGAGCCTCATACCACCAAGAAAACAGCACCAGGAGCAGAGCTTGTCCTTTGCACCCAGGGTCCCTGTGCCTGAGAAACTCCAAAACCAGGGGAAGATTGATGACAAGGACCTTCTCTCAGAGCCAGCACAGAGAAAAAGCCTTCCTCTCGAGATGGCACCCTGAATTTGGACTTCTAGCCTACTAGACTGTGACAGTATAAATTTCTCTTTATTAAAGAACTATTTCTATTATGGCAGCACTAGATGACTAAGACAAGTACCTTATGGATTTTGCAACTTATTAACAACTATCTGTTGGTAATAAATCAGACGCAAGCTTGGAGTTCCTGTCCAGTTTTGCCTGACACTGACGTGTCACTCTACCTCTGAAAGTTGCCACTGTAATTGGGTACACCGAATAGCGCACTTCCTTCTCTTGCCCAGTAGGATCTAGTGAGGTCACAAGCACATTCATTCCTGCAGGTCTGCCCAAGTTGTTTGAAAGAACTTGGCCTTCACATTCAAGCAGCACTTGCCTGTAGCTCTAGGAAAACACCCTCCCACTTCTCCATCCAGTGCCTCCTTCCTGAATGATCACAGGGAGTTTTCTACAGGCTGCAGTCAGGACACACTGATGTTTAAAACATGAGCAGCTTTGCCACTGCCTGATAAAAATGAACGTCTGTATGGGTCTCCTGGTTTCCACAGAGAGTACAAGCCATCAAGGTCAGTGTGTGGGGGAGCCCTGAAGTAGCAGCAGTGAAAAGCACCTGGCCACATTGTCCCTGGAGCACTTCTTGGCCTTTTATTTTCCCCTCAACATTACATGAGGAGCTTCAGTCATTCTGACACAGTCATGGGACCTCAGGAGCCCTTCTTTCACCCTGAGGTCTATCCAACAACTCTTTAGGACAAATGGTTTTACTTCTTGCTCACTTGGCCCCAGGTATCCTCGTTCATAGGCTATTATGGCACCTGTGATCAACACCTCTATGAAATCTTGGTGCCTATGTCTGCATATTTTTCTGACCAGCTAACTAGTTTGCTTTCTGTCAATAAAAGCAGTAAGGCTGGTATGGTATGCCACATTCTTTATGAATCTCCTCATCCATCTAAACTGACTGGCTCCCAGGGATCACACTTCCTTTCTGAAACCCTGAGTTGTTCCCACTGACCTTCCCAAAGGCCTTGTCATGAGGCTTTCCACATTTCTATTTTTAGCTCTGGGCTCTAAGAGGTAATGAGAATGAAAATGCTGCAGCCTTTCCCTCTTGTGAAGGCTGAGGTGTGTCTGTGTTGAAGAACAGAGATGCCACAGATGGGGTTGCTCCAACAGGTGATAAATGAAGGGAGAGAGGAAAAGAGGCCAGCTGTGAGAGCCCTCTGGCACCCTCATCCTGGGAGAAAGAAGATGAGTCAGGAAAGCCTTGAAAGGGAACAACACAAGGCCATCTGGTGCCAGAGCCAAGGATGGGTCAGCGTGTCATATGTTGCAGAGGTAGATGAGGGTCATAAGAAGGTCACTGCTGACTTTTGGAACAGCAATTTCAGGAGAATGGTCAGGTCTGAACACAGAGCAGAAAAATTAAGAAATGAGCAGGTGGCTGCCATGTGGAGATCCTAAGTGTAATCCACTCTCACAATATCAGTGTCACAAAAGGAGGGAAAAAGACGGGACTGAAAAGCAAAGTGTAGGATAGTAGAGAGACTGTTTTTGGTTTGGTGTTTTTGATTTTGCCATAGGGGTAGGCAGAGGGGAAGACACCTGCAGAAAAGAAGACATTGAAAATGCAAAAGACATAGGAGATAATTGACAAAGCCAAGTCCCACTGAAGGAGGAACCTTGGAAAATCACACTAAAGGTGGAGAAGTGATTTTATTAGTTGTTGAAGCAGCATGTGATGCCCCTGGTACAAAAACTGCTGGGCTGGAGCCATCAGTTTAGGCTAAAGGGCTCCTGAACTCCAACTCCCAAATCTGAATCTTGGGATTTTATCAGTGCAGAGGCCTGGGACCCAAAGCATTGTTGTAAGAAGGATGTAGGCCTGTGAGGAAAAGAGAGTGAGCATAGCTGGTTTGCTAAGTCCCTGCAGGTCCTGAATCAATTTACTGCATGGAAAGAGACAGTGAAGGGAGAGAGAGAAAATGCACACACCCATATACACATACTCATAATCACATACATACTCAGACACACACACATACACACAACGGACAAACCCACAGAGCAGTCTTGACTCAAATTTTCTTTTAGTCCAAAAAAAAAAAAATTTTTTTTTTTTTTTTAAGGAAGAAGTAGATAAGAAAATAAGAACAAGATATCCAAGCCCTAAAGTGGACACCCAGATCTCCCTCCCCCACTAACTTTCCTCCCACCCATTGCATAGAGGCAAATGAAGAGCAGAAGAAAGCCTCCAACCTGAGGCTCAGCTCCTTGGTAAACATATACCAGCACTTCCCAACCAGTATGGCAAGTTATCGATCCTCTCAGCCCTAGGCACAACTGGGGTCTGGGGTCAACTGTCTTCAGCATGGGTGCTGAAGAGCCTGGAACCACACCAGGCTGTTCTAACATAAAAAGGTACTCTAAGTATCTGCTGGAAACCCTGATGGCATAGTGGTTAAGAACTATGGCTGCTAACCAAAAGTATCTGCTGAATGAATGGTGAGGAGAATGTATTCATTTTAATGTAGATTAGAATATATATAAACCAAAAACCCACTGCCGTAGAGCTGATTCTGACTCATAGTGACCCTATAGGACAGAGTAGAACTGCCCCATAGAGTTTCCAAGGAGCCCCTGGCGGATTTGAACTGCTGACCTCTTGGTTAGCAGCCATAGCACTTAACCACTGCGCCACCAGGGTTTCCCAGAATATAGTTTTATATTCATAGTAGCATGTTAAGCCCGTGATTTCACAAATATTATTGGTTAGGACAAGACTAAGTGAAAAAAAATGGATTGATTTAAAGTTGATTTCAAGAAAAATAAGCAGTACTTAGCACAAGCAGATATGGCAGTCATTGAGACCAAGGTACACTGTCTCTCCCACTGCCTACGTCACCCATGACAGCCAATGTCATGCTTCTGCCTTTGCCAGGGGGAGAGGAGGAAGCTCACCGAGTTTTGGCACTGTCACTTCGCATGGGTTATCTCCTTCTGCCCAGTAACAGCACTATGAAGCTCCATCTCTTCAGGAGTATTATCAGCCTTAGCAAAGTTAGTTTGTCCAAGATCAATCAACTGTAAATGGCAGAGCCAGAATTCAAACACGGCTCTGGCTGACTTCAAAGCCTTGCTCCTTTCATTATCTGCCAGTCAAGGAGTGACTTTGTGGGTAGAAGAATGTTCAGCTTAGGGAAGGAGGGAAGAGGGAGCTTCTTTGGGAGGCTCTCTGTCTTGGCAAAGTCGGTAGCAAGTCCATCTGCACAGCCATATTGGGGAATTTGATCAGAAATCACCCTGAATGACACTTTCATCCTGATCTAAGAGAAAATTAAAAGAAATAAAAGCACTGGAGATGGATTCCCTTAGACAGTAAGTAGACAACCATCCATGGCACTTGATGTTGGCAATAATACTTATGAATATTTTTACACTAATCCCCATATTTGACAAAAGTCTCAAGTGTTCACAGTTCTTCTTTCCTGCAGGGATCTCTAGCAGCTTGATCCAATGACTGACCAAGAGGTGATATAAAGACCTACTGCCCTCATCCCAAATGGAAATAATTCTGTGGGATCATCTGAGCTTCAGAGCTCCCTGGAGGATTGGCTGAGACCTCCATTAATTCTGCATTGCAGCTCAGTTTCTTCCTCTGCCCAATCCTACTTCCTTCCATTCCCTTCCATAGATGTTCATCCTGACAGCACTCTCTAATAAACCTACATGCAAGGCATGTTGGTTATAGATTTTCTTTGTTCTGGGGAGACTGGAATGATTGGTCCTACAGTTATTGTCCTAGTTTCCTAGTGCTGTTGTAACACAAATATCATAAGTGGCGACTTTAAAGAACAGAAATTTGTTTTCTCACAGTTCTGGAGGCTACAAGTCCAATTCAGAGTCCCACCAATGTCAATTCCTGGGCGTTCTTCAATTCCTTGGCAATCCTCACATGATGTCTATCTTCCCTCATGTGTTCAAACATCTCTACATCTAGCCTCTTCTTTTTATGTCTCAGAAGTGATTACGTTTAGGATCCACTCCATACTGGCATGATTCCAGCTGACTGCTTATATTAGATTACATTATGAAAGGTGATTGCATTACAGTAGATTAGGCTGCATCTAAAGTTATAGGGGTTAGGATTCCAACACATATTTGGGAGTACACAGTTTAATCCATAACGGTCATGTTAATGTAAAGCCAATAAGATTTCGTTTCCCTCGGAAGAGGGGTAAACTAGGACCTCTTTTTGTGGTTTCAGGGAGGCTGCTCTCCCCAATACCCCTTCATATAAATGCAGACCTGGTTTCTGGAGAGAAGGTAGAAGTTTTTGCCCCAGGGCCCTGAAGCCTCTTGGGAGCAGAAGGAGGTAGCCCTTGAGCGTTCCCTCTTTCAGGTCATGTTATCTAAATATCTCTAAGGATTTAGATTGTCCGGATGCAGGTTTATTAGTAAGAAAGAACACAAAGTCCCTTCTAGCTGGCAATTTATTGCATGGCAAAAGGATGCCTAGGCTGGCAACCTGGGGCCCAATAAAAAAAAAAAAATTTTTTTTTTTTTTTGAGGGGCCCAATACTAGGGCTTAAATGATGGGTGAGGAGTATGAGTGGAGGGTGGTTGTTGCTGGCATATTCTCAATTTGGGACCCTTTTCTAACCTAGTTATCATGGGTTGCTAAATGTCCTTTGGGAATAATGGCTGAGCATTTGGGTGAAAACAAAAGCACTGTGACATTGGGAGCCCAAACACAGAGCATTATTGGTAGAGTGTACTTCTCAGGGGCTCTTTTTATGCTTCCTTGAAGAACCACTGGGAACTGAACCAACAGGGACAGGACATGAGACCAGTTTTCAATGCCTGTTATATGGCCAGGACAGAACTAAAAGCAGTAACAAAAATAGACTAACTGATTCTTCTAGTCTTTCTTTACAAGGTACTTAGAAGCAGAGTTGTCCAGTTTAGACTAGGTCAGTCGTTCTCCAGGTGTGGTCCTTGGACCAGAAGCATCAGCATTATGTGGGAACTTGTTAGACATGTAAGTTCTCACCCCAGACCTACTGAATCAGAAATTCTGAATGCAGGGCCTACAAGTTGTATTTTAACACATTCCCCCAGGTGATTATGATATACACTAAAGTCTGAGAACCGCAAAACTAAGAAAACCCTCAGGAAACTGAAACAATTTGCGGGAGGTGAGTAGCAGCCCAAAGAGAGACATAACGTATTTCCTGCATTGTGGGTTTTGCAGGGGCTTTAGTTCCAAAAAATTAAGAGATGTGAACTAATTTATACCTTAAATATGAAGCAGCTCACAACTTGCTTTTTTAATGGAAAATATATTATGAACATTATACATTTTGACCACTATACTTTACTGAATAATAGTCCATTCTGTGGATATTCCATAGTTACCTTAACCAGCCCCTGTTACTAGACAGTTGAAGTTTTTATAATAGTGAAAAATTCAAAATAATGGAGTGAATAATCTTGAAATAATCTTGAAACAAAATCCTTGCAGTTTCTTAAACTTTTCTTTAGTAAAAATGTCTAGAAGTGAATTTTGCTTTATAGAAGATTATCCTGGTTTGCACTTCCCTAGCAGGACATAAAAAGGCCCCTTTTCCTGAACTTGTTCCAGCATTGGGCATTTTAATTTTATTTTTCACTTTGCCAGTTTGATAGGCAAGATTATTTACATTTTCTCAAATACTAATAAGTTAGAACTTTTTTGAGGGGTGCTTATTCATTATGTATTTCTTTCTTTGTGAATTTCCTAGTCATACTTGGCCTTTTTTCTCTTGGAGAGTTCATTTTTTTTCCTGGTGATTTGTAAATTCTCAACTGAGATCCTGGAGAGAGTGTTAAGGATTAGATTATGTCTCCTCCAAAATATGTGTTGGAATCCTAACCCCTATGCCTGTCGATAGCAGTGGGTTTTTTTATACCTATGGATAAAATCCTGTTTGAAAATAGCGTTTTTTGTTATAGTAATTAGATCATACCAAAAAAAAAAAGAAGTTTTTTTCTCTTTTGTGTAGGATGAGTTCTAAATCTCACCATTTCTGAGTCAAAAAAAGAGCAGATTAGATACAAGAAAAGGAATCCACAAGCCGACACCCTAATTTAGACTTTTAGCCTCCAGAACTATGAGAAAATTAATTTCTCTTCTTTAAAGCCACCCACTTGTGATATTTCTGTTACCAAGAGCAGTAGGAAATTAAGACAGGGAGTCTATAGGTAACACATTTTATTGGGAGGTGTGTTCTTTCAGGATTACTAAGAGGAAGTAGGAAAGCATAAAAAATATTCATGAGGCCCATTTGTCTCTCTGCCTGAGAAAGAGGGTTCTGCCTTGGTCCATTAGAAGTGCTCTTTCCTGCTGCCTCCAAAGAGAGCCCAGATGTGCTTCAGTGACAGAAATTAGAGGAGAAAAAAAAAAGAAGGGAGGGGAAAACGGAGCTTTTTTCTGAGTTTTTAGTTAAGAGAGGAAAACGAGCAGATTGAATATGAAGAAATGATAGGAGCGAAGGGAGGAATTTAGCAAAAAAATACTGAGAGTTATACATATCTTTCATCATATTTGAGAAATATAAGAAAAAATGTGAGTTATTTTTAAATTACCCTTTCGTGGCCTAGCTGGTTTCTCTGATTGCAACACGGCTGTAAGTTCAGCCCACAACTTGCTTTATAGCCTATAAATATATAATGATTAACTAAGAATTTCTGTGCCTGAGGGGAGACCCTTGGTGCATAACTCTCTAACTTCCCAGCCAAACTGCAGAAGACAATTCTATTATTTTCTATGTAATCACAATTTCTTTAGCTTTCTACATGGTGTGTAATGTTTTAGCAGAGATCCTCAACGAGAGTGGTCTTGCCATTTGGGGCAGAAGTTTTTGTTGTGTAGGACAGTTCCTGGCATTGTAAGAAATTCTCACCCAGTAAAAAACCCAAAACACCTGCTTCTCATTGAGACAACTAAAATTCTGCCTCCTCTCCCCTATATTTTGCAACATTCCCCACCCCATCTTCTTTCCTTCATCCCGTGGGGCTGGAAGAAGTGGGCAATTCTCTCTTGCAAGCATTCTCCCTGCCTCATCTCCTTGTCCTTCCAGAGGTGGCATCTGACCTGTCTTCTTCCCTAGGGCCACAACAGTAGATGCAGTGGAGGGAGAGATAAAAGAAAGAGAGTCTGGAGGTATTTTAAATTTTTATTTTATGTTTTGTTGCATTCTACCTTTAAAAAATCTTGGTATCACACCTTGGCATTGGCCAGGCACTCCCAGTTTGGGAGGCAGACTGGGAAGGTAGTGAGGTTCTTCCCCCTTTAGGCATTTTTACTTGGGTCCCCACAAGGCCATTTCCCTCTGCAGGCCGGTTGAGTTTGCCTGGGCAGCAAGAGCCTGGGAGTCCTGCAGAACTCAGTAAGCAGTTTCTCCTTAGAGAAGGGAGGAAGCAGTGATTGGGAGGGGGCCTCTGGGGTGGCTGGTAATGCTGCATTTGTTTTTTACTTGGGTAGTGGTTACAGTGTTTTCTGTTTGCAATCTTTCATAGAGTTGTACACTTACGACTTGTGTGTGTCTTTTGCATGTGTGTTATACTTCAAGTAAAAAAAAAAAAGTTAAAAAATTCCTTTGGCCAGCAGACAAAACTCCAACCTTAACAAAAAAAAAAAAACAAAAACCTGATACTGCGGAGTCAATTCCGACTCATAGCGACCCTATAGGATGAAGCAAAACTCCACCATAGGGTTTCCAAGGAGGGGCTGGTAAATTTGAATTGCTTGCATTTTGGTTAGCAGTCGTAACTCTTAACCACTACACCACCAGGGCTCCCCAACCTTAACTAAAAGGTATTGACTCAACCTAATCACCTGAATTTCTAGAATTAGACAGCGATACTCTCCTATACTTCCCCACACACTTTAAATATTGTCATATTTTCTTTCACTTAATTATTTTTAATCACATCTACAACTTTTTATTATAAAACTACTACATGCTAATTATAGAAAAGTATAAATAAGAAAATAACAATAATCTGTAATTTACCATCCATCAATAACCACTGTAATTTTTATTTCCTTCTTTGTTTTTTTGATTGTTTTGTTTTTTCTTTTGTATGTCTACACAAATAGTATATATATTTTTACAGTATTAGGATCACTTTATTAAACAGTTTTGAATTTTGAAGCCTACTTCTTTCATTTAATATGTTGTGAACATTTTCCCACAATTAACTACACTTTGAAAATAAAAATTCTAATGTCTGTAAAATATCCTGTTTAGCCATACTTTTATTATAAATCATTCATCCAACCACTCTAAAATATCTACTGAGCACTTACTATATGCCAGGCATTGGGCTAGATGCTGAGGACTCAGTGATAAACGAGACAGACATGGTCCATTGTCATCAAGGAGTTTTTAGTCTAGAGAGACAGAGACAAGAAATTAAACCAATAAAAATTCCAGTTGGGGTTTTTCATGGAATTTGGCAAGTTGATCCTAAAATTTATGTGGAAAAATTAAGAGCAAGGAAAGAAAGAATAGCAGAGTGTCTAGACTATGTATTTGAATTTAAATTCTTAAGAGGCATAAGTGAAGAATGTAATTCCTGTTGTTCATTTTTGAATGTTAAATTGCTTTAGGATTGAAATATGTATTTGTGACTACAATAGGGTTATTTATATATCTATAAAATGTATAAAATATAATCTAGATTTTTATATACATGGGATTATACTATTTGTATCATTTTGATGCTCGCTTTTTCATTTAACAGCATATCCTAGAAAGTGGTCCACATTGATATAGGCTGACCTATGTATCCCTTTTAACAGCTACAGCTACATGGTATACATGGTATTTTACATTATAGATATATCATACTTGTATTTAACCCTTCTCCTATCTCCTTTTGAGAGTTATTTAGGTTATCTTCAATTTTTAGAAATGGTTGTTGTTGGTTCTGACTCACAGCAGCCCTACGTACAACAGAACGAAACAGAGCCCAGTCATGTACCATCCTCAAAATTGTTGCTATATTTCAGCCCATTGTTGCAGCTACTGTGTCAATCCATCTTATAGAGGATTTTCCTCTTTTTTGCTGACCCTCAGCTTTACCAAGTATGATATGCTTCTTGAGGGACTGGTCCCTTCTGATAACATAGCCAACGTACATGAGATGAAGTTTCACCATCCTTGCTTCTAAGGAGCATTTCCGGCTATACTTCTTCCAAGGCAGACTTGTTTGTTCTTCTGGCAGTCCATGGTATATTCAGTATTCTTCACCAATGTCACAATTCAGAGGCTTCAGTTCTTCAGTCTTCCTTATTCAGTGTCCAGCTTTCACATGCATATGAGGCAAATGATAACACCATGGCTTTCGTCAGGCAAACCTTAGTCCTCAAAGTGACATCTTTGCTTTTTAACACTTTAAAAGGTCTTTTGCAGCAGATTTGCCCAATGAAATGCATCATTTGATTTCTTGACTGCCGCTTCCACGGGCGTTGATTGTGGATCCAAGTAAAATGAAATCCTTGACAATTTCCATCTTTTCTCCGTTTATCATGATGTTGCTTATAGGTCCAGTTGTGAAGATTTTTGTTTTCTGTATGTTGAGGTGTAATCTGTACTGAAGGCTGTAGTCTGTGATTTTCATTAGTAAATGCTTCAAGTCCTCTTGACTTCAGCAAGCAAGGTTGTGTCAGCTGCACATCATAAGTTGTTAATGAGTCTTCCTCCAATCCTGATGCTCGGTTCTTCTTCATATAGTTCAGCTTCTTGGATTATTTCCTCAGCATACAGATTGAATAAGTAGAGTAAAGGATATAGCCCTGATGCACACATTTCCTTATTTTAAACCATGCAGTATCTCCTTATTCTGTTCATGATTATATTGTTTTAATTACTGTAACTTTATAGATTTTTCATACCTGGTAAAGCAAGTTCTCTACCTCATCGTTTGTTTTCTTCAAACTTTTTTTGTCATTGTTATTTTTGCTTATTTTCTATTCCAGAAAAACTTGAGAAACAGTTTGTCAAGTGCCATGAAAAATCCTATAAATTTTTTCATTGGAATTGCCTTGGATTTAAAGATTATTTGGGGAGAATCAAAATATTTACAATATTAAATATTCCTATCTGGAAACATAAAATGTCTGTACATTTATTGAGATCATTTCCTAACTCTCCCAGTAAAGTTTTAGAGTATTTTTCATATAAATCTTGCTCATGTTTTTATTAGGTTAATTCCTAGGTACTTTTTTTTTTTATCTTGTGATTCTTGTGAATGTAATTTTTTTCCTTCCGTGACATTTTCTTATTAGTTATTACTGGGGATTTGTATCCAGCCACCTTAGTAAACTCTCATTATTTATAATAGTACTTTTGCTGATCTGCACATGATAATAGTTCTAATCCTTACTTTCTATTATTTATACCTCATACATTTTTCTTGCCTTATTGCATTGGTTAGGACCTTCAACACAAGGTGAATACTGATGGTGATAGCATGAAAATATTTTTGTTTCACCATCACATGTGATGTTTGCTATACAGATTTTAGTAGTTTTTCTTTCGTGAGTTAAGAAATTTTCCTGATATCCTAAATCATAGAAAGAATTTCAAAGAAAATTAAAGGATCAGAAATGAATTATCAAATGCTTTTCAGAATCTAAGTGATTGTATAGTTTCTCTTTTGTTACTATAAAGAAAAACAGATTGCATCAAAAGGTTTTCTAAAACTGAACTGTCCTCACAATCCAAAGACAAATGTTATTTGGTCATCTAATATTATTCTTTTCATATATTGTTGGATTTATTTACTATTGTTTTATTTAGGGTTCTTTAAATCTATTTCACACAACTTTGGTTGTGCTAGCCTATGCCTGCTCGGTAAAATGGGCTAGCTATTTTACTTTATATGTTTCCTACACTGTTTATTAGTTTCTTAAAAACAGCAATATAAAGTGTTCTTGTCTTAAAAGTGAATTTCTTTTTATTAGCCTTCCTTAAGTGGAATGTAAAGTTGTGTGGTAGATAAGGCTGCTAACGTGTTCATATGAGCAAGTAACAAGAAATGGAGGCATATTTGACTTCAAGCTCAGTTCCTGAGCACCAAAAATACCAGGTGCATCCTTCATACAATGCTGCAACAGTGCTCTATTCTAATGCAGCTTAAGTAAAATGCAGCAATATTGATTTTCCTTCATCTTCATGAAACCAGGGTTCCAAATATCTTGAGGTTTTGGACTATTCCAAAAACCAAACCCATTGCTGTTGATTCCATCTCATAGAGACCCTATAGGACAGAGTAGAACTGCCCATAGACATTTCAAGGCTGTAAATCTTTACTGAAGCAGACTGCCACATCTTTCTCCCAGCAAGCAGCTAGTAGGTTTGAACCACTCACCTTTCAGTTAACAGCCAGTGTGCTTAACCACTGTACCACCAGGGCTCCATCTGGGACTATTAAGGAAACTTAAAAAAAATCATCTAGTTTAATCTCTTTATTTTACTTCTTTGCTCAAAATAGTATATCAATAAATACTTTGAATATGCCTATGTGTGGAAAAAAACTATTGAGATTTTGATTGCAGACTTTTTAATTGTACTTTAGATGAAGGTTTACAGAACAAACTAGTTTCTCACTAAACAGTTAGTACACATATTGTTTTATGACATTGGTTAACAACTCCATGACATGTCAACACTCTTCCTTCTTGAACTTTGGTTCCGTATTACCAGCTTTCCTGTGCCTTCCTGCCTTCTAGACCTTGCCCATAGGCTGTTTGCCCCTTTAGTCTCGTTTTGTTTTATGGGCCTGTCTAATCTTTGGCTGAAGGGCAAACCTTGGGAGTGACCTCATTACTGAGCTAAAAGGGTGTCCAGGGACCATACTCTTGGGGTTTCTCCAGTCTCTGTCAGACCAGTAAGTCTGGTCATTTTTTGTGAGTTAGAATTTTGTTTTACATTTTTATTCAGCTCTGTCCAGGATCCTCTATTGTGATTCCTATCAGAGCATGCAGTGGTGGTAGCCAGGCACCGTCTAGCTGTACTGGACTTGTTCGGGTGGAAGCTGTGGTAGATGTGGACCATTAGTCCTTTGGACTAATCTTTCCCTTGTATCTTTAGTTTTCTTCATTCTTTCTTGCTCCTGAAGGGATGAGACCAGTGAAGTATCCTAGACAGCTGCTCACAGGCTTTTAAGACCTCAGATGCTACTCACCAAATGATTGCAGATTTTTTGTTTCTACTTCAAGAAACTCAGAAGACAATTTTTCTAGTGGAAAAAAAAATCAGTAGAATGGTATACCAAAAACAGGGAAGAAACACTCAGATCCTGACTGTCCTCCTACTTTCAAGCTACTGTCGAGGAAGACATACTGGAAGAATTCATAGCCACATTTTTTTTTCTCTCTTTTCAGGAGGTGGGGCTTAAATTTTTGCCTGGAAATCAGATGCTTATTAATGACGGCTCTGTGGCAGCTACACCAAGAGAACAAACAGCTGCTCTGCTCATTAATTCAAAACATACTGTGTACGAAGCTTTTGCTACAGAATGGAAATCAATGTCTATCCTCACAGGGAGTCATCCTTTCAAGGACCTCATGTAAGTAATTTAGCAATTTAATAGAGCATTTACTGTTGAAATTGCAATCAGAAAAGAAGGTGAGATTATAAGGAGGAAAGGAAAGTTTTGGTTTTAAATCTATCATATCCATGACTTTTTAAAATGTAATTCTTACTGCAAACTCAGTCCTTCTATGGCTGCTGTTTGTTTCTCAGTTACTGTGTTGAAACTCGTGGTCTCTGCATTTCCAAAACTGAAAGCTGAATTGAACCCTTTCTTTCTGGATTCCTGACACTTTCATCAGATAAACTTGGGTTTGCTTCTATTCTTTAAAGCCTCTGCTTCAAAAATACAAAGTTCATTTTCAAAGTGCAATGCTTGCTGGAACTTATTTTAGTGTTATAACTTTTTTCCTTTGCCTTTGAAACAGGGCATATAGAGCTGCCTGGTTAATACTTCTTCCCCCCCGCGAGTTATTTAACTATTGACTTACCACATAGGGAGTGAGTTCACTCTGAGTTAATTCGTAACACAGCCAAATAAAAAAGAATATTCCTGTATTTATCAATATATAAATGTCATATAAGTGGCTATACTATAATGTAGTTTATTTAATTTAAAATTTTGGCATATGAAAATTGAGATGTTTAGGAAATCATCGCATCTCAATTAGGTGATTTTAAATATATAGAATAGAGCTTAATATGACTGAAGACAGTAATTATATATATTCTCTCTCTATATATTTAACATATACATAATCAATATATCCAATTTAAAGGGCATCTATGTTTAAGGAACAGTTTATAGAATGTTTCAATCAGACGGTGCCATGCTTGCAATTATTTTCAACACAGTTGACTTCTAGCTGTTTCACTAAAGCACTTAACAGAACTAATTTCAATTTGCCTCCTTCAATGAGAATTTACTTTGTATTTTCAATAGCACTTGCACTTAAATTTAAGTTGAAAGTCAGACTCCCTGAGCTCCTAGCTGGAACTTCTGCTTTTTTTTTTTTTCTCCTCATGTGTTCAATAAAATCTAATAAGAAATGGTTATCTTTAATTATAATGGTAATAGTTGCTCTGACTCACCTCCCCACCCATTTTTTCATATGACTGATTTTTTAAATATTGCTCGAAATTACCATTTCATTCACCTGCCTAATGTTTATTGGTTTCTATGGCTGTATCAACTCTGAAGTATTCTATGTGGCTTTCAAGTTATCTTCCAAGATACTCTTCTATTTATAAATCCAATCACATTTTTTCAGTGTTCTTTAATAAGAATTTTCTTCTGTCAGGCTGGTCTGCCCTATATGCTATTTTTATTCCTATTTTATTGTCTTCAATTATACTATGTTCTTTTCTATGAAAATACTCTTTTTAAGTATAAAATTGATAGGATTTCATGACAGACTGAATGAGAGATAAAAGAGGGAGAAAAGTCAAAGATGCCTTCCAAGTTACCAAATGGATGAAAATAACATTCACTGAGAATTACAAAAAAGGAAAAACTGAGGTTTATGGGGAGGAATAAAACTTCACTTTGGGCAAGTTGATTTGAAGTGCCTGTGGAACACATCTAAATAGAAATGTCTTATAAGCAGCTGGATATCTGAGTTTGGATTGAGAAGAATGGGCAAGAGAGTCAGATTTGGAAATAATATTAAATCGTTGGTTGTTAAACCACGCAAATGGATGCGGTCATGCTGGAACCTGGATGTATACTAAAACAAGATGAAAGGAAGGCTAAATACACAATCCTAGGAAACATGAATGTTTAAGTGGGGATTTGAGGAAGTATAGCAGCCAGAGAGCTTGGGGAGAAGGGGCATCAGGAGAAGCCATGGAGGCTGAAGACGAATAAAGTTTTAAGAACGAGGCAGCAACCAACATTGTAATGAAGGGTTTAAGAGATGAGAAGCTGGAGGGCTCTAAGTGCATGGGACGTTAGAAAAAGGTGAGTTGAAAACATGGAAATGTGGCCAGGAAAGTACCACCAAATGTTTAACACAAAATGCAGCAGACTGACATGATTTCCACAGAAGTTAATACGCTAATAAATTAAATTTAATAATGACTTGGAGTCTGATTGTTCTGACGCACGGTGACCCACAAGTGCAACTGGGCTCCGTAGGGTTTTCAGTGGCTGACTTTTCGGAAGTAGATCACCAGGACTTTCTTCTGAGGTGCCTCTGGGTGAACTTGAACAACCAGCCTTTCACTTAGCTGAGTAGATTTCTGAATCTGCTAAAAGTAAATGTATAACAAACTGGGAATCAGGGACACTAGAAAATCTGGTGAAACAGGTAGGGCAAGAAATGTAGTTGAGTGCCTTAGGCCGAGTGACCAGTATGTTTAAAAATAGAGATAAATTTAATGAGGCAATTTCTGTGCACAAATCTGTATCGTTGACCTGTATCTTTCTCCAGGTCCTCATAAAAATGTCTTTTCCAAAAAAAAAAAAAAAACCTTTACTGTTGATTCTGACTGAAAGCAACCCTATAGGACAGAGTAGAATTGCCCCCAGAGGGTTTCCAAGGCCATAAATCTTTATAGAAGATGACTGACACCTCTTACTCCTGTGGAGTAGCTAATGGGTTTGAGCTGACAATCTTCTGGTCAACAGACAAGTGCACCTCCGGGGCTCCTTAACTTGTACTAGCCATAGAGAAAAGAATAGAGATGGTGTCATGGATTGAATTGTGTCCCCCCCAAATATGTGTCAACTCGGTTAGGCCATGATTCCCAGTATCGTGTGGTTGTCCTCCATTTTGTGATTGCAATTTTATGTTAAAGAAGATTGTGTGGGTGGGGGTGGTCACATCCCTGATCCAATGTAGAGGGAGTTTCCCTGGGGTGTGGCCTGCACACACCACCTTTTATCACTCAAGAGATAAAAAGGAAAGAGAAGTGAGCAGAGAGGGAGAACCTTATACCACCAAGAAAGCAGTGACAGGAGCAGGGTGCATCCTTTGGACCTGAGGTTCCTGTGCAGAGAAGCTCCTAGTCCAGGCGAAGATTAATGAAAGAAGACTGACAGAGAGAGAAAAACTTCCCCTGGAGCTGACACCCTGAGATTTGATTTTTAGCCTACCTTACTGTGAAGAAATAAATTTCTCTTTGTTAAAGCCATCCATTTGTGGTATTTCTGTTATAGCAGCACTAGATGACTAAGACAGATGGCAATGAATCTTTGAGAAGATATATGATCCCCTTTGACTCAAGGAATATTTATTGACTGTGTTTCTTAAGTAAGGTACTATTCAAGGAACTGTTAGGAAGACACATACACATAACAGGGCTAACCTCAAGGAATTTATGATCTGATTAAAGAAATAGGGCAAATATAGTGAGGTTATTAATCTGATTGATTTTCTCAAGTTCCTCATAAAAAACATTAGATGCATTACTTATTGATAGATACACACAAACACACACAGATATCAGGCAATTAACAATAAGGATGAAATGGGTAGTCAAGACAAGTGCTACACAAATTCAGAGGAGGGAGAGATTATTTTGGGATAAAGGATTCAGATTAGGTTTCACAACACAGATAGGATTTAAACCTTGAGTAGGGTTAGTAGCAGATATTAAGAAATAACTTTCTAAATTAGAGGAATGACACAAACAAATGTAAAGAAGGACATATTCATGGCAAAAAGATCTGGGTAGGGGAATAATGGCTGGTAAAGACAGGAAGAGATCAGGGAGGACCTTAAAAGCCCTGCTTGATCACCAAGGCATACTTTATTCTGCAGTGAATGGGGAGCCACTGTAATTTCTCTTAAGCAAAGAAATAACTTGATAAAAGCAGTCTTAAGGAGATTAACCAGGAGATTAACTTCAGGCACGACAGTAGGAGAAGGACTGCTGACATGCTCCCCAATGAAACTAGGAAAAATTATTTTTAAAGACAACCATTTAAAGCCTCTAGAAAGGACAAATAACAAATGAAGAAACATCTATCCAAAAAACACCTACAAAAATTAAGAAAGGCGAGTCTGTGGTATTTGAATCAAGACTATACCCTCTCTCCCACTCCCTGGTTCAGCAGTACTCCTGTCCAGACTGCCACACCAAGAACACAGGGCTCCCTCTCCCCACAACTCCAGCGAAGGGTTTTCTTCCCTGAAGGCTCAAGACTTCAGAGTTTCTCATCCTAGCTGCCTGTTGCTGAGGCTAAGTCCCAGCCTAGTGTGGTTGAGAGCTGGGGGCTCCCTTCTTCTGCCTAACCATCACTCATGGAACTGAGGTTCTACATTGAGAGTGATGTACCAAGAATGTGGAATTGAGGCTCTGCCTTGGATATTGTGGGTCAAAAATACTGGGGCCCCAATAACCCTTCCTCAAGCTCCTTAGGTAGTGGTCTCACCCCAGGTGGGGCAAGGTGAAAGGACCTCAGAATATTGCCCCTCCCAACTGAGGGCTTAGCTGCAGATTGGGGGTGTCACTCAGAAAGAACTTTGCCATTGTCTCCACTCCTACCTCCAAAGTCTTAGCTCAGAGATTTGGCCATGGGGAGAAGCAGGCTGTAAAAACTCTACATTAAATATATACATTGATTACAAATGTTGATTTTGAGTATGTAAGATGAAAAAATAGACATACCATAGTTAATGAAATAAGACGACAAAGACCTGAACTAATGATGTTTAATTACTTTTCCTACTAGTGGTGATGGTAAGAGTGAGATGGGAATAACAGACACAAGAGACATTTTAAAGAATTTGAAAAATTGAATGTTAGAAGTCAAAGAAGTGAAGATTCAAATATGACATAGTGATTTTGAGTCTGAGTGAAAGTATTAAGTTGGTACCTGTCTTAGGCTGGGTTCTCTAGAGGAGCAAAGCCAGCGCCGTGTATAAATATATGCAGAGAGAAATTTATATAAAGGAAATGGCTCATGAGGTTGTAGACTCATGAGTCAGGCTGGAGGCTTCTCCAGACTCACATAGCCACAGGTACTGGAGAATGCGAGATCAGAAGGTCAGACAGCAGGACTCTGGCTCACAGGCTGTGAAGCCTGATGAATCCCAAGGTTGGCAGGCAAGACCACAGGTAAGCTGCTAGCTCAAGTCCCAAGAATCAAAGGTCAGATAAACAGGAGCCAGCTGCAGGATTCAGAGTGAGTAAAAGCCAACAAGCTTTGCCAGAAAGTTGAAATATATTGGATGCAGGCCACACCCCCAACTAATTGGCTACTCATAGCAGATCCCATCATGGAGGTAATCATACTATATCAGATCTCATCATGGAGGTAATTGCATCATTATACAAGAGCCAAACTACATCATAATTGCAAAACCACTGAGAATCATGGACAAGCCAAGTTGACACACAACCTTAACCATCACAGTCCACCCCTTGTCAATTTGGCACCTGTACACATCTTAATCCATATACAGTCTCTGAAAAATGATGATTATAAAGTCACACTTTTGCCTAACATGATACAACTAACACACATACAACCAAAAATGCAGTAGCCCTGTTTATATCTTATATGTTATAAGTGAAGAAAATGAAAATATTTGATGCACATACAAGGAAGAAATACTCATAACAATTACAGTCCTTGTTTCTGCAACTGGTCACATGGTTGTAAGTGGTATTCAGAACTATCTTCTTCCACCAGACATTCTGTATTCCCTTTGCCCTCAACAAGCAGCTGGTCATGGTTCTTTGCCTGGTGGGGCGACTCAAACCTTCATTGCTACAGTTTTGCATTCACATTAATCACAGGGCTTGGTAGCACTAAGAGACATCCTAAGGGATCTTCTGCATTCCAGACATACTCTTTACCTCCATTATGTAACATCAATCTGATTTCCTCTTGGAAAAGCTCAATAACATCAGTCAGAACAAGGCCAGGGGCCAACTGTGTAACAAACCATCAATTGCTCATGTGCAAGCTCAAGATGAAGCTGAAGAAAATTAGAACAAGTCCACAAGAGCCAAAGTACGACCTTGGGTATATCCCACCTGAATTTAGAGACCATCTCAAGAACAGATTTGACGTGTTGAACACTGATGACTGAAGACCAGATGAGTTGTGGAATGACATCAAGGACATCTTACATGAAGAAAGCAAGAGGTCATTAAAAAGACAAGAAAGAAAGAAAAGACCAAAATTGTTGTTAGAAGAAGGCTCTGAAACTTGCTCTTGAACATCAAGTAGCTAAAGTGAAAGGAAGAAATGATGAAGTAAAAGAGATGAACAGAAGATTTCAAGGGGTGGTTCAAGAAGACAAAATAAAGTATTATAATGACATGTGCAAAGGCCTGGAGTTAGAAAACCAAAAGGGAAGAACACATTAAGCAGTCCTCAAGCTGAAAGAACTGAAGAAAAAATTCCAAGCCTCAAGTTGCAATATTGAAGGATTCTACGGGGAAATTATTAAACAACGCAGGAAGCATCAAAAGAAGATAGAATACGGAGTCACTATACCAAAAAGAACTGGTCAACAGTCAACCATTTCAGGAGGTAGCATATGATCAGGAACCAATGGTGCTGAAGGAAGAAGTCCAAACTGCACTGAAGGGATTGGCAAAAAACAAGGCTCCAGAAACTGACAGAATACCAATTGAGATGTTTCAACAAACAAACACAATGCTGGAAGTGCTCACTCCTCTATGCCAAGAAATTTGGAAGACTACCGACTAGAAGAGATTCATATTTATGCCTATTCCCAAGAAAGTGACCCAACTGAATAAGGAAATTATAGAACAATATCATTAATATCACACACAAGTAAAATTTTGCTAAAGATCATTCAAAAGTGGTTGTAGCAGTATATTGAAAGGAACTGCCAGAAATTCAAGCCGGAATCAGAAGATGACATGGAACCAGAGATATCATTGCTGATGTCAGATGGATCCTGGCTGAAAGCAGAGAATACCAGAAAGATGTTTACCTGTGTTTTATTGACTACACAAAGGCATTCGACTGTGTGGACTGTAACAAATTATGATTAACACTGTGAAGAATGAGAATTCCAGAACACTTATTGTGGTCATGAGGAAACTGTACATAGATCAAGAGGCAGTCATTCAAACAGAACAAGGGAATGCTGGATGGCTTAAAATCAGGAAAGGTTGCATCAGGGTTATATCCTTTCACCATACCTATTCAATCCGTATGCTGAGCAAATAATCTGAGAAGTACAAGGACTATATGAAGAAAATAGGGCATCAGGATTGGAGGAAGACTCATTAACAACCTGCATTATGCAGATGACACAAGCTGCTTGCTGAAAGTGAAGAGAACTTGAAGTAATTACTGATGAAGATCAAAGACCACAGCCTTCAGTATGGATTACACCTCAACATGAATAAAATGAAAATCCTCACAACTGGACCAATAAGCAACATCATGATAAATGGAGAAAAGATTGAAGTTGTCAAGGATTTCATTTAAAGTGTTGAAAAGCAAGGATGCCTCCTTGAAGACCAAGGTGCACCTGACCCAAGCCATGGTGTTTTCAATCACGTCATATGCATGCGAAACCTGGAGGATGAAATAGGAAGACCAAAGAAGAACTGATGAATATATCATCTAGTGCTGCCATAACAGAAACACCACAAGTGGATGGCTTTAACAAAGAGAAATTAATTTTCTCAAAGCCTAGTAGGTTACAAGTCCAAATTCAGGGCATCGGCTCCAGGGGAAGGCTTTCTGTCTCTGTCAGCCCTGAAGGAAGGTCCTTGTCCTCAATCTTCCTCTGATCCAGGAGCTTCTCAGGTACAGGGACCCTGGGTCCAAAGGATATGCTCTTCTCCTGGTGCTGCTTTCTTGGTGGTATGAGGTCCCCAACTCTCAGCTTGCTTCCCCTTCCTTTTATCTCTTGGGAGATAAAAAGTGGTGCAGGTCACACCCCAGGGAAACTCCCTTTACTTTGGATCAGGGAGGTGACCTGAGTAAGTGTGGTGTTAAAATCCCACCCTAATCCTCTCAACATAAAATTACAATCACAAAATGAAGGACAACCACACAATACTGGGAATCATGGCCTAACCAAGTTGATACACACATTTTGGGGGGGACATAATTCAATCTATGCCACATGGACTGCCAAAAGAATGAACAAATCTGTCTTGGAAGAAGTACAACTAGAACGTTCCTTAAAGGGAAGGATGGTGAGAGTATTTATCACATACTTCAGACATGTTATCAGGACAGATCAGTCCCTGGAGAAGGACATCATGCCTGGTAAAGCAGATGGTCAGCGAAAAAGAGGAAGACCCTCAATGAGATGGACTGACACAGTGGCTGCAACAAGGGGCTCAAGCATAACGATTGTGATGACGGCACAGGGCTGGGCAGTGTTACATTCACTATGAGTTGGAATCTACTCAACGCCACCTAACAAAAACAATCAGAATCAATCACACCAGCCAATACAGTATCTCTCTTCTTTGCCTATTGATCCAGAGTCATAAGGACCCCAAAGTGGCCAGTTAGAATTCTTAACTTCCTGCTCAATGGAATCACTGATGTGTCACCATCGCTGGTGATGTGGAAGCAATCCTTCCTTTGGAACTAAGACCTCTAGGCCTGCAGAGCATAGGGTCACAGGGACAGGAAGCAAAAAAAAATTTTAATTTGGGTCACTAGGGGTAATAGTGAATGGTACCACTCCCATTTCCACCCCTTGATTCCTGGATGCATGAATCCTGGCTATGGGAGAAAGAGCACCGTATGTTGGATGTTGGTTTAGAGCATATACAGATCCTGGAGAACATTAACCCAACTCTGCAAGGAATTGCCACCTAGCTGGCACTTTAGAAGGCCATTCTATCAAGCCAGCTGCTTCAGGTTGATGGGAAACATGGTAAGACCAGTGAATTCCATGAGCACGGGCCCACTGCCACAGTTCATTTGCTGTGAAGTGGTCCCTTGGTCCGAGGCGACACTGTGTAGGATACCATGACCGTGGATAAGGCATTCTATAAGTCCACACATGGTGGTTTTAACAGAAGCATTGCATGCAGGAGAGGAAAATCTATATCCAGAGTAAGTGTCTATTTCAGTAAGAACAAAACACTGCCCTTTCCATGGTGGAAGCGGTCTGATGTAATCAACATGCCACCAGGTTGCTGGCTTATCACCTTGAGGGATGGTGCCATATTGGGGGACTCAGTGTTGTCTCTGCTCCTAGCAGATTGGGCACTCAGCAGTGACTGTAGCCAAGTTGGCCCTGGTGAATGGAAGTCCATGTTGCTGAGCCCATACATAACTTCCATCCCTGCCACCATGTCCACTTTGTTCATGAGCCTATTGAGCAATGATAGCTGAGGAAAGAGGATGACTTGTTTCCGCAGAACGTGTCATACTACCCACTTGATTGTTAAAATCCTCCTCTGTTGAGGTCACCCTTTGGTGAGCATCCACAGTAGACACAAATATCTTCACTTCTTTGGCCCATCCACAGAGGTCTATCCACATACTTCTTCCCCATACCTCCTTGTCTCCAATTTTCCAATCACGTTCCTTCCAAGTCCCTTACCATCCACCCAAACCATTGGCCACAGTCATGAATCAGTATACAATCACATATCTAGCCATTTTTCCTTCCAAGAAAAGTGACAACCAGGTGCACTGCTCAAAGTTCTGTGCCTTGGGAGGATTTTCCTTCAGGGAAGTCCCAAAAAGGGGATGTAGTGCTGCAGCTGTCCACTTTTGAGTGGTGCCTGTATATCATGCAGAACCATCTGTACACTGACACGAGTTTTCTCTTCTTCAGTCAAATGATCATAAGAAACTCCCCGTGAGGCCACAGGTGCAGACTGTGAGATGGGAGGTAATGTGACAGGAGTGGAGACCATGGGCATTTGGGCCACCTCCTCATGAAACTTACTTGTTCCTTCAGGTCCTGCTCCGGCCTGGTCTCGTATATGCCACTTCCATATAGGAAAATCACACAATACCGGGAATCATGGCCGAGCCAAATTGATACACACATTTTTTGGAGGACATAATTCAATCCATGACATTCTACCCTTTGGTCCCCCCCAAATCACATCCTTGCAACATGCAAAACATATTCACTCCATCATATCACAGCAAAAGTCTTAACTCCAAGTCCAAAATCCAAAAATTCCTCTTCATCTTTGAAATCTAGAATACAACTTATTTGCTTCTAAAGGTACAATGGCAAAACAGACACAAGCTAGATATTTCCATAAGAAGCACCAAGCAAGTCAGCAGAACACATTAGCCTTCAAGGCTTTGAAAATAATCCTCTGTTCTCTTAGACAATTTACAGCTTTAGGTGCACCATTCTAGGCCATCTGAGTGGCGACTCCACCCTTAGAGACACCAAAGGCCATTGGCTCCACCCTTTGAAACATCTGAGGTCATGGCCATACCTTTTGAGACTGGGGCAGCTTGGCTTCTTGTGTTCCTTGTCTTTTCAGCTTGTTTCCTGGTTTCTTGGCCTCTTGGCTCTTCAGGCCTCACACCCACATCTGCCCTGCTGGGGCAAGTGTTCCAAAGCTCTGTAGCTCCACTGATAAGTTCCTAGAGGCACCCCACTCCGCCAAGAAGCCTCCTGCACACAGGCACTCAGCTCTCTTGCTCCATGGTTTGGCAAGCCTAGCCCCACCAATAAGTTCCCAGAGGCATCCTGTGGGTCGGCATTGTTGCGCTGGTCTCCTGGTTCTGCTGCTGCAGATTCTTTGCCACTGCTGGTTCTCTATTCATTCACAGTTTCAAAACCACTTTCACATTTTAGGTATCTGTTAGAGCAGCACCCCACTATCTCGGTACCAAATGTCTTAGGCTGGGTTCTCTAGAGAAGCAAAACCAGTAAAGCATATAAATATATTTATAGAGATTTATATCAAGGAAACAGCTGACACGATTGTAAAGGTTGGAATGTCCCAAGTCCTTGGATCAGGATAGAGGCCTTTCCCAATTCAAGGAGCTGCAGAAGCTGGTGGATCCAAGATCAGCAGGTCAGAGAGCAAGGCTCCTGCTCACAGGCTGTGAAGGTGGAGAAATCCCCAAGGTAGGCAGGAAAGACCACAACATTTTTCCTGAATCACATAGCTGCAGGGACTGGCCAGCCCAAGATCAGCAGATCAAGGAGCAGGACTTTTGTTCACAGCCTGTGAAGATCGATGAATCCCAAGATGGACAGGTAAGGTGCTAGCTCAAGTCCCAAGAACTGTCCAGAACAAGCCAACAACTTTGGCAAGGCAAGCAGGATGGAGTAGGCAGCAAAAGGTGGAGAGATGAAGGCTGAGGGGGCAGTGAGCCGCAACAGGCCCCCAACCCCGCCAGTACCACTCAGCAGATACCATCATGGGGGTGATCACGTATCAAATTTCAACAGAGAAGTGATCACAACATTATACAACTGCCAAAACACTGAGAATCATGGCCCAGCAAAGTTGATACACAATCTTAACCATCACACCATCTCATGCCAAGGATTAGCAGTACCATCCCAATTTAGAAAATTCACCCTTACAATTTTGCCTCTCTAAAACTGCTTTCACTACCAAATGTCTTAGGCTAGGTTCTCTAGAGAAGCAAAACCAGTGCAGCATATAAGTATACACAGAGAGAGATTTATATAAATGAAATGGCTCATGCGGTTGTAGAGACTGGAAAGTCCCGAGTTTGTGGGCCAGGTCGGAGACTTCTTCTGACTTATGTAGCCGCAAGTGCTGGCGAATCCAAAATCGGAAAGTCAAACAGTAGGGCTCTGTCTCACAGGCCATGGGGTCCGACAAATTCCAAGATCGGTAGGTAACACCACAGGTAAGCTGCTAGCTCAAGTCCCAAGAACTGGAGGCCAGATAAACAGGAGCCAGCTGCAGCATCCAGAGTGAGCAAAGCCTGCAAGCTTTGCCAGAAAGTCAGAATATATTGGATGCAGGCCACACCCCCCAAGGAAACTCCCTTTCAACTGATCGGCTACTCATGGCAGATCCTATCATGGAAGTGGTCACTTTACATCAGATCTCATCATGGAGGTGATTACAGAATTATACAACTGCCAAACTACATCATAACTGCCAAACCACTGAGAATCATGGCCCAGCCAAGCTGACGCACAACATTAACCATCAAGACAGAAAAATCAAACTACATTTTACATACTCAGTCTGATGTCAGGAAATATCTAGGAGTCGATTGAAGATATGAGCCTAGAACTAGGAAGAAAGGTCAGATTGGAGTATGTACCCAAGAAATCATCTACACAGAAGTCAAAATGGAAGACTTTAGGGTGGATGAATTCCGAAATATGAGGTATGTAGAGGACCAGTGGCAGAGGAGAAATCATATGAGAGGACCCACATTTAGGGGCAGGAAGGTTAGGGAAGAAGAACAGAAATTACTTTTAAGAGGTGGAATTAGATTAAAACCAAAGTAGTGGCATGAAAGACATAAGAGAGAGGTTTAGGCCTTATGTTCACACTTTAGCTTGATAAACACTAATCATGTACATTTGGATGTATCTTAAACATTCGTACAGGTTTTAAGAAATCTACTTCAGTACTCAAAAACAATGTCCACTTGAGACCCTACCTTCATCCTCAGCTGCAAGCTGACTACCAAATGTGGGCTATTCTTCAGCTCCATGCACTGCCATCAATTCAATTCTGACTCATACCGACCAGTATCTTGACTGGTTCCTCAGCCTGTATTGGGCAATCGTGACATTTCCCCCAAAGGTTTTTTGCTGGAATCGAGCACTGTTAATCTCTTAACTAGTTCCTTTAAAGTACAAAAGAAAATACTTCCCACATAACTCTTTTAATGAGCAATTTTTTTAGATTGTAATTTTGTTGATCCAGTTTTTTACGACAGTCAAAGTTAAAGGCGAACTAGTTTTTAACACTTTTCCAGTTTTTCTTGAATAGCTGTGCCAGTTAAACTTTCTGAACTTCTATTAGTCAGGGATGACTGAGCACTCTGGCTTACCTCATTTCCCTAGAAGACAGATAAGAGATACAATAACTTACGGGTTTAAAATATACTTTTATAGCCCATAAAGAAAAATACATTTTAAAATTCCAATAAAGGACAACGTTTCACACACCCACACACAAAACAAAAAATCATTGTATTTATTGTCCCTGTCTTCTGTAAGTGGAAAAGCCAATGCAAGGATGGCTCACCACACAGGTGCTCTAAAAAGCTGATTGACTGTAATGATAAACTGATCAATAATTGGGGCTATGAATAGTGATTAAATGGTCCCAAAATATAAAAATCAAGAAGTCTTCCCTTCAAGTTAAGAGTACCTTAATCTGTACGTTTGTAAGGGTATCTTTGAATCTTGCAAACCTAAAATTGACTCTTAGAGTTTAAGATGTTACTGAATTATTTTCAGGCAATGTAAACTTAATCCTTACATGCTTTCCTTAGGCGAAAAGAATTGCTTTCCCATCTATGTAGTGTAGCCTTGTAAGGGTACTCAGAGTGCAGCAGGAGGAACTCCCTCTGTTCTCGGGGGGGTGCCCATTTGACTTGGTTATGCTATAAACAATGTGACTTATACAGGAATATCTGGTTTGTAAAAGACTTCGGCAATTAAAAGTCTTGCAGCTGAGATACAGAATGCGGTAAACGGAAAAGCAAAGGGAAAAATGTTTATTAAACAGGAAAATTCAGCTTAATATGGGGATGAATATCTCATTTTCATCCATCTCTTCTTTGATTTCCTCATATTAGCATAAACAGCAATGGCAAATACATGGCATGATTCCTGCCTTGCCTTAATCCTCCCCCACACTTCCCCCAAAACAACATGGCAGGCACCACAGTACTCTTTTCCATTGCACTCCTCGGCCTGAGTCATTTTCAGCACAGCTTTCCAGGCAACCAGTCACAACAAGGCCAGAGGACGACTGTGAAACAGACCATCAATTGCTCATATGCAAGTTCAAGCTGAAACTGAAGAAAATCAGAGCAAGTCCATGAAAGCCAAAATATGACCTTGAGTACATCCCACCTGAATTTAGAGACCATCTGAAGAACAGATTTGACACACTGAACACTAGTGACTGAAGACCAGATGAGTTGTGGAATGACATTAAGGACATCATACACGAAGAAAGCAAGAGGTCATTGAAAAGACAGGAAAGAAAGAAAAGACCAAGATGGATGTCAAAGGAGACTTTGAAACTTGCTCTCAAATGTCAAGCAGCTAAAGGAAAAGGAAGAAATGATGAAGTAAAAGAACTGAGCAGAAGATTTCAAAGGGTGGCTCGAGAAGACAAAATATTACAATGACATGTGCAAAGAGCTGGAGATGGAAAACCAAAAGGGAAGAACATGTTTGGCGTGTCTCAAGCTGAAAGAACTGAAGAAAAAATTCAGGCCTCGAGTTGCAATAGTGAAGGATTCCATGAGGAAAATACTAAACGACGTAGAAAACAGCAGAAGATGGAAGGAATACATAGAGTCATTATACCAAAAAAAATTAGTCGATGTTCAACCATTTCAAGAGGTGGCATATGATCAGGAACCATGGTACTGAAGGAAGAAGTCCAACCTGCTCTGAAGGCATTGGCGAAAAACAAGGCTCCAGGAATTTTGGGAATATCAATTGAGATTTTTCAACAAACAGATGCAACACTGGAGGTGTTCACTTGTCTATACCAAGAAATATGGAAGACAGCTTCTTGGCCAACTGACTGGAAGAGATCCATATTTATGCCTACTCCCAAGAAAGGTGATCCAACCGAATTTTGCTGAAGATCATTCAAAAACAGCTGCAGCAGTATATTGACAGGGAACTGACAGAAATTCAGGCCAGTTTCAGAAGAGGACATGGAACCAGGGATATCATTGCTGATGTCAGATGGATTCTGGCTGAAAGCAGAGAATACCAGAAGGATGTTTACAAAAAAAAAAAAACCAAACCCAGCGCCATTGAGTCAATTCCGGCTGGATGTTTACCTGTGTTTTAATGACTATGCAAAGGCATTTGACTGTGTGGATCATAACAAATTATGGATAACATTGTGAAGAATGGGAATTCCGGACACTCAATTGTGCTCATGAGGAACCCATACATAGATCAAAAGTCAGTTGTTCAGTCAGAACAAGGGGATACTGAGTGGTTTAAGGTCAGGAAAGGTGTGCGTCAGGGTTGTATCCTTTCACCATACGTATTCAATCTGTATGCTGAGCTAATAATCTGAGAAGCTGGATTATATGAAGAACGGGGCATCAGGATTGGAGGAAGACTCATTAACAACCTGAGTTATGCAGATGACACATCCTTGCTTGTTGAAATTGAAGAGGACACGAAGCACTTACTGATGAAGATCAAAGACTACAGCCTTCAGTATGGATTGCACCTCAACATAAAGAAAATAAAAATCCTCACACTGGACCAATAAGCAACATCATGATAAATGGAGAAAATTCTGAAGCTGTCAAGGATTTCATTTTATGTGGATCCACAATCAACACCCATGGAAGCAGAGTCAAGAAGTTGATGTATTTATTGCATTGGGCGAATCTGCTGCAGAAGCCCTTTTTACAGTATTAAAAAGCAAAGATATCATGGACTAAGGTGCACTTGACTCAAGGCATGGTATTTTCAATCACCTCATATACACACGAAAGATGGACAATAAATAAGAAAGATTGAAGAATTGATGCCTTTAAATTATAGCGTTGGGGAAGAATATTGAATATACCATGGACTGCCAGAAGAACAAACAAATCTATCTTGGAAGAAGTACAGAACGCTCCTTACAAACAAGGATTGTGAGACTTCGTCTCATGTACTTCGGACATGTTCTCAGCAGGGACCAGTCCCTGGAGAAGGACATCATGTTTGGTAAAGTAGAGTGTCAGCAAAAAAGAGGAAGACCCTCAGTGAGATGGATTGATACAGTGGCTGCAAGTATGGGCTCAAGCACAACAACGATTGTGAGGACAGCGCAGGACCCGGCAGTTTTTCGTTCTGTTGTACATAGGATCGCTATAAGGCACCTAACAAGAAGACTCATTTTGGACTTCTGACCTCCAGAAGTGTAAGATAATAATTTGTGTTGTTTTAAGGTATTACATTTGTGGTAGTTTGTTACAGCAGCAACAGGAAACTAGTACACTATCCATAATCTGGTGAGTCTGTATATAGATTCATCTAATATTATAGCCTATTTAATAGTTTCATGTGACTATTCACATGCATCTCAAACATTACATGTCCCAAATTTAAACTTTACTTTTTTCTCCCCCAAAACTGGCACTTCCCCAGCCTTTCTCACCTCAGTAAATGGCACCACTGTCCACTCAATTACTAAAGACAGAAACCTGGAAGTCTTCCCTAGTTCCTTTTCTCTGTCATTCAGTCATATCTAACCCATAAGCAAGTCTCATCAATTCTACTACTAAAATAAATCTCATATCCACCCACTTCAAATGAGTTTTACTGCCACCGTTCTTGACACCCATCCAATCCATTCTCCACAAAGCAGCCAAAGTGACATTAAAAAAAAAAAAATCCAATAGCACTTCCTTGCACAAACCTCTTTAATTTTTCCTTTTGTGGCTGATGTGACCTTTTACTGGCTCCAAGCTAGCTGCAGGGTGACTGCTGATAAGTGTTCTGGAAATTGGAGCTTCATCATTAATTAAAATCACTAAGTGAAAAAGTTTGATTGGATTTGAAACCAAGTTGCTTTATTGCAAGGAATCTCAACGTGCCGTTAGATTGTTTAGTTTCGCCTGTGGAAAATTTTTGAATGGTTGTAAAAAATAGTTTTCCTATTTTGGATCACCAACTCATTCAAAATTTCTTGTCAATGGTGAAAAGATCACTAAAGAGTCTTCATCGGGAACTTTGCGAGCCGTTCCCGCTGCTTTTTCTGCGCAGCCGCTATGTTTCCCTCTGGATGTCCCTGGACCGCTGCACTGCCTGTGGGTTCCCTGCAGTAGAGGCCAAGGCTGAGCTAATTGTATCTCCCTTGCTGTGGTCATCGTTCAGCACTTCATCAGCGCCTTTAGCTGACACGGTCCTGGAGTGCAAAGGTTAAGTCAAGAGACAGCTCTGGGATGTACTGCCTACACGACTGTATGGACTGAGTCAAGAGCTATGACGTGACTGAGGGAGTGGAAGATGTAGTAAGTAAGTTTCACCTTGGAGACAAGGCCAAAACAACTACCGCGTTAGAAAACTCGAGTTTCAGATGAGCTTGCGTAGCCAGCGGAGGAGAATGTTTCAGGGCGGGGACAAAGGCCAGCTGCACTGCAAACGAGCCGCCGCCACGACGACGGAAGCCTCCACGCCTTCACCGCATCCGGCTTTCTCTAAAAACCGTTGGGAAAGGGGTGGGGCGGGTGGGGACGGGCAGCAGCCAATCACGGAATTTCTCTCAGGTGACGTAAGGGAGCGTTTGTTGATTCGGTACTCCGAGTAGGTGTGGAGGGGTGTACCAGGAGCCCGGGCCAGGGTCGAACGACGAATCATCGACCCGCGTGGTCGAACTGCGGAAGCAGAGGGGTGGCTCGCGCCCGGCCTGCTTTCTGGCGCTCGGCTTGGCTTTGGGCGCCGAAGCGCGGCGGCAGCGGCGGCGGCGAGGAAGGGAGCCTTTGACCACCCTCTGGTGAGAGTCCCGCGTCAGCCGAGGGCTCGTGGGCGGGCTCGGGGAGAGCATCCCCTCGGCCCCGAGGACTTCCTTCTCTGGCCCCCAGTCTCAAGATAGCTCCCTGGCTGGCGGCTTCCCACTGCATCGCGTCCCCTGGCGCGCATTCCACCGCGGGTAAGCCCTGTCTTCCGCAGGCCTGCACGCTACGCCTCCCTCTTTAGCCCTGTTAAAGACTGCCTTGTGGCCCACGGAGCAGACAGGTTCAATGTGAGCCCCGCGTGAATAACCGGGAAGTTGAGGTGGGGCGTGTTAGAAGGAGGCCTAACTTGACTCGGCTTTTGCGGGCAGTGCCATGAGGCAAGGAAACGGGCTGTCAGGAAGGATAGTGTCCCATTACAGAGGCGAGCAAGAAAGGCTGGACAGCTACTTGGCAGACAAGTTGCACTGGAGTGTAAAAGGAGGGACTAAAAGATGATCTTGAAAGCCCCCGCCCAATCCTGAGTCTGTATGTCCGTATTCTGAGGCTGGGCTCCCTTGGAAGATTGATAAGCATTTATCCACTCCTCATCCCCCAGCTATGAGCAGATTAGTAAGATTGTTAGAACACAAAAAGTATTCTGTGTTCCTCTGCTAGAGAGAAGTGGTGGGGTACAGTTCCGCAGTATAAATAACTGGTTAGCACAACTATAGGAGCTCTGGAAGGACAAGAAGCTTAACCGAATTAAATTTCAGGAATAGAGTTCTGAGTTCCAGACCACTTTATCCTTCACAGTCTTTCCTTCTTATTCCTATGTCTCCTCTTCTCTGCACCTCTTAACCCCCATGGTTTCTAGTAGGACTAGGCACTCATGGGTGTTTATGGAATGAACAGACAAAAGGCAAACACTGGGTGTGGGGCAGTATCCTAAGTGCTGGAATCATTCACAAGTGGGTTTGTTTTTTGGTTCTGTAAATTATTAACTGTGATTTGGGGCAACTAAATTATTTTCTCTGTACCCCAGTGTCCCTGTCTGTAACATGGGACTAACAGGAGGAGTGCAGATGAAATGAAATAATGCTTGTAACAGACATGCTTGGCACCTTAGCAAATGTTTACTATTATTATTATTTGCTCAGTGACTGCCTGAGCCAAGTGTTCATCATTTCAAGTTAATTACCAAAAAAAAAAAAACAAATATATATATCTTCATCAAGAGGAACTATCTTTTTCCACAGTTGAGTGGGATGTTCTTTATTTTCTTGGGACGGGTTGATCACCTTTTGGTCAGTATTTATAATAGACAGTCTTGAGTTGAGAGAATGCAGGAAGTGGTCTTGAAGAATTGGGCTTCTTAGATAGAGATTGCCAGTGAGTTCAAGAGGAAAGCATACTTTTCTGGGAGTTGGGAGAATACATACACACACTCACACATACTTGTTGGTCTCTCTCTAGGCCACAATTATGGAACTGAGGAGTGAAGTGGAAAAATGGATGCAAATATCCAATTCCTCTTTCTGTCTTTCTGAGTTTTAGAGCTTGAGGAAACTATGGACAACACCTACTGCACAGTGTCCATTTAAAAGATTTCTTGCTTTTAATTATGAAATATTTCAGATATGCTAAAAAAAAAAAAGAAGAAGATACCCTCCCAACCATCAAGATTTAACACATTAACATGTTGCCATGTTTCCTTCAGATCTCTGCTGTGGTATCATTTTTAAACATAAAAGTTTATTTAGACAGCTAAAGTGCTTTCACCCCCATTTTCCTTTCCCTTCTATCCCTCTCCAGAGATAACTACTGTTCTGAGTTTGTGTGTATCATTCCCATACAAGTATTTATAATTTTAATGTATGTCAGTAAATAACATACAATAATGCTGTTGTTGTTAGGTGCCGTTGAGTTGGTTTCTACACGTAGCAACCTCGTGTACAACAGACGAAACACTGCCCGGTCCTGCGCCATCCTCGTGATGATTGTTACGCTTGAGCCCATTTTTGCAGCCACTGTGTCAATCCATCTCATTGAGAATCTTCTTTTTTGCTGACCCTCTACTTTACCAAGCATGAGATCCTTTTCCAGAGACTGATCCCTCCTGATAACATGTCCAAAGTATGTGAGACGAAATCTCACCATCCTTGATTCTAAGGAGCATTCTGACTATACTTCTTCCAAGGCAGGTTTGTTTGTTCTTTCGCCAGTCCATGGTATATTCAGTATTCTTCACCAACATTATACGTCAAAGGTGTCAGTTCTTCTTCTATCTTCCTCATTCATTGTCCACCTTTCATATGCATATAAGGCTATTGAAAACACCATGGCTTGAATCAGGTGTACCTGAGTCCTTAAAGTGACAACTTTGCTTTTTAACACATTAAAGAGGTCTTTTGCAGCAGATTTGCCCAATGCAATGTGTCTTTTGATTTCTTGACTGTTGCTGCTATGGGTGTTGACTATGGATCCAAGAAAAATGAAATCCTTGACAACTTCAGCCTTTTCTCCATTTATCATGATGTTGCTTATTGGTCCAGTTGTGAGGATTTTTTTCTTTATGTTGAGGTGTAATCTATACTGAAGGCTGTGGTCTTTGATCTTTATCAGCAAGTGCTTCAAGTCCTCTTCACTTTCAGCAAGCAAGGTTGTGTCATCTGCATAAAGCAGGTTGTTAATGAGCCTTCCTTCAATCCTGATGCCCCGTTCTTCTTCCGATAGTTCAGCTTCTTGAATTATTTGCTCTGTATACAGATTGACTAGGTATGGTGAAAGGATACAACCCTGACACACACCTTTCCTAACTTTAAACCATGCAGAATCCTCTTGTTCTGTTTGAATGACTGCCTCTTGATCTATGTACAGGTTTCTCGTGAGCACAATTAGGTGTTCTAGAATTCCCATTCTTCTCAATGTCATCCATAATTTGTTATGATCCACAGAGTCAAGTGCCTTTGCATAGTCAATAAAACACAGGTAAACATCTTTCTGGTATTCTCTGTTTTCAGCCAAGATCCATCTGACATCAGCTTGCCTTTCTGGCAGTTTCCTGTCAACGTACTGCTGGAACCATTTTGGAATGATCTTCAGCAAAATTTTACCTATGTGTGATATTAATGATATTGTTTAATAATAATAATTTCCACATTCAGTTGGATCATCTTTCTTGGGAATAGGCATAAATATGGATCTTTTCCAGTCGGTTGGCCAGGTAGCTGTCTTCCAAACTTCTTGACATAGGCGGGTGAGCATTTGCAGCACTACATCTGTTTGTTGAAACACCTCAGCTGGTATTCAGTCAATTCCTGGAACCTTGTTTTTCACCAATGCCTTCAGTGCACCTTGGACTTCTTCTTTCAGTACCATAGGTTCTTGATCATATGCTGCTTCCTGAAATGGTTGATCATCGACCAGTTCTTTTTAGTACAGTGGCTTGTGTATTCCTTCCATCTTCTTTTGATGTTTCCTATGTCATTCAATATTTTGCCCATAGAATCCTTCACTATTGCAACTCAGGGCTTGAGAAATGCTGAACGTGTTCTTCCCTTTTGGTTTTCTAACTCCAGGTCTTTGCACATGTCATTATAATACTTTGTCTTCTTGAGCCGCCCTTTGAAATCTTCTGTTCAGCTCTTTTACTTCATCATTTCTTCCATTTGCCTTAGCTACTCTACATTCAAGAGCAACTTTCAGAGTTTCTTTTGACATCGCTTTTGGTCTTTCTTTCCTGTCTAAAAAGACCTTTTGCTTTCTTCGTGTATGATGTCCTTGATGTCACTCCACATTTGATCTGGTCTTGGGTCATTAATGTTAAACATGCCAAATCTATTCTTGAGATGGTCTTTAAATTCAGGTGTGATATATTCAAGGTCGTACGTTGGCTCTCGTGGACTTGTTCTAATTTTCCTCAGCTTCAACTTGAACTTGCATATGAGGAACTGATAGTGTGTTCCACAGTTGGCCCCTGGCCTTGTTCTGACTGATGATATTGAGCTTTTCCGTCAGATTTAGTCAATTTGACTTCTGTGTATTCCATCCGGTGTGGTCCATGTATATAGTCGCCATTTATGTTGTTGAAAAAGGTATATGTAGTGGAGAAGTTGTTGGTCTTGCAAAATTCTATCATGCAACCTCCAGCATCATTTCTATCATGAAGGCCATATTTTCCAACTACTGATCCTTCTTTGTTTCCAACTTTTGCATTCTGGTCACCAGTAATTATCAATGCATCCTGATTTCATGTTCCATCAATTTCAGACTGCAGAAGTTGGTAAAAATCCTTAATTTCTTCATCTTTGGCCTTAGTGGTTGGTGCATAAATTTGAATGATAGTCATATTAACTGGCCTTCCTTGTGGGTGCGTGGCTATTATCCTATCACTGACAGCGTTGTACTTCAGGATAGATCTTGAAATGTTCTTTTTGACCATAAATGCAAAGCCATTCCCCTTCAATTTGTCATTCCTGACATAGTAGATTATATGACTTTTTGATTAGGAATGGCCAATACCAGTTTGGTTCTGCTCACTGATGCCTAGAATATCGATGTTTATGTGTTCCATTTTATTTTTGACTATTTCTGATTTTCATAGATTCATACTTTGTACATTCTACATTCCTATTATTAATGAATATTTGCAGCTGTTTCCTTTTATTCTGAGTCTCACCACATCAGCAAATGAAAGTCCCAAAAGTTTGACTCCATCCACATCATTAAGGTTGACTTTACTTTGAGGACACACCTCTTCCCCAGCCATCTTTTGAGTGCCTTCCAATCTGAGGTGCTCATCTTCCAGCACTCTATCAGACTGTGTTCCATTGCTATTCATAAGGTTTTCACTGGCTAATTTTTTTCAGAAGTAGACTGCCACGTCTTTGTTCCTAGTCTGTCTTAATCTGGAAGTTCAGCTGAAACCGGCCCATCATGGGTGACCCTGCTGGTATATGAATACCAGTGACATAGCTTCCAGCATCACAGCAACACACAAGCCCCCACAGTACGACAAACTGACAACTTTTTGCATATTCTTATAAATTTACAAAAATGGTTCCCTATTGTCTTTAACTTATTAGACTTTCCTTTTTTCTTTTCATGTTATGTTTTTGAGAGTTAGCAGTATTAACAAATAATAGACATAATCCATTCATTGTAATGGCAATTTTAATTTGAATTGCAGGATTCCACTGTGTAAATAAACTAGTTTTATCTTGCTTGTTCTACATCGAACTTCATGCAGCCTAAATTTACCTATTGCAGTTTAAGTCCATTTCATCACACATTATCCATTTGATACTAGTAATGGCGACGCTGGTCACCAGTCACAGTTCCCAGTCTAAAAGTATATCTTTGGGCATGACATCTGATCCAAAACAAATAAATAATGTATACTGGGCAAAGAAAAAAAATTAATTTTATTTCTCATTTTTCTGTTTGAGAAAGTAAACTTGTTAAAATCTATTGTGTAGCCTTGTGTAATGTACTAGATTGTAAATTCCGAAAAATCAGGGATTAGGTCCTTCTCAGCACACGTCTCTTAGTTTTCTTTACAGTGTTTTGAACAGAGTATATATTCAATAAATGTTTGTGACATTGAATATTTTTGCTTTCAGAGCTCTCGTAATGCTTCATATATTTGAAAAGTTGATGGTCAGCAATCTTCAAAACTTTTCACTTTTAGGTTCCCAGTACATTTAAACTCCCATTTTAAATTTAAATTAAATATAACAATTGATTCAGCTCAAATTTAATGATCAGTAGAAGAATAATAATGTACAAGAACACTTAAGACAGCCATTTTTGGAAGAATATAAATATTTTTGACTCTTTAATAATTAGATAGTGTTTAGGCCTTAGGAATACAACTCTCTGGGCAGAATGCTTACTTCTGTTTCTTAAAAGTGGTTTTCATTGGATGGAATTAGCTTTTGTTTGAGGTTGAAAGTTTAGAGTGGGCCTAATGATGGGGTAGATGAGGTACCAAGAGCAGAGGGCTATTGATGGGACTTCCACTAAGCATCAGAGTTTACCCTGATGTAAAGGGGATTCCTTTTTTATTGGCATCCTTACTCAAGCTTCTCTGGATTCCTGATTACAAATTCTAAGTATTGGTACACTTCCTGAAACATAAGCATTGGAATCAGAGTCTATGAAAAAGTTTTACATTGAAGTAGAGAAGTTTAAAATGCTCCATAAGATATATCTTTTATCCCTTAGCTCTGATTTCTACTTTTTGAATGAAGGGTAGAGTATGGGGGGCAGGGCACATGAGTGAAGCAGTAGTATATTGGATGGTAGGGCATAGTGTTAAGAGGGAGAAAGCAACTAAGTGAGGTGGGGTGAAGAGGAACAGGTTTACATGAAGGCTTCCAAGAGAGCGTGACACTTGGAATGAGTTTTGAAGGACGAGGAGGAGTCCAGGCAAGACAGAAAGGAAGTTTTAGGCAGAGATACTTGGATCTGTAAAGGTACAGAGGTATGGAGATGACTCACTGAACTGCAGGTAATTTGGTATGGCTGGTGCTGTGGCACAGAGTAAGAGTAATTGTAGGTATGAGAGAAGAGGTTGGAAAGATGGGTTAGGTCCAGATAAGCAATTTGGACTTTATCCTGTGGATGGTGTATCCTGGTTAGTATGATATAATCAGATTTATGAACTGTGGAAAGATCATTCTGAAAGTTTGTGCCAGACAGGCCAAGTCCAGAGACAAGCAAGCCGCTCCCATTAAATAGTTTAGACCTAAGATGAGAGCTTGGACTAGAAGAAGTCCTGGTGGGATGAAGAAGAGGGACTGTATTTGAAAGATATTCAGGAGGCAGAATTGCCAGGGCTTACAAGAAATGGGGTAAGGAACAGAGGAGACAAAGATGTCAAAGCATTTGAGTGAATGGAAGTGCATAACTGAGTTAGAGAATAAGGAAGGAGGAACAAGCTTGGGAAAGAAAATGAGCTTAGTTTGGGGCAGTGACTTTAAGGTGCCTGTGGGACACATGGAAACCCTGGTGGCATAGTGCTTAAGAGCAACAGCTGCTAAGCAAAAGGTCAGCAGTTCAATCCATGAGGCACTCCTTGGAAACCCTATGGGACAGTTCTACTCTGTCTTATATGGTCACTGTGAGTTGGAATCAACTTGATGGCAGCAGGTTTTTACAGGTATGGGACGCATAACAGGTTTTTACAGGTATGGGACGCACAATAGGAGATATCTGTTAGGCATTTGGATTTGTCACTTTGGTAGGCAGTGGTGTATAGGTGTTAATGAAGCCTTGAAGGTAGGGCTTTTATCTTATTCATCTTCCTCTTCCCCAGCACCAATCATCGTGCTTTGTTTATAGGGAGCATATAATATGAGGGTGAATAGATCTTGTGTCTTACAAGACGTGACATCGAATCTTGAGGAAGTTATTTCCCTTCTCAAGGCCTGTGTTTCCCTTTCTGCAAATGAGAGAGTTGAACTAGGTCAATGGTTCTCAGCCAGAGTTTTGCAGCATTCTGGTATGTTGGGATCACTTGTGAAGTGTCGCAAGTAATTTTTAACTAATATTAAACAGCTGATGTTTGCTTGCATTTATAAATTAGAGGTAATTATGTCACTCTCAATTGCATCCCAGTGTGCTTTCTTGAGCGTGAGAGAAAGAGCTGGAGCTATAGTCTGCTGGGATTTCATAGCTCTGGCTACACCAGTGGGAGTGGAGGGGTGGGAAAAAAAAAGGTTAAGAATAACTAATGGTGATTAAATAACAACTGCAAAATTCTGTTTATATCTGGGACCTATCATTCTGATTATATACAATCATTTTTATTTTCGCAACTTCAGGAACTCTATTTTAAGACCGTGTCAAAACAAAAAAAAAAAGTCATGGAGAAGAATGGGAATAACCGAAAGCTTCGGGTTTGTGTTGCTACTTGCAACCGTGCTGATTATTCCAAACTTGCCCCGATTATGTTTGGCATTAAAACAGAGCCTGAGTTCTTTGAACTTGATGTGGTGGTACTTGGCTCTCACCTGATAGATGACTATGGGTAAGATAAAAGCATTTTCTTATGATATTCTTCATTGTAACATGATGTACTGGAGAAAGCTTGGATTTTGAAGCCTTTTGGACCTAGGTTCACATCCCCAGTTCTACCACTTAGTTTTTATGTGGCCTTGGAGAACTCACTTAGCATCTCTGAGCCTGTTTCCTCAATTATAAAATGGAGTGAAAACCTATATCGTGGGTTATTGTGAAGAATGGAGAGAGTGATATAAATACCCATTACAGTGATGGTGCTTAGTAGATGCTTGATAAATGATACCTATAAATGTTACTATTGTGTGTTACTACATTCAGGAGAAATGCCACTTGTAAATATGTGTCGTGTAACCATAGTAATATGACTAATTCCCCATGATCTGTTTTGTGAGTTCTAATGGCCGTTATACTTTAATACCGGTACACAGATCAACAGAATATATAGTAGTGGATATAGAACAAGATTTTAAAAATCTAGGAGCCCTGGTAGCGCAGTGGTTAAGTGCTCAGCTGCTAACCGAAAAGTTGGTGGTTCAAACCCACCAGTGGCTCTGTGGGAGAAGAGACCTAGCAATCTGTTCCCATAAAGATTGCAGCCTAGAAAGCCCTGTGGGGCAGTTTTACGCTGTCCTATGAGTCGTAATCAACTCGAGGGTACACAACAATTATCTACAAGATAAAGTAGAATGCTATTTACCATTATCATTGATATTTATTATGATGTCATTAGGTTTGTTATTGATCACAATCTAAATTTTAAAAATGAAAGCTGGAAAATCTTTGAGGAAGCAGAATGTGTAAACTAGAATTGAACATTCATTTTTGCTCTATGTACTTGAACTAAGAAAGTAATATAGTGGCATTTAGTGCACCCTTGTGGCATGAAAATGTTAATGTGGCTTCCAAAGGTTGTTAAAAATATTTTTTTTTAGTGGTGCATTGGTTAAGCATTTGGCTATTAATGAAAAGGTCAGCAGTTTGAATACACTAGCTGCTCCTTGGAAATCCTATGGGGCAGTTCTATTCTGTCCTATAGGGTCACTGTGAGTTGGAATCAACTCGGCGGCAATGGGTTTTTATATATAAACAAACCATGTGTTAAATTAAAATTGTCTTTGTCAGGCTATTCTTTAAAAACAAGACAACAGCAACAGCAAAAACAAACCAAAACCTGCTTTCAAACATGAACTTGACAATTTTCTTTAAGAAAACACATAAAGACCAGAGAAGAAACTTAAGGATAGCTCAAAGATCCATAGGTTATTTTTAACATGAACTGAATTCTCACTAAGAAAATCAACGTTGGGTAATAAGACAAGGTAGAAAACAAATTTTAGCTATCACTTGAGATGGAAGTCTCAGTGGGTTCTTTTGCTTCTATGAGAAAGGTTTTATAGGAAGACTAGGGGAAAAGAGGCTCCCAGGGAAATTGTAGTAGGTTTCTTATCTGCTACTACAATAACTAAGGGTGCAAAAGTAGTATAAATAGGAAACTTGACCAATACTTAATGGGAATGTATGTGTCAAGTGCATTCTAAGGTAAGAAATTGGTTACCTCTTCTTGGAGGGGATATGGAAGAGGGGGAGACAAAAGTGACAAGTAGACTTTTCACTGTATAATCTTTTGTACCTTCTGGATTTTAAACCATGTGAATAGATTTCCTGTATTAAAAAGACATTAAAGCAAAGAACTTCACTACTTTAGAAATTCAACTACTTAGAAATTTAAAAAATGACAGCATTTTTATACTCATAAAAATGAGGTAAAAGAGGAAATTAAATAGATAACAACAGACTATTTAGAAATGTGTTCATTTATTCATTCAATAAATGTTTATTAAACATCTAGAATGTACTAGGTGGCAAATAAGACAGAAACAAAGTCTCTACTCTCATAGAACTTATATCCTGGTGGGGGAGACAGATGATATACTGATAAATAATAAAAATAAGAGATAATAAAATGATAAAGGGAAACCTGTAATTAGAGGTAAATTCATGGTCTTAATGGCTTTCATTATGAGACAGAAAATAAACTTCACAAAGTATACAGCTGAAGAAAATATAAAACAGTTATTTAAGAAAGAGGAGTTCCAATTCTAGTAATGGCACCATAGCTTGTATCTGACTAACCTTCCCAGAGCTAACCTTTTTGAACTCTGGACAAAATACTTTAAAAATTATTTGAAGGCACTAGAGAGTGACTAACAGCAGGCAAAAACTGGAGGGGACTTGATCTTCAAAAGAAGGGAACTGTAGGAGGTGAGATCCATGTTTAATATGACTTTTCTCCTGAGAGTACCCTCCAGTCCACAGAGTATAGGTTGGCTAGAACTCAAGCAGAAAGCCACAGACTTTTAGGTTGCGATGCCAGAAAATGGAATTTAGCCTCTCATAGCATTTGGAAATTGAGGGGTGGGGGGATTTCTGGAAATGAAGGAGACACAGAGGGGAAGCCCCAAATAATATATATATATATATTAATTCTTCAAATTTTTGGCTGACAACTGAACTGCACATGAATGGGGGACTCCAAGAAACCCAGCAGAAAGCAACAGCTAGAGGCTGAAAAAACTGAGCAGAAATTTCATTTGCTGCCCACCTCAAACAAAAACCAACTGCCTTCTCGTACAGAATCCAGAGGAAAAATCAACTGCCTGCTCAAACAAAAATTAACTGCCTGCTCAAACAAAAAATCTTAAGAGGAAGATACAGAATAGAGAGTCTGTATAGTGTCATCCACATGTTTAGTATGTAATTATAAATTATGCAAAGAAACAGGAAAATTTGGCCCAACATCGAGAAAAAGCAGTCAGTTAGAAACAGACCTTGAAATGGTTCAGATGTTGGAATTAGCGGCAGAGATTTTAAAGCAACTACTCAACAGAGAAATAGAAACTATAAAAAAAAAAGAAAAGCCTAGAACTGAAAAGTACAATATAGGAAATGAAAAATCTGCTTGATGTAGATGCTGAAGAGAAGAAAGGATCAGTGAACTTGAAGACAGATCGATAGGCATTATCCAGGTGAAGAACAGAAAAGAAAAAAAGTAAAAAGAACAGAAATTCAGAGACCTCTGAGGCAATATCAAAAGCAATCTCATATGCATTTAATTGGGGTCTCAGAAAGAGAGGAGGGAAAAAAATTGGGCAGAAAAATGTTAGAAGAAATAATGAGCAGAATTTTTCACATTTGGTAAAAACATCAATGTACGTATCCAGGAAGGTTAACCCTAAAAAAGGATAAGTACAATGAAAACAGGTTTCAGCAGAGCTTCCAGACTAAGACAGACTAGGAGGAAAGACCTGGTAATCTGCTTCTGAAAAATCAACCACCGAAAACCCTGTGGATCACAGTGGTCCAATCCCATTGAACGTGGGGTTGCCATGAGTTGGGGGATGACTCAGTGGCAGCTGAAAACAACAACAATGGTACTATGTATAGAGAATTCAGGAGATAATTTTCATCATTCAGAAGTTTATAATATTATAATGTTAGGCATCCTGGTTCCCACGTTTGTATATGTGTGTGTAAAAAAATTAGCTTTGTTTTTATAAATAAAACTTTTTTATTATTAAAGCAGCATATTTTTTAAAAAATTGCTAAATACAAAAAAAAAGGAAAGAAAGAAGAAAAGTCATGTCTACTGTTAGAAGTATGGTCTCTTTCTTCCTAATAAAAAAAACCCTCCCTCACATGTTTCTCCCTCTAAAAAAGAAGTACTGAATAGGAAGTGGTACCGGTGAGTCTTCCAAGGTGCTAACCAAAAACCAAACGCATTGCTGCTGAGTCAATTCCAACTCATAGGACCCCACAGCACAGAGTAGAACTGCCTCCATAGAGTTTCCAAGGAGCAGCTGTTGGATTCAAACCGCCAACCTTTTGATTAGCAGCCATAGCTTGCCGTAGCTCTTAACCACTGTGTCACCAGGGCTCCTCCAGGGTGCTAGAAATGTTCTATATCTTGATCTAGGTGGTAAATACAGGGTATTCATATAGAAAAATTAAACTGTATACTTACGATCTGTACTGTTCAATATTGTATGTAAAGGGAGTGTTTGTTAAGTTGTTGTAATTATTGTATTGTACTTCATTTTATTTAACAAGTAAATAAAAAAAATGTTTCTCCTTTCAGGGTTGGTGTTAGATTGCTTTTCCTGCTCTTAAATGACCCTGCATTTAAGAACATACTCTCACATCTTTACTTCTCTCCTGCTTTAGAAATACATATCGCATGATTGAACAAGATGACTTTGACATTAACACCAGGCTACACACGATCGTTAGGGGGGAAGATGAGGCAGCCATGGTGGAGTCAGTAGGCCTGGCCCTGGTGAAGTTACCAGATGTCCTTAATCGCCTGAAGCCTGATATCATGATTGTTCATGGAGACAGGTTTGATGCCCTGGCTCTGGCTACGTCTGCTGCTTTGATGAACATCCGAATCCTTCACATTGAAGGTGGGGAAGTCAGTGGGACCATTGATGACTCTATCAGACATGCCATAACAAAACTGGCTCATTATCACGTGTGCTGCACCCGAAGTGCAGAGCAACACTTAATATCCATGTGTGAGGACCATGATCGCATCCTTTTGGCAGGCTGTCCTTCCTATGACAAACTTCTTTCAGCCAAGAACAAGGACTATATGAGCATCATTCGGATGTGGCTAGGTATGTATCAGACTTTAGTCAGTCTAATGGTTGTTTTTGTCAGAAAATATTGGGTTTATTTCAATTCTTTTGGAAACTATTGTGGATAGAATATAGTAGTAATCAGAAGACTAAAGTTTTAGTTCATATCTCTTATGCTTTGGTATGACTTGATCTCTCAGAGACCTTTTCTGTAAAATAGGTATAGTGGATTGATTTTTTTAAATCTTTCCTATATTTATACAATGGAATGCTTTTAATCCATTAAATATAATGTGGGACTATTTAGTGACAAGGACAGATCCTGATATATCAAAAAGAAAAAAAAAGCAAGCTATAAAATTATATGTATAATATGATGCCATTAAAAAGCTGTAATATAGTGGAAATGTCAAGAAGTATGTACACCAAGTAATTTATAATATTTATTTTCTGGTTTATGGGATTATCGGTATTTTTGTTTGGTTTTCCTATTTTTTTTTTTTTGCTACAATAAAAATATCATTATGCTTAATTTTAATGACTTTCTTATGGAGTTGTTGAAATATGCCAATGAGATAATGAATGTGAAAGCAGCAAGTCATAAGTACTTGTTAATGTAAGGGATTATGATTATTAAAAAGCAGAAGTCATAGTTATACCAAACATTAGAGTTCATTATCTCTATATCTAAATAAGCCCTAAGGTCTGAAATCATCAATAACTGGCTGATTTAGCTTCCTGGAAACTGCCTTTTGCTAATCATAAGCAAGGAAAACAGATTTATAAACCAGAATGTCAAGTGATTGATTTATAGTGAGAATACTATTGAGGGGTAAAATCAGGACTCATCATCTGTTTAGGACCCCCCTTTCTAAGAGGCAGGTCTGTTGAATAATGAACTGAATGAATAGAAAACTGATTTTGTTATGATTTTGTAATCAAAGTGATTGTATGTATTTTTAATCCAGTTCACATTAGAACAGGAAAAGAATTGGGCTTTCCTACTATGAGTCAGAATTGACTCACTGGCAATGGGTTTTATAGTTTACTATATAAATTAATCTATGTATTTTTTTTATCCTTGTACAGATTTGTAATTATCAGGTAGCCTATTATGAGTCGGAATTGACTCGACGGCACTGGGGTTTTTATCTAGGTAATGCTGGTGGAACAAACTTTGGTCTTTTTAGTCTCTCCTTTTTGTACTCTTCTAAGTAAACACTCTTAAATTCTTTGCTGATTATACTGTTAGCTCTGTATATGTTCTGAAAAATTATACTTTTGAAAAGTTGTAACTGTTATAAAGCAGAATGCAGCAAGACTGCACTTTGAGTTTAAGGTTGTGTTTGGAACCATTTATACAGTTTTTTTTTTATGAAAAGAATGATGACAAAACAGCAAAAACTTGATTTTTATTTTATTTTTTAGTACAAGTGAAAAAAAGACAAGCCCATGAGCCAGAGTCATTCACCTCTGGCAATAGTACATTTTGTGAAAATCCTGTACCTGCTTCTCCACCTGCAACTTCTGATGTTATCACTCTGCTTATAAGAAAAGTAGGGCTGGGTAGGGCATAGGCCACTCAAAACTGCAACTTTGTAACCAGAACATTAATCAAAAACAATCCTAATAAAAATACTAACAAAGTTAAAAGGAATATGTTAAATTCCTAATAATGAAAGAAATACTGCAGTAAAAAAATATGGGACTGTTACAAAACAAAAACAAAATCATGGTACCATAAATGAAAGGCTTGCATGAAGGGGCTGAGGCTGCAGAGTTACGGAGGCAAGGGCAGAGTGATATGTCAGAGCTTGCAGGTCGAGAAGCAGGTGCAGGCTTTGCATAAAATGTATTCTTTCTAGGAGCGCATGGCTCTGGATCATTGTCTTGTGTTTTCTTTTCACTGGTCAAGAAAGACATCTAAGTTTGGTCATTTTGCTATCCTTCTTTCATAAAGAAACTGCTTAAATGTCTCCACATAAGACCTTAAGTTACAAAGTGCAATCTGCATTATAGTTGTTATTTTCTATCCACTATAAACGTTTCTCAATCACACTTAAAGTAGAAGATGAATGAGAAGTGGAAACATCTCATAGAATAAACTGCTGGAATTTTTCTTCCTCTTCACCTTTCACTGTCCCTTAGCAATAAGCGGTGCAGCTCTTGTGTAGAATGATCGTCTGCATGGGACCATAACATCCTCACTCTCAAAGAAGTCCCCACTGCCCCCACTCCAGTGCACAAAGATCAGAGTGACTTCCCCTATAAGTGCTTTCAAGACAGAGTACATGGGCAGACTGAACCAAGAGAAAAGAATGTGGGGTGAAATGGCCCCATGATGGGTACTGTATTTCTCCATAGCTCCTTACATATATTTACAGTAGGGTTCTTTGCCTTCAGGTGTGGGCAGTCATATGTAGATAACTTCTGTGTTAAAGGCTGACATTCTTCTATTTACCAGTCAGGAGTGAGCTAATTCACGTTACAGAAACGTGCGTTATAGCAGAACAGACTTGTACCTGTAGTCAGATTACAGCCTATACATAGTAGCTCCATATCCTTTACAGTGAAGACACTTCTTTTGTTGCCACTCCGCCCTTGCCATTTTTAATTCTCTTTGAAATAGTTTCTTCCCAATGGCCCTAAGGCCCTAATCTATACCTAGTAAATTATCTGAAATTTTCTTGATCTCGTCTTTCTGGACTTCTGTTAACTGTAACCAGACATGCTGTTTTGTTTTTAATATTTGAACCTCTCATGTTTTATCAAGTTTCTGATAGATTCATTTAGGTCTTTTTTCTACTCTGTACAGAAATTTAATAATATTTCCTCCTCAGTTTAGAAACTAATATGGGACCAATAAAAATTTGGAACCAACACGGTCTTTTAAATCAAATACTACTGAAGATTCTTACTTAGCAAAAATCCTCTGTTACTATTAAATCATAAAAAATGACTGCTGCTGGTTGAGTTTAGAAATTAGTGATGAATTAGATAGTTAATGATAAAATTGGACATGAAAATTAATAGCACAGGGAAAGATAACACTTTCATTAAAAATAAGCAAGTGGAGCCTATTTTCAGTTTTATGGTATAATTTAGACCCCGTTGATAAATGTCTTGTGTGGTTTGGCATAGCACTGTCCATGTGAACCTTTTACACTTTAGGTTTTTGCTGAAGAACTGTCCTTAGGATCCCAGCCAAGGGATGCATTAAGCCTTTCTAGTCCTTTAAACAGAGTTAGACGTACTCGGCATTTGTTGAATCTGGGCAGGTAGCAGTATGGGGAAGCTCCTGTGCATCACGTGAGATACGTTTAATGCTCGGTCAAACCCTAAATGCTCTGATGCTGGTTACGTTTTAGAAACATCAGGAGAATTTGGGAAGATTCGCAATTTTCTAATGATTTGAAATACTTTGGATTTTAAAACATAATGAATCTCTGGTGCTTGCTATTTGAAGTTATATTTATGTTTGTGGTAGCAAGCACCTTTGTAAAATGTGAAATTTGCTGTATCCTTGGGCTTGTTGCTCTGAATTCTTACCATTTTGTTCTAATCTGGATGCCCTGCTTAGAATGTGACAAACTATTTTACCTTAGTATTTTTTAAAGCACAGACTTTGGGGTCTTGCTTTTAGAATTTGCTTCTTCCTCTTTTAATATTCTTAACTAATGAAGCAATGTGGTTTGATTTTCTTTAAACAGGTGATGATGTAAAATCTAAAGATTACATTGTTGCACTACAGCACCCTGTGACCACTGACATTAAGCATTCCATAAAAATGTTTGAATTAACATTGGATGCCCTTATCTCATTTAACAAGCGGACCCTAGTTCTGTTTCCAAATATTGATGCAGGTAATTGAACTTGAAAATGAAATTATGTCACCTACCTTTACAAATTTTGTTTCTCTTACATCTTCTTTTGATTCTTCTTCCTATTTTTCTTATCACTGAAAGCCACTCTTCTGAAATGCATTCAGATTTTCAAAGAGTCACCAATTATGCTATAGGTTGGAGAATTTGATGTTTTTGTAAAGTCTAATAGAAGCTTAATAGGAAAGAAATGAACACTGAAAAAAGGTCTCTCCAACCTTCACTTTAACCAAGAGACATAAACCTTAGAGTGAAGGAGTTTCTCTAAGAAAGTAATAATCCTATTGACTGCAGTAAAATAGCAATTATTTTTATTTCCTGTTCCCTTTCTTATTTATGTTAGCGATATCTTAAAGTCATCTTGAGCTTAAATAATTTAGATCTGGGGTCTCCAACCAGTGGATCCTCAAACCTTACCTGGTTGATTACCTACTAGAGGATAATACTGTAAGTTTTAGTGCTAGAGAGACCTTGGGGAAGTTGATGGGGATATAATATAATAAACAAGAAATGCCAGAGCAGGGCCTGACACTAGGAATTTTCAAATACTGGTTATTGTTAGCTGACATCAGTCATTACTGAGCTCTTAGGCTTTTTTTTTTTTTTTTTTTGTAGAGGAGGTAGCACCTTTCCTTGCAATGCCATGATATTACCATCTTACTGGGAAAGAATTCTGCTTATAGTGTCCCTTGAATAATCTTTTCTGTTAAGGAAAGCAAAGTAGAGTGGTAGTTGAAAAAAAGTTTTTTCTAAGAACCCCTAACCCAGATTTCTGCCTGGGTAGTGCAAACAGTTAATACACTCAGCTGCTAACTGAAAGGTTGGAGGGTCAAGTCTACCCAGAGGCACCTTGGAAGAAAGGCCTGGTCATCTACTTCCAAAAAATCAACCTTGAAAACCCTGTGGAGCATAGTTCTACTCTGACATATATGGGGTTGCCATGAGTTAGGATCATCTCAACAGCAACTGGTAACTAATAATCCAGATTTCATTCAGGTAATGTATTAATATTTCAAAAACCTTAACATTTATTCTTTTCTAATCCTTTAACTTTTATATAAATATTTGTAAAGTAATTGTATATCTTTCTTGTTCAGTATTCATTGTCAGTGATATTCCAATTGTAATATGCTTTCCTGATTGTATACACTTTAGAATTAGAGATATTTTTCCCCTATGAAAATTGTTAAAGTAAAGGATTTCAGGAATACCTAAATCATGTCTGTCACTCTTCCTTCTCCCGTTGGAGTTTTTGATGAGATATACACAGGGGACAATAGTGAAATAAGAAAGCATTGCTTTATCATTATTATTTGACTTGTGCCCAGACCCCAGTACAGCTCAACTGTTGGGGAAACTGGATTACTGCATATGTGGTTTAGGCTTAGGGCCAAAGAGGATCCCAAATCTGAATCTTGGAAGAGTAGCACCTTCTGTCGTACCACATACTACAATAATTGTAGGTGATGACTAGCATGCTCTAGCAAGATTGGATATACAGAGAAGTGGCCAGGCCTGCTCCGAGGAGTTAAACCCTGACACGGAGAACACATGCAAGTGCAGCTTCTGTTAACACAGTGGCTCCTGTGCACTAGTGAACATGACGTGTTTGCTGTCAAGCCTTCTAACTAATCAGACGAGCAACTTTTCCTCACTTGGTAGGGGGTGGCTAGGAAGAGGGTGAATCAGAGAGGCAATGTTTAAAATATGCCTCTCTAATTCACCCTAATTCCGTATACATTTTGGAAACCCTGGTGGCATCGTGGCTAACCACCAAAGGGTCAGCAGTTTGAATCTGCCAGGTGCTCCTTGGAAACCCTATGGGGCAGTTCTACTCTATCCTATAGGGTTGCTATGAGTCAGAATCGACTCGACGACAATGGGTACAGGTATACATCTTACTTTTTTTTTTTAATCTTGCATTTAAAATAACTTACCAACCACAGTATCAGAATCTATCTGTATTTTTACATAAGTGGGAGTGCTACCCAGTTGAGGTATTTCTAGTGCAAGTGAGCACAGCTGAGGCAGAGGCTCTCTCATCAGCTTGGTGTGTAGAGCCTGAGACCTTTCCATGTAGGAACTCTCAGCTTAAGAGATATAAAGTGTTGGCCTGTTTTTAGCCTCTGTACTGTTGCTTAAGGTAAAGGTTCTTACCGGGATATTAATTAAAAGGTATTTGTTTTGCTAAGTGCTGTCCAAAAAGTTCCACCTGGTGCTGTTTGAGTTCCTAGTTGAGGCAGTGAGCTGGCTAGGCATTTTAGATATTCATCATTCAAGAAAAATCAGTAATCAAAATTACTATTTCCCCAATAACCAGTGTGGGTTTTCATAAGAAGATTTCTTTAAGTGGGGCTGTACTTGGCAATGATAATTGTTTCTTTATCTCATAAGCCATTTAACAATTAGTTCTTTGCATTTTCACAGGGAGCAAAGAGATGGTTCGAGTGATGCGGAAGAAGGGCATTGAGCATCATCCCAATTTCCGTGCAGTTAAACATGTCCCGTTTGACCAGTTTATACAATTGGTTGCCCACGCTGGTTGTATGATTGGAAACAGCAGCTGTGGGGTTCGAGAGGTTGGAGCTTTTGGAACACCTGTGATCAACCTGGGGACACGTCAGATTGGAAGAGAAACAGGTATTTACCTTTGCTTATGTTTCACTGACTAGGCTTTATACATGCATATGAATTACTATAAGGCATGGATATATCAGTGCCAGGCATGTATATTTATGAACAAGTGTGTGAATGATGTTAATGACCAATTATAGCCTAAAATGTATAAATAGTCTATAAATAGCACACAGTGATTACCAAATCTTTTAAGGCTCTACTTAACATTTTTATTGCCTTTGTAATATCTGTTACAGCTAAGAGCTTTATTATGGTCTTTGATAGCTGTGTTTAAGAAAGAATGTGGTTGAATGTGTTAGGAGTAGAGGAGTGCCAGTCCTTCATTTTCTGGGTCCAGGAGAGACTCCTTTTAGTCAGTACTTGAGAGCATGGCATTGTAAGGTGTCCCTTAATATCTAAGTAAGGTGCCCCCTTAATACCAAATTATCTGTAGGATTATTATTATTCATTTAGATCCTGTTATTAACATTAGTCTGAGTTCTAATATTATCTACATGCAACTATATGTGTGTAGGTAATAGAAAAAAGAATGGAGTTAATGGAAAAGAATTGGACCAGAACCAAGGAGATTAGTCCCAGCTCTGCTCTTCTTCCCCTTCTTCCTGATTGCCAGCCTGGCTTTTTCCATTATCTTTAGACTTTCTTCCCCTCTCTTTCTCAGCATATTATTTTATTCCCTACTTCACAGAAAAAATGAAAGCCATCAAATGGAAATTCTTTCACCTTGATTAAGAAAGTATTTTATAAGCACCTACTATGTGCTAGGCACTGCAATTTGGCACTAAACTAGACTTGCAAGGGCTGAGTTCTCATGTAATTTATGGTCTAGAGGGAGAGGAGACAGATAAAATACAAAGAAAAATAACAAAAATATCAGGAGTTTTGTGTGCTGTGCCAATTGTAACACAAGTTAATGTGATGGACAGGTGACTGGATAGCTATTAGTAGTATAAAGGAAGTCTCTTTGAGGAGGTGACATTTAACTGAATAACAAAGAATCAGCCATGTGAGGATTAGGGAGCAGCACAGGGAATAGCCAGTGTGAAGACCCTAAGATGAGAGCAAGCTTAATGTATTTAAGAAACAGAAGGGTCAGTGTAGCTGTAGAGTGGTGGGCAAGAGGAAGAGTGATACAACAGTTTTTAGAGAAGAAGGCAGGCCTTTGTCAGCCAGGGTAAACAATTTGGAGTTTTTTTTCCTGAGTATGATGGGAAGCCATTTGAGGGAGAGAAAGACATGATTTGACTTGCATTTGAAACAATTTTTCTGCTATTTGGAAAACAGAATGTGATGGGGCAAGAGTGGAAGCTGAGAGACCAGTTAATTAAGGGGCTATTTCAGCTCTTCAGATAAAAGATGTTAATAGTTTAGACTAAGTGGTGGTATTAGAGATGGAGGAAACTTAGAAAGATTTGGGTTATGTTATAGGGCTTGCTGATGCTTAGATGTGGGAGATGAAAGGAAGAAGCGAATCAATAATAACTCCTAGATTTTTGGATTGAACAGTGGGGGTGCTCTTTCTTCATATGGAAGACATTGAGGGAGACAGGTTTTGGGAGGGAGTGGAATTAAGAGTCCTTTTATGGCCGTGTTAAATCTGAGATTTAGTTATCAAAGAGGAGGTGGCAAGTAAGCAGCTAGATAGTTCCAGGGAGAGTTAGAGTTGGAGATACAAATATGAGTCATTGCCATATAGATGGTGTATAGTTAGGGTATCAGTTCAGCTACAGTAATAGAGGGAACCAAAATAATAGTGGCTTAGATAAGTTAGATTTTCTTTCTTCCTTTCTCACGGTTAGCCTTCAGGAGCTAATATGGCAGCTCCACAATCAGAGACTTAGCTGCCATCTATCTTGTGGATGGCTGCTCCAGCTCCTAGCCAATGGGAAGGAGGAAAGGGGAAGAGGCTCTTCCCTATAAGGGGATGATCTGGAAGTTGCAAATATTTTTTCTCACATCCTATCAGAACTTAGTTACATGGCTACCTCTAGCTGCAAGGGAAGCTGAAGAATATAGTCTTTAGCTGGGTGATCAGGTACCCATGTAAAAATTCTTCTACTACTATAGAGGAATGATGCTGAAGACAACTTAGAGCCCTGGTGGAACAGTGGTTAAGCATTTGGCTGCTAACCAAAGGGTCAGCAGTTTGAATCCACCAGCTGCTCCTTGGAAACCCTATGTGGCACTTGTACTCTGTCCCATAAGGTCACCATGAGTCGGAATCAACTCAACAGCAGTGGTTTTGGTTTTTTGGTTTGGTATTCTCTGCCATAGATGGCATTTAAAACCAAGGGACTAAATGAGATTACCCAGGGAGAACATGTAAACAGGGAAGAGAATGGAGCCCAGGACCAATCTCTGGAGCTCTTCAACGTTTAGAGTTCTGGTGAAGGGGGAAGAGCCAGCAAGGAAGACTGAAAAGAATTGCTAATGAGGCCAGAGGAAAACCAAGAGAATGTGGTATTGTTAAAGCCAAGAAAAGAACCTGTTTCAAGGAATGCTGCTGAGAGTTCAAGTCAGATGCAAACACAGAATTGAATGCTGAATTTAGCATCATGATCTTTTGTCAAAAGCAGTGTCTGTTTTCTGCCACCACACTGTCATAAACTTATATACCCAGCCATTCTTTCCTTCTTTCCAGCAGTGGAGGGTCTGTCCTACCTGTCCACTGCTCATCCTTCTACCTGTGTTCTAATTCCCATCCCTCTAGCCTTCGCAGGAACCTCACTCCATCAGTCATCCTTTCTGTTCCATGTATCTTTAATTTCCTCATCATTTAAACATGTCTAGGCCTCTCACATCTTAAAGCACCCCCCCTCTTTCCAGATACCACCCTTCTGCTCTCCTCTTAGGCTAGCCTATCGAAAAACATGGCCATTGTCACTTACAGCATACCTCGTTTTATTGCACTTCATTTTATTCCAGTTCGCAGATACTGCGTTTTTAACAAATTGAAGGTTTGTGGCAATTCTGCATCCAGCAAATCTATCAACGCCATTTTTCCAACAGCATGTGCTTGCTTCGTGTCTCTGTGTCACATTTTGATAATCTCTCAATATTTCAAACTTTTTCATTATAACTGTATCTGTTATGGTGATCTGTGATCAGTGATCTTTGATGTTACTATTGTAATTGTTTTGGGGCACCAAACCATGCCCATATAAGATGGCAAAATGTTGTGTGTGTTCTGACCGCTCCACCAACAGGTTATTCCCTGTTTGTCTCCCTCTCCTCTGGCCTCTCTATTCTCTGAGACACGACAATATTGAAATTAAGCCAACTAATAACCCTACAGTGGCCTCTAAGTGTTCAAGTGAAAGAAAAAGTTGCATGTCTCTCACTTTACATCAGAAGCTAGAAATGATTAAGCTGAGTGAAGAAGGCATGTTGAAAGCCGAGACAGGCTGAAAGCTAGGCCTCTTGTGCCAAACAGTGAATGCGAAGGAAAAGTCCTTGAAGAAAATTAAAAGTGCTACTCCAGTGAACACACAAATGATAATAAAGTGAAACAGCTTTATTGATGATAATGGAGAAAGTTTTAGTGGTCTGGGTAGAAGATCAAACCAGCCACAACATTCCCTTAACCCAAAGCCTAATCCAGGGGAAGGCCCTAACTCCCTTCAATTCTCTGAAGGGTGAGAGAGGTGAGGAAGCTGCAGAAGAAAAGGTTGAAGCTAGCAGAGACTGGTTTATGAGATTTAAGGAAATAAGCTCTCTCCATAACGTAAAAGTGCAAGGTGAAGCAGCAAGTGTTAATGTAGCAGCTGCAGCAAGTTATCCAGAAGCTCCAGCTGAGATAATCGATGAAGGGGCTGCACTGAACAACAGATTTTCAACAGATGAAACAGCCTTATACTGGAAGAAGACGCCATCTAGGACTTCCATAGCTAGAAAGGAGTAGTCAATGTCTGGCTTCAAAGCTTCAAAGGACAGGCTGACTCTCTTGTTAGGGCTTAATGCAGCTGGTGACTTTAAGTTGAAGCCAATGCTCATTTACCATTCTGAAAATTCTAAGGTACTTAAGAATTATGCTAAATCTACTCTGCCTGTGCTCTATAAATGATAACAACAAAGCCTGGATGATAGCACATCTCTTTACAACGTGGTTTACCAAATATTTTAAGCCCACTGTTGAGACCCACTGCTCAGAAAAAAAGATTCCTTTCAAAACATTACTGCTCATTGACAATGTACCTGGTCACCCAGGAGCTCTGATGGAGATGTACAAGGAGATTAATGTTGTTTTCATGCCTGTTAACACAATATCCATTCCAGAGCCCACGGATCAAGGATTAATTTTGACTTTCAAGTCTTATTATTTAAGAAATATATTTCATAAGGCTATAGCTGCCATAGATAGAGATTCCACTGATGGATCTGGGCAAAGTAAATTGAAAACCTCCTAGAAAGGATTCACCATTCTGGATACCATTAAGAACATTCATGATTAATGGGAGAAGGTCAAAATATCAACATTAACAGGAGTTTGGAAGTTGATTCCAACCCTCAGGGATGACTTTGAGGGGTTCAAGACTTCAGTGGAGGAAGTAACTGCACATGTGGTAGAAATAGCAAGAGAACTAGAAGTGGAACCTGAAGATGTGACTGAATTGCTGCCATCTCATGATAAAACTTAACTTTAATGGATGAGGAGTTGCTTCTTATGAATGAGAAAGAAAATGGTTTCTTGAGATGGAATATACTCCTGGTGAAGATGTTGTGAACATTGTTGAAATGACAAAAAAGGATTTAGAGTATTGCATAAGCTTATTTGATAAAGCTGCGGCAGGGTTTCAGAGGGTTGACTCCAATTTTGAAAGAAGTTCTGTTGTGTGGGTAAATGCTATCAAACAGCATCGCCTGCTACAGAGAAGTCTTTCATGAAAGGAAGAGTCAATTGATGTGGCAGACTTCCTTGTTGTATTATTTTAAGACATTGCCACAGCCACCCCAGCCTTCAGCAACCAGCACCCTGATAAGTCAGCAGCGATCAACATCAAGGCAAGCAAGACCCTGCACGAGCAAAAAGATGATGACTCACTGAGGGTTAGATGATGGTTAGCATATTTTAGCAATACAGTGTTTTTAAATTAAGGTATGTACATTGTTTTTTTAGACATAATGCTGTTGGACACTTAATAGACTATAGTATAGTGTAAACATATATAGTGGGAAACCAAAAAAATTCGTGTGACTTGCTTTATTGCAATATTCAATTTATTGCGGTGGTCTGAAACCTCAACCCCCAGTATATCCGAGGTATGCCTGTATTTACTTCCTCACATTGGTTAGAAAATGTATAGCTTGATACAACGGAGAAAGCAACTGCCTGAACAGTGGACTGACTGATGACCTGACAAACCTTGCCTGACCAACTGAATGACTGGCTGAGGAGATGGCAGGCAGGTGTCAGAAACCTAAACTGCTTAGCGAAACACCAAAAATTAGTGCAACAGAATATATTTATTGTGAGTAGCTATGATTCCAATCAGACAGCGTCACCCGAAGAAGGGACAGTGAAAGCAAGTTATATAGGTCGTTGTTATGTTAATTTCCCAGAAGATAATATCAAAGCACTGGCAGGGTTTCAGGGTCCACCAGTTACAGAAACAGAATCACCAGGGACACGCCATACATCCCAAAGCACAACCTCTAGGCAGGCCCTGGGGCTCCTACTTCTGGAAGCTGGCTGCCCATAGATGATTTTAAAAAAAAACCCAATGCCTAAGGCAAAACATTCTCTATTAAGCTGCTTACTAAGCTATTGTTTGACCTGAAGGTAATTCCAGGGAACCAGGTCCTTCAAGATTCAAAAGGACACAAAAGGGCAGATGGCCTGGGTGGGTCACCCCAATTCCATGAACTCAGAAATCTGGATTCCTGGAGAATCAAAACGATTTTGTCACAGGGCAGGTTGGAAGAATGGACTTATTAGGTGACTAGAAGAGTTGTGAGTGCATACTAGATTAATCCACTTATTCAATAAGCAACAAAAACTTGATTTATTTTCTTTAGGAATAAAGAATACTAGTGCCTTTAAGTGTTTTATATTTGGAAATCTTGCCAAGAGTGCTTTAAAAGGTAGAAAGTGAAAAGTTGATGTTTCATTAATAGAAGACTTACGTTTGAAGGCTCCTAGTTTCAGGGATAATTAAGCACAAGACACTGCTAATTTGTGCATTCTTTGGATATTCTCACTTCCAAATCCTTGTAATGTGTCGCTGGATTTACCCAGGGGAGAATGTTCTTCATGTCCGGGATGCTGACACCCAAGACAAAATATTGCAAGCTCTGCACCTTCAGTTTGGTAAACAGTACCCTTGGTGAGTACAGAATTGTTTTGGGGGGGTGACTTAAAAGCGCAGCTGCCTCAGGCACCATTTTAAAGCTATGATCACTGTTTAATCATCCTAACACAGTTCTCATTCTACATGCCCGGGGACCCCTAGCTGCTGGTTAGACAGAGTTTGCTAATATATCCCCTGTTACTCTACCAAGGGTTCCAATATGGAATAATTTTTTACCTTTCTCAGCTAATTAATATAGCACTTTTGCTAGGAAATACTTCTTTAGCCTAATTTGAATTTCTATAAATATTAGTAATGTCATTGATTTTCTTTAAAAATAGTCTAGTTTACTTAATTCAGACTGCCTTGCTTTTTATTTCAAATTAATGAGAGTTTTTCTGTATTAGAATGTCATTTCTGAATGCCATTTTGTTTTCCCGGGGATGTAAAGATAAAAACTAAAAAAAAAAAAAAAAAATCACTATTCAAAACTGTTATATTCTTTAATTGGCTTAACAAAGATAATGTTTCTTTGATGATATAGGCATTTTGTTAATGGTATCTCATGTTGGAAATAGTTATATTTCAGTCAACAAAGAAATTAGACATTGTATTGGCAATACGTGGGTACTTAGTTACTGTGTTGCTGAAGAGATCCAGATGTTATTGTTTTAAAATGAAGAAATGTGACCCATTTTTTATCTGAAGTCTCAGATTCCATTAATAATCATGTTTTCAATATTATTTGACATGTATGGTAGAAGCATTTAATTTAATTAACTTTGCATATTGCAGTTCAAAGATATATGGAGATGGGAATGCTGTTCCCAGGATTTTGAAATTTCTCAAATCTATTGATCTTCAAGAGCCACTACAAAAGAAATTCTGCTTTCCTCCTGTGAAGGAGAATATCTCTCAAGATATTGACCATATTCTTGAAACTCTAAGTGCCTTGGCTGTTGATCTGGGTGGGACAAACCTCCGAGTTGCAATAGTCAGCATGAAGGTAAAATAACTCCTAAACTTTTAATTTTATATCCCATGTGAGTAATTGATTTTAAAAGTATAGCTGGAAAGTAGGACTGGAAACACATACAAGTGCTTGTGATTGTAGAATTGACCCATAGAATTGACTTTTGGATCCATTACAACGTTTGTCTCACCATTTTACTAATCATTAAAATTTCAAAGAAGTAAATTCTTAGGGAGTCCAAGGTAGCTGACTTGAGTTGGCAATGGGAAGACCCCTTAGTCACCAGAGAAGGCTTTTGCCACTCAGGAGGTCAAAAATTCTGTATTTGGTAACAGCTGGAGCATGGAGTATGCTGGTTAATATAACTGCCCAGGTTGAGGGCATCTGCATATGGTGAAGGGAATTACATCTCCTCTAGAACATGATCAGTTGTATCGGTTCTCCATTTTGCATTTTTGCAATTCTACTCTTTACTGAGTACAATACACCTTCAATCTGTTAACCAAACCATCACCACAGTGTTGACAGTAGTTGAGAAAGTCTTCATAAAAATACCAAATTGTCCATGTTAAAATGCTGTAATGACTTAACGAGGGAGAATAAGCCTCAAAGAAAAGTCTTTGTTTAAACTATTGTCAATGTATAAAGTTTCAGGAACCCGTGAGAAATAATGAGTATTTTAAACATAAAGTTAAAAGAAATCTGTTAATATAAAATCATTATGTCAAATAAGAAAAAACAAAACAAAACATGACATTCTCAAGAGAAGCTGAAAGGTCTCCCCTATAAATACTCTTTAAAAAGTATTAATAGAGGAATATTTTCTTAGCATAAAGATGATCTATTCCATATCAACAGCCAAAATCCTTTGTAGTTCTTTGAAACTCTAGAGGCATTCTCATTAAAATCCAGAAGAAAAGAAGGGCATTTTCTGCAACATTATTTAACATAATCCTGGAAGTTATGAAGGGAATAAATAAAGCAAGGAACAGTAAAAAGGGATATTATATGGAAAGGGTAAAACGAAAAATATATATATTTATAGACAATATGAATAAATCAACAAATTTATAAACCAAAAAACCAAACTCATTGCCATCTAGTCAATACCGACTCATAGCGACTCTATGGGACAGAGTAGAACTGCCCCATAGAGTTTCTAAGGAACAGCTGTTGGATTCGAACTGCCAGCCTTTTGGTTAGCAGCCAGGCTGTTAACTACTGAGCCATGAGGGCTCCAACAAGCTTATAGAAGTGATAAAGTAAAATGGCTGAATACTATGATAAATAAGTAAATATCAATAACTGTCTAATGAAATTGTAGGCAAAGATTTGAGCTTTTCTCTAAGTGTCAACTCTGCCTGCACAATAATATTACCTGGAAGGTTTTAAAAGAAATACAGAAGCCTGGATCCCACCCAGGCTAATTAAATCTGACCCTCTGGGGGTGTGAGCCAGGCATCAATAGTTGCTAAAAGCTGCCCAGGTGATTCTGATGCTCAGTGGTAGTTGAGAAGTACTTCTTTAGGTTTATTTTTTAATGACAGTCATTAATGGCAGCTTTAACCTTCATATTTGATATATAAAAGGCATTTATAACCAGAGAACATAATGGAAGAAGAGATCCCATTCAGAACAGCAAAGAAACTCCTAAGAAGAAACTAGAAAACCATGTGATCTACATAAAGGAAACTATACAACTTTATTGTAAAATATAAAGGCTTAAAAAAATGTCCTAGATGAGAGTCTTTACCGTTTTTAAAATGTCAGCACTTTCCTAATTAATTTATAAATTTAATATAGTCAACATTTCAATGGAATTTTTTTACTTAATAAAATAACCCTAAATCAGTGGGATTTAAGAAAAGTTTAACAACATTATTTTGAAAATTACTTAAAATAATATACAAGTGAGAAAAGAAAACAATTTTTTTTTTTTAAAAAACAGGAGAATTAGGAGGGACTATTCTGGTCTGATAAGGTCCCTGGGTGGTGCAAACAGTTTATGCTCGACTACTAACCTAAGTGCCAGCAGTTCGAACCCACCCAGTGGCACCACTGAAGAAAGACCTGGCAATCTCCTTCTATAAAGATTACAGCCAAGAAAACCTGGAGTATTTCTATCGCGTAACACATGGGGTGGCCACGAGTTGGAATCGACTCAATGGCAGTGGGTAATGGGTATCCCTGTCAGATATTAAAACAGATCACAAAGCACAGTAATTTAAACTGTGGTATTTGTGCCAGCCAACATGGAAAAAGCTGAGTAAATAGGATATACATACCATTACTGGCTTAAGTTATTAGAGCTGACTAGAAATCAACTACCTAGGGTATCTATTTACTTAGGTATTTAAGCAATTTTCAACCTGAAAGGAAGAAGTAAAATACGACCTTCGAATGAACTAGATTTAGATTAACTTAAGACGGGGACTCATCTGGTTGACTGTGAAGTTTTCATTGCTTTAACAGCCATGTGCCAATATGGCTTCACGGGACATGACTTGGGCTTATCTTGGAACCAGCCCAAGCCAGACTCTGGCTTTCTCCTGTACAGTCATCTCAATCTACAGCAATGTCTGACTTATCATGAAAAAGATTGGAAGATTTATGGTATGCTCCTTAGCTAAGACCAGTGAGACAGACTTTGTTGCTTTTCCTCTTTTAGGGTGAAGTAGTTAAGAAGTATACTCAGTTCAATCCTAAAACCTATGAAGAAAGGATTAATTTAATCCTACAGATGTGTGTGGAAGCTGCAGCAGAAGCTGTAAAACTGAACTGCAGGATTTTGGGAGTTGGTGAGATTATCTATTACATATCCAAGCAATGTCCATTTTAATGTACAAAGTTTACTAAGTTCTGATGGAAGGCTGAACATCGAGTCAGTGTTGGCCCTGTGTATAGATGGCTCCAGGTCCTGTCTATGGGCCCCAGCATGGGAACTGCCTGGAACATAACAAGCATTATGGGGAAAACACTGGTGGTATAAATCTATGAGGAACTACAGCGTTCCATCAGACCTGCCTTATATTTCCTTGCAGTCCTTGGATGGTGTTTGCGTTAGGAGATTTTGAGTGAATTGATTTGTGTTCTGAGCCAAGAAAGTTAGTGTACTCTTCTACTTCTACAATTGCTAATCGGAATTATTTTCCTTGGGTTTGTGGTGGAGCTTAGGTATTTCCACGGGTGGCCGTGTAAATCCTCGGGAAGGAATTGTGCTACATTCAACAAAACTTATCCAGGAATGGAACTCTGTGGACCTCAGGACCCCCTTGTCTGACACTTTGCATCTCCCTGTGTGGGTAGACAATGATGGCAACTGTGCTGCCCTGGCAGAAAGGAAATTTGGCCAAGGAAAGGGACTGGAAAACTTTGTAACACTTATCACAGGCACAGGTAAGCAGAGTAAAAGAGGAGGTTGCTTCAGGAGCTAGAAAGGTAAATTTGGGTTAAGTTGGTCCTTCCTATTATGCCTTACAACTTATTGCTGGAAAAATACTGGTTTATCCATCTTTTTGAGGAAAATGTACATAGTAGTTAGGAGTCTAGGCTTTGAAGGAAGTTGAACTTGAGTATGAATCCCAGCTCTGCATGACTTTGGGAATAGTACTTAACCTTTCGTCCTTAGTTTCCTCATCTGTCAAGTAGGGATTATAGTAACACTTACTTGTTAATACTGAGGGAAAATCAGTGTTCACTCTAATAATAGGTGCCATCTATTAACCACTCAGGAAGTAGGTTTTATCATTTGTTTCTTTTTTATTGAAATAAAATTCACTATTTTAATCATTTAAAAATGTATGTATAATTCAGTGGTTTTTAATATCTTCACAATGTTGCTCAACCATCACCACCATTCCAGAACATTTTCATCACCCAAAAAGAAACCCAATATCCATTAAGCAGTTAATCCCAATTCTTCCTCCTCCTCAGTCCCTAGCACCACTAATGTTGGTACACTTGATGGTGTCCCACAGGTCTTTTCTTTATTCTTTCTGTTCCTCATACTGGATAATCTCCATTGACCTATCTTGAAATTTGCCGATTCTTTTTTTCTGCCTGCTCAAATCTGCTGTTGAGCCCCTCTAGTGAAAAAGTACAATAACTTGCATTTTAGTTATTGTAAGTTTCAACCCCAGAATTTGTCTTTGGTCCCTTTTTATAATTTCCAACTCTTTATCGATATTCTCGATTTGCATGTCAAATAGAGACATGGTTCTCACCTTATTATTTTTCTCATGGTTTCCTCTAGCCCTTTTGGTCTTTAGTTTTTTCCTTGAATCCTTAGTTCTTTGGTTTCCTTTGGCTCTTTTAATATATTTAAAATACTTGATTTAAAGTCTTTGTCTAGTAAGGCCAGTGTCAGGGTTCATCCATGTCATAGTATGTATCAGAACTTCTTTTTTCTTTATGGCTGAATAATATTTTATTGTATATATATACTACATTTTGTTTATCTGTTAACTGTTGATGGATATTTGGATTATTTCCACCTTTTAACTATTGTAAATAGTGCCACAGCGCACACTGGTGTACAAGTATCTGTTTGTGTCCCTCTGCCCCCTGAGTAACTCCCCTCAGCACTGAGTTAGGTGAGATAAAAGCAAGCCCTTTGAGCCAGGTCTCCAAGGAGCAACCAGACAGGTCAAAAGAAACTACCACAATTCTTTTGAGAATCAGGCTCATTCTTCTCTCTGGTACTGGTACCTATACTGGAATATGGGTTGTTGTCCCACCAACCTGGGAGCCACAAAGCTCTCTTACAGAAATTCAGCTGTTCTTTCTTGTAAGCTTTTGGCTAGTTTTTGAGGTCCTGAAAAAGTTTGTTCTGGCGGTTTTTGCCAGTTTATTTGTGGCTTTTGTGAAGGGATAGTCTTTTGGAATGCCCACTCCACCATTTTCTCTGACTTTCCCATTTGATTTTAAATGAGGAAACAGAAGGAGCTCTGGTGGCACAGTGGTTAAGCACTTGGCTATTAACCAAAATGTTGGTGGTTCAAACCCACCAGCCGCTCTGTGGGAGAAAAGACCTGGTAATCTGCTCCCGTAAAGATTACAGCCTAGGAAACCCTATGGGGCAGTTCTGTTCTGTCCTATAGGGTCACTGTGAATTGGAATCAACTTGACAGCGCGTAACAACTCCTCTTAGTAGAATTGTTCAGTCATTTTCTCTAGAAAAAAATTTCATTAATATCCACACCTCCAAAATGAGGAAACAGATTCAGCTAGAAAGTGCTTGAACCGCATTTGATCCCAGACATGTCTAATTTCCAAATTTGTGTGCTCTTAAGTTCCATATTACACTGCTTGGCTTTTAAGCTCATGCACTTTAGCTGATGTACTTCTCCTCTCAGTCTTGAATACAGTTCTAGCAAATTTGGATGCCATTTTCTATCTTACAGCAGTAAGTAGCTGCAAATCAAAGGGATGGAAGCTAAAGAATAGGCACAACAGGAAGTTAACAAATGGCAGAACAACTCAGAAAGCAGAGCCCTCTGGGGCAAAAATGCTTTTTAATCCTCGTTGTTGTTGTTATGTGCCATCTAGTCAGTTCCGACTCATAGCGACCTATAGGACAGAAGCCCCCATAGGATTTCCAGGGAGTTGCTGATGGATTCTAACTGCCGACCTTTTGGTTAGGAGCCAAGTTCTTAACCATTGCGCCACCAGGTTTAATCCTTAGTAACTCCTAAACTCCATCATAACAAAAGATAGCCATTTCTCCAAAAACAGAGCCTGAGACAAGGATTTAGGTACAGGTATTTTATCTTGGAGAAAGTCCTAAGAAGCAGAAGTGAGGGAGTGGGAAGAGTGAGACAGAGCAGGAAGAAAGCCATTAATGGATGCATTATAGAAGTTGCCTTAGATCAGTGGGGGCTGAAATCTGCTGGAACCTCCCAAGAAGCCTGCAGAATACCACCCAGAATTGTCTGCTTGAATCCACTGGCTCCTGTCCCTCCTTGGTTGAGGGTAGCCTCTGGACTTTGGAAAAAACCTTTGTGCAGAAAGCAGAGTGGACTGGCAGTGTGTGCTTGAGGTGGTGTACGATCAATGCAGGGTGAGTCTGAGACACTGACCTGGCTGCCATAGCTGTGGCTGATGTCCGAGTGCACCAAGCAGATGTGATACAAGGCACCAGAAGAACTGCTAAACAGATTTCCATCCAAAATTCTTCAAATAAAGCTTTGGTACTTCGTAATTAAGTAAGTTTCAACTGTCTAGAAAAATGGGCATTGTATAGAACCTCACATTCCAAAGCAATGCTAAACAGATGAACCATTGCCATATTATATTTTCTGTTGCAGGTGAAGAGCTGCCTTGATGATTTTGTCTCTCATTGTAGGAATTGGTGGTGGCATCATCCATCAGCATGAGTTGATCCATGGAAGCTCCTACTGTGCTGCAGAACTTGGTCACCTTGTTGTGTCTTTGGATGGGCCTGATTGTTCGTGTGGAAGCCATGGGTGTATTGAAGCATATGCTTCTGGGATGGCCTTGCAGAGGGAAGCAAAAAAGCTACATGATGGTTGGTTTCTTTTTCCTAAGGAATTAAATATCCAAATGGTAAACAGGTACTTCAAAGTAGAAATCCCAAACAGAACTGAAAAGCTTATGCCTTTCACTTCCTAAGGAAAAGCTGGGCTTCCTGGTACTCTAGAGTGTCCCTGATCTTGACCCATATTAACACCCCTCCTTTCCAGGGGTGGAGGTGGACAGGGATCTTGACCACTAAGAAAGTGGGAAGATTTCTTTAATCTTTGTTTTCTTGGCCTCTTGCAGAGGGTAGGTACTTAATACACACTTTAATGAAGAAATAAATGGATGGACATGTTACATTTTTGAACCCTGAAGAGCTATTTGAATTAAAGCTATTAATGGACATGTTATAAAAGTCAGCATGGTTTCTTAGTCTAATGCAAGAGAAAGTCAATTAACATGATTATAATAGTGTGCCCAGTGTAATAACAAAAATGGCCAAGGAATGTAGTGCGTGTAAGAATGACACCAAGTTCCCTCCCCGCCCTCTCCATACAGGGATGGGATTATTAGGGCACTGTCCTGGGGGCTGAGAGTCAGAGCAGAAATAGAATCAGCCAAGCAAGTTTGGATGGCTAAGGGAGCTCTTCAGTGGTGTTGGTGCAGGAAGGGCGAGGCAGAGTGTAGTGGAGCAACAGCTAAGCCAGGACTAGCAGGTCACGGAGAAGCCCTTGAAAACTTTTAGAAGAAAGACATATCAGATCTAAATTTTAGATTCTTCACTATACTAACTTTTGGAGGATGGCTTTGAGTGGAACAGTTCTGGAGTGACTTCCAGGTTTCTGGTTGAATAAATTGGGGTTGGGGATATAAGAGAAGAACAGGAAGATGATGACTGGGTACCTGTGGGACATGCAGGAGGAAATGCCTAGGAGGCAGCTGGATAAGCGTTCTGTGGTTCAGGAGAGATGACACCACTGAAGAGCTCCCTTAGCCATCCTAACTTCCCTGGGCTAGAGATGGGAATTTTGGAATTGTCGGCATCAAGGTGGTAGTTAAACCTATGAATGAGACCCAGGGAATGAGTCAAAAGACTGGGAGGGTGGAATCCTGAGAAATATCAACATTTGAGGGGCAGGGAAAGAGATGGAGGAAAACCAGGAAAGGGTGATGCCACACAAGCCAGAAAGGGAGAATGTTTCAAGGAGGAGGGAGTGGTCAGTAGTAATAAGTGCTACAATTAAGAGACAGTCAGAGAAGTTCTTTAGATTTGGCTACAAGGACATCATTTGAAGCCCTTAAAACAGCATTCTTCAAGCTTTTTTTCATTATCACTCCCCTAAGCAGCCTGTTTTTTCCTAATGACCCCCCTCCATGAAATGTTAATAACATAGATATACTGTGTATCTGTTATGTTTGTATGTCTATCTGTTTCATACATAAAAAAAGATTTTTTTTGCCCCAAGGACCAATTTTTGCCCGCTTTGGGGTAAATACATGTTTTAAAGTTCCAGTCAAATAGCAGGAGCAGAAGCTGCCTGCACTATCTGTATAAGCGGAGAAGAAATGCTTTAAGTATCTGCATCAGCACACACTGATGAAAAGAAACAGTGTGGATGGAAGTGAAGGCTGAGGAGAAGGGTCTTACGGTCTTTAGAGTACAGTCCCCAAAGAGGTGAGAAGAGAGAAACTCCAAAGCCCAGGGAGATGGGGATATCTTGGACAAGAGAGGGAAAGAAGGAGGGGAGATGAACAAATACAGATAGGAGGTGAGGGGCAGAAAAGGGGATCTGTGAGAAGTCAGGAGTACAGAAATCTAGCAATGGTTGTGGTGGTGGAGGGGAAGGTTAGATCCAAGCAAGTGGTGAAGGTTTAGTAGAGCAGTGAGAGAGGGTGGGAGGGAAAACTGGCCAGGCCATCCTCGAGGGCCCAGGGAAGATAAGAGACCTCCAATTGGTGTCGAGGTAGCAGTCTGTCTGGTTGGGGGGTTTCTCCCATCAGCGCCCAAGTGTAACAGCAGATTAAGGAGGTAGATTGATTTGGGTTGGTGAGTGGCAGAGTGAGGGTGACAGACAGACAGACAGACTATAAATAGCAACAGAAATACCTATGATTTATTGATCATTTACTCTGGTCAGAATTTAACTAAGTACTTCATGTCCATTATCTCATTTAGTCCTTACAATAATCCTACAGGTTTAGGTATTATTAGTTTAATTTCATAGAAAAGAGAAAGTATAGAAGTGACGTGACCTGGACAGGGTCATGCAGCTAGTAGTGGGAGAGCTGACCTGAACCCAGGTCTGTGCGTGTCATTCCTCAGCTGCTGTACCACACTGCGTAGAATGTGGGGTGCTGGCAAGTGGTGCAGCAATGCACTTAGGATGGATAAAGAAGGCAGTAAGTGTGGGAGGAGTCTGGTAACCCAGAGGGGCTGGGAGGGGAGGGGAGGAAAGCGCATTTCAAGGACTCTTTCTAATATTGGAAGTGGAAAGCAAAGGAGCCAGAGGGGTAGGAGGCTATGGTCAGAGGGGAGGACTTTTGAGTTAGGGAGATTCTGGATTATGTATAACCAGGTAGAAGAGGGCAGCAAAAGTCTTTAAGGCAATTATATGGACATCTGTGCATGATAAAAAGCTCTGCAAATATGAAAGTCTTTCTACTTGGGGTCTTGCTGCCCACACACTGCTCACAGTTTATTAGCTACTGCTTGCCCTTCTCACCTCCTCTCAAACAGAAGATCTGCTCTTGGTGGAAGGGATGTCAGTGCCAAAAGATGAAGCTGTGGGTGCACTCCATCTCATCCAAGCTGCAAAACTTGGCAACGCAAAGGCCCAGAGCATCTTACGAACTGGTGAGTGTGGGGCTCTGGGCAGCTCTGCCACAGGGGGCATCCTCAGACATCCTAGGGCCCCCATCTGCTGATAAATGGAGACCAATGCTCTGGCATGTCTGGTCAGAGGTATCTTTCCTACTTACTGAGATGGAAAAAGGGAATTACATTCATGGTATTTGGTGGCACTGCCTTTTTAAACAGGTTTTTTTTTAAACCAAAACCAAACCCATTGCCATAGAGTTGATTCTGACTCATAGCAACCATATAGGATAGAGCAGGACTGCACCCTAGGGTGGATTCAAACTACTGACATATTGGTTAGCAGCTAAGCTCTTAACCACAACACCAGAGCTCTGTGTTTTGTTTTACAACTGTGAAAATAAGATTTGTTCATTTTATAGGAAATTTAGAGAAATACAGGAGAGTAGTAAGAGTCTTACCATTCAAGGACATCCACTATTAACATTACCTTCTAGTCTTTTTTGTGTGTTTTTTTTTTACATAGTTGAGATCATGTAGGATTTTTTAGGATAGTATATATAATTTTTAATACCCTGCTTCGTTCACTTCAGAGTGTAACATGATCATTTTCATATATTAAGCTTTAAATACTGCTTCCCATCACCTACTATGAATGTACTTAACCATACCTGGCTGCTGGTTCTTTTCCACTTCCTCTTTGGTGGTTTTGATTTGGCCTCTCCCCTAAACTTATTTTTTGTTTTCCTGTAGCTGGAACAGCTTTGGGCCTTGGAGTTGTGAATATCCTGCACACTATGAATCCTTCCCTTGTGATCCTCTCTGGAGTCCTGGCCAATCACTATATCCACATTGTCAAAGATGTCATCCGCCAGCAAGCCTTGCCCTCAGTTCAGGATGTGGACGTGGTGGTTTCGGATTTGATAGATCCGGCCCTGCTCGGTGCTGCCAGCATGGTCCTGGACTACACAACTCGCAGGATCTACTAGGCCTGCCAGGGGTGGACATGGGCCGAGCCTCCAGAGCTGTGTTGTGAAATCATGGTCTTGTCTTTTTGATGAGCATTTTTTTTTTTTTTTTAAAAAAGCAGATGACTTTGGCAGAGAAATAAGCATTTTTATTTTTTGTCTTCTCTTCCAAAGTCACCTTTCCCAAATCCTATTTTCGTAGATGCTGTTCTTTTTCCTAAATAAGGGTCATTTCAGTTCAAACCTTGTAAGTGCCAGTCACAATTCTCTGTGTCTGTAGATGCTTACTTACTAGATGTACCACTTAGACCTTACAGGCCTTGCTTGGGGTGGGAGTTTGGATTAATAATTCTTCCTCTTCTAACTCTAAACCCAGTTCACAGATAGAGATCTAGTCAGGGAACAGAAGGAAATCACACAATGAAAGGTATGGATATTAAAAAAAAAAAAAAAAAAAAGCTTTTTAAAGTATATAGTACAGTTGCCCGTGGTATCCATGTGGGATTGGTTCCAGGACCCCCTGCAGATACCAAAATCCTTAGATGTTCAAGTCCCTTATATAAAATGGCATAGTATTTGCATGTAACCTACATACATCCGCCTGCATACTTTAAATCATCTCTAGATTACTTATAATACCTAATACAATGTAAATGCTGTATAAATAGTTGTTTCCTCACAATTGAAGGCTTGCTCTGGAAGGTAGCCTTTCTTTTCTGTGAGTTTCTGGAGCTCTTCTGGGAATGCTGATGCTGCCTGGGCATCAGCCAGTGTCGATTTGCCCATGGTCTTGAAGTTCTTGAGGCTGTAGTGCTTTACAGAGCTAGCTAGCCATCCCTTACCAGTCTGAGACTCCTTCCTCTCGCTCTCCTTAACACCCTCACAGTAGTACTCATATAGGCTAAGTGCCTGGTCACACATAATTTTGCCATCAACAGGGATATGCTTCTGTGAAGTCCTCTAGCCACACACTTAATGCTTTCACAGTTCCTGCAAGCAGAAAGATCATTTTGCTGTTGTAGGGGCAGCACTAACTCTTCCACAAATTTCAGCTCCTTTGTGCTTTATTGTGTGAATGCTTCATTTGTTCTTACCAACTTTACAGCCCACTTCGTGTCACTTTTCAAAAGATCTAAGATTTTTCTCACCTCACCCAAACAACGTGTCACTTTTCAAAAGATCTAAGATTTTTATCACCTCACCGAAAGATAGCACTTTACACTCCCTCTTAGCCTTTGAGGGATTGCTTTGACCAGTTAATTGCTTTTTAGGAGCCATTTGCATACAAGTAGCAAATGAACTAGGAGAACAACGCTCAATCAAATGAGTGCTGGAGAGACTGAGGATCTGTGAAACGGCTGAGGTTACCGCAAAGGATGCCTGCGCAGCACTTCATTCACGTGGATTCAGCATCGTGTTCCAGACGTGACCATTTCAAGTTTTGCCTTTTGGAACTTTTTTTTTCCCCAAATATTTTCGATGTTCAGTTGGTTGAATCCATGGGTGCAGAACCCATGGATACAAAGGGCAGACCGTGTAAGTTCTGGCATATGGATATGCAAGTGAAGCCATCGCCATAATCAAGACATTAGGCATATCTGTAACCCCAAGTGGTATTTGTTGAAAGATGTTATTCCAGCAAAATTTATAGACTTTAGACCAGGGATCTAAATTACAATGCCCTGTCCAGCTGTCCTTACCTTCTTAGGGACAGCTGGAAAGCCACTGGGACTTATACCCTCTGAAAGGAGATTAGCTCTCCCAAAAGGATCTTTGCTACAGACACTACCTCCGATAGCTTTTCATATGTTGAAAATGATCCTAGACTGTCTATTAGGACAGTGTTTGTATGTGTTATAATAGCATCCCGATCTGTGGTTTTGAATTTTAGCTAAATAAGATTGTGCTTTCGTTGGTGTCAAAATACAAAGGCCAAGGCAAAGAGATTCTTCTTACCAATTACAACCTGGAAGAAATACTAATAACCACCATTTATTAAGTGCCTACTATGTGCTAGGCTCTGAACTAGGTGCTTCATATACATTATCCTGAATTCTCACAACCCAAGAGGTAGATATTTTAATTCTTATTTTAGAGACAAAAACTAAGGCTTAATGTGTTTAAGTGATGGACCTTAAGCTATGTGGCTAGTGAGTGGTAGAAACAGGATTTGACCCCAGGTCCATCTGTGCTTTTTCTGGAAAATCACCCAAGCTCTCATTTTCAAAAACACTTTCAAAATGCAAATACTCCCTAATTTACTCCAGGCTACCAAAAGCTTTAATATCTGACTTGCAAATAACTTGATGTATCCCTGACCCTGTCTCTCAGCTGTAAATTTAATCAAATACTCCTTTCTGCTATGGAAATTTTGCAAGCACAGGATTTGATCTAAGAATGACAAGGTCTTATGGGTACTTTTAGATTATCTAAAAAATTAGATGCATATGTTTTTTAGATCTTTTTATTTTGGGAAAACTGGAGGGTTTCTACAACATGTTATTTCAGTGTTAACATATAAAATAAATTGAAGGACTCAAGATCACATGTGAACTGCCTTCCTTCCTGGTGGGTCAGTGTGAAAAATAGGTCGGCTGATTCCTAGAACTCTACCAGCCCTTACATAATCTCCAGGTCCTAGTAATTGTTGAAACATTCCATGATGACTCCCACGAAAGAAGCTAGTCTGCTTTGCCATCAATGTCTGGTACAAGATGGTGTACCATGAAGGCGAATCAGTCATGCCTTGGTGCAGTCTATAACTGCTCTATACACTAAACAACTGCATTGCTACCAGGTCTCATACCAAATATTGAAACGATTGAACTGAATCAAAAACCAAGTCTTAGTTTTTATTAAATTCATGGACTGGATAATATAATATAGTCTGACTTAAATTATAAAGTTAAATAATCATAGTAAATTAAAGTCTTAATTTATTTTAATGTAAATATGTTAATTTTTGAGCACAATTCTAAAGAAAAAATAAATACATTTTCTTTGTGGAAATTCTAACACTGTTTTGTTTTGTACTTAACTCGATAAAAGCATCTCCCTTTCCAGAAGAGATTTATATTATTACGTATGTTGAAGGTTCCATAATTTCTTTAAGGTACCTAATAGCATTGATTTCTTAACCAAAAAAAATCCAATTAATAAGGAGACAGCATTGTAATATAACACTTAAAACTTGACATGAATAGCAAACCCATACTAGTACCCATTGTTGAGTTGATTCCAACTTATAGTGACCCTACAGGACAGAGTAGAACTGCCCAATAGGGTTTCCAAGGAGCACTGGTGGATTCGAACTGCAGACCTTTTGGTTAGCAGCCAAGCTCTGAGCTATTTGTCACCAGGGTTCCATGAATACCAAAGTGGCCCCAAAAAGAGGTTTGAAACTCAATGTCGAGCCACCCACATAGTTCCTGGGCCAACTCCCCCCTTTTTATGAAGCCTTACATGGGTAATATAGGTGTGAGAAACAACTTGAAGTTACAATTGGTAGATGCGAGAGACAATCTCAAGTTATGATTGCTATGTAGCAAGCTACCTCAAAACTTAACTGTTGTCGAGTCAGTTCCAACTCATAGTGACCCTATGTACAACAGAACGAAACACTGCCTAGTCCTGTACCATCCTCACAATTGTTATGCTTGAGCCCATTGTTGCAGCCACTGTATCATCAGTCCATTTTGTTGAGGGTCTTCCTCTCTTTTGCTGACCCTCTACCAAGAATGATGTCCTTCTCCAGGGACTTAGCCCTCCTGATAACATGTCCAAAGTATGTGAGAGGTAGTCCTTGCTTCTAAGGAGCATTCTGGCTATATTTTTTCAAAGACAGATTTGTTCATTCTTTTGGCAGTCGATGATATATATTCAGTATTCTTTGCCAACACCGTAATTCAAAGGCATCAGTTCTTCAGTCTTCCTTATTCACTGTCCAGCTTTCACATGCATAGGAGGTGACTGAAAACCTCAAAATTTAAGAGGCTTAAACAATAGTTCTGTGGCTTAGGAATTTGGAAAAGGCCACTTGCAGTTCTGGCTCAGGGTGTCTTGGGCACGTGCAGTCAGACAGTGGCTGAAGCTGGCACAGCAGGAGGCTAGAGTACCTAGGGACTGGCCAGACCTCTCTCTGCATATAGTTTCCCGGCCTCTCCATTTGGTCTCTATGCAAGCCAGTTTGGGCTTCCTCACAGCATGGTGACTTGAGGACAGTAAAACTTTTTATATGGTGGCTCAGTGTTACCATCAGGTGTGTTCTAGCAAACCAGGCATGAACTGCATTGCCTTTTACAACCTAGCCTTAGAAGTCACAGAGCATCACTTTTCCCATATTGTCCAGTCACTTCTTGGTCTGGTGAATGACAGTGACTTTGTTGACATTTTAAAACTGCCACATTCACCCTCAATAAGCCCATCTGGTATGGAAGGTAAGATATGGATCCAGACGACACCACAAGACGATACCAAGTAAAGAGGGTCATCGGAGTTCATGGGGTCAAGGGGAGTAAAGAAAGGCATCGTGGAGGTGGCCTTTAAGTTAGTTCTTGAATTGGATTTTGACATGTAGCTGGTAGGAAATGGGAATACCATTAGCAAGACCCTGAAGTTAAATGATCCATGAACAACAGTGAGTGTTTGGCTGCACTGGGTAGATAAAGGGGCAGGGTGGGGGGAGGGGATGGGCAAAGAGGCCAGATTAAATGCCAAACTAAGGGGAAGGAAGGAAGAAAAATAATGGAAGCTTCCCTCCCCACCGAACATGATTAACATAGAAGAGATTTGGACTTTCCTTCTTGGCAATGACAAGACCTAACCCCTATCCTGAGTGGTATTGAGGAGTTTTTAAATCAGTCTCCAATTTGGGAATAATATCAGGTGACTATAAGCAGAACAAGAGGCCCTGATGGTACAATGGTTAAGCACTCAGCTGCTAACCCAAAGGTTGGTGGTTTGAACACACCAGCTGCTCCATGGAAGAAAAGACCTGGTAATCTGCTCCCATAAAGATTTCAACCTAGGAAACCTATGGGGTAGTTCTACTCTGTCCTGTAGAGTACTATGAGTCAGAATCAACTTGACAGCACACAACATAAGTAGATCTCTGAAATGAGGTATATTAGTTGTTTAAACTACCACCTAAGATGTCAGGTACTATGGCAGGTTCTGTGGGTAGATAATGATTGCATTGATACCTGAATGGAGAAGTCTAGTGGACACACCTGGTGTGTATGTCAGCACAATCCAATAGCACTTTCTGTGATGATGGAAATGTATTATTTGTGCTAATCACTCTGGATGCCACCTAACCACATGTCGCTATTGCACATGTCATGTGACTAGGGCTAGAAAAGTATTTTTAATTTCATACTGAATTTAAATAGTCACGTGCTACTGGCTACTGTATTGGACAGCACACATCTAGATGATTTTACAATAGAAATATTAACAAAGTGCTAAGCACGGCACAGACCCCCACACATGCTAAGGGAATTAAGATAATGGGGCTAGCCACACACTAATGCCATCCTGACTGAGGTTTACTGGCTGAATCCAAAGGAATAACGGTCCTACTATAGTCTACATAAACCCTGGTGGCATAGTGGGTAAGAGCTATGGCTGCTAACGAAAAAGTGGGCAGTTTGAATCCACCAGGCACTCCTTGGAAATCCTATGGGGCAGTTCTATTCTGTCCTACAGGGTTACTGTGAGTCGAAATCGACTTGAGGGGAACTTTTTTTTTTTTTTTTTGGTATAGTCTACATACCCCAGAGAGACCCCTGCTGAAACACATTGCCTAAGACCCTACACTAAGGGACAGTGACAAGAGCCTATCTGGAAAAACTGTCTAGATTGGTGAGAGGATTCACAGCTATGTGTTAGGGGCAATGAGGGGTTGACTTTTAGCCATGGAACCCCTTTTGAAATGAAAGATTTCCACAGAATGCTACTGAAGAAAATAGATACCTGGGACTGTTTTAGTTCAAGACGGGTGGGAGCTCAATGGCTGTGCCTCCTCAGCTCTAGGAATGACAAAAGAAATTCCTCATTCCTTCAAACCTCACTCCAAACTACAGAACACCTTGAGGCCAATAAGGAAGCTTCATGTTTACTGTTTGAACAGAAATTTATTCTCAGAAAAATGCACAAAAGCACAGGTGAGGCTACTGTTGGGAGGTTTCCCTCCCTTCTTCCTCTTCCTCCCCCACTCTCTCTGAATGCCAGGGAGAACACAGTTGAAGGAAACATGCAATCACAAACAATGATCAACTCTAAAGACAAAAGGTTTGGTCCAAAAGAACTCAACATAATTAATCCAATTACTGTGAACAGCTTCACTGAGTAGGATTAAGATATTGCAGATGTAGTGTTTCCGCAGGACGGCTCTTCAGTGCACCAGGGGGGCCTGCTTGAGGGAGATGAGGACTGAGCGCATGCGAGAGACATCTTTGGCCTGCTTGCTGGACTTCGGGTTAAAGTCACACAGCCGGGCCACCCGTTCCCATTCAGTGCCTGGGGAAGACTCCTCAACGTCATTTACAAAGGCTTCTTCTGCTGCCCTGGAAGCAACAACGGAATCTGTTGGTTTAATGTAGAACCCCTATAAGATACCTGGCTGCCTTGCTATAAAACCAACTGCCTCTCCATGCCTGACTTAATGGCATTCTGGTTTCCCAAAGAGTAACAGCCCCTGGCCCAGGTCACACTAAGGGACAGACATGTGGCCAGCTCGTCCAGGCACAAGTGTGCCCAGACTGCTGTGTAAAATGTTGGAATACAGGTGTTTGGTTCAGGGCTCTCTCTCCTCTCTCTTTCTGTCTCTGCCCATACAGAGTGGTAAAAAAAGCAAGTCCTTAGCCAGCTACACACCGTTTTTATTAACAAGAACAAAGCAGCAGGCTGGTCAAGAACTTGAACAGTAGTTTATGCAGGGCTGTACTGGGTTTCAAGGGAATTTAGAGACTTCAAAGAAGTCCACAGGTCATCGCATAATAAAGACTGTGGATTCATTCCTAAGGCTGGAGAGAAACAGGGCAGATCAAAAGGAATTCAAGACAAAGCTCCCATGCTAGCAGGCACTAGGGACTGAAGCCATTCTGGAAGAGGATTTGTTAGGACAGGTCAGCCATAAGTTTGCCACCTTCCCTCCAGCCAGGTGCCTTGGGCCACTCAGGGCATACTCTGGCGGGAGAGCCAATGTTAGTTGCTTTCTGGCAGGATGCCGCTCCAACATTCTTTCTCATCAATGGCAGCCCACCCCAGTTGGGAACTGACTGGTGGGAGCTACAGCCCAGGAAGGACAGTGGTAAGAGGAGGGAAGACACACTATATTCATCTACTCCAACAAGCATTACGGGCAAAGCAAAAGCAATGGAGATGACTGGTCTGTGGGGAGGGAAGGGTGGCACTATCACAGGGATGGCCATGGCACACACCGCTGAAGCCCAGAGCCACTACAACACTGCGACTTCATGGCACACACAGTTAGGGGCAGTGAGAAAGGTTTACTTAACTGTTCTAGGCTGTAGCAAGGATGGTTTATGTTTGTGCTTAAAGGTGAAGAGAAGAAACAAGGAGAAACTTTAGGTCAGATATAGAAAATGAAAATGAGCTCAATGCAGATGATCAGTAAGCTAGACATGCCCTTGCCACTCCATCTATGCTTGGGAACGTGCAGATGGCTTTGCTGGGCCACCCTGCTGCCCAGCAAACCCAGACTCGACCTTTCCAGTCTCCATTTCTACTCCAGAGAGAATGTAAAAAATACAATCAAACACCACCTGTAAGTCCAGCATTTCACAAGTTTCACTGCAAATGCATCCAGGGGCCCAGGAAACCCAGCTCTGTCTTCTGATGGGATGACCATTTCCAGGCCACAGGCCCTAAGAGGCTTCACAACCTCAGTCTATTGCCCACCCTTCCCAGAGGTTCCTCTCCTCCTCCACTCCACCTCCATCTACCTCATATAAAAGATGGCCCCAATTTTTAAGGAGCAAACAGTGAGAGCTGTTTTCAAGTCTTTAGCAATACTTGCTTTGGTACCAGGAACCCTTAAAAAATGTTTTTTTTCCCCAGACCATGAATATACTTTTCTTGGGGGGAGGGTGGGGAAAAGGAGCCAAAATGGCTGGTGTCTATCGGTTTTGACTATCTTGACCTCATAGCTGGTGGCCTCTTTTTGCTTGGGTGGGGAGCAGGGCACTGAAGTTGGCTACCAAACAACAGTCTCCCACATACATGCCCACAGAGAACAAATTACAGGTACCCATCGGAGACAGACCCCTCTGCTCAGGACTCTTCTGCCCCAAGAAAGAGGCAACCAACCCCAGTTATTTCTTTTTTTAAGGAACCAGGAATAGGAAAGGCTGCCCCTAAAGCACTGGCTTCGGAAATGCAACTGCTGCTACTCACTGCTCCTAGCCTCCTGGGATTTTTGCCTCCTCCCAGGTAGGGAGACTTCTCTGTCCTAGCTGGGGCAGGGAGGCAGCAGGGCACTGGTAGCAGCAGTGGTGGCAGCAACAGCAAAAAGAATCTACCCAAGTCCTAAACCCTTCCCAGACCAGATCATGAAGGACTCACGTTTCGAAAGGAAGTCAGCTTTCTTACCTCCAAAACCCTGAATATGAAAAATGGTAATCAAAGGTGCAAGAAGTCATAATTCTGCAAGACCTGTGACCATCACTGGATCATAAATCCAGCTTATCAACTATTAGGAGCCCCACACTGCCACTCTGAAATAATTTAAAAAGCAAAGCAACTTGTGACATAAAAGGAGCATTAACTCTAAACAAAAAGTAGAAGAATCAAAACAAGAAAAGGAATTAGTTTTGCAACATACACATAACCAATCACGTCAGCGAAGGGTTGTTTGTAGAAAGCTTCATCTGCCACCCTAGACAGCAAGAGGTCCAAAAGGCAGGCAAGCAGGCAGGAAAAAAGAGAGAACATTGAGAAGCAGAAACATCTAAAATCCACAATAGAGGAGTGACTCCCAGGGCTCCATTCTAACCCTGGCGAGGCCTCCAGCACTGGAGACTCACACCAGACTGAGGCTTCCGGCTGGCCACCCAGCATGGGATTTGCCAGAGTGCATGCTGCACCTTCCGTCCCTTCGGAGTAGCTTACCCCAGCAACGAGCATTTATTAAGCACCCAATTACAGGCTAAGCCCTTTCATGTACATTATGTTGATTTAGTCCTCAAACTAACAACTCTGTAACACCAAGTGTTCTCACCTGCATCTTACAAAGGAGGTAACTGAGTCACTCAGCTACCCGACAATGGCACCAGAGCTCACAACCAGGGCTGCCTGGCTCCAGGTCTAAGGCTCTTTTTCCCATACATGAAGGCTTCTTCCTAAGTACCGTGTGCTCCTGAAGCCATGCCACCTTCTTGCTAGCCTCAGTAAAGATCACTGGGCGTGAATGCTGTCAAACACTAGATGTGCTAGTCAGTTTTATTCGGGATTATCTAGCTACTGCTTCCCCACACTGGCTGGGCAAGATACATTTTCAGCATCCTGGGAACATATGTGGTCATTTCAAAATCCCCACCTTAGAGACAAAAGCAGCTGGAGGCAAGTGGTATGGTGGAAAGAACTAGTCATCCTGGCTCTGGCACTGGCTTGATGTACACACTCCTAAGACTGTCTGCTCAAGAGGCTGGTACAGTTTCTGAATATTTCCATACTGGACATGATTGGTTTTGACAAGGCACAACACAGAGGCCAGAACGTCACCCCTCCTCAACTCTCACTCAGATCAGGAAAGGGATCAAAATGGCAGGGCTCCAGGGCAAGAAGGAAAGGGCATTCTTCACTGGGTAGTGGAATTTCACTGCAGGTGACAGGCTGGCTTTGACCCTCTGCTGCCCCAGGTGAAATCCCTGGGTCCAGCCAGCCCGGCCTTGTCCAGTGTTGCTGGGCACAGAGCCTTCCTCAAGGAGTCTGACCCTGTTTTTTGCCAGGTAGGTTTGGGGTGGGGAATGGAAGGGACATTTCTTCAAGAATAGTCATGTCTGCTCTTTACCGTAAGTGCACATATTTACTTGAAGGGAAGCTCTAGTAATTTCAATTTCAGTTTATTTTTAAACTCACACATGCCATTCCTTCCTTCTCATTTGGCTTAAGCATAGGAAGTATTTTGTGGAAATTTAAAGAAAGCACAATGAGCAGTCTGATTCTAACTCAAGTGACTCAGCAGGAAAACAGAGAGTTGTTTGTGGGCAGAGAGAGTGGGAGGGAAAGATAAGGCAGGCCAACTTGTAAACCCATAATCGTTTCAGTTTACACAAAGGGCTAAACCTAATTGATTTCAACTTGAGCTTGCTCCTACTGGAAGAGAATAAAGGTTTAATGACTCCTGTCAAGGCATAAGTAAGACAACAAAAGCTTGAATGTCAGGCTTTTGCTTCTTTGTAGCTAGCCCTGAGACTAAAGAGCTTGTCAGTGACAAGCACAGCCTGTCAAGGTTACAGGCTCAGAACAAAGAGTAAATTATATACATCAAACAGGCAACCCCTCCACCTGCTTGTTCTTCACCAGCAGACAGATGGACCCAAAAGCAGCGATCCTCAGCCAAGGTAGGAAGGGGCACAGAAAAGCTTGGGAGAGGGAGAGGAGGAATGCCTTTGGTCCTAACCACACATCAAGCTCAGGAGGCCTAAACCCAATATGAGCCTTCCATAAATAATTCAAAGTGGGCTTGGAAAAAAATGTTCACCATCACTGAAATGACGGAAATCATGGATTTTCCAAACTTTTACAAGCTTTGAAAGGGCAGAAGTCTCAGCCCAAAAGCTCCCTGTAATGGGGGAAATGTTTGTTAAGATTTGGAAGGAAACATGTTCTGGATTATTCTCGGTGAGTAAACATATCCAACTGTAGGAGCCAGTCACTGATCCTATGACAACTTAGTCCTATGAAAAGGGAACACTTTTCCACAGGTTGTTACTTAATAATTCATGGTTCTTGTACAGTGACATTCAGACCCCGATAGGAGAAGAGGAGGGAGGGAGTAGTAGTCTGAGACCTGACTAGACGTTAGATTCGGTGAGGGCAAGGACCAGGTCTGTCGGCTGACTGTTGTGTCCTCATCACCCACACAAGGCCCGCACAGAGGTGTTCTTAACGCTTTGCTGACTGACTGAGGGCCACTGGAAGGAAGGAGGCCGATGATACACTCACAAAAATAGGCCCCCCTACCCCTAAGTCTCCTCTTTCAAACTTCTCTGCCTTGTATTTCTGGGTTCCCTTAACATCCAGCTGCTGCAGGAATCATCCAGGGAGAATGACACTTGCTTGAAATGGGCACCCCAATTTTCTTTTATCAATTCCAACTCATAGTGACTCTGTAGGACAGAATAGAACTGCCCCAATTCCAACTCATAGTGACTCTTTAGGACAGAGCAGAGCTGCCCCATAGGGTTTCCGAGGCTATAATCTTTACGGAAGCAGATGGCCGCATCTTTCTCCCATGGAGCAGCTGGTGGGTTCAAACCACTGACCTTTTGGTTAGTGACCACGGGCTTTAACCACCATGCCACCAGGGCTCCTTAGAAAAAATTCACTATTTACCCGAGACAGACAATGAGAAAGACGAGTTACTCTGTATATGTAAACGGGAACTATTCCTTTAAAAAAAAAAAAGAAAAAATTCCTTTAGACTCTAAAATAGTTTAGAGTCAAAATGGTTGGGGGAGGGGGAATCAGCAATATCAATCTCCAGGGGAAGGTGAATGCCATTGGAAAAAGTCCCCCAAAGTGATTCTAAACGACTCCCATCCCCACCCCCTGAAGAATTCTTGGAATAAAAAGTAAAAACCATCCCTTCTGCCCTGGAACCCTGGTGTCAGTGGCTCATGTGTCACTAGCTTTATGCACTCAGGGAAAGCTCCCTGTGCAGCAAGGTTTCTGTAAGGCAAGCGACCTGATTTTTCATCTCAGTTCTACTTTCTCTATGAGTGGTGGGCAAGTCTCTTCCCTTCTCCAGAACTCGAGAGGTCCATCTACTTGAGATCAACCAACACAATCAACATTCTACAAGTCCAAGTAAAGAAAGCTATCCAAAACTAATTGCCATTGAGTTCATTCCAACTCATAGCTACCCTATGGGACAGGGTAGAACTGCCCATAGGGATTCCAAGGCTGTAAAAGGCTGTAAATCTTTATGGAAGCAGACTGACACATCTTTGTTCTGCAGAGCAGCTGGTGGGTTTGAACTGGCAACCTTTCGGTTAACAGTCATGCTCTTAACCACTGTGCCACCAGGGCTCCTCCAAAGAAAGGTACCAAAGCCATAAATCAATGCCTGGAGGGACTAGTCAACCTCTGAGGCTCAGCTCCTATAAACAGGGGTGATTATTCTCTCCAAGGACAACTGATTCTGTATATAAACAGGTAACCCTTTCTTTATAGAAGGAATACAGTTCAACAAAACTGGCTTGAAAAAATCTCTGCAAAAAGGGAAGCCTGTTTCCAATATAGTCATTTTTTAAGTCTGAAAATCTGTGTGTCAAGTTGTGTGAGCATCAGGAACCCTGCACAGGGTGGGTCTGCCCAGTCTAAAGTACCTCCAAACAGAGTCATCCATCGAGACCGCTCACCAGGGTGACACTGCAGGGCCTCACAAGGTACTTGACAAAGCACCCACTCACCTTTCTTTACAGACTAGAACTTGTATCTGGAGGAAAGTCACCCTGAACGGAACGGCAACAGAGGGGAAAGGAACCTGGACCTCTCAGCAATTCATACCACAAAAGCTCAAGAGAAGCTGATGCCACAGACAGCTATTCCCACCATACCTGCCACACAACTTCAAATGGAGCATGGCAGGCACTCCTACAGAGTGCACCCTCGCAGAGGAAAGAAGGTAGCCAGGACAGCAGCTCAAGCCTGGCACCTGAGGGGCAGCAGGCAGAACTAAGGATGACCAAACAGAGAAAAATAGCTGAAAGGCTGCTGTATAAAAGACTAAATCTGTTCTATTATAGCTGCCCCACAATGGAATATGGTGGCTGGTAATTAGCTCCCTCTTTCTGGGCAGATTCTACTCTAATAGAACTGCTAGAGACAAGGGCACATAGCACAATCCCTGCTTCCCTCTGCCGGATAATTAAAACTGTTCCTAGGCCTAGTCAGGCTTGCCTTTACACTGGAAGTGAAAGGAGTGACTGGTAAGTGAAAGTTAGGCTCTGAAGGCAGCAGGGGAGAGAAAGCAATCTGTCCACACTGAGGTGAGGAACCCTGACTATGCCTCTCTTTCTCTAAGCTACTTCCAAGACAGACCTCAGTGGGGGGCATTAAAGACAGCAGCTGCTGGTTGGTGGTGATACAAGAATGAATGTGTTTTCTCCCCACAACTACTTAACCTTCACAGTAAGTGAGTGAAACATATTCTGAAGAGAACTTTTTTTTTTTTAATTCAAGATTTTCTTAGGCACAGATAAACACCCAGAGAACCCTTATTTCTGAAGTCACTGTGTTGGAACATCCTTGCTACCTAATTACAAAGTACATTTCCCAGCCAACAGACCCCTTCATAACACAGCTTTCAGACGGCAGGGGTGTATATTTAGGGAATGCAACATGTCCAAGTCTATAATCACCTCAAAAGAAATAAGATCCTGGTATATCCAGGAAAGCGACCTTTCATTTCAGGGTTTTATTTTTATACATGGACTTAATCCATGAAATAACTTTTCCTTTAGCTGCATATCATTATAACCCGTTGCTGTCGAGCAGATTCCAACTCATAGCGGCCCTACATGACAGAGCGAAACTTGCCCCATACAGTTTCCAGGGAGTGCTGGTGAATTCGAACAGCCCACCTTTTGGTTGGCAGCAGAGCTCTTAACCACTGCACCACCAGGACTCCACTGCATATCCTTATAGGTGATGCATTTTAACCTATGTCTTATTTAAGAGTTAAATTCACTACAATTGGTATGGCTAAAGGACAGCCTGAATTATGCTCACAAGACCCAAAAGAGACTTGCAACCCTTATCTCAAGCACTTTACTCCAAAACCTACAAAGACATTCACACTGAAAGAGGCGGCAGCTGAAAACCTAGACTGGATGTTGCAAAGTAGATTTGATTCAATCCTGGAAAATAAACTGTGCTAGAACCCCCATGGACTGACCTGTTGTTTGCTTTTGTTTTCTGTAGCTGCTCGTCCTGCCTTGCATACCACTCTTCAAGCTCCTTGATTGCCTTTTCTTTCCACTCTGCTTCTTGCTTCCGAGAATTGGCATCTTTGAAATGAAGGAAAAGAAAGGCAATACAAATGAGGCACAACACAAATTTAAGTTAGTTTCATAAGTTTATTTTGTTCTCCTTAAATTTATGGTGAGTGGGTGTACCCATTCACGTGTGTGCGTGCGTATGTATGTGTGTCTGGGTCAGAGTAGTAAGGACAAGGACATAAAATTCTGTCTATTTCCCGTTTGTACAATCGATTCTTGTGCTCAGTGATCCTATTCTTAGTTTTCACATTTTATCCCATTCTAACAACACCTTAGTGATTACTAGTTAGGTTTTGTATGTGTGTGTGTTGGGAGAAGAATGAAAATACCTACTGACTTATGATAGAAAAAAAACCTTTTGGGGTACCAATTGGGAACAAAGCAATTATGGGTAATTCTTTAATAATGCTGCCAATATTAGTGCAAATTACATCATCTCTTAACTCTTCTCACAAAAACGTGTCCCACACCCCAAGTCTGACAATGAACAGTTTTGTAAAACACAAGGTGGAAGTCATAACCAAACATGGTAAAACACTTCTGTGATGAAGCTGTGAGCTATTACAGTTGGACAATATAGACTATTAAAGTTGGAGAGGACCATAAAACATCTATTCAGACTGCACAGTGAGTTTGTATCAGAGCCAGGACAGAACTCCGAATGGCGAGAATTGCAGTGGGTGTGAGTGGGGGATCATTAACAGTTAACTAGAAGGCTCTGGAAATGAGCGAAAACGTACACCCAGATTTGCCAGACTGGATCGATTCTCATCATTTATCAAGTCTGCAGATTTTTCACGACAACGCCACACTGATTTCTCTACCCCTTCCTTTTCTTGAAGGCTTTAAGGCAAAGATAAAGATTTTTTTTAGGACTAAATATGGGTTTCCCTGAGGAATTTAGCTGAAGAGACATGAGCAGCGGAGTGGGAGATAAAGAAACAGAGGTCATACCTGTTAGTGCAGTTGATGGTTGAGGTTACCCTGATATTTTACTTTAAACACGTTAAGAACGTCCTCTCTGGTAGGTGTTTTATAGACATTTCATTTAATCTTTGTGAGAATCCCAAGAAGGCTCTAGTTTCATTTCAGTAGTGAGAAAAGCTAAAGCTCAGAAAATAAGTGTCCTTCCTAAGGTTACAGTAAATGGCAGAGCCAAGACTCAACAAGTCTGACTTTACATATTTTACTTACTTCACAATGCAAGCTCCAAAGGAAGAAGAAATGGAAGCAAGCCTAGAATAATGAGAGGATGTGCTAGAAGATGGCTGCCAGTGAACCAGACGGAGTTTAAAAGTGCAGTGCAAGAGTCCAACCTATAATCAGCATCTTTGAAAAAGTAGAGTAGAAGGCAGTGGTGGTATCAAGTAACCACTTGAAGGCAAGAATTGAAGCATTCCTGGGCATCTGTAGGGTCTTTGCGAGAAGAGTCTTATGGTAACAACCTGTAGAAGGCTGTATTTGTCACAAATAGAAATAGCCTGAACAGCAGCTAAAAACTCCTCCAAAGTTTCATATTATAAAAGGTTTTTACCCTGTTATCTAACTTATCAAAAGGTAACCTATCATTCAGAAGGAGAATCATTTTACTCAGGTTTTCCACTGATGACTATAAGGTAAATATGGTAAAACTTCTGATATGTGTCTGTCCATGGCATTACTCACACGTGTGGAATGGAGGGTGCTATGATGCAATGAGAGATACTATGGGGTGACAGTATCACACGGACAGAGACTGGAAAATATCAAATTTAAAATGTAAGGTCTCCTTGGCAATAGTGGTGAAATTATAGAACCAACTGAAATAAAATAAATCATAACAGGATACTATGAAAAATTTTACTCCAACAAATTTGAAAACCTAGAAGAAACGGACAAATTTCTAGAAACACACCAGCTACCTAAATTAACACAAACTGAGGTAAAAAAAATCTCAACAGATACACAAAAAAAGAAGAAATCAAAAGGATCATAAAAATACTCCCAACAACAACAAAAAAGCCCTGGTCCAACGGCTTCATTGAAGAATTCTACCAAACATTCAGAGAAGAGCTGATACCAATTCTACTCAAATTATTACAAAACATAGAAAAGGAAGGAATACTCCCAAATCTCATCCTATGAAGCCAGGATAATCCTAATACTAAAGTCAGGCAAGGACACCACTAAAAAAAAAAAAAAAAAAAAAAACCACAGACCAATATCCCTCATGAATATGGATGCAAAAATTCCCAATAAAATCCTAGCCAATGGACTACAACAGCACATCAAAAAAATAATAAATCACAACCAAGTGGGATTCATACCAGGAATGCAAGGTTGGTTCAACAATAGAAAATCAATCAACATAATCCAGCACATAAATAAAAACAAAGAATCACTGGATCATATCAATAAGATGCAGAAAAAGCATTTGATAAAGTCTAACACCGATTTCTCATAATAACTCTAAGCAAAGTGAGAATAGAAGGGAAATTCCTCAACACAATAAAGGGAATTTATACCAAATCAACAGCCAACATTATGCTCAATGGAGAGAATCTGAAAGCATTCCCTCTGAGAATGAGAACTAGACAAGGATGCCCTTTATCACCACTCTTCTTCAACACTGTATTGGAAGTCCTAGCAAGAGCAATAAGGCAAGAAGAGGAAATAAAGAACATTCACATTGGTAAGGAAGAAGTAAAACTATCCCTATTCGCAGGTAATATGATTCTATACATAGAAAATCCTAAGGACTCCACAAGGAAGCTATTGGAACTAACAGAAGCATTCAGCAAAGTGGCACAATACAAGATTAACATAAAAAAATCAGCTGGACTATTCTTCATCAACACAGAGAACTGTGAAAAGGAAATTTAGAAAACAAGACCATTTACATAGCCCCCCAAAAGATAAAATACTTAGGAATAAACCTAACCTGAGACATAAGACTCATACAAAGAAAGCTACAAAACACTACTGCAAGAAACCAAAAGAGACTTACATAAATGGAAAAAACATACCATGCTTTTGGACAGTAAAACTTAACATCGTGAAAACATTAATACCAGCCAAAGCAATATACAGATATAATACAATCCCGATCCAAATCCCAACGGTATTCTTCGCCGAGATGAAAAAACTAATCGCTAACTTTATATGGAAGGGCAAGAGGCCCCAAATAAGTAAAACCCTATTAAAAAAGAAGAACAAGGTAGGAAGCCTCACACTACCTGATCTTAGAACCTACTATATAGCCATGGTAGTCAAAACAGCCTGATACTGGTACAACAACAGACACATATACCAATGGAACAGAACTGAGAACCCAGATGTAAATCCATCTACCTATGGACAGCTAATCTTTGACAAAGGACCAAAGGTTATTAAATGGGGAAGAGACAGTCTCTTCAACAGTGCTAGCAAAATTGCATATCTATCCGTAGGAAAATGAAAAAGGATCCATACCTCACACCATACACAACAACTAACTCAAAATGCACCAAAGACCTAAATATAAACTAAAACTATAAAGACAGTAAAGGAAAAATGAGGGACAATGCTTGGGATTCTAATACATGGTATAAACAGATTACCAAACATAACTAATAATGCACACACAGAAGAAAATGAACTGGATAAATAAGACCTTCTAAAAATTAAACACTTCTGCCCAACGAGACTTGCCCAAAAGACTAAAAAGAGAACCTACAGATTGGGAAAAAATTTTTGGTTGCAACATATCTGACAAAGGTCTAATCTCTAAAATTTATGGGAAACTTCAACACTGCAACAAAAAGAAAAAGACAGATAATCCAATTAAAAACTGGGCAAAGGAAATTAACAGACACTTCACCAAAGACAACATTCAGGCTACAAATATATGAAAAATGCTCATGATCATTAGCAATTAGAGCGATGCATATCAAAACTACAATGAGATACCGTCTCACCCTGACATTACTGCCACTAATAAAAAGAAGCAGAAAATAAATATTGGCGAGGATGTAGGGAGATTGGAATTCATACATTGCTGGTGGGGATGTAAAATGGTACAAACACTATGGAAAATGGTATGGCGCTTCCTCAAAAAGCTAGAAATAGAAATACCATATGATCCAGGAATCCCACTCCTTGGTATATGTAAAGAAGTAAGAGCTGTGACAGAAGTAGGCATATGCACACCCATGTTCATTGTGGCATTAATAGCAAAAAGGTGGAAGAAACCTAAGTGTCCATCAACAGATGAACTAACGAATTGTGATCATACACAATGGAATGCTACAAAACGATAAAGAATAATGATAAATCCACGAAACATCTCACAGCATGGATGAATCTTAAGGGCATCAAGCTGAGTGAATCAATCACCAGAAGACAAATATTGTATGAGATGACTTTTATAAAGTAACAACAAAAGATATACATGCAGGGAAAAAAAAAAGATTCTTTGATGGTTACCAGGGATTTGGTGGGGGAGGAAAGACTACCAAAGAGATAGTAGATACAAGTTAATGGTGAAGGGTAAGGCAATACACAATACTGGAGAAGTCAGCACAACATGACCAAGGCAAGAGAGGACACTGAGAGGAACGTAGAAATAAAGGACAACAGTGGTAACTACTACAGCACAGACAATCCTGCAACAATAGAATCAATGAACAATAATCCATAAATTGATAAATCAATATGCCAAGAGGTGAGGGAGGGGGTAAGAGAACATACCCACTGGCAGATACAGGTTCAGAGGAGGAAATTTCTAAATACATGACTGTAGGTGCTCCTCATATGTTAATACAGACAACAGGGCACACAAGTGGCACAGCTGGGGAAACCTCTTAGATATAACTTAACACCTCAGGGGTGAAGTTCCCAGGCTCAAAGGCAAAGGACAATGGGCTCAGGGGACATCTATGTCAATTGGCACAACATAGCTGTTAAAGACAATATTCTATACCTTACTTTGGTGAGTAGTGCCTGGGGTCCCAAAAGCTTTCAAGTGGCCATCTAAGACACGACTATCAGTCTCTTCTAGCCCAGAGTTTAAAAAAAAAAAAAAAACCTGTTGCCGTCAAGTTGATTCTGACCCATAGTGACCCTACCAGAGGGAAAAAAACTAAAGACCCAAGGGAGCAATTAGTCCAAAGGACTAATGGACCACATGAGCCACAGCTTACACAAAGGAGAGATCAGAAGAACTAGATGGTGTCCGGCTAACTCTACCGACCACTCTGACTGGGATTACAACAGAGGGGCCCTGACGGAATGCAAGAAAAATGTAGAACAAATGCTCAAACTCACAAAAAAAACCAGACTTACTGGTCTGACAGAGACTGGAAGAACTCCTGAGATTATGGCCCCTGAATACCCTCTATCTCAGACTTGAAGCCAATCCCAAAGTTTACTTTTCAGCCAGAGATTAGGCAGGGCTGTAAGACAAACAATAACACATATGAGGAATGTGCTTCTTAAATCAATCAAGTATGTAAGATCGAATGGTCAACACCTACCCAGGAACAAAGATGAGAAGGCAGAGGGGACAGGGAAACTGGATGAATGGACATAGTAAACCTGGGGTGGAAAGGGAAAGGGGGAGAGTGCTGACACAATGTGGGACTGCAGCCAATGCCGTGAAATAATTTGTGTATAAATTTTTGATTGAGAAACTAATTTGCTCTGTAAACACACCAAAACTGCAATTAAAAAAAGTGAAATTACACTCAAAAAATTATTTTTTGATTGGAGACTTTTCTTGCAATGTATTCTAACATTGAAATTTAAATTTAAAACATTTGTATTATTTTAACATTTAAAATTTGTATCACAGAAATTTATCTCTAATAATCTAATTTAAACAGAAGTCATGACCATCTGCACAGATTATAGCTATTGCATAAAACAGTCCATTTTAATTGTGTTCTTTTTTTTACAGATTTATGGAGAGTCACTGGCAGTAAGAACTTAGAATTCTTAAATGCTTAGTTTGATGGAACAAAAAAGATCCAGGCCTTAAGGCAATCTCTTTGAGCGTAGAAGGAAGAAAGGGGAGGTAAGGATGAAGAATCCCCTTAGAGAACAGGGCACTTCAACAGGTGTCTTCTCTGGCCACCCTCAAAGAAAAGTCTTTGAGAATGCAGCCAGTAGTTAAGTTGAAAACTGTAACATTGACACTGATGCTCTAATTTTAGATCTTGTGCTTTCTCACAACTCTAGAAAAGAAAAAAGGTGAAACTGATGAAACACTTAGTTCATGGGTCGATTTAATTCAATTCAGTTGGAATGGAGGGCCAAATGTTTGACTCACCTCAAGGCATCTTGAGTTAAAAAAAACAACACTTCACAGAATATTCCCAAAATGCCCAATTTGATAATTGAAAAAGGATATGAAATATTTCCACATATCAAACTATACTCTCTTTACAGAGAAAACAAACTTTGCTAAACTTCTGGGAAAGAGAAAAGATAAAGTTGGGTTCTGTAACATGAAAATTCCTCCAGCAGTGCTAATGCCAGCTAAATCTTACCTTTAAGCCTCCCCAGAAGACACACACAAAGAAGGACAAGCAAGGATCAAGGCCTCTAGCACCATGAAGACCTTTCCTCATCTTTTTAAAGCTGCACTATCCAATACAGTCATTACTAACCACACATGGCTTTTTAAATTAAGATAAATACAATTTAAAATTCAGTTGCTCAGTCACACTAGCCACATATCAAGTGTTCAAGAGCAACATGTGGACAGTGGCTACCATATCAAACAGCATTGATATAGACTATTTCCGTCATCAAAGAAATTTCTACTGGATTCAAATGTAAGTGTGCTCTTTGTTCTGAAAGCCACGCAAATTGGGCTAGAGAGACAACAGATTCGGCACTAACTGGCTGTGTTATCTGGGTGAAGTTACTTCTTATTTCTGGATTTTAGTTTCCCCATGTAAAAAATAAGGAGTCATTTCTTTTCAGTGATTCTCTAATGCTGCTGGCACTGTAGGAAAATAAAATATTAAGCATGAAGCATATGTTTGTATCTTAAAGCAGGTTTAGCAAAAAAAAAAAAGTGTTTGTGTGTATATAAAACATACATACATGCTTCATTTATACAAAAATAACCCAAAATGTTAATTATTGAAGCTAGGTGGTACACAACATTCATTTTACTCTTCTTTCAACTGTTCTGTGTTTGGAAATTTTAATTAAAATTCAGCACGGAATACACTATGTGTTACATCCTTACACTTCTGCCATACCCCTCCAACCCACCCATCCATGTATAACCACCAAGTCTCTACTTATCTTCTTGAACCAACAGGTGACACTCCATATGTATACATCTTTCACCAAAGGCCAAGCTAGTGGGCACTGATCACAGGCTTTGCCTGCCTGGCAAGATGGCTGTGTACATTAAATGTGTTTAGGAAACAATATGGGGGAAAGGAATGAGCAGGACTCTGAAGTAGGGTAGATTTAAGCTGAAAGTGTAGCTCTACCACTTGTTAGTTATGTGATTCAAAAGCTAATACTGCCTATGATGCTTACTCTCCTCACCCATAAAAATATAAAAACTAATCTTACAGGAATATTACAGGAAACATATTGTACATTTCCTAATACATCTCACACTTCTCTCTTAAGCGTTACCTTAAACTCAGCCTTCAAATGACAAACACACTGTGAAAGTCTCTCACATGGATATAATACCTTCAGGTTTATAAAGTACTCTCATAAATACCAATCAAGACTACCCTTGAGGTCAGTAATGCAGACTCTAAACAGTTCGAACAAGCAAGTGCCCACAGCTAGTTAAGGCCGGGCCTTGAACCCAGTCTTTCACACTCTAAGTCCACTGCTCTTTCAACAGGACCATTCTGCTCTTCCTGTGAAAGGAAAGGATGCACTTGGTGGCTCTCTGGGCTGCCCTACTCCTCACAAAATGACCTGTGATTAAGCACCACCATGTGGGTGGTCTTGTTACCTTAGGGTTGAGAAAGTTATCTTCTCAAAGAGCAGACAAGGATACTATGGCAAATTCAAGTTAAAAAGGGATAAAAGTAGAGTCAAGGTTAACTATTCCACTGAAAACAGGCACCCAAAAACAGAAAGGGATTCCTTACCAAGAGCCTCCAAGCGTTCCGTTTGCTCTTCTCTCCACTTCCGAATACTTTCAGGCTCTGACTGCAATCGATCCACTTGTGAGATAGCTGCGTAATTGTCTGTCGGACCATTACTCTCCTTAACACAAAACACAATTGTGCTCTAAGAACATCGAAAACTCCTTCCTGAAATGCACTTCATCCAAGTTAGAACCTCTGGTTATATACAGAACTGGTGGCTACTATAAAATGTTAAAGGAAATTATAAATAGACTCATTACCTTAAAAGTAACAACATAACCTTACATGCCATCAGGGTGCTTACATGCCAATAGGGTGCTCTGAACATTATTTTTACAATCCCATGAAGGAGGCGGAGTACTTGTTATCCTACCTATTAATAAATGGGACGAGTGGGGTATAGAAAAGCTGGGTAGGAGGAGAAAGGAGTTATTGGGGAGACAATATTACCAGTTTTAGTCTTCTCCTCTGACACAGAGATTAAGTAGTATCTTCAAAGTAACAGAAATAACCACACAGCAGAACAAGGACTAGGCCTTAAGACTTCTAAATGCTATTATACTATGCAGGGAAAAGGTTAGTAATACCACCTGATCCAAATATAGTGAATTCTAGGAAACAGAGTCCAAAAAAAAAATGTATAGTTACTACAGTCACACCAAGGAAGAGAAGGTAAAAAAGCAGCCAAATGTAAAGTCCCAAGTAGGGGGAACTCCTCTTTGTAATGGGGAAGCTATGGGAGCTAATAAATAGACTGATAAACATTCAGATATTAAATCTTTACAGAATTATCTCACCTGTTGAACTAGGCAATGTTACCAGGTTAACCCAAAGAGATTATACACAAAAATGGAAAAAGGATTATTTAAAGTATTAATAACTAAACTTACTGGCACTTTCCACGTGCAGGCACATAAAAGCTTTATCTTCCAACCACCTTGCAAATTAAGTTTAATTCCCATTTCACAGTCAGGGGGTTAAACTGAAGCACAGAGAAATGGCATGTCCAAATTCACAGTTAGTAAATGATAAGTCAGAATCTGAACCCAGTTCTGTCTCAGAACTTCTGAACCAGGGATTGGAAACTATGGTCCAGGCCAGCTGCCTATCTTTGCAAATAAAGTTTTACTGGAAAGCAGCCATGCCAATTCGTTAACATACTGTCTCTGACTGCTGTCACGTTACAATAACAGAGCAAGGTACCTCACCCATTACAGAAAAAGTCTGTCCACCCCTGGTCTAAATCAATTAGGTTAATTTCATCCCTCTCCCCACAGTTAATTAGTTCAGGGATGGGCAGAAACCCAAGCATAAGCAAACCACCAGGTTATAGTGATTATTTCTGGTAGGTTCAGAGGGAAATGTAGGACTTTTGTTTGGTGACTGGGAGAAGAGAGAAAAGCTCTCATCTTGTTCTAGATAATGTGACGTCAATATGTGAGGCCTAGAACTGTAGCCATTTTGCTACGACGAAAAAAGCCTCAGAAAAAAACAGCCACACACAGAAGGCAGAGGCAGAGCATCCTAGAGAAGCTGAGCCAGAGTCCTGATCCAAGCACACGGGGCCTATCATGGAGCTTTTTCAATTACAGGAAGCTGTAAGTTCCTTTTCTTGTTTATGTCAGTGCAAACTGGGCTGGCAACTAAAAGCTTAGTAATACAGAGGGAAAACAATGGTGGTCATCATAGACACGCAGTCCCCCTCCCCCCAGTACAATCTAAAAGGCTCAAATTTTGGCCCCCACCATATATGACTTTTTGTCACCTTAGACAATTGATTTAACTTCTGTGTGCCTCAGTTCATTAACGTGCAAAATGGAAACAACAGTACATATCCCTCAGGTTGCTGTATTAAATGATTAAACATAAATAATGCTCAGCACAGTGCCTTTAACAGTGTTCAAATTAGGCATATCGTCGTCACAAACAGTTATTTCTTGAGAATAAAGTTGATGTTTGGGCTGGGCAAGTAACATTCTAAAAGACTGCTGTTCCTATCAATACCACTTCTCTTCAAATCCTCCACTTTGTTAGATAACATTCCAGCTACTAGTACACCTAGGAAAGTCAAAGGAATGGAGTGTCTTTCTAGGTCATTCAATTCAAATTACAGGAAAGGAAAATGCTTGACCACTATCATTCAGCATAATCAGAGTACTCTGTACCTGGTAGTATTCGCCATTCATTACTCCATCAACAGCATCTGCAAGACATAAGATTTCAGTCTGTTAATCAAGGTTCCTAACTAATTAAACCCAACTTGAACTATTTTCCAAATCAACCCCAATATTTTTATTCACTCTATTTGTCCTCTTGCTTCTCCCAACACCCTATAGTAGGCAAGTGGTCAGTGAAAAGTCTTTTAAAAATATATCTCCTAACCCAACAATTCTACATCAAGGAATTCACTGTACAGGAGCTGCTGAATATGCCGAAAAAGATTTTAATTCATTTTTGGTAACTTTGTATTCCTAAAAACTTGACAAAATGCTTAAAAATTTATATGCACACAAAAAGTTTAAAATAGAAAAAAGCCATTGACAAAAATTCTTAAGAAATATCTTTTTTATATTATAAAATAAGGCATAGGGCTAAAATAAAGTAGCAAAAATAAAATTTTAAAAAGTATCAGAAAAATGCTGACATAATCAGGATACATACCAGCAACTGAAATATAATGAAAACTGCAACTGGATGATAAATGTTTATTTACAGGCAAGGTTTGTTGCAGTCATCTATCAGATTAACAGATGATCTTTCCTCTGAACTCCTGGCTTGCTCAGGTACAACCACTTTTTAAAGACGATGGTCTCATAATAAGTATGTTAAATATTTTTCTTACTTATCTTAAACTTTTTAAAGATTGATGATCTCATAATAAAAACAACAGTTGAGCGCTTAATCATTCACACCACCCAGGAACTCCACAACCTGTATGTAGACACTGTCAATTTTTCCTTTATGGTTTGTGTTTGCTTTTATGCTTAAGGTCTTTCCTACTCTGAGATAAATTCAATTTTCTTCCAGTACTTTTTTTTTAATGGGTCTCTTTAACACACCCGGAATTTAATTTCATGTGAGAAGAGATTGGTTTGAATCCTAGAACCTACAATGGCTGGCCTCCATTCCAGTTAATACATTACAGCTAACAGACTGACTATCCAGTTAATATATTTAGCCCAGGGCCATTCCCAATAGGACAACGACTTTGATCACTACTCCATACAGAAAACTAAAAGCAATCCTTATCCTATACCTCCATCTATATCACACGTTGCCTGTCCTTTAGGTCCAGAACACTCAACTAGACCCATCCACATATGCTTTGAGTTCTTTATTCATTATTGTAGTGACATTCCTCTATGAACCAACAACTGGCCCGAGGCAAAGGATAGTCTACAGAAACATGCAGAAAGGGAGGGAGAGGGTATTTAGGCCCTGAACTTATCAGGACGACCAAGTTAGGCAACCTGATGCTCCAGAAGGAAACTTTCTGGGACATTTCAAGAACTCCGTACAGAAACAATAGACAAAGTTTCCAAATGTAAAAGACTCTGCTTCAAATCCACCTTCAACTTCCCATGTTTCTCAACCGTTTGAAGTCAGACAGACTGGGTCTGAATCCAAGCTGAGTCACTTATCAGCTTGTTACCTTAGGAACACTTCTTAACCTCCATGAGCAGCAGTTCTCATCTGAAATATGATAGTACCACTTAGCTTGCAGGGGTGCTGCAAAGATCTGAAAGTATATATAGAGTACTAGGCATAGAATAAGTGTGCTGTAAATCACAGCTATTACAAATTAAATATCATGCGCAAGATTTCCCTGAAATTCTCCATCACTGCTACGAAGAAAATGACTCCTTTGGAGCTCTGCTGGCCCAGTGGTTAAGAGCTACGACTGCTAAGGCTGGCACTTTGAATCCATCAGCCGCTCCCTGGAAACCCTATGGGGCAGTTCTACTGTGTCCTACAGGGTCGCCATGAGTCGGAATCAACTTGACGTCAATGGGCTTGGTTTGGCTTAATTCTAAAAAAAAAAAAAAAAAACTTTCCTTTAATTCAACTACCTTCCTTCCATTCTCTCCTCCAAGAAGAAAATTTCCAGAAACATAATAGTGCCTCACTGCTGAACTCTCTCAGTAGCTCCATAATCACCTCTCCTATTCTCCCTGCTCAGCCCTTATGACAGGACTTTTCAATAGTTCTACACTTGTGTTGCTTTGTTCTTGACCACTTGGTCTTCCTCAAAATCCCTGAAACCCCTTTATTCAGCTGTTTACCTCTCACCTCTAAACTTATTTCCCTTCTCTGGGTCTCGTAACAAGTGAGGGAGGCATCCAAGGCTCAGGTCTAACTGCTCTGGTTTTACCTGCCTCCATCCTCATGGGGGAAACACTGGTCGTGTAGTGGTTAAGTGCTACAGCTGCTAACCAAAAGGTTGGCAGTACAAATCCACCAGGCGCTCCTTGGAACTCTATGGGGCAGTTCTACTCTGTATTATAGGGCTGTTATGAGTTGGAATTAGCTAGACAGCAACGGGTTGGGGTTTTGGTTTAAAACCATGGGAGGAGTTTTCCCCAAGGCTGGGGTTAGTGTGGATATCCTCCTCTCTCCTCAATCACTGCTACAGTCTGGGTATCCTGTACAACACATCAGAAACAGAGCTCCCACCTAAAATCTCTCAATTTCCTCATTACATCCCAAAACCTATAGGCCTCAAAATCCCTTTCTGCCCCACCTCCAAGGAATAAGAGTAGCTGGAATTCACTGGAGTATATACCAGGTACTCCATGTAAGCACTTTACAGGTACTCTCTCATGTAATCATAACAACCCTACGTGGCATATGCTATGCACCTTTTACAGAGAAAATTGTGGCAGAGTGGCGTTAGCAGTTATGTAACTTGCCTGACACCACAAAGCTAAACATTCAAGCAGCCTACACAACAGCCCACAATCTTAACCACTATACTAGAGTGCCTCTTTAAAAAAGAGAGTGTGTCCAACTAGTTATCTAATCCCCAAAGGAAGTGCTGACCACTGCACTATTACCAACCTCAACCACACTGTCAGGAATCTGGCTTTCAGTCACTAAATGCTTAGTTCACTAAGAAAGTCCTTCCTAGAAACTAAGTCAGCAATCATTCCTTCCTTCCCTTTGCTGAAGGCTTGATGCAGGAGGGACCTAAGTGTTTAACTCTATTCTCTCTTTACCATCACACTAAGATCTGCCAGTCCTATACAAGACTGTTGGACCTGACACTTTTTACCCACTCCTTTGACAAACAGTAAGCACCAACTATGTACCAGATACCCGCTAGGTATTAAGGATACAACAGTAGGCAACACTGTCCTTGAGTCAGGACAACCTCCTAACTAGGTATGCAGTAATGACCCCTAGTTCATGGGGCCCTGCTTCTCTTGACTCTGTCCTACCCAGAGCAGCCACAACTGCCTTTCAGAAATGACAATCTTTGATTTGTAAACATTCACTTAAAACACAATAAAAATTATTAAAAAAAAGAAATGACAATCTCTCATCCCACCACACGCCTGCTAAAACAACTGTAGAAGAATGTGTGTACAGTCAGGGTGGAATGACTTGGGGCTCAGCTATTAACCTGCCTTTTTTCTTCAGTCACTTCTCTCAAGGACTCAGTTTTCTCTTTTATTAAATGATGAGAAATAAATCAAGGATCAAAAAAGTAAATTTTATGATTCTCAGGCAAATGTTAAAGACCATCCCATGCAAATACTACTTAACTACTTAAAGCCGACTTCATCTCTCAGTCACAGTCCGGTTCAGTCCAACCTGTCTATATAAATTATATATTCATGGTCATGATCATGGTCTGGCCAATTCTAGAGAATACTAAAGGCTTGCTTTTGGGAAAATATCCCTTGACCCCCATTCTTTATGGTACCACTTTTGATTCCCAAGGCTCTTCTTGGGGGAATGATTTGCTTAGGAGGCAGCACAGTATAGTATAGAGAACTTGGAAGCTGCAAACTAGCAGTCCCCCATTCTCCCTCAGATGTTCTGCTTGGCTGGCATAATAATTTGAGATTTTTGAGCCTGAATGTTTTTAAGCAGAGCCCTACTCTCTACTGCACTGAAGTCTGAGTCTCCAAACTTCCTTAATGTTTCACATTCAGCCTGCTTATCTCATTTATGTTACCTGCCAGGTCCCTTAACAGTTTGAGTTTAGGTACAGATACCCTTATTTGCCCCACAAATGTCTTATTCCCCTTTAACTGAAAGTTTTTTAAGTAAATGACAAGTCATGTCTCGTTTCTTCTGGCTGAACTCCCTACACCACTGAATAGGTCTCTTCCACTCACCTTTCCTCCCACCTGTACAATTCTAAGCATCACACACAAGCAAAGCATTCAAAGATCAAATCAGCATCCTATCACCATCCCTGCACCCCCCTCCTTTTTTTGCTTTAGTTTGGCTGGAAAAAAAAGCCAAACTGCATTCTCTGTTCACCTCTTCTTCCCTCCCTAACTGAACCAGGCTAATCTTAGGTTTCGCCACACCCGGCTACCAAAGGTGTTCCCAGAGGAAGAAGAGCTCCAGAAGTCCTCCTAACATAGCTCAACAAATGCTAAACTCCTGGACGTCTTTGGTTCAAGTTTCCTTCTCCAGGGCTAGACTTCCTTCTTGAGCTCCCCATTCACTCCTCCTTCCTTCCCATAGCCTACGTGCTGTACACCTTAAGCGCTTACATGCTGAATTTCATAGTTTTTGTTTGTTTGTTTAAATATCTCAAAAACAAATTACTACTCTTACTTTTTCTGCCCCCCCGTAACTGGTTCCCTGCTGGAGTAGACTTGCCTGTAATCCTGGCCAAAATGCGCTAAAGCGACTGTTTCAGAGGCCAGGTTCAAGACATAGCAAGTGCTTAACAAAAACTTGCTCAACTGAACGGGCTTCCCATCTTAAGTACCACCCATTCTATCTTCTTTGGTTTCTCGCTCCGCCCGCGCCCGACAGCAGTCAAAGAGCCGGGTAGGCTTCCCCAGCCTAGGTTTCCGTATGACTGGGCCGGGGTCTCGTTTCCTCTTTCCACTCCTCCCTAACCTCCTGGTTCAGCAAGGAACAGGAGTTACACAGAAGCTCTCGGATCCCCTATGTCCTGAATTTCCAAACGAGTCCCACCGCCCCAGCACGCCCGCAATCTCACCCGGACCCCCCGGCGGCTCGCCGTGCGGCTGGGGCCCGAGGGCGCCGCCGTCCAGGATGGCGAAGGCCTCGTCGTTCTCGATGCCCGCAATCTCACTCTCTTGCTGCGCCAAGAAGGCCGCGGCCGGGTCTTCTTCGCCGGTGCCGGCCACACCATTCCCCAGCGCGGGGCCGCCTGGGGCGCCGGCGGGGGCGCCAAACGGATCCATCTCAGCCATGGCGGACAGTTCAACGGCACGGACACTGACGTTGGAAGACACACCAACCGACCCACCGACACCTCCCCAGGAAGCGGTCGCTTTGCTGGCGAGTACGCTCGGAGCACAAGCGGAAGGAGGGAGAAGGCGGAAGCGGAAACCCTGCCTCTATATCCGGCTGGTCTAGGGCGCGTGGAGAGCCGAAAAGAGAGAAACCAATGAGAAGGTAGAAATCGTTCAAGAACTACCCAATCAGCAGGAGGAGAGGCGGGCCTCGGAAGAAAACTCGTGACTCGGGCTTCTCCCAAGAGGGAGGTGAGCTCCGCGGTCCGAGGGGAGGCGGGAGAGGCGCTGGACTAAAGCCACGGTATCTGCCCCGCCCTCGGGAGCCGGAATGATCAGGGATCGCCACCTCTGAAGGGAATTCTTGTCCTGAACCAGGAGGTGAGGTAAAGTTGCGGCTGTGGTGATTGGCGGGTTACAGAAGAGGCAAGCCAGTTATACTGAGCCTCGGTTTCCTCATTTGTAAAAGGGCAAGAATCCATGCACTTGCCTCCCTCCTTCCCTATAGGGAAGACTCCGTTTGTGGATATGGACTGGCTATATGTATTATTTAAAAAACTTGTTAACCCATTCATCCAGTCTGGATTTTTTTCTCTTTTAGAGTCGATTGACATAAATGTAATAGATTCAAATCCGTTCCAACTTTTCTCCCTATAAACATTTTTATAAAAAGACGAATGTATCGCCTTTTAAAAGCACTTTTGCGGACAGTACGTCTTTTCAGAGCTATAAGGAAGTTTTTAGAACTAGAAATTCCACTAGGGATCACCTCGTTCATAGGAAACTGAGATCCCGGTGTGTGAGGGATTCAGTCACGGGAAATCAGTGGCCAAGAGGAGACCCAGGTCTCCTGGGGACCACAGCACTTCTGTGATGGTACCAGCCACACCCCTTATATGTGCACACCTTTCCCAACTAAGAACAGCAGAAACTTCCCTTAAAAAAAAAAAAAAGTTTCTTCAGTATTTCTTTTAAATCAGAAACTTGTTAAACATGGCTAGTTAATGTTGTCTGCATCATAGAAATTATAATAGAGTGATTCCAGTTAATCATGTTCATGATAATGAGGGATATTATGCAATGTATAATGGAAGGCCCTATTTCCATCATCACCACCACTGTAAGAACAGAACCAGAAACAAACTAAAAACACAACCAAAGGTCACAGATATCTCCAGAAGTAGTCAGCAAGGGACAAGAAGGTGGCTTAAAAAAAAAAAAATGTATATTTGATGACAAAGGATAATTATTTTGCTTAAAGTGTGTATTTTCTTTTTAAATCACTCTAAGTATGTAACATAGGAGATTTTGAAGAAGAACATTTAAGAAACTTAAAATGTTAGGGCCTGCAACAGACTCAATCTTCTTCTTCTTCTCGCATAAATTAACAACAATGTATGTAGTATCTACTTTCATAAAAAAAAAAAAAATTTTTTTTTTTTTTGAAACTACCCTGTGAGGAGGATGGGGCCAGGGACTACCGTGAGTAGGTCCAAGGGAGACAGCCTTTGGTTGCTCACTGTAATGGTAGCTGAGGGACTGAGACACATTCTTTCTACACCAAGTGCATGACTGGGGAAGCTATCCTGAGATTCCATTACTAGAGGAGGTATCAGATCTCCTCATGTCAAATCAACAAATATTTATTTACTCAAAATTGGGGAAATCAGCTGGTACGTTCAGGAATGACGTCACAGAAGAGGTAGCTTGCAGCTTAGTTTTGAAATATAGGTAAGATTAGAAAGAAGAGTTAATAGTGAGGGTCTAAAATTACTGTGGAATCCCTGGGGGGTGCAAACAGTTAAGTGCTTGACTAGTAGTCAGAAGGTTGGAGGTTTAAAACCACCCAGGTGTGCCTCAGAAGGCAGGGCTCGCATTCTGCTTCTGAAAGGCCACAGCTTTAAAAACCCTATGGAGCAGTTTTATTCTACACAGGTGGGGTTGCCATGAGTTGGAATTGACTAAGTGGCAGCTAACAACAAGATTACTGTAGGGGGCAGTGGTGGTTCAGTGGTAGGATCCTTGCTTTTCCTGATGGAGACCTGTGTTTGATTCCTAGCCATGTACCTCATGGGCAGCCACCACCTATCTGTCAGTGGAGGCTTTGGTGTTGCTGTATGCTGAACAGGTTTCAGTGGAGCTTCCAGACTAAGTTGTTCTAGCAAGAAAGGCTTGGTGATCTACTTCCGAAAGCAGTGAAAACCCTCTGGATCACAATGATCTGATCTACAACCCATCATGGGGATGGCACAGGCCTGGGCAGCATTTTGTTCTGTTATGTATGGGGTCTCCAGGAGTTAGGGGCCAACTCAACAACAGCCAACAACAAACGAGATTACTATTGTGCAAACGTTCAGTGGTGAGAAAAGGGCATGTTTAGATCACAGTGAATAAACTGGTGTAGCTGGGCCTGAAGGACTCAAGAAGAGGAATGATTTAAGGTAAACCTGAAGCCACCTACTGGGGCTCTGAATGCAGTCCAGGCTTAGGAGCCTTATTCACAGTAGGGAACTGCAGAAGATTTCAGAGATGAATGACATGGTGAATGTGCTGCTTAGAAGGTTAATCTGATCCCTTTGTGCAGGATCAATGAGCAGAGAAGTCCTGCAGTGACATGATGAAGGTCTGGATGGGGCAGTGGTATGTAACTGAATGGGGAGCATTAATGGGAGAATGAGTCCCTACAGAGAAGCAGCCGACTTGGTGTATGACTGGAGGAAGGGGCAGGGTGAGAAGCAGGGGGAAAAGATCACTGAGGCCATGAGTATGTGATATTGCTAGGGCCACTGGTTTGAGGGCTCTCAGAAGCTCAAGTGAATGATAGGAGACAGAAGAAGATATAAAGGGAGATGACCAGGAAGTAGCAAGAGGTGTGCTCAGGAGAGCAGTGAGACTACAAATGGAGACTGGAGAGGACTGAAGACTGAATCTTAGAGGACGGCTGTTTGTGAAGGACAGAGGGGTAGATTAGAGAAATTGAAGGGAAGTCAGTATAGACCTGGGTCATAGAAGTCAAGGAAAAAGAGTTTGCAGGAGAAAGAAGCAATTGGCAGAAAGGTGAAGAAGAGCAAGGGCTGAGCAGATGCTGTTGGCCATCAAGATGACTGGTGACCTTGGTGAGAAAGACATCAGAGGGTTCTGGAAGCAGAAATCATGTTGCACTGGATTGAGGAGTGAAAAGTGTAGTGGACAGCTGTTGATTTTGCCCTTCTACCATCCAGTTTTCCTTTTTTTCTGAAATCAGCACCCTGATTTTCCTTTGGGGAACCACTTATCCATTGGATGGAGTTGACCTGGACCATGTGGCCCAGGCCTGGCAAATTAGAACATTCCATCTCCTGGCCAAATGACTTGTTCAGGAATGGATAAGTGAGTCAAGCCAAGTCCATGAGACTCAATTCCAGGACTGTTCTAAAGTCTTTGGGAAAGCAGGGCTCTTTTGTTATGACTGATGAGCTGGTAAAATGTAAACTTGGATCTTCTGGTGATCGTCTCTCCATCAAGAGAAGAGAGCCAGACTGAGTGAAGCCAACGTAGAGGAAAGCAGAGATGAAGACAGACGGCTTCCTGCTTGCATCATTGAGCACCTGGATTCAGACATTCTTGAAGTGAGATACCTACTTTTGGACTTTCAAGTTCTGTGAACAAATAAACTTTTTTTTCTCCTTTAAGACAGTTGTGTTTTGATAACTTGTAAATAAAAGAATTCTGTCTGATATAGAATAAGAGATGAGGGTAAATGTAAATATAGAAGACTTTATTAGAAATGTTGGCAGCAAGGAAAGAAGGAAGAGCTATATTTAGGGCTATAACACCACGGGGACGTTTGTTAAGGTAGGAGACAGTTGAGTACATTTGTAGGTGAGGATAGGGAGAAGTTGAAGTTATATAATAAGGAAGAGGTGGTGGAAACAATAGACTGGGGAGAGAGAATTTTAGAGGCAAGAGTGAGGACAGACACCCCTGAGGGACTCAATTGCTTTAGGAAAGTGAGAACCAGTGGAAGAAAGGGAAGAGGTTTAGAATTGTCCAAGGGGAAGCTCAGTAGATAACGACCTTTATAAATTAATTGTGTGCCCCAGAAAGATAGATTGAAGTTCTAACCCCTGTGAATTTGACCTGTTCAGAAATAGTTTTTCTTTTATGTAACAGCGTCATAGTGGAATAGGATGGGTCCTAAACCTAATCCTTTCAGAATAGTGTCTTAAAAAGGGGAGTACAGATGTAGAGAGATAAATCCACAGGAAGGAGAGACCATGTGAGGCTCCATCTACAAGCCAAGGAATGCTTGGGGCTACCAGCAAGGAAGGGCCCTTCCCAGAACTGATGAGCAGATTTGGGCTACTAGCTCCAAAACTGAGACAATAAATCTCTGTTTTTTAAAGCCTCCTACTTGTGGCATTTTTTTCATGGCAGCACAAGCAAACTAGAACAATGGCCAAGAAAAACATAGGAGGAGTATTCCATTTTAGATTGTCAGAATGCACAGTGAGCCCAGCACATGGTCCGGAGACTCTGAGAGCAGAAAAATTACAGGGGCCAAAGGTCTGAGGTCAGGCATTAGGTTTCCCTTGCCAGGATCTTTAGGGAAGGAGAGGCCTCAAGAGACACAGAGAATAGTGGTGAGGGGAGTTCCTCCTGGGTGAGATGGGAGGTATGGGGAGAGGAAAGTACTAGGTAGTATGGCAGGGAAGAGCCCTAGCCTCGGGGGAGGCAGAGATCAGACCTGTTCAATATTTTCCCTCAGCACTCCTAGAGTCAGATGAAGAGCCACATAGTTGTTTCTGAAGGGTCCTAGCTGAGACATTAAACACAGTTTCCACCCTCTAAAGCCAAAAAGAATCTAATCCACAAGAAGTGCAGTGAGAAATGGGAATTACTATAAAACAGGTGATGATGGTGCTGGTACGGTGGGCGTGGGGTGGGATGGGGAAGATGGCAGTGAGCAAGCTAAGAAGTGGAAAACAGAATGAAGTAAAACAATGTTTGAAGAGAAAATGGCTGAGAATTTCCCAGAATTGTTGAAAGAAATTAAGCCACAGATTCAAGAATCACAATGAACTCCAAGCAGGGTGAGAATAAAGAAATTTATGTCTGGAAATCTTAGTAAAACTGCTAAGAAGTAAAAAAAAAAAAACTGTTGCCATCAAGTTGATTCCAACTCATAGCAACCCTATAGGACAGAGTAGAGCCACCCATAGGGTTTCCAAGGAGCAGCTTGTGGATTCGAACTGCCAGCCTTTGGTTAGCAGCCAAGCTCTTAACCATTGCGCCACAAGGCCTCCACTAAGAGGTAAAGACAATGAGAAAATCTTAAAAGTAGCAGGGATGGGGGGCTTATAACTTTCAAAGGGGCAATAATAAGACAGCTGAATTCTCAGTTGAAATTCAGGTGAGAGATACAGACTGGACATAGCTATATGGTAGTTACCTATGCATGAAAGAAGATAAGGCTGGCTAGTAAGCTGAACTGAAGTCCTGGTGGTGCAGTGGTTAAGAGCTTGGCTGCTAACCAAAGGTTAGCAGTTCGAATCTACCAGCTGCTCCTTAGAAACCCTAGGGAACAGTTCTGCTCTGTCCTATGGGGTTCCTATGAGTTGGAATTGACTCCACGGCAGTGGGTTTGGTTTAGTGAGCTGAAGCTATGCCTTGGGTAACTCCAAAATGTGAGGAGAAGGCAGAGGAATAGGAAGCCCTGGAGATGACAGAAAATGGCAGCAGAAATGTAGCAAGCTAGGGGTGATGTTAAAAGAAGGGAGAAGACTCTAAAACAGTGGTACTCAAACCTTCAAGTATCAATCATCTGGGAAATTTGTTTGAAAGAATAGATTTCGGGGCTCTATTCCCATAGATTCCAAAGCTGTAGGTTCTGGGGTGGGACCTAACGTAAGCAGGCGCATGTTTTCAATCTACAAGCTTGAGTCTGCAAAGAAAGTATGTTTAATTTATTATCCAAACAATTTCTATCTTGAGCCCCCATTCCTTCTGATAGCAGAAAGTGAAACCTGAGTGAGCTGTAGTTCAACTCAATCATGTAGTATTTTCAGGTTAAATAAAGCCTGGGTCAATTCAGGATTCTGTCCTTTTCCACAAACTGTTATCTATGATTCAGAGACTTTCACAGCTTCAGACATTGAAGGCTGGGAGGAGGGATACCTGTCTGACCTTGATTCTCAGCAACCCTCCATGGCATCCACAGAGATATAACTTAGTTCATCTGATCTTTAGTCAGGGTCACCCTTCCGTGCTGGCATCTGCTTGTGTGAGTCCCTAAGAGTCCTTGGTCATCAGTCTTCACAAATGTCCCTCTCTGGATCTTCATGCTTTCCCTCAGTTAATTTCTGGGCCCTCCTTAGGGGCACAGAGAAATTTACTTGCTCCCCATTTCTACCCAAAACCATGGGAGGCGGAGCGATGCTGCTCAGGGCCTCTCAGCCCTTCTGAGCAGCCATCTTGATCTTCTACTTCTAAATGCTTGCTTCCCAGGATCCCAGTTGGGAAACTGGCACAAACTTCTGCTAGTTGTGGATTCCCAAAAACTCTACTGGAGGTTGTCCCAGGACTCCATCTAGGAATGGATGGGGTGTAGAGACCTTCACCAAACCTTAATTCTCTAGCTGGCTTCTTTAACTCCCATTTGCAGCCTGAGGCAACCCTTATGTGGAGGAAGAAAGTCAGAGTGGCCTAATCTTTATCTAGGTTCCTTCCGTGATCTTTATGCTCTGAGTCTTTCAGAACTTTGCTTTTGATACCTAGAAAATGCTTTCGAGCTTGAAAAGGTATTTTCTTTCAAGAGATTTTGTGAATCAGACTTAATACTATTTTGTTTGCATGCCCTCCCTAAGAGTTTTTAAAATCTATATACACTTTGTGCGTTTCTGAGTTGACATCTGAATTTTTTCATAATTAGTTGCAAGAAATATAATTTCTAGCCTATTATATTTATCCTTGAAAATAAAACTGGATTGCTCTTTTAACTGTATCCAATGGAATCTAAATATCACAGAGCTTTGATATTCACCATCATCCGTTAAAAAAAAAAATGAAAAAGCTTTTCATTAAGAAGTTTTAGATTATTACTTTTGTTCTGTGAACACATCCACTTCACTTCCCTCACAGAATTTTATCCTATTGGAATTTTTATGGTTCTAAGACTTTTATTGATCAACCTATGCTTCTCTTTAGTATAAATTTAAACTATATAAATATAATTGACTTTTTAAAAATCCTGTGACCAGAAGGTTCTGACTTCATATTTTCTTCTGTATTGACTTATTATTGCAATTATCAGTAGTAAAATTAAACAACAAAACATACCAGAAATTTTCATAGATATGTATTTAAAAAGTGAAATTTTATTAGAAATTCCTGTTTTACAGAGACGGATGAGCTTATATTGGTTATCTACTGCTGCGTAATTACCTTAAAAAGTAGTAACTTAAAGTAACAAATGTTATTTTCCATGGTTACCAAGGGGCAAGATTCTTAGAGGGCTTAGATTGGCAGTCCTGACTCAGGATCAGTTGTAACAAATCTGCCACACTAATACAACTTGTTAATATTAGAAGAAACTGTGTGTAGGGGAAGAGAGGGTTTATGGGAGCTATGTACTTTCTGTGTAATTTTTCTGTACACCTAAAACTTCATACATTAGAACAAACGAACACTGAAAATTCATGAGTTTACTATTCATTTCAAGAAATTGGGAAAGTAACGGCAAAATAAAACTGAAGTGGATAGTAGGATGAAAATAGAAATCAGAAATTAATAAAATAAAAGCAACATATAGCAACATACAGTAGAGAAAATGAACAAAGTTAAATGTGTATTCTAAGAAAAAACTGATAAACTTCTGGTGAGACTGATAAAAGATTTTTTTTTTAATTCAAAATCAAGAATGAAAACAAGAACATAACTGAAGATTCTAAAGACATTAAAAAGATCATAAGATATACAAACAATTGTATGCTCATACCTTTGAAGATTTGGGTAAAATAGAGAAAATTGGTGCAAAATAGAGAACCTTGAAAATAACACAAGAAGAAATAGAATTGAATAGTCCTGTAACCAATAAAGGAAACCCTGGTGGTGTAGTGGTTAAGTGCTACGGCTGCTAACCAAAGGGTCAGCAGTTCGAATCTGCCAGGTGCTCCTTAGAAACTCTGTGGGGCAGTTCTACTCTGTCCTATAGGGTCACTATGAGTCAGAATCGACTTGACGGCACTGGGTTTGGTTTTTTGGTATAACCAATAAATGGAAACCCTGGCGGCATAGTGGTTAAGAGCTACGACTGCTAACCAAAAGGTTGGCAGTTTGAATCCATCAGGCACTCCTTGGAAATTCTATAGGGCAGTTCTACTCTGTCCTACAGGATCACAATGAGTCGGAATCGACTGTCCAGCAATGGGTTTGGTTTTTTGGGTTTTTTTTTTTTTTTTTTTAATAACAAGTAAATACAATTGAACCAATTAAAAACTTTCTCACAAGAAAACTTAATTTGTTTTCATTTGTAAAAATGCCAGTCTTCAAAAATTCTTACAGTGAATAGAAGCAGAGGATACAGTCATTGACAGATTTTATGAGATTAGCATAATCTTGTTATAAAACCTAACAAAGACCATTAGAGAAAGGAAAATTACAGGCAAAGTCACTCATGAATATAGTTGCAAAAACACTGAGTAGGGGTAAGATGAAGTACATCCGTTCCTCCCAGGCTCTTCCCACTAAATGGCACCTGTAAAACATGCACAGAGTGCATGGAGCACCTATTTGAGGACTTTGAAAAGTAAATAGTAGCAGGTGAATTGAGGAAGACAATGAAAATATTAAACACTAAACTGGAAGTGAATTTACCATTTTTTATCCTCTGGTCCACCTGCCACTTGGTTCCAGGCACCAGCACAGCTGTGAAGGTCCATAGCAGGGTGGGTTTAATAAAGCACTAGCTTTCTGACCAGGGAGCCAGAAAGGGGAGCCCCAGGAAACTGAACAGTACAAGGGAGGTCACAGAGAGGGGGAGGCTTGGGAAAGTGACCACTCAAAATTGTTTGTAAACTCCCAGACTCAGCCCTGATCTGTGTGTGCATAGGTTGTTCAGATTTTAATCAGCGTGTAAGATTTTGATAGCTGAATTTACTATCATCCAGGTCCCAGATGGCCACTAGGTGGCACCCACATGAGACAGTTCAGAATACCACTGTGCTGTCTTGGAAAACTGAAATGAATTTGTAACCACAGCCCAGAAAAGGTAGATTGAAACTTATGGCCTGAATCTAATTAGGTCAATTGCATACTAAAACAAAAACACCAACAGTCTTCATAGGATTTAAACAAGGGTTAGAGTTTCATAATATTCAGAATGTTTAAATAGAATCCAGAATTACAGGTATATGAAGAACCAGGAAAAATTCAGACTCTATATGTCATGCCAAAATGGGGTTTATCTTGGGATGCAAGGCTGGTTCAGTATTTGAAAAATCAATCGGTATAATCCATTACATTAACAGTTTAAAGAAAGAAAAAAAATATTATATAAATTGATGCAGAAAGTATTTGACAAAATTTAGTAAAAGCTCTCAACAAACTGGGAATAGAATGGAACTTTTTCAATCTGATAAAGGGCATCTATGAAGAAACCTAATGTCATATTTAGTGGTGAAATATTACATACTTTCCCCCATCAGGAACAAGTCAAAGATATCGCCTCACACAACATTGTACTAGAAGGGCTAGCTAGTACAACAAGACAAGAAAAAGAAAGACACACAGAATTGAATAAATAAACTTGTCCCTGTTTGCAAATGACATGGTTATCTACATACAAAATTTCAAAGATTTTACTTAAGAAAATAAAACAAAAACAAACATCCTCCAAGAACTAATAACTGACTTAAGCAAGGTCGGAAACCCTGGTGGCATAATGGTTAAGAGCTACAACGGCTAATCAAAAGGTTGGCAGTTCGAATGCACCAAGCGGTCCTTGGAAACCACATGGGGCAGTTCTGCTCTGTCCTATAGGGCCGCTATAAGTCAGAATCAACGTAACGGTAACAGGCTTGGTTTGGTTTTTGGTTTAGCAAGGTATCAAGATACAAGGTCAGCGCACAAAAATCATTCATATTTCTGTATACTAGCAATGTATAATTGGAAACTAAAATTAAAAATACCATTTACGATACCTCTAAAAGAAATACTCAGGAAACTCTACAAAAACATGGCCAGGAGTTCTATGCTGAGAACCATAAAATGCTGATTAAAAAAAAAATCAAAGACCTAAATAAATGGAGAGACATATTGCGTTCTTGGATTGGAAGACTTACCAGAGTTGAAGTGTCATTTCCTCAAATTGATCTATAGATTTAACATAATCCAAAATTCCATGGCTTTTTTAATAGATACAGATAAGCTGATTCTATGGAATGACAAAAGAAGTAGAATAGCTAACCGATTTTGAGAAAGAATAATAAAGCTGGAGGGATCACACTACCCAAATTAGAACTTACTAAAAAGATATTTTTAAAAAGATACCATAATCAAGACGTGATATTGTCAAAGGGATAGACACATACATCCATGCAACAGAGTAGATAGTCCAGAAATACACCCACCCATATATGGCCTTTTGATTTTTTGCAAGGGCTATTCAATGGAGGAAAAAACAGCCTTTTCAACAAACATTGGAATATCAGATGTTCGTATGCAAAAAAACACCAAACCTTCACCTAAACCTCACATCTTAGAAAAGTTAATTCAAAATGGATTGTAGGTCTAAATGTAAAAACATGAAACTATAAAGTTTTAGCAGAAAACTTTGAAACCTGAGATTAGGTAAATTGTTTTTAAGATACCAAAAGCATGATCCATCAAAAAATTTTTTTGATGAATTGAACTTTACCAAAATTAAACTTTTGCCAGTCTCAAAATTTAACAGAAAACCCTATTAAAAATTGGGCAAAGAGGGGGCAGGGCCAAGAGGCGGAGTAGTCAGATGCTTCCCGTGAACGCTTTTATAACAAACACGCAAAAAAAAAAAGTGAAATGATTATATTTATGACAAGCCCGGAGCCCGAAACATCACAGACAAAGTTAGAAAACGGACTGAGCGGCAGGGGGAGAGAGAGAGACGGTTCAGAAACAAATTACCAGACCCGAATCACCAGGAACCCTCAGGTACCATTCCCGGGAACAACTGCAGTGGGCTGGTGGTAGCATTCGGCTGCAGTTGTCTCAGGGAGAAACAGCCACCCGCACAGCCTACTCACACCTCCAGAACCAGAGAAGAATGGCGCTTTTGGCAAAAGCTAAATACTTGCATATATTTTACCATGCCCCCAGCCCCCAATTCAGCTTTAGTGGCTGTCGACTTCTCTGGGCCTGAGATAGGTCCTTCTGTGCACCATGAGCCATTCTCTCGGCCTTGGAGATGGAATATGTTCACAGTTGGGGAAAAGATAGTCTGCCAGCTCCATTAACCTGGGGAGCTCAGGACAGGAGTGGCTCCTGTCCAGGCATAAACATCTGTGGACTTTGAATACATTTCCCCCCTCCATGGACCTGTGTGGGCCTATTTCAGGAGAATAGGCCCTTGCTGGCAGACTCCCGACTGTTTCAGCTGTGTGGTTGAGAGGTGGCTTTTTGATGTCTGACACCACTTTGCCTGTTAAACAGGGTCCTCATCTACCCACATCAGCGGCCTAAGGACTGGTGGCTCCACTCTGGTCACCCAGCCACCCCGTGACAGGGGTCCAAGGATAACTGGTACTACCCAGTCCTTACAACCAAAAGCATTCAGTGCCCATGGTCCGTCTGCAGAATGCATCCACCTATGCACTCCAGGGAACAGTGACACACTTCCCTAACAGACACTTGGGGGACAGCTGTCAGCCCCCTGCCTTGTTCAGAGCGTGACCCCTGCTGCAACCAGATACCAGTACCTATACCAATCACCCCTGCCCCTCTAAGACTGTAGGACAGAGCCTGTACCACACTTGAAGACCGACTACCTGGACACCTGAGCCGAATCCATACAAGAAAAGCGAATGGACTCCTAGACTGATATACCTGATAACAGCTCTAGTCATCTGGTGACAGGATGTTAGAGCTTCAAAGGCGAATATAATCTAGTTAGCTCACTCAAGCAACCCATTTGGGCATGTCAAAACAAAACAAAGCAAGAAGCTAGGATACAGCAAGCAAACAAGAAATAACCTAATACAATAACTTATAGATGGTTCAGAGACAACAGTAAATAGCAAATCACATAAAGAAGCAGACCATGATTGCTTCAACAAGCTCTCAAAGACTCAAGGGATCTTCTGGATGAAGGCACATTCCTGGAATTGCCAGATGCAGAATACAAAAGATTAATGTACAGAACTCTTCAAGACATTAGGAAGGAGATTGGGAATATACAGAAAAAGCCAAGGAACACACAGATAAAGTTAGACAACGCAATAGAAAAGTCAGAAGACCAGAATTGAGCTAGTGGAAGGCAGAATTGGTGAGATTGAAGATAAGGCACTTGGCACCAATATATTTGAAGAAAAATCAGATAAAAGAATTAAAAAAAATGAAGAAACCCTAAGAATCATGTCCGACTCTATCAAGAGAAATAACCTACGAGTGATTGGAGTGCCAGAACAGGGAGGGACAACAGAAAATACAGAGAGAATTGTTGAAGATTTGTTGGCAGAAAACTTCCCTGATACCGTGAAAGATGAGAAGATATGTATCCAAGATGCTCGTCGAACTCCACATAAGGTAGATCTTAAAAGAAAATCAGTAAGACATAATCAAACTTGCCAAAACCAAAGATAAACAGAAAATTTTAAGAGTGGCTAGGGATAAACGAAAAGTCACCTACAAAGGAGAGTCAATAAGAATAAGCTCGGTGGGAGTATGTAATAAGGTGTATGTAAGTATATATGTGAGAGACTGACTTGATTTGTAAACTTTCACTTAAAGCACAATAAAAATTATTTTTAAAAAATTCAGGTAAGACAATATCTTGCCAGCACAGCTTTTTCTCACCCATTCTAATTTGAGAAAGAGCTTGTTCTTCAGTTCTGGGATCCTCTGCAAGCCCAGCACTGCGTGGTCTTAGCTTCAGCATTCAACTCACAAGACTGTCATAGGCCATACTTGGCACCATTCTACTCAGAAGGATATAGGACAGGAAATGCACATGCCAGCAGAGCAGTGTCAGGTACTGCTATCCTGTGGGAGTCCTTGCAGCATAATTCAGATGCAAGAAGACAAAACCCACCTTGGATAGGTGTCGAACCTCCATGGCTTAGAAACCGCGTACCCCATCGGAGCCTATATCTCTCATAAGACAATTCTCTAGGCATAGCTCCCAGAAGGAACAAGCCTAACAAGTGACAAGGTTCACTCAAGGAAGCCTAAAGAATGACTTGTCAGCAGCCACGTAAGTTACATCTATTGGTCCCATCACATTGAGAACAAAGGGGAATGAAGAAAACCAAAGATACAAGGAAAATACCAGTCCAAAGACTAATGGACCATGTGAACCACACCCTCCACCAGCCTGAGCCCAAAACAACTAGATGGTGCCCAGCTACCACCAACAACCACTCTGATAGAGATCACAGTAGCAGGTCCTGGACAGAGCGGGAGAAAAATGTAAGATAAAATTCCGATTCACAAAAAAAGACCAAACTTACTGGTCTGACAGAGACTGGAGGAACCCCTGAGACTATGTCCCCAGATACCCAACTAACTCAGAACTGAAGCCACCCCCAAAGTCCACCTTTCAGCCAAAGATTAGTCAGGCCTGTAATACAAACAGTAACACACGTGAGGAACATGCTTTTTAGTTCAATCAAGGATACAGGCTAGATGGGCAACACCTGCCCAAAAGCAAAAATGAGAAGGCAGGAAGGGACAGGAAAACTAGATGAATAAATACTGAGAACCCAGGGTGGACAGGGAAATGGGGACAATGCTGACACATTGTGGGGATTGCAACCAGTGTCACAAAAAAAATTGGGGTATAAGTTTTTGAATGAAAATCTTAAAAAAAAAGTCTGGTTAAAAGGACCCAAGAGGTCATGGTCCCCAGACCTTCTGTTAGCCCAAGACAGGAACCATTCCCAAAGCCAACTCTTCAGACAGGAATTGGACTGGACTGTGGAGCAGAAAATGATACTGGTGAAGACTGTGCTTCTTGGATCAAGTAGACACATGAGACTATGTGGCAGCTCCTGTCTGGAGGGGAGATGAGAGGGCAGAGGGGGTCAGAAGCTGGCCAAATGGACATGACAAGAGAGAGTGGAGGGAAGGAGTATGCTGTCTTAGTAGGGGGAGAACAACTAGGAGTATGTAGCAAGATGTACATAAATTTTTATACGAGAGACTGACTTGATTTGTAAACTTTCACTTAAAGCACAATAAAAAAATAAAATAAAATAAGCTCGGACTACTCAGCAGAAACCACACAGGCAAGAAGGCAATGGGATGACTTATACAAAGCACTGAAGGAAAAAATTGCCAGCCAAGAATCATATATCCAGCAAAACTGTCTCTCAAATATGAAGGCAAAAATAGGACATTTACAGATAAACAGAAGCTTAGAGAATTTGTGAAAACCAAACCAAAACTACAAGAAATACTAAAGGGAGTTCTCTGGTTAGAAAATCAATAATATCAGATCTCAACCCAATACTAGAATATTGGACAGTGCAATCAGATGTCAACCCAGATAGGGAAGTCACAAAAATAAATCAAGATTAAAAAATGCTCAAAACAGGGAAACAGCGATGTCACTATGTAAAAGAAGACAAGATTAAAACAATAAAGAGGGCATAAGAAATGTCATAGATTTTTCATAAAGATGAAAAAACGTAGTTCGTCTATATGCTGCCTACAAGAGACACACCTTGGACTTAGAGACACAAACAAACTAAAACTCAAAGGATGGAAAAAATATATCAAGCAAACAACAATCAAAAAAGAGCAGGAGTGGCAATATTAATTTCTGACAAAATAGACTTTAAATCCACCACAAAGGATAAGGAAGGACACTATATAATGATTAAAGGGACTATATACCAGGAGGATATAACCGTACTAAATATTTATACACTCAATGACAGGGCTGCAAGATACGTAAACTCTAACAGCATTGAAAAGTGAGATAGGCAACTCCACAATTATAGTGGGAGACTTCAACACACCACTTTACATGAAGGACAGGACATCAGAAAGAAACTCAATAAAGATGCGGGAGATCTAAATACCACAATCAACTAACGTGACCTTATAAACATATACAGAATACTCCACCCAACAGTAATCAAGTATACTTTCTTTTCTAGTGCACGTGGAACATTCTCTAGAATAGACCACATAGTAGGTCATAAAGCAAGCCTTAGCAGAATCCAAAACATTGAAATATTACAAAGCATCTTCTGTGACTATAAGGCCATAAAATTTGAAATCAATACCATAAAAAGCAGGGAAAAGAAATCAAACACTTGGAAACTGAACAATACCCTGCTCAAAAAAGACTGGATTATAGAAGACATTGAGGATGGAATAAAGAAATCCATAGAATCCAATGAGAATGAAAACACTTTCTATCACAGTCTTTGGAACACAGCGAAAGCAGTGCTCAGAGGTCAATTTGTATCAATAAATACACACATCCAAAAAGAAGAAAGGGCCAAAATCAAAGAATTATCCCTACAACTTGAACAAATAGAGGAAAAAAAAAGAAACCCTCAGGCACCAGAAGAAGGCAAATAATAAAAATTGGGGCAGAATTAAATGAAATAAAAAAAAAAATGAAAGAGAGAACAGAAAAAGCAATTGAAAGAGTTAACAAGACCAAAAGCTGGTTCTTTGAAAAAATTAACAAAATTGATAAACCGTTGGCCAAACTGACAAAAGAAAAACAGGAGAGGAAGCTCATAACCCGAATAAGAAATGAGATGGGCAATATCACAACAGACCTAACTGAAATTAGAACAGTCAGATTACTATGAAAAATTGTACTCTAACAAATTTGAAAACCTAGAATTCCTAGAAACACACTACCTACCTAAACTAACACAAACAGAGGTAGAACAACTAAATAGACCCATAACAAAAGAAGAGATTGAAAAGGTAATCAAAAAACTCCCAAGGAAAAAAAGGCCCTAGCCCAGACGGCTTCACTGCAGAGTTCTACCAAACCTTCAGAAAAGAGTTAACACCACTACTACTAAAGGTATTTCAGAGCATAGAAATGGAATACTCCCAAACTCATTCTATGAAGCCACCATATCCCTGATACCAAAACCAGGTAAAGACACCACAAAAAAAGAAAATTACAGACCGATATCCCTCATGAACATAGATGGAAAAATCCTCAACAAAATTCCAGCCAATAGAATTCAACAACATATCAAAAAAATAATTCACCATGACCAAGTGGGATTCATACCAGGTACACAGGGATGGTTCAACATTAGAAAAACACTTGTTATCCATCATATAAATAAAAGATAAGAACCAGACCAGACTTAATGGTCTGACTAAGACTAGAAGAATCCCAGCAGTCATGGCCCCAAAACCTTCTGTTGGCCCAGGACGGGAACCATTCCCGAAGCCAACTCATCAGACATGGTTTGGACTGGATAATGAGTTGGAGAGAGATCCTGATGAGAAGTGAGCTACTTGCATCAGGTGGACACTGAGACTATGTTGGCATCCCCTGTCTGGAGGGGAGATGGGAGGGTAGAGGGGGTTAGAAACTGGCAAAACGGTCATGAAAGGAGAGACTGGAAGGAGGGAGCGGGCTGACTCGTTAGGGGGAGAGTAAGTGGGAGTATATAGTAAGGTGTATATAAGTTTATATGTGAGAGACTGACTTGATTTGTAAACTTTGACTTAAAGCACACTAAAAATTATTTTAAAAAAAGACAAGAACCACATGATCTTATCAATTGATGCAGAAAAGGCACTTGACAAAGTTCAACACCCATTCATGATAAAAAACTGTCAGCAAACTAGGAACAGAAGGAAAATTCCTCAGCATAATTAAGGGCATTTATACAAAGCCAACAGCCAACATCATCCTAAATGGAGAGAGTCTAAAAGCATTCCCCTTGAGATTGGGATCCAGACAAGGGTGCCCTTTACCACCACTCTTACTCAACATTGTGCTGTAGGTCCTAGCCAGTGCAATTAGGCTAGATAAAGAAATAAAGGGCATCCAGATTGGTAAGGAAGAAATAAAGGTATCTCTGTTTGCAGATGATGTGATCTTATACACAGAAAACCCTAAGGAATCCTCAAGAAAACTACTGAAACTAATAGAAGAGTTCAGCAGAGTATCAGGATACAAGATAAACATACAAAAATCAATTGGATTCCTCTACACCAACAAAGAGAACATCGAAGAGGAAATCACCAAATCAATACCATTTACAGTAATCCCCAAGAAGATAAAATACTTAGGAATAAATCTTACCAGAGACGTAAAAGACCTATACAAAGAAAACTACAACATACTACTGCAAGAACCAAAAGAGAGCTACATAAGTGGAAAAACATACCTTGCTCATGGATAGGAAGACTTAACATTCTAAAAATGTCTATTCTACCAAAAGCCATCTATAGATACAATGCAATTCCGGTCCAAATTCCAACAACATTTTTTAATGAGACGGAGAAGGAAGTCACCAACTTCATATGGAAGGGAAAGAGGCCCCAGATACGTAAAGCATTATTGAAAATGAACAAAGTGAGAGGCCTCACTCTACCTGATTTTAGAACATATTATATCAGCACGGTACTCAAAACAGCCTGGTACTGGCACGACAACAGTTACATAGACCAATGGAACAGAATTGAGAAGCCAGATATAAATCCATCCACTGTGAGCTGCTGGTATTTGTCAAAGGCCCAAAGTCAGCTAAATGTGGAAAAGACAGCCTAACAAATGGTGTTGGAATATCTGGATATCCATCTGCAAAAAAATGAAACAAGACCCATACCTCACACCATGCACAGAAACAAACTCAAAATGGATCAAAGACCTAAATATAAAATCTAAAACGATAAAGATCGTGGAAGGAAAAATAGGGACAATGTTAGGAGCCCTAATATATGGCGTAAACAGTATACAGAACATTATTAGGAATGCACAAACACCAGAAGAGAAACTAGGTAATTGGGAGCTCCTAAAAGTCAAACACCTATGCTCATCCAAAGACTTCACCAAAAGAGTAAAAAGATTACCTACAGACTGGGAAAAAGTTTTTAGCTCTGACATTTCCCATCAGCGCCTGATCTCTAAAATCTACATGATACTGCAAAAACTCAACTACAAAAAGACAAATAACCCAATTAAATAACGGGCAAAGGATATGAACAGACACTTCACTAAAGAAGACATTCAGGGAGCTAACAGATACATGAGGAAATGCTCACGATCATTTGCATTAGAGAATTGCAAATCAGAACTGCAATGAGATTCCATCTCCAACAAGGCTAGCATTAATCCAAAAAACACAAAATAATAAATGTTGGAGAGGTTGTGGAGAGACTGGAACAGTTAAACACAGCTGGTGGGAATGTCAAATGGTACAAGCACTTTGGAAATTGATTTGGCGCTTCCTTAAAAAACTAGAAATAGAACTACCAAAGGATCCAGCAATCCCCCTCCTTGGAATATATCCTAGAGAAATAAGAGCCTTTACATGAACAGATATGTGCACACCCATGTTCATTGCAGCACTGTTTACAATAGCAAAAAGATGAAAGCAACCAAGGTGCCCATCAACGGATGAATGGATAAATAAATTATGGTATGTTCACACAATGGAATACTGCACATCGATAAAGAACAATGATGAATGATGAACATGGAGGAACCTGGAAAGCATTATGCTGAGTGAAATTAGTCACAAAAGGACAAATATTGTATTAGACCACTATTATAAGAACTTGAGAAATACACAGAGAAGAAAATATTCTTTGATTGTTACGAGAGTGGGGAGAGAGGGAGGGGGGTTTTCACTAATTAGTAGATAAGAACTATTTTAGGTGAAGAGAAAGACAACACAATACAGGAGAGGTCAGCACAACTTGACTAAACTAAAATCAAAGAAGTTTCCTGAATAAACTGAACACTTCGAAGGACAGCGTAGCAGGGGAGGGGGTTTGGGGACCGTGGTTTCAGTGGACATCAAAGTCAGTTGGGATAATAAAATGTATTAAGAAAACATTCTGCATCCCACTTTGAAGAGTGGCATCTGGTGTCTTAAAAGCTAGCAAGCGGCCATCTAAGATGCATCAATTGGTCTCAACCCACCTGGACCAAAGGAGAATGAAGAACACCAAGGACACAAGGTAATTATCAGCCCAAGAGACAGAAAGGGCCACATAAACCAGAGACTACATCAGCCTGAGACCAGAAGAACTAGATGGTGCCTAGCTACAATCAATGACTGCCCTTCTAGGGAACACAACAGAGAACCCCTGAGGGAGCAGGAGAGCAGTGGGATGCAGACCTCAAATTCTTATAAAAAGACCAGACTTAATGGTCTGACTGAGACTAGAAGGACCCCAGAGTCATGGTCCCCAGACCTTCTGTTACCCCAAGACAGGAACCATTCCCAAAGCCAATTCTTCAGACAGGGATTGGATGGGACTATGGGATAGAAAATGATACTGGTGAGGAATGAGCTTCTTGGATCAAGTAGACCCATGAGACTATGTGGGCAGCTCCTGTCTGGAGAGGAGGTGAGAGGGCAGAGGGGGTCAGAAGGTGGCTGAATGGACACGAAAATAGAGAGTGGAGGGAAGGAATGTGCTGTCTTATTAGAGGGAGAGCAACTAGAAGTATACGGCAAGGTGTATATAAATTTTTATATAAGAGACTGACTTGTAAACTTTCACTTAAAGCACAATAAAAAATTTTTTAAAAAATGGGCAAAGACTTGAACAAAAACTTCACTAAAGAGAATATATGGATAGCAAAAAAGGACATGAAGAGATGTTCAGCATTATTAGCCATTAGGAAAATATAAATTAAAGCTACAATGAGATACCTCTACATACCTATGAGAATAGCTGAAATACAGTACACTGACAATACCAAGTGCTGGGAAGGATGCAGAGCAACTAGAGCTCCCATATATTGCTGGTAGAAGTGCAAAATGGTACAGCTGCTCTGAAAAATAGTCTGGCAGTTGCTTATAAAGCTAAGCATACACTTAGCAGAAAATGCATTCCTGGGTATTTAGAGAAATGAAAATTTAAGTTCACACAAAACCTGTGTGTTTATGACACCCCCTTTTTTTTTTTTGGTCACTGTAACCAGTTCATTTTATTGATAAGTAGCCCTGCTAGACAGGGCTGGTCCTGTTGCCAGTATTATACATAAACACAGATTTGGAGCCTAGAACTTCCAACAGCAACAAGTCATGGAGTTTGAGGGAATAGAACAGCATTCCTTAGTAAGAAACCTCTGGTCCAGATGCCACATAGTCCATTCCTTGGTCCCTCTGTATAACAACTCTATTCTTAAGTTCCTCAAACTGGTAACAACGCAGGTATCCTTCAACAGGTGAATGAATAAATTGTGGTATATCTATACAATGGAATCCTCAGCATCTTTTGTTCAAAGATACAACACTGATGTTTTGGAAGTAAATGGGAGATTTTCCACATCACTCTTTAAATGGTGCAAAATTTGCAACTGAGATGCAGACTTTAGGCACAGGATAACGGGAGCTCTTTTTCATTACTGAGAATGGGAAAAATGCAGAAAGGACATGCTTGGTAGCAAATATTTTCCAGCATATTTGTAACAAATCTTGAGTATTCTTAATTCCTAGATAAATTAGATAAACAGAGACATAAATCATGGAGACTTGCCATGATTCCGTGGCCTGAATGACATAACGCATTATGGCCATCAGTGTTTTTGAGCCATGCTATCTCTGTCTTCCGGGAACTCTTCCTCTTCCTTCCAGGGTAATGCTTTCTCTGGTAACACTTGTGCATGGAAGAGGCAAGGCTAGTAAGCAAAAACTGGTTGCCACTAAGGAAATGCAAATCAAAACCACAATGACAGCCCAGTTCATACCCACTAGGATGACTTTTTAAAAAGACAGATAATAACAAGTATTGGAGAAAAAAAACCAAACCCGTTGCTGTCAAGTCTAATCCGACTCAGAGGATGTGGAGAAATTGGAACCCTCACACATTGCTGGTGGGTTTGTAGAATTAGGCAGCTGCTTTGAAAAGTAGCCTGGCAGATCCTCAAACCGTTAAACTTAGAGTTACCATGTGACCCAGAAATTCCACTCCTAGGTGTATAAAAAAAAAAAAAAAAACTTAAGAAAAATTATGTCCACACAAAATGAGCAGATTGAGCTGGACTGGTGAGAAAGAGAAGGAGATGGAACAGATTTGAACTGTGGGGATGTCTAAGTATCCTGCATGTCCAGTACAGTTGCCACTGACCTCACATAGTTATATATATGGGACTAGTTCAAATTGGGCTGTGCTGCAAGGGTAAGATACGTACCAAATTTCTGAAGACAGTATGAAAAAAAAGAATGTTAAATATCTCATTAATAATTTTTATGTTGACTACATGTTGAAATGATATTTTGTGTATATTGGGTTAAATAAAATATATTGTTAAAATTAATTTCACCTGTTTACTTTTTAATGTGGCTACTAGAATAAATTATATATATGACTGGCTATTTCTCTTGGACAGCACTGGTATATACTCCCTTCTGGGATATAGATTGGCACAGAAAGTCCTCAGTGAATGGTGTGTGTGTATGTGTGTGTGGGTGAGAGAGAGAATTAATGAACAAGAAGATGAATAAGTAAATTCATGAATGAATGAGTGAATGGATTGATGAGGATTATATGTGGTTTTCAAGGAGTTGGTCAATTTCTTCTAAGTTGTTGAGAATTACATGTAAATATACAAATGAATGAAAGGGAAACAGAGGTAGTTAGAATTGAAGGAAGCTTTGAGGCAGGGAATCTCAAAAAGCATTTTAAGGGGCCTTACTGTAAATACCCAAGTATTTGTTCTTAGTCCTACCCTGTTTTCCTCTTTTAAAAGTACTTCTGTAGCACTTTAATATATGCCAGGAACTATCCTAGGCATTTTGCATTATTAACTCATTTAAACTTCACAACCACCCCGTGAAGTAGGCGCTGTAATTATCCCCTTTTTGCAGATAAAGAAACTAAAGGCACGGAAATGTTGAGTAACTTTCCCAGGATCACCCAATAAGTGACAGAACTAGGATTCAAACCAGGCCATCTGGCCTCAAAGTCTATGCCCCTAACTATTACACCATTCTGTCTCACTCATCTTTTTGTGCTGCCTCATCCCCAAGCTTCTCTCAAATGGAGATAAGGTTTCTTCCCCACCCCCCATTATTGATCTGTCTTTCATGCCCAATCCCTCAGACTTCATATTCTTAGAGAAAGTTCTCAATGAACCTTGCCTACTGAAAACAATTTTAAGTTTTCTCTGCAAATGAGAAATGTGCATACAATAGATACATGGTCAAATACAACCTCCAAGTAACCCTATCTCCCCTATTTCCTCTGTCCCAATCCCTGAGCCTTGCCCATACCACTTTCTCCCTCCTCAGCCCGTGACCTGGGTCTGCCCTCCCCTGCCTTCCTGGGAAAACGAGAGAGAAGTGAGTGTTGGAGGAGTCTGAGGCTTCACAACTCCAAGCAAATGTTTTGCCTGCCAGCCTAGCAGATGCCTGAGAGGTGATGACAGGGGTACAGAATAGGGGGCTTTCCAGACATCACTTTGGTCAGTGCCCCAGAGATACCTCAATACCACCCACCCAGGACTGCATCCTAGCCTCTTCTTGGGTATTTCTAGTGACTCTAGTAGCCCTGAATTTCCACCCGCTGGGAGCAGCCCTAGCCCAGCATCTTCAACGTGCCCTTCAGGGCCAAACATAGACTGGGACACTAAGAAGAAACCAACAGGCCATCTTCCTCTTTATCTGTCTCATTAAATTGTGAATAATAATGTATTTACTTATTCTCCCACTTAAAAAGCTGTTTAAATCCTTTGAAGAATCTTGCAAGGTAGCTTGGCTATACAGCAGGCAGGGCAGTCAAGTGCCTCTGGTGGGGGGGCCAGCGTCTTCCACTCGCCTGTCTTTTGGTCCAGCAAGTAGGCGTTGGGGTTGATGGTGTAGTCCTTTGTCTGGACATCACTAGCTGTGGTGACACCTCCACATACAAACACTTTGCTGTCTCCAATGGAGCATATAGCATGGGACACATCCAAGGGACAGTTGTTGGGCAAGAGAGGCACTGTGGTGGTTGTCTTGTTGGCCTTTATCTTCTGCAGGTTGATTTCCACGCTCTGCCGGTGACTGTGCACACAAAGGATGTTGTCCTGATGGAAAGAGAGCAGAGGCCGGTGGTTGAACTCAATGGGGAAGGTGATACACTGAACCACGTCCCCAGTGTTGGTATCAAAGCAGTCCACTACCCCAACCCGTGAGATGTAGCCCTTCACCAAGCACCGCCCAGTGACAATGTACAGGTTCCGGTCGCCCTTGGTGATCACGGCTGTGCCATCCATAGGGATGCTCATCTTCCCTGCCAGGCACCAGGCCTCCTTGCGCTCATCGTAGCGATAGATGTTGGAGACATACCTCCTTGGGGCGATACTCCCACCCACTGAGTACACTGTTCCCCCACAGGTCACCATGGTGTGGAAGACAAGCCCAATGGGCAGGTCAGGCAGCTTGGTCCAGGAGTTGTCATCCATGTCATACCGCCAAGCTGTCTTCAGCCCTGAAATCTGCTCAGTAGTGCCACCAGAGATGTAGATGTAGCGACCAGCAGAGGTGGCACTGAGGGCAGCTGCCCGATAGGGCATGTCTGACAGCTTCAACCATAGGTTCTCCTGGATGATATAGGCAAACACACCATCGTTAAACTTGCCATGGGCCTTTTGGCCACCTAGAATGACCACCGAATCAAGCAGAGCCCCTTTCCGCTGGTAGCTTAGCAGGCTGCATGGCCGCTCCTGCTTACGGTCCATCAGGACACTCTCAATCAGGGTTGCATGGGCTGAGCTGTTCTCCAAGCCCATCAGCTTGTTGCTGGCAAACATCAGTGTCTTGTTGGAGACAGCATTGAGATTGATGTAATTGAAGAATTTCTTGAAATACTTCTCCCGCTCATCCTTCCGGAAGTACACCCAATTAATGAGTGAGCTGAGAGCCTGGTCTTCATTAAGCACATGCAGGTTTTCATCACGGAGCAGGCGGCCAAAGATGACAGGTGGGCAACGCATGAAGTGCACGGAGCCCTCAGGACTGGCCCAGTAGTGGAAATTGTCGCGAATGCCAGAGTAGGCCAAGTCTGATACCTCCTTGAGCTCAAACAGCTCGGCCAAGAAGAGGTAGCGCAAGCAGTTCGCACGGCGGATGGACTTAATCAGGAAGTCATTGCAGTGGATGCGAAGGCGTGGTGTGTTGAAATACTGGGCCCCACGAAGCAGCTCCTCCACGTTCTGCTCTGAGATCACTACTTTGCCACTGTAGAAGTAGTCCAGGAGCTGGTCCACTGTGGCTGGGCTCAGGTAGTTGGGGTCAATGGTGATAAACAGCTCATCAGTGGTCTTCATATCATTACTGGAGATCAGGCTCTTCACCAGTGGAGAGACAGCAGCCAGCACGTTGCGATGTGCAAAGAAGACGTGGTGGTCCACAGTCAGGGCCATGTCCCAGTACTCCTTGCGTTTCCTCTGTTTGTTCAGGTTCTGCAGCACAAAGCTGTTGTAGTTTTTCTCAGTGAATTCTAACTTCATGGTGCTTCTTGCTGGCTGAGGCAGAAGCTCAGCATCAGGTACTGGAGAACAGACTTTCTCAGGCCTTTGGGATTCAGATTGATGGTTATTTGCAGAGCAGTTGACCAGGGAGGAGTGGAGATGAGAAAGAGGATGATGTCATAAAGTAGATGAGGTCATCACAATGCAGGCCCCACTGAGGCCTTTCTCAGAGGCCCAGGGCCTTTCTTCCCTCTGACAAGCCTCAGCTAGATACATACCTGACCAGGACCTAGAGCCCAGGGCCTAGAGCTCGGGAGGAAATTCAGGGATGCCTGCAACTCCCACTATGGATTTTCAAAACTGAGTTTAAGGCTTCTGGAATGTCAGAGCCAGTTTGGGTGAAGTGAAGGATAGTGGCGGGGCAGGGGGGGAGTAAAGGATAGGTAGGGCAAGTGAAAAGGTTTTCAGATTATCTAGAAAAAGTCTCCCATTTTACAGGAGGAAAACTGAGGCCCAGAGAAGAGAAGGAACTTGCCCAAGATCACACAGCCAGTTGGAAGTAAAGCAGGGGCTGGAACCCAAGCCTTCTGTAACTTAATACTCTTCCCACTCTTATAGGAAGCTAACTACTCAACTTTCCGTACTCTAGTCCTGAGACCTGGAAGTACCCTTTTCCATCAAGTGTCCTGAGCATCAGAGAAGAAAAGCTGTGGTCTTTGGCTTCTGACTTTTGTGACCATGGGCATCATATCTCATTCTTTAAAATAAAGGGAGAGGTGACGGCCACTTCCTGGAGCAGGGATGCAGGAGTTAGCTATGTGCTGAGGCTGGGAGGGCCTCTAAAGCTCTGACTGCCAGGTTCACTGGAACCTGGGCCATTCTCTCCACGTTTCCAAGTCTCTAGTTGTAAAATGTTGGGGGCTAGGGTTAGCAAGCTCTTTCCATCAAAAGTGGACGTGAACAAGCTACTCAAACTCTAAGCCTCAGTTTCTCCATCTGTGAGATGGGAATAATAATAGCACCTGCTTCAGGTTCCTCCCCTCCCCCCATCACCTTCTCATCATCTCCTTCCCTCATCCTTTCATTCTTTCCAGACAGTTTTTTTTATTTTTCAAGAGTTTAAATGAGGAAATGGCTACAAAGTGATAAGCACAGCGCTTGGCTCCATTAAACGTTCAGAAAACGTCAGCGGCTGCCATTGTTTTACTAATAATTCGTTTTTCCAGCGCTGGCGTTCTTGGTTGCTCCCTTCATAAATATTTGTCGTCGTCGTTCATGTTTCGTCGTTTGTTGGCGAGTCTGTGAAATCCACTCTGGCGGGCTCCCTGAGCCTTCTCCGGCCACAGGATGGGGCTGGTGGCTCTGCCCCAGCCTAGGAGGAAGCATAGATGGGCTGGGTGCTCAACGGAAGAAGCGCTCCGTCGCTCCCTCACTCGGCACGGCCCCAGCTCGGCTTCAAGACGAAAAAGTGCAGCGGCGCTTTCTAGCTCCTCACTGTTCCACGGGCTGCAGGCCCACTGTGTAGGGTGGGCGGTGGCGATTCCCATGTCAGGATCAGGGTCTCACGGGCTGGAAAAGGCGGGCTCACTAAGATCCTCATAAGCTCCCTCTCTCCACTTGATGGGTGGGGATACTGAGCCCGGGAGGGAGGTGCGCGCCCGCCAGGGTTCACACTGCGAAAAGGCGATTGAGCTAGGATTTCCTCCTCGCTGTCCAGAGAGGAGCCGTCTCAGACTCGGTCCGTCAGTTCGGGAGGGCCCCGACCCCTCGGGGCTGAGTGGGTGGTGTGTTCGCAGACTCGGCCAGCTCTGATTCACGCAGGCACACCCACCTCCTGGCCTGCTCCGGAGCTCTAGTGGCGCGTCTGTGAAGCTGCTGCTTGTGCCGGGAGAGGGACGGGGACAGCTGGAGCCCCGCATGGAGGGGCAGGGGACTGGGGCTGGCCTCCTGGGAAAGAGCAGAAAGCCCAGAGGACCCACCCGGTGCCAGCCTTAGGGGCTCCCAGAAAGGGTCTCAGGACATTGAGGCCCTTTGGGCACTGGCATTGGCCGGATGGGACAGGGAGGACCTGGGGTCAGGCCACACCCCGGATCTCCACCAATCTGGGCCCCAAGCCCCACTCCAGATCGCCGACCTTAGCGTTCTTCCCAGAAAAGCGCACATTGTCACTGGAGCCTCTCCAGCTCTTTCCCTCCCACCTTAGTCATATTCTTCTTCTCTTAATTTCTCCTTCCCTCATCCGTTCACTCTATCCAGGCATAGCTTTTCCTTTATTTTGGGATTTGGTACTTTGAAAATTATTATTTTCTTACTGAATTGGTTCACCTTGATGCCTGCGTGCCATAGAGAGCCTCAGTCCCTTTTGGTATCTATATCTGCATGAGTCTAAGAACTTGTTCTCTCCATTGGAAGAAGGCTTAGACTTCAGTAACCCCTCTGTCACTGACTAGCTGTGTGGCTTAGGTAAGTTCCACTCTGTCTGTCATCTCCCTGTGAGAATAGCTGAGCTCTACCAGGGCCCTGGAAACCTTAGTGGCATAGTGGTTAAGGGGTACGGCTGCTACCCAAAGGGTTGGTGGTTCAAATCCAAGAGGTGCTCCTTGGAAACCCTATGGCGCATTTCTACTCTGTTCTGTAGGGTCGCTATGAGTCGGGATTGACTCAGTGGCAGTGCGTTTAGTTTTTTGGTTTACCGGAGCCCTGGTGGCACAGTGGTTAAGAGCTACAGCTGCTAATCAAAAGGTCAGCAGTTCAAAACCACCAGCCGCTCCTTGGAAACCCTATGGGGCAGTTTTACTGTAGGGTCTCTATGAGTTAGAACCAATTCGACAGCAACTGGTTTGGTTTGAAATGCTCCTCCAGCCCTGATCTTGCGGGAAGCAGCAGCAACAGGGGCAAATAGGGCTTCTTGGTACTGATGACAGAGACCCCTTCTCACTCCCATTGGCATCCTTTTAAGAGGGAGACAGCCCTCAGCTCCAGGAGCAGGGGTGGGTGGGTGGGTCAGGCCCTGCTGCTTCTTAACTTTCCTCTGTCCCCACACGCTGAAGGTAGCAGCCATGCTCCTTTATACTTCTACTTCAGGTCCGAGAGCACCCTACCAGCCAGTAAGAAAGTTGGCCCTAGCAGGTGTCATGGAGACGGGAGAGGATCTGATAGATCTAACTCCAGACCTTGTACAGTTGGGCAAATTGAGACCAGAGAGGGAAGGACTTCTGAACTCAGAGGTCACAGAGCTCATGCTTGGACCTGGGGTTCCTGAGTCGCTTCTCTGCCCTCTGGCTACAAGAGAATGGGCAATCTGGTTTTTCCCATTCTTGTTGGACATGTGGGGGTTGCTGTCTTTGGGAAATGCAATAAAGAAGTGAAATTAGTGCCCACCTGCCCAGCCAGCTTCGCCGTCTGGCTCCTCTCCAGCCCTGGAAAGCTCCCCTGGTCCAGGTTTCCCCCTTTTTCAGTCAACTGAGGAAACAGAGTCTGATCTAAAGAGGGTGGCTGCATGTCAGCTTCCTCTACCTGGTAGTGTTTGGTGTGTGTGTTATGCATGTATCTATGGGGGCTGGGGGGAACTGTCTCTAGGAGCCACTAGGAAGCTCATTGATTGGCCATTGAGTTGCTTGTGGCCAATTGACCTGTATGGCTTGAAAAGGACCTCAGGCTGAGGCCCTAAAGCCAGGTCTCTTTGCCCCACCCACCCTCAGCTTCCTGCCCAGCTCAGCATTCCTGAGGCAGAAGAGCTGACTGACCATCCCTAGGGAACTGTGAGTTTGGCCATGAGAGACAACTAGAGAACAATGCTCTGTTCAGGGAGACGCCTTAGGGGAGGGGACCCTAATATTCTGACTTTCTGGGAGCCATCAATTGATATGTCAATTTGTTGGAAAGCCCAGAAGAAAGTGAGGGGCTTATTTTAAATATACACAGATTTGGTCCACAACTATTCGAAAGCTCAGAACAGTCTCTCTCAGTATTTTCACCTCTTTTGTAACCGGCTTTCTCACTTCTACATGTTTTCCACTTATAACTTGGCTTGCATATAGCTTTGGTTTGCCATGGTCTAATTTGAACTCATGGCATCCTTATTTTTCAATTCCCCTGCAAAGTGGTAAATTCTCTCCATATTTCCTAGCTCAAATTCCTGATGTCCATGGCCAGCTTAAGGATTGGCTGCCCTCGGATTAGGTGCCCATTCTAGTCCAAAAAGCCTTAGGTGGTGAGACCAATGGTACATAACATGGCCACCCAAGCAGCACAGTTCGCTGGGGAGGGTGTGGAGGCATTCAGGGGCTTGAGTTACTCAAGACAGGAAAGAAGAGTCATGGATTCCTCAGTCACCAACTGAGAATCAGGCATGAATCACATTGGAGGAACATATTACACAAAAGAAAAAAGATTTTATTGTCTTATTAGTCAATATCCCTGGAAGAAATGAAGGGCACAGCATGAGACTGTGTTCAGAGTGCAACACAGACCTTCAGGAAGCATGTTTCAAAGGCTGGTCTGCTCAGACTGTTTTTAAGCAGGCAGCCGCTCTCACTACAGCTTCTGCTGTCTCACCAGATGGAGGTGCCATGGATTCAGGGACACTCAGCTTGGCATCTAGGTTGGTCTCTCCCATGTGAACCATGTGAAATTGCTATTCAGGAGAATTTTGTATAATTTGAAGCAAAACACAGAACCAAATTAGCGTCTCTAGGCTCCCTGTTTTGGGATATCCCTCTGGAACATTTGGGCCCAGCACACATTCCAGGAGGCGGCAGAAGCACAGCTGCAGCCACAGCTGCCAGGAACAGGCCTGGGCTCCCGCCCCCGTTAGGGGGGAAGGGTGGAGGCCGAGGGCTTCCTCCAGAGGCCCTGACTGAGCTCGCCCTCACCCCACACTCGCTGACTTCATCCATCCAAGGCTGCTTGGCCAAGAGCCCAGGGAGTGTGGGGGGCTCTCTCTCCAGAGCAGGCCCTGGTCCACCTAATAGGTGGGGGAGGGGTGAGCTTCAGGACTTGTCCAGGTTCCCAGAAACCAGGGATAGTATATTGAGCTCTGAAATGCCAGAGGATTTTAAGAAAAAAGGTGTGTGTGGAGGGGAACGAAGGTCAAAGGGTAGCAGTGGTACTAGTACTTTGCTACTTAAAGGTAGAAAAATGCAAGGAAGTACTGCTTTTTTCTCCATTTGTTCTTTGGCAATCCCATTGGAGAATTTCAAGCGGCATGCAGTATGACATCATGTCTTAAAATTGAGAAATCGCAGCAATTCTGTGAAATGGAGGCCCTGCCGCCCCATGTTTCTGATGGAAGCTGCTTCATATCTACATGTCTAAAAGCTGTGTTTTATGTCACATTTAAATGAGGGTTTAACATTCTTCAATTTCTACCAAAAGTAGATTATACTGCATGAAGGTCACATAAAATCAACTTCACTTCTTAGCATCACAAACATTTGGAATACAAAAAGTCGAGGAATGGATAAGTAAGAAAAGTACAAAAGATGTTTGCTTAAAAAAATAACAGAAAAATTTAAAAACTGGTTTTCCCCCTAAAGTCCAAATCATCGTAGTCTAGGTAACCATCACGATAAATGCTTCATATGCTCATCCCTTTGATATGAGTTCATGCAGAACTGTATATCCAAGTGTATGGACAAGAGACACTCGCACGCATCACACGCATAAGCACATACATCCACAGGGACAGACACAGAGCTGAGTTTTTGTTGTTCTAGGCACTTCACATCCATGTTCTTAAGTCTGCCACCTTCCCATTCGATTTCACAGATTACTTCTTTGGAGGCAGCACATTTTCCTCGAAGAAACCCCGGTTGACAACATTCCCTGCAGGGAAGTATCTGGCCACCACAAACGAGGACCCATCACTCGCAGATGCCTTCCCCACTCCCATCTTCTTCGTATTCTTCCACACCATAGCTGTAAAGTGTCCTGTAGGGGAAGAGACGGGGAAGAGGGAAACAGGTTAGTCAGCAAAGCCTTGAGGAGGATGTTGCAAGGTATTCTTGAACCCTTGCACCATCTTGCCAGGTTCAAGGACACTCCATCTTCACAGATGCCAGAGGCAGGAGAGAAAAACACACCAACTGCCTGGTTTCCCTAAGCATCAGGCCCACTTGACCAGACCTCACTCACAAATGCCACACAGACTTTACTCATCTCACCACTTTCCAATGGTCAAGGCTTCAGTATGTCCCAGAGATCACGACAAAGCCCAGCGACCCCAACAATTAGGATGCCTTCCTACCTGGCACCTGCCTCCAACCCTACCCCCAAACTGTACTCTTCAAGGTGACCAGTAATCTCCGTGTTCCTCTCCCATGGTTACTTTTTGTCCTCATCTTTTTTGACATCTCAGGAATATTTAACACAGTTGACTCCTCCCCTTTGCAGAGCACTCTCCTCTTGTTTTCCATGAAGCCACAAGCTCTTGACAACCCTCCCTCTCACTGCTTCTTCTTTCTCTTATACCTCACTTGTAATATTGGAGGACCTGCATTTCCCAGGCTCAATCTTGTGCTCTCCTTTCTTATCCCTCTATACTCTTGTTAGGCAATTGCACCTTTTCTTGGCTCAAATTTAGTTTTTCAGCTCAAACCTCTCCTCTGTTCCAGAAAAAACAACTTACTAGACATTTCCATTTGGGTGACTCACAGGCATCGTGATTTTTTTTTTTTTTAATGAATGGGGAACATTTTTCTTTTTATTTTGTTGCCGTTGTTGAGAATATCCACAGCAAAACATAAGCAACTCACCAGTTTCTACATGTACCATTTAGTGACACTAGTTACATTCTTCAAGTTGTGCGACCATTCTCACCCTCCTTTTCTTAGTTGTTCCTCCGCTATTAACATAGATTCACTGCCCCCTAAGGTTCCTGTCTAATCTTCTGAGTTGCTGTTGTCAATTTGATCCCATATAGATAGTTCTTAGAAACCCTGGTGGCATAGTGGTTAAGTGCTACAGCTGCTAACCAAAGGGTCAGCAGTTCGAATCTGCCAGGCGCTCCTTGGAAACTCTATGGGGCAGTTCTACTCTGTCCTATAGGGTCGCTATGAGTAGGAATCGACTCGACGGCACTGGGTAGATAGTTCTTAAAAGTGAGGCATCTCAAATTTAACCAGTCAAGCCTCACTCTTGATTTTGGTCCCCCCAGATTTATTCCTCTCCCAACCCTTTTATTTCCATCAACAGTACCTCTATTCACACAATCCTAGGGGTTGTCTGCATTCCTCCCTCTCCCTCATCTTCCCCACGATTCATCATCAAATCCTGAGGAATCTAACTCCAGAAATACATCTCAAGTCCATCTACGTGTCCCCAATTCACTCCCAAAACCTTGGTCCCAACTATAAATATTTCTCACTTGAACCACTGCAACAGCTGCCTGATTGCTTCCTCTGTGTCCACCTTTGCCCCCTCTAATTTGTTCTCCAATTAAGTGGCAGACTGATCTTTTGAGACTTAAGTCAGATCTGTTTACTTCCCTCCTTAAAAATCCTTCCATAGCTTCTATTTGCACCTAGAACTAAATCTAGATACCATCCTCTGCTTATAAGGTCCTGCTCGATCTCGCCCTGCTGACCTCTGACCTCTTTGCTTTGCTCTCATTCCTTTTCCTCATCTTCTAGGAATGCTTTGGCCCAGTGGCCTCCTTTCCATTCCTTGAACACACCAGGTTATTTCCCACCATAGAGCCCTTGTGCACACTGGTGCTATGTAAAATACTGTTTTGCTGACTAACATCTTCCCATCCCATCGGTCTCAACCTAAATGTCACTTGTTCACAGAAGCCTTTTGCAATCACGCTTTTATTTCCTGAATACTTCCTGCCACGAAACTCTTAACCCACTGTTTTGTTTTTCCCTTCATAGCATTCTTACAGTTTGCAATGATATGTTGTTTGGTTACTTGATTATTGTTTGGCTTCTTCACTAGGCTATGAGCCCCACATGGGCAGAGACCAAGTTGTTTTACTCACCAAAGTATATACAGCATCTTGGTCCAGCCTGACGCATGAAAGGTGTAAAATAAATGGAGCGAATGAATGAAAGGTGTATGGAAGAATCATCTTGGACTCAAGTTCTGCCCTTACTGGCAGTGCAGGTCTTCTATGTTTTGAGCACTTTGAGACCTTGACAGGTTACTGCCTCATTCAATTCCCTCTTCTTTGAGTGAAACAACTCAGTTCCTTCTCAAAATACTGCCCCACCCTCCAGACATTTCCATGGCTTGCTAAAGCTTTGCAGTATCATTTCCCCACTGCTCAGGCTGCCTACCCACTGGTTCTTAGCTTAGCTTCTAGCTCTCTTCTGCCTTTGAGATCAAAGAGTCAATGCTATAGTGTACTCTTTGCTCAACAATCATAAATTCTTTTCATCTTTTGGGAGTAGAGGTTGGGAATTTATCCTTCCCACCTTTATTTTTGAGGACCCACTGAGATCCTCTGACAGCCAACCTAGTCAATGGAGTATTTACTTCCATGTCACAGGATGGTACTCATTTGCTAAAGCAACTCTCAAGAGATTATGTTTCCTAAATACTTGGCTTGCAATTGTGGCAAGCTCTGTGAGGGCCAGTATTACTCTTGTCTTGTTGACCACTATATCCCTGGTATTTAGCAGTGGAATTGGCACATGGTAGATATTCAAAAGTGATGAAAAAAGGAGGAGACAGAGAGAGGAAGGAGGAAAATCCTGATGGGAATAGCTAAGCTTCCCATACGTGGTTAAGAAAGAAAGAGTACCCACACTCTTCTAATCCTTCAGGGAAGAGATTGCGTCTCCATTGCGTCTTGTATATGGTAGGAACTGGATAAATGTTCATTGATTAAATTTTTTCCCTTATAGTTGAACTCCTTTTTTATAATTTTTAAAATTAGGTATATTTTATTTCTCTGTCTATATCCACAAAGAATTTGAGGTTACTTATGAAAATAAAACATAAACATGAATCAATATAGTTAATTACAGTCGATACAATACAACTGAAGCAAGAATTAAAGAAAAGCAAACCCTAAGTACAATTAAGTATCTTTACCACTTTTTTCATTCAAAAATCTTATACACAAATTCTTTTGCAACATTAGTTGCAATTCCTGCAATGTGTCAGCACTCTCCCCCTTTCTCTTTCCATCCTGTGTTCTCAGTGTCCATTCATCTAGTTTTCGTGTCCCTTCCTGCCTTCTCATCTTTGCTCTTGGGCACGTGTTGCCCGTTTGGTCTTGTATACTTGAGTGAACTACGAAGCACGTTCTTTGTGTGTGTTAGTTTGTTTTATAGGCCTGTCTAATCTTTGGCTGAAAGGTGGAATTCGGGAGTGGCTTCAGTTCTGAGTTAGCAGGGTGTCTGGGGGCCATAGTCTCGTGGGTTCCTCCAGTTATCATCAGACCAGTAAGTCTGGTCTTTTTGTATGTGTGTGTGTGAATATGAATTTTGTTCTACATTTTTCTGCCCGGGACCCTTTATTGTGATCTCTGTCAGGACAGGTGGTGGTGGTAGCCAGGTACCATCTAGTTCTAGGCTCAGGCTGGTAGAGGCTGTGGTTCATGTGGTCCATTAGTCCTTTGGACTAGTACTTTCCTTGTGTGTTTAGTTTTCTTAATTTGCCTTTGCTCTGAATATGCTGGGACCAGTAGACGTATCTTAGATGGCTGCTCACAAGCTTTTAAGACCCCAAACGCTAGTCACCAAAGTAGGATGTAGAGCATTTTCTTTATGAACAATGTTATGCCAGTTGGCTTAGGTGTTCCCTGAGACCATGGTCCCCAGGCCTCAAACCCAGTCATTCAGTCCCTCAAGGTGTTTGGATGTGTCTAGGAAGCTTCTAAGACTTTGCCTTGGTCAAGTTGTGCTGACTTCCCCTATATTGTGTGTTGTCTTTCCCTTCACCAAGGTTAACTCTTGTCTACTATCTAGTTAGTGATTTCCCCTCCCCAGCCCTCTCCTTCCTCGCAACCATCAAAGATTGTTTTTTTTCTGTGTGTAAACCTTTTCCTGGGTTTTTATAATAGTGGCCTCATACAATATTTGTCCTTTTGTGATTGATTTATTTCACTCAGCACAATGCCCTCCAGATTCATCCATGTTGTGAGATGTTTCACGAATTCATCATTGTTCTTTATCATTGCATAGTATTCCATTGTGTGTATGTACCATAATTTGTTTATCTACTCATCTGTTGATGGGCATTTAGATTGTTTCAATCTTTTTGCTATTGTGAATAATATTGCAGTGAACATGGATGTGCATGTCTATTCCTGTGATGGCTCTTATTTCTCTAGGATATATTCCTAGGAGTGGGATTGCTGGTTCATATGGTATTTCTATTTCTAGCTTTTTAAGGAGGTGCCATATGATTCTTCTTGGTGGTTGTACCATTTTACATTCCTGCCAGCAGTGCATAAGAGTTCCAATCTCCCCATAACCTCTCCAACATTGATTAGTGCCAGTAATGTTGGGGTGAGATGGTATCTCACTGTAGTTTTGATGTGCATTTCTCTACCGGCTAGTGATTGCAAGCATTTCCTCATGTGTCTGTTGGCCACCTGAATATCTTCTTTGGTGAAGTGTCTGTTCATATTCTTTGCCCATTTTTTAATTGAGTTATTTGTCTTTTTGTTGTTGAGATGTTGAAGTAGTCTATAGATTTTAGAGATTGTTGGATATGTTGTAGCCAAATTTTTTTTCCCAGTCTGTAGGTTCTCTTTTCACTCTTTTGGTGAAGCTTTTTGATGAGCATAAGTAACCACTTTTTTTATTATTGTGGTAATTATAACAAAACATTTGCCACTTCAATATTTTTTGCAGGTACAATTCAGTGACATTAGTTACGTTCATCATATTGTACAAGCACAGCCATTATCCATTTCCAGGTTTATCCATCGCTCTTAACAGAAGGTCAGTGCTCCCCTAAGCAATGACTCCCCCTTCCCCTCCCACTCCTTTTACCCTTTATTTTTAAACTTGTGTTAACCACTGCTCAATAAACTTCAGTGTTCACCTCAGACTAGAGGAGAAACACTTTTTGCCAATTCACCTTTGGTCCTTGTATTTTTGAGTCACAGCTCTAGGCTTTCTGTAGCTCCACCAGGTGTTACTACTTGTATAGGCTTTCTTTTCACTAAGGCTCAAGCCCTAACTCAAATGAGCCTTCTTTCTCAAGAGACCACATGCTTTGACTATTGACCCAGCCACTCTCTCTGTCTCCTAGACAAGGAAGAAGCTGCCATTCATCCACTGGTTGCCAAGAAAATAATTACAGACACAAAGTGCACATCAGCAGCATAAATGCCTGTGGCGGCCTTTTCCAAACAGAAGAAACTAATCTTTCTTCTTACTGGGGAATTTTCTGTCTCCACAGAGATAACTGAGTTATGGGTATTTAGAGTTTAATTAAGGGACACAACTTCCTTAGCAACCATCGGATACACACTGGTTTCTAACTCTCATCTACTAACAAAGATTTTTTTTTTCCCTGAAGAAACCACATCCTCGTCCCTGCTAGAGACCCAAACTTCCTAGAATATACCTTGAAAAAACATTAAATAAGTTACAGTATATCCTTGTAAGGCAATGCTGTGCCACGGAAACAAAGAAAAAGAAAACTCTTTTTGTATTGCTATGGAATAATCTCTGACAATCTGTTCTGTAAAGAAAGTAAGTACAAAACAGATCCCATAGGCTGACACCAGAGTGTAAAAAGGGGAAAAAGAGGACATACATACATTTGGGCTGGTATACACTCAGAACACTTCTAGAATGATACAAGCAACTGGTAACACTGGTTTCCTCTGCGGAGGGAAAGTGCTGAAGACAGGGATGGAAGGGAGACTTCACTTTATATAGCCTTTTGGAACAAAGCTTTCCAATTTCTGTAGAAGTATCACTTATTCAAAATAAATAAATAAACCTAGTCATTAAATAGAATGTAACAAAGTAATTCTAAGAAATATTTTCTCTCCATTCAGCACATAGCATAGGACTCAGCTGACTGTGCCTTTTCAAGATCCTGACCCAGGGGGATAGATTACAGGATACTCCAAAGGCCCTTTCACCTACAGCATGGACTCAATGGCTCCTGGAGCAAGAATCAGCTGGGGAGAAAGCTCTGGGGAAGGCCGAGGCATGGAGGACGGGCCTGAGGGTCTTTAATGGTCTTGCAAGCCCCCTTTAGAACACCACCCAAAGCTGCACTTTTGACTTAGGATCAGGCTCTGTCTGTCCCCAGGCATTGCCCACTGGTGCCTGGGATGGCACAGGGCCTAACTATTCTGGGGTTTTCTTCTTTTAGGGATGAGACATGGGGGGCGATAAGTGGGATGGGCAGTGAATGATCACGGAAAGCTGAGTTCCATTCCCAGCTCTGGCACTTGTGAGGTACCCAGAGAGTCCCCCACCTTGGAACAGGGGCCATGGAAAAAGCATCAGGCCAGGAGTATGTGGGCAGAAGGCATAAGAGAAGGCTCTTTCCCACTCTGGGCCTCAGTTTTCTCCTCTGCAAAATAGGGAGACTACACCCCTACCTTCGAATGCTGTTGTGAGACTTTAATGGCAGTGGTTGTGGAAGCACTTTATAACGAACTGTCAAGTGGTGTGCACACATGAGCAACACTAATTTGATCTGCAACATGTGACTGCCCATGAATCTTGCTCATGGGAAAAATAAGTCCAGAAGCAATGAAATAAAATGCTTCCTGGACACTCATCTTTATTAAAACAAGACAAGGTTCTGCCTGTACATCTTTAGTCACTGGTGGAGGTTGTTACTGCCTCTCCCCACCTCCCAAATATAATTGCCACAGAATCCTCAGTTCTCACTTAGGCCCTAAGAGCAGCTCCTTGTCCCTGGCCAGGAGACCTGCAGGAGTTAACTGAGAGGAGAAATGCCTCAGCAGATGCTTCTACCTCTGCCCCACGGTCCTACCCACACGGGGTTGCAAAAGCCCCTGACTGAAAGAGTGAACAGCAAACCACAGGAAATGATGACTGGCTCCGAGAACTTGTCGCTTCCTGCTTCTGAGGAAACCCTGGGCAGGAGGAGGCCACAAGTGGCTCTACCTATGGTGGGGACAGGGCTGGAGTGGGAATGGGGTGGGCAGGGAAGCCCCTTTCCAGTTCTCCTGGTGTCTTCTGGTCAGAGAAACGCACACCCTTGCCTTTTGGGCAAGGTCAAAAGAGAAATATGGAAGAGGTAGGAGAGGACATAAATTATGGGTTTTCAGAGGGTTAGTTCCTCTCCACAGCCAGGCACCCAAACTGCAACCCTGCCCAGGGCTGAACCACTGGTTGGGACCCTGGCACTCACCTGTCCCCGAGGTGAAGCCTGGGTGCTGGAAGTTGTAGTTCTTGATTTCACTGTACCATCTATCAGCCACCTCCTTTCCTGTATGGAGAAGAAACTATTCTAAAACTCAGCAGCAAAATCAACCAGGTCCTTATTCCTCCATCTCCTCCCTTCACCCCTAACCACCTATCCCACAATTAGACATCTGATAAAGCACCACGGGGCTGAAACATCTTGAATGTCTGCAGCAGACTCCCAGGGATGCCCATGAGCATGTCCAGGCAGAAGTGAGGGCCTTGTTGGGGATCGACTGGCAAAGCCTTAGCCTGGGCTCAGGAGGCTGCATCTGTGTCCCAGCCCTGTCACTGACCCCCTGTGCAATCCTGGGCCAGACCCTTCCCATTTCTGCACATCCATACAAAAGGGCTGAACAAATATACTGCAGGGCCTTCTAATGACGATCTGACTTTGTTAGACTCTGCTCTCATCCCCATGTCTGGCTTCTGAAATATGCACAAGAGTAAAGACAATTGGGCTAATAGGCCAAGGTCCCCACTGCAGGCAGGGAGATCTTCACCTGGAGCATCTATTGCCTAGCAGGTGGTGATATAAGAAAACTCACAGCATTTCCCTAGGAGCAGCCAATGGCAGGGCCAAAGCTAGGAGCCTCTTACCTCAGAGCAGTAAGTCTCAAACTTTAATGTGTGCATGAATCACCTGGGGACTTGTTAAATGCAGATTCTGATTTCAATAGGTCTAGAGTGGGACCCACATTCTGCATTTCTAACAAGCTCTGGTGTTGCTGATGCTGTTGGTCCATGGGCAACACTTCAAGTATCAAGGCCTTGGAGAGCAGTGGCTATGCATTAGCCTCACCTGGGGAGCCTTTAAGAAATACTGATGCCTGGGCCCTTCTACAGATCAGTCGTATAAGTGTCTCTGGAGGAGAGACCCAGACACTGGTAGTTTTATAAAGCTCTGCAAAGATTCCAATGTGTAGCCGGGGTACAGAACCATTGCTGTAGAGACCACCTACCCAAAGCCCTCTCTGTAGAGATAGGGAAACTGGGGTAAGAGAGGGCAGCAATTTGCCCAAGGCTCCACAGCTCAAGTCTGGGATGGAACCTGGATCTCCTGACTGCGCACTTGAGGCTCTTCCCCGTCCCTCTCCCTACTGCCCTGGGCCCAAGGGAACAGCCTGGGCCTGGGGAGAGGCTTGCAGGCTGAGGATGAGGCCTCAGGGGGCGGGTTCCTTGCCTTCCTGGGGAGCCAGGATCGAGCACACCTCTCCTGCAGGGCGTGGGGGACCAAGCTGCACAGGAGGCCCTGGTCAGGCTGTGCTGGGGAAACCAAGAAGACTCGGATGGGGCCTCCCCTGGGAACTCCCAGGAATGTGAGGCAGAAGGGAGTGAGTCATCCTCACTGGGGGCTGGAGAAGGCTTCAGAGGGACACAGCCCTCTCCAATATTTTTCCTAAAAAGCCATTTCAGGGCCATCCAAGCCAGAAAGCTCAAGAGCATTTGGTCAGTGTGGTGGGATTATCATTCCAGACTGAGAACTTGTATGGAGGATTTGCCTTTTTTATTATTCTTTTTCCAAAATGAAAAAAGTTTTCCCTGATTATAAAAGTAATACACTGGCACTATAAATTTTTTTTTAGAAAAGTGTAAAGAAAGTAAAATTTGTTTTTAGCTGGGGATGCTTTTGTGCCCACAGAATCAGCTGAGACTTTGTATAGAAACAAGTCTGTCATCCCACCCCCAATGCTCAGGCTGGGAGCACTTCCGGAAGGGTCAGTCTGACTCATCTCTGTGTCCCTGGCACCCGGCGGCACAGGCCTGGCCCTGAGATGACCATCACAGAGCTTGTGGTGAACTGAGCTGGCCTCTGGGAGAAGACACAGAGGAGAATATTGGGTTTCCTTTCCCTCTGTGGGTCTGTGGCTACACCACAGCAGTGAGGAGGGCAGACCTCTGAGATCTCAGAGGGTACTGGGGCTAAGAGGGGTCTGAAGAGGCCTGTCTTAGGCCCAGCTTAGGCAGAGGGGAGGGGAGCCGAGAATGTGACCCACCTGGCTGGTCGTAGGATGCCCAGGCCAGGTTTTCCCCACACTGGCCGCGACTGGACTCCGGGCTGTGCTTGAGAATCCTCGTGCTGGCCAAGGCCTCAGCATACCTGCCAGAGTCCATGGTGCTTCCTCAGAGCAGGCACAGCCCAGGAAAACCCCCAAAGGATGAGCCCCAAACTGGTGTGACCGAGCATCCTTCCAAGCCCACAGAGAGCTTGCAGAGGAAATAGGCATGAGCATAACACCTTCATCTCTTTTGAGCTTTGCAATGTCCCATTTTACAGAGTAGCAAACTGAGGCACAGAGGAACACAGGGATTTGCCTAAGTAAGTGACAGAGTGGTCACTCAAGATGGGTTGTATCTGACCCCAACACCCATGTCTCTCCCACCACCTCAGGGCCCCTCAGTGACTGCAGCAGCAGCACCGTGAAGGTCCCGATCACCCTGGGGTGCCAAGGGGACTCACTGCTGAGCCTCTTGGTTGAGCTTCTTGCAGAGCTTCAGTGGGGGGACGCCGTGCTTCTGCCGGTACTCATTGTGGGCCTTCAGGACCTCGTTATTGAACTGTTTGGAAGCTGCAATGATTTCAAAAAGAGAATGTTTCAGAGCAGTGACCCACCAAAAGTATAACCACGTGCTTCAGAGCAGCACCTGGCTCAAACCTCAGGCCACATGAAGAGGCTGCTGCGCCTTCTTACCTGCTGCGCCCCAGCCAAATGGGCAACCACGATGCCCTGTTCCACGCCTTTGTGCATCCTGCCTCCATCTCTGATATCACCCTACACATCTCTGCACAGCTAAACCCCATGGATTGTGCAGGCCTTTTGGACCGTGTTAGGGATTTGGGTGTCAGTCCAAGGCAATGGGAAGCCACTGAAAGGTATGGACCAGGGAAGTGAGCTAGAAGATCCTGAAAGAGCCTGCTGGCTGCTGAATGGAGGATGGGCCAGAGATGGCACAGAGCAGATGTTGGGGGTCAGACAGTCAGCAACAGGAGTTCTGAAAGAAAGTGTTTTAAGGAGATTGGAAATCTCAGACTGGACCTATGGTGAGTGGTAGAGACTGGGGAGGACTGGAGTTGGGTGCATAGAGGGAAGAAGCCTGGCTGGGGGAGGGGGTGCCCACACTGGGCTGGTGGGACCGAGAAGACCAAGGGATACAGTGGGGGAAGAGGTAGAGCTTGCACCCAGCTGACTCGTGACCTCAGAAAGAACATGGTGAAGGGGGCTGAGTTAGGGAGAGAATAAGTGGATGAAGCCAAGGGAAAACAAAATCAAGTGTGGACAGAAGTCACACCAACTTGTATCTGAAATGGAATTCCATCCATCCATCCATCCAACATCTATCCAACATCCTCGATCCATACCTACAGCATTGATCCAACACTCACCAGTCCACCCAACAATTGATTCATCATTCATCCAGCATCCCCATTCCATCCCTCCATCCATCCATCGTCCATCCATCATCTATCTATCCATCTAACCCCAATCTATCCATCCATTTATCTGCCACTGAGGGTCTCCTCTATCTAAGCCAGCCTTAGGAATCTGGAAGTTACCCTCCATGGAAATGGGTGTCAGTTGGGTGGGTCATGACTGTTGGCCACAGAGTGCCTTTAAACTGAACCAGTCCCATCTGGAAAGGGACCTACCCCTGAGGCCTGGCCATGGTGGCAAGCAGGAAGGTAAACTGAAGCAGGAAGGAAGGCCAGGTCACATTTACCATTCACCTTTCTTCTCCTCTGTGCCTTTCACCCCAGAGGCTGAAGGGATGACCTGATAGGAAGTCATCTGCCTTTCCCCTTGGTTAGACCCCTCATGTCTCCTGGGCCTTCATATCAAATCCTAGAGGACCCTGAGGGGAAGAAAACCTATGGCTTGCCCTCAGGGTGCTTTGAGCTAGATGCAGTTCTAGGGGAGTCCAGGATAACTGCAGATCAAGCCAATGGTGGTCAAGCCATCCAAGGGGGTTCTAATAAATTGAATGGGAGAAAGATGTGGCAGTCTGCTTCTGTAAAGATTAACATCCTTCGAAACCCTATGGGGCAGTTCTACTCTGTCCTATAGGGTCTCTATGAGTCGGAATTGACTCAACAGCAATGGGTTTGGTTTGGGTTTTTTGGAATATATTGAGAAGTGAGTGGTACTGACCTGATGACTCTGGAGGTTTGGAGGAGTAGGCCAATGAGGCCAACGTGGGGATGGGGCAGGGACCACAGGTGGGGTCCTGAATGCCAGTATTTGAGAGGTTTTGGATGACAGGCAGAGATGGGGAGACATTGTGAACAAAGGCAGGGAGGTGGAAACCTGGAAATGGTAACTGGGCACAAGCAGGGGCGAGGAGCCACAAACTCTCAGAAGTTTGCTGGTCTTTGTGGCCAAGAGGAGGGCCAAAGCCTTGCTGATATGAAAGACAAAGATTTCAAGTTTAGCATGTAATTGCAGTATTTGGCATAATGGAGTTACTGTTGTTGTTAGTTGCTACGAGCTGATTCCACTCCTGGCTACCTTATGTATGCAGAGTAGAACTGCTCCATAGGGTTTCAAAGGATGTTAATCTTTACAGAAGCAGACTGCCACATCTTTCTCCCATTCAATTTATTAGAACCCCCTTGGATGGCTTGACCACCATTGGCTTGATCTGCAGTTATCCTGGACTCCCCTAGAACTGCATCTAGCTCAAAGCACCCTGAGGGCAAGCCATAGGTTTTCTTCCCCTCAGGGTCCTCTAGGATTTGATTTGAAGGCCCAGGAGACATGAGGGGTCTAACCAAGGGGAGAGGTAGATGACTTCCTATCAGGTCATCCCTTCAGCCTCTGGGGTGAAAGGCACAGAGGAGAAGAAAGGTGAATGGTAAATGTGACCTGGCCTTCCTTCCTGCTTCAGTTTACCTTCTGGAAGCAAATTCACAGGCAGAAGTATCTTCCAATACACCTTTGTGGGGGTTCAAACTGTCAACTTTTTGGCTGGTAATCCTGCACCACCAGGAACCTAATGGAGTCACAGAGACTTTTATTAAAGAATATCTTGTGCAAAAATGGTGTAAGCCACAGCCACTCCTGGGAATGGGATGGAGGTCTTGGCTGACAATAGGCTAAGAAGCAGGGTGATGAAGCGTCCTGGGTGATGGGCTGCTTGCCCTGCATTAGCCAGTCCCCAGCTGGAATCCTTCACCCAGCTGTCCCCACCTTGTGCAAGAAGCAGTAACAATTTGGAGTGTGTCCAGAAGTCGTAATGAGGTGGGTTAGAGGCTGGAAATGGGGTCTTTCTCTCAATCAAAGCTTTTTTTTTGCCAGATAACAGTAGCATATTTATTAGTTCATTTTCCAGTTAAAATTTCAAAATCCAAATAGCACTGATAACAAAATACAGATCCAATTTTTAGTTTCAAATGCAAATAATTTCAAATCAACTTCCAAAATCCAAACAGAACTAACCCTAGTGTACCTTCTGGCAAATTCTAATGATACTGATGAATTTACTGACTCAAATTCAATTTGAAACACATGCAAATTCATAACTTCAGCTAATGTAAGTTGATTTATTAATTGAATGTCCAACTGAAATTCAAAAATACTAATAAAATCATAACAAATATTGGTACGCATATTGTTGTAATACCAAATAGTACTGGGGTACTTATTAGTTCAAATTTTAATTAAAATTTCTAAATACAAATAACTTTGGTAGCAATCAAAGGTGATTTTGTTTTTTGAATTCCAAATAAAATGGGTTACTAGCTCATATTTCAAATCAAATACCAATATTCAAATATCTCTGTTAACAAGGACTTTTGCACTTATTAATTAAAATACCGAATAACAATGTACTTATTCAGGTTTCAAATGGCAATAGTTTACCTATTAATACTAATTACGAATAACACTATTTTGTTTAATTTTAATTCGGTCAAGACAGAAAAGGCGGCCTCACCAGATAATGAGCTCTCCAGCACTGGGGGAAAGCAAGGAGATGAGCCCCTCTCAGAGGGATTCAGACACTGAGTGGAAAGCTCAGTCAGATGGCCTTCAAATCCCTTCTAATCCTGAGATTACGTAAGGTCCCATCAGGGTGGGGCTGAGAGGAGACAAGATGAATGACTGACGCCAGACCTCAGGAGTTAGTAGCTTCTCTAAGGAGACTGAGTGATCCAGTACAGGCATATGCATACATGTAGGGGCATGCATGGGTGCACACTCTCAAGGTGACAGAGGGTCCTCCTCTGGATGACAGGCTTGGCCAGGCCCATCCTGAAGTCCTTTCCAGCTCCCATGTTCCAGGCAGGTCATAGTGGGTCTAGTGGCACACTGTGAGAGATGCATGAGACTGAGTGGCGTGGGCAATTGTGGCCACAGTTGCATTAGGGAAGGCTCCCTGGGGAAAGTGTTCCTAGATCAGTTGGAATGAAGGCAAAGGGCTCAGAAAGGGCAAAGTGGAAGGAACCTAGGCATGTCCTGGGGCTGAGAGGAGGAGGTGGGGATAAGGAGAGCAGGTGGATAGCTAAGGTGAAGCCAGTTCAAGGCAGCCTGCATGCTGGGGTGCAGTTTGCTGTAGGCCCTAAAGCTCCTTGGCAGAGGGACATATAAGGCTGCTAAAAAGTAGGTCACTGCACTCCCAGAATGTGAGAAGTAAAAGGAATCAAAAGTGAAAGTTCCACCAACCCAAGCTCGGTGCCCAGAAGCCGAATTTGGCCATTGTCCCCAGCAAGGCCAAGTTCACTGTCCATAGTGGAACCTGGCCTGAGTTCTCAGGAAGGGCTTACCAGTTCTTTCTGGTAATCAGAAAGGGAGGCCTGGTCTCGCTACCCCTGGCTGGGAGGTGTGGGGGCCCTACAACCACACCTCATGCTGGCCCCAGGAGTTCCCTCCCACCAAGGCAGTCAGTCCTGGCCCAGGTGTCTCCTCCATGCAGGGCTTCGGCCTGGGGAGGCAAGATATGACCTGGACCACGCCCAGCAAGAGGCACACCCTGACATCTGTAGAAAAACCCAAGAACACAGATAAGGATAAGGAAAAAAGACAAACTACCCATGCCCATACTAGGCAGGGAGGGCTCTCACAGCCACCCACAATGAGGAAGGGCAGAAAGGTAAACTGAGGCTCAGAGAAGTCACACAGCCTCAGAGTACCAGCCGGGAATGAGGCAGGGCAGGCCCATCTGTCCTGTGCTGATCTTTTCTTCTGCCTGCTGACCAGCCATTTCTGGATGCTGGGCCTGGGTGTGATCTCATTTACTTCTCACACCTTCCGAGCGAGCTTCCACTACTGTACCCACTTTTTTTTTTTTGGATGAGGAAACTGAGGCTCAAGAAGTGAAGTAACCTGCCCAAGTACCCACAATTAGTCCAGGGGTAGACCCATCTGGAGGTGAGCAAGGTCTAGTACAAAGCCCCTGTCCCTAACCCCACACCACAGTCAAGAGTCACCAGACAAAGGGGATCACAGCAGGGAGAGAGAGCAGATAGATGGAGGGGGAGAATCAGTTCAGGCCTATGGGGACAGCAGGGTTGTAGAGAAAACCAGACCTGGGGTTGGCGAAAAAATGGCAGCTGCCTTCTAATGTGAAGAAGAGAAAGAAGAGGAAGGAAAAAAAAAAAAAAAAACTCTATAAAATTTCTTATCTACTCTGTGCCAAGCCCTTTATAAACAGACTTGCCTGAGGGCCCAGAGGGCAAATCAGGCAGCAGATTTGGGGCTTAAAGGTCAGAGCTGCTGAAAGGTGTAAGGAAGGGGCTGCCGGGGTTTAGTGAGCTCTGCTTCGCTGAGGGAGGGGCCAGGGCTGGCTGCTGTCTCTGATGGAGTTGAGGTTACAGGCACTCTAGGTGGGACTGAATCAGAGGCTCTTTAAGGTCCCTTTAGGGACCTTATCATCTCTAATGCTGAATAAAGATTCTAAAGAGGTCTGTGCCTTCCTCCCCCTCCTGGCTCTTGACTGGGGACAGGCACTTCTCTCACCATCCGTCCTTCTCTGACTGAGCATGCCCACCTCTTTTCTCTGCCCATTCCAGACTCACCATAAAAGAGGCTTGGGACAGTCAAGTCTACAAAGAGAAGGGCAGTTAGGTGTCAGGGCAGGAAGTGTGAACAGGGCTCCTTCAGTCCCCTTGACAGGAGGCTTGAAGAAACCTGGAACCACCTTTGGGACAAAGCTGGTTTTACTTGTTTATCAGGAAGAAAGAATAAAAAATTAGTGGGAGGGGGCCAGAGAGAATGAGTTCCCGATGGGTAATTCCTGCTTTTTAAGCCTGAAATCCAGGAAATCAGGAGCCTTTTACTAGCGTGTATGATCTCAGACAAGTTGCTTAATCACTCTGTGCGTTACTTCTCTTGTATATAAAATGGGGATAACAGCATCTAACTCGTAGGGTTGCTGTAACGATTAAATGAATTGATCTATGTAAATATTTTTTAACAGTCTTGGAACACGGTGAACACGTATAAATATCAGCTATAATTATTATAATTACTGTCGGGCAGAGGACTAAAGGCCTCTGGCCTTGGGAGAAGCTGCATTATTCAGATGGATCCTCTACCCTTAACAAGGTTGCTGTTATTTAAACTGATCTGTAATGGCATCTTTCAGTCCCTCTGAGTTGGGATATGTGCTGAATAGATGAATGAGTGAGTCGGTGAACAAACGAATGAGATTCTCATACCAGTACAGGGAAGCCATTGGGACAGGAGTCTTCTCCTCACTCTGATGCAGAAACTGATGTTTTTTGGCAATGGAGGAGAGGAGAGGTTGCCCAAGATCACACAGTGAGTTCATATGAGAGCCAAGTCTAAGAACAGGACCTCCCCTCATGGCCCCCCCGCCCCGCCCGCTGCAAGTCTCTCATTCTTTCCCCGTTAGACACATCTCCCACATTCCTAATGGCAAGAGCGATGGTCCATGAAGAGTTGTTCGGTTGCTTAAAGGAACAAGGATTTTGTGTCCTGAGGATTCACCCAGGCTGTCACCTGCTCCATGAGAGGTTGCTCTGGCCAGCAGAGCCACCCACTCTCCAGGCCTGCCTACCTACACACATGCCCCTGGAGGCACTGGGCTACTCCTTGTCCCGCTGGGTAAGAAGGAAGGATGACATCTGTGTTTTCCACATGTCTTCAAAGCAGGGAGACCCTTTCTTTGGATGAAATCTTTAATAAAATCAACAGATGAAAGTTGAGCTGCTGGAGTTGACCTGGCCCACACAGCTTCCCACTGCAGAGGCCCAAGAGCCCACTCAGCAGAAAATTCCTGGGCTAGTTGGTCCCTGAAGGCTTTTCGGTTCTGATTCCTCCGGTGCTGGGAGGTGTGGGTCTAGCAACACTAAAATTATTAGAGATGATAAGAGGGTGTGGACCTTCCAGGATGGGCTGGGAGGTATAAATGGTCCCTGTGGTAGAGGGAGAGCAGACAAGCTGGGAAATTTAGCCACTTACTGGTCAAGATGTGACCTTGAGCAAGGTACTCAACCTCTCTGTAAATCTACAAAATGAGTTGATAATAACTACCTTGCAGGGCTGTTACAAAGGAGGTAACATGTATGAAGTACCTAACTCCATGATGGGCATGCAGTTTAGTTGGTACATATAAGGAATGAGCCCTGGTGGTACAGTAGTTGAGTGCTCGCCTGCTAACCAAAAGGTTAACAGTTCAAACCCACCACTCGCTGTTTGGGAGATGTGGCTGTCTGCTTCCATGAAGATTACAGTCTCAGAAACTTTATAGGGCAGTTCTACCCTGTCCTATAGGGTTGCTGTGAGTCAAAATCAACTCGGCAGCAAGGGTTTGGCTTTTTGGTGGCACAACAGTTAATGGCTTGGCTGCTAATCAAAAGGTCAGTGGTTTGAATGCACCCAGCAGCTCCATGGAGGAAAGACCTGTTGATATGCTCCTGCAAAGATTACAGTCTAGAAAACCCTGTGGGGCAATTCTACTCTGTCACATGGAGTCGCTGTCACTCAAAATTGACTCGACAGCACACAACCACAATTATTATTATTATTAGGTACAAGAGGCTTCCAGTGAGCCCAAGGCCATTGCCTCTGTGACTCCATCACTCTTACTGTAAACTGAAGTCCAGCAGGGAGACAAGAACTAGGAGCAGGACCTGAAATTCTCTGAATGCTGAGCTGAGCATCTTCTGGAATTTAAGCTGCCTCAGTTGTCTGATGATTTTTCAGCAATGCCCACTGTCATGGATTGCATTATGTCCCCCCAAAAATGTGTGTATCAGTTTGGCTGGGCCATGGTTCCTGGTGTGATTTTCCTATTTGTTGCAAATCCTGCCTCTAGTATGTTAATGAGGGAAAATGGGCGGCAGTTGTGTTACTGAGGCAGGACTCAATCTACAAGATTGGATTGTGCCTTGAGGCAATCTCTTGAGATATAAAAGAAGTGAGCAGAGAGACAGGGGGACCTCATATCACCAAGAAAGCAGTGCCAGGAGCAGAGCGCAAAGGACCCCGGGTCCCTGCGCAGAGAAGCTCCTAGTCTGGGGGAAGACTGATAAGAAGGCCAAAAGAGAGAGAAAGCCTTTCCCTGGGGCTGACACCCTGAATTCGGACTTTAGCCTACATTATTGCGAGGAAATAAATTTCTCTTTGTTAAAGCTATCCACTTGTGGTATTTCTGTTATAGCAGCACTAGGTAACTGAGATGCTTACTATTCTAGCAGCTGTGGGGTATATCTGTAGTTAAAGATTACAGTGAGACTGGTACCTATGCAGTGATAAGGAACCTGAGGCCCAAAAGAGATCAACCTGACAACTGTCTTTATTGTATGTCATAAAGTCACTGTATGGATACACATCTGGAAGTGCTACCTGACCTGAGAGCTGAAACAAGAGCTCTGAGCTGGTGGCCTGGAACATCAAGGTTGGGCCTGTGCTAAAGGCCCATTGGGCCTGGGTCACCCGGGTGACCCAGAAATGTCACTTTCTCTTGGGCACTCTTAGGGGAGCCACATACTGTCCTGGGAACATACGGTCCTACGGGGGAAGTCTAATAAAGTGCATATGGCTATGAGGGGAATAGACCTGGGCTAGGATTCTGCAAGGTCCCTGAATGTGGGTTTGTGTGGAGTCAGGGCAGGGGGTCATACCCCTAAAATGCCTTCTGCAAGGTCCTCCCGTTTCTTCTGAATGAGAAGTCATCCTCTGAAACCTGCCAGACCCTGCATCTCCAGTCCTAGATGGTATCACTCACTGCTCTCCTCTACCCAGACTCACACCTCTGACCCTTCCCTCTCATTCATGGTAAGTTAGTCACCAATTCTTCCAGATCCATCCCTTCCTCCTCTCCAACCCTCCTGCCCTAGATGCCTCCATTATCTCTTGCCTGGGAAACTGCAGCCGCCTCTCCACCCAATCACCCACCTCCGCTCTCTCTCCATCCCATCTGCCTTCCATACTGGCACAGCTCTAGTCCTGCTGCTCCTGGATCCATCCCCTTCACTAGCACCCCAGCCCCACAGGGTAAAGTCCAAATTCCCAAGACATTCTGGGATTTGACCACCTCCTTCAGGAAGCCTTCCATGGGCTCCCTTGCAAAGGAGATCTCTTCCTCCCTTGAGCTCTGACATAGATTGAATTGTGTCCCCCCAAAATATCTGTCAACTTGGCTAGGTCCTGACTCCCAGTATTGTATGATTTTGTCATCTGATGTGATTCCCTCCCTATGTGTTATAAATAGTATCACTATGATATAATAAGATGGATTAGCAGCAGTTATATTGATGAGATCTACAAGATTAGTGCCTTAAAGCCAATCTCTTTTGAGATATAAAAGAGAGAAGTGAGCACAGAGACAGGTGGATCTCATACCACCAAGAAAGCAGCACCAGGAACAGAGCGTGTCCTTTGGACCCAAGGTTCCTATGCTGAGATGCTCCCAGTCCAAGGGAAGATTGATGACAAGGACCTTCCTCCAGAGCTGACAGAGACAAAAAGCCTTCCCCTGGAGCTGACACCCTGAATTTGGACTTGTAGCCTACTAGACTGTGAGAGAATAAACTTCTCGTTGTTAAAACTGTCCACTTCTGTTACAGCAGCACTACGTGACTAAGACAAGCTCCCACCCCTCTTCACCTGCACCTGTCCTGTGACTTGGCTCACTTTCCATATCTTGCTGGAGCCATGTGATGGCTACTGCCATGGACTGAATTGCATCCCCCAAAATTGTGTCTGTCAGTTTGGCTGGGCCATGATTCCCAGCACTGTGTGATTGTCCACCATTTTGTCACCTGATGTGATTTTCCTATATATTGCAAATCCTGCCTCTGTGATGTTAATGGGGGGGGATGGGTGGCAGTTGTGTTAGTGAGGCAGGACTCAATCTACAAGATTGGATTGTGTCTTGAAGCAATCTCTTTTGTGATATAAAAGAGAGAAGCAAGCAGAGAGACAGGGGACCTCACGCCACCAAGAAAGCAGTGCCAGGAGCAGAGCACGTGCTTTGGACCCGAGGTTCCTGTGCAGAAAAGCTCCTAGTCCAGGGGAAGATTGAGGACAAAGATCTTCCTCCAGAGCCAACAGAGAGAGAAAGCTTTCCCCTGGAGCTGATGCCCTGAATTTGGACTTCTAACCTACTAGACTGTGAGAAAATAAACTTCTCTTTGTTACAGCCATTCACTTGTGGTAATTCTGTTAGATAACTAAGACACCTGCCTATTTCCCTAACCAGCTCTATTTACTCATTTCACAACAAATGAACAGTCCTTGAGGATAGTCCACAGCTTGGCAGTGGGCTGAGAGATGCCAGAAGAGAGAAAAGAGAAGGAAGGATGCAGAGATGGATGAATAAATGGACGAACAGGTAGAAGGATGGACACATACCTGGATGTTAGTTCTGGAAAACCGATTCTTAGGGAGGAAGCCAGAAACAACTGATTGAAATGCTGCCTTAGAGAATTTGTGGGTTTTCTCCTAAATTTGCAAAGAAAGGAGCTGATTTCCCAAGTGGAGGTCTCAAAATGCTATCTTAGATCTGCCATGCTTTGTTCCATCATTGCCCATCATCCTTGGTCTTTAACCACATGACAACCCCCATGTCACCTTTCCATACTGGGAAGGACCCTGAAGATCATCTGGGTCACCTTCATTGTACAGAGAGGGAAAGAGGCACAGAGTGGAAAAAGTCTTGCTCAGCATCACACAGCAAGTGATTATGAGACCCAGGCTAAAAGCAAGACCTGTCACTGCAGCGCTAGCGACGGCAGGTTAGGAGCAATGCCAGGAAAAGCACTTATGCTCACCGCTGGTACCTCACTACCCCTATAGGTGGCACAGGGTTAAAGGAGTTTGGATCTTGGAGGACAGATTCATAAAGGACCTGGCCTTACCATCGGAGCTGACAACTCCAACTTCCCATCAAGCAGAACTTCTAAGCTCTGTTCATTTCAACAGTTGTTTATTAAAAGCCTTCCATGAGCCAGGAACTACACTGAGATAAAATATGTTCCCTGACAGCCACGGGTGACGAGTCTGTGGGAAACAGTTCTGTGGCTGGATATCTGTGCTAAGCAGACTGTGAGGAGGGCTACAACAAAGTGCAGGCGGGACAGGCCCATTGCTCTGCTCAGGAGCATCAGAGATGTATCCTGTGCCCAGGAGGAGGAGGAGGAGGAGAATTTTCAGCCTCAGAAGGGGAGAGGTCAGTGGTGGTGGTAAGAACTGGAAAAGGGAACCCAGGAGAAGGTAACAGTGTGACAATTTGGGATAACTTGGGTATAGGGTACACGTAAGGGGTGAGAACTAACTCCTAGGGGACCCGAGGGTGGTCTGGCAGGTGTGTATTTCTTCACTGCAGACAACAGGATGGAAGATATGAGCAGGGAGTGCCAGGCTGAGCCCTGCATTTTAGAAGGGTTACCCCGGCAGCCACTGTGAAAGGTTGGGCAGCAAAAGGCCAGAGATACAGGGAGGCGTCTGTGCCAGGTGAAGTCAGATTGAGCCTGGCACAGGGCCCGGCACAGAGAGGACGCTCAGGAGAGAATGAACCAGAGAAAGAATGAAAAGGATTCTCAGAGCTGTCTTTAGGAGGGTTGGACGGGGCTAGCTGCTTTGCAGCGTGAGATGCTGCCACAGTTTGGTGGCTTTTTTCAATTCTAACTCTGTTCTCCTCCTGAAACAAAGCAAAAGCCACGCCTTGGCTGCACCCTGAGCGATAATCCCATCAGCGCCTGGAAGCCCGCCCTGACGCAATCTCTGGCTCGCAGCCAGGGGGACCCTCCCTCTGTCGGCCTTCGCTCCCTCTCTCCCAGCGGCCTGATGGCCACCCCTGCTTCCTGGCTGCCCCGGAAACTGCCTGTGCTGCTCCCCAGGGCACGTCGCACGCGTGCCCCTCCATCCCACATCTGGGGGTCCCGCAGGACAGCCCGAGCTGTGTCCCCCGTGAGGGAGCCGCCGTCCCGCTCCCCTAGGAACCCGGGCAGCCGCAGGGAAAGGTGATGGCGAGTGTCTGGGAACCTGGGGCTCCACAGCCATCCCCCACCCGCGTGCGGCCCGCCGCGGTCTCACCTGACTTGCCCATGGCCGCCCCGCACGCTCCTCGGCTCCCGCTGCGGCTGAGCTCGATCCCTACCCCGCGCCTCTCCGAGTGCGGGGCGGGAGGCGGGCCGCAGCCCCTCCCCGCCGGCCCGGCCCCCGCCTTATAAGGCAGCGCCAGCTGCAGGCCCAGGCGCCCGGGGCCACCCCGCCGGCCGCCCGGAGGAGGCGCTGCGCCCGCGCCCCGCGCCTCTCTGCCCAGCCCCTCAAAACTTTCCTCGTTGAGTCCGGAAGGGACCTCAGCGACAGCTCAGCGCCCTACAGCTGCGACGGGGCGCCTGAGGCCTCAGCCGAGCAGGGAGTGGGGGGTGCCTGGGGAAACCCGTGCTTCCCTTGGGCTGCCCGTAGCTCCTGGGCGCAGGGCGCGCTCGGAGCACCGCAGCGCTCTCACTGCGCCAGGGACCGCTCCGCTGTTCCCCCCACCTCGGTCCGATCGCCACAAATACCTCAGGCTCTCAGTCCGTCCCTTCGACTCCCCGGTGACCCTGGGCCTCGAAGGGCGTATCTCCTTCTCTCCCCAGGACAGTGTTTCTATGCGAGTCCGGGTCGGAGTTCTGCCCGCAGCCAGGCTCTGACCTGTCCGCTAGTTTTTCATTGCATATCAGATCAAGTCACATTCCCCAGACCGGTGGGGATCAACCTCAGACCCAACTCCTCAACTCCCTAACTTTATCCCATGCTCCAGTTAAACTAAACTTCCTGATGTTCCCAAAGTCCACCTTCCAGCTTTGCTCATGCTGTTCCCTCAGCCTGGAGTGGTCACCCATCTCTGCCCCTTCAAGTCCTATCTGTCCCTCAGAGTCAATGGTCCCTCCAACTTCCAGAATTCCCAACTTTCCCAGTCCTTGGGGGCAGTGGTCAGTACACACCTGGTATGAGGTGAACTTGGTTCCAGTCATGGCCCCTCCCCTGCCATGAAGTGCACTTCCTGAAAGCACAGCCTGGGTCACCTGGGTGAGACTCCCCAGAGCAACTCCTTACTGGGGAAGGGACTCAGTAAACCTCATTGTTAGTTGTTGTTAGGTACCGTGGAGTCCATTCAGACTCATAGCAATCCTATGTACAACAGAACAAAACACTGCTGGGTCCTGTGCCATCCTCACAATCCTTGTTATGCTTGAGCCCACTGTTGCAGCCACTGTGTCAATCCATCTCGTTGAGAGTCTTCCTCTTTTTCGCTGACCCTCTGCTTTACCAATAAACCTTAGTTCAAGGAAGCTAATTCTTCCTACTTTAAGACTTTTCAGTAAGCAGGCACGGAAGTGAATTGACCTGCTGGTTACCCAAAAAAACTATAAGGGTATAATTTGCACTATCAAGAGTTTACAACTGTTCAGTAGGGTAACATCAGGGCCGGGCACTGCCCTCTCTACTCCTTCCCCCTATGTCAGGCAGTGGGAGGGTGGAGATCAACTCTTGTTGTACTTTAATGTTTTAAACAGTGTTAGAGTGGGCCATGCTGGTGCCTACTCTATTTATGAGTCAAAGGGGACTTCTGTTTCCAGGTGAGGATCTAACTCTCTCTGTTCAATTGCTTCTCCCATTTTGGAACAAATCTCCGTTGAAATGACCAAATGAAGCCAGTAGGAAGAATTCCATGTGGTCGCTAGAATCTCTAGAAGGCCGTTTGCATGTAAGCCAAACTTCAAAGCTCTGGGCAGAGACAGCTGAACACAGTGGAGACACTCACTGCCTAGAGAGGGAGGCCCATCTGGAAATGAAGTTTCACTCATCTCCTTTTTCAGAGGCAAGGGCTGGAGGCAAAAAAAGGGCCTGAGTGTGGATGGGGGTCGATTTCTTACTTTATTGGTATCTTTGGAGTCTGTGCAGTGTGGGATGCTGTGGGCTTTTAGCAACAGGAGTATGGAAGGGACAGCACACCACATGGAGTTAGAAGGCAGTGCTAAGTTGACCCCTACCAAGGGCTGTGAGTTGGTTGGAGAGGCAGTAGACACTGATTAGAGACAAATGGCGGCAAAGGTCAGACACAAAGGAGAGTGATTAGCCCAAACTCCCTGCAATTTATCATTTTTGTTTTGTTCCTGTTTTTGTGTCCTATTTAAGAACTTGCCTACTCCAAAATGGTGAAGATGTTCCTTGTATTCTTCTAGAAGTTTTACAGTTTTAGCTTTTGCATTTATTTTGAGTTAATTATGGAATGTGGTGTGAAGTAAGGGTTGTGATCTTTACTTCCTCCTTCCCTTCTTCCCTTTTTTTCTTTCTTCCTTTCTTTTTTTCTTTCATTTGGTGTGTGAATATCCAATTGTTCTGCTACTATTTCTTGAAAAGTATATCCTTTCCAAATTGGCCATACATGTGTGGGTCTATTTCTGGGCTCTAAATGGTTTATCAATACTGTTATCAATAGTTTATCAATACTATTGAAAATTTTTTTCTTTTTTTTATTGATCTTGTCAAAGATGTCCGTATGTCTGTTTATTTTTACACTAATACCATGCCGTCTAGATTACAGCAGCTTCATAGTAAATTTTGAAATCAGGTACTATAAATCTTTTCCTCTTTTCAAATTGTTTTGTTCATCTTAGGTCCTTTGAGCTGCCATACAAATTTTAGAATCAACTTATCAATTACTGGGGGGGGGGGGGGGGAAGCCTGCTGGGATTTTGATTGGGATTGCATTGGATTGGAATTGAATTTATAGGTAAATTTAGGGAAAATTGATGTCTTAGCAATGCTGAGTCTGCAGATCCATCCATCGACACGTATATCTTTCCATTTACTTATATTTATACTGTCTTTAAATTGTCTCAACCATGTTTTGTGGGATGTCGGTCTATAGTTTTCTATTCTTATAATGTTTTTTTTCTGATTTGGGGATCAAGGGAATGCTGGTCTCAGAAAAATTTGGTAAGTGTTCTCCTATTTTCTGGAAGAGTTTGTATACAACTAGTATTATTTCTTTCTTAAATGTTTTCTAGGAATCATTGATGAACATTTTTTGGGTGGGAAGAAGGATTTTAACAACAGACTCTGCTTCGTTGGAAACCCTGGTGGCATAGTGGTTAAGTGCTATGACTGCTAACCAAAGGGTCGGCAGTTCAAATCTGCCAGGCGCTCCTTGGGAACTCTATGGGGCAGTCCTACTCTGTCTTACAGGGTCGCTATGAGTCGGAATCAACTCGACAACACTGGGCTTGGTTTTGGTTTTCTGCTTCATTAATAGGTACAGAACTATTCAGATTTATCTAGCTCTTCTTAAGTGAACTTTGGTAGCTTATAACTTTTAAAGAATTTGTCCATTTCATCTAAGTGGTTGCATTTATAGGCATAAAGTTGTTCATAATATTTTCTTGACATTCTTTTACTGCCTGTATGGCCCATGGTGATGTCACCTGTATCAGTCCTGTTGTTGCTAACTTGTGTCTTCTAGAGGTTTATCAATACCATTGATCTTCTCAGAGAACCAGCTTTTGGCTTCATTGTTTTTCTCTTTTGTTTTCCCATCTACTATTCCATTGATTTCCATTTTTATTATCATTATTATTTTTTTTCTGCTTACTTTGGATAATTTACTCTTCTTTTTTCAGTTTCTTAAGATAGAAGCTGAGGTCAAATTTGATACATTGTGTTTTCATTTTTACTTAGTTCAAAATAGTTTCTAATTTCCATCATGATTTATTCTTTGGTTATTTAAAAATGTCATTTAGTTTCCAAATATTTTGGAATTTTCTGGATGACTTTCTGTTATGGATTCCCAATTTAATTCTGTTGTGATCAGAGAATATAGTTTATATGATTTCAGTCATTTTGTATTTACTGAGCCCTAGTGGCACAGTGGTTATGACAATCAGCTGCTGACTGAAGGGTCGGCAGATTGAAACCACCAGTGGCTCTGCAGGAGAAAGATGGGGCAGTCTGCTTCCGTAGAGATTTACAGCCTTGGAAACCCTATGGGTCAAAATCAGCTTGATGGCAATGAGTTTGGTTTTGTTTTATGTGCACACTCGAAAAGATTGTGTGTTCTTTGTCATTGGGTGGAATGTACTGTAAATGCCCATTATGTAAAATTGGTTGATGGAGTTGTTCAAGTCTTATATATTCTTACTGATTTTGTAAAAAATAATTTTTATTGTGCTTTAAGTGGAAGTTTACAAGTCAAGTCAGTCTCTCACAAATAAAGTTATATACACCTTACTACGCACTCCCATTTACTCTCCCCCTAATGAGTCAGCCCGCTCCCTCCTTCCAGTCTCTCCTTTCGTGACGTGACCCTTTTGCCAGTTTCTAACCCTCTCTACCCTCCCATTTCCCCTCCAGACAGGAGATGCCAACACAGTCTCAAGTGTCCACCTGATACAAGTAGCTCACTCCTCATCAGCATCTCTCTCCAACCCATTGTCCAGTCCCTTCCCTTCCATGTCTGATGAGTTGTCTTCAGGAATGGTTCCTGTCCTGGGCCGATAGAAGGTTTGGGGACCATGACTGCCGGGATTCCTCTAGTCTCAGTCAGACCATTAAGTCTGGTCTTTTGATGAGAATTTGGGGTCTGCATCCCACTGTTCTCCTGCTCCCTCAGGGGTTCTCTGTTCTGCTCCCTGTCAGGGCAGTCATTGGTTGTGGCCAGGTACCATATACTTCTTCTGGTCTCAGGATGATATAAGTCTCTAGTTCATGCGGCCCTTGTTGTCTCCTGGGCTCATAATTATCGTGTGACCTTGGTGTTCTTCATTCTTCTTTGATCCAGGTGAGTTGAGACCAACTGATGCATCTTAGATGGCTGCTTGTTAACATTTAAGACCCCAGACGCCACAGTTCAAAGTGGGATGCAGAATGTTTTCCTAATAGACTTAGAAGTCCCCTTAAGCCATAGTCTGCAAAACCCTTGCTCCGCTCACCTTTGAAGCATTCAGTTTATCCCGGAAACTTCTTTGCTTTTGGTCCAGTCCAGTTGAGCTGACCTTCCATGTATTGAGTGTTGTCCTTCCCTTCACCTAAAGCAGTTCTTATCTACTATCTAATCAGTACATAAACCTCTCCCACCCTCCTCCCTCCCCCCTCTCGTAACCACAAAAGAATGTGTTCTTCTCAGTTTATACTATTTCTCAAGATCTTATAATAGTGGTCTTATACAATATTTGTCCTTTTGCCTCTGACTAATTTCACTCAGCATAATGCCTTCCAGGTTCCTCCATGTTATGAAATGTTTCACAGATTCGTCACTGTTCTTTATCAATGCGTAGTATTCCATTGTGTGAACATACCACAATTTATTTAACCATTCATCCGTTGATGGACACCTTGGTTGCTTCCAGCTTTTTGCTATTGTAAACAGAGCTGCAATAAACATGGTTGTGCATATATCTGTTTGTGTAAAGGCTCTTATTTCTCTAGGATATATTCCGAACAGTGGGATTTCTGGGTTGTATTTTCTATGTCTAACTTTTTAAGGAAACGCCAGATAGATTTCCAAAGTGGTTGTACCATTTTACATTCCCACCAGCAGTGTATAAGAGTTCCAATCTCTCCGCAGCCTCTCCAACATTTATTATTTTGTGTTTTTTGGATTAATGCCAGCGTTGTTGGAGTGAGATGGAATCTCATCTTAGTTTTAATTTACATTTCTCTAATGGCTAATGATCGGAGCATTTTCTCATGTATCTGTTAGCTGCCTGAATATCTTCTTTAGTGAAGTGCGTGTTCATATCCTTTGCCCACTTCTCGATTGGGTTTTTTGTCTTTTTGTGGTTGAGTTTTGACAGAATCATATAGATTTTAGAGATCAGTCGCTGGTCAGAGATGTCATAGCTGAAAATTCTTTCCCAGTCTGTAGGTGGTCTTTTTACTCTTTTGGTGAAGTCTTTAGATGAGCATAGGTGTTTGATTTTTAGGAGCTCCCAGTTATCTGGTTTCTCTTCGTCATTTTTGGTAATGTTTTGTATTCTGTTTATGCCTTGTATTAGGGCTCCTAACATTGTCCCCATTTTTTCTTCCATGATTTTATCGTTTTAGTCTTTATGTTTAGGGCTTTGATCCACTTGGAGTTAGTTTTTGTGCTTGGTGTGAGGTATGGGTCCTGTTTCATTTTTTGCAAATGGATATCAAGTTATGTCAGCACCATTTGTTAAAAAGACTATCTTTTCCCCAATTAACTGACACTGGGCCTTTGTCAAATATCAGCTGCTCATATGTGGATGGATTTATATCTGGGTTCTCAATTCTGTTCCATTGGTCTATGTGCCTGTTGTTGTACCAATACTAGGCTGTTTTGACTACTGTAGCTGTATAATAGGTTCTGAAATCAGGTAGAGTGAGGCCTCCCACTTTCTTCTTCTTTTTCAGTGATGCTTTACTTATCCAGGGCATCTTTCCCTTCCATATGAAGTTGGTGATTTGTTTCTCCATCACATTAAAAAATGACATTGGAATTTGGATCGGAAGTGCATTGTATGTATAGATGGCTTTTGGTAGAATAGACATTTTTACTATGTTAAATCTTCCTATCCATGAGCAAGGTATGTTTTTCCACTTATGTAGGTCCCTTTTAGTTTCTTGCACTAGTACTTTGTAGTTTTCTTTGTATAGGTCTTTTACATCCTTGGTAAGATTTATTCCTAAGCATTTCATCTTCTTGGGGGCTACTGTGAATGGTATTGATTTGGTGATTTCCTCTTCGATGTTCTTTTTATTGATGTAGAGGAATCCAAGTGATTTTTGTATGTTTATCTTATAACCTGACACTCTGCCAAACTCTTCTATTAGTTTCAGTAGTTTTCTGGAGGATTCCTTAGGGTTTTCTGTGACTAAGATCATGTCATCTGCAAATAGAGATCATTTTACTTCCTCCTTGCCAATCCGGATACCCTTTATTTCTTTGTCTAGCCTAATTGCTCTGGCTAGGACTTCTAGCACAATGTTGAATAAGAGCGGTGATAAAGGGCATCCTTGTCTGGTTCCCATTCTCAAGGGAAATGCTTTCAGGCTCTCTGCATTTAGAGTGATGTTGGCTGTTGGCTTTGTTTAGATGCCCTTTATTATGTTGAGGAATTTTCCTTCAATTCCTATTTTCCTGAGAGTTTTTTTCATGAATGGGTGTTGGACTTTGTCAAATGCCTTTTCTGCATCAGTTGATACGATCATGTGGTTTTTGTCTTTTGTTTTATTTATGTGGTGGATTACATTAATGGTTTTTCTAATATTAAACCAGCCTTGCGTACCTGGTATAAATCCCACTTGGTCATGGTGGATTATTTTTTGATATGTTGTTGAATTCTATTGGCTAGAATTTTGTTGAGGATTTTTGCATCTATGTTCATGAGGGATATAGGTCTGTACTTTTCTTTTTTTGTGGTGTCTTTACCTGGTTTTGGTATCAGGGAAATGGTGGCTTCATAGAATGAGTTAGGTAGTATTCCATCATTTTCTATGCTTTGAAATACCTTTAGTAGTAGTGGTGTTAACTCTCCTCTGAAAGTTTGGTAGCACTCTGCAGTGAAGTCATCCGGGCCAGGGCTTTTTTTTGTTGGGAGTTTTTTGATTACCTTTTCAATCTCTCTTTTTGTTATGGGTCTATTTAGTTGTTCTACTTCTGATTGTGTTAGTTTAGGTAGGTAGTGTTTTTCCAGGAATTCATCCATTTCTTCTAGGTTTGCAAATTTGTTAGAGTACAATTTTTCGTAATAATCTGATATGATTCTTTTAATTTCAGTTGGGTCTGTTGTGATGTGGCCCATCTTGTTTCTTATTTGGGTTATTTGTTTCCTTTCCTGTATTTCTTTAGTCAGTCTGGCCAATGGTTTATCAATTTTGTTAATTTTTTCAAAGAACCAGCTTTTGGCTTTGTTAATTCTTTCAATTCTTTTTCTGTTCTCTAGTTCATTTAGTTCAGCTCTAATTTTTACTATTTGTTTTCTTCTGGTGCCTGATGGATTCTTTTGTTGCTCACTTTCTATTTGTTCAAGTTGTGCAGACAGTTCTCTGATTTTGGCAGTTTCTTCTTTTTGTATGTGTGCATTTATCGATATAAATTGATCTCTGATCACTGTTTTTCTGTGTCCCAGAGGTTTTGATAGGAAGTATTTTCATTCTTGTTGCATTCTATTAATTTCTTTATTGCCTCCTTAATGTCTTCTATAACCCAGTCTTTTTTGAGCAGGGTATTGTTCAGTTTCCAAGTGTTTGATTTCTTTTCCCTGATTTTTCTGTTATTGATTTGTACTTTTATGGCCTTATGGTCTGAGAAAATGCTATGTAATATTTCGATGTTTTGGATTCTGCTAAGGTTTGTTTGATGACCTAATGTGTGATCTATTCTAGAGAATGTTCCATGTGCACTAGAAAAAAAAGTATACTTTGCAGCTGTTGGGTGGAGTGTTCTGTATAGGTCTATGAGGTCAAGTTGGTTGATTGTAGCAATTAGGTCTTCCGTGTCTCTATAGAGCTTCTTACTGGAAGTCCTGTCCTTCTCCGAAAGTGGTGTGTTGAAGTCTCCTACTATAATTGTGGAGGTGTCTATCTCACTTTTCAGTTCTGTTAAAGTTTGTTTTATGTATCTTGCAGCCCTGTCATTGGGTACATAAATATTTAATATGGTTATATCTTCCTGATCAATTGTCCCTTTAATCATTATGTAGTGTCCTTCTTTATCCTTTGTGGTGGATTTAACTTTGAAGTCTATTTTGTCAGAAATTAATATTGCTACTCCTGCTCTTTTTTGATTGCTGTTTGCTTGATGTATTTTTTTCCATCCTTTGAGTTTTAGTTTGTTTGTGTCTCTAAGTCTAAGGTGTGTCTCTCGTAGGCAGCATATAGACAGATCGTGTTTCTTTATCCAGTCTGAGACTCTCTGTCTCTTTAGTGGTGCATTTAGTCCATTTACATTCAGTGTAATTATAGATAAGTATTTTTGTGTGTGTGTGTGTTTAGTGCTGTCATTTTGATGCCTTTTTGTGTGTGTTGTTGACAATTTCATTTTTCCACTTACTTTTTTGTGCTGAGACATTTTTCTTTGTAAATTGTGTGTTCCTCATTTTCATAGAAGTCGAATTTATGTTTGCTGAGTCGTTATGCTTTTCTTGGTTTTTATTTTGAGTTATGGAGTTGTTATACCTCTTTGTGGTTACCTTAATATTTACCCCTATTTTTCTAAGTAAAAACCTAACTTGTATCGTCCTATATCGCCTTGTTTTCCTCTCCATATGGCAATTCTATGCCTCCTGTATTTAGTCCCTCTTTTTGATTATTGTGATCTTTTACATAATGACTTCAATGATGCCCTGTTTTGAGCATTTTTTTCTTTTTAAAATTAATCTTAATTTGTTTTTGTGATTTCCTTATTTGAGTTGCTATCAGAATGTTCTGTTCTGTGACCTTGTGTTGTGTTGTTATCTGATGTTATTGAGTTTCTGACCAAACAATTTCCTTTAGTATTTCTTGTAGCTTTGGTTTGGTTTTTGCAAATTCTCTAAGCTTGTGTTTATCTGTAAATGTTTTAATTTCACCTTCATATTTGAGAGAGAGTTTTGCTGGATAAATGATCCTTGGCTGGCAGTTTTTCTCCTTCAGTGCTCTATATGTGTCATCCCATTGCCTTCTTGACTGCATGGTTTCTGCTGAGTAGTCTGAACTTATTCTTATTGATTCTCCTTTGTAGGAGACCTTTCTTTTATCCCCGATTGCTTTTAAAATTTTCTCTTTATCTTTGGTTTTGGCAAGTTTGATGATAATATGTCTTGGTGATTTTCTTTTTGGATCAATCTTATATGGGGTTCGATGAGCATCTTGGATAGATATCTTTTCGTCTTTCATGATGTCAGGGAAGCTTTCTGCCAACAGATCTTCAACTATTCTCTCTGTATTTTCTGTTATCCCTCCTTGTTCTGGAACTCCAGTCACACACAAATTATTCTTCTTGATAGAGTCCCACATGATTCTTAGGGTTTCTTCATTTTTTTAAATTCTTTTATCTGATTTTTCTTCAAGTATATTGGTGTCAATTGCCTTATCCTCCACCTCCCCCACTCTGCATTCCCATTCCTCGATTCTGCTCCTCTGACTTCCTATTGAGTTGTCTAATTCTGTAATTTTACTCTTAATCTTTTGGATTTCTGAATGCTGTCTCTCTATGGATTCTTGTAGCTTATTAATTTTTCCACTATGTTCTTGAATAATCTTTTTGATTTCTTCAACTGCTTTATCAGTGTGTTCCTTGGCTTTTTCTGTAGCTTGCCTTATTTCATTTTTGAGGTCATCCCTGATGTCTTGAAGCATTCTGTAAATTAGTTTTTTATATTCTGCATCTGGCAATTCCTGCATTGTATCTTCACTTGGGAAAGATTTTGATTCTTTAATTTGGGGAGTTGTAGAAGCAATCATGGTCTGCTTCTTTATGTGGTTTGATATCGACTGCTGTCTCCGAGCCATCTATAAGATATTGTAATGATTTATTTTACACTTGCTCACTGAGTCTTATCTTGTTTTGTTTTCTTTCAATATACGCAGATGGGCTACTAGATTGCACTGTCTTGATTGTTGTAGCCTTTGAATCACTTATGTCCTCTTACCAGCTTGTTTGGGCCATTACCAGAAATATAAGCCTAAGAGTCCATTCACTATTCTTGAGTAGAATCTGATTTTGGGTCACCAAGTGTGTGGTGTAGTCTGTCACCTATTAACTTAGAAGACTAGTGGTGATAGTTGTGTGCACCAGATTCTAGTAGCAGCAGGGGGTCACAGTCCAGTGGGGGTAGGATGATGACAGGCTTCCCCCAAGTGCCAGTGAGGTAGGTGTGTCTCTATTCCTAAAGCACTTTGGTGGGTGGGCTCTGCAGCTGTACCTTAGGCACCCAATGCATGTACCTCTATAGACTGGAAGGTGTCACTATCCTCAGACCCCTTTGGCAGGAGACTAGGTGGTCTGGGGGGAGCTTCAGCCCTCAGTTCCCTGTTGTGGGTCAGTGAGGACTCTGTTTAATAGGTAGAGATATCAGACCTGGGAAACTTGTCTTTCCAGTAATCCCCTAAAACAATTACAGTCAGATCACTATCAGAATTGCCTTTGTATTGTAATAGCCACCTTGTTCCTTGTAGGGATGAAAGCCCAAAACTGTGGATCTCATATGCTTGGCTGGAGCTGGTTCTGTATTTTTAGTCCAATTTCGGGAAGTCAGGGAAGGATTCTTGGTCCCTGGGTTTTTTGTAGCTGCTTCTCTCAGGCCAGGAGAATGGGTTAGGAAAGACAAAACAAACAAACAAACAAACAATAAACCAAAGAGCACTTCACTCTCTGGCCCGGGAAATTCCAATGTTAATGAAGCCACCTGGGAAGGGGAGGGGAGGGATCAGATAGATAGGAGAGAGTAAAAGAAAAAAGAAAAATTTTTTTTTTTTTTAATTTAGCACCCAGGCATATAGACAAGGTTACTTATCTTGCTTGGTGAGGACTGTTTTATCTGAGATTCCCAAGGGGTGGGTAGCCTGTGTGCTGTTGTGCTGTTGGCTGGGTCAAGATTGCCCCCCGGGGTCAGGCCCACGTCCTGTGCATGTGCTGTCCCAGAAGCCGTGGTCAGTTCCTCCGCTCCCGGTCCAAAGCCCAGTGCCACGGTTCCCTGGCTGGGATGCTGCACTCCTGGCTCCAAAACCAGTCGCTGCCTCCCAGTGACTTCTCCTCCTGTCAGCCGCGTCGTTGCGCTGCCTGTGTGCACTGGCTGGGCTTCCCCTGAGGTCACTTCAGGGGGCTAGGGCTGTGTCCCGTGTTTGCGCCGTCTCAGGATGCTGTGCTCAGTTCTCCTGTGCCCAGTCCAAAACCCAGTGCCAAGGTTTTCTGACTGGGACGCTGGCTCCAGGCTCCAAAAACAGTTGGTGCTTCCCCGTGGTTGCTCATTCATTCTCTCGTTAGCCCCATCAGTGTGCAGCCTGCTTGTGCTGCCTGAGTCTCTGTCACTCAGGTCAACTCTTTAGATCTGTGTTTGATGGTCAGGGTTTGTAGACTGTCATGTATGTGAACAATTCACTTGTTTTTCCGAGTCTGTTGCAAGAGGGATCCGAGATAGCGTGTACCTAGGCAGCCATCTTGGCCCCACCCAGGTTTGCGACCCTGTTGTTTTTGACTCATGGAATTCCAGGATATTAGTGCTGGAAGGGCTGTAAGAAACCATTTAGTTCAACGCCTTCAATTCATATTGGCAGGGGCTAAAAGAGTTTTGAAATACTTGCCTATGCTGGGCCGTGGCCTAGGGCCAGACAGAGGTGTGCCTGAGAGCATAGCCAAAAACAGGCTGCCCTGATGGAAGAACACTATCCTGAGTGTTCCTGAGTCTACATTGTAACCTGTTATTTCCCTAATAAACCCCATAATCATGAGTACTGTCTGTGAGTTCTGTGTGGTCAGTTCAGTGCATTATCAAACCCAGCAGAGAAGTACAGTGTACTGTGGGAGGGATGGTTGGTGTCAGAATTGGTAAAGGTGGTGGAGAGAGGAGGCATGTCTGACCTCTACCTCATAAAATTAGCCTTGGGCTGTTGGCCTTGATTCTTCTTTCCCCTGTGAAGTTAGAGGAGGTCAGATACTGCCCCCACACCATTTTTACAGGACCAATAAGAAATATGATAAACAGAAAAAATATTGAAGTTTTTAAGGTTTTTATTTTACTTGGATCCATAATCCACACCCACGGAAGCAGCAGTCAAGAAATCAAACGATGTATTGCATTGGGCAAATCTGATGGAAAAGACTTCTTTCAAGTCTTAAAAGGCAAAGATGTCACTTTGAGGACTAAGGTGTACCTGACCCAAGCCATGGTATTTTCAATTGCCTCATATGTATGGAAAAACTGGACAATGAATAAGGAAGACTGAAGAAGAATCAATGACTTTGAATTATGGTGTTTTTGAAGAATATCAAATATACCATGACTACACTGTGTGCCAGAAGAATGAGCAGGTCAGTCTTGGAAAAAGTACAGTGAGAATACTCCTTAAAAGTGAGAATGGTGAGACCTTGTCTCACGTACTTTGAGTATGTTATCAAGAGGGACCAGTCCCTGGAGAAGAACACCATGCTTGGTAAAGAAGAAGGTCAGTGAGAAAGAGGAAGACCCTCAACAAGATGGAGTTACACAGTGGCTGCGACAATGGGCTCAAACACAGCAACAATTGTGACAGCACAGGACCGGGTATTGTTTTTGTTCTGTTGTACATAGGGTCACTATGAGCCAGAACTGACTCAAAGGCATCTAACAACAGCAAAAACATCATTATTAAAGGACCAGATATCTGTTAGTATTTCTGTGAAGTCTACTTTGACAACTCCCACACAGCGATTAGGTGAGACTATGCAAATAAGGTGCTTATGGCCCACCAAGGGGATTAGACAGCTTGCTGATAATGCAAATAAGGTGCATGGAACCCCTGTAGGGGTGGGGCCATGCAAATAAGGTGTATGAAACCCTAACATGGGATTGGTCAGTTTTGCCATCCCAGCTTAAAAGAGAGCCAATCCCAGAGCAGAGAGGGGACCTCACTACTACCAAGGAAGAAGAGCCAGGGGTGGAGTGTGTCCTTTGAACCTATGGTCCCTGTGCTGAGAACCTTCTAGACCTAGGATATAGCGAGCTGTAACACTGGATAACAGTGTGAGACGGCATGAAGCAGTGGCAGAGAAATGATAGCAGAGAACCAGGAGATCAGCACGAAACTGTGTGTTGGGCTTCCTGGCCCATGGAGCAAGGTGGCTACAGTGGATATGCCCAGCCTCAGAGTTAGGGAGCTGAGTGCCCTCAGGCAGGAGGCTTCCTGGCAGAGCAGGGTGCCTCCAGGCACTTGTAAGCAGAGCTAAAAGAGCTTTGTAACACTTGCCCAAGCAGGTCAGAGGCAAGCCAAGGGCCAGCAGGCCTAGGGCCAGAGAGAGGCCTGCCTGTGGGCACAACTGAGAAGAGGCTGTCCTGATAGAAGAACTGTATCCTGAGACATTCTTGATCCTGAATTATAACCTGTTACTTCCCTAGTAAACCCCATGATCATGAGTATTGTGAGGTCTGTGTGGCCATTGCAATGGATTATCAAACCCAGCAGAGAAGTAAGTAGAGTGTACCGTAGGAGGGACGGCTGATGTCAGAATTGGTTCAAAGGTTGGAGGTATGTTTGACCTCCATCTCATAGGAATCAGCCTTCGGCTGATGTTGGTTCTCCTCTCTCCTCCCCCTTGTGAAGTCAGACAAAGAGATCAGATATTGCCTCCACGCCATTTTTACATTTGGCGTCATTTTTACACAAACCCTAAGAAGTCCCTGTATTCTTCCTTGTGAGACTTTATGTCCCCTTCCCCACCCTCCCATGGCATATTGTTTGTACAATTAGATCACTTACTCTCTTCTGTCTTCTGTCTTGTATAGGTAGATCATAACTAATGACAATGCCACTCAGGAACTCTTAGCTGACAAAGTTTCTTACTGGAAACAAGCTTCCCACAACTGGTATTGACAGTGTCCTAATGACTGTCTGTGACTGATGCCAATATTGACACCATGCCAAGCTCACTGAGAAGTGACTCTTGCCTATGTTGGGGGCAAAAGGACCATTTCCCCCTCAACTCTCCACTCTAAAGAGTTAGAGTCCCCCATCTAGCCTAGGCTAGGGGAAGCAGAAGAGGCCTTTGCACTGGATATGGGATTAAAATTTTAAAATAACCAGGAGAGAGGCCTGAGAAAAGAAGTGAGACCGTTTGAATAACTGGAGGTAACAAAGTCATGGAACCAGGCAAAGATGTGGTTATGGCAGCTCAACTACCTAGCTGAAAACAGGATAGCCATGAGTCAGTTACTGGAATAATAAAACTTTTCATATTTATACAGTAAAAAATTGAGATTGCAAAAAAGAAAAAAAAAACTGGTTTTATATTGAGGCAAATGCTGTTGGTGGCCAGCACAATAGCCCTTGCCTTCTTATTTGCCCTTCTGAACCTTCAGTTGGCTTGGGCAGCGACATGTGCAATCCCCAGACTAATCCAATTATGGCCATTCTGTTCCCCATAGCCAGCAATTGGTCTGTTGTTGTTAGGTGCCGTCAAGTTGGTTCCGACTCATAACGACCCTAAGTACAACAGAACAGACCCTATGTACAACAGAAAGTGGTCTGGGGGTGGGCATATGAACCAATCTTGGCCAAGGAGATACAAAGGACGACTGTTGAGTGATTTCTGAGAGATATTTGTCTTACTCCTCAGAGGCACAAGCATCAAAAGAAGGCATTGTGGCTCTCACCCCATTTCTTCTTGCTTAGAACAGTGTTGTGTAAGGATGTGATGCTTGGAGCTTGGCTTGGAGCTGAGACAGCCACTATGAAACCATGAGGACAGAACTATGATCTCTTTACCATAGATGTAAAATAAGGATTTGGTGGTGTGAATGTCATGTATTTGCCATAACTGGCCTGCAGAAAAATGATGACCTGACTTAGGAGAGAGCAACTATTTAGTGTTATCCAGTGAAATCAAGTCTTACACCAGGGTCTTCTGTCTCGGAGCTCTTAGGAAGCTCCTGAAAGAGCTGGCTCTGGAGCTGGGCATATAGGAGGCAAGTTGAATCTTCCTCAAGTTGGCCTGCTGCTTTTTGCATTAACTGATTTAAATATTGCGCACTCAGCATAGTCTCATCTCTTTGTTGCAATTTTTGCTCTGCATACGGCATAATTATTTTTTTAGTCACTTTCTCTGGATAATTCACTTTTTCAATTTCCATTGACTGAGCTATAGGACTCTGATGACTGATGCATACGAACACCTCAAGGTGTGTGTCTGGCCTGAGAGTAAGGCACTGCTGAGTGCCCACAGGTTGAATAGGTTTGGGGTCCAATGGCCTGTCAGAGAGACACCCACTTTCCAAAGGACACATCTAGCAGGTGGCTTCTTCTAGGAACAGAATTCTTTCCTGTGGGAAATCCATCCCACCTAGTTTAGGTGGGGCTGAACCTGCCCTAGCTTCTCTCCTGGGCCACAAAGGTGGGACGTGACCCAGGCTGGGCTCATGATTCTCTTGGCATCCATTCTGCAGACTGTGGACTGGAAAGGAAGTCTAGTTCATCTGTATTTCTAGTATCTGGGTTTCATTACTCATGGCCATAGAAGCCTCTGAATCTTTCTCTGGGACCCACTGCTACTAAACAAACAAACAAAAAACAACCCCAAACCCATTGCTGTTGAGTCTATTCCAACTCACAGAGACTCTACAGGATAGAGTAGAACCGCTCCGTTGCGTTTCCAAGGAGCAGTTGGTGAATTCAAACTTACAACCTATTGGTTAGCAGCCTGAGCTCTTAACCATTGTGCCACCAGGGCTCCTCTCTTCTACTAGTCCCTGGAAAAATTATAGGGGGACAGGTACCCCATTTCTCTCTCTCCTCTATGGCCCCAGTTCTCTCATGTAGGATCTCAATTAAAGGCCTCTCACAACCTAACACTCTTGGCCCTGAGAAGAATGCTATAGAGCTGTCCACATGGGCTCCACCCTGCTCCGATGCTGGAAAGCCATTGTCAATGGTGGTCAGCAAGATTATCTTCCTAAACCGACCTGACCTGGGCTTGTTTTTCCCATAACCGTCTTTGGAGTTCTCACGATTGTGTTCTCAGAGCAGGGCCAAATTATAGACCTTTCTCTCTCTTGAGTCAATCCCCTCACCATGACCCAAGCCCCTTTCTCATTTCTCTTAGCTCCTTCCTGGACCATGGAACTTCTACTGCTTTTCTAATAAAAAATCTAGTCAGTCCCAGCTGTTGTCTTATCCTGATGAAAAAGGGCTTCTATAGATTGTAGTATCATTCAAAATACATACTGCTCCCACCCTACCAAGTTCCTCTCCCTTGTCCCTCCACGACACACACACAAACACCATGGGAAGATTACACATCCCAACCCTGTTGAACTCAGGAGTGCCCACGTGACTAGCTCCAGCTAGTACAGTGTAGGCAGAAGTGACAGTTTGATTTCTGAGCAGAGACCTAAGAGTCGGCAGGTCTCTCTATGTCTTTCATCCCTTTGCCAGGACACTGGAAATGTCCCCAATAGGGACCCCTCTGTCCTGCAATGAAGATAGCATAGAGAAGAGTTGCAGTTGACTCACAATGGACATGTGATATGAGCAAGATAGAAGCCTTTGTTGTTGTAAACCCCTGAGATTTTGGGGTCTTAGCCTAAGTTGGGAGTCCCTAGGTGGTGCAAATGGTTAATGTGCTTAGCCGCTAACTGAAAGTTTGGAGGTTTGAGTCCACCCATAGAAACTTTGGAAGAAAGGTCTGGCAATCTACTTCTGAAAAATCAGCCACTAAAAACCCTAAGAGCACAGTTCTACTCTGACACACATGGGGTTGCCATGAGTAGGAATCGACTTGACCACAACTGGTTTTGGCCTAAGTTGACTGATACAACCACTCAGGTCCTGATTAATAAGCTCTGTGTCTTCATATTCTAAAGTTCTTTCTGCCCTGGGAGGTACTCAAGGCCATAGGGAGTAGAACTGTCTAGTCTGTTCCTTGGTGGTAGAGGGCCAGAAGCTCTCTCTGTCCTGGAAACCTAGTGCTGGGGTCTTTGAACTTGACTCTCTGCCACTGCTGGCCATCTAGGTCTGGTCTGACTGTCTCTGTTCTACCCACCCCACTCACACAGGGCCCTTGGCTTGGGATACTAACACTCCATGACTTCTTATCCCAAGTCAAAGGACACAGCTCATCCAAGTGATCAACAGTTTCATTTTTAAATGTCTACATTGCTTGGAAGTACACATGCATGATCATATAAAATTATATTTATTAAAATAGAAAAGCTTTCCAGTATATTGCATTGAAAACATTTATACAGAAAAAAATAAATTGCAACAAACATGCTACATCAGCACTGAGATATTTTGGAAGCTTTAAGTGCCCACTTTTCAACAACATTTTGGTATAATAAACATATCCCTATATGTTTCAGAAGGTACATATTATAATACTGAAAAATATACTTCATGTAAAATCTAAGTTTGGGTACATACAAACAAGAAGTATTACATTGAATAGCTTATTTCAAACTGAAACACATTCAAAGCATTCAATTTCTTAGACAACATGCAAACATTTTAATACTTAGATGGACATTTTTAAATATATAAACCACAATTCTTTATAAAAGTTATAACACTTATCTACATTGTGCATATCACAAAAAGCAAATGTGTCTTCCTGAACAGAAAGCACTGGGTTAACACACATGATTGTCGTTTTACAAATATGGCTATTCACCTTCATAATAAAATAGAAAAGTCATTTATTATTTACATGAACTAATTATTTCACTTTTTGGGGGCTCCTTATATAAGTAGCAGCAATTGGTTTAAAGACTGGTATTTAAAAATTCTAACTCAACTCAGATGAATACCTAAGAATATATATCCGGTTAATATAAAAATTGCATAATGCAAGATGCTTTGAGGTGATGTAACGTCTCCCTTTCACAAAAGTCACAGACACACATCAGTGACAGCTGAGACAGTCACTTACAATATATAATTACGTGTCATTTAATCAGTCTGCTTTTGCTTAACACGATAGGTGAGTTCCTGAATTAAATTTCTGTAAATTACTTTAAATCTGACTGATGATTTACATTAGAATTTCAAAGATGCTTTATCTTTATTATTTTATACTCAGATTGTAGTAACTCTTTGCTGTGACCCCCTCGCTTCTGGATAAAGTAGGCAATTATCTGTAAACAAACACGAACACACTAGGGGAACCTTAACACTTAAAAAAAACTCTGAAATGAAGTTTCTTTGATATGAAACCTACAGTAAAGTGAGTTTTCCTTCTAAAAAGTGAAAAATCATCTATCAGTGACATTAAATTTGTTTTAGATGTATAAATCTGAGGATCTATATAATGAGTAGTAAAATGGAAACCATAACGCAGTGACCCACTGGAATGATACGTTAGTATTTGGAAGAATGTATTTTAACATTTGTAGAAACAAAACAAAACATAACCCTGCCAATATTGGTAGATTTAAAAAACACTGTGTGGTGACGAGAGGTGACATGTGCTTTTACGTGGGCCCTGCTCACTACACACTAGCAGTCCTGAATGTCTCTCACAAGTAGGAAAAATTTCCTTGAGGGACATGTTGCACCTTTTGCGGGTAGTCAGTTCTGTGTCGAGAGCAAGTGCAAGGCAAGGCCCAGGCCAAAGAGGAAGAGGCAGGAGTGGCATGGAGGTCTGGCCCTGGTGCTGACTGACGGCACGCTGCTGGATACCTGTACCTGGGAAATGATGAGGGCAGAGAGAGGAACATGGGATGCCAGAGTAGGGCTGTCAGAGTTGATCAGGGATTCGATCTTCTCTGCTTCTTTATTGCAGGCCTCAATCTGGGAGGGGAAAATCAGATTCTCTTAATATAAAACCACAGAGTCTGTGAAAAGGTCACATCAGATCAATCCCACACATATCCCCACAACAGTGTGGCCTCGGAGGGAATACACTTTCTCAGTCTTTCTTTTCTTAGCTGAAGTAACAGTTTATTATAGTCTTCATTTATTACATAAATAATAACAGCATTAATGGAAAACAAATCAGAAAAGAAACGATCCACAACGCCACTGCCCTAATCAAGCAACTATTTTCATTTTTGCACAATCCTGTTCAATCCTTACCCACGTGTAGAGAGTATCTTCACATGGTTAACACAGTTGTATGGAATATACTTTTAACTGCTATTTAAACACGAGGATGAAAACAATTAGACTAAGTGAGGTCTATGATGGCAGTTGACAAACCACTTGCATTTATTTCCTTCATTGGAGCCCTCACTCTCTGATGCTGCAACTTGGGCCTACGTGAATGAGGTTTCACACACCTCTAGATTGTGAGGAAGAATAATGGGGCCTACAAGCCCAGCTCGGTGGGATTTTCCTCCACAGGGGGAGCACAGCCTTTGGGAGACCAGAGTCTATTGTCGCTGCATGACTTGTGCCTCCCTCTCTGGGCCTCAGCTGCCTCAGCTGTACAATAAGCAGCTTGGATTCAATGGCTTCTCAGATCCCTTCCATCTCGGCAGGCTCAGAGCCACAGCCTCCTAACCTCTCCCTTCTCCCCGCTCCTTCGTGTTCTGCTGTCGAATGTGCACTAAGCCTCAGTCACCCAGAAAAGCGCTCATTGTGCAGCTCTGGCCTTCAGAGCCTGCCTAGCTCTTCTCCCTCCTGCCCTGCTAGACTTTTCAAATGCCTCTACTTCCTCATCACCCAAGTCTTCTGTGGGTCCTGCTTTGTGCTGACCCCCCTCCTAAAGCACCAAACTAAAAAATGAAAAGACTGGCTGACAGTGTGTACTGAACCCCACCTGCAGAGCTTTTGGATAATGATCGACCGGAACGATCAGGATCACAATTTCAGATTCAATGCTGAAGTATCCAAACACGTCACACTGTGGGACAGACACGTGCATGCGGATTTTCTGAAGTATTTCCAGAATCGTTATTGGCTTTTTGGTTGTTACCTAGAAAGAGAAAAAAAATATATTACCTGAAAACAAGAAGAATTCCTTATTACTCCCTAAACTAACTTGCTTCAGGCTGCCAGCCGAGGAGACTCTTGACCCAGGAACCTCATCAGGGCTCTGCTCGGCTGAATTCGAAGTCTCCAGAATCCACTACAATGGATTCGGCCTGACTGTGGAGCTTTGCAGCCAAGATAAACACTCTCACCCAAAGCGCTTTTCTTGAAAGTGACTATTCTGAGCTGGAGGCCAGAGGTAGATCATTAAAGCCTTCCTGTAAAAATACAGGTTTTAATCAAAACTGGGATAGTTATCTAGGTAATGGCAGGCGTTGACAGCTACATTTCTGGAGTACTGTCTCCCCAAGAGTGAGCAGCAAAAGTAATAGTAATAAAAAGGGAAAGCTATCCTGGGAGGGTGAAAGGCTCTGGAAGTTTCCCTCAGGAGGAATGGGGACGGGTGTGAGGGGAGCCAACTGGAGGCATCTACTAGTCTCTGGCTACCTAGCTCTACCTCCAGCCCCTAACTGTGCCAGCAGCAGGTCTATTCTAGGAAAGGCTTTGGGGTGACTGGGACATGTGGAGACCAGGTCACCACTCAGCCAGAGTCTAGAGGAGAAGAGCACAGGACTGGGAGTCAGATAGACTGGCATCCATACCCTAGTTCTACTGATTATAAACCATATGGCCTTCGGCTAGTTGCTTCTCTGAAAATTAATTTCTTCATTGTAAATGGGGACAATACATTCTACTCTGTAAAACTCCTGAGAGGTTTAGGAATAGCATTTGAACAACAGCTGGTATATAAAGCCATTTACCTTAGCAATGGTATCCAGTTTTTCCTTGTCGAATAAAACTCGTAACATCCCAGCACATAACGGGCAACAAGCACCTGTTTAACAGAAATCATTTTATGTATGTTCAGAATTAGAAACAAGGGGAATTAAGAATAGTTGGTGAAATGATCAGCCCTTCACTTTGTGGTAAGAGCATTCGCACTGTCCTTCCTGATGACTGCACATTTAGGTCTGTTCCCTGACCAACCTGGGATGTATAATCTATGCATTTATCCAAATCCTTCCTATGTCTCTGCTCTCACCCTTTACCACTTCTCCAAGGAGGCAGCTGTGGGGTAAGACAGCACAAAGAGGGCTGGCCTTTTGAGAAATGTGGGGCTTCGACCCGACTCTGCTTCCAAACCCACTGGGCGAGGCAGGGCAGTGCTTCCCCTGGGCCTTTGTTTTCTTCTGCAAAATGAAGAAGCTGGTGTTTCAGAGGATCCATAGTATTTGATTCAAATTTAATTTTAAAAATTATTTTAAACTGTTAAAAATTATAACAAATGTGGCATAATCAAATGTAATATTATACCACATTTTAACCCAAGAGCAATCAGTAACCGATGCATTAGTAATCTCCCTACCCAGGCCCTCCCTATCCTCCTTTGTTTGTTTCACTTTGTCATGCTTGTTGCCACCTGACTTAGCACGGTTTTGCACAGTAGCGTGTGTTTGGTCTGTCTCCGCGTTCAGGACCCAGTCTCCAGGAGGGTAGAGGCTTTGTTGTGCTCACTGCTGTGTCCCCAGTGCCTAGAAGAGTATCTGTCATGTCGTGGAAGCTCAATAAATACTTGATGAATTAACGGGTGAAGGAATGAACTTGGTAGGCTTCAGGCTAACCTGTACCGTGCAGACTCAGAATAAAGCCTCTCTGCCTGCCCCTGTTTAACTGAAGAGTGTGAGGTTATAAGGTAAGCTGTTGAAAAAACTGCTGCTGCTTATAAGTCTGTATGAAACCAGGCTTTCTTGATTATATGCAACCAAAACAATTAAATTAGATGCTAAGGCTAATCTAATACAATGACTATCTTCTGTTTCTGTCAATTTTCAATGTTTGTGGTTATCAAAACTACTTTAGTTATTCATCCATTAATTACCAATTTATTATTCATTAAATTTATAATAAGTAAATATATGCATTTGAACTTTTAATTCTTAAATACTGCTTTATGTGTTTATAAATTGGTGCTTGGTTACTGTAAGATTTTATTTGAAAACAGTTTGCCATATTGTTGTAATACCACTGGACCAGATGATGTCTAAGGGGACCCACAGCTTTTTTTTTAATTTTTATTGTGCTTCAAGTGGAAGTTTACAAATCAAGTCAGTCTCTCACACAAAAACTTATATACACCTTGATACACACTCCCAATTGCTCTCCCCTTAATGAGACAGCCCACTCCCTCCCTCTACTCTCTCTTTTTGTGTCCATTTCACCAGCTTCTAACCCCCTCTACCTTCTCATCTCCCCTCCAGGGAGGAGGTGCCAACATAGTCTCAAGTGGGACCCACAGCTTTTCAAGGTCAGCCTAGAGTGATGCTACCCATCCTACCGGGTGGGACGATGGGTTTGCACCCAGTTGCTGAAACCAGAGGACACTTCACAGCAGCACACTCGGCGACAGAACTGTACTCTGAGAGGACCCCGACTGCCTGGCAGGGTCCATAGTAGTCGACGGCCACCCGGTCCGAGTAGGCTGCACACACGCTACTGTAGGTCTCACCATTGTGTCCACACACGGGCTCTATGTCTCTGCAGAAGGGCTGGAGGCAAATAAAGCACAGTGAGCCTGGGAACTTCTAGGGTATACTTTTCCTAACCAAGAGTGTGGAGCAGACCTCTCTATTTTTAGGAAGAAAAATGATACAGACATAAATTCCAGGGATCCTGTTAAGTTCCTGAGATGGGCTGAATGGGGACAACAGGGATATCCCAAGATAAGCTGAAGAAATTGCTTTTTCAGCCTCTCTAAGGCTTGGGTGCTCATTTCACGTGAACTGATAGGAGATAAAAATCCTCTCTCCCTCCGGGCTTGTATTAGTACCCCAGACATGGCTGTCTGAAGAAAACAAGATCAATCTTCATGCAGATGTGGAGGTCTTGTCATTTCACACTGGGTATGGGATGAGAAGACTCCCATACCCAGAGAGAAGAATAGGGCAATCAAGAGCGGGGCAGGTAGAACCTGGATCCATCAGCTGGGTTAGGAATATGTCAGAGAAAAATCACAGCCAGGAAGAGGGGACAAGGTAGAAGAGAAGATTGGGAATTCAATCTTTAGAAGGTACAAATGCAACTGGGACAGAAGCTTTGAGAGAAAACAAGTACAGGAAAGACAAGCTGAAGGGATTTTTTTCTGACCACAAAGACCAGGGAATGAGAAACAATCATGTCAGCTGTTAGCTGGTTGTGGGCAGGGGATTCTGGGCCCAAACATGGGAATCCCCCAGGGAATGCGGCCAGCACATAGGTCAGTGGTGCATGTGGGAAGTCTCCAGTGGGAGTTGTCCTCATGGTTATTTTTTTAACGTGAATGCAGATTCCACAGCCCCAAGAGATCGATAAATAAGCTATTATAAAAAGACATTAGGTTTTAGAGAAATTTTCAATTTTCAGTGCTGCAGAAGGTGGGACTGTGGTAGGAAGAGTGGAAAAAAAGTCTTTTCTTGGTTGTTTTACCTCACATTCTTCCTGATTTGTTTTCTAGTGAGTACCCACAGAACTAGGAGAAGTGAAAATGGTGCTGCTGCAAGCCATGAATGTGAAACTTCAAATTCTTTTCCTAGGAGTGCTCTGTAAGAAGCCACTCTCTCCTCTTGCTCACACACGATGTACACAAAAGCACACACAGTACCAAGACAGCCCTCCAGAGGCAGGAGAAAAAGCCAGTCTTGGGGATGATTCATTTTTAGTGGAGGATTGAGTTCTCCAGACTTAAGATTCCAGGAATCTCACTGCCAATTCTTATATAAAAGATCATAAACAATCTTATGCTTAGTGTACTTTGGTTCATCAGCCAAACAGCTATACCTGGCACAGGCCTTTGTAAGAGAGAGTTTTTCCTCTTTGGTATAAAGCGCAGAGATTGTTGTGCTCCATGTGGTCTGTGTCACAAACAGGATCGCGGGCCTGGTCACAGGTGAGCTGTCTTGGCACACACTCATATTGGCTACATCCAAATTTCTCAAATGTTGTCAGGCAAACTTGTGGTTTTGGTATGCATCTGAAAAACACAAATGCAACACTGTGAGCCAATGGAAGGAGGGACTGTGGTGAGCCCAGCAAAGCACTAGGCTAGGCACAGGAGGTTGAGGAGAAAGCAAGAGATAAATCGGAAACAGCCCCTGTTCCCAGGAGCTTACAAGACTGGAAGAGTCAAGCATGCATATAAAGTAGGCTACCAGGTAGGAAATTACACACAGAATCCAGCCATTCTGACTGGCAAGCTGGGGCAAGCATCCTGGAGGAGGTGGTGTTCTAGCTGGAAACTGGAGGGTAAGGAGGACCGCACTGGCTTGGCAGGCTGAGGATGCAGTATGGGCAAACGTGTGGTGCGAGTGACACTGCAGGCAGGAGCCAAGGATGCATGGAGTAGAAGTGACATGAGATGAGGCCAGACAGGTGGGCTGGGTTCCAGTGATGGAGGCCTTGAAGTCAATAATGGGTGGAACATTTTCAGGTACTTAATTCTCTGCTAAGAAGCCCTGGTGGTGCAAATGGATAAGTGCTCAGTTGCTAACCATAAGGTTGGTAGTTCGAGCTCACCCAGTGGCTCCACAGGAGAAAGACATGGCGATGTGCTTCCCTAAAATATTACAGCCTAGGAAACCCTATGGGGCAGTTTTACTCTGTCACATGGAGTCACTATGAGTTGAAATCAACTCAACAGCACCCAATAACATTTTTCTGCTGGAGTCCCAGGGTGGTACAGATGGTTAATGCTCTTGGTTGCTAATCAAAAGGTTGGTGGTTCAAGTCCACCCATAGGCACCTTGGAAGAAAGGCCTGGGGATCTACTTACCAAAAAAATTAGCTGTTGAAAACCCTGTGGAGCATAGTTCTACTCTGACACACATGGGGTTTCCATGAATAAGAATTGACTCAACAGCAACTGGATAATTTTCAGCTTGGTTAATATGAGCCTGTTTTGAGAGAAGGCGTCACTCTATGTCCTGAAAAATTCAGAGGGAAGGCTTTCGGTTTCTCTGTAAGTATGATGTTATCTGTGGGTTCTTCATAGATGGCTTTTATAGGTTGAGGAAATTCCCTTTCTATTTCTAGTGTTTTTATCATGAAAGGGTGTTGGATTTTGTCAAATGCTTTTTCTGTGCCTAATAGGATGATTGTGTCATTTAAGAGAACCACCAAAAACCCAAACCAAACCCCTTGCTGTTGAGTTGATTCTGACTCACAGTGACTCTGTAAGTCAGAGAGCTGCTACACAGGGTTTGCAAGGAGCGGCTGATGGATTAGAATTGTCAACTTTTTGGTTAGCAGTTGAAACTCTTAACCACTGCACCACCAGGGCTTCAGAGAACATCAGACAGGTCAGATAATTAACAGTTCTCTAGGAATGAGGCTCTGAAAGAGCTCCAATCCTGTTCTGCCCTCTGCTGGTGACAGCTAGGCTGTATTTTTTTTTTTTAACACCATGGTTTGCAGGTTTTCAAGCCTATTTATTGTAAGAAGCCTCGGTGGTGCAGTGATTAAAGCGCTTGGCTGTGGGCCCACCAGCTGGTCCACAAGAGAAAGATGTAGCAGTCTGCTTGTAAAGATTCATAGCCTTGGAAACCCAATGGGGCAGCTCTACTCTGTCCTATAGGGTCGACGGATGGCAGTGTTTTTTTGTTAAGCCTATCGTGGAGCTGGATTGGGGATGGCTGTGGGGAGATGGGGGCCCTGGTGGTACAGCGGTTAAGCATTTGGCTGCTAACCAGAAGGTCAGCAGTCTGAATCAGCCATTCCTCGGAAACCCTATGGGAGCAGTTCTACTCTGTCCTACAAGGTTGCTATGAGTTGGAAAAAAGTCATTGGCAATGGTTTTTTTTTGGTGGGAAGATGGGACTAGGGAAAATTAAAACACCATAAAACTCACTGTTCTTGCTGTCATTCAGCTGTTTTTTGGTGGCGGTGTGGGGGAGAGGAGGAATACAGTAGCTAGAGTTACTTACCCTAATAAAAGCATCTTTTCAAGTATTTAAGAACCACTTGTTTTTCTTTTTTCTGTGTTTATGTCCTTGGCCCATTTTTCTAGTAGGTTGATCTTTGCTCACTTTATATTAGGTTGTTGATCTTTTTCTTATCGCTTTGTAGGGGCTCTTTATATTTTTATACTGTAAGGACATAAGCCCTTTCTCTGATATATGATGCTAATCTTCATCCCAGTTTGTCATTTGCCTGTTACCATGCAGAAAACTTTGGTTTTCATGTAGCCAAATTTTTCAATCTTTTCTTCTACATTGGTTTGTGTTGTATCCAAAAAGGCCTTTCTGACTTTCAGATCTCTTTTTATTGCTTTTATTAAAAAAGCAACACAACTTTATTCAGAAAGGTAAGAAAATGAAGAAAACCAAACAAACAAATGAACACACAAAAATCAAAACAACCCTCATTTCTCCCTCCCAACATGACCTATATAATCCTTTCGGCTTATTGCTTTAGCCTTGCTTTCCTTATGCACAGCAACTTGTCTTCTTTCCAAAGAAACTTTCTGGGCTTAGTTTTCATGGTATAAACTTTGCTAGACAGGCAACCAGTTCTCTTTGCCATTTTCTTTTAACACATAAGAAAATGTTTTCCTCCCTCCATAACCCTAGTGGTATAGTGGTTAAGAGCTATGGCTGCTAACGAAAAGGTCAGCAGTTCTAATCCACCAGGTGCTTTTTGGAAACCCGATGGGGCAGTTCTACTCTGTGCTTTGGGGTCACTATGTGTTGGAATTGACTCGATGGCAACGGGTTTGTTTGTTTTTAATACTGTGCCAGAGTTTTTCAAACAGGGAAGCAATTGCTTATTCTCTACAAAATCCTTCATAAGCGAAAGACTGTGGCACTGCAAAGTATTCCTCTCAGTTCTTTGAGGAAGCAGAAAGTCCAGTTCTAACCCAAAACTCCAGTTTCAAAAGACTGAAGCCTAAGAAAGTCAACAGCACACTTGCATGGTGGCCACCACATACAGAATGCCATCATTAAGCCCAGGCCAACTATATCCTGAGCTCAGTGAGGAAGTTGCAGAGAAAGGAGCCTAAGAAAAGTAATTTCAAAAAACTGAAAGCTTTCGCTCTGAATTTTTCAGGACATAAAGTAAAGCCTCCTCTCAAAACAGGCTCATATTAACCAAGCTGAAAATTATCCAGTTGCTGTCGAGTCAATTCTTATTCATGGCAACCTCACGTGTGTCAGAGTAGAACTATGCTCCATAGGGTTTTCAATGGCTAATTTTTTTGGTAAGTAGATCCCCAGGCCTTTCTTCCAAGGTGCCTGTGGGTGGACTTGAACCACCAACCTTCTGATTAGCACCCAAGAGCATTAACCATTTGTACCACCCAGGGACTCAAGCAGAAAATTGTTGTTGGGTGCTATTGAGTCGATTTCAACTCACAGCAACCCCATGTGACAGAGTAAAATTGCCCCATAGGGTTTCCTAGGCTGTAATATTTTAGGGAAGCACATCGCCAGGTCTTTCTCCTATGGAGCTGCTGCTTGAGTCTGAGCCATCAGCCTGAGCACTTAACTGTTTGCACCATCAGGGCTTCTTAGCAGAAAATCAAACACCTGAAAATATTTCATTCATTATTGACTTCAAAGCCTCCATCACTGGAGCCCAATCCACCTGTCTAGTCTCAGCTCATGTCACTTCTACTCCATGCATCCTTGGCTCCTGCCTGCAGTGTCACTCGCACCACACGTTTGCCCATACTGCATCCTCAGCCTGCCAAGCCAGTGCGGTCCTCCTTACCCTCCAGTTTCCAGCTAGAACACCACCTCCTCCAGGATGCTTACCCCAGCTCACCAATCAGAATGGCTGGATTTTGTGTGTAATTTTCTACCTGGTAGCCTACTTTATATGCATTTCCAGAGATTTCTCATATTCAATCTGTAAAATAAAGGTATATAAGTAGAAGAAAATTTCTTCTTAGTATCAGGCATAATAAAAACCAAACCTGTTGCTGTCGAGTCGATTCCGACTCATAGTGACCCTACAGGGCAGAGCAGGATTGCCCCAGAGGGTTTCCAAGGTTGTACTCTTTACAGAAACAGACTGCCACATGTTTTTCCACTGAATGGCTGGCGGGTTCAAACCACTTACCTTGTAGTTAGCAGGTGAGTGCTTAACCACTGTACCACCAGGGCACCTTACTATTATGCATAAATAGCTACCAATAAAAATATACCCATTTCTTGTCTCCTTTTCTAGGTCTCCTTGCCTCACACTTCATGTTCTAGTCTTACAGAACTGCTATAGCTCCCAGCATACACTATGCTATCTCATTTCCAACAACCAAGATTTTTGTTCCTGTTACTTTTTCTGCTTTCACCAACACCACCTTTCTGCCACTGCAAATTATCACCTGCAATTGCCTACTCATCCTTCTGGATTCGCATCCTCTGGGGTATTTCCTAGGCCCTTCCCCAGGCTTCATTAACCACTCGACTTCTGTGCTGCCAGTCACAGCCTGCTTATCAAATGCTTTACCTGGCTCTCTTTCCCTCTACGCTCCAATATCTTTAGTGTGGACACCACTTCTTATTCATCTTTGCATTCTACTGCCTGGTACATAGATCATAAGAGCCGTTTGACTTACCTGTGGCTTTTTGGGCAAGAATTTGGATTACATGGATCCTTTGAGATGCAGGATCCAAACTCAAATTGATGGTCCTGGAGACCCACACAGCGAGCAATGCAGGCACTGGGGTATGTGCGCCCGTTCTGCCCACACACGGGGACAAACTGATCAGCACAGTTACAAGGCAGACCTGAAAAGAGGAAACAGTCTCAACTATATGTACTTGTCTATTCCCTCTCCTCTCATACTTCCTTCTTAAGGTGTATCACATGGAGGTCTAATGTTAAAACAGAATTGTCAGTTAAGTCAGAAAAAACTTCTCTGCAATCCCTGACAGGGTTTTTAAAGGCAGCAAGGCTATGAGACGCCATAATGGCTGTATAATGGCTTTTCTTTGTTCTTTCCATTGCCAGATAATTAAGGGCTTCCAGATCTTGATCCCAGATAGAGACCCCTATAAAGAAGGCTATAGGTGGTTAAAGTAAAGAATGTTTTTCCCAATTCGGTATATAAAATTTGTAATTTAGATTTTTGAGCTTTGGCTTGGGGAATTTCTCTAATGTGAAAGGGTGATACCAAAACCAAGACAGACCTTGAAGGCTGTAGGCTCCTCACATAGGTCCCTTCCACTCTAATCTCAAACCAAAACCAAACCAAACCCGTTGCCACTGAGTCGATTCCGACTCATAACAACTCTATAGGTCAGAGTAGAACTGCCCCCTAGAGTTTCCAAGAAGCGCCTGGTGGATTCAACTGCTGACCTTTTGGTTGGCAGCCACAGCTCTTAACCAGTACACCACCAGGGTTTCCTAATCTCCTTAAAAAAAAAAGAAAATAATGAGAAGGTGACTTAGGAAATTATTATAATTTTGAAACTGATGAGCTTTTATGAATGTCTCTTTCTGAGTTACATTTGAGTTCCAAGAAATGTGGTACACTTTGTGGCCAGTAAAATCCCCTCAGATTCTGCTAGCTAAATAGTCATTAATTTCATTTATCCCAGGGCACTAGGGGACACACACTACACACAAAAAGGTTCTGCTAGTTGTGAAGTTCACCTTCCAAAAACATTTAGATATAAATAAATTAAAAGGTAAAAGTTGACTCTATAAATCTTTAGCATGTTCTTTATTCCCACACCCCTCCATGGCTACTCTAAGGAAGTAGGTGGTGAGAAAAACAGAACAGACACAACCTAGAAAATACACAGGCATTTTGAACCACAATTTACGGGTAAGTAAGGTAGTTTACCAGATAAAAAAAAGTTGCATTTAATTAAAACCATTCTAATCACTTTAATCACTGACCCTGTTTTTTTTATTATTTTTAAAATAATTTTTATTGTGCTTTAAGTGAAAGTTTACAAATCAAGTCAGTCTGTCACATATAAGCTTATATACACCTTACTTTACATACTCCCATTTACTCTCCCCCTAATGAGTCAGCCCCATTCCCTTCTTCCAGTCTCTCCTTTCGTGACCGTTTTGCCAGTTTCTAACCCTCTCTACCCTCCCATCTCCCCTCCAGACAGGAGATGCCAATACAGTCTCAAGTGTCCACCTGATACAAGTAGCTCACTCTTCATCAGCATCTCTCTCCAACCTATTGTCCAGTCCCTTCCATGTCTGATGAGTAGTCTTTGGGAATGGTTCCTGTCCTGGGCCAACAGGTTTGGGGACCATGACCGCTGGGATTCTTCTAGTCTCAGTCAGACCATTAAGTCTGGTCTTTTGATGAGAATTTGGGGTCTGCATCCCACTGTTCTCCTGCTCCCTCAGGGGTTCTCTGTTGTGCTCCCTGTCAGGGTAGGCACTGGTTGTGGCTGGGCACCATCTAGTTCTTCTGCTCTCAGGATGATGTAAGTCTCTAGTTCCTGTGGCCCTTTCTGTCTCTTGGGCTCATAGTTATTGTGTGACCTTGGTGTTCTTCATTCTCCTTTGATCCAGGTGGGTTGAGACCAATTGATGCATCTCAGATGGCTGCTTGTTAGCATTTAAGACCCCAGACGCCACACTTCAAAGTGGGATGCAGAATATTTTCATAATAGAGTTTATTATGCCAATTGACTTAGAAGTCCCCTTAAGCCATAGTCCCAACCCCCCGCCCTTGCTCCGCTGACCTTTGAAGCAATCAGTTTATCCCGGAAACTTCTTTGCTTTTGGTCCAGTCCAGTTGAGCTGACCTTCCCTGTATTGAGTATTGTCCTTCCCTTCACCTAAAGTAGTTCTTATCTACTAACTAATCAGTAAATAACCCTCTCCCACCCTCCCTCTCTCTTCCCCTCTCGTAACTACAAAAGAATGTGTTCTTCTCAGTTTATACTATTTCTCAAGAACTTATAATAGTGGTCTTATACAGTATATGTCCTTTTCCAACTGACTAATTTTTTTTTAAATTTCACTCAGCATACTGCCTTCCAGGTTCCTCCATGTTATGAAATGTTTCACAAATTCGTCACTGTTCTTTACCGATGCGTAGTATTCCATTGTATGAATATACCATCTATTGATGGACACCTCGGTTGCTTTCAGCTTTTTGCTATTGTAAACAGTGCTGCAATAAACATGGGTGTGCATATATCTGTTCATGTAAAGGCTCTTATTTCTCTAGGGTATATTCCGAGGAGTGGGATTTCTGGGTTGTATGGTAGTTTTATTTCTAAATTTTTAAGAAAACGCCACATAGATTTCCAAAGTGGTTGTACCATTTTACATCCCCACCAGCAGTGTGTAAGAGTTCCAATCTCTCCATAGCCCCTCCAACATTTATTATTTTGTGTTTTTTGGATTAATGACAGCCTTGTTGGAGTGAGATGGAATCTCATCTTATTTTTAATTTGCATTTCTCTAATGGCTAATGATCGAGAGCATTTTCTCATGTATCTGTTAGCTGCCTGAATATCTTCTTCAGTAACGTGCGTGTTCGTATCCTTTGCCCACTTCTTGATTGGGTTGTTTGTCTTTTTGTGGTTGAGTTTTGACAGAATCATATAGATTTTAGAGATCAGGCGTTGGTCAGGGATGTCTTAGATGAAAATTTTTTCCCAATCTGTAGGTAGTCTTTTTACTCTTTTGGTGAAGTCTTTAGATGAACATAGGTGTTTGATTTTTAGGAGCTCCCAGTTATCTAATTTCTCTTCGTCATAAATAGTAATGTTTTGTATTCTGTTTATGCCTTGTATTAGGGCTCCTAACATTGTCCCCATTTTTTCTTCCATGATTTTATCGTTTTAGTCTTTATGTTTAGGGCTTTGATCCACTTGGAGTTAGTTTTTGTGCATGGTGTGAGGTATGGGTCCTATTTCATTTTTTTGCAAATGGATATCCAGTTATGCCAGCACCATTTGTTAAAAAGACTATCTTTTCCCCAATTAACTGACACTGGGCCTTTGTCAAATATTAGCTGCTCATATGTGGATGGATTTATATCTGGGTTCTCAATTCTGTTCCATCGGTCTATGTGCCTGTTGTTGTACCAATACCAGGCTGTTTTGATTACTGTGGCTATATAATATGTTCTAAAATCAGGTGGAGTGAAGCTTCCCACTTTCTTCTTCTTTATTTATCCAGGGCTTCTTTCCCGTCCATATGAAGTTGGTGATTTGTTTCTCCATCACTTTAAAAAATGTCATTGGAATTTGGATCGGAAGTGCATTGTATGTATAGATGGCTTTTGGTAGAATAGACATTTTTACTATGTTAAGTCTTCCTATCCATGAGCAAGGTATGTTTTTCCACTTATGTAGGTCCCTTTTAGTTTCTTGCACTAGTACTTTGTAGTTTTCTTTGTATAGGTCTTTTACATCTTTGGTAAGATTTATTCCTAAGTATTTTATCTTCTTGGGGGCTACTGTGAATGGTATTGATTTGGTGATTTCCTCTTCGATGTTCTTCTTGTTGATGTAGAGGAATCCAAGTGATTTTTGTATGTTTATCTTGTAACCTGAGACTCTGCCAAACTCTTCTATTAGTTTCAGTAGTTTTCTGGAGGATTCCTTGGGGTTTTCTGTGTATAAGATCATGTCATCTGCAGATAGAGATAATTTTACTTCTTCCTTGCCAATCCAGATGCCCTTTATTTCTTTGTCTAGCCTAATTGTTCTGGCTAGGACCTCTAGCTCAATGTTGAATAAGAGTGGTGATAAAGGGCATCCTTGTCTGGTTCCCATTCTCAAGGGAAATGCTTTCAGGCTCTCTCCATTTAGAATGATGTTGGCTGTTGGCTTTGTACAGATGCCCTTTATTATGTTGAGGAATTTTCCTTCAATTCCTATTTTCCTGAGAGTTTTTTATCATGAATGGGTGTTGGACTTTGTCAAATGCCTTTTCTCCATCAATTGATAAGATCATGCGGTTCTTGTCTTTTGTTTTATTTATATGGTGGATTACATTAATGGTTTTTCGAATATTGAACCAGCCTTGCATACCTGGTATAAATCCCACTTGGTCGTGGTGGATTATTTTTTTGATATGTTGTTGAATTCTATTGGCTAGAATTTTGTTGAGGATTTTTGCATCTATGTTCATGAGGGATATAGGTCTGTAATTTTCTTTTTTTTGCCATGTCTTTACCTGGTTTTGGTATCAGGGATATGCTGGCTTCATAAAATGAGTTAGGTAGTATTCCATCATTTTCTATGCTTTGAAATACCTTTAGTAGTAGTGGTGTTAACTCTTCTCTGAAAGTTTGGTAGAACTCTGCAGTAAAGCCGTCCGGGCCAGGGCTTTTTTTTCTTGGGAGCTTTTTGATTACCTTTTCAATCTCTTTTTTTGTTATGGGTCTATTTAATTGTTCTATTTCTGATTGTGTTAGTTTAGGTAGGTAGTGTTTTTCCAGGAATTCATCCATTTCTTCTAGGTTTGCAAATTTGTTAGAGTACAATTTTTTGTAATAATCTGATATGACTCTTTTAATTTCAGTTGGGTCTGTTGTGATATGGCCCATCTCGTCTCTTATTCAGGTTATTTGTTTCCTTTCCTGTATTTCTTTAGTCAGTCTGGCCAGTGGTTTATCAATTTTGATAATTTTTTCAAAGAACCAGCTTTTGGCTTTGTTAATTCTTTGAATTATTTTTCTGTTCTCTAGTTCATTTAGTTCAGCTCTAATTTTTACTATTTGTTTTCTTCTGGTGCCTGATGGATTCTTTTGTTGCTCACTTTCTATTTGTTCAAGTTGTAGGGACAGTTCTCTGATTTTGGCTCTTTCTTCTTTTTGTATGTGTGCATTTATCGATATAAATTGACCTCTGAGCACTGCTTTTGCTGTGTCCCAGAGGTTTTGATATGAAGTGTTTTCATTCTCATTGCATTCTATAAATTTCTTTATTGCCTCCTTAATGTCAATAACCCAGTCTTTTTTGAGCAGGGTATTGTTCAGTTTCCAAGTATTTGATTTCTTTTCCCTAATTTTTCTGTTATTGATTTCTACTTTTATGGCGTTGTGGTCTGAGAAGATGCTTTCTAATATTTCGATGTTCTGGATTCTGCAAAGGTTTGTTTTATGACCTAATATGTGGTCTATTCTAGAGAATGTTCCATGTGCACTAGAAAAAAAAGTATACTTGTTTGCTGTTGGGTGGAGTGTTCTGTATAGGTCTATGAGGTCAAGTTGGTTGATTTGTAGCAATTAGGTCTTCCGTGTCTCTATTGAGCTTCTTACTGGAAGTCCTATCCTTCTCCGAAAGTGGTGTGTTGAAGTCTCCTACTATAATTGTGGAGGTGTCTATCTCACTTTTCAGTTCTGTTAAAGTTTGTTTTATGTATCTTGCAGCCCTGTCATTGGGTACATAAATATTTAATATGGTTATATCTTCCTGATCAATTGTCCCTTTAATCATTATGTAGTGTCCTTCTTTATCCTTTGTGGTGGATTTAACTTTGAAGTCTATTTTGTCAGAAATTAATATTGCTACTCCTGCTCTTTTTTGATTGCTGTTTGCTTGATGTATTTTTTTCCATCCTTTGAGTTTTAGTTTGTTTGTGTCTCTAAGTCTAAGGTGTGTCTCTCGTAGGCAGCATATAGACAGATCGTGTTTCTTTATCCAGTCTGAGACTCTCTGTCTCTTTAGTGGTGCATTTAGTCCATTTACATTCAGTGTAATTATAGATAAGTATTTTTGTGTGTGTGTGTGTTTAGTGCTGTCATTTTGATGCCTTTTTGTGTGTGTTGTTGACAATTTCATTTTTCCACTTACTTTTTTGTGCTGAGACATTTTTCTTTGTAAATTGTGTGTTCCTCATTTTCATAGAAGTCGAATTTATGTTTGCTGAGTCGTTATGCTTTTCTTGGTTTTTATTTTGAGTTATGGAATTGTTAGACCTCTTTGTGGTTACCTTAATATTTACCCCTATTTTTCTAAGTAAAAACCTAACTTGTATCGTCCTATATCGCCTTGTTTTCCTCTCCATATGGCAATTCTATGCCTCCTGTATTTAGTCCCTCTTTTTGATTATTGTGATCTTTTACATAATGACTTCAATGATGCCCTGTTTTGAGCATTTTTTTCTTTTTAAAATTAATCTTAATTTGTTTTTGATTTCCTTATTTGAGTTGCTATCAGAATGTTCTGTTCTGTGACCTTGTGTTGTGTTGTTATCTGATGTTATTGAGTTTCTGACCAAACAATTTCCTTTAGTATTTCTTGTAGCTTTGGTTTGGTTTTTGCAAATTCTCTAAGCTTGTGTTTATCTGTAAATGTTTTAATTTCACCTTCATATTTGAGAGAGAGTTTTGCTGGATAAATGATCCTTGGCTGGCAGTTTTTCTCCTTCAGTGCTCTATATGTGTCATCCCATTGCCTTCTTGACTGCGTGGTTTCTGCTGAGTAGTCTGAACTTATTCTTATTGATTCTCCTTTGTAGGAGACCTTTCTTTTATCCCCGACTGCTTTTAAAATTTTCTCTTTATCTTTGGTTTTGGCAAGTTTGATGATAATATGTCTTGGTGATTTTCTTTTTGGATCAATCTTATATGGGGTTCGATGAGCATCTTGGATAGATATCTTTTCGTCTTTCATGATGTCAGGGAAGTTTTCTGCCAACAGATCTTCAACCATTCTCTCTGTATTTTCTGTTATCCCTCCTTGTTCTGGAACTCCAATCACACACAAATTATTCTTCTTGATAGAGTCCCACATGATTCATAGGGTTTCTTCATTTTTTTAAATTCTTTTATCTGATTTTTCTTCAAGTATATTGGTGTCAATTGCCTTATCCTCCACCTCCCCCACTCTGCATTCCCATTCCTCGATTCTGCTCCTCTGACTTCCTATTGAGTTGTCTAATTCTGTAATTTTACTCTTAATCTTTTGGATTTCTGCATGCTGTCTCTCTATGGATTCTTGTAGCTTATTAATTTTTCCACTATGTTCTTGAATAATCTTTTTGATTTCTTCAACTGCTTTATCAGTGTGTTCCTTGGCTTTTTCTGTAGCTTGCCTTATTTCATTTTTGAGGTCATCCCTGATGTCTTGAAGCATTCTGTAAATTAGTTTTTTATATTCTGCATCTGGCAATTCCTGCATTGTATCTTCACTTGGGAAAGATTTTGATTCTTTAATTTGGGGAGCTGTAGAAGCAATCATGGTCTGCTTCTTTATGTGGTTTGATATCGACTGCTGTCTCCGAGCCATCTATAAGATATTGTAATGATTTATTTTACACTTGCTCACTGAGTCTTATCTTGTTTTGTTTTCTTTCAATATACGCAGATGGGCTACTAGATTGCACTGTCTTGATTGTTGTAGCCTTTGAATCACTTATGTCCTCTTACCAGCTTGTTTGGGCCATTACCAGAAATATAAGCCTAAGAGTCCATTCACTATTCTTGAGTAGAATCTGATTTTGGTAGATGTCACTATCCTCAGACCCCTATGGCAGGAGGTTAGGTGGTTTGGGTGGAGCTTCAGCCCTCAGTTCCCCATTGTGGGTCAGTGAGGGCTCTGTTTAATAGGTAGAGATATCAGACCTGGAAAACTTGTCTTTCCAGTAATCCGCTAAAACAATTACAGTCAGATCACTATCAGAATTGCCTTTGCAGTATAATAGCCACCTTGTTCCCTGTAGGGATGAAAGCCCAAGACTGTGGATCTCATATGCTTGGCTAGAGCTGGTTCTGTATTTTTAGTCCAATTTCGGGAAGTCAGGGAAGGATTCTTGGTCCCTGGGTTTTTTGTAGCTGGTTCTCTCAGGCCAGGAGAATGGGTTAGGAAAAGACAAAACAAACAAACAAACAAACCGAAGAGCACTTCACTCTCTGGCCCGGGAAATTCCAATGTTAATGAAGCTGCCTGGGAAGAGGAGGGTAGGGATCAGATAGACAGGAGAGAGTCGCACCCAGGAATATAGACAAAGTTACTTATCTTGCTTGGTGAGGACTGTTTTATCTGAGATTCCCGAGGGGCAGGTAGCCTGTGTGCTGTTGTGCTGTTGGCTGGGTCAAGATTGCCCCCCAGGGTCAGGCCCATGTCCTGGCATGTGCTGTCCCAGAAGCCGTGGTCAGTTCCTCCGCTCCCGGTCCAAAGCCCAGCGCCATGGTTCCCTGGCTGGGATGCTGCACTCCCGGCTCTGAAACCAGTCGCTGCCTCCCAGTGACTTCTCCTCCTGTCAGCCGCGTCGCTGCACTGCCTGCGTGCACTGGCTGGGCTTCCCCTGAGGTCAATTCAGGAGGCTAGTGCTACGGCCCGTGTTTGCACCGTCTCAGGATGCTGTGCTCAGCTCCCCTGCGCCCAGTCCAAAACCCAGCGCCGAGGTTTTCTGACTGGGACGCTGGCTCCACGCTCCTAAAACAGTCACCGTTTCCCTGTGGTTGCTTGTTCGTTCTCTTGTTGGCCCCATCAGTGTGCAGTCTGCTTGCGCTGGCTGAGTCTCTGTCACTCAGGTCAACTCTTTAGATCTGTGTTTGATGTTCAGGGTTTGTAGACTGTCATGTATGTGATTGATTCACTTATTTTTCCGAGTCTTTGTTGCAAGAGGGATCTGAGGTAGCGTCTACCTAGGCAGCCATCTTGGCCCCACCCAGGTTTGCGACCCTGTTGTTTTTGACTCACGGAATTCCAGAATATTAGTGCTGGAAGGGCCGTAAGAAACCATTTAGTTCAACGTCTTCAATTCATAGAAGAGCAGAGATTCAGAGTAGGAAACTGTCTTGCTCTCAGATTCTGTATGTATTTTATCGCGTGTACTGTAGTTAAACCCACTCTTGAGAAATCACGCGTCTCATCAGTTAGGCAAGCCTAGAGAAGCTGCCTTTAAGGGAAAAATAGGTCCAGTGGAATGAGGGCCCACTGAGGATAGCCTCTGGGTGACCATGGTTACCTGTGAAGGTGCGATGGTCATCTTCTGAGCTATGCTCACTGAGGCAGAGACGGGTGGAACACACCAAATTGCCAGCAAAACAAGAACAGACATTGCAGTCGATATTAAAGGATGTTCCATGACCTAAGAGAAAGAGAAATAAAATGTTGATCTATATTTAGAAATAAGCATAAATAAAAAATTTAATAGCTTAAAAAGTTTAAAATGGAAATTCCTGAAAGATTACTTCTGAATATGTAACTTAGGGAGTTACATCTGTGATCTTTATGTTTTTGTATTTACCTTTTAGCACATCCCTCCAAATTTCTAATGTGCTGGTCTCACCAGACTGCTCCCAATTCTCTGAGACTGTTTTGACCTGCTCCTCTGCCTGGAATGCTCTTTTCCTCCTTCCAGAATTTCATTCATGTCTTTAGTCCTGATACACTTTTTGGGTCAAAGACCCTCCTGATGTCCTGGCAAGAATGACTCCACAAGAGTACTTGGTCTCTCCTTTTTATGCCTCACATTCTTTCCCATCTTACCATGTGAAGCCTGACCCCAATCCACAATCTTGGTTTCAGCTCTGCAAGGTATTAGCATGTTCTTTGGTACAAAATGGGCCTCCAGTCAGTGGAAGTTTATGGCAGGAATGAATTGGTTTATCCTCAGGTACCCTACCTCCACAAGCAGAAAACAGACTAAGAAACAAACACTTGACTTGCTCTGTGGCGGAAGTTCGGAAGCTCTTTTTAGCCACAAGTACTCTTCTTTCCAATGAGATCTCACACAGAAGGGTAAATAAAGAAGCATACAAAAGCTGAAGTACTCTAGTTGATGGGGGTGGAGTGGGAGTAGAGTTGTTAGGGCTATAAACAAAAGATGGTTAAGGAAGCAGTGGGAAATCAAGACCCCAAGACTTTTAGAGAAGGTGATCAAAGAGTGGCACTTCTTAGTGTGCTCTCTCTCAACCTCCAACCAACCGTGTGGTTCCCACCCTCCAGTTTGCTCTCCATGCTGTTGAACTCTGAGTCTGTGTGTGTGGTGATGGTGGGGCATGGATGGGGAAAGGGTGGAGAGGTGGGTACCTGTGGTCTTGCCTGTGAAGAGCATGAGCATTAGAATCAAATAGGCTGAGAATAAACCCACTTTGGCCATTTACTAGCTGGGCAATCTCTTTAATAAGCATCAGCAGCTTGCTTGTCTGTGAAGAAGGGATGATAACAGTACCTGTACCAAAGGGTAACTGGAGGATTAAATGAGATACTGCAGGCCAAGACATAGCATAGTGCTTGGCACACAGATAGAGTTCAGTAAGTATTAATTAACCATTCCAGTATTAGCTATTAGCCTCTTCTTGAGAAGCTTCTAAGAGGGTTCTTTAGAAGCCCTAGAGCCCTGTATAGTTTGCAAAATAATGCCCTGAAGTATCTAATTTGTAGAGCTTACCCTTGGAGAAGGATCTATCCAATGTTCTTCCTACAAAGTTAAGATAGCGTTTCATATTAAAACCAAAAATAAATAAGGAATACGGTTCAACACTCACTTTTTCTTTTTCCTCCAACAATACAGGACTTCTGGAGGTCTACACAGTGCATCTCCATACAGTTTTCTAAAAGTCCACTTTGTCCACATGAACAAATTTTATAACAACCAACGTCCCCTGCAGATGATGGCACCTGGATTAGTGTCCCTTGACGGACGATGAAATCAGAAGCTTCTCCCAATTTGCAACCTGTACAAACAAAAATTAGCTGAGATAGATGGTACTCCTCTATGACATTGTTCTATGACATTAGACACATTTTACAAAAGTATTCTAGGTACTCTGTGGCTATTAAAGATTATATAATAGAACTTCTACCAGGTTAAGGATTCTGCCTTGATCCATTGGCCAAAAATATATCCTCTCAAATAGAAATTCTGTGTTCTGTGGGATGGTGATGATTAAGGACCTATACTCCAAAATTAGCTCTAGTTAAGCATTAAAATGCTTTGAGGTGTAACTTTTTTTTTTCTTTGGGCTACTCAAAAGTTTTCAAACATAGAAACTGACAGTATTTTTAGAATCATTTTTGTCAGAAAATTTTTTAGTGATGGAACACAGGCATATCTTAAATTGAAAGAAAAATTGAATATTTGGGTGGGTTTAAGAAAAATCCATTTTATATCTTAAACTTTTCTATCTTATTACGAAGTGGGTTTTCTTAGTTTAACAAAACAAGAAAATTCTGAACTGTATTCCATATTTAAAGAATAAGTATGTCACTACTTTAAGCAAATATGCCTTGTTTTCCTTGCCAAGGAAAATACTGGTAAAATTATAATGCAAAGATAATAGAAAGAAAATACTACCTTGAAATTTAAAACACCCAAACATTTTCAGTTTTAATAAGGTTTATTATGATTCCATAGGTGATTTATTTAGGTATTACACAAATACTATATAAATCCTCTGAGACATCATATTTATTTAACTTTTTGCTCTGTTTTACTTCATAAATATTTACAGATGTTGGTTTCAACATGATAAAGAAACATTTTCAACTGGGAAATTGATAAAAGAAAGCAAAAGATTACCACAACTATATTCTAAAGGGACCCACAGAGAGATAAAGACTATCAAAAGTCTAAGGGATAAAGATTTTTCAATCTTAAAATTATATGCATTTAAACACGATATCAATCTTCATGGAGATATTTATACATCCTGTTGAGTATACCAACTCTCCATATATTAAAGGAAAGAAGAGAGAGAAAAACAAAGAAACAAACCACAACGTACAGTGCATTTTCTCAAACATTACAGCATGGAAAAAAAAGTATAAAATACTAGCCCAGTGTTCTCTGTTCTTTTGTATTCAAGAATCCTAAAACTCATTATGAAAGTCACATTTTGGATTGATATTTTTAGTTTACAATATAAATGACAATTGAAGGTTATAAGTATCTTTTTTTTTTTTCCTGCTTAGATACGTAATACATGTTTACTGGGAAAGCCTCAAGCATTTCAGGAGAACAATGTATAAAGCCCCTTGTAATCTCACTCCAAAGAGAACCCCTATAAGGAAACACTGGCAGCACCTATCCATACTCATCCTACATGCACACCCACCTACCTCTTACCTTGAACACAAGAGTATGGAAGGCATGGATCTCCAAATGGACATCCTTTTCGGTTTACTTCACAGAGCTCATTAGCAGGGCAAGGATTTGGGTTACAGGGATGAGTGACCTCTTCTACAATATTACCTAAAGTACTTGGTCCTGAAAAAGCCGGTAAAAGATCAGGTTAGCCAACCTAAAACAGTAGCAGAGGTCTGCAAATTCTCTGAGTTAATCATGGGTGGAATAAATAGACAGCTCATGAGCATTAAGGTAAGGCCAGATTCTAGTAGCTATTAAAACAGTCAGATTTTTTGATCAGTTGTGAATTTAGCATAAACACACACATATTTTTTTATTTACTGAGTACCTACAATATGCCAAGCGAGGTTGTAGGCACTGTTACAATGATGAACAAAACAGACAAGTACTTAACATGGAGTTTGCATTCTGGTAGAGAAAAAGGCTACACAGAGACACACACACACAATTTATAAAGGTCAGATGGTGATAAGCATAAGAAGAAAAAAGTTGTGGAAAGTGACAGATATATTTTGGATAGGGTAGTTAAATAGGTGGTGTGTCTAACAGGGATCATTTAGCACATTTTACCAAAAATGATAATAATTTATTATGGCCAGATGGACTCCATGATTATATTTGTGAACTTGTGAAATAATGACCAAAGAAAAGTTTCAGCTAATATATGTAATATTTAAACAGAGCACCGAAATTCAAACTATTGAAATAGTTTCCTTCTACACATATAGTAGGCTGCTCTAATAGAGACTACGATTGCTAATACATTAGTTTTGCTTACTTGATTTAGGCCAGACTCAGAATCTAAGACTATCTAGACTATTATTTTACAAATAAGGAAACTGAGGCTCAAAGAGGTCTCTTTTTTACCATACTGACCACAAAGGTTTAGGGACATGATCTGATCTTGAGAAAATATGGCAGGTATTACTAGCGGCAAGTCTAGCATCCACTCTTCTCTGCCTTCTTACTAACCAACCAAAAACCAAACCCAGTGCTGTCGAGTCGATTCCGACTCATAGCAACCCTATAGACAGAGTAGAACTGCCCCACAGAGTTTCCAAGGAGTGCCTGGTGTATTCAAACTGCCAACCCTTTGGTTAGCAGCCGTAGCACTTAACCACTACACCACCAGGGTTTCCCCTTCTTACTAACGGAACCCCAAACTTACTTAGGCTGCCAGTGGGCCCAACCTTTCCCAGTATCCCTTACAACTAGGGGCAGCCAATGAAATTAAGAAAGTGTCTGTTCTCTCTATTCTTTTTTACTGTCCGGAACTATGATATGGTGGCTGGAACCCCAGCAGCCATACTGTGATGATGAAGTGCTTGAAGTAACGTTTATGACAGAAACCAAATGTTAAGAGTGGTGGAGAAAGATAGAAGGAACCTGGATTCCTGGTGATAATGGAGCCACCAAAGCAGCCCTGAAATATTTACTTATTTACTTCTGAGCTTTCTTTTACTTATATTTTGTTGTTCTCTTATATGCCACCAGGGTCTCCCTCTTATATGCTTAATTCCATCTGACTTAATTCATCGCCTTTCCAGTCAGCCCATGGCACTAATGCCCCCTGGTGGCAGCTTAATCCTAACTACTTGGTGTGTAGGAGTTGCACTTGCTTGCTATCCTCTGGTTTCTACCACACATTTCCACCTTGCTGCCAAGAGGCTTAGACCTAGGATCCATCAATGAGATACCAACTTACTCATCTACCTCTTGGCAGGAGTATTCCGCAGAGAGAAGCTGAAGTAGTGAGATAGGTTCCATTTTCATGTACCCACCCAGACCATCATGCCTTACTCCCTATTTGGTAAGTAACACAAGCCAATGCCTGGCTCAGGTCCACTGATACTCTGACCACAAAAAGCTTAAGGCTCTCTAGGGGGAAATTCTACACCCTGGTCACTATGAGTAAGAACTGACTGGAAGGCAATGGGTTTGGGTTTTTGTTTGTTTGTTTGGATTTTTTTAGGTCAAATAATGGCAAGGAGACACCAATGACATGGAACTGGTTATAAGAATGCTGGTCCCTGATTCACTGCTTAGAATTCCTGACTGATAACAGTTTACTACCTTCTTCCACTGGTATAAGGAAAAACTAGTAACTATTCTGTTCCTTTTCATAAGATTACTTCTCAATAGCCAAGGCAAGGAACTTAAACTGAAGGAAAAGCAAGAGTTAAAATCACTTCTGCTTATACATTTTATGATGGCATTTATGTCCTAGGCCAAAAAGGCCAAGCGAATAAGGTAAGGGTCTGCCACTGAGATAGTTATCACTAAACCACATTCTCTCAACAGATAGCTGGCTCATTCAAAACAAGCATCAATGACAAAGAGAGAAGGAGGAAGTGCTTAAAATCTAAGGAAAAAAAAAAAAAGTATTTACTGAGATATGTATCCAAAGGTATACAATTTTCCAGGTCATCTGTAGGTGATAAAAGCTCACAAATACTTTCAGCTGTGTGGTCGTCAGGGAATTTGTTTTGGTCTCCACACTTCTTGAGAATTTCCACACAATCTGATCTTGAAAAGAAAAAGACACGGAAATTTAGGGTTTAAGGAACCTCCTTTTGTTGTCTAGTCAATATCAGTTCTGTGTCTGAAGCTTTCCAGAAAGTGAGTTTTCATAACTTAACAATGTTTCACAACTGGATGGGTGTAAGTATGGCAAAAGAGACCAGGAGTCATAATGGGCCCCTGGCTGAATAGTAATATATTACGCTATGAAAGCATCCCTAACTTTCTCTTATCTGAGATCAAAGGCCTTGTTAAATTTTATACTGTTATACCATCAATGTGGTTTTCCAATCTCTTTGAAAGAAAATCTACAAAATCACACATCTAACTTTTAGGATCCTATGCTTCTTTTTTTTTCTTTTTAAATATCTTTTTAGTTATCAACATATCAGATGTTTGACACCTTACTAACAAGGATGGCAAAACTACGTCTCACATACTTCGGACATGTTATCAGGAGGGATCAGTCCCTGGAGACAGACATCATGCTTGGTAAAGAAGAGGGTCAACGAAAAAGAGGAAGACCCTCAACAAGATGGACTGACACAGTGGCTGCAACAATGGGCTCAAGCATAACAGTTGTGAGGACAGCACAGGACCAGGTAGTGTCTCGTTCTGTTGTACAGAGGGTCCCTATGAGTCAAAACTGACAACTTAGGGGTTGGATATTAACTCAGTTTTGGAAAAGTTTTCGGGGGAGGGGGAGATCCTTGAAGAGATGCTGACAAGTTACTATGTAGTTAATGGTTGTGGTTTCATCCACCATAGCAGCTCCCATCTTTATTTTCTAGATCTCCTAAGCACACCACTTACAAAATGTTTACTAGGAACAGGTCCTTATGGCTATACACACTAACTCCTTCATTCATGCAACATTTATGGGATACCAATTGAGTGTCAGGGTTATGTTAATCCCTGAAGAAAAGGAAAAGAGGAAAGTGGATGCGACAACAAAAATGGCACAAAAATGAAAATGTTCTTCAAAGACAGCAAAGTGTAACAGAGAATATAAGACAAGTTTACAAGTTAAACTATAAAAATAAAATTGAGGTGTGCATCCCAGTTTTTCAACAAATGTTTCTTTAACTGAGTAAGCTCTATAAAGAAAAAAAAAAAAAGCTCTATTAAGAGAAGTACAAATAAAGTTCTACAGGAATTTGTACGAAGGATAGATTTCTATCTGCTGGAGAAATCTCAGAAGATTCCACAGGAATGGCTGGTATTTGAGAGGGGCCACGAAGGACAGGCAGGACATGGGCAAGTGGTAATGGGGGTAAGGGCATTTCAAGTGGGAGTGGGGGGATGGGGTGGGAAAGCATTTGGCAGGTGGAGATGATGGGCAAAGGGAAGCGGTGGCAGAGAAAACTTTAAAAGATAGGTTGTGGGTAGATCTTGGAGGGTCTGAACCAAAACTGAAGAGTTATTCCGAAGAAAGAAACTTACTTGCAAATAATACTTCCCCGGGATTTACTATGACAAGGTTTAATCTGCAGTGAACAAGCTACTGCTTTCCACATTTCTGGTTGGCACTTTTTAATGTCAAGAACAGGAATGTTTATAAATGGCATCTTTATGCTTCCTTTCTCCCACAGCTTCATGTCATTCATGGCTCCTTGATCCGACTGAGCATTACAACTCCTGAAAAGTTCTGTTGGCCTAAAGAGAAAAAAGGCCAGAAGGAATCAAGAAGTGATTATTTGTTAGAGAGAAGGAATGGGTAAAATCCTGACACATGAACACTTCAGGAAAATTTTATTTTCTTAAAGAAGAAAGCATATGCCCAAACCAAACCCACTGCTGTGGAGTTGATTCTGACTTGGAGCGACCCTATAGGATAGAGTAGAACTGCCCCAGAGGGTTTCCAAGGGTGTAATCTTTATGGAAGCAGGCTGCCACATCTTTCTCCCGAGGAGTGGCTGGTGGGTTTGAACTGCTGACCTTTTGGTTAGCAACCAAACACTTAACCACTGCGCCACCAGAGCTCCTTAGCAAGCACATACAGCCCATCAAAGGATATCAGCTTTGAATTATATGAATATTCAACATAGATACTAGCACGAAGAATCTGATGGCATGTTTTCTTTTTAACACAAAGTTTTGTGAGGTAGTTTCAAACTTCAAAATGCTCTGGACAGGTCTACCGCCTCCAGACTTCCCCATTTCTTTCATTTCACAAACTAAATATTAAACCAAAAAATCAAACCCGTTGCCATTGAAGTTGATTCCGATTCATAGCAACCCTAAAGGACAGAGTAGAACTGCCCCACAGGGTTTTTGGCTGGTGGATTTGAACTGCCGACCTCTTGGTTAGCAGCCATAGACAGCTCTGAACCACTGTGCCACCAGGGCTCCAAATAAATAATAGGTAGGGATCCAAGTTTTTAAAATTGAGGTGTAATTTACAAAAATAAATGGGACAGATTTTATCGATACAGTTTGAGATTTGACAAATGTATACTTTTTTTTTTTTATACATTCATGTAAGCACACTCAAATCAACTAAGAAACACTTCATCATGCCAGAAAGTTCTCTTATGCCCCTCTCCAGCCAATTCCCCCTTTCCTCAGAGGCAATGACTTCCAGATCTTTATCCTCATAGGTTACTTTTGTGCTGGCAGCAAATTCTCTCAGCTTTTTTTTTTTTTTTAATCTAGAAATATCTTTATTTCAACTAAATTTTTGAAGGATATTTCCACTGAACATAAGATTCTGGTTGGAATTTTTTTTTCTTTGAGCAATTTAAGGATACCACTCTGTGGTCTTTGGTCCTCCTTTGTTTCTAAAAGGAAGTCGGCTGTCATTTTTACATTTTTTTTTAGTACTAAAGCAAACATTTTGATTTTAATAGTTGTGTGGTTATTTTAATGTTTTTGTAAAATATGCACATGAAACCTTCAAATGCACAGCTGTTGCTTAGGTTGAAGCTGAAGTAGTCTCTGTGATGATCCATCCCACATAAACTGCATGAATTGATGGCCCAGGTGGTTCTTGGATATAGCGAAAAATCATTAAATTAATACATGGATTACTGATGCAGTGCTTAGTTCTAAAGCTTAATTAAGGTACTCTCTTTGATGACCTCTGATTGCTTTCTACTTGTATCATAATTCTATTTTTTGAGAGCATCAAAGACATTTTAATTCACTGTAATGGAAAGATGATGACGGGAATAAATGTGGTGTGTACTGCCATTTCTCTGGCTCTCAGCTACTCTGTTATTTTTTTTTTTTTAATTTTTATTGTGCTTTAAGTGAAAGATTACAAATCAAATCAGTCTCTCACACAATAACCCATATACACCTTACTACACACTCCCAACTGCTCTAACCCCTAATGAGACAGCCCGTTCCCTCCCTCTACTATTTTCGTGCCATTTTGCCAGCCTCTAACCCCCTTTACCCCCTCATCTCCCCTCCAGGGAGGAGATGCCAACATAGTCTCAAGTGTCCACCTGATCCAAGAAACTCACTCCTCACCAGCATCCCTCCCCAACCCATTGTCCAGTCCAAACCATGTCTGAAGAGTTGGCTTTGGGAATCGTTCCTGTCCTGAGCCAACAGAAGGTCTGCGGGCCATGACCACTGGAGTCCTTCTAGTCTCAGTCAGACCATTAAGTCTGGTCTTTTTATGAGAATTTAGGTTCTACATCCCACTGCTCTCCTGCTCCCTCAGGGGTTCTCTGTTCTGTTCCCTGTCAGGGCAGTCATCGGTTTTAGCTGGGCACCATCTAACTCTTCTGGTCTCAGGCTGATGTAGTCTCTGGTTTATATGGCCCTTTCTGGCTCTTGGGCTTGTAATTACCTTGTGTCGTTGGTGTTCTTCATGCTCCTTTGGTCCAGGTGGGTTGAGACCAACTGATGCATCTTAGATGGCCGCTTGCTAGCGTTTAAGACCCCAGACCCCTCTCTCCAAGGTGGGATGCAGAATGTTTTCTTAAGAGATTTTATTATGCCAGTTGACTTAGATGTTCCCTGAACCCATGGTCCCCAAACCCCTGCCCCTGCTAAGCTGGCCGTTGAAGCATTCAGTTTATTCAGGAAACTTCTTTGCTTTTGGTTTAGACCTTGCCTGTATTGTGTGTTATCCTTCCCGTCACCTAAAGTAGTTCTTATCTACCGTCTAATTAGTGAATACCCATCTCCCACCCTCCCTCCCTCGCCCCTCTCGTAACCATCAAAGAATTTTTTTTTCTCTGTTTAAACTATTTCTTGAGTTCTGATAATAGTGGTCTTATACAATATTTGTCCTTTTGCAACTGACTAATTTCACTCAGCATAATGCCTTCCAGATTACTCCATGTTATGAAATGTTTCACAGATTCATCACTGTTCTTTATCGATGTCATTTTTACTTTTATTCCATTATATGTAATGTGCCTTTCCCCCCTGCCCCTTTGGCTCCTTTTAAGATTTGTTTTTACCTTTAGTCTTCAAGAGTTTGACTAAGAGGTACTAGGTGTGGGTTTTCTTTGTATTTATCTGACTTGGGGTTTGCTAAGCTACCCTAAGCAGTGGGTTAATGTATTTGATCAACCTTGGAAAATTTTAAGTTTAATCAAATATTTTTCTGCTCCTTTCTCTCCTTTCCTCCTGGATTCTAGATGTGCTTCAGTTTACTTGTTGCTGTCAAGTCAATTCCGACTCATAGCCACCCTATAGGACAGAGTAGAACTGCCCCATAGGGTTTCCAAGGAGCACCTGGTAGATTCAAACTGCCAACCTTTTGGTTAGCAGCCATAGCTCTTAACCACTATGCCACCAGGGTTTCTGTACTTCAGTTTAGATCATTTCTACTGAGCAGTCTTCAAGGTCATTGATCCTTTCTTCTGTGTCCAATCTATTTTCAATTCCTTCCAACAAATTTTTATTTCAGATATTATATTTTTCTAGAATTCTAGTTCTAGAATTTTCATTGATCCTTTTTTTAGAGTTTCCATAACTCTCCCCAAACTCTCAATCTTCTCACCTGTATCTATCTTTACCTGGAGCTCCTTTAACATATTTATCGTAATTACTTTAAACTCCTTATCTGCTTTCCAATATCTGGGTCACTGGTGGGTCTGATTGTTTTTCTCTCCACTATTCGTCACACTTTCCATTTTTTCCCTCATTTCTAGTAATTTTTACTGTATAACAGACATTATAAAGATACTGTGTGGAGATTCTGGATTTTGTTATCTTCTTTTGAAGAATGTTAAGTCTTTATTCTAGCAGGCAGTTAAATTATTCGTAAAAGCCTTGTTAGTGTGGAGGCATGGTTTCAGGGTTTCTCAGGGTGGGCATATTTTAGTTTTACTCTTAGTCCTGGGATGTGGTCCTTACTCCCAAGGTGTGGTCCTTATGGGGTTTCAATGAAAAACCTGAAATGTTTACCAGACCCTTCTAACTTGGCATAACTTGGATTCCAAACTCTGTTTGCCCAGCAATAGGCAACTGCTGTATCTGTGCTTACCTTATTTTAGCTTTCCAGCTATTATTTTTCCCTGAGTTCCTGATAGTCACATCCTGCACAAGTATAATTTAGGAATCTGCCAAGGATTTAAGGTGAGTTTCCATATGAATTTTGGGGCATCTCCTTTTGTGGTTCCCTCCTTTCTTGGATTTTCCCCTTCAATATTTAGCCACTCTGGCTACCTCAAATTCTGATGTCTGACACTGCAGCCCACTAAGACAGCCGTTTTCTGCTTGAGCCCTATTTCCCATGCAAGGGGATTAAGTGCCATGAGGGAATAAATGTGGCCCTCACTCAGTGTGGGTCCTACCTTTCAAGAGATGTAACCCTTCCAATTTCTGTCTGTTTTTGGTCAATCTCTAGTGCCTTCAAACAATTGTTTCTTTATATTTCGTGCAGTTTGTGATTGGTTTTGGCAGGAGTGTTAGCATGATACAAACTACTCTACCATCACCAGAAGTCAGAAAACTACGTGCCCAAATTAACTTCAAATATTTCGTAGATTTCAAATTTGCTCATTACCTCAATCTCTAAAGCCAGGTCTTTATTAGCTAACCCTCTATCACTAGTATAAATACATCTTAATTTTCTTACTCAAAATAATAATCTGAATACTTTTTAAGATAACAGATGTTAGGTTGAAGTAAACATCCCCTAACAAAAATATCTAGGATTTCCTTCTGGCCCAACTAAATGATTCTTTTCCTTTTTGCCTTCTTGATTTCTTGGCTGCTGCTTACAAAGCCAGACACCTCTTCTTTATCCATTCATCTGTTGATGGGCACCTAGGTTGCTTCCATCTTTTTGCTATTGTAAACAGTGCTGCAATGAACATGTGTGTGCATAAATCTATTCATGTGATGGCTCTTATTTCTCTAGGATATATTCCAAGGAGAGGGATTGCTGGATCATATGGTACTTCTATTTCTAGCTTTTTAAGGAAGCAAGCACCAAATCGTTTTCCAAAGTGGTTGTACCATTTTACATTCCCACCAGCAGTGTTTAAGTGTTCTTGTCTCTCCACAACCTCTCCAAACATTTATTATTTTGTGTTTTTTGGGTTAGTTCCAGCCTTGCTGGGGTAAGATGGTATCTCATTGTAGTTTTGATTCGCATTTCTCTAATGGCTAATGATCATGAGCATTTCCTCATGTATCTGTTAGCCACCTGAACGTCTTCTTTGGTGAAGTGTCTGTTCATATCCTTTGCTCATTTTTTAATTGGGTTATTGGGCTTTTTGTTGTTGAGGTGTTGCAGTATCTTGTAGATTTTATGGATTAGACCCTTATCGGAAATGTTGTAGCCAAATTTTTTTTCCCAGTCTGTAAGCTCTGTTTTTACTCCGCCACCTCTTCTTTAGAAACTTTCTTTCTCTGGAGTTTCTGATAGAGTTCTCTCACGCAATTCTTCTGGATGCCCTTTTTCTGTCGTCTTCACTGTTTCTTCAGCCATTAACTGTAGGTATACTCCAAGGCTGAGCTCTTGGTCCTTTGTTTTTCTCACTATACTTGAATAGGAAAACACCTATTCAAATCGCTTCTGTAAGGACAATATTTTTGTATGAAACAGGACTCATTGAGGGGGAAGTCAACTGGTCTGAAGGTCCTTCAAAGTAAACTGAGCATAGGTGGACATTTGGATGAATGAACGGTTCACAATGATTTATTATGCAATGATTTGTACTCACTGGTGGTGCAGCAGAAGAGAGAGGGGAAGAACGTCAGGTTATTTGAATTCTAGAAGCTCAAGGTATCTCTAGATAGAAGGAACTTTGTTACAGTGCTTCCTCTCCCAGAGGTGATCTACCAGATGGATTATGGAAATTAAAGATGAAATCATAAAGAAATACTGCTTCTTTTTAATCCAGCAGGAACAAAATCAGATTAAATTGGTATTTTTCACTTATCTTAAAATAATTAATGATAAAATATCTCTATTCCAGGTATAATAATTTGCTCCTACCTGTTATTAAAATTAGTACAGTAAGTAAGGTTTCTACAGCCCAACTGGCAAGGTTCTCGAACATCTGCTAAACAGGTCAACATGGATACTTCTGCTGGATTATATTCACAAAAGCGATCAAACTCTTGCCAACTCTGTGTATTACCCCAGCTCATGCTATAAAGTTTAGTGCACAATTCTCTGAAACAAAAGCACAAACACAGAAACATATAGATGAGCCAAATGAATATTTGATTTGCATAAAACATGAGTTCAATGAACTATACTTTGGAGTATAAATGAGATAAGCACAAAAAACGAAACAACAAAAAAGACTAAGATCAGTTTCCTAAAATTTAGAGCTAGAAAAAAATAATCTTTGCCATGAAAAACAGGCTTATTTTATCATCCATCTCTTCCCTTTTTGCCATGGTTGCTAGAAAGCTCAGTGTTAAATTTAATGTTCAATTATAGTATTTGCACATCCTTAGTTTTTGATAAAATTATTTCCTCCTATATCTTTCTCCCTCTTTTACCTGCACTTAAAGTAAATCACAAGACTTCACCTCCATGAAGCTGTCTTCCCTATATCTATATCCCAATCACATGATACTGTCCTCAGACATATTTAGGAACATATTATAGAGTTAGTGTTCATTAGTTTCTCCCTGAAAAACTATCCCACAGCCACTTATATTTCTTAAGATATACTAAGACAGCCTACATATGAAGGCTTCTAAACTCCAAAGCCTCTATACACTATTGTAATTAATACATGGCATTCTTATTATTTTTTTTTTTATTCTTATTTTTAGTACTCATAGATTACGAAGCAACTTAAGTGGGTGTACATAGCTAAAAGAACATCTTCACTGCTTCCAAAGTGCTTTCACACATTATATCCATTATTTTTTAACTTATAAAAGTAATGTATGTTCACTATATAAAATTTTAATACAAAGGAAATATACATGTCACAAGTAAAAATCCTCTACTCCCCTCACATTTTATTTGTCTCTCGTAATTAGCTTATGTGGGAACTATCTTTACTTTTACAAATTTGTTTATTCACTCTACCAGTGCTTATTGACTGCTTATTCTGCATCAGACCCTATTTGAGGCACTGGATATGCACTGGTAAATAAAACAGACAAGGTCTCTGTTTTCAATGGAGCTTACATTCTATGGGGATGAGGAAGTTGAGATCAGGTATCTTGATCTGGAAATCAGCCCTTTCTCCAGTCCTTAATTTTCTGTATGATCTTGGACATATTATTTAACATCTCAAAGATAGCTTCCTACTTGTAAAACAGGAATTATGCCACTTGCCTCAACCACCTCATAAGGTTTCACGAGGATCAAACAAGATAGATGTGAAAGCATTCAGCAAACCATAAAATTCACATCGAGGTAAGAGAAGGGAAACAGCGTTTCTTACTGAAGTTCTTCGGGCACTACACGGCCATTCCAGTCTCTACTGGCTTTATGTAGGAATAAATTCTCTTGTGGATATTCAAAGAACTACTCAGCATCCCTCCCATAAATACATTTATTTACTCCTGTAAAAAACAAACCAAAAAAAACCCCAAACTGGTTGCCGTCAAGTCGACTCCGACTCATAGTGATGCTATAGGACAGAGTAGAACTGCCCCCATACAGTTTCCAAGGAGCGCCTGGTGGATCTGAACTGTCAGCCTTTTGGTTAGCAGCCGCAGCACTTAACCACTACACCACCAGGGTTTCCATTTACTCCTAAGAGCAACCTAAATTTCCGTAATTACTGGGCCAACTTAACTTCCCTTTATGCCTCTTTGTTACTTGTCTTCAGTTTTCCGATTTTTTGTATCTTTGATAAAGTCTGATGACCTATTCTAGGTGCATTTTTTTTTTTTTTGCTAAAGGTGTATCCAGTTTAGGAAACCACAGGAAAGACAGTTTCAATCTTGATATGTGAAATTCCTGTCAGAATATTCTAGTAACATGTGGGCCTTTTCACCCAAAACATCCCTAATAAAGCAAACTTCTATTTCATCTGTGTTCCACTATGATGTTAGATATCATTAGATACTGTTTTGTCCATCCTATATTTGTACTGCTAATTTTTTTTTAATCCTTGTGTATCACCGAAATGAATGCAATACACTGCTATCTAACTTTGGATATAAATGCAAACCCAGGCTAATTATCAATATAACAAAAGCTTGATTAAGTTCAAAGTTTCCTAATCTAATAAAAAGAGTATCTCTTAAATGTCAGATCAAAACATCTTCTAAACTGTAAGTTTACTTTATAATCTCCTCGAGGGCAGAGTCCAAAGCGTATCACCTTTAAGTACTTACTGCCCTGCCCAATGACCCACACCCCAACACACAGTGCTTTTAGCATTCATCGCATAAAAACAATGTTTCGTAAAAATATACCACTCAATAGGTATTTGCTGAATGAAAGAATTGAAATAAGATTTTATATCTTCTAAACTCTAAGCCTATGCAATGCAAGGATACAATATATATTTGCTAGGTTTAAAATCACTAAAATGTTATTTTCTACTGGTTTTAACAAAGGAAAATGAGATACTGACCTACATGTTGAAGTGTTTGCTTTAGAACAGCAATGTAATTTAGCCCCATCAAGGCCTGTGGAGGGAGGTGGATGTGCAGTGACTCCAGGGTGACGAGATAGTGAGCCTTGAAGAAAACATAGCCAAAGAGGATCTTGAGGCAAGGGCTGTTTCTTACAACCCTCAATGAGGCCATCAACAATCTCCATTTCTGTTTTCTTAGACATCAAAATTCTCTTGCAGGCGTTCTGGCAAGCATGATCTTCAGCTCTGTCACAGCAATATAAGCCTACATATTCAGAATATAAGTGGCTTAATTAGCTGGTTTTATATTATGCACTGCTCAGAAAAAAAGAACATGTTTGGGGGTATATCAAAAACTATTACTGTTCTGAGTCATGATATCCGTATCTGTAGTATATATGAAAAACCAAGCTCGTTGCCATCAAGTTGATTCCGACTCATAGCAACCCTATGGGACAGAGTAGAACTGCCCGATAGGATTTCCAGGGAGTGGCCGGCGAATTAGAAGTGCTGAACTTTTTGGTTACAGCCAAGCTCTTAACCACTGTGCCACCAGGGCTCCACCTGCAGTATATAGGGCCTATCAAATTCTCTCTTCATTACTTTGAAGTACAGTAAATAGGTGAGGAGTTAAAGATGGGACAAAGAATCTATTACCAGAATTTACCATTGTCCCCAACCATAGAATAAATGTTAAGGATATCCTATTCCTAAGAAGTCTTTATATGCAAGGTGTTTCATTTACCTGGAAAAGGTATTGTAGATAAAATTGAAATTATTTCCTTGCTAGAAACAACTATCTAAAAGAAATTATGTTCTTGATATGACAGAGATGACTAATTTCTATAGCAACAACCACAAATACCATTATTTCATCACATTCCAGGACAGCATAAAGCTTTTATAAGTTTATGTAAGTTAATTAACCAAACACAACTGTAATTACAGTGAAACCTGTGAGAGCCGGAACTCAACAGGACTGCCTTGTTTTTCCAGGTCTTGCAAGTTTTCTACCGTTGACAGGGTGCAGTATTACCACTTTTCTATCGCTCTCTACTAGTAGAAAATATTTGAGTTTTCCTTCTCTGACAGGTTTCTGTCTTACACAGGTTTTGGCTTTTGCAGGTTTTATTGTATATAATACAATATCATACTCTGCCAAGATATCAGTTTACTTCTGTGGAATTTCTGCCTTTTTTCTACAAAGAATCCTAAAGTAAAAGGACACTTTTAACCAGACTGTAGCGTTGAGAAGAGTTTCTTTGAAAATTTTCTTGGGTGCCTTTTATTTTTTTAGAAACCTACATAAGCTTGTCTGTTTGTAGCCTTTTTTCCAGAGCCCGATGTATTAGCGTAGATACTAGAGATGCCCTTATAGCATCTTTCTGCTTATTTTGAGCTGCTTGCTAGCTTTTTAGCTGCAGCAGCACTACTGTGTAGTGTGTCAGGGAAGGCAGATCTACCTTTACAATGAATGAAGGTTATTTGGGACAAGTGCTTCATCCTTTGATTTTCACCATAAATCTATACCACAGAATGTCAAAAGCCTTAAGAGTTCTGACTTAGATAACAGCCAAACAAGGCCTACAGGCTGCTTCTAGGTTCATAAAAACTAGTCTTTTAATATGCCAATGTAAATCAATACATTGGCACCTGGCTTATAAGTCATCTTTTGTCAGTTCGGTCAATTAATCAGCTCTTTAAAGTTAGGTCATCTCTAGACGAAGAAATGGGTTCTAGGATCCACGAAGCTGAGACTTTGAAGAACCCAGTAAGATGTAGGTTCAGTACGAGCTGGGATCAAAGAAAGCATCCAAAACCAAAAATCCAAACCCACTGCCCTCGAGTCGATTCTGACTCATAGTGACCCTACAGAACAAAGTAGAACTGCCCCATAGGGTTTCCAGGGAGTGGCTGGTGGATTCAAACTGCTGACCTCTTGGTTAGCAGCCAAACTCTCAACCACTGTGCCAGCAGGGCCCCAAAGAAAGTATCAGGCTTCGCTTTTTTGTTTTTAGGATTCTCATTTTTATGATATTTTTTATTGGAAATGTAGCAAACATCATTCATATGCGTATCTACAATTATTTTTGTAAACTAGTATGAATTTTCTTCCAGGACAATGGAAATACTGGATCAAAAAGTATGATTATTTGAAATTTTAATGGCTATTTTCCAACTTTCCTCCAAAAACTCTGTACCAATTAATCTTCCCAACTTCAATACAGACAGTGCCTGTTCCTGCACACCCTCAACAGCTCCAGTCTTTCTCGGCATCTATTAGCTGTGACGGTGATATCCAATCTTCCAAATTTAAACACCAAAGACTGCTGTTTCCCAAGTGACTCAGGCAACACGCATTTACAAGAGCTTATCATTTTCTTCTTATAAACTATTTAGCAAAGATTGAAATGAGAGGGATATGTCCCTTTTACTTACTATCTGTTGGGTTCTTCATTGGATAAGACTGGGTATAATTGTTCACACAGTGTATTAATTGTGGGCTAATTGAGGCACAATAATTCTCCACTGCTTTGATCTGAGATGGACCAGGAGAAGAATCTGTTCGAAAAATGGCTTGACAGTATTCTCGGCAATTTGTGTGATGACCTGCATAACTGCAACAAACGGAGCCCACTATGGGGGGAAAAAGATGACACTGAAATGGAAACAGCTGATTGTCAACATTAATTCATTGTGATAATGCTGGAATAATATGTGTCTTTTTGAATTTGAGAAATGAGACCATGTCATAGAAAACAAGCACTTAATTAAGATCAGCATTAATATAGGCACAGCAATGGGGACATTCAGGCACATACTGACGTAAGAAAGTCATTATCTGTCAACTTATAGTCTATAGTCCAGTGGTTCTCAACCAGGAGCAGTACCACCCTCCTGGGAGAGTTCACATGCACGTGAAAGTACTTCTGGGTGTCATGATGACTTGAGGACTACTGCTGGCATTTAGTGCATGGGAATCAGGGCTGTTAAATGTTCTGCAACACACAGGACAGTCATACACGACCAAAACTGTCTCCCAAAATGCCAACAGTGTCCACATTGAGAACTACTGAACCAAGCTTCTTTCCACATTGGACTCGATGAGGTTTATTTAAAAAAAAAAAGTCTCACATTTATAAAACAGGACACATAAAAACTCAGATATCAGAATCATTTCATAAATTTGACAATTATATAGCTGTATATCTTAAAACGAAATCCCAGAAGTCTTTATACTGTTCTACACTATTTAAGCATTTCCAAGAATATGCTTAAGTTGAGACAGTCCTTTCCTCACAATTTATATGACTGGTAAATGCCTCCTGAATGAACTGAGAGGCAGCCCTAGGCAACTGCTACATTATCTAATGTGGGTGTGCTTAATGTTTGCAAGTCCTATTTATTCAAGTGGGACATGAGCTTCCCCTAGGCATATCTAGCTCTGGTACCTGCTTTGTAGATCTGTAATTAGGGTATGCGAATTGTTATAATACGTGAATACCCTGAACACCCCAGAAAAAAAGAGCCAATTAGAATTCTGCTGTGCACGTTCATTCAGATGGTTCACTAATGGTGTTGTAATGCTGGGATCCTGGCAATATTTATGACAGCTAAATCATGTTCTGTGAATTGTGTTTTGTTCTTTGAATTGCCTGTATAACCATTGACAATATACTTACTTTCATTTCTGTTAATGCAACTGAAAAGAGCATTCTGTAAATTAAAGAAAAACAAAGAGAAATTAACAACCAGGCAGAATTTCTAATTTTAATCCACTTTATGGTTACATAAAAATCAGGATATCAAGCTATTTCATTCTTTTCCAGATCCAAGACTGAAAACAAAGAAGCTGTGAAATGACATCCCGGTGAAAAGGAAAACCATCTTCTATCACTGTATCAGGTGATCAGGATTATCGCCCCAAGCCATAAACTAGCCACGTTATAGCAAACTAAGTAAGTAAAAGCTGTACCAACGTGTGTGCGCACACGTGTGCTGGGGGGCTACAATATATTAATCTGAATTATTTCTTGCATGATATTAAAAACCTTCCAGAAAATAATCTAATAAGCCACATTTAAGGAAATGTACATTTCACATAACCACTACATTTTACAGCTGAAAGGACTTTAGAGATGACCTAAGATCATCTTAAAGATTCCATGCACTGGAATCATCTGGGGAACTTAAAGAAATACAGCTTCCTAGGCCTTACCCTAATCTACAGAATCAGAATCTGGGGGCGGGACATAGAAATCTGAATTCTAAATAAGGCTTCAAAGATGGTTCTGACATAGCCAGCCTGGGACCAGAGTTTGGGAATCTCCCTACCACTTTATAAATGAAGAAATGGTTTCCTCACCAGAGAAAGGAAACCTGCCCCAGGTCACAGAGCAAGTCAAAGGCAGAGTCTGAAACTAGAATCTGTGTTTTCAGAGTTCTCAGACCACTGTTCAGGAAATACCACACTGTATCAAAGTCATTGTAAGAAAAACATAAGAAAATGAGAAGCAAAACAAGACAGAAGCAAAAAATCCCTCCTACAAAGCTATTCAGATATTCAGGGCTTATTAGATATGATTAATATCACTCACATTTAGAAGATAATGAATTCTTAAAAGAAGTAATATGAGCATAAAAAAAAAAGATGGAAGTCAAGCATTGTTGAATAGAGATGATTTTGGCTTTTAATTGCAGCTAAATCACAAGCAGGCTATGTGATCCAGACTTATTAAAGGACCAGCTTCACCGACATTTAAAGCCTAGATTCAAAGATCCATCTGTGCAGTTGTATGAAGCTGTACTGCATTCATTTCTCCACCAAACAACATGCCATTGTAGGAATAAGCCACACTTGATTTATCCATTTAAAGGAAAAGGAAATAAAGCAAAATGAAAACATCTGAGCTTTACAGATAAGGGCTAATGAATTCAACCTGTATGAATTTTTCTGCTAGCCATTTCACTAAGCAATGTAAACACAGTGAAAAAAGTAAACATTCTTGATTGTCTTTAATAATGATCTTGCTTACTGTTCTTTATATTTTTCATCCATGTGCCCTTTTTTTAGTGTGACTTGTCATCTACCCATTATACATAGCTCTCTATTTGGGTTCACTGGTCTGTGGAACACTTTCTGTAAAATGATCTAAATCAATATTAAAATTTTTTTTGGGTATCTGCTACCAACTTTCCAGCCTCCTTTGACTGGGTGGATATAATTCTCATTGCCCTTCTCTTTCTAACAAACTGGTTGTTCCTTTTGGTTTTGCCTTTTTTAACCTGAAGAAATGTGTTTGTTATCTTGGTGGCTGTCGTGGGTTGCATTTTTGTTATTCTTCCAGTTACTATAAAGTACTTACAACAGTGGTTCTTGACCAGGGATGATTTTGCCTCTCAGGAGACATTTGGCAATGTCTGGAGACATTTTTGGTTGTCACAAATGAGGGGGAAGAGAGGGAGGTGACTACTGGTATTAACTGGACAGAAGCCAGGGATGCATCCCACAATGCACAGAACAGGCCCCCGTAACAAATAACTATTTGGCCCCAAATGTCAATAGTGCTGAGGTTGCAAAACCCTGCCCTAGAGATTTAAACATTTGTTCAAGTTGGATTTTTAACATCTGACCTTACATATTAATAGAATTGATACTCTGGCTCAGCCTTGTGGACCTAGCTTCTAAGAGAGGTACTAAAAGACACAAAACCTGAAAAATGTCAGAGAGATCACCTAATCCAACTTCCTTATTTGACAGAAACCAGAGATTAAGGTGTAGGAAGAGGAAATAATTACTGACCCTATTTTTTACTCACAAACAAGGTTCAGCAAACCAGTGCCCATGCCTGCAGCATGTTTTTGTAAATAAAGTGTTATTGAAACACAGCCACAGTCATTCATTTATGTATCGTAAATGGCTATTTTCACCCTACAATGGCAAAGTTGAGTAAACATACACTATATGGCCTAAACCAAAAACCAAACCTACCGCCATCAAGTCAATTCCAACTCAAAGTGACCCTACAGGACAGAGTGGAACTGCCCCATAGGGTTTCTAAGCTATAATCTTTACGGAAACAGAATGTCACATCTTTCTCCTAAAATATTTTCTATCTGGCCCTTTACAGGTAACGTTTTCCAATCCCTGATGCAGAAGGAGAAGGGCACAGCTCTCTCCCTTGATGTCACTTCCAGAGTTCAGAGATGTTCCCCAGTATCTCCCATTTTTAAATATCCATTGATGAATTTTTCATGCATAATTTGTGGAATTAAAAACTTCTATATTTTCACATGGCAGTACCTCTTTTATGGTTTAAACAATGGTCCTTCATTCTAGCATACTGGTTTGATGAATTCATCAATTCTCTGTTGCTCATTTTATACCCATCATGATTTCATAGACTTTGATAATTCTCTTCTTTGGTGAAAGATTCCTAATCTTACTATAGGCAACTCCACCTTTTCACTGTGTAAACAACTGCAGATTATTTTATTTGACAGGGCTTATTTACTATATACACATACACACGTTTTTCATTTCTTAAGACAGCTAATCTTAGAGTTTTAGCTAAAGTCGATTCTTAAATTTTTCAAATGTCTGATAGCCATCTGGTGGTAAAAGTAGGAGGTAACTATGGGCTTATATGCAAATTACATGGTGCCTCTTTTCACTTTTTTGCTTCCCAATACCATACCAAATGTGCCTTCATATAACACCTCCCTCCAAATCACAGTGCAACTGTAGGATGGAGAGTCTTTGTCTCACTTACTTTGGACATGTTATCATGAAGGACCAGTCCTTGGAGAAGGACATCATGCTTGGTAAAGTAGAGGGTCAGTAAAAGAGGAAGATCCTCAAAGAGATGGATTGACACAGTGGCTGCAAAAATGGGCTCAAGCATAACAATGATTATGAGGATGGTGCAGGACCAGACAGTGTTTTGTTCTTTTGTACATGGGGTTGCTATGAGTTGGAACTGACTCGAAGGCACCTAACAACTGAGGTAAGGATCTACCACCACCTCAGAGACTCAGAGAACACGTAAGCGTATGGGAGGTGACAGGGCCCCAAGAGATCTTCAAATCCTAAAGCCCTCATTATTCAGCTGAACAGACAGTGTACACATCAAGCGAAGGGCAGAAACAGGGCTAGAATCCAGACGGCTCCACCAATGTTCTTCCCAATATGCTGCATGAATAGTTTGGATTTTTTTTCTAGATGCAGTCAACTCAGGATTGAATTTACAAATCTAATTGAACAGGCACTGTCCTATTTTTTAAATTAGTACCTTAAATTGTGGGGAAAAAAAAACTGCTCCTGAAATCTTTCCTCTTGCCTTCATTAACCTAGCCTACTCCCACTGGTTTTAGAGAATTTCAACAAGCTCTTTAAACTAGTGTTGGGAACAAGCAACCTGTGGGTAAACCTGGCAGAACTGAAAGAGGAAGAGTGAAATCAAAGACAAAGAAACCCTACAGATTCCTTCATGCCATGCTGACCTTCCTTTTGGGGGAAAGAGTCATTGGGTGTATCTGCAAGATACACTCTGATGGTTCAACAACCTCCATCCCAGAAGTCAGCTCTGCAGATTTGTTTTCTGCCCTAACCACCCACTTTTCCACTAAGTGACTGCCTTCTAATGTTTTTCACTTGCCCACTTGTCTCAATCCTTTCTCTGTCCAATGCCGTTATACTACCTGCCACTACAGCTCCCTGTCCTATTCTCACCAATGATGAGGACAATGAAAACTAAACAAACACTGATCATATGAATCTTATTTTAAAAATTCATGTTTGAATTTTGTGTTTTAGTCACTTTTTGATGAAGACCAAAAAGCACATTTTATGAACTGTTATTTAGTTCTTTCTATTCCCAAGCCTACTAGTTAAAAAGTAAAGGGGATGCTCTGTTACTAAGACGTCAAAAAATAAAATCTGTTTGCATTTCACAGATGGATTTAAATTTCTCCCAGTTTGAAGCTTTGCATTTCATACAAGGAATCTAGCTCATCAAACACTAAGTTGGAGAGGTTAAATAACTGACCTTTAAAAACAGACGTGTTCTTAAATATCTACAAGGTGTTTTTTCTTCATTGTGGACACTATGGCTGGCAAAAAGTGTAAGTCACTAGAATATGTAAAGAAGTTTGATATCATTACATGGATATCTTCACGTTCTACAGCCAACCAAATGACATCACTTCAAATAGATGGATAAAAATGAAAACTCGAACTGAAATAAGATTAACATGTCTAGAATGCTGAGAGAAGTTCGTTCATTATCATCACAGAGCATCCAACCAGATGGAAGCAAATTCAATGGTAAGTAATGCCTGCAGATTAACACGGGGTCTAGAACACAGCATGGCACACAGTATGTGCTTGTGGAAGACTGACTGCAGTGATGGGCCCCAATTTTTCACATCTCCCTGTATATATGCCAACTCACACCAACTCTGAACTTAGCCATGTGATTTGCTTTGGCCAATTGAACATTAGCATGCTTGAAGCAGGGGCCCAAACATACATTTGTGCATTTTCACTTCTCTTGGACCCCTGCCACCTTCATGGAGCCATGCCTGAGTTAGTTGCTAGAGGGATGGGAAAGACACAAGGAGGAGAAGTGAGCTGACTCAGCCAAGGGCATCCTAACCAAGTCAGCCCCCAGATGACCTTCCAGCTGATTGGAAACACATAAGTGAGACCAGTGGAATCAGCTAAGCCTGGCTTAGATCAGAGCTGCCCAGCTGGCCTGCAGATTCATGAAAAATAATAAATTATTATTGTTTTAGGCTATGGAGTTTTGAGATGGTCTGCTACACATTATCATGGCAACAGATTACTGATACAGTACTCAATGAATGTTGGTTGAATAAATGAATGGTACAGTCTCTATTCATTCAAAGAATGCCTATTTCATAGAACTTTTCATGTGGTTTCTATATAAAACCACTATTTACTCTGAAACAAAGGTGTAATTCAGCTGTCCAAAACGAAGAGAAATTTCTATAAAAAAACTCTTATGTAAGTACTGAATATCACCTATTTATAGGCAATAAATTTTTGCTTATCCTTTAAGTCTTACCTGCTCTGTGAAGACTTCCCCATCATCCTGGGCAGGGTTTTTTCCTCCAGGCTCCAACACTGCCTTATACACACTTATAGCAATGCACTTCTCTGACTGTATTATAATGGACTATTTGAATTTCTCTCTCCCCGTAGACTAGACTATGAGCTTCTTGCAGACAGTTGCTAAATGTTATTTATCTTTGTACCCTGAAAACCGTGCCTCATAAAAAAAATACATACTAATTATATCAGTTCAGTGAAGGAATAAATGACAGATAAAAAGACAATTGAGACATAAACTCTATCCCCAGGGACTCAGAGTTTAGTATTAAAAAGAGACACATAAATAGTTACATTATAAAGTATAAGTGCTGTAATAAAGTAATACACAGTTCAGAGGTAGCAATCAACTTTATGTGTATGGAGGGAAGAGGGATGGGCAAGAAAGATTTCAAAGGGGTGCCATCTAAGTCAGAATTTGAGGTAAAAGTTGTCAGTTGGATACGGTAGTGATAGGCTGGGACCACCTTTCTGGGAGGGGGGAAAAAAAAGCTCTAGATTTACAGCAGTTGCTGGTATCTGTGGGGTAAATACTCCCACCATGACTAATTCCAAGTTACAAACTGGCTTGCAGAATTTCTGAATATTTAACAATCAGTTCCCCCTAGCTGGTAGGAGCCAGCTCCAGCATACTACTGGATGGGGGAGAGAGAATTCCACGTACAGCCAAGTAACTTGTGCAAAAACAACATGGTAAATCTGGGAAATTACAAGCAGCATGCTAGTAGTGTAAAGGAGACAAAAGTCAGGGCCTAGTTGGAGAAAAGCTTGGTGTACCAGGCTTAGGAACACGAACTGTATCCTATAGGAGAGTATCGAAGGGTTTTATTAAGGAAAGGAGTCAAATATGACCAGGTTTGGTCTTTAAAGAGCTCACCCTGGGAGAAGCAGAGGAGTAGACAGGAGGAGAAATCAGATAGGAAAGCTACTTGGGCAGCTATTGCAGTAGTTCAGAAAGGTGTATAAGGTAAGCTAGTAAGCTAGTATAGCTATACTAAGGAAGCAAAATCTTTAGGGCTTAACAGCCAGTTATTTGTGAAGGTGCTGAGGAAGAGTAAAGAGCAGACAATACATATTAAGTTTTAATTTATGTGTCCAGGAGGACTGTAGTGGTACAACCAAGCAAGGAATATAAGAAAATTATTTTGGGATATGTATGTGTGTGTGTGTGTGGCTGGGTTGGGGGGGGTGGAGGGAGAGGAATGTAAGGGGATATGATGAAGGGAAAGGAAGGTAGGGAAAGTAACAATTCAGTTTTGTTGATTTGGAATGCCAGTGGAACATCAAAAGCACACGGGTCCAGTAGTGGGTCTGGAGCTCAGAAAAAGAGCTCAGTAAAAATGATTCTGGAGTAGTCATCTTATAGGGGCAATTAAAGCTTTGGCGGTAGATGAGATTGGCTAGGAAGAAGAAATTGGCCACTAAGGGATGTGACCTGATCAGATTTCCCTTTTGGGATGCCCACTCAGGTGACCTCTGAGAAGAATGGACTAGAGAGGAAGTACACTAGTAGCAAGAGACCAAACAGGAGTTACTCTCCTCCCCAAAATACATTACAAAGTATGACAAACCAAAACAATATACAAGTGGGACATAATCAAGGTTTTTATGCTGTCTTAAGCCAGTACTGCAGGACCTATTCGGTTTCGCTCTTTTTGGAGCTCATCAGCTGCAGGTAACGGCTCAAACCTCTTCTAATACCATTTACAAAGCCTCCTATTCACAGTCTCCTATTTACTGTATCTTAACAATTCTCCCGGAGCCCTTGTGGCATATGGTTAAGCGCTCAGCTGCTAACCGGAAGGTCGGTGGTTTGAAGCAACCAGCGGCTCTGCAAGAAAAAAGACTTGGCTATCTGTTCCCGTAATGATTGCAGCCTAGCAAACCCTATAGGGCAGTTCTACTCTGTCCTATGGTTGTTATGGAATCGATTCAACAGCACACAACAACAATTCTTTGAGTTTCCTTAGGTCCTAAAGGCTTCCCTGGAACAAAGTTTCTTTTTGGTCAAACACCCAAAAGCTGACTGGTGAAGGACAACACAGCTGTCCATAGCCAGGACTGTCATCTGCCATACCAGATGGTCTCCTCTGCTCTTAGAACCAATGCAGCACAGATCCAAACTCTAAGGCTTAGGAGACCACTGGCTGCCCAGAGAATTCTGCTGGTCCTGATATCCCTGCCCTTCTTATCTCTGAATTGGGCTATTTTTTCATCCCTTTTCTTTTATGCTTCTGGTAGTAAATCTAAAATCAAGGTTAAGTTGAGAAAAAAGAGAACAAAATAAAATTAATAAATAAAAGCCTTTAAAGTAGAACATTTTATTGTGACATGTCCTGAGGATACACTGCACAGCCCATGTAGGCATACATAAATATGCTCCAAACACTGGCATCCAGGGGCAGAATAAAGTCTATGGTGAACCACCACTTGTGTAAAAGTCAGGTAAAGGGAGACTATACAGGCATATTTATTTTTATATACAGAAATTATCTTTGATAATTTTAGGAACTGGGTAGCTGGTGTAGAATGGGTGGGAAAGAGACTTTTTAGTATATACCATTTTGAATTTTGAACTCTGTGAATATTAAAAAAAAAAAATTTAATGCACACCTGCACCTGTCTCCTACACACTTAGCTGTGTTGACAGGGTGGTGTGATAGAAGTGGAACTCACAAAGCTGATCATTTTTGTTTTTGTCTTTCTTAGAGCTTCTTTTTAATATCCTTATTTTTATCTTAGCATTCACACAGAACCAGGGCCCCAAGGCAGAACAATATTTTAGTTAAGTGTTAATAACTGCTTACTTTAAAATTTAACTGCCTTATGATTAAAAAACAAAAAAAAAAATCAGTCCTCACAAAAATACCTCCTACTGACTTTATTTTATAATTTCTCACCTGCCCTAATGAAATGACATCAAATAGCTGGACTCAAGAAAGTGAGAAAAAGGAGGGAGATGAAATGATACTTCTGAAAATAACATAAAGGAAAGCCTAGAGAAAGATCTGTGAAAGAAGAAACAAGTAAAAACGTGAAAGTCTGATGACAAATTTGTAGCACTGTACTTCAGGAGCTCATGCAGCAAATGGAAAAGTTTTCACAGCCACAATGTTAAGAAAATGGTAAGAGCTGACATTAAAGGTGTGAAATGGATTTATGAACCCCAAGTAAAATTTGTGTTTATAGCCACTGCCAGGCCTCTGGAATTCACAAGCCTCCCATCATCTTAATGATGTTTACTCTGACATTCAAGAAAGAAAATGACTATCAACAACCACATTAAAAAAAAAAAAAATCACCATTCTGATGGCTAGAAGAAAATGTCTATAACTTGTGGACAAAGTCTGTACAAAAAGAACCAATACATGTCTCACCCCTCATGAAAAACATGAGCTCATTTTTACTTTAGTTCTTAGCCAATGCACATTAGTATGGCTGAAACAGTGGTTTAATGCCAGTATCTGTTCTAATTGTTGGTGCCTGTGTCAATCCAGCTGCTGAATATTTTGACTACCACACCTAGGTCTACCATCACATATTTGTGATGACTCTGGCCTGGCTAATACATTTGGTGGGCCAAGGGCTGAGCCTGTGAAAAAGCACAGAACACCTAGAACTGAGTCTGCCCACGGCACTTGAACATGCCCTGTATCCACTGGTTGATTTTGGTCACTGCTATAGACCAGGGCTTGGTGACCCCCATTCAAACAGGTATGATTCTGAAAGAAGTGCTTTCTCAAGTATAGGCCAGAGTAAGAGAGTTGCAGAGTTGGAAAAGGGATCATGACTCTTCTGTCAGTTGCAGAAATTCCCTCCACAATATGTGAACCTTTGCTTGAACCAAAAGCTAAGCCTTTAACATTTCCAGTGGCAGGAAGTTCTCTTTCTTCTGGAACATTCTATGCCATTTTGAACACAGGTAGGGTTCTTGTACTGAAATATCAACTCAGTACCTGACTCCTCTTTTAATCCCCTTCAGGAAGCAATTATTTCAAAACTCTCTACTCTGTTTTACCCTTTCATGGAGCTTACACTTTCATTCAGTCAAGGTTCAAGGGTCACTTCAAGGTTGACTTTGGGCATGATATCACTCCTTATCTTTAGTTTTGTATTCCTAGCCACCTCTGAGATATGGGTCCCTACATTTAAAAAGACCTAACTCTCAATATGTTTCAAGTAATTTTTTTTTTTAACCTTAGGCTATTTAACACCTCCCTCCCAACATACATGTTATTGTTACTGTGTATTTTAACCCTTTTATAACCTCACAATACATCATTTTTGTTTTATACAACCTGTATGGGTGTTTTAATTTATCCACTTTGTATTTGCATAATTTCTTTTTGCAACTCAAATGACTTTCTGCCTGAAATAGATCTTTTACAACTTCTTTTACAGAAAGATTTCAAGAAAAGGTTCAGTACTGGCAATTCTCTGTGTTTATTACCTAGAAATGTCTTAATTTTGTCCTCTTTCTTGAAAAATATTTTTCCTGGATATAGAATTTTAGGTTGATAATCATTTTCATTCAAAACAGTTTAAGTATCATTCCAATGTCTTCTGGCTTTTCTATTGCTACCGAGAAATCAGCTGTTGATCTAATGGTTATTCCTGTCAGTAATGTATTTTTTTCTGACCACTTTTAAGATCTTTGGTTATGATATATATCTATAACATGTGAATATTTTTAAAAATCCTGTTGAGAATTTGTGGGGCTTCTTTAAACATTGCCTCTGTCCCAACTCACTCTTCTTCTAGTACTCCAATTAGAAGATTTCTTCATTCTATCCATGTCTATTGTCTCAGTCTCCTAGGGCTGACATAACAAAATACCACAAAGCGGGTTACCTTTAAAGAATAGAAATTTCTTGTCTCACAGTTCTGGAGGCTAGAAGTCCATATCAGGGCACTGGTTGTGTTGACTTCTAAGGGCTTGAAGAGGGGAACTGTCCCATGCTCCTCTCCTAGTTGCTGGTGGCTGCCAGCAACCCATGACATTCCTTTATTGCTTACAGATGCATCTGTGTCCATCATCACATGGTGTCTGTCTTCCCTGTGTATCTTCTTTTATAAAACACCACACAGAAGGGATAAGAATTATAATATGTCCTACTCCAGTGTGACCTCATTTGACTTAATTTCTAACAAAAGAAAAACTGTATTTACAAACGAGGTCACATTCACAAGTACAGGGGTTAGGACTTCAACTTATCTTTTCAGGAGACAAAATTCAATCCATAACATTTCCCAAACTCTTCATTAGCCTCATGTCCTCTGCGCTGCTTCTCCATCTAATTTTCTATATAATTTCTTCAGGTCTGTCTTCCAGTTAACTAGCTTTCTTCACTGTCATCTAATATACTATACCACCCATCTACTTTATTTTTAAGTATTATACTTTTCTGGAAATTCTCTTTAGTTCAATTACATCTTGATTTATTTTTGTGATTTCCCTATCTACGTTGACATTTCATTGCTCTGTCCAGTGTTCTCGTCTTGGATTGATATATGATATTATTGATTTTCTAACCAAAGAACTCCCTTTAGTATTTCTTGTAGTTTTGCTTTGGTTTTTACAAATTCCCTAAACTTCTGTTTATCTGGAAATGATCTAATTCTACCTTCATATTTTTATATATATATTTTTTTCAATTTTTATTGAGCTTCAAGTGAACATTTACAAATCAAGTCAGTCACATATACGTTTATATACACCTTACTCCATACTCCCAATTGCTCTCCCCCTAATGAGTCAGCCCCTTCCAGTCTCTCCTTTCGTGACAATTTTGCCAGCTTCCAACCCTCTCTATCCTCCTATCCCCCCTCCAGACAGGAGATGCCAACACAGTCTCAAGTGTCCACCTGATACAAGTAGCTCACTCTGCATCAGCATCTGTCTCCTACCCACTGTCCAGTCCCTTTCATGTCTGACGAGTTGTCTTCGGGAATGGTTCCTGTCCTGGGCCAACAGAAGGTTTGGGGACCATGACCGCCGGGATTCCTCTAGGCTCAGTCATACCATTAAGTATGGTCTTTTTGTGAGAATTTGGGGTCTGCATCCCACTGATCTCCTGCTCCCTCAGGGGTTCTCTGTTGTGCTCCCTGTCAGGGCAGTCACCGGTTGTGGCCGGGCACCAACTAGTTCTTCTGGTCTCAGGATGATGTAAGTCTCCGGTTCATGTGGCCCTTTCTGTCTCTTGGGCTCATAGTTATCGTGTGACCTTGGTGTTCTTCATTCTCCTTTGATCCAGGTGGGTTGAGACCAATTGATGCATCTTAGATGGCCGCTTGTTAGCATTTAAGACCCCAGACGCCACACTTCAAAGTGGGATGCAGAATGTTTTCATAATAGAATTATTTTGCCAATTGACTTAGAAGTCCCCTTAAACCATGGTCCCCAAACCCCTGCCCTTGCTCCGCTGACCTTTGAAGCATTCAGTTTATCCCGGAAACTTCTTTGCTTTTGGTCCGGTCCAGTCCAGTTGAGCTGACCTTCCATGTACTGAGTATTGTCCTGCCTTCACCTAAAGTAGTTCTTATCTACTAAATAATCAGTAAAAAACCCCTCTCCCACCCTCCCTCGTAACCACAAAAGTATGTGTTCTTTTCAGTTTGTACTATTTCTCAAGATCTTATAATAGTGGTCTTATACAATATTTATCCTTTTGCCTCTGACTAATTTCGCTCAGCATAATGCCTTCCAGGTTCCTCCATGTTATGAAATGTTTCACAGATTCCTCACTGTTCTTTATCGATGCGTAGTATTCCATTGTGTGAATATACCACAATTTATTTAACCATTCATTCGTTGATTGACACCTTGGTTGCTTCCAGCTTTTTGCTATTGTAAACAGAGCTGCAATAAACATGGGTGTGCATATATCTGTTCGTGTGAAGGCTCTTATTTCTCTAGGGTATATTCCGAGGAGTGGGATTTCTGGGTTGTATGGCAGTTCTATTTCTAACTGTTTAAGATAACGCCAGATAGATTTCCAAAGTGGTTGTACCATTTTACATTCCCACCAGCAGTGTATAAGAGTTCCAATCTCTCTGCAGCCTCTCCAACATTTATTATTTTGTGTTTTTTGGATTAATGCCAGCCTTACTAGAGTGAGATGGAATCTCATCGTAGTTTTAATTTGCATTTCTCTAATGGCTAATGATCGAGAGCATTTTCTCATGTATCTGTTAGCTGCCTGAATATCTTCTTTAGTGAAGTGTGTGTTCATATCCTTTGCCCACTTCTTGATTGGGTTGTTTTGTCTTTTTGTGGTTGAGTTTAAACAGAATCATATAGATTTTAGAGATCAGGTGCTGGTCGGAGATGTCATAGCTGAAAGTTCTTTCCCAGTCTGTAGGTGGTCTTTTTACTCTTTTGGTGAAGTCTTTAGATGAGCATAGATGTTTGATTTTTAGGAGCTCCCAGTTATCTGGTTTCTCTTCGTCATTTTTGGTAATGTTTTATATTCTGGTTATGCCTTGTATTAGGGCTCCTAACATTGTCCCTATTTTTTCTTCCATGATCTTTATCGTTTTAGTCTTTATGTTTAGGTCTTTGATCCACTTGGAGTTAGTTTTTGTGCATGGTGTGAGGTATGGGTCCTGTTTCATTTTTTTGCAAATGGATATCCAGTTATGCCAGCACCATTTGTTAAAAAGACTATCTTTTCCCCAATAAACTGACACTGGGCCTTTGTCAAATATCAGCTGCTCATTTGTGGATGGGTTTATATCTGGGTTCTCAATTCTGTTCCATTGGTCTATGTGCCTGTTGTTGTACCAGTACCAGGCTGTTTTGACTACTGTCGCTGTATAATAGGTTCTGAAATCAGGTAGAGTGAAGCCTCCCACTTTCTTCTTCTTTTTCAGTAATGCTTTACTTATCCGAGGCTTCTTTCCCTTCCATATGAAGTCGGTGATTTGTTTCTCCATCACATTAAAAAATGTCATTGGAATTTGGATCGGACTTGCATTGTACATATAGATGGCTTTTGGTAGACTAGACATTTTTACTATGTTAAGTCTTCCTATCCATGAGCAAGGTATGTTTTTCCACTTAAGTAGGCCCTTTTTAGTTTCTTGTAGTAGTACTTTGTAGTTTTCTTTGTATAGGTCTTTTACATCTTTGGTAAGATT